>NC_068424.1:21357827-22635327 GCF_023373465.1 Oncorhynchus keta | reverse complement strand
TTTATGTCATTAACACTTACACTGTCATTTGAACCCTGTCCCCTTTATCTGTCCTATCTCCATCTCCAACCAGAACAACCTGTTGATACTGGCCCTGCTGGCGTTCGAGGTGACCATCTACCGTCACCAGGACCTGTACCGCATGAGTAACAACCTCACCACCCCCGTCACCAGAACCATCTTCCATGATATCACCCGGCAACACCTCGACGACGGCATCCTCAACTGTGCCAAGTACTTCATCAACTACTTCTTCTACAAGTTCGGCCTGGAGGTATGATGTCATAGCAAAGTGTCCATGTTTTTTCCTTGTGCGATAGTTGGAATATTTACAAGAATATCTTTGTTTTGAAATATCTGTTAAGAATGTTAAAGTAATTGTTGAGTTGTCTTATTATGAATACCGGTATACCGTTATGGATCCACATCCATACCGGTAACTATATTTGGATACAGTGCTAAATTAAATGACATTAAATTAGTTCTAAAATTCAACTACTTCACTATCAGTAGTTTTGTCCTAGTTTGGTTGAGTATGAAACCATCAGAAGAGAGACCTTAAAAATCACCTAGAATTAACTTTTATTACTCAGATACTGCCATACTGTCAAAAATTAGAAAAATATTACGATATGATATGTTGACTATATCGCCCAGCCCTAAGTTTCCTACATGACTGAGACATAACTCCTACTTCCGAACTCCATCTTCGTGCTTCCTACCCCGTAACCCTCTGTAGACCCAATATAAAAGTCCCTTGAGACTAAAGCTTCCTAAACATTAACTATTGTCATTGTTATTGTAAGACATGCTTCCTGTTAGCGGTGAACGTGATTGGCCAGAGGATGGACTTCTACGCCATGCTCCATGCCTTCGGTCTGATCGCGGTCATCTACCGCCGGCGGCGAAAGGCCATTGCTGAGATCTGGCCCAAGTACAGCTGCTTCCTGGCCTGCATGCTCACCTTCCAGTACTTTGTCTGCATTGGCTTCCCACCGGCCGCCTGCAAAGGTGGGTGGAGCAACAGAAAGATATCAAACACATCATTTTGTATCGCATTGTATTATATTGTATGAGGGGCCATTTACCTCTATGGCCGGACCTGCTGCGTCCATTTAGTTTCATTTAATGTCTCTTCTCGATAGTTAGAATACATGTGTCAAAGTTAGCACATAATCTTGCACAGGTCATAACAGACTGTATAATAATAGTGTTTAAATGGATCCATTCCCTCTCCTCGTTTTCCCAGACTACCCATGGAGGTTCCCCTCATCCTCCACAGACTCCAACGTCATCAAGTGGCTCTATTTCCCTGACTTCCACACCAAGCCCAACCCCCTGTTCCTGCTCTGTGAGAACAGCCTTTATTTACTGAGCGTTTGCCGTTGGGATTGTAGCTACTGTGACTGTGACTGTGACTGTGACTGTGACTGTGACTGTGACTGGGACTGTGACTGGGATTGACTTGAAATAAGTGTGTTTTTCTTCATCCTCCTGTTTTCTGTTCCTCCTGTCCTCTCCCTCCTCCTCTCCCATGCCCTCTCCCTCCTCCTCTCCCATGCCCTCTCCCTCCTCCTCTCCCATGCCCTCTCCCTCCTCCTCTCCCATGCCCTCTCCCTCCTCCTCTCCCATGCCCTCTCCCTCCTCCTCCTCCTGCCCTCTCCCTCCTCCTCTCCCATGCCCTCTCCCTCCTCCTCCTCCTGTCCTCTCCCTCCTCCTCTCCCATGCCCTCTCCCTCCTCCTCCTGTCCTCTCCCTCCTCCTCTCCCATGCCCTCTCCCTCCTCCTCCTCCTGCCCTCTCCCTCCTCCTCTCCCATGCCCTCTCCCTCCTCCTCCTCCTGTCCTCTCCCTCCTCCTCTCCCATGCCCTCTCCCTCCTCCTCCTGTCCTCTCCTCCTCCTCTCCCATGCCCTCTCCCTCCTCCTCCTCCTGTCCTCTCCCTCCTCCTCTCCCATGCCCTCTCCCTCCTCCTCCTCCTGTCCTCTCCCTCCTCCTCTCCCATGCCCTCTCCCTCCTCCTCCTCCTGTCCTCTCCCTCCTCCTCTCCCATGCCCTCTCCCTCCTCCTCCTCCTGTCCTCTCCCTCCTCCTCTCCCATGCCCTCTCCCTCCTTCTCCTCCTGTCCTCTCCCTCCTCCTCTCCCATGCCCTCTCCCTCCTCCTCCTCCTGTCCTCTCCCTCCTCCTCTCCTATGCCCTCTCCCTCCTCCTCCTCCTGTCCTCTCCCTCCTCCTCTCCCATGCCCTCTCCCTCCTCCTCCTCCTGTCCTCTCCCTCCTCCTCCTGTCCTCTCCCTCCTCCTCTCCCATGCCCTCTCCCTCCTCCTCCTCCTGTCCTCTCCCTCCTCCTCCTCCTGTCCTCTCCCTCCTCCTCTCCCATGCCCTCTCCCTCCTCCTCCTCCTGTCCTCTCCCTCCTCCTCCTGTCCTCTCCCTCCTCCTCTCCCATGCCCTCTCCCTCCTCCTCCTCCTGTCCTCTCCCTCCTCCTCCTCCTGTCCTCTCCCTCCTCCTCTCCCATGCCCTCTCCCTCCTCCTCCTGTCCTCTCCCGCAGATGACTTCATGCTGCTGCTGTGTGCCTCACTGCAGAGGCAGGTGTTTGAGGAGGAGAACGAGGCTGCCGTGCGCCTCTTGGCCGGGGACAACGTGGAGATCTGCAGGGACCTGGACGCCGCCTCCTTCAGTCAGCACAACCCCGTCCCTGACTTCATCCACTGCAGGTAGTCTATGTGAAACACAGTACCAGCCAGGCCCAGGTCTGGTGCACAGGCTGTGCCTGATCAGGTATCGAACCCGTGGCTCGAGAAAGAGTTAGCCTTATGCACTACAGTCCATGTGTTTTTCGTGCCAGCACGAGTCGTTTGGTCTTAGGCAAGTTATTCCATTCACTGTCAAGTTATTCCATCTCTCTAAGTCCCTGTACAAAGTGTCTATTATAAAGTCCTTCAGACACTTTCCTTGGGTTCCCATTGTTGTGACATGTGAAGTGAGTTAAGTGAGCACATTGCCAAACACCTGTGTTTTCCTTCCGCTCTCACCTCTCTTTCCCTCACTCTTTCCTGGTATCAGATAACTCAGGAATGTTAAAACAAGCATTTAACCGTGTCCTGTGAGTGATTCGAACAAGGGGGAAACGTTCTTTAAAACAGCTGGCCCTTTGGAACAGTCAGCATGAGGTCGTATCAGAAATGAGGTCGTATCAGAAATGAGGTCGTACCCCCCCCCTCCCCCCAGTCAAAGTCTCTGACATCACTGCTCCTCCAGTTCACATACATATGCTTGTAAAAACAACAGGAACTGGTGACAAGTAGTGATGACAATGTGTCAACAAAGTTGTAATATTGAAATGCATGAAAATATTGTGTTGTAGGATAAAATACACAATGTATCTCTGCTCATCTCTGTATGGATATATAAAAGCTTGTATTTGTACATCTATTGTTCCAGAATATATTTTTGTTGAATGTTAGCTTTGCTGCTGTATATGGCAACTGCATGCTTTCCCCATAGTCTGGTTCAAAACCCAATTTCAAATTTGATGATTGGAATGACAGATTCCAAACAAATGACTTTTGCTTTGAATGTTGCCATTCCCTCACTTCAATAAGTTTTTATTCATTAATTTCCCTCTTTCAGATCCTACCTGGACATGCTGAAGGTGATCATGTTCAGCTACCTCTTCTGGTTCGTGCTCACCATCATCTTCATCACGGGCACCACGCGCATCTCCATCTTCTGTATGGGCTACCTGGTGGCCTGTTTCTACTTCCTGCTCTTCGGGGGCGACCTGCTGCTCAAGCCAATCAAAAGTATCCTGCACTACTGGGACTTCCTGATTGCCTACAACGTGTTTGTGATCACCATGAAGAACATACTCTCAGTAAGTGTTGGCAACACTAGATACAGTGTTATTGAATACTGGGATTACTGGGAATTTGGAAACTCAGTTTGGGCAGCCATCTTGGCATCAAACGTTGTAGTAAGACAACAAGATTGTAGTTAGAATGCAACATTTTACAAAAGTTGTTCTTCTGGGTTTTTGGAGCCAAAGGGGAAGATAGTTTGCTGAAGTCAGGCTCTGGGCGCAGTATGGTGACATATACCTGCCTAACAATTGAAAAAAAGTGAAATGAAAACAAAACAGTCCTGCTGTCCTGAAACATGGGCCAGGATTCAATCCGATCTCACTTGATCAACAATGAGGCTTTTAAAGGCAATGTTCCCGCGTTTGCGGAGATTGCGTTAACGGTAAACACTGCAGATGAATTGGAGACATATGGGATTAGTTCGGCCGGCTGGCCAGATAGGACAAGTTCAGCCGATCAGACCTCTGCAACAGCATTACAGTAATCTAGATGTCGTGGTGTGTTTGGCTGCCGCTGTGTCCTGTTTTCGCTGACTGGTTTGTCCTCCCGGTCCTCAGATACTAGCCTGTGGGTACATAAAAGTCCTGGTCACCGATCACTGTTGGCTCATTCAGCTCTTCAGCCTGGCCTGCACTATAAAGGGCTATTCTAAACGTAAGTGACCCTATTACCAATGTAAAGCAGCGTGCCTTTGGAAACTCACTTTCTTCGTGTTGTGACAAAAATGTAACTCACTTGAAAGGATTTATGAAACATTATTCAGTTACATTTTCAGAAATGCTTGATGATGACTCCATTAGAAGGGGGTGGGGACTGTACTGTGTCATTTGAGTTGAGAAGTTTTATTTGACTTTCTTCTAAATATAAAGAATCAAAAAATTGAATTAATAAATATTTGATTATTAATATTTTTTGAAATCCTTGCAGCTGAGCAGCACAGCCACAAGCAGTGTGAGTTGCCTAGCGACGAGGCAGGCATCATCTGGGATAGCATCTGTTTTGCCTTCCTGTTGCTACAGCGACGTGTTTTCATGAGCTACTACTTCCTGCACGTGGTCGCCGACATCCGCTCCTCACAGATCCTGGCCTCCAGGTAAATTGTACTGTTTGGTTTAACCGCGTCTACTATCCAGCTCTCTCTCAATGGAGCCTGGGGATAAGGTTGACTTTCATTCACTTTACTTTCACAAGGACCATCACATTTTCTTTTTTATAGAAAATCAAAGTTGACTGTTTATTCAGTCAATGTATTTGTCAATTTATATGAAAAGTATGATGTTTGTTGTGTTAGAGGGGCTGAGCTGTTCCAGGCGACCATAGTGAAAGCTGTCAAAGCCCGGATCGAAGTGGAGAAAAAGTCTATGGACCTGCTGAAGAGACAGTGAGCGCATTTTCTACACAGATATAATAGACACACATTACACATATGACGTACACACAGAAATATAATATGCACTAAAGCCATAGACTGTTCTCTCTGCATCTGTATGGCAAGCGGTACTGGAGCAACAAGTCTGACACCAACAGGCTCCTGAAAAGCTGCTATCCCCAAGCCACAAGACTGCTAAATAGCTAACAAAATGTCTACACAGACTACCTCCATTGACCCTTCTATTTCATTTTTGCGCTGACTCACAGGTCTCCACACACACACACACACACACACACACACACACACACACACACACACACACACACACACACACACACACACACACACACACACACACACACACACACACACACACACACACACACACACTTACTGGCTTTACAAACACACACTCGCATACAAATCATCATATATGCTGCTGCTACTCTGTTTATCGTATATCCTAGTCCCCTTATCCCTTTGTAAATATGGTATTAGCACTGACCCTGGAACTGACCCTGTATATAGCTTACTTACTTTCTCGTGTTCTTCTTATTTCTATTTCTTGTGTGTTTTTATGGTACTTTACTTTATAGTACTATACTGTATATTGATATTGATTATTACTGCATTGGGAAAGTTGGAAAAGAGCTTGCAAAGAAGGCATATGACTGTACTTGTGCACGTAACAATAACAACGTCAAACTATTGAAACTATACAGTGAAGTCCAAAAGTATTTGGACAGTGACAAATGTTTAGTTATTTTGGATCTGTACTCCAGCACTTTGGATTTGATATCGGGTGAACCATTTTGAAATTACTGCCCTTTTTGGGGTGGCAGGGTAGCCTAATGGTTAGAGTGTTGGACTAGTAACCGGAAGGTTGCAAGTTCAAATCCTCAAGCTGACAAGGTACAAATCTGTCATTCTGCCCCTGAACAGGCAGTTAGGCCGTCATTGAAAATAAGAATTTGTTCTTAACTGACTTGCCTAGTTAAATAAAGGTTTTTAAAAAATGGTAGGGAACCAAAATTATTTGGACAAATTCACTTAATGGGTATTAAAGTAGTCCAAAGTTTAGTATTTTGTTCCCATATTCTTAGCACATCAAGCTTGTGAATGGATACATTTATTGTTTGTTTTTGTAGTGTTTCAGATTATTTTGTGCCCAGTAGAAATTAATGGTAAATAATGTATTGTGTCATTTTGGAGTCACTTTTATTGTAAATTAGAATAGATGTTTCTAAACACTTCTACATTAATGTGGATGCTGCTATACATCCCCACACATCCTGACACCAAGCCAAACACTAACCCCTATTACATCCTGACACCAAGCCAAACACTAACCCCTATTACATCCCCACACATCCTAACACCAAGCCAAACACTAACCCCTATTACATCCCCACACACCCTGACACCAAGTCAAACACGAACCCCTATTACATCCCCACACGTCCTGACACCAAGCCAAACACGAACCCCTATTACATTCCCACACATCCTGACACCAAGTCAAACACTAACCCCTATTACATCCCCACACATCCTGACACCAAGCCAATCACTAACCCCTATTACATCCCCACACGTCCTGACACCAAGCCAAACACGAACCCCTATTACATTCCCACACATCCTGACACCAAGTCAAACACTAACCCCTATTACATTCCCACACATCCTGACACCAAGTCAAACACTAACCCCTATTACATCCCCACACATCCTGACACCAAGCCAAACACTAACCCCTATTATATCTCCACATCCTGACACCAAGCCAAACACTAACCCCTATTACATCCCCACACATCCTGACACCAAGCCAATCACTAACCCCTATTACATCCCCACACATCCTGACACCAAGTCAAACACTAACCCCTATTACATCCCCACACGTCCTGACACCAAGCCAAACACTAACCCCTATTACATCCCCACACATCCTGACACCAAGCCAAACACTAACCCCTATTATATCTCCACACATCCTGACACCAAGCCAAACACTAACCCCTATTACATCCCCACACATCCTGACACCAAGCCAAACACTAACCCCTATTACATCCCCACACGTCCTGACACCAAGCCAAACACTAACCCCTATTACATCCCCACACATCCTGACACCAAGCCAAACACTAACCCCTATTACATCCCCACACATCCTGACACCAAGCCAATCACTAACCCCTATTACATCCCCACACATCCTGACACCAAGCCAATCACTAACCCCTATTACATCCTGACACCAAGCCAAACACTAACCCCTATTATATCTCCACACATCCTGACACCAAGCCAAACACTAACCCCTATTACATCCCCACACATCCTGACACCAAGTCAAACACGAACCCCTATTACATCCCCACACATCCTGACATCAAGCCAAACACTAACCCCTATTACATCCCCACACGTCCTGACGCCAAGCCAAACACTAACCCCTATTACATCCCCACACGTCCTGACGCCAAGCCAAACACTAACTCCTATTATATCGCCACACATCCTGACACCAAGCCAAACACTAACCCCTATTACATCCCCACACATCCTGACACCAAGCCAAACACTAACCCCTATTACATCCCCACACGTCCTGACACCAAGCCAAACACTAACCCCTATTACATCCCCACACATCCTGACACCAAGCCAAACACTAACCCCTATTACATCCCCACACATCCTGACACCAAGCCAATCACTAACCCCTATTACATCCCCACACATCCTGACACCAAGCCAATCACTAACCCCTATTACATCCTGACACCAAGCCAAACACTAACCCCTATTATATCTCCACACATCCTGACACCAAGCCAAACACGAACCCCTATTACATCCCCACACATCCTGACACCAAGTCAAACACGAACCCCTATTACATCCCCACACATCCTGACACCAAGCCAAACACTAACCCCTATTACATCCCCACACGTCCTGACACCAAGCCAAACACGAACCCCTATTACATCCCCACACGTCCTGACACCAAGCCAAACACTAACCCCTATTACATCCCCACACGTCCTGACACCAAGCCAAACACTAACCCCTATTACATCCCCACACGTCCTGACACCAAGCCAAACACTAACCCCTATTACATCCCCACACATCCGGACACCAAGTCAAACACTAACCCCTATTACATCCCCACACATCCTGACACCAAGTCAAACACGAACCCCTATTACATCCCCACACACCCTGACACCAAGTCAAACACGAACCCCTATTACATCCCCACACGTCCTGACACCAAGCCAAACACGAACCCCTATTACATTCCCACACATCCTGACACCAAGTCAAACACTAACCCCTATTACATCCCCACACATCCTGACACCAAGCCAAACACTAACCCCTATTACATCCCCACACATCCGGACACCAAGCCAAACACTAACCCCTATTACATCCCCACACATCCTGACACCAAGCCAAACACTAACCCCTATTACATCCCCACACATCCTGACACCAAGCCAAACACTAACCCCTATTACATCCCCACACATCCTGACACCAAGCCAAACACTAACCCCTATTACATCCCCACACATCCTGACACCAAGTCAAACACGAACCCCTATTACATCCCCACACATCCTGACACCAAGCCAAACACTAACCCCTATTACATCCCCACACATCCTGACACCAAGCCAAACACTAACCCCTATTACATCCCCACACACCCTGACACCAAGTCAAACACTAACCCCTATTACATCCCCACACATCCTAACACCAAGCCAAACACTAACCCCTATTACATCCCCACACATCCTGACACCAAGTCAAACACGAACCCCTATTACATCCCCACACATCCTGACATCAAGCCAAACACTAACCCCTATTACATCCTGACACCAAGCCAAACACTAACCCCTATTACATCCTGACACCAAGCCAAACACTAACCCCTATTACACCCTGACACCAAGCCAAACACTAACCCCTATTACATCCCCACACACCCTGACACCAAGTCAAACACTAACCCCTATTACATCCCCACACTTCCTGACACCAAGCCAAACACTAACTCCTATTACATCCCCACACTTCCTGACACCAAGCCAAACACTAACCCCTATTACATCCCCACACTTCCTGACACCAAGCCAAACACTAACCCCTATTACATCCTGACACCAAGCCAAACACTAACCCCTATTACATCCTGACACCAAGCCAAACACTAACCCCTATTACACCCTGACACCAAGCCAAACACTAACCCCTATTACATCCTGACACCAAGCCAAACACTAACCCCTATTATATCTCCACACATCCTGACACCAAGCCAAACACTAACCCCTATTACATCCCCACACATCCTGACACCAAGCCAAACACTAACCCCTATTACATCCCCACACATCCTAACACCAAGCCAAACACTAACCCCTATTACATCCCCACACACCCTGACACCAAGTCAAACACGAACCCCTATTACATCCCCACACGTCCTGACACCAAGCCAAACACGAACCCCTATTACATCCCCACACATCCTGACACCAAGTCAAACACGAACCCCTATTACATCCCCACACATCCTGACATCAAGCCAAACACGAACCCCTATTACATCCCCACACATCCTGACACCAAGCCAAACACGAACCCCTATTACATCCCCACACATCCTGACACCAAGTCAAACACGAACCCCTATTACATCCCCACACGTCCTGACGCCAAGCCAAACACTAACCCCTATTATATCACCACACATCCTGACACCAAGCCAAACACTAACCCCTATTACATCCCCACACGTCCTGACGCCAAGCCAAACACTAACCCCTATTACATCCCCACACGTCCTGACGCCAAGCCAAACACTAACTCCTATTATATCGCCACACATCCTGACACCAAGCCAAACACTAACCCCTATTACATCCCCACACTTCCTGACACCAAGCCAAACACTAACCCCTATTACATCCTGACACCAAGCCAAACACTAACCCCTATTACATCCTGACACCAAGCCAAACACTAACCCCTATTACACCCTGACACCAAGCCAAACACTAACCCCTATTACATCCTAACACCAAGCCAAACACTAACCCCTATTACACCCTGACACCAAGCCAAACACTAACCCCTATTACATCCTGACACCAAGCCAAACACTAACCCCTATTACATCCTGACACCAAGCCAAACACTAACCCCTATTACACCCTGACACCAAGCCAAACACTAACCCCTATTACATCCTGACACCAAGCCAAACACTAACCCCTATTACATCCTGACACCAAGCCAAACACTAACCCCTATTACATCCTGACACCAAGCCAAACACTAACCCCTATTACATCCCCACACATCCTGACACCAAGCCAAACACTAACCCCTATTACATCCCCACACATCCTGACACCAAGCCAAACACTAACCCCTATTACATCCCCACACATCCTGACACCAAGCCAAACACTAACCCCTATTACATCCCCACACATCCTGACACCAAGCCAAACACTAACCCCTATTACATCCCCACACATCCTGACACCAAGCCAAACACTAACCCCTATTACATCCCCACACACCCTGACACCAAGTCAAACACTAACCCCTATTACATCCCCACACTTCCTGACACCAAGCCAAACACTAACTCCTATTACATCCCCACACTTCCTGACACCAAGCCAAACACTAACCCCTATTACATCCCCACACTTCCTGACACCAAGCCAAACACTAACCCCTATTACATCCTGACACCAAGCCAAACACTAACCCCTATTACATCCTGACACCAAGCCAAACACTAACCCCTATTACACCCTGACACCAAGCCAAACACTAACCCCTATTACATCCTGACACCAAGCCAAACACTAACCCCTATTATATCTCCACACATCCTGACACCAAGCCAAACACTAACCCCTATTACATCCCCACACATCCTGACACCAAGCCAAACACTAACCCCTATTACATCCCCACACATCCTAACACCAAGCCAAACACTAACCCCTATTACATCCCCACACACCCTGACACCAAGTCAAACACGAACCCCTATTACATCCCCACACGTCCTGACACCAAGCCAAACACGAACCCCTATTACATCCCCACACATCCTGACACCAAGTCAAACACGAACCCCTATTACATCCCCACACATCCTGACATCAAGCCAAACACGAACCCCTATTACATCCCCACACATCCTGACACCAAGCCAAACACGAACCCCTATTACATCCCCACACATCCTGACACCAAGTCAAACACGAACCCCTATTACATCCCCACACGTCCTGACGCCAAGCCAAACACTAACCCCTATTATATCACCACACATCCTGACACCAAGCCAAACACTAACCCCTATTACATCCCCACACATCCTGACACCAAGTCAAACACGAACCCCTATTACATCCCCACACGTCCTGACGCCAAGCCAAACACTAACTCCTATTATATCGCCACACATCCTGACACCAAGCCAAACACTAACCCCTATTACATCCCCACACTTCCTGACACCAAGCCAAACACTAACCCCTATTACATCCTGACACCAAGCCAAACACTAACCCCTATTACATCCTGACACCAAGCCAAACACTAACCCCTATTACACCCTGACACCAAGCCAAACACTAACCCCTATTACATCCTGACACCAAGCCAAACACTAACCCCTATTACACCCTGACACCAAGCCAAACACTAACCCCTATTACATCCTGACACCAAGCCAAACACTAACCCCTATTACATCCTGACACCAAGCCAAACACTAACCCCTATTACACCCTGACACCAAGCCAAACACTAACCCCTATTACATCCTGACACCAAGCCAAACACTAACCCCTATTACACCCTGACACCAAGCCAAACACTAACCCCTATTACACCCTGACACCAAGCCAAACACTAACCCCTATTACATCCTGACACCAAGCCAAACACTAACCCCTATTATATCTCCACACATCCTGACACCAAGCCAAACACTAACCCCTATTACATCCCCACACATCCTGACACCAAGCCAAACACTAACCCCTATTACATCCCCACACATCCTAACACCAAGCCAAACACTAACCCCTATTACATCCCCACACACCCTGACACCAAGTCAAACACGAACCCCTATTACATCCCCACACGTCCTGACACCAAGCCAAACACGAACCCCTATTACATCCCCACACATCCTGACACCAAGTCAAACACGAACCCCTATTACATCCCCACACATCCTGACATCAAGCCAAACACGAACCCCTATTACATCCCCACACATCCTGACACCAAGCCAAACACGAACCCCTATTACATCCCCACACATCCTGACACCAAGTCAAACACGAACCCTATTACATCCCCACACGTCCTGACGCCAAGCCAAACACTAACCCCTATTATATCACCACACATCCTGACACCAAGCCAAACACTAACCCCTATTACATCCCCACACATCCTGACACCAAGTCAAACACGAACCCCTATTACATCCCCACACGTCCTGACGCCAAAAACACTAACCCCTATTATATCACCACACATCCTGACACCAAGCCAAACACTAACCCCTATTACATCCCCACACTTCCTGACACCAAGCCAAACACTAACCCCTATTACATCCTGACACCAAGCCAAACACTAACCCCTATTACATCCTGACACCAAGCCAAACACTAACCCCTATTACACCCTGACACCAAGCCAAACACTAACCCCTATTACATCCTGACACCAAGCCAAACACTAACCCCTATTACACCCTGACACCAAGCCAAACACTAACCCCTATTACATCCTGACACCAAGCCAAACACTAACCCCTATTACATCCTGACACCAAGCCAAACACTAACCCCTATTACACCCTGACACCAAGCCAAACACTAACCCCTATTACATCCTGACACCAAGCCAAACACTAACCCCTATTACATCCTGACACCAAGCCAAACACTAACCCCTATTACATCCTGACACCAAGCCAAACACTAACCCCTATTACATCCCCACACATCCTGACACCAAGCCAAACACTAACCCCTATTACATCCCCACACATCCTGACACCAAGCCAAACACTAACCCCTATTACATCCCCACACATCCTGACACCAAGCCAAACACTAACCCCTATTACATCCCCACACATCCTGACACCAAGCCAAACACTAACCCCTATTACATCCCCACACATCCTGACACCAAGCCAAACACTAACCCCTATTACATCCCCACACATCCTGACACCAAGCCAAACACTAACCCCTATTACATCCCCACACATCCTGACATCAAGCCAAACACTAACCCCTATTACATCCCCACACATCCTGACACCAAGCCAATCACTAACCCATATTACATCCCCCCTCGGGCCTTATTGATTAAATATACAGTGGTCAGAGACTATTGGTCATTTGTGAACATTTCTATCTCTGTGTCCAATCAGAATGGACCGCATCAAGAGTCGACAGCAGAAGTTCAAGAGAGGCAAGGAGAGGATGTTGAGCTTGGTGCAGGAAAGCGGAGACGCCAAGGATGAGGAGGGGGATAATGAAGGTGGGACAGCAAGTGGGCTTTGAGTAACGAGTGCACTGACAGCCATGTTTGGATGATCTTCTATGTAGGCCTATACAGTTTTGCATTGATTGAATGATAAGTCTGTTTGAAGACACTCATCACAGTCCCACAACAATTACATATACAGACACATTCCATTCACATCAGCAAGTACTTTGAAAGCAAGAAAACATTTTTTTTTTCAGATAAAGAAAATACTGACAAAGAGAAGAGCAGGGGGAAGACAAAGAAGCAGTGGTGGAGGCCGTGGGTGGACCATGCATCCAGTGAGTGAACTTTGACCTTTCTATTTCAATATTCCAATATTCCAATTCAATAAGATACTGTGACTGTAGTTACATGTAAATACATGAGGCACACTCTTAGAAAAAGGTTTCCAAAAGGGTTCTCCGGCTGTCCCCATAGGATAAAACTTTTTTGTTCCAGATTGAACCATTTTTGGTTCCACGTAGAACCCTTTGTGGAAATGGTCTTACATGGAACCCAAAAAGGTTCTACCTGGAACCAAACATGTTTTTTCCAAGGGTTCTCTTATGGAAAAAGCCTAAGAATGATTTTAGGTTGTAGAAAGCTCCTTTTTTTCTAAGAGTGCATGAATTCGTTATTGACACACAAGATTAATACCATATCTGATTTCTGTTTATCTTTACATTCATATATGTGTGTACAATGTAATACACGGGTGGACTAGTGTAAGTAGGTAACCTTTAACCTTGTCTTTCACTCCCTTCTCAGTGGTGAGAAGTGGTAACTATTACCTGTTTGAGACTGACAGTGAAGAAGAGGAGGAAGAGGAGGATAAAAAGGAGGAAGAGCCACCCAAGAAGTCTGCATTTCAGGTACTCAAACATAGGAAATTACACCTTTACCATTGTCCTACATTGAGAATATAGAATTTTGTCCAGCGAAACCAGTTGGACTGTTTTTGATTTGATCTGTATCGGTTATGTAAAAGGGACTGCTTGCTTCTATTTCTGTTTGGACCGATTTGTAATGTGTAATTGTTCTTACAACAGACAAGTAACAAGTCGTTCTTTTGCTAATTCCCTGATTTTGTTTGTTCTTTCGGCACTTAACAGCTTTCTTTCTTTTTAAGTACTAACTGCTAACATCCTTTGTCGTGATTTCTGTTTATTTGACCTTTATTTGCGACAAATGTTATGTTCTCTAACTCTCACCCCTGCTTTGTCCTCCCTTTGTAGAGAGCAATCCGAAAGTTTGCCTCTGCCTCGTTGGCTTTACCAAAGTGTATCATTAAGCTGCCCAAAACTGCTCTGCAGTATATAATGAGGGCAGCCAAGGTACTCTCACTACTAGGTCTCCATCTTGTATTTCCCTTTTGTATGCTGTGTGTATACTCTTTCCCCCTTGAGCACTCCAGTCCAAGCCACTTTCTCACGACGTTACACACATTTTCCACTCTCACTCCAAAACATCACCACGATGTCAATAAAGTTCTGTTCGAAGACCAGAGCCCCGCTCCATTTCACAAGATGCTGCTGAGTCATGACAAAATGGCCACCGCTGATGATGCATGGAAATGCAGTGAACTGTTGCTTTGGGAGAGAGATATGCATGTGTGGTGGTGGCTTTTCTTCCAGGGTAATTCTCTGTAGGGATTGGTCTGTGTCTCAAGCAGGTTTGGGGTCAATTTCAGGAAGTAAACTGAAATGTACTGAACTAAAATGGAACTGACCCCAACCCTGGTCTCAAACCAGTAATTGTTTGTGGTGTTCATCTTGAGGGGTGCTTTATTCCATTGTAAATCCATTTATTGTCCTGTTGACATAAACACATGCCCTTACATTCCATTTCATTGGATCAAAACACCCCCTAAAACTGTATCGTGTACTTTGTCAAAGGGTTTTGCTTTTACCTGTGAGTTACTGGTTGGTTGACTAAATTATTTTCTCTTTGGCTGCCTAATCCTGACATTTCCTACACTCATCTCAACTATTTTGTTTTGAGTGTGTGAACTTAATTTGAGTCCCATTGCTTTTGATTAAACACTTGCTCACCAATGGCAAGTTTGTCAACATGAACCAGACACGCTAAGATCAAATCTCTTAACGGTTGTTCAGTATGTAGCAGGGTGGGTGTCACAATTAAGCAGCCAAACATCCTTTCAACAGAATCTCTGGACACATTGTGTTTGATCACCAGTCCATAAGTGCGGCTGTTAACGTTTTCTCCCCACAGTTTGTGTACCATGCCTGGATCACTGACTCCAAGACGGCTATGAAGGAGCGCAGCAAGGAGAAACGCCGCTTCTGGAAGAAATACACTGAAGGGAGCAGCAGCAAGCCAAGGAAAGAGGACCCGAGGGAAGGTATGGAGGAGGACCCAAGTTCTCATTCAAAGCAGATGACTTAGGCTTTCAGTCTCCTCCGTTTCCAACCTTAGCCTGGTTTAACCAGACTGAACATTGTGCAAATGTCAAACATTGGTGAGTGCAGCATTCAGTTTGGTTTAACCAGGCAAATCCAACCCAGTGTAGGAGATGTAATATGCTAGCAGTGTCTAGTCCTGCTCCCTCTCTCCAGTGCTCGACGTCGCCAGTTTACTCATTATTACTCACACCTGCCACCATCGTTACCCGCACCTGCGTAGCAGTTCCTCTGGGAATCAAGCCCCTGCCTCCCAATGTTTCCCATCGTCTCGCGCCATCTGTCTGTCCATCACTTGTTGTTTTACAGTAAACTCTCTAACACAAGGTGCTATCTAGAATCTTAAAGGGTTCTTCAGCTGTCCCCATAGTAGAATGATTTGAAGAACCCTTTTTGGTTCCAGGTAGAACTCTTTTGCGTTCCATGTAGATGTTCTGCTGTACTTGGAACCCAAAAGCGTTCTATCTGCGACCAAAAAGGGTTCTCATATGGGGGCAGCCGAAAAACTATTCTGGAACCTTTTTTTCTTAATGTGTACGTTTCACCCCCTGAGGATTTCTCTCAGCCTCCGTGACAGGATGTTATAGGCTCTAGACTACTCATGAATGGGCATTTTGTGCCCCTTTTTTGCGTTGTTCAAGAGCACCTACTTAACGATTTACTGAAGCCTTAACGGGAGCCATGCTGTGTCCAGTCCACAGTTCCGCCAAATCTTCCCCCTTCTAACCTCCCTCCCTCCTTCCCACAGCCCAGCTCCAACTCCAACTCCAGTCAAGGCCAAGGCATTCCTGGGTCTGAAATATAGGATGCCATGTTGAATTAGATATGGTCAATTCATCCCATGTGACGGCTGGACTGACTGTGAATGTGGCTGGAATACAGTACGGTCTCTCAGTTTAGCCAAATTGTTTTACATGAGGTCTGGGAGGGGACAACAATGTATTGGATAGGCTATTTATATAGAGAACAACTTGTTCTGCAACAAAAAAGTACCCTTTCAATGGGTTGTCAATGGAGCGTCCTTTGTTTGGAAAGGTACTTTTGGGTTGCAGCTTTGTGACTTTACAGCAAGGGATATGTTTATTTTAAAAAGGTTATGAATTTGTTGAAACTGTAACGGCGTTCTTCGTTTGTCGAAAGAGAGTCGGACCGAAATGTAGCGTGGTGGTTACTCATGTCTTTAATGTAGAAGAGCGATACATGAAATAACTTAATAAATATACAAAACAACAAAACGAAACGTGAAAACCTATACAGCCTGTCTGGTGAACACTAACACAGAGACAGGAACAATCACCCACGAAATACACAGTGAAACCCCGGCTACCTAAATACGGTTCCCAATCAGAGACAACAAGAATTACCTGACTCTGATTGAGAACCGCCTCAGGCAGCCAAGCCTATACTAGACACACCCCTAATCAACCACAATCCCAATGCCTACAAAAACCCCAATACGACAACACAATAAACCCATGTCACACCCTGGCCTGAACAAATATATAACGAAAACACAAAATACAATGACCAAGGCGTGACAGAAACATTCTATTTTCAATCTCTTTTCTATCCAGCTGTTCATGTTACTGTTGAAGTGGAGGATCAAAAGGAGATGGAGGAGAAGAAAGATGGACCAGGTAGGTGCCATTCAAACCAGGGTTGGGATAAATTGTATTTCATTTCAGTCACTTTCAGGATGTGGAATTGAAAATTCAAAAGGCACTCGCACATCTGAGCTAACTTTTGTGCAGGTGCATGGAAACAGTTGGATAAGATGAGGAAGAAGGAACCCACACACTGCTCTAGATAGTATCACTGATCTTTAAAAAGCTTTACGTATCGTCCTTACGACCTTCGTCAGAGCTTTTGTGAGTTTCTTTTTAAATTAGCACCCTTATGTAGACCTCGCCCCACCCACACCCGTTCCACGCATCTAAAGGGGTTGGAGGTGAAGGGGAAAAAAATAAGTGCTACCAAATACCAAACAATATGCATTTCATAAATATTCAAATAAAGTGTGTACATAAGACACATTAAACACGTCTGTAAAACCACAATCAGGACACCAACTTGCCAAGCAAGTTTTCATAAATCATTGGGTAAAGTGTAAGAAAAACGTCAGACTAATCTGACATAAGGGCATAATTCATGATCAAATTTACAACATAACATACATAGATAGGCATTTCATCATTAAGACCTTTAGGAAATAATGTCTGGAGGGTGAAAATCCCAAAACATTCTCTTTTACTCAGAGTATTATTCATATCACCTCCCATGTCTTATATCTTAACTTTCTCTATGCTACAAAATCTAAAGGTAGAAATGGATGTGGAATTGGAAATGGAATTTCAGTTTACTTCCTGGGTTAGGTTCCTTGACCCCAACCCTGTTTGAAAAGTTAACCCAACCCATGACACATGGCCCTCTGCATCAATGAAGTTACAGTTGTACTGTAAGTCACAACGAATAAAGACTGATGTGGACTTGGCTATTAAAAGACGTGTGTTGTCTTCCTCCCCATCCACAGACAACATCCTGAAGCGAGTCTTCAACATCGTCAAATTCTCCTGGGTGTTGTTCCTGGCCATGTTGGACAGTTTCACAGCCTGGATCAATTCAATGTGTCAGGAACACCTGGACATCTCCACCGTGCTGCGCATTGAGCGCTGCATGCTCACTCACGAGGTCAAAAAGGTAAGGTATATATGTATTTTGTGGTGCTTATTGTACTATATATTACTTGATACCTCAGGTGGACAGTTCAATGAGAATCCAGCTGAAGATTGTCTGTGAATAAATGTCTCTTCCTAGTAACAAAACCATTTGGTCCCACTTAACATTGCATAATGATTTACCATTTCATACTGTTTAGAACCATGGTATTTATAGTACCTATTTCTAGTAATAGCATAGTAATAACATTGGAATTGCCTATTTCCAATGTTATTACATTGTTATTACAGGCTACGCAATATGAAGTTGGTGTAGGGCAAACAATTCTAACAGCCATTCTTGGTTGTAATGTTCCAGGGGAACAAGCCTTCGCGGGAGAGCATCCACGTGTACTACCGCAAGCAGATGTGCAAGGCTGCGTCCATTGAGTCTGGCCTGGAGAGAACCGAGGAGGATACGTGCCAGGACTGCATCCCCCACAAGGCCGAGCGGCAGAGCTGTGCCTATCTGGAGAGCCAAGACCCTATGGTGTCTCATGACACCAGGTAAGGGAATTGAGGAAAATACACTTTTTATTAGTTATATTACTACTTAATTATGTAATTATTGTTACTTTTTGTTACATTTTTTACTTTTGTTTATTTAGTAAATATTTTCTTAACTCTATTTCTTGAACTGCATTGTTAGTTAAGGGCTTGTAAGTTAGCATTTCACTGTAATGTTGTATTTGGCGCATGTGACAAATAACATTTGATTTGATTATGCATACTCATTGATTTGATTATTCGCACTCATAAGAAATGATGAGATTGATTCACCTCTTGTCATCATTAAAGTACATCAAGCAGAGGCAATCCTTTTCAATTTGATAGCTGGTGATGGCTGAGGAATCAGCAGACAAGGTTGTTCAGCTGCTTCTTGATACTCCCAAGGATATTATAGTAAACACACACTGCTTACTGTCATTCAGTTATAATACTCAAAACATCAAAGGAGACTATATAATACAATCCAAACAGACTCTAGAATCAGGTGCAAGATATTGCCTGTTTTTGAGAGATGTCATGCTGTGCAGATGACAGTAGGTCAGATTGGAATGTTGAGGCCTCCCGAGTGGCGCAGAGAGCTGTACCACTAGAGATTCTGGGTTCGAGTTTAGGCTCTGTCGCAGCCGGCCGTGCCCGGGAGACCCATGGGGCTGCGCACAATTGGCCCAGCGTCGTCCGGGGTTAGGGGAGGGTTTGGCCGACAGGGATGTCCTTGTCTCATCGCGCACTAGCGACTTCTATGGCGGGCCGGGCTCAGTGCACGCTGATACGGTCGCCAGGTGCACGGTGTTTACTCCGACACATTGGTGCGGCTGGCTTCCAGGTTAAGTGGGCATTGTCAAGAAGCAGTGCGGCTTGGCTGGATTGATATCCAGAGGATGCTATCGGCAATCGGGATTCGCCTCTCCCGAGTCCGTACGGGAGATGCAGCAATGAGACAAGACTGTAACTACCAATTGGAAACCATGAAATTTGGGAGAAAAAAGATTGGAATGTTGCGGGTGGAACAGATAATTGAACTATTTATTTGCATTCCATCCGTGTGTAATAACCAAAGCCTTGCTCAAGTTATCCCATCTCAGCATGGACACCATTACGTGATAAACACTTACATTACATTACCATTTGACAGAACAATTATTCAATATTCAGTGGTTATGTTTTGGTGTTGTGTTGATATCACGCTGCTTGTTGGTACACACATTGTCTGTTTTAGTCATAGTTTGATATTTATTTGAGACTGAAGAGTGCCAGGCTCCCGGTATGTGATGGAGTGTTTATGAAGGGTTTAAAACCAGCCTGGCAGCTTGAAACGGCACAGCTCTGTTCTGGGTGCACTAGTGCCCACGGGGAATTCTGTTCTCTGTCTAGACTCTGGCCTGACGCACACACTCACGCACACATATACCCAGAGGTGCAGGCGCACACACACTGTATGAGTTTATGCATGGTCCATAGTCTGTTTAGACCATTCCACAAACTCCATCTGTCTGTGTGTGTTTCTCCAGTGCGTACACAGAGAACACCCTGCTCTGCTCCTGTCGTTCCACACTGGACCACATTGATATGGGTCCTGACAGCATCCAGATGCCCAGGACCAGCGAGCGTGCCCATCCTAAACTCTGCAAGATGGAAGGCCTAGACCTAGAGTCCACCTCCTCAACCGACGGCAGA
The DNA here is from genome assembly GCF_023373465.1 of Oncorhynchus keta. Lineage (NCBI taxonomy): Eukaryota > Metazoa > Chordata > Actinopteri > Salmoniformes > Salmonidae > Oncorhynchus > Oncorhynchus keta. The sequence goes on along the minus strand of NC_068424.1, from coordinate 22,614,153 downwards.
GACAGCCAGTCCAGGTAAGAAACTACAAACACACAACTTCTACTTCTCTCCTCTCATCCCTCACTCTCTACACTTCTCTCCCTTCATCCTTCACTCTACACTTCTGCCCCATCAACCGTCAGTCTTCTCTTCCCTCACCCCACATCTCTTCTTGTCTCTTTCCTGATCCCTCACTCGCTTCTCTTTCCCCCCTTCACTGACTGTAGACAATGAGGCATCTTTGTCACTTTGTCTGTCGGCCAAACCCTCCGCCTATTTACCATTTGTGTCACTAACCGTGATGTATTACCTTGATCCAAAAAGCTAGTGGTACTAGTGTGTCTCATATGGGTAAACCACTGTAAACCTCATCTCTCTTTGAAGAGCATTTCTCAGGACCACTCTCTTCCTCCCTCTGAATCCAAGGCTTAGATTGTTGGCAAGTCATCTTCTTGTCATCAAATCCACTTCCTGGCTACAGGACTATAGTGCTAAAGCGCTGTTCAAACATGTCATCTGCGACTGTAGTGTAAACTGTAGAGAGCTTTATTGTCTGTTAGTCAGTGCAGGTGTCAGATTATATTGAGAATAAGGAGAGAAAAAGGGGGAGTAGACATGAGGTGGGTGATTGTGTAGTGCTGTGGGCGGTTACCATGGTGACTCCCTGATTCAGTGCTGACGGACAGCCTTTGTATCCAGTGTGTAAGTCTGTCACAACCTCTCTCTCTCTCTTTCTCTCTCTCCTCTCACCGCTGAACAAACACTATTTCTGTGTCATTTCATTATCTTGAGTAAATTAGGTTATACAATGAATAGTTCCTGTTGTGGATGCTGATTGGCTGATACCTTGTTCCATATTTATTTAATGATAAATCATGGCAAATACATGTATTACTGTTCTATCTGAATTATCACTACACATCCATACAAATATCTCCACTGTACTTCCTCTCTATGGCCATCCAGGCAATTCATAAATCTCAGGTTAAACACTGCCCACTTGTGGACAGATGAGTTCCAGAACATAACCGCTCCATTATCTTGCCTCTCTCTCCCCACTAGTGAGCACACCCAGTGCACAGCCACCTGCTCCTGCCAGGGGACCACCAACCCCATCAAAGAGACAGGAGAGGAGCCAGGCCAGGACCTCCAGGACCCCCACTCCTCCTACACCGAGATCCCATCCACCTCCACCTCCATGGGGCTGTACCTGGACCATGAGGGGAGTCTTCTCTCCAGGTCTAAGGGAATGGACTGGGACAGCCGGGACAGGGTTCTAGAGACCGAACCTGCAGGGTGGGGGAGGGGACCGTGCTACGCCCACCACAGTGAGCTCCAGCTCTACCAGGCAGACCTCTCCGGTAACACCCCCACAGACACAGACATCCCCCCCTCATACAGCAGAGCCACAGGCCTGGACAGGGAGGAGGCCGAGCAGGTCTCATCCAGTAGGACCCATCATGAGAACAGGCTAGTTGTGGTGACGCCTGACGAGAAGTCAGATTTTCTGTCGGGCGTCACGAGCACCACGTTTCCCTCGCTCACCCACGAGCTGACCGCCAGCGATCTGCTACGCAATAGGTATTGTATTTAGTCACAGCTAGTCTTGTGTTGCCAATTGCATTACCAAATATTGTTAATTGCTCGGCTATCAGAAAGCCAGAAATCGAGGTTCAGATTAGTTTGTTTATTTGACAATTCCAAAGGATTTAGGTTTTTAGAGTCCACCTTGATAGACCCTCGCTCCCTTTTTCTCTCTCTCCATCAGGATGTTCTACGACGAGGAGCTGGAAGACTCTGAGCGTTTCTACGGCAACCAGCCGGCGCTACTCCAGCTGCTCTATGCTCTCTACAACATGCTGGTGGCCCACTCAGAGATGGTGTGTTTCCTGGTCATCATCCTCAACCACATGATCTCAGCGTCCGTGGCCACGCTCGTTCTGCCCATCCTCATCTTCCTCTGGGCCATGCTGTCTGTCCCAAGGCCCAGCAAACGCTTCTGGATGACCGCCATCGTCTACACCGAGGTATTAACACAGAAGCACTTAGTCAGGTTCTTATCAATGTAAATCTGCCCTTACTCCTTGTCCCATGCAGTGTTAAAGGGATAGGTCACTCAAATTAATTAGGGTGAACAATACCTTTAATAATATAAATTGCACATTTTCATAAATATATTTGTTAATTCCAGCTATGAAAATGCAATTATTGTTCAGGCTCTTTTATGATATAAACTCAATTCTACCACACTGTACTCAATTAATAGTGTTTATAGAGACATGTTATGAGTCATGCATCTATATATTTTTAAGGGTTTCCCCGATCTCACTATACCACCAGGTCACCATCGTGATCAAGTACTTCTTCCAGTTTGGTTTCTTCCCCTTCAACCAAAACATTGAGCTGGACATGTCCAAACCCTTCCACCCTCCCAACATCATCGGTGTGGAGAAGAGGGAGGGATACGTGCACTATGACCTGGTTCAGCTGCTAGCTCTGTTCTTCCACAGATCTATTCTCAAGGTGCCCACTAAGTCTTTAGCTACATGGTTATTCCTTTCAGGGAGTTCACTTTTTTCAAAAATAAATACAACTTTTAAGAAGTGGACTACCCCTTTAACTACATTGTTAATTGTTACTTATTACCTGTATTGATACACGGTTATATTTAGCACACTAGTGTAATAACCATTCTATTCCTTGCTCTTAACCTCCAGTGTCATGGGCTGTGGGACAAGGATGACCCCAGGGGAGGAGGGGAAGAAACCCCTAAGCAGCACCACCCTGACAGGGAGAAGAGGTCCAGCTCCAGGCGTGTGGAGAAGCAGGCCTCGGGGGGCAGTAGCTCCCTGCTGGAATCGGTACGCGCCCGCTTCCCCCGCCGCTTCTACTCCCTGTCCACCTCCACCCAGCTGCGCCGCAAGAGCTCCAGCGCCGCTTCCCACCTCTCCCAGCGCACCCTGCGCTCCGGCCACTCCAGAGGAGGTGAGGTCACACTGGCTCCTAAGTGCTGAAGAATAACTCTCTTATTGGGCTCGTTTGGAGGAAGTGTCTAGACTTTTAATTATGTCATTTGTGAGGCCCATGTCTTCCAAACCTCACCAAACCTAGTCACTCCACAGACAGCGTGAGCTCAAGGCAGAGCCTACGGAGAGGGGACAGTGTGAGGAGTGTCCAGCAGAGGAGCAAGAAGGAGAAGATCCTGGACAAACTCAGAGAGCAGCTCATCAAAGCCAAGAGCTTCATTGTCAAGAAGTAGGTGGTCTGGATGTCATGTTTGAATATCCACTTGAAGGTGCCATATTACACTTTCATTCGGCTACTATCTGACGATATTCAGTCACTTTTCAGGATATTAAATTGGTAATAAAAACAACATTGTCTGTTCATAAAATATTTAGTTTACCTTGTTTAGGTGACCAGATAATTGTTTGTAAATCTTTGTTGATTCTCCGTTAAGAACTCTGGAGATCTACATCCCCATCCGTCAGTTCTTCTACAATCTGATCCACCCAGAGTACAGTGCTGTGACAGACGTGTATGTGCTCATGTTCCTGGCCGACACTGTTGACTTTATCATCATCGTCTTCGGCTTCTGGGCTTTTGGGGTAAGTTTGATATATACCGGGCCTTCGGAAAGTATTCAGACTCCTTGACCTTTTCAACATTTTGTTACGTTACAGCCTTATTCTAAAATGGATTAAATACATTAAAAAATCATCAGCAATCTATACACAATGCCACATAATGACGAAGCGAAAACAGATTTTTTGATTTAAAAAAAAAAGTGTAATAAATTAAAAACAAATACCATATTTACATAAGTATTTAGACCCTTTGCTAGGAGACTCGAAATTGACCTCAAGTGCATCCTGTTTCCATTGATCGTCCTGGAGATGTTTCTACAACTTGTTTGCAGTCCACCTGTGGTAAATTCAATTGATTGGACATGATTTGGAAAGGCACCTGTCTATATAAGGTAGTTGACAGTGCATGTCAGAGCAAAAAAAGAAGCTATGAGGTGCAAGGAATTGTCCGCATAGTGTCGAAGACAGGATTTTGTCGAGGCACAGCTCTGGGGAATGGTACCAAAACATTTCTGCAGCATTGAAGGTCACCAAGAACACGGTGGCCTCCATCACTCTTAAATGGAAGAAGTTTGGAACTATCAAGACTCTTCCTAGAGCTGGCCGCCTGGCCAAACTAAGCAATCGGGGGAGAAGGGACTTGGAGATGGTGACCAAGAACCTGATGGTCACTCTTTTTTTTTTACCCTTTTTTTCTCCCCAATTGGTAGTAGTTATAGTCTTGTCTCGTCGCTGCCACTCCCATACGGACTCAGGAGAGGCGACGGTTGAGAGCCATGCATCCTCCGAAACACGGACGACGCTGGGCCAATTGTGCGTTGCGCCATGGACCTCCCTGGGCTCAAACCCAGAATCTCTGGTGGCACAGCAAGACCACTGCGCCATCCGGGGGGCCACCTGATGGTCACTCTTACAGAGCTCCAGAGTTCCTCTGTGGAGATGGGAGAACCTTCCAGACGGACAACCATCTCTGCAGCACTCCACCAATCAGACCTTTATGGTAGAGTGGCCAGAAAGAAGCCACTCCTCAATAAAAGGCACATGACAGCCCACTTGGAGTTTTCCAAAAGGTACCTAAAGACTCTCCTACCATGAGAAACAAGATTCTCTGGTCTGATGAAACCAAGATTGAGCTCTTTGGCCATCTGGAGGAAACCTGGCACCATCCCTACAATGAAGCATGGTGGTGGCAGAATCATGCTGTGGGGATGTTTTTCAGCAACAGGGACTGAGATTAGTCAGGAATCCAGGCAAAGATGAACGGAGCAAAGTACAGAGAGATCCTTGATGAAAACCTGCTCTAGAGCGCTCAGGACCTCAGACTAGGGCCAACAGGACAACGACCCTAAGCACACGGCCAAGACAACGCAGGAGTGGCTTTTGGCCCAGCCAGAGCCCGGACGTATACCTGATCGAACATCTCTGGAGAGACCTGAAAATAGCTATACAGCAACGCTCCCCATCCAACCTGACAGAGCTTGAGAGGATCTACAGAGAATAATTGGAGAAACTCTGTAAAAACAGGTGTGTCATACTTGTAGCGTCGTACCCAAGAAGACTTGAGGCTGTAATCGCTGCCAGAGGTGCAACAACAAAGTACTGAGTAAAGGGTCTGAATACTTACATAAATGTAATATTTCAGGTTTTTATTTTTAATAAATTGATAACAACAATTTCTACAAACCTGTTTTTTGCTTTGTTATTATGGGGTATTGTGTGTAGATTGATGAGGAAAAACAACAATTTGATCCATTTTTGAATAAGGATGTAACCTAACAAAATTTGGAAAAGGTCAAGGGGTCTGAATACTTTCTACTATAAACTGTTCTTATTCATTGTGTTTGTGATTGAAACCAAGTGCAATGAATTGAAACTTTCCCTAAATGGCCAAGAACACATTTGAACTTGAAACATTGAAGAAAACAAAAACCTTCCAAATGAATAACATGACTTCCTGTCTCTCATAGAAACACTCTGCCGCAGCTGACATCACTTCCTCCCTGTCGGAGGACCAGGTTCCCGAGGCCTTCCTGGTGATGGTACTGATCCAGTTTGGCACCATGATCATCGACCGAGCCCTCTACCTCCGCAAGACTGTCATGGGAAAAGTCATCTTCCAGGTCATCCTGGTGTTCGGTATCCACTTCTGGATGTTCTTCATTCTGCCTGGAGTCACGGAAAGGTATGAATGTGGAGAGATAACATTAACATTTAGTCATTTAGTCATATAGTCATAACCAGCTCCCTCTTTCTTTTAAATACTGTATATTGCTTACTAAATGGTTGCTTCATTAGTAAGTAACGCATAATGGTGAATGTTTTCAAGGTACTTCAAAAGATTATCGTTAACATTGTTTCCATTTTAAACACCAGACGGTTCAGTAAGAACACAGTGGCCCAGCTGTGGTACTTTGTCAAGTGCATCTACTTTGGCCTGTCGGCCTATCAGATCCGCTGTGGCTACCCCACCCGTGTCCTGGGCAACTTTCTCACCAAGAGTTACAACTACCTCAACCTATTCCTCTTCCAAGGGTGAGTGCTCTGAAGACTAGTGTAACTACAATCACAAGACGACAGCATAATCAAGAATTTAATGAATTTATGAAAACGGTATGAGACAAACTTAATCAGTGATGGCACATGCTCCCAATACCTGCCTGCCATAAGCTGGTTCATAACCTATATTGACTGTTGGTCCTAACATTACCCTAACACTGTCCTAAATATTCCTGATTTCCAGGTTCCGCCTGGTCCCGTTCCTGACAGAGCTGCGAGCGGTGATGGACTGGGTGTGGACGGACACCACTCTCAGCTTGTCCAGCTGGATCTGTGTAGAGGACATCTACGCTCACATCTTTGTTCTCAAGTGCTGGAGGATGTCAGAGAAGGTGAGGGACCACGGCCCGCTGTGTTAGTTCTCTAGGACCTCCCTGTCCATCTCTGAATGAGGCTTAGAGGGGAAGAAGAGAGTATGTCAGAGAGGCTTTGTGGAAATGAATTGCAGCAGTTTTTTTCTTTTATTGTATTATTTTATGATGTGAAGCACTTTGTTACTTGCATTGAAAAGCACTATAAAAAATAAAGGCGCCAATTATTTAGGTTTGCCAAAAGTTAACAAATGTTCATAAAAACTGTAACTAAACTTGATCATTTATTTCCCTGAACAATTTGTTATTTTCAGAGGCTTAATCCTGTATGTGTGTTGTTTACCAGAGGTACCCCCAGCCTCGCGGGCAGAAGAAGAAGAAGGTGGTGAAGTATGGGATGGGAGGTTTGATCGTCATGCTGCTCATCTGCATCGTTTGGTTCCCCCTGCTTTTCATGTCGCTGGTAAAATCCGTGGCCGGCGTGGTCAACAAACCTCTGGACGTATCGGTCACCATCACCCTGGGAGGCTTTCAGGTATGAAAACTGTGTCAAAGGCAGGGTTTGGGGCAATTCCATTTATTTCTGTTTACCTAATGAATTGACTGAATTTAAATGGAATTGACACCCTGGTTGACAGTATCAGTTTTTTATTGCCATTTGTTAATTTTAGAATTTGACACATTACAATCTGATTTGAGTATCTTAATGTTGGTATCTCTTCCTTCAGCCCATCTTCACTATGAGTGCCCAGCAAAATCAACTGAAGGACATCAGCAAAGCAGATTTTTCAGACTTCATGAATTCGTACAACTACATTCCGGTAAGAAAACCACCAAAGCTTGCTTTCTGAATCTTCATTTTAGGCCAGATTTCTCAAGCTTTTCAAATATCTTTTGACGCTATAGGTTTGAAAACTATTACATTCTGGTTTGAATATATTACTGTGTATTACTATAATTAAGGCCTTTCTCCTCCCACTCACCAGGGACTTGCAAATGTAAGTATTGTGTGTTTTAATATTTCCATACTTCTATCCATGCAGTCAGCGATGCAGTTCCTGGAGGCATACACGTCAGAGGATGTGACTGTGGCGGAGCTGGAGGGCAGTTCCAATTCCTTGTGGACCATCAGCCCCCCCAGCAGGAAGAACCTTATGGATGTTCTCAGCAAGGAGGAATACTTCCCTGTCACCATGTCCTGGACCATCCAGAGGTAAGAGAACCAGGGCCCCTGTTCATTAGGCACCAAAAGGGAAGAAAACAGACTGAAACAGTCCAATAAGATAATCATTTTCATTAGCGTTGCAAAACGCTTTCAACTGTTTTCCGTTGCGTGCCCTGATGAACACTAACCTGGAGGAACCAATACTCGAATGCACACATGTATGGAAACATACTCACTTACTATCGGAGTGAGAACCAAACCTCTATTCAATCCGCATCATGGAAGTTCGACTTTACACAGTGAATTAAATTTATAGGCAATGTTTCCGCTTTAGCGGAGGCTGCGTTCACGATAAACGCTGCATATGTCGGCTCAAATGACCTTTTACATTTCTATCGGGGAATCTGTAACGCTTCAGCTTTACAGACTGAATAGAGCCACAACACTCACACACTTCTTAGAAACTCAAAGGTGTTTTGAACTGTAACTTGGTTAAATAACTTAGTAACTACAGTGTTGTGTAGGTCCACATAGATTACATAGTACTGACGTAAAATATCTGTTGAGATATCTGCCCATTTACGAGTGCACAAAAGAATGTGTGGTGTACTATTTTTGACTTGCAAAATATCTACTGTCTGTAATTGGGATTTTTCTCTCTTCAACAGGAATCTCAGTCTTGGAGCCAAAGCTGAAATTGCGACAGATAAACATGTAGCATACCTTGATATGACAACACGACAAGAGTTAGTAGATCTCCTGAATGGGACCAGAAACCAGGCTGTGTAAGTAGCCTATGCTAAGGGAAACAGACTACGACTTTTCAGGCTTAATTAAGCCTTCATAACCCCTTCATAAGGTATTTTATAGATGCTTGATAAATCATTCATAATTTAAGTGATGCTCCACAACTTTGTATAATTTGAGACAGCAGTTTTGAAAGTGGTTCTCACGAGCCAAAACGGGTCCCAGTTTGAATTGTGTACTACATCATCCATTTTTGTTTTTGTGTGCAAATTGTATGATATGTTACAAATCCAACTCGTACAATATGTTCTGTTTTGTTGAGATTAAGATCCCGGACTGCATCTTTAAATGTCCTGTCTCTTTCTCTCCCCTCCTCTCCAGGGTCATAGCACAAGTCTTCCCATGCTTCCTCCGAGCTCCCAGTGACTCCAATGCCAAACCTATAGAACAACTCCATAAAGGTAATGCACGAATCCTTAAACCTGGAATGACTTCATATGGATAGAAACATTTAGACATTTACATCGTCCTGAAATGAACACTTGTGTTTTGAACTGACGCATCGCCCTCTTATTGCCGTTGATGTATTGTTTATGATATCTCCATTTCAGACAACGGCTACAAGAACATCCTGCTCGACCTGGAGAGAACCCACAACAGCAGTGGTGAGATCCAGGAGTGGTGGATCGTAGACCAGCCATCGGCGGGACAGATCCAGATGAGGGGTGCGGCGGTGGGGAAGAAGAGAGAGGCAGGCCTCCAGCTTTACGTGTTCAGTGACAAAGTCAGCCCGCCCAGTCTGGGCTTCCTGGCAGGATACGGGTGAGTGGAGGATATCTGACGGTCTGACTTGGGTCATGTAACTCATGTTCAGTGAGACACACAATCATCATTTTGGATTGTTTATCAGGCAATACCAGCTCATTTCAAAATGTTGTGTTGTGCTTACTGGACACAACCCTGGTGTTGCTTTCTAAAAGGTTTCGTGGATTTATATTGCTTTATCACAAGTCATAAGCATGCATGTGCCTTTTTTAATGTATTATAACATGGCTTATTTTGTCTCTCACCGGCAGGATCATGGGCCTGTATGCATCGGTGGTGCTGGTCATCGGCAAGTTTGTGCGCGAGTTCTTCAGCGGCATCTCCCATTCCATCATGTTTGAGGAGCTGCCCGCCGTGGACCGCATCCTGAAGCTGTGTACCGACATCTTCCTGGTCAGAGAGACGGGCGAGCTGGAGCTGGAGGAAGACCTATATGCCAAGCTCATCTTTCTCTACCGTTCACCAGAGACTATGATCAAGTGGACCCGGGACCAAAAAACTAAATGACAGTGCCACCTAGTGGGGGGCAGAGACATGAAAAAAGCACAATCCAGCAGGAAGTAGCTAGCTCGCTATGCTCCCTGTACTTTGGTGGGATGGTATTAAGGGACCCTCTCCCTATCAAGCCTGCCATGAAAAACAATGACCTACACATGAAAGGTGACTTTGAAGAACAGCGGTGGCTGGTGGCACTTTAAATTAGGAGGACGCGCTCATAGTAATGGCTGGAACGGAATGAATTTAGTGGTATCAAACACCTGGTTTCTATGCGTTAGATATCATTCCATCCATTATTATGAGCTGTCCTCCCCTCACCAGCCTCCTCTGTAAGAAGCTGTTTATTGTTTGTACTCGTTTAGTACAACTCTGAAGAATTGCAGCCATCAGTCAGTGTGTTTGAGATGTCACAGACAGGCAGGGAGACAGACTGCAGCTGTCCTGCCTGCCTCCAGACGTCTGGCCTTTTTCCTATTGGGAAACATGAACAAAGGGTTGTGCAATATACTGATAGCTGGCTGTAAACTTGAACCGACATGTTTTCTTGAGCTAACACGGGAGAAGGGAAAAGAGAAGAGAAGCGGGCAGCGACTGAGAGACACTTGACACTTTGATTTTCCAAGATATTTCCCTTTACAATAGCCTACCTGGAAGTGCTTTGGCTTTTCCAGCAAGACAACACACTGGGCACACACTGGTTTAATCAACGTTGTTTCCATGTAATTTCAATGAAATTACGTTGAACCAACGTGCAATAGACGTTGAATAGACGTCTGCGCGCAGTGGGAAGTTACAATAATTTGTTGCCGTTCGTTTTGTTTCTAGAGTAATCAAGGGAGCTGTGGCAGACATCGTTCTCAGGAAATGTGGATCATCTCACCAGAAAGGGATTACGTTTTTGGTTGTTTGAACCTGTAGTACATCTAGGAAAGAGAAACAATAAAGGGGAAGATGCGATGTGATGAACACTGTATAGAGATTAGAATTATATTTCTATATTATGGAGCATGTCCATCTTGATGGCGCCCCTATAAAGACCTAAGAATTGAGGGCCTAAATACAGATACTGTCGTTGACGTGTGTAACCTGTGTCGGTTATATTTGATTGCTTGAAAAACCCTTGTTTTTGACATTACAAGTTAGTGTTATTTTAAATGTACAAGTTCATATATTCAACCAAAATGTGATCAAGGCCATCAAATCTATGCATTGGAAAATGCAGCACCATGTGTAAGTGAATAGATTGTTTTCATGTGTAAGGAATCTAGTTTGTGACGTTATCGAGGTTCAGTGACTTGAATGTAACAAATGTTTGAAAGCTGACCTGCTGCCATTTTATTCCATTCCATGACTTGATTCAGTAAAAACACTTGAGGGCATGCCACAAACATCAAGCCTGCATACTCCACAAGACTTGACACACATTTTAAGATTAGTTGTAAACACAAATCATCATCTAGCTTTCAGTCAGTTCCAAAGTACAGGCATAACATATAATACAAATGGAAAGGCATTCTGAAATCTAGAAGAAACTAAAGTACAATAATATATCAATTACCCAAATATATTATTTTCTAAACATAAATTTGATTCATTATAAGTGCCTTCACAGACAGTTAGTAACTGAAATGGCTGCTTTCAACACTTCATACTGTACAAATTCAGAAATCATTTCATCCACCCCTTTACGCATCAATCATTGAAGCACAGAGTTTGATATTGTAAGGTGAACGTGCAAATCATTATTTTCACACTGAGTATCTTGTTGCATACTGTTGTAGATTGAATGAGAAAACACCTTGATGATCCTTTGAGGCAAATACAACAAATACATTACCAAACCTAGATCAACATTCAAAATCAAATGTTTTATATCACTTCAAATGTAGCAAAATATACATTATTTTACAATCGCAGTAAACCCCAAAAGGGACAAATAATACATCTTTAAGTAGTGTTTGATTATTTTCCAGTGATATTATATTACCATGCTTATGTTATTGTTATGAGCATAACTCATTGTTATGCTTGATGGTTAGAGTGCCTACAGTTGTACATCTGGCGATGGGAGGCAAGGCAAAGTTCACGACCCCCTGGCATGCTGAGAATGGGAGGGGTGTGGAAGATTCCGACACCCATCCTTAACAGGTAACTGGAAGTGCTCTGGTCCAGACAGGAAGTCCAGGTTCTGTGGCTAACATAGCCCACCAGCGTACTCATCCTCATCAGCCTCCCCTGCCTCCGCTCCTTCCCCAGCATCGGCAGCTGAAGCAGGAGCCTTCTTCTTACCCCCCCCTGGAACCCTCAGGCTGATGGACAACTTTGCATACTGCAAGACAATTGGCACTGGGGTCAGGTTATGGCAAGTTGTCTCTACAGTATTTGTTTCTCAGAAGTGTTTCCTAAACCTCTCATTGAGTACCCAAAGCCAGTTCCATGTTTTTGATATCTTCCTAAACTAGCACAGCAGATTCAACTAATGAACTAATCAGAAAACCCTTGGTTAGTTTGAGTCAGGTGTGTGTGTCTTTTTGGAATTGATCAGGAGAGGATTAAGAAATAGCTCTAAAGAAATGTAAAATATAATAAATCGTACAAAACAACAAGAAAGCAGGGTCTAGATGGGTGACGCAGGTAAGCAAGCAGTTGGACTGCTATTGTTTCTATTAATACATTACTTTGCATTATTCAGGCTAGCCTGGAAATGCATCTATGGGGTGGCTAGGAGAAAGGTTTCATAAGGAAAAGACAGCTCATGATTCCATACCTTTTAAAGACCTTAAATGTGATCAAAGGAGACAACAGAACACAATTGAGAGAAGTAGATACTCAAATGATGTGATGACATGCTTTGAAGTGAATGATGGTTACATACAGTATAAGCCACAAGGCAGAACACTCACATCATTGTCCATGTACTTGAATAAGGGCGAGTTACAGACGCAGTGCACTTGGTCCTCATCCTGCTCGTCGTAGCCCTGCAGGAGCTGCTCCAAGGCAACACAGTCCTCACTCCCACTGAAGCCTGGCAGACTAGGGTCAAAGGTTAGAATGGTCAAGCATAGGGTTGCAATATTCCAGTAACTTTCCCAAAATTCCCAGGTTTTCCAGAAATCTTTCTAGAAATCCCAGGTGGAGTATTCACAGATTCCGTGCTTATTACCTCCTGACTCCAGGAATATTTCAACCCGGGATTTCTAGAATTTGGGGTAAGTTACCAGAATTATGAATCCCTAGTCAAACATAACAAAATTCATAACCTTCATATTTACCTTTTAGTTAGACAAATGTAAAGTCAGTACCTGTAACTCTCTCGAACACATTTATCTGCTGCTACGAAGTCATTTCTGTGAAGGTGGACTAGCACTTGGGCAATTGTTTTCTAAAGAAGAAAATACACAGGCAACCATTTGGTTTTAATCTTCACAACAGGGGTAATAATAACAGAGTCTGCTCAGTTTTGAACACAGTCAATTGTCTTTATCAGGCTAAATAAGTGAAAGATCCTTAAACACACCTTAAAACACGTTGGGTAATTCTCTATTTCTTTATACATGTTCTTTTCCTTCTGAATCGACACTGCTGCTTCATCAAGCCTGACGGGCCAAAAACAACAGTTAACTGGAAGGGAATGAGTAGGAAAGGTAGAACAATCTGGAAAGCAGGTGAGAATTTACTTGTGCTGCCTGACGAGAAGTCTTGATGCTTTCCCCAGCATCTCTACAGCTTGACGTAGACGGTCTTCATTCTGCAGAAATATACATTCATCATATCAAGAATATTTTGATTGATTTGGTCACTTTTCATCACATTAATATATAGCCAATATCAATGAAATAAGACTGAGATTCCTGCAGATGTGACCCTGAACTGAGGCTGTGGCTGGGAAGCAACTCAATGATTGGTGTTCTCTAGAATCAAAAATTCAAGTCGTACCTCAAACACTGATGCAGCTTTCTGGTACAGATCCACTGCTTTTGCTAGATCCTGTGATTCGATTAGCCTGGAAAAAAGAAAAGTGCAACTTTAACTGAAGTAGCCTAAGCATCAAAACGAGGAATAACAACGAGCATCATCAACAGTGACATGCCAATGTTGACAGGGAATTCATTTTGAGAGACCGTCTAAGACGATCAATATTGGCAACCGGTACGTACTTTCCAGCTCTGTCGAGGGCCAAGGCTGCAGTGTCTGGTGTGCCATTCTCTACATACATCATGCTTGCTCTCTCAATATACTGGATAGCCTCTGGTATCCTCTGCATGTCCTGGAGAGAAAAAAACATGTCTGTCAATGATTAGCGTTAGTAGCTAGTTAATATTAAAACCGTAGTCATGTCATGTGTCAAAAGCATCTGGCTAAAAACAAAGCCTTTCATCCAGAAGGGGGCAACAAAAACGTAAAAACTATGGCATAAACACAACAGTAAATTTCCCCTGACCTCTGATAACAAGTATATATGATTAACAATAATGTTTAGCACATTAAAACTAACCTTGAGCATCATACCAGCTGCCTCAAGTGCTCTGTAACAGAAAGATCTCCTTAGCAACATTAAATACAACCAGACGTAGACAAATCAGTGTCATTCTGGTTCTATTAATATCATTACATAAGATAGGCCTAGATCTTTTATACTCACTTGGCTGCATGGAAAAGTCTGTACATTGAGTTGAGTTAAAGAAAACAATGACCTTGTTCAAAACTAACCTGCAAAACCATTTATAAGCCTCCCTCCCCATTGGCAGTGAAAGGATACGTTTTGTTGTTGGTATGTGCCTCTGCCTCTTGCAGGTACGCCTCCTTCGCTTCTTCAAGCATCTTGGCATTTTTAAAGGCAACAGCTGGGCGAGAAGGGAATGCTTCATTATGCATTTATAATAAGACAAATCACAAGACAACTTGAGCAACACTTCTGCAATATAGCCTAATATTACTGACAGTGTGCTATTGCCCAACTAGACTATCAAATGTTGTTGTTGTAGTAGGGGACATACATTCAGGTCCAAATTGTTGCTACAGAATGTATGAACCTTTGGGATACAATACCTGCTTTTGAGTACTCTGATGCTGCACTGTCATAGTCAGGCTTCCATTTCATGAAGCTAGTCTTTAAACTGTGGGAAAAATGAATCATATTCAGTGACAAACATTACAGAAGCATTGCCTCTGAAAAAAGTTACAATTACATGGATTTGCCATAGGATGTAATACAGGTATGGACGCCCTAGTATTGATGAAGTGATACCGACAGGCTTAACTGCAGTGCAGCTCAGCTGGCTTCCTATCTAGAATGGCAAGCTAGCTTGTTAAATTGAAAATACCATTCCTATGCTTTTGTTTTATACATAGGTACTTTACAATACACGATTACCAATACTATGATAGTGGCTGACTACCTACTGTAATAGCTCAAACGCAATCTAGCTAGCTAACGTCATCTAGTTAGCGAGATTTCCTTACTATTTTTCAGCCTTGGCAATGTGGTCGTGCGCCTCGTTGATTTTCGCAGCCATCTGGTCCAGTGGCAGCTCTGCTGTGTAGTCTACTAATAATGTAATGAAACAATTCTTAATATTTAAGTTCTCATTGGCTAAACTGTAGTGAGATGTTGCCGTTACTGGTTTCAGGAGACCTTTCCTTCATCAGTGTGTTGACTACGGAAGCTCGTGAGTTGCCTTTTATTTTTCTACTCATATACTGCGACAACGTTAGGATGTTGCACCTACTGGGCAATAATGTAATAGTTCGTTTTTTTCCTCAATTGAACGCCCTTCCTAATTCAGAAAACTAGTCTTCTTTCATCAATTCAATTTAAGGGGCTTTATTGGCATGGGATACATATGTTAACATCGCCAAAGCAAGTGAGGTAGATAATATACAAAAGTGAAATAAACAATAAAATGAATCTCTATTTGCAATGCATTATGAAATCTCCAGTTATTCATTTATATAGCCTACAAAATATTTAATATAATTCCTCTATTATTACATGTATTTTATAAAGCCTTTTTACACTAGCAGTTGCAAAGTGCTTTACAGATACCCAGCCCAGAACAAGCCACGCAGAGGAAGAAGCAGTGGCCAGGAAAAAACTCCCGAGAAGGAACCTAGGAAGAAATCTAGAAAGCAACTAGGCTCAGAGTGGTGTCTAGGCCTCATCTTGCTATTATTATCAGTGAACAAAATTGTTGCTACTATTTTCTATGTGATAAGCTAAAAAAAAATCGTATAGCCCAGTCGAATATATCACTGCCAAACCTATAGACATGGCCTATCACATGATACCAATTGACAGTGTTCTTGGCTCGGGTTCACCTGAGCAGGGCTCCTGTGTCTGAAATGGTAGCTGTATCTTTAAGGCGCTTGCCTACCCCTGTCTGCTTTGTGTAGCGAGTGTGGAGAGTCACGCCATCAGAACATGCTTTAATTCTGAAAGGTAGAAGTGGAAAAGGGGTTCAGAAACGTTCACCTCTGGAGCAACAATCGACTAGTTGGGCAAGGTGAGTTTGATTACTACTTTTATTATATTGTTAATCGGTGTGCGTTTTTGACCAAGACAAAAACGGCATCCTTTCTTCCTAGTTGGTTGATGTTGAGAAAAGGTGTTTATAGCTCTGGATATGCCTCTCCAAAACACGAGGTTTGTTCAGAAACGGCGCCTGAAAAGTGTCAGACTTTTCATACAATTTATCCAAACTAAGTGTTTAATTTTAGGATAAAATGTAACTTTCCTTCCTTATGTAACCCTGAGGTCTTCAAGAGGGTTGCACTACTTGCATGATCAACATGCTATTATTGAATTAGATTACCGTAATAGCTATACAACGTTTAAATGTAATCGGAGTTTAAGATTAAATGCGCAGCAACCTTTGTAATTTAGTTGCCAGCAAGCGGGAAACCAATGTTTGCATTGCAGTGGGTCTGACGACTTGGGGATTTGTGTAGAAAGGGAATAATGCCCCTTTAAAGCAAACGGGCAATTTACCATAACAATTTAATCAAAGGGATGGTTCCTTGACACGATTTTTCCTGCGTTTTATTAGTATGTTTGTTGAGTCCCGATGACGTCTAGGTATTTTGTTGATGTTGAATAAGGGGTACATTCCAAATTCTTGTCTGACTCTTTGTTTTTGTCGGTGCAGGATACCGTTGTTTCGTGCGTGTCGGAAATGAAGTCCACTCAATTTTTACTATCCACTGCACTTATTTTCCTTCTATCTGGACTTTCCATGATTACCGCTTGCAACAAGGCTCTCTGTGCCAGTGATGTCAGCAAGTGCCTCATTCAGGTAAGAAGGCTAAGATTCTTAGTGCGTTTTTTAAAAGGCATTCGGTTTAGGTAAACTTTTCTCACTAATACCATTTTTCTGTTACAAAATCACTTTGAGAGAACTCTATGGAATTTCTATAAGGAATCTCTCATGTCTTTTCAGAATAAATTGCCACTGCCATGGTGTTATGCCAAAATTGTATATTGTAGGACTTGATGCACCTCCCAATATGCATTTCCACAGTGTGTATGTCATTTGACATTAACCTAAAATCTCTACATTCTCTCTATACTGGAAACATGCATACAACTATAACAGTACCTGTACACTAAATGAACACTCAACGAACAAAGCGGAGATACTAAAAATGTACTCGATATTGGCTTGGCTTACAATCAGGCGCATGTTGTACATTTCCAGCCACACAGTGTCTTCAAAGGATGCAGCCTAGTCTACCTTGGCTGTACATGCGATGGCCAATGGAGATTGATATCTGTATACCTTCCGTGGTTGCTGTTGCAGCCACAACCACACTTCACTGTGTGCTTAGTTAGCTCCATCCCTGTGCACATCTGGAATTTGACCTCTGCTCTCCCTTTGAACTGCCCTCCCAGCCGCACTGGAGGAGTCACAGAACAGGCAGCTTAAGGTCGGCCCACTCCTCAAACATACGCAGTTACACACACCCGCCCGTAGTGATTTCTAACAGGATATGTATGGCTTATTTTCTTGTTTGAGTCAACCATGACGTGCTCAATACACAAAAATAATGTTATATTGTTTTGGCGCTCATGTAACAACTAAAGCCAGACTGAGACTACTTTATTGAAAGAATGTTTGCACAACATGATAGAAGGCTTAAATGCATACAAGAGTTGTGCAAATGTGTGCCACCTTCACTGTCTATTGCTGAATTTCTCTCTTACTTGTGAGTTATGCACTTATGTACATCAGTCCTGCCACATACATAAAATGTGACTAATGTTATAATATACATTGTGTGTTTTGTGATGTACAGGAGCTGTGTCAGTGCAGGCCCTCTGATGGGAACTGCTCATGCTGTAAGGAGTGTATGCTCTGTCTGGGCACACTGTGGGAGGAGTGCTGCGACTGTGTGGGTAGGTGCCAGAGTTGTGCAGTTGTGGCCAAAAGTTGAGAATGACACAAATATTAATTTTCAAAGTCTGCTGCCTCAGTTTGTATGATGGCAATTTGCATATACTCCAGAATGTTATGAAGAGTGATCAGATGAATTGCAAAGTCCCTCTTTGTCATACAAATGAACTTAATCCCCAAAAAAACATTTCCACTGCATTTCAGCCCTGCCATAAAAGGACCAGCTGACATCATGTCAGTGATTCTCTCGTTAACACAGGTGTGAGTGTTGACGAGGACAAGGCTGGAGATCACTCTGTCATGCTGATTGAGTTCAAATGGCAGACTGGAAGCTTCAAAGGGAGGTGCTTGGAATCATTGTTCTTCCTCTGTCAACCATGGTTACCTGCAAGGAAACACGTGCCGTCATCATTGCTTTGCACAGAAAGGTCTTCACAGGCAAGGATATTGCTGCCTATAAGATTACAACTAAATCAACCATTTATTGGATCATCAAGAACTTCACGGAGAGCGGTTCAATTGTTGTGATGAAGGCTTCAGGGCGCCCAAGAAAGTCCAGCAAATGCCAGGACCGTCTTGTAAAGTTGATTCAGCTACGGGATCGGGGCACCACCAGTACAGAGCTTGCTCAGGAATGGCAGCAGGCAGGTGTGAGTGCATCTGCACGCACAATGAGGCAAAGACTTTTGGAGGATGGCCTGGTGTCAAGAAGGGCAGCAAAGAAGCCACTTCTCTTCAGGAAAAACATCAGGGACAGACTGATATTCTGCCAAAAGTACAGGGATTGGAATGCTGAGGACTGGGGTAAAGTCATTTTCTCTGAATCCCCTTTCCGATTGTTTTGGGCATCTGGAAAAAAGCTTGTCCGGAGAAGACAATGTGAGCGCTACCATCAGCCCTTTGTCATACCAACAGTAAAGCATCCTGAGACCATTCAAGTGTGGGGTTGCTTCTCAGCCAAGGGAGTGGGCTCACTCACAATATTGCCTAAGAACACAGCCATGAATAAAGAATGGCACCAACACATCCTCAGAGAGCAACTTCTCCCAACCATCCAGGAACAGTTTGGTGCCGTACAATGCCTTTTCCAGCATGATGGAGCACCTTGCCATAAGGCAAAAAAGATAAGTGGCTCGGGGAACAAAACATCAATATTTTGGGTCCATGGCCAGGAACCTCCCAGACCTTAATCCCATTGAGAACTTGTGGTCAAATCCTCAGAGGTGGGTGGACAGACAAAAACCCACACATTCTGACAAACTCCAAGCATTGATTATGCAAGAATGGGCTGCCATCAGTCAGGATGTGGCTCAGAAGTTAATTGACAGCATGCCAGGGCAGATTGCAGAGATCTTGAGGGAAAAAAAGGGTCAACCCTGCAAATATTTACTCTTTGCATCAACTTCATGTAATTGTCAATAAAAGCCTTTGACACTTATGAAATGCTTGTCATTATACTTCAGTATTCCGTAGTAACATCTGACAAAAATATCTAAAGACACTGAAGCAGCAAACTTTGGAATTTAATATTTCCATTCTTAACTTTTGGCCACGACTGTAGAATTGAGTCACAGGATTTGGACTCGAGTCTGGCTCTTCACAAATTTGAGACTCGAGATGATAGAAAATAAAAACTTGAGACTTAACTTGGATC
Source organism: Oncorhynchus keta (assembly GCF_023373465.1). Classification (NCBI taxonomy): domain Eukaryota; kingdom Metazoa; phylum Chordata; class Actinopteri; order Salmoniformes; family Salmonidae; genus Oncorhynchus; species Oncorhynchus keta. The sequence goes on along the minus strand of NC_068424.1, from coordinate 22,594,441 downwards.
TTCGACTTGACTCATGACTTTAGATTGTCTGGCCAGGTTTTGTCACTCATTTTGTGGCACAGAGACTCCGTGGATTACACTCCACGCAGCCAGAGTAGCCGCAGGCATCACGCTTTCAAAACAAAAGTTAGAAAGGAATGCCATATACAGCTCCCAAAATATACAGCTCCCAAAATTGTTTGGGGATCAAGCATATAAACTGTTTGCTTTGCCATCGCACCAGCAATGGGGCATCAAGCAACAATTACTAGCATAGGTCTTTTGTTAAGTCAAAATAGCTTGATATTGATCTTATGAAGCTTGCATTTGGAATGAGTTAAAATGTATTATTACATAATCAAAATGTGTTGTAGACAAAATAATGAAAAGGGCTGTCTGCTAGCCTCAATAAATAGACAAAGATTTGTAGTTGATTGATGTCATTGCATGTCTTGATTTTTTTTAATTTTTTTTACTTGAAATAACTTGGCTCAGCTCAACTTGCTCTTAAAATGCACGACTTGGAATTGACTCTAAACTCTGCCAGTTCTACTTAGGACTTGAAACTTTGACCATTTTGCTTGAGACTTGCTAGTGACTTGGTCCCACGTACTAGGTGCACATTTGAAAAGGGCAAACTACAACCAGGGTCAGAATGGATTAATGAGGATGGGTATTTGGTTTTTGCATCATATTGAGCTCCTCCAAATCCTTCCTTCCATTATTCACTGATTGTTCAATGTAGTGCACCCATCCTATTTTACAAGTGTAGTGCAGTGAATGGTGAGTATCATATGAAAAAAGTGGTTTATTGATGATCAGTAATTTATTGTAAAAGTATTTGATTTATTTACCAATTATCAACTTGTTCCCTGCATCCCATCACACAGGGATGTGTAACCCCAGGAACTACAGCGATACTCCGGCTACCTCCAAGAGCACGGTGGAGGAACTCTACCGACCCATCCCCTCACTGTTCCGTGCCCTCACCGAGGGCGAAGCACCTATCAACATGATGGTAGTATCCTTCCCCGTGGCTGAGGAACTATCTTACCATGAGAACCTGGTGTCTTTCCTGGAAACTCTGGAGGACCAGCACCAAAATGTCTCTCTGACCGGGAACAGTATCCACACCAGCTACGATAACACCCAAAGTACTGAAGGTAGGGAGGGATGAGCGGGTTGAATTTTGGGGACAATCATAGCTGTTGGGTATTCCATAATAAGAGAATAAACAGAGCGGGGCACATCATAGTCTTACAAAGATACCTTTTATCCAAGTTTTAGTTCATCAGAAGACTCTGAAGATTCTACGATAGTTTAGCATTTGTAGCAAAAATATCATTCAAGTCATGGGACCGATCTTGTCATTTTTCACACATCGTGTCTATAAATTTCTATTGTGAAGCTCAGCAAGGTCACATAGGTAACATGATGCTCACAGGTTATGACTGTATGAACTACACATTGAAACATCCAGTCCAAAGAGGGAGGTTTAAATAAAATACTTACTAGTCGCCAAAGTCGGTTTGCTGCCGAGTTAAATAAAATATTCCGGCAGATTGGGCAACCCCGTAAGTGCTAAAGATATGAACTTTGGTCCATCCCACTATTTTAGGGAAACCCCAAGAGCCAATGAATATCTCAAATCCCCGACAGTCTATTTTAGGAGAGGGAGAGCTATAATGAAGTCATCGCTAAAGCTGCTTTGATCCGAGCTCGGTGGCTAGACCCCTCCATTAAAACATATGCAAGCTCGGTGGCTTGACCCCTCCATTAAAACATATGCAATCTCGGGCTATCTTTTGATGGGTTTAGTGGGCTGCTAGCCCTGCAAATTGAGTAGATTGCTGCTGGCCTTGTGGACTTTCATGTGCATCCACTCCATTTGTCTTCTACTCAGCAACTGGTCCTAGTGATTTGTGTGTGTGTGAGGCCACTTGACAGTTCATGTAGGTTTAGTATTCTGATCATATTTCTGAGCAGGGAATTCCGAACGAGTCATGCGGCTATGCATACATTTTTAAATATGTCCAGTGTTTCCGGATTCCCTTTTTCCCGGGGGACCGAGACAGAGTTTGGGAAACCCTGCTTTAGAGTACCTTTGTGAAGTGAAGACTAAGCATGTTTTCCGTAGACTTTTCAAATGGATAGTGGTAATATTTCCCTGTTGTATTCCTTGGCATTCAAAGGCTTATTTCTCCATGTCTTCCCCTCCACAGATAACATGTGCACTGTGGTGTACTTTGACGACTGCGTGTCCATCCGCCAGTGCAAGCAATACTGCGAGTCCATGGGGGGCTCCAAATACCGCTGGTTCCACAATGCCTGCTGTGAGTGTATCGGCCCAGAGTGCCTCGACTACGGCAGCAAAACTGTCAAGTGTATGAACTGCCTGTTCTGATTGAAGCCAATAGGACTGGCGACATTAGGGTACTGTGTTCAAACTGCCACAAGGGGGCACTATCTGGAGTAGCAGATGGTGAAGGTCAACTGAGGAATATGACTTTCATAATGCTTCAGTATTTTTATGTATTATGAATTATTTTTGCTCATTTTTATATTGTATAGGTTCTTTAGCAAATTAGAAATATATCGTTTTGAATTTTTTTCTAGTTAAGAGGAGAGGTCCATGTTTTAAAATGTGTAATGCAATGGCATTTTATTTTTGATGTCATGGAAAATCAGAGTAAATGCTATTTGTTTAATTGTTTTATCACGTGTTATTTTAGGAAACAACGTCCATATTCAATCAAACTAATAGCCAGCCGTTCACATGTTGGATTTTATATGTGCAGTTAAAATGATTTGTTTCATACTGTAAACATTATTTTAACTCAAATAATTTAAGTTAAGTTCGGCCAGACATATAGGACATGTTTGGTACAGATGGGTTAAGTTCAGCTGGCCAGACAGATAGGATAAGCATGGTTTGTACGGTGATGGAATTTAGTGTTTTCCAGGCCTGGAAAAGTTAGGACAAGTTTGGCCAGATATGATCATTACAGAAATAAGTTTGGCCGGCTAGATAGGATAAGTTTGGCCAGATGAAACTAGTTCAGCTGGCTGGCCCGATAGGACAAGTCATCAAGACAGATGGGATATATGTTCAGCTGGCTGGACAGATAACCCATCTGGCAGAACTTGCCGTATCTGGCAAATTGTCCAAACTTGTTACGGTCAGCTCGCTGGACAGATGAGACAAGTGCAGCCAGATAAGTTTGGTAGGCCGGTCAGACAGATAAGTTCACAACCGGGGACCAGCATGTGGGGGTGTTGGGGGAATCCGAGCTTCATCAGCCAACACTAGATATTGGTTAATCAAATCTTCCCATTCCGGCTTAATTTGGCATGCCTTCTTAACATTTAACATTTCTTAAACAGCCAAACTTTATACGCATTCACACATCAAGTCTTCTCTTGAGTTGGGCTCAGGGATGGAACAACTGTTGAACATTTGAGTTGGGTGTGGGGGTAGGTCGAACTATGGGTGGAAAGGGAGAGAGGGGCATGCATCCCACATCAGTTGACCAAAATGTAGAATTCCTACTACCGGCCATTATGGGTAGCAATCATTAGAAGTGCTTATTATTATGCATATTATTTGTCAATTGTTGGAATAAATTAGGATATGCATGTTTTTTGAAATATGCTGTACAACTGAGGGGAAGGGGTTTGAAATGATGTTCGCTGCGGATCTGGTTCTGTACTGTAGGTGGCACCAGTGCTCTTTTTAAAGGATTAGCCCATATCTCTTGAAAGGCCCTAGGATCCATGTGTAAAGGGTTGGTCAGACATTCACTGGAATGACAACCCTACATGGGATGGGGGTGGAATATTGAAGGACAATTAGAGGTTTCCTTAGTTGCAGCTACGATATGCTTAACAGTGCAAATATTATGGTACAGTTTATATGGACACTCAATTACCATGGTACTTCTTAATGGTAAGTTTACAAACATGGTAAGTGGTGAAATAAGTATAGCTAGTTAAACTTGTATGTAATGTAATGTGGTGTTGCAGATAATAACAAGACGATCCGTCTTTATCTGGCTAAAAGAGAAGGAATATAATATCTATTCTTTGTAGGAAACTCATTCTACACTTAGGGAAAGTTGTATGGACAAGATGACTGGGGGGGGGGGTTGTAAAATGTATTTCTCCCATGGACAAAGAAACTCAAAAGGAGTGATGATATTAACAAGTTTGATCTTTATACGCAAACTGTGCAAACAGATCCGCAAGGAAGGTGGATCCTTTTAAATATGCTATTGGACCTAAAACAGATTGGTCTCATTAACCATATATGGTTAAAATAATGATGCTATATAACTTGACTTTGCAGGCAATACATGACGCAATTATTATTGTGGAAGATTATAATACGGTTTTAAGTACCTCAATGGACCGTAAAAGTTTGTAGTGTGACTTCCATCACCCTCATGCTCTTAAAGAAATTACGAATATTATGCATATATCTGAACTAGTGGATATATGGCGGACGAGTGAGAGAAACATAGCGAAGGATCAATCAAGCTAGTCGTCTTAATTACTTTTTTATGTCATTGTCGCTGGCACCAAAAGTTAAGTGTTGATAAGGGACAGAATGCTGTCAGGCCATCAAATAATTGGTATACACATTACACTTACAGAATTTACACGAGGGCGAGAATATTGGAACTTTAAATCAAAGCCTACTGGACGACAAATTGTTTTTAACCAAGAGAATCATTTACAACTTACTTTTCCCCTATATAGCATAGACACAGTGGATCCCCTTATTGTATGGGACATTTTTTGATTGAACAAAAATATATCCCATGTTTCATGATCTGAAATAAAAGATCACAAATGTTCCATATGCAACAAAAGCTTATTTCTTTCAAATGTTATGCATACATTTGCTAACATCCATTAGTGAGCATTTCTCCTTTGCCAAGAAAATCCATCACCTGACAGCTGTGGCATATCAAGAAGCGGATTTTAAACAGCATGATCACATAACCCAATGCCACAGATGTCTCAAGTTCTTGGTCACCTCCCTGACCAAGGCCCTTCTCCCACGACTGCTCAGTTTGGCCGGGCAGCCAGCATTAGGAAGAGTCTTGGTGGTGCCAAACTTCTTCCATTTAAGAATGGCCACTGTGTTCTTGAACATTCAATGCTGAAAAAATATTTTGGTACCCTTCCCCAGATCTGTGCCTCGACACAATCCTGTCTCGGAGCTCTACGTACTATTCCTTCGACTCATGGCCTGGTCTTTGATCTGACGTGCACTGTCAGCTGTGGGACCTTATATAAACCGGTGTGTGCCTTTCCGAATCATATCCAATCAATTGGATTTACCACAGGTGGACTCCCAAGTTGTAGAAACATCTCAAGGATGATCATATGAAAAAGGACACACCTGAGGTCAATTTCGAGTCTCAATGCAAAGGGTCTGAATGCTTATGTAAATAAGTTATGTTTTTTTGTGTTTTTTTTTTTAATACATTAGCAAAATTTTCAAAAACTTTTCGCTTTCTCGGTATAGGGTATCTGGCCGAACTTGTTTTATCTGGCAAGCCGGCCAAACTTATCTTATTGGACCGAACACCAAATTTGTCCTGACCGGCAGGCCGAACTTTACTTACCTGTTCAGCCAGTCGAATTTGTCCTGTTTGTCTGGCTGACCGGAACTGCCGAACATATCCAACTAGACGTTGGAACATTGCTGCAGGGACTTGCTTCTTCAGCCACGAGCATTAGTGAGGTTGGGCACTGATGTTGGGCTCGCAGTCTGCGTTCCAATTCCTCCCAAAGGTGTTCGATGGGGTTGAGGTCAGGGCTTTGTGCAAGCCAGTCAAGTTCTTCCACACTGATCTCAACTTATGCTATCTAGAACTTATCCTAGCCAGCCAGACCCGATCTGACAGCTACCCTAATAGACGGCTACGAAGAATATAGATAAACACTCTTGGTAAATAGTGTGGTCTACAGCTGTACAAGCCCCATAATGCTGCCAGAAGGGCAACACACAGGAGAGGACTGGGGAAAGTAAGGTGACTTTCGTGTAGTTGGAGATGGGGCCCGAGCTAAGACGAGGGAGTTGAGTTTGTGTGCTCGACAGGATACAGCCAGACCCGGAGCCCAGAAGATGGTATCCCGGAGAGGGTCTCATGGGGGAGACCTATCCTTTTAATTTGATTTATTATTTAATAAACTCCCTTGAAACCGAGCTAATCATACTCTGTCCATGTCTGACCTGTGTAAACGTCTTGACCAAACCCCCTGGTCTGCCACAGATGGCCTACACCAGCCAAACCCGGATGAAGCTGGGCCAATTGTGTGCCGCCCTATGGGACTCCCAATCACGGCCGGTTGTGATACAGCCTGGATTCAAACCAGGGTGTCTGTAGTGATGCCTCTAGCACTGAGATACAGTGCCTTAGACGGCTGTGCCACTTCTATAAGATACACATCATTACAGTTGACACATTTTTACTAGACTACATTACTGTAATATAAAAACTGTATACTAAAAGATAACGCTGAGCCTAACATTTGTGTTAATTGCCTGCTGGGGACTTTTAGCACACCATCTCACAGCCCTCAGAGACAAACTCTGTAAATGTCTAACTCCTGCATCTACAATCCTCCCCTATGTCCAGTGGGGGATGAGAGCCTACTGCAGGAGTTAGAAAGTTAGCCAGACTTCTCCAAGCTCACCTGTCTTGCACAGCAACTTCTGGGCCCGTATCCACAAAGCATCTCCGAGTGGAAGTGCTATTTTAGATCCTAGTGAATCGGATTATATGGACAGATCCTAGTTCAGGGTTTACATTTGTCATTTTGTAGACACTTATCCAGAGCGTCTGCATACATTTACATACTTCCCCTTTCAAATGTATTTATTACTCACAAGTGAATTGTCCATTGTTTGTCACAGATTCCAGGTTGGTAAATGGTAAAAGAAAGCATTCTAATCCAGATTAGGTTAAATATATATGCCATTAAATAGGTTCCAAGTTATATGAATGGCAAAAGGGTCAAATCTTTAAGTACAAAATGAGAAGTAGCAACATGCAAATTAAATCCAAAAGAAGCAGTAGAAAGACTCAAATTACCTACCTCATCCCCATATTGTTTTTATTTACTTTTTAAAAATGTTTTGCACACCAGTATTTCTACTTGCACATCTATCACTGTTAATGTGTTAATTTGACAAATTGCAATTACTTCGCTACTATGGCCTATGTATTGCCTTCCCTCCTTACGCCATTTGCACACACTGTATATAGATTTTTCTATTGTGTTTATCCCATGTAACTGTGCTGTTTTTGGTCACACTGCTTTGCTTTATCTGGGCCAGGTCGCAGTTGTAAATGAGAACTTGTTCTCAACTGGCCTACCTGGTTAAAAAAAATATATATATATATATATATATATATATAATTTAATCCAAAAGACAGTCAACTGTAGCTTTACTAGGCATCTTTCTCCTCTGGTGCAATCCGCTGTCCTAATGAGTTACTGACACCATCTTTTCCCATAACCCTAATAATATACATATTTAACATAATGAACAGTTTACATACAGTACCAGTCAAAAGTTAGGCCTCCTAGTCACTCCAGGGTTTTTCTTTGTTTTTACTATTTGTCTACATTGTAGAATAATAGTGAAGACATCAAAACTATGAAATAACACATAAGGAATCATGTAGTAACCAAAAAGATTAAACTAATCAAAATATATGGTATATTTGAGATTCGTCAAAGCAGCCACCCTTTGCCTTGACAACTTCGCACTCTTGGAATTCTCTCAACTAGCTTCACCTGGATTTCTTTCTCAACAGTTTAGAAGGATTTCCCACATATACTGAGCACTTGTTGGCTGCTTTTCCTTCACTCTGCTGTCCAACTCATCCCAAACCATATCTTTCATTACCCACTTCCCTACCTAAAGCTACTCAAAATGGTTGATTGATAAAAACACTTTTTGTGCGCTCTAGTACCGCTTGCCGTGCGGTAGCAGAACAGTCTATGACTGGAGTCTGATCCTGACACCACCTAGTATATAGGTCCTGGATGGCAGGAAGCTTGGCCCCAGTGATGTACTGGGCTGTACGCACTACCCTCTAGCGCCTTGCGATCGGATTCCGAGCAGTTGCCATAAGACGGTGATGTAACCGGTCAGGATGCTCTCGATGGTGCAGATGTAGAACTTTTTGAGGATCTGGGGACCCGTGACAAATATTTTCAGTCTCCTGAGGGGAAGAGGAGTGGTCGTGCCCTCGTCACAACTTTCTTGGTGTGTTTGGACCATGATAGTTTGTTGGTGATGTGAACACCAACGAACTTGAAACTCTCGACCCACTCCACTACAGCCTCGTCAATGTGGATGGGGGTGTGTTCACCCCCCCCCCCTTTCCTGTAGTCCACAATCATCTCCTTTTGTCTTGCTCTCATTCATTGAGAGGTTGTTGTCCTGGCACCATACTGCCAGGTCTGACCTCCCTATAGGCTGTCTCATCGTTGTAGGAGATCAGGCCTACCACCGTTGTGTCATCAGCAAACTTAATGGTGTTGACTGCGTGCCAAGCACGACTCCGTGGGTGAACTAAGCATGCACCCCTGAGGCGCCCGTGTTTTGAGGATCAGCTTAGCAGATTTGTTGTTGCCTGCCCTTACCACCTGGGGGCAACCTGTCAGGTGAGGTGTTCAGTCCCAGGGTCCTTAGCGTAGTGATGAGCTATGTGGGCACTATGGTGTTGAACGCTGAGCTGTAGTCAATTAATAGCTTTCTCACATAGTGTTCCTTTTGTACAGGTGAGAAAGAGCAGTGTGGAGTGTGATTGAGATTGCGTCAGCTATGGATCTGTTGGGGTAGTATGCGAGTTGGAGTGATTCTAGGGTTTCCGGGATGATGGTGTTGATGTGAGCCATGACCAGCCTTTCAAAGTACTTCATGGCTACCAATGTGAGTGCTACGGGGCGGTAATAATTTAAGCAGGTTATCTTCGCTTTCTTGGCCACAGGGACTAGGGTGGTCTGCTTGAAACATGCAGGTATTACAGGAGCCACCTACTGTATGGGGTAGTAAAACAAAAAAAGACAAATTGTACGAATTACCAAAAAATAAACATGAACCAAATTCACGATACTACCCTGAATTTCAAACAAAAACTGTACTATTCAGATCCCTATACAGACTCAGGAACCTGGGAGGTGTAAACTCATTCAGTACTCCCCATAACATTTCGGCTGTAAAGCCCTGGAGATACAGAAATCTATTTGCTGCCTTCACAATGATGTCTACCTTAGCTGTTTTATTAGTTTGACTAGTGCAATTTATCACTTGGGCTATAAAACACAACAAAGTCCACCTTGTTAGTATGTCGGGATCCTTCTCCTGCATGGCATTAACTGCAGACTGTGGGCCATCCACTACCATCTCTCTACGCACTTCTCCACATAGGAGACCTGCTGGATGGCACCGATCCTAGCTACTGCGACCTCCTTCATCCTCAACAGGGCAATCCGGGAACGTGAGTCCCATCACAATAACATACTTCATCTGACTCTTCAACTACTACATATTTTTTTAATTCGACAACCACAAAGCCTCTATATACAACGAAACACCTGAGATGACACCTTTTAACCGGTGCCCTACTCTGAAAATCACAACTTTTCACATCTTGTTGAGCCTTGTTGACACAAATGAACATCAGCATCATACCGCTCCTGGTCACTCGAACCGATTCCACTTCACTACCTTTGAGACCACAAACAAGTCACCCCAAAAAAACAATTTATTGTGAATCGCACTGAAACCATAAACTGCTGTGTATTTCCAAATTTAGCCCTTTCAATCCCCTTTCACCAACGTCCACTCATTCTCACCAACTATATTTAGGCCAAGAGAATCGCAAAATACTTCCGCTAATTGCACTTCCAGTCATCCCCCAGACTCCCTCGCCCTTTACTGTGAACGATGCGAGAGTTTGTGTTCTCGAAGTATCATCCATATTGTTCACATTCCAGCACATCTGTTGCGTCACCAATTTCCAATCCCAATTTCCCCAATTTGATCTGCACTACTAGCCGCCATTTCCCCTGCTTTACTTCCCTTCGCCGAGCTAATTCCTTTGACAACACCAAAAAACTCAGTTCCCGCCCTCTTCCTCACCTATCAAAGTTGTTCAAGATGTATGCATTAAAGCTTTTATCTGTGGCAGTGCTGCTAGCGCCGTCTCCGGCCCACACTCAAGCACAGTAGCTGGTGTTAATGCAACAACGTTGTATGCCAATCACCCCCAACGAAGGAGGAGGCTGCAAACTAGGCTAGGGGAAACTGGTACAGTGTCCTTTCGCCCCCGCCTGCCAAGCACTGCTTTCCCGCATTTCTGTTAATGTTATGGCAAGTAGTTAGCGCAGCCAACCCTATTCCAGCGTGATTACTACCTGGTACATGCTAGCAGGCGGGGCTGAACGACAGTGTGTGCGGGTGTAGCAGCCTCAACCGCATCGCAGGGGGCGTGGCATGTAGTAAGTGAAGCGTAGTGGGCACAGCATGTGGTAAACGCGGTCTGCAGATAGACCCTGCTCGTATAATTAGCTACCATCAGACCAAGGAACATACAGAGATGTATGTATGTCTGTGTGTTACTAGCCTAAGGCCGGTCTGGGTTGATCGAGGATTGTGTTTTGTTCGTTTTCCAGACAGGAACTTGAGTTTTTATTGAAACAGAGTTGAGATGTCTTCCATTTAAAATATAATTAAACTGTACATTGGTTGTTTTTGTTTATGCCTTACTTTAGTGCAAGGGATATTTAATTGGTGTGTATTTCAATGCTGTGAAGCCATATTATATTTCCTAGTGGTAACTATACACTCAGTGGCCAGTTATGCAAACCCATCTATACTAAACACATGTAACGTGTTGTTTTCCATGTTTCATGAGCTAAAATAAAAGATCCCAGAAATGTTGAAGAGCATATTTCTCAAATTTTGTGAACTGTGTTTACATCCCTGTTCGTGATCATTTCTCCTTTGCAAATGATGACATATTAAGAAGCTGATTAAACCACATGATCCTTACAAGTCCACCTTGTGCTGGGGACAATCAAACAGCAAGTTTTGTCACACAACACATTGCCACAGATGCCTCAAGTCATGCTGACTGCAGGAATGTCCACCGGAAAGGTTAATTTAATGTTAATTTCTCTACCATAAAGCCTTCATCGTTTTAGAGAATTTGGCATCTGACGTCCACAGACCACACGTAACCAGGCCAGGCCAGGACCTCCACATCCGGCTTCTTCCCCTGCGGAATCATTAGAGACCAGCCACCTGGACAGCTGATGAAACTGAGGAGTATTTATGTCTAACAAAGGCCTTTTGTGGGGAAAAACTCCTGATTGGCTGGGCCTTGATCCCCAGTAGATGGGCCTATGCCTTCCCAATCCCAACCATGGATTGGGGCTAAATGAATGTATTTAAATTGACTGATTTCCTTATGAACTGTAACTCAGTAAAATCATTTGTTGCACATTGCGTTTATACCTAGGCTATTGACCACTGACTCTCTATGGTCTCCAACATTATGGGTATTCAGACTAAATGGTAGAAAGTGGATCTTTAGTCCCTCTGCTGAAGTAGGCCTATGTACATTTTAATTCATATTTCTGAAAACTGGGAATGGCTTCACATCAGACTATTCAATAAGGATACAGCTAAATATCTAGGACTTAAAGGTTGCTATGCACACTACAGAATGGAACAGTTGATGGTAGTAAACAGGTTTGGAAATTAATACAAGCCATCAGCTGGTAGATTTTGCCATTGGCTGGTGAAATGTCTATTCTTAATAGCCTCATTTGCCGGTGGACATACTGAGCATTTGGGAGAGGTTTATTTTTTCTCAATCCCAAAAACTGGTGTGCATGCCAGCTCTGGAAGAGTTAATCTCAACATTACAGTCCTAATTCTTTGTGGGGGGGGGGGTAATGGCTCGTAAAATTAGGGCATCTGCCAGCCACTGCCGGTGGTGGCCTAAAAAGTAAATGTACCACCATGGTAGTAAAGGTTGTTTGGCATGATCTGGTTTTGGTCAGGACTGTGTTCCACTGGCGGCGTTAACATAGGCAGCCCAATTCTGATATTCTTTTCGCTAACCAGTCAGATCAGCTCTGAAAAGGTTTGATGTGAAAAGAGCTGATTTGATTGGTTTAAGGTTTGGGAGCATACATAGGCTGTGTTTAGACAGGCAACCTGTGAGGTGCAAGTCATGCCACAGAGGAATCTGGTCGTTTCTGCCCCAAGTCCTCCAAGCTTATTCCCCATGTCTAAGCAATGCTTATTAAAAGGCTTGCAACATTTAGTTTCAGTATGGCTGCGTTTATACAGGCAGCCCAATTCTGGTCATTAGACCAATCACCTCAGATCTTTTTCAGAGCTGATCTGATTGTCCAAAAAGACCAATTAGTAAAAAAAAAGATCAGAATTGGGCTGCATGTGTAAATGTAGCCTAAAGGCCACCAGGCTGTCAGGGAGCCCAGAGACAAGCAAAAAAACTTTACTGCAACGTCTCCAACCGTATTCATCTATTAGGTCATATCCAACATTCAATCCACTTGTTTAACTTAGCATTTGTTCTTATGCTGGATCTCACTCCGCCTCATATTTGCTTAAACTTTCAAGTATTCATGCAGCGAGTAGGTCTTGAAACAGACAATGTTGGTTATGGTACAGAAGTAGAGCAATGCAGAAAGAGTGGGTTATAGGAGTGAATGTGTTGTCAGCAGTGAGGTACTTTAACATTGGGAGGTGCATAAGGACAAATGGCTTTCTATAAAGCAGCACTGGCTTTGAATAGTTACTGTAAAATGCAAAAGGGGCGGCAGCGTAGCCCAGTGGTTAGAGCGTTGTAACCGGAAGGTTGCGAGTTCAAACCCCCGAGCTGACAAGGTACAAATCTGTCGTTCTGCCCCTGAACACTGTTCCCAGGCCGTCATTGAAAATAAGAATATGTTCTTAACTGACTTGCCTGGTTAAATAAAGAAAATTAAAAATTAAAAAGGAAAGTGTATATACACACATCCCATTTTCACTTTAATTGCAAAAGTAAAATATATTTTATGTGCAATATAGTGAATGATAAACATTTACATTTCTACATAAGTTCTCACAGGAGCATTCGATTCCTACAAGGAGCAATCTTCCCTAACAGTTCCTTGTCATCCTGGGTGTTCTAAACCCGTTCACCACATAACCCCAGGTGTCCCAATCAGATGGTCCACTTCTCTCGAAGTGGAGAAGAGGAAAGAAAGGGGAGGCTCGAGAAGGGCATGTTGCTGGCTCACATGGCCGGTGGGCAGTGCCCAGCTGGCGGACAAAAAAAAAAAAGTGTTGCCGGCTCACATAGCCGGTGAGCAGTGCCCAGCTGGCGGGAAACAAGTGTTGCCGGGTAGCCTGGAAAATCCCAGGCCTCACAAAGAAGCCTTTCTCCAATTTCTCAGGAGGATGGCTCTGGTCACGTGACACATCTGTTCTCCTGGCATGGAGGGCCTGCCAAACCTATAGTCGATGATCAGGGATGCGTGCAGGGCAGGCAGAAATCCTTGTTGCAGCATTGAACGGTGCCATTGTGACGGTTGTAAAAACAGAGCGGCATTTTATGATAGACATGAGGAATTAGGGTTTGGTTTAGGCAAATTATCTCTGATAGTCAAAGGAAACTGGTTGATGGACATGACAGTGGTGGGTTGTGTTAAGGCCCGTTTCTAACATGAGTCCTTTGTCCTCATCTTCTACACATTCAGAATGTGCCCACATTTTTAAACCGGTGTAGATGATTGATGTTTTAAAATAAAGAGCTACGGCTCAATTCAATCTGTAGTGCTGAAGATCCATGCTGGAGCACAATATAAATTTAAAAGGCAACGTTCCCGCAGCGACTGCATATGGTCAGCTCAATCTGAAATGCCCTTAATTTCAAAATGTACTACTTTATAACATGCAACTCCAGCAATACAGATTGGAATTGAGACCCTATTTCTGTAACCATAGTTTGACAAGTGTCGGGATTCAATCCAATTGCAGGTTGTAGGCATTGTAGCTTTAAGGCAATTTCCGATTGAGCCTACATATGCAGCATTTACCGTAAATGGGATCTCCACGAACATTGCCTTTAAGAACCGCAATGCCTATAATCCACGATCTGATTGAATCCCAGCCAAGGCATGGCACCGGTTGTGCACAAAAATCCTCTTTAGCCTTAAAAAGGAATATTACTTGAATGTTTTGCATGTCAGCAGTCAAGTTGTCAAGATATTGGTTGTTTTAAGAAGTGTCTCCAGCCCCATCACCATGATGATTTCTTCTTAAAATGTCCCAATATCTTGTTTTGCATGTCAGCAGTCATTTTGGGACTGTATCAACAGTGGACTAATGAAACGCATACTAAAAGATAGTTTGAGTGAAATTCCCCTTTAAGGCATGAGAAATCTGTTCCAGAGCCTCAGTCCCCATCCCTCTACACACAAACCAAATCCATCTACAAGTTTTAGTGCCTGCTTTTTATTTAATTTCATGTTGAGAAAGGTAAAACAGAACAAAATTGTATCACAATTCTATTCATGATCAAAATGGAAAAAAAGGTTACTAGAGATATGTACAGGTAGGGTATAAGGGAGAGGGACAAAGCAATAAGGAGAATGGGGGGGTCGCAGTATTTTATTCTCAGGTTAAAATACCCCGTTTCAAGTGAGTGTGTGCTGACCTTTTACAATTGGATCTCTGCTTGCTTAAACACCGCAAAACAAGACAGCCATAATATTAATAAAAAATACAATAGTTATTTTTCATTGACAACAGGACCCCCCCCTGCATGCCAGGGGGCGGACCTCTGTCTATGGGTACAACAATGTGCTGCACTAGAGTTAAAACAATGGAGGCAGGAGCCCTGTATTCCAAACTGTGCATTTCCCACCGACAGCTCCCCCACTGCCAGGCTGTGATAGTACAGATGTTTTTCGTTGATATGCAGGATACAGTATCAAAAAGGAGGAAAGCAATTACAGAAACATTGTTTAAACATTTTGAGTTGGATAGTCATCCTGCTATGTGCTTCCATAAAGCTTGTGAGATACTGGCTTTTCCACTAAGTCGGGAGGATTCTATCGTGGGAGAACGAGGAGCCGGGGGGAGAAATGGTCCTTATAGCTCCGTTTCCTGTGCGTTTCTTTCCACGCGTTGTGTTTTTCACCAAATCCATCTGGACATTCAAGTATTTTCACATTTAAGGAAGACACTTAAGGCTTCTGTGGCAAAAAATATATAATCAAACCACCAAAAAAAAAAAGTTGTAGTGAGTCGAGTTGTGCTGCACTGCATTGGGCAACTTGTGTTGTTGCGCAGGTCCTTCGCTTGTGTTTGTAAGTATGTAAGTCTAAGTGCCCATAGAAGAGGGCTTACATCAAGCCCTCGGCCCCTACCTGGCTTGAGTTCAGTAGAGCAGATGGAGTGTGTGTGTTTAGAGAGATGGGTGGGAGTGCTCTGGGCTCAGTAGGTCGAGGAGGTGGTGCTCATGGCGTCCTCGCTGATGCGTGTACTCCCAGGATGAACGCTGGCAAAGTACTTGACGTCCTTGTCCAGGTCCATCTGCAGAGCCACCAGGGTCTGCTCCAGCGCCTCCTGGTGGGAGTTGGCAGAATGCAGGAAGTACTCTGCATGGGAAGACAAAGAAACATGGAGGACAGGTGTGATAATGGTTCAGCTGCCGAAATCTGGGAGAACATTAACATATGTTCTAACACTACAGATGCAGTCTTTGCCGTGTTTCCTCATTGGGAATTAATAAAGTGGTTTGGATAAAAGTCTGCTAAATAGCATTTCATCAGCTTTATCGTATGTTTATTTTAGCTTTAGCTAATACTATGCTTTGAGGGCCTCAAACTGTAGACGTTTATAAGAAAGACCTGCTGACACCTTTTTAGCTGTGCTATTACATAGGGTGGTTTTAGTCAGTCTATTTTATCCCACTATATACACACATAGGTATGTGGACACCCCTTCAAATGAGTGGATGCGGCTAGTTCAGCCACACCGGTTGCTGACAGGTGTGTGTGTGTGATATATATATATATATATTCGTGTTTAATACACAACAAATTAAGTCATAATTGCTTGTTGTCCTTGTACTAACTATGGACTTGGTAAGCTCAACATGCCAGTGTGTGTGTATGCATGTACCTCTCTCCATCAGGCTCTGGCGGATGGTCTTGGCCAGCAGCACCCTGACGTTGGCCACGGGGTCAGAGGCCAGCTGTAACAGAGGGGCCAGCAAGTGCTCCGAGAACTGCTCCAACGACACACAGTCATCCTCAATTACCAGCTGACAGGCAAAAAGAGGAGGACGGTCAGAGTGTTTGAGACATACAGGGAGCATGAATGAGACCGAACAAAAGGAAGTGCACACACACACACTTGACCTCTCAGTCGCACACACTCAGAGGCATCATGATCTCTTTGTCCTCCCACACAAGAGACATTGTGGGACGGAGAATGGGGCCATTCATATAATCAAATAAAGTGCTTGGTACACTGTCAAGTGGGCCATTGAAAAACAGTGTCCTCTTCGCTACCAGTGCCACTCCACTCACAGTATAATATTGTAGAATGGAAACTAAGGCTCTTCAATAAAACTGACCTTAATAAAAAACGTCATTAAATCTTGGCAGATATCCCAGCAACGACCAGATGTCAGCAATGTTTTACCTGAGTGTCATGATCTTACTTTATGAGAAATAAATACAGGCGAACATATTTGATTGTATTTTTTAGGATATTTTACAAAATCACCCTAGGGTTGAGCAAAGGTAGAAAGTCATGTTTTGTGGTTACTGGATGATTGTGTTTGATAGGTCAGGGAGAAGACGAGAATAATAACGAACATGAAGAGAAGATGTCCTCACCTGACAGACGAAAGTGAAGGCCTGTCGTCCCGACCACCTATGGGAGTGGCAGAACTTCTCCACCAGCTCACTCAGGAAGTCTGCCAGCAGCACCTGGCACGACGCCACCTTCCTAATGATCTCACTCACCTGACAATACACAAAAGGAATACAGACATTGTTGATAGCTACTTGAGGAAAAACTGAATTTACTACGACATGTAGTTGTCCCACCTAGCCATCTTAAGATGAGTGCACTAAGTCGCTCTGGATAGGAGCGCATGCAGAATTAATAAAATGTGTGATGCATGCGCACACACACACGCATTACCAGTCAAAAGTGTTTTTATTTTCACTATTTTCTACATTGTAGAATAGTGAATAAATCAAAACATGGAATCATGTAGTAACCCCCCCCCTCCCTAAATAAGTGTTAAATCAAAATATATTTTAGATTCTTCAAAGTAGCCACCATTTGCCTTGATGACAGCCTAGCACACTCATTGCATTCTCTCAACCAGCTTTATGAGGTAGTCACCTGGAATGCATTTAAATTAACAGGTGTGCCTTGTTAAAAGCAAATTTGTGGAATTTCTTTCCTTCTTAATGCGTTTGAGTCAATCAATTGTATTGTGACGGTATACAGAAAACAGCCCTATTTGGTAAAAGACCAAGTCCATACTATGGCAAGAACAGCTCAAATAAGCAAAGAGAAACAACAGTCAATTACTTTAAGACATGAAGGTCAGTCAATCTGGAACATTAACTTTGAAAGTTTCTTCAAGTGCAGTCACAAAAAGCGTCAAGCACTATGATGAAACTGGCCCTCGTGAGGACCGCCACAGGAAAGGAAGACCCAGAGTTACATATGCTGCAGAGGATACGTTCATTAGTTACCAACCTCAGATTGCAGCAGAAATAAATTCTACAGAGTTAAAGTAAAATGCACATCTCAACATCAACTGTTCAGAGGAGACTGTATCACGCCTTCATGGACAAATTGCTACAAAGAAACCACTACTAAAGGACACCAATAAGAACAGGACTTGCCTGTGCCAAGAAACACGAGCAATGGACATCAGACTGGTGGGAATCTGTCCTTTGGTCTGATGAGTAGGTGTGATGGTAGAGGTGCTTTGCTGGTGACACTGTCTGTGATCTATTTAGAATTCAAGGCCCACTTAACCAGTATGGCTACCACAGCATTCTGCAGCGGTACGCCATCCTATCTGGTTTGCGCTTAGTGGCACTATCATTGTTTTTCAACAGGACAATGATCACCTCCTGGCTGTGTAAGGGCTATTTGACCAAGGAGAGTGATGGAGTGCTGCATCAGATGACCTGGCCTCCATAATTACCTGACCTCAACCCAACAGATGGTTTGAGATGATTTGGACTGCAGAGTGAAGGAAAAGAAGCCTGTGTGCTCAGCATATGTGAGAACTCCTTCAAGACTGTTGGAAAAGCATTCCAGGTGAAACTGGTTGAGAGAATGCCAAAATTGTTCAAAGCTGTCATTAAGGCAAAGGGTGGCAACTTTGATGAAAATATATTTTGATTTGTTTAAGTTTTGGTTACTACATGATTCCATGTGTTATTTGATAGTTGATGTCTTCACTATTATACTACAATGTAGAAAACAGTAAAAATGAAGAAAACCCCAAACCAGGTGTCCAAACTTTGACTAGTATTAGGTAATATAAAAAAGAAACACACCAAAAATATAAAAACGCAACAATTTAAAAGATTTTGCTGAGTTACATAAACTAAGGAAATCAGTCAAATGAAATTAATTTGGTCCTAAGCTATGGGGCGCAGCCATCGGTGGGCCTGTAAGTGCATAGGCCCACCAACTGGGGAGCCAGGCCCAGCCAATCAGAATGAGTTTATCCCCCACAAGGGATTCATCTCAGACTTAAATGAACATCAATTCTCTGGAAACAGCTCTGGTTGACATTTCTGCAGCCAGCATGCCAATTGCAAACTCCCTCAAAACTTGAGACATCTGTGACAATCGGTTGTGTGACAAAACTGTACATTTTAGAGAGGCCTTTTACTGTCCACAGCATATGGTGCACCTGTGTAATGATCATGCTATTAAATCAGCTTCTTGATATGCCACACCTGTAAGGATTATCTTGGCATAGGAGAAATGCTCACAAACAAGAAAGTAAACTTATTTGTACACAAACTTTGAGATTTTTTTTTGTACATATATATAGTATTCTGGAATCTTATGAAACATGGGACCAACAAATCGTTGCATTTGATTTTTGTTCAGTGTATAAAAATTGACCAAAACATGAGATGTTCATGTGTGGAAGTGGTAAGGGGAAAAATTTTATTTGAAATATAATGGCCCAACATGAAAAGCTACAAGTCCATTTCAATTATATGATACAAGACAAAAAAAGTGAGACCAGATTTTTTTTTAACAGAAAGTCAGAAAAACAGGGCGGAGCCCATTTAGGAGGGAGCTGTCTGGGTGACGTACCAGTTTGTAGGAGGTCCAGCGTACAGAGGACACTCGGTCCGTACACAGGCTGAAGGACAGGGGACGAAGGTAGTCATATACATCCTGACCACTGTACAACTCCAGTAGCAGCACCAGCTGTCTGAGAACACAGAGGGGAAGGTACTGGTCAGCTTTCAAAAAGAGAGATTACCCAGAGAACCAAATGTCACCAAAAGTCAATCTTTTAAAAGGCTATATCTATGTTTAACTCTCTCACCTACACACAGTAAAGGAAGGCATTGGCACAACTGACGCTCCTCATATTTACTGTAGGTCTGAGAGCGCAAACAATACCTAGGGCTACCACCATTTGTCTGGGTGGTAAAAGGTATGTGTGACAACTAAGTTCACAGGGAAAATCAGTGGATTAATAAAGTGTGGTAACAGACGGATAACCTACTCAGCCAGCTCTGATCGGAAGCGCCAGTTTCGGCTGTTGTCTGTGACCAGGAACTCCTGGAGCTGGTACAGGTATTTACGCCGCGTCTCCTGGTGCAGCAGCTAGAGGGAGAGGGACAGGGTGAGTGCTGACAGAGCACAAGTGACGGAATGGGGGGGGGTGAAAGAGGCTCTTTGACCACACAGCAGAACAGTGAACTCTACACTGCATAACAGAGGACACTGCAGGTGTCCCTAGATACCATCATCACAAACAGCAGCACTATTGGAAATATGAGCCATTTGGAACAGTAGAAACATTTCTGCTGCAGTCAACCAATTGATAAATCAACAGAAAGCAGGGATGTGAATGGGACAACCGCTAGGCGATGACAGGCTAGCTATCCATTCTAATACTACAAAGATCTAAGAAGAGATGGTACTCTTGAGAAATATTAATTCTTTACACTGATCTGCTGACTGACCTTGAGGAAGTCGTAGAGGTGTTTGAGGACCCCTACCCGCACCTCGTCCAGGTCCTTGAGGAAGCTGTTGAAGATGGGCACCAGGTCAGCTGCTGTCAGCTGGTCCCCCAGGATCAGGGCCAGCTCATGGATGGAGAAGGCCAGCGTCCGACGCACCTTCCACTGGGGGAGGGAGAGGGACAGATATTAGAGGCCAGGCAGGCCCAGATGTGTTAAAGGGTGTGTATGAGTCAGGGATTCCGTTAGCCGGTAATTCTTTTTTCGAAAAGCTGATCAAATTGACCAGGCCAATTGTCCGGGAGAAGAACAAAAAAATTCCATTGTGAAACAATGCTTTTGGCTATTCATCGATGGAAATACATTGACTGGTCATGCAATTTTTTAAAATCTGCCTATAGGCTCATTTGCATAATTTAGTGAGATTAAATTGGCGCATGTACAGTATATTCGTTACGCATCTTATTTTATCACACACACGTACAGAATACAGAGACCCTTTGAGCAGAAAATATGTCAGCGCTAGAGCTGCTGCTACAGCATCTCAAACAGCAAATGCAAAGGCAACGGAAAACAGGCTTCATTAGTGTGTCACACACCACTTTGCAATGAGTGAAAGGCAGCATGCATTTTGAAAACATATACTTAATTGTTTTAAACCTGAACGGTTTTACTACATACGAGGCACGTCTTACCTTGCTTCAAAGTAGCCTTGCCAAAATCAGACCATATTTGTGTAGGAAATTTTATATTTAAAAAACGTTCATTGTCCTGTAGCCAAAGGCACAATCCTAGTCGTATTAGCAACCCATGTAGTTGTTGCATATTAGATAATCTTTTCTTTCTACATTTCTAATAGATATTTTCATTTGTCACATGAAACCGCAGCTCTTTTGAAGAGTTTTCCCACTAATTGCATTACGGAACGAACATTTGAGCATAGCTTACCGCCTTGTGCGCTTATAATATGAATAAATAACAGTTTATCAACAATAAGATAAAGGTTCTGATCTACTGCAGACTAAGTGTTTTTTTAAATGTAGCCTAGGCTACTGGTTGTATGAATTTGGGATCTATCATCCCACAACTGTCCCAAAGTCTGTTAGGAATAGGCCATTTCGTTCTCAACAAGCCGACCAATGGAATAGGTCAACTTTTCTACCCTGGGGGATAGTAGATTGACATAGCCTAGTGATTTTGTTGTTCATTACTCATCTTGTTGGCTGAGGAAAAGTAAATGTGG
Source organism: Oncorhynchus keta (assembly GCF_023373465.1). Lineage (NCBI taxonomy): Eukaryota > Metazoa > Chordata > Actinopteri > Salmoniformes > Salmonidae > Oncorhynchus > Oncorhynchus keta. Next base: position 22,572,906 of record NC_068424.1, on the reverse strand, counting down.
ACAGTAATTCTAGTGTCTTCAAAGTGTGCATCAAAATTAGGTAAGGACTGGACATCGTTGCATCCTTGACATGTTCTGTTAATATGAATGACCATAATCTACATCTGATTTCTGTCAGTCTAAACACTGTGGGTGGACGCCCTAAACGGGTTACGCACCCAATGCATATGGGTCTGGTAAATTTCTCAAAATGACCAGTAGACTAAAATGCTGCAGGTCAAATGTCCAGCTCTACATTTTCCTAACGGAAACCCTGGTAGGAGTGTGTGTGGAACACAGGGGGCGGCCAGGTGGAGACAGCAGCAGACGCATACACAGGCCTCACATGGGTGGGGGAGTCAAGCCCTTTGGGCTGCAGCACCTGAGGAAAAAGGCGGTCCTTTGCAGGCATGCAAAATCTGGGGTTGATGACTGAATGTTGAAGGGACAGGAGCTTGTTTTTGAGAACTGCAGTTGGGAACTCAACAAGCTAAAATAAGATCCACACATGGGGCTTTGGAGAAACACGAATTAAAAAAAGGTGCTGGAGGAGCAGCAGAAATAAGAAGTAAACCTGCCCCATGCTCCAGTCTAGGTCCCGTCTGTCACTGGAAATAGACCAGTGACAGAGAGCACAGGGCTACATGCTAACCTCACCAGGGGTTAGTTCAGATACTGTAGAAACGTTGCCTTTAGAGCTGATCTGAATAGAACCAAATCTACAAGTGAGCGAGGTTCTACACAATCAATGTACATTTCTATGTAAAAAGTCCCATAATGTTGCGTTCTACTGAATGTGTTCACCGCCTTGGGTTGAACATTTGACGAGAAAAACACTTCCACTTTAAAACGTGTACAGTGGAATTGACAGAGGGCGTGTGTACAGGAGACCTACCTGCATGTCGGAGGCCAGGGTCTCGTAGGTATCCCGGAGGCAGTGCCAGTTCTGTCTGCCCAGGGTCATGGCCACACCGGGCAGGCTGTAGGCACAATGCTTGGCGATCTCCATGTCCACCGTCTGGGCTCTGGAAGGGTCTGTCATGGACAGGTACTGGTCCAGCAAGGCCTGGGGGATCACATCCTGATGCTTGGATTTCTTCTCATCCTCTGGACTGAAGCTGCTGTCGCTCAACTCAGAGTCATCACCGTGGCTCATTTGCAGGGTCGAGGTTCGGCTCTACACAGATACACACAAAGATTAACCACGGTCAAACATGACAACCTTGTACCCTTTTCTCTAAAAGGCGTGACATCACCCCCCCCCCCAAAGGTAGGTCTCCACCACCCATTCCCCCTCACCTCCATGTCTGAGTGGTCTCCTATGAGGGGCATTTGGTGCACTCCAAAGGGGTTGTCGTGGTGGTGTCCCCCCTTGCTGTCCCGGGGCTCCAGAAAGGCATCCTCTAGGTGAGAGTCCATGGTGGTGGCTCTCAGAGCAGCCGTCAGGACTTCCACTTGTGCTGCAGGGAGGGAAGGAAAGGAGACATGGATGAGAGTGTATAAACTTTGAGGCCTGTGTGTGTGTGTCAGTCAAACAGGCGTTCTGTGCCGTTTTTACACATTCATTAGACAACAGTAGGCCTTTATCTGGGCGTCAGATAGCTCAGCTGTATTGTGTATCCAGTATTCCTAGATATTATGAAAGGTGTACCAAATGTGTCGATTCTGGGTCCTGTACTTCTTACATTAACAATATCGACTTGTCTGTACAAACTTGTAACCATCATGCCGATGATGCTGTTGTGTATGCCATTTCCCCCACGGTTGACCCGGCTCTATCTGAAATACATTATGCCTATATTGTATTAGAAACACTGACCTGAAGTGAGGTAAATGCAGGTAAACTAAATACATGTTCTCTAGAGCACATAAACAAAAATAACTGCCGATTTAAGCATACGTACTTTGGAGGGTATCAGTATTGATCGTGTGCTGTATTGATATTTGGGCATCTGGACAGATGAAAAGCTGTCTTTTAAAATGCATATTGATGACTTAGAATAAGCCTATTTTGATTCTCAGCTTATTAACTATAGCAGGGTTTCCTAACTCTGTCCTCGGGACCCCAAGCGGTGCACGTTTTAGTTTTTGCCCCAACACTACACAGCTGATTCAAATGATCAAAGTTTGTAGTAGATAGTAGAAAGCAGATTATTCAGTCACTGTCGGTGCTAGACTATGGTGACATCTACAGTAGTGGCCAAAAGTTGAGAATGCCACAACTTGCTGCTTCAGTGTCTTTAGATATTTTTGTCAGATATTACTATGGAATACTGAAGTATAATTACAAGCATTTCATAAGTGTCAAAGGCTTTTATTGACAATTACATGAACTTCATGCAAAGAGTCAATATTTGCAGTGTTGACCCCTTTTTTCAAGACCTCTGCAATCCACCCTGGCATGCTGTCAATTTACTTCTGGGCCACATCCTGAACGATGGCAGCCCATTCTTGCATAATCAATGCTTGTATGTCAGAATTTGTGGGATTTTGTTTGTCCACCCACCTCGAGGATTGACCAGTTCTCAATGGGATTAAGGTCTGGGGAATTTCCTGGCCATGGACCCAAAATATTGATGTTTTGTTCATCAGGGCCACTTATCTTTTTTGCCTTATGGCAAGGTGCTCCATGCTGGAAAAGGCATTGTTCGTCACCAAACTGTTCCTGGACGATTGGGAGAAGTTGCTCTCGGAGGATGTGTTGGTACCATTCTTTATTCATGGCTGTGTTCTTATGCCAAATTATGAGTGAGCCCACTCCCTTGGCTGAGAAGCAACCCCACACATGAATGGTCTCAGGATGCTTTACTGTTGGCATGACACAGGACTGATGGTAGCTCTCACCTTGTCTTCTCTGGCCAAGCTTTTTTCTGGATGCCCCAAACAGAGAAAATGACTTTTCCTCCGTCCTCAGCAGTCCAATCCCTGTACCTTTTGCAGAATATCAGTCTGTCCCCGATGTTTCTCCTGGAGAGAAGTGGCTTCTTTTCTTCCCTTCTTGACACCAGGCCATCCTCCAAAAGTCTTTGCCTCACTGTGCGTGCAGATGCACTCACACCTGCCTGCTGCCATTCCTGTGCAAGCTCTGTACTGGTGGTGCCCCGATCCCACAGCTGAATCAACTTTAGGAGACGGTCCTGGCGCTTGCTGGGCTTTTTTGGGCGCCCTGAAGCCTTCTTCACAACAATTGAACCGCTCTCCTTGAAGTTCTTGATGATCCGATAAATGGTTGATTTAGGTGCAATCTTACTGGCAGCAGTATCCTTGCATGTGAAGCCCTTTTTGTGCAAAGCAATGATGACGGCCACGTTTCCTTGCAGGTAACGATGGTTGACAGAGGCAGAACAATGATTCCAAGCAACACCCTCCTTTTGAAGCTTCCAGTCTGTCATTTAAACTCAATCAGCATGACAGAGTGATCTCCAGCCTTGTCCTTGTCAACACTCACACCTGTGTTAACGAGAGAATCACTGACATGTCAGCTGGTCCTTTTATGGCAGGGCTGATATAGTGGAAATGTTTTTGGGGGATTCAGTTAATTTGCATGGCAAAGAAAGACTTTGCAATGAATCTGGTCACTCTTCATAACATTCTGGAGTATATGCAAATTACCATCATACAAACTGAGGCAGCAGACTGAAAATTAATATTTTTGTCACTCAAAACTTTTGGCCATGACTGTATATGAACGCAGCAGCCACTTCCTTAAAGCCTTTAGTTAAGATGCTCTTATTATGGGCAAATTATTTAAACGTATCACTGCATACTCTACTAGATTGATTAAAAACTATTTAATACATTTTAGAATAAGGCTGTAAAGTAACAAAATGTGGGGAAAGTAAAGGGGTCCGAATACTTTCCGAAGGCACTGTATAGATATATACAGTACCAGTCGAAAGTTTGTACACCTACCCATTCAACAGTTCTGTATTTATACTATTTTCTACATTGTAGCATAATAGGGAAGTCATCAAAACTATGAAATACCAAATATGGAATCATGTAGTAACCAAAAATCCCAATATATTTGAGATTCTTCAAAGTAAATAAATCACAGACAGTGGCACCAGTAAAGCACCACCACACCACCTCCATGCTTCACGGTGGGAACCACACGTGTTTACCTACTCGCAAAGACACGGCAGTTGGAACCAAACATCTCAAATTTGGAACTCAGAACAGATGTCCATTGGTCATGTTTCTTGGCCCAAACAAGTCTCTTCTTATCGGTGTCCTTTAGGAGTGGTTTCTTTGCAGCAATTCGACCATGAAACCTGAGTCACAGTCTCCTCTGAACAGTTGATGTTGAGGTGTGTGTTACTTGAACTCTGAAGCATTTATTTGGGCTGCAATCCAAGGTGCAGGTAACTAATGAACTTATCCTCCACAGCAGAGGTACCTCTGGATATTTCCTGTGGTGGTCCTCATGAGGAAATGCCAAGTGTGCAAAGCTGTCATCAATGTGCCTCCTTGAAGAATACATTTTTGTTGAACACTTTTTTGGTTACTACATGATTCCATGTGTTATTTCATAGTTTTGATGTCTTCACTACTATTCTACAATGTAGAAAATAGTAAAAAAATAAAATCCCTTGAATGAGTAGCTGTTTCCAAACTTTTGACTGGTACTGTATGTGCGCATGTTTTTTGGGGTTGGGAGCAATCCCGCCTCGCAGGGGCTGTGGAGGTGCTTGCTATGCCACTGCTTATAACTATAAATTAAGTAGAACTATAAGAAATCTAAGATGTGTCAAATTATATCCAGCTCAGTGCTCCAGCTATTTGTTGTTGAAATAGCGCCCCTTCTGTGCACATTTGGTAATACCGTACACCCCCGTATGGTACAGAAACAGTATGAAACTCTGGATCCCGCCAAACCCTAACACAACCAAGTTGAATATGCATTGTTCGTCAAACCAATGCATTTTTTACATGCCACTACTGCAAGATCATGTGGAGATTTAAAGTAATGTGTGCCCCATTTTAGAAACGGCAAATCTCAGGAGACTCCTCTGGAATTGAACTGCTATAATGGTATTTCCCACACAGTGGTGATCTGTAGTATAGGCCTGGCCTATGAGTTGAGTTCTCTTTCCATGCAGTATGATGGATTGCATCTACAGGCAGCACATGTAGGCTCACAAATACAAGAGGATTGCAGGAAAAGCCATTTCTGTCATAAAACAACAGCTTTAGTTTGAAGCTTCTTTCCAGTGCTTTTTGGTAACCTGACAAGGCCCTTAGTTTCATTATGTGATTCATGACATTGATATACCGGTACACACCTCTCACAATTTTTCTATTTACTGCCTCTCAGTCCCTTTCAAAATCGGGCCCAAAAATATCCTCCCGTTTGTATTGTGTAGAATAACCAGGCGCCAGCAGGCTGCTAACCTCACATGCCAAAGCGACATCAAGGGTTTCCTTCCACCGATAACACAGTTAAATGGACTCGAGGTCCAACCTCTCAAAGCGTTGGCCTATAGCGCTAGCCTCTGAGCTCTCTTGGAAAAGACAGGTTGTCGCTTTATTGCCCAAGGGAATTCACACTCCATGACAACTTCTTCCTAACGGAATTACATACAGCCTACAACACACTAATAGCCACTGTCTCTGAATGGACACAACCCCACGTATTTCAACAGTGACCAAAATAACCACCTCGAGTTAAATTATATGGTGTTTAAGTAAGCAGCTTATAGCTGTAGTGTAATCCTCTAATAGTGAAGTAAAGCTTCATAGACACACACAAAGCTCACCTTTCACGTCAGGGTCATCAATATGAGGCTCCAGGTTTTCAATCAACTCTTCCAGCTGTTTCCGGTCCAGGACGGGTGCCGAGGCCTTAGTCTTGCCGTGACTGGAGGAGCCATAACTGGGGGACTCCTGCTGGCAACTTTCCCCATGCTGGAGCAGCTCAATGTCCAGGTCCATCTCAGCGATGGGCATCCTCCAGAAGTGGAAGGAGTTGTAGAGCTCCTGCTCAGGAATACTGTCCTGAGGACTGACAGAGGGGGATTCCTCTACTGGCTCAGACAAAGATGAAGGCTCAGATATGTCTGCTGGTGGGTCATCCTTCTCATTAGAGGTTGTGTGCTTCTCAGGTGGCTGTGGCTCATTCTCAGTATCCCCTGAAGGGGCTTCCTCCCCCTCCCAAGCCCCTACTGTGTCGGAGGAGTCGGGGGTTAACGAGGAAGGCTCCTTCTTGCTCTTCTCGCCACAGAGGCACTCTGGAACTATGTCGGCATCCTCGCAGCACGGTCCACCGTCCGCCACCTGCTCCCCACCCCCCTCCTCTGCCACATCCACTCCTCCTACCTCCTCTGTCCGGCACAACACCCCCTCCCCCGGGTGGCCTGTCGAAACGCAGTCCTGTTGTGGACAACCCTCCTCTTGGTTGCCATTTGTACATGCAGGCAAGTCCTCCCCCTGCCCCTGAGAGTAATTCTCTGTGTTAGCCCTTAGGGAGGGGTCTGTAGTGTCTGGGTTCCGTGGTTTCTCCTCAGTACTGGGGGAGAGAAAGGAAGCTAGTTACAAACAAAGCAGTTCAAATCTCAAGCTTGGTGAATTTTCTTCAGAATGAAAGGATCCAGCCATTCATGTAAATTCCCTTTTAGATGCCTGCTCAAAAAGGCCAACAATGGCTGCACCTGTTCTGTGGGTGGACACAGTAACACTCGCCCACCTCCCCCTCTCTGAAGTACTGGCCCACACTGTTAGAGCTGGCGAACGTAGAGATGAACTGGCCCAGTGACTGGAAGGCAGCCTGACGCACCTGAGAGACACACACAGTAAGAGACAAGAGGTCCAGGAACAAATGAGTACGACACTTACTTACACTCATTTAGCAGACCCCCTTGTAGAGAAGTAGCCAAGCTGTGAGTTCAAATAAGGAGGCTGAGTGCTTAAAAAAATAGAATTAAAAAACACCCTGTCAATTTTCGATAATGGTGGGAAAACTGGGCTAACTATTGTTAAATAATCACTACCACCAGGCCTCGCAGTAAAACACATTATATCTAAAAAGTTATTTACCTGCAGCATGAACAATGGCATTCTAGCCCCATGTCAATGTTTAATGCCTATGCTAACAGTATTTACCAATGGAGGGGTATCCTACGAAGCAGGTTTGAAGTGTTAGCGAGGTAACTTTGGTCAAATCTGTGTTCAACACATGGTAACAGGTCATACGAAAGTGGCTGACTTTTTAGTCAGGTAAATTTCTATGGCAACGAATTCTTCAGAACTAACGTGCTCCGGGGAAGGCTAACTCCACTTAACCTGAATAAAATGACTGAGCCATGATGAGTTGAGGACCAATGAAATCAGATTCCCTCCCTCTTGCAAAGATTGCATCATCATCCCCTTCATTTGAGGAAGACTGATTAAATATTTCATTAAATCAAAGTTTTTTGTATGTTAAATACATCACATTACAGATTTAGTGATGACAGAACGCCTTTTAAACTTCACACACAAAGACCTTTAAGGAATTAAATCATTGTATCGGTAGGAATAAGGGAAAGGTGGTTGTCCATTAATAAGCACACCAAAGTCGGCACTTCAACAAGCCTAATTCACACCATCGCCTGATGAATTTGTAATATAAAACTTTCCTTTCATTTCAGCACAAATTTAAATGTGGCACTGACTCGCCCATAGATCGATGTTCAGCATTGTCTCAATGAAGAGTTCAGTGTTCGACTAGCCACGCGCAACATACATGCAGTTACAAGCCTGCTAGAGTGAAACGGCAGGCTGGACGAGCAATATCCACTGTCGTTGTACGGATGAAACCTGAACTGGAATGTCAAGCTAACAAGCTGGTTAGCTTTTGAAAACCCAGAGTAGATCTAGATTGCTTCGTAAGATACCCCTCAGGTTGTGGGTTGCCAAATGGCAGAAATCCTCCTTTCTGTTGAGTGCTCACCCAACGGGAGGGGTCACTGATGAGGCTGATGAAGAGCGAGGAGAGCTTGGTCCTGCGCACTTCCTGCGAGGTGGACGAGGAAACGGTCATGAAGCACTCAGCACAGGCCTTCCTCACCCCCCACACGTTGTCCGAGCAGAGCTGGAAAAAGCGGGGCAGCTGGACAGGAAAGAGGTGGGAGAGAAAGGGAAGGCAGAAGAAAAAAATGCAGGTAGTCAGAGCTTGAAATGCCCTTCCCTTGTCGCACAGGGCCAAGTGGAGTCACACAGAGAGAGAGAGTCAATGTGTCACCCGCTACAATCTCAATGCCACAATACAGTTGCAACAGAGAACAATACACAGAGTGCAGAAAAATACTGACAATACAGTGGCAGTTGGGAACGACATTAGGAGCAATAGTAGCTTCTGACTGTCAGATTACTCAAGCGAGTAAACCCTGGTGTGACAGGGCTAACAAGTCAGTTGGCTGAGAATGAAACCAAAAGAGGTCAACATGTACCAGGAGTTCCTCTGTCGCATCTCCTCCGACAACACTGCAAATGTCGCCAAAGTTTGCTGCACAAACCTGCCATAAAACACAGAAAAAACAAACATCTAAAACATTGACTCAAAGCCCACGCAGATGTAACAATACATTAAACAAAATAGCTGAAAAGACCAATACTACATGTGAGAAAGTCTGAGTGTGTTCAGTCCCCATAGACACTGCCTGGGAGTGGTCTAATCCAGGGTTGTGTTCATTACAGTACACAACAGAATGCGTAAAAAATTGTAACCTAACAATTTCAGGTAGTCCCTCGTGTTTCAGTTGGTTTTCATCCATTTGGTGGCGAATGAACACAACCCTATACTCTACTGACCTTGCGTACGTGGAACATCCTGCAGTCGCAACACATCTCACAGAAGCGGGGCAGGAAGAGGCGCTCGGTGATGTCCTTGCCCACCATGGGGGCCATCTTACAGATGATCTACAGACAAAAAAAATCAAGTCTGTCAGCATCCTCCTCACACCGCATGGAGGTTTGGCCACATCACAAAAAGACTACATGTGTCCTATGGACAGCCTTGAAATACTCTTGCCTTTGCACTATCTGCAGGAGGGCAAACAACTTGAATGCTGGCTGCAGCCTACCCCTGTATAGCACAGCTATTGTAAATATCAAGTCAGATAAAACAAAGGGGTCAACCTCATGACATAAAATGCTAATGTTTTAAAGTAGCATATCTTAAAGTGATTGCTTGGTAATATAAAAACATGGTGTGAGCATCATTTTACAAATAAACTGCACCATACTACATTTCCTCACACTCGTGCTTCTGAAATAAAACCCTATTCCCTATGTAGTGCAGTACTTTTGACCAGAACCCATAAAAATGTACTTAAGTAGTGCACTACATAGGGAATAGGATGCCATTCAGACATCTCCTCGGTCACGTGACTCACAGCCATGGCTTCAGTCTTGACGTCGTCGTTGCTGTCGGGGGCGGTCAGGTCCACCAGGACAGGGCACACCAGGGTCTCAATGTCCCCCCTCTCAATCAGCTCCTGCTCCAGCAGCACCAGCAGGGCTGCCTGGCTGGTCTTTCTGACCTAGGGAGACATCACAATCACTATATAGAAGTTATTAATAACATTGGTAAAATATTAGAGTTGCAATGAAATGTTTATTTTCGCAGCTTAATTCACCATTCAAAAAAGTTAAATAGGTGTACATTTCAAAGGCCATATACAGGCATCTGAAAATTTGAACAGGTAAACTTAGCAAAAAAAGAAACGTCCCCTCACTGTCAACTGCGTTTATTTTCAGAAAACTTAACGTGTAAATATTTGTATGAACATAAGATTAAAAAAAATCAGACATAAACTGAACAAGTTCCACAGACATGTGACTAACAAACAGAATAATGTGTCCCTGAGCAAAGGGGGGGGGGGTGGCCCTAGCCCTCACCCCCCCGATCCAACAGGTCCCAGAGGTGCTCAATGGGATAGAGATCCGGGCTCTTCGCTGGCCATGGCAGAACCCTGACATTCCCGTCTTGTAGGAAATCACGCACAGAACGAGCAGTATGGCTGGTGGGTCACGTCAGGATGTGCCAGGAAAGGTACCACATGAGGGAGGAGGATGTCTTTCCTGTAATGCACAGCGTTCAGACTGCCTGCAATGACAACAAGCTAAGTCCGATGATGCTGTGACACACCGCCACAGACCATGACGGACCCTCCACCTCCAAATCGATCCCGCTCCAGAGTACAGGCCTCGGTGTAAAGCGCATTCCTTTGACGATAAACAAGAAACCGACCAGCACCCCTGGTGAGACAAAACCGCGACTCGTCAGTGAAGAGCACTTTTTGCCAGTCCTGTCTGGTCCAGCGATGGTGGGTTTGTGCCCATAGGAGACCTTGTTGCTAGTGATGACTGGTGAGTGCCTGCCTTACAACAGGCCTACAAGCCCTTAGTCCAGCCTCTCTCAGCCTATTGCGGACAGTCTGAGCACTGATGGAGGGATTGTGCTTTCCTGGTGTAACTTGGACAGTTGTTGTCACCATCCTGTACCTGTCCTGCTGGTGTGATGTTTGGATGTACCGATCCTGTGCAGGTGTTGTTACACGTGGTCTGCCACTGCGAGGACTATCAGCTGTCCGTCCTGTCTCCCTGTAGTGCTGTCTTAAGCGTCTCACAGTACGGACATTGCAATTTATTGCCCTGGCTACATCTGCAGTCCTCATGCCTCCTTGCAGCATGCCTAAAGCATGTTCATGCAGATGAGCAGGGATCCTGGGCATCTTTCCTTTGGTGTTTTTCAGAGATGGTAGAAAGGCCTCTTTAGTGTCCTAAGTTTTCATAACTGTGACCTTGCATTGCCTACCGTCTGTAAGCTGTTAGTGTCTTAACGACCGTTCCACAGGTACATGTTCATTAATTGTTTATGGTTCATTGAACAAGCATGGGAAACCGTGTTTAAACCCTTTACAATGAAGATCTGTGAAGATTCTTTACAAATTATCTTTGAAAGACAGGGTCCTGAAAAAGGGACGTTTATTTTTTTGCTGAGTGTATGATAAACAACACAGAGGGATAATGTAATGAATTGTCACACGCCTCCTTTACCTGGTTGTTCTGGTCAGCCAGGTATCTCACGACGATCGGTAGCAAGTATTTAGAGAAGGCAAACGGAATGGAAGGTCTGTTCTCTTGACAGAAAATGGCGATGTGAGGAACTTGCTCCATTAGCTCTGCTCTTACTGTGGGCTCTGAAAGAGAGAGGTCATCCAATATATATATATATATATATATATATATATATATATATATATATAATATAAAACAGTAGAAAAGGGCCCAATGAAGTCTGAAGATCAAAGGCCCTTTAAAAACAAAATGATCTGGTTTCATCAGACAGCAGCACAAGTGCTCAACCATGAGTGAACCCTGGCTGGATGATGAAACCAGAGCCTTTGGTCATTTAAAAAAGGACTTTGGGGACACAATCTCTCTGGACAAATATAATGATATCCCCCTCTGTCCATAGGGAGGATATAATTTGTCCTGACAGAGAGAGATTGTTTGCAGAAATAGTTACATTTTCTTAACTTCTGATGTGAATTTAGGTAGGCCTACATTTGAATGAAATACATCAATCCACTAATAAATCAAGTAGAATATTTCCCAGGCTTGCCCAAAAGCACACCCACCTTTGAAACTCTAGGGGAAACACTTTTTATTTTATTTAACGATGTTCATGATGAAGTTGTTTTAAAACATGTCCACTGACTGACTGATTAAGGTCCCCTCTGGTCAGTGTACTCCAGGGTTGAGGGCCCTGGTTGCTGCTCTAATGTATGCATGCACCATTAAGCAGGGCTTATGTTCTGTTATAATCTTCACCCGACACAGCCAGAAGAGGACTGGCCACCCCTCATAGCCTGTTTCCTCTCTAGGTTTCTTCCTAGGTTCTGGCCTTTCTAGGGAGCTTTTCCTAGCCACAGTGCTTCTACACCTGCATTGCTTGTTGTTTGGGGTTTTAGGCTGGGTTTCTGTACAGCACTTTGTGACATCAGCTGATGTAAGAAGGGTTTTATAAATAAATGTGATTGACTGGCTACTGCATTACGCTATCATGCCCTGCGCTTACAAGGACACTGCTAGTCCACTATCCTACATTCAGAGAACATTCAAGAAAAACTGAGTTATCCCAGCTAATAACACCCAATCCATTTCCTAAACCCTACCACTTCCCCATGGCCCTAACACTTCGATGTCTGACTCCAATAGGCTCCTGAACAACTTCTATCCCCAAGCCATAAGACTGATAAATAGCTAACAAAATGGCTACACAAACTACGTAAAGTATTTGTCCCATGTTTCATGAGCTGAAATAAAAGATCACAGAAATGTTCCATATGCACAAAAAGCTTCTCTCAAATTTTATGCAGAAATGTGTTTACATCCCTGTTAGTGAGCATTTCTTCTTTGCCAAAATAATCCATCCACCTGACAGATGTGACATATCAAGAAGCTGATTCAACTACATGATCATTACACAGATGCACCTTGTGCTGGGACAATGAAAGGCCACTAAAAAGGTGCAGTTGTGTCACAAAAATGCCACAGATGTCTCAAGTATTGAGGGAGTGTACAAATTGGCATGCTGACTGCAGGAACATCCATTTTTCTACCATAAGCTGCCTCCAACGTCATTTTAGAGAATTTGGCAGTATGTCCAACTGGCCTCACAACTGAAAACCACAGACGATGTTAATGTTGTGTTCAGAGTGCCACATGGTGGCGGTGGGTTTATGGTATGGGCAGGTATAAGCTGCGGACAACAAACAATTGCATTTTATGGATTTGAATGCAGATATACTGTGACCAGATCCTGAGGCCCATTGTGAGGCAGATGCATATCTGTATTCCCAGTCATGTGAAATTAATAGATTAGGACCTAATGAATTTAATTATTTCAATTGACTGGTTTCCTCATATGAACTGTAACTCAGTAAAATCATTTAAATTGTTGTGTTCATATTTTTGTTCAGTATAAATATGGTATTGGAACTGATCCTGTATGTTGCTTACTTTCTCATTTTTGTTCTACCATATGTTATTTTTAGTACTACATTGATTACAGTGTTGGATTTAGAGCTTGCAAAAATGGCATTTCACTCTACTTGTGCACATGACATCAAAATTTGAAACTTGGATAGGTAGAAGCAGTGGTGCACCTTCTGCTATATTCCTTAGCATGCCTTCACCTTACAGATCTACAAACATCGAAGGGTTAGGGCCAAGGGGGGTTGAACAGGGACCGGCTGTAAAAGTAAGGCTCAAATGCATTTCACCCGTTTGAAATGGCAGCCAGGTGCAGTAAACAGTCAGTTAAATACACCGCTCCATCAAACATTTATAGGCCTCTCTCTGCACTGGTGACCAGCTAAGGAGAACAGGCTGGCTACTTAATGACACAGAAATAGGGGCATGTCCAGAGCACGCAGACACAGGTTTGGCGTTTTCAATTCAGTGAGCCGTTAAATATGAAACAGACACGTCTCATTCAGCAATGGGGTCTTACCTGAGTCATCGGCCAGTCGGCCCACTCTCTCCAAGACAGTGATACAGTCCTGCTCATCCTCATTTACAGCTTTAAGTGTGTCCAACAAACTTCGTGCCACCATTTGTCTGGAATTCACACAATAACAAGCAGGCATAAAAAGGAACCATTTTACTATTATCCAGAATAAATGTAAAAAGTCTTCAAAAGTGTGTGCTCTAATAGTGTTCCATTGGATAAGCTACCTGTTAAAAATGTTTTCGCTAGCCACGTATTTATCCAATCTTCCAAGAGGAGTCAGCATCTCATCTTGCGATACAAAGTCCAAGGCTGAAGGTATAATAATGATGTCAGACTCTGAGCTGTAGTCATCCACACCAACTATTAAAGACATTGGAAATATTGTGCATGAGAGGCACCCACCACCACCCAGACAGGCCGGTGAGTGACAGTGATGAGGAACAGCGAGTAAAATGACATGACATGCAGTAGTGGCAGAAGCTTGGCAACAATGCTAAACCTATTAGCATATTTTTTTTTAACCTTTATTTAACTAGGCAAGCCAGTTAAGAACAGATTCTTATTTTCAATGACAGCCTAGGAACAGTGGGTTAACTGCCTGTTCAGGGGTAGAACGACAGTTGTGTACCTTTGTACCATATCAGCAGTAGTTAAAAGAATAACAGGTCCAACAGAAAAAAGGGCACAGTGAAAACGACAGATTTGGTGAGAAGAACACATATGAAATAGGCCTACAATGAATGACAAAATGCACATAGCTTAAAAGCAGGTATGGATCTGTGGGAGGAAGGTAGTTATATGTAGGTGGACTTATTGCATTTTGACTGTTTTCACAATGGTATGGGTATGTTGCCCTATTAAAACAAAGCAATCCACCCTCTTGCAACATAAACAACTAGCTTGTACTGTAACCGTGGGCGCATGCACGCTGACTTCGGTCACCAGCTGTGCGGGGTTTCCTCCAACACATCGGTGCGGCTGGCTACCCGGTTAAGCGAGCAGTGTGTAAAGAAGAAAGCCTGGTGTGGTTGTGTTTCGGAACACGCATGGCTCACGACCTTCGACTCTCCGGAGTTCGTACGGGAGTAGCAGCAATGGGACAAGACCAATGGCCCGGCTGGGTGCAAATCTATATTGAAAAATAATTGTTGGTCCCATGTTTTATGAGCTGAAATAAAAGATCACGGAAATGTTCCATACGCACAGAACGCTTATGTTCCATACACACAAAACGCTTATTTATAAGCCAATACCTGTCGGGTGTGGCATTATCAAGAAGCTGATTAAACAGCATGCCCATTACACAGGCGCACCAAGTGCTGGGGACAATAAAAGGCCAGTTGTCACAAAACAATACAACAGATGTCTCAAATTGCGGGAGCGTGCAATTGGCACACTAACTGCAAGAATGTCCACCAGAACTTTTGACAAAAAATGTAATGTTAATTTATCTACCATATAAACCGCATTAAACGTAATTTTAGTGAATTGTGTAGTATGTTCAACCGGCATCACAATCACAAGACCACGTGAAACCAAGCCAGCCCAGGATCTTCACATACGGCTTCTTTCTCTCCGGGATCCTCGTAGACCAACCACCTGGACAGCTAATGAAACAGGAGAATTTCGGTCCGCAATAAAGCCCTTTTGTGGGGATAAACTAATTCTGATTGACTCCCATGATTGCACCCCTGCCCAGTCATGTGGAATCCATAGATTAGGGCCTAGTGATTTATTTAAAATTGACTGATTTCCTTATATGAACTGTAAACTCAGTAAAATAGTCAATTGTTTCATTTATATTTTTGTTCAGTATAGCTAGTTGGCTAGTTATGTTTTCATACTAATTTAGTTTGGCTAGCAAACCAAATAATCCAAAATCATTAACCTTCCACATCGGGGAGGTTCAGGTTGAGTGACTAGAGTCAAATGGCCCTGAACGAATTTCATAAAAATACGCTAGTCTTTGAAAATAAATCAACAACCTCTCTCCGCTGAGGTAGCTAGCTATCGTGCACAGATGCCCGGTGGATTAGGTGCGGAACCTAGAGTGCGAGATGTTCAAAATAAAATTGAATACAAAGCAGTGAATCGAAACGTGTAATACTGGTAATCTGCTTTACCTGAGCTAGATGGCTAGCCGTTTGAGAGATGCTAACTAGCCAATTAGCTTGCTAGCTAGCTGGTTAGTTTATGACCCAACTTCAGCATGCGCGTGACAAGCGTTAGCTGTTCCAAAACGACTTTTGCAAGCATTTAAATGTACGATGTGAATATACCTCTTTACACATCGAAGAACAGATTTGTAAGTTGTTAAGAAAGGTGACAGTCCAACACGTATACCCAAGGCCCACTCAGACGACCCACCCATGAACTCCATTGCCGACAGGGCAATTATGTAGCAAGCTAGTTGGTACCCCTAGCAGTAAGAGTTCCACACTAAAAACAGAGGGGAAAACTTACATCCGTCCAACTCCTCCTGTGAATCCTCTTTGAGCAAAGATATATCTGTAAAAACAACCAAAAACGGAATGAAAGGATACTCAATTGATAGCTTAATTGTACTTTCACTCGAAACTTTTAAAATATGGGACGGAAAAAGTGTTAATAACGCATTTTCCCGAAGCTAATGTAAATAAAGGCTACGTACCCGCCATCTTGTCCTGGTCCTACATTTAAAGTGGTATGGGCAGACGAGGCTTCAACTGGAGAGGGAGAAAATAGGAGCCGCCGTTAAAAACTGAACAACGAGCGGTTCGGATAGTATCAAATCCGTGAACAAATCACCACTCCACCTAGAGGCGTTAATACTAAAGTACAACGCCCAAATAATAGTTTAATCAATTGCTTCAAATTCTGTTCAGTGACTGAATAATAATGTTCTATCTTGTGATATTGTAATTGCTTTGCTTTATCTTGGCCAGGTCGCAGTTGTAGTGTGAACTTGTTCTCAACAAGCCTACCTGGTTAAATAAAGGTGAAATAAAAAAATATATAAAATATAGCCAAATATGGTGGATAAATTAAGAGTGTTCACTCAAGCCGTTTACCAGCATCAATGTGTGAATGTAATATAATGCATGATTCTACTGTTGGAAGTGATCATTTCCTGATTTCGTGTACCATGAACGTTGATGTTACTATTCCAGACAGGGTACCACTTAGAAGATGGGGCTTTCATAAAGCAGACTGGGAAAAGTTTGGTGATCATTGCTTAAAGTCTGTTGGAGAGTTGACTTTAGAGAGGCCGGTTGATGTACTGTATGTGCTGCCTCTGTGACCTCACTGATTTTGAGTGCTGTGAATTTATATGTACCAAGTAAGTGAAGTGGGTGAGAAAAAGAAGGTGGTTCCATGAGTAAGGCAGCTCCAAAATGCAGGTGTTCCAGCCTAGCTCAGTGATTTCTGTATTGGTGGGGAAAGCCAGCAGAAAATACAGAGCATTGCGCCAAGTCTAAGGGTAGGGCTAGAAAATTCGAGCCCCTTGGGTGCTGACAAAGAGTTACATTAGAAGTACCCATCCAAGAAGGCTCAAGGTCATTGACCACAGATAAAATAACATCAAATCACGTTATATGTACAGTAGCTTTGATTGGACTGATCATGTCAACATCATACTTTCAACAATCTTAGCTAGCAGTCATCATCATGAATCAAGTCGACAATCTACTGGCAAATCTTTTTTAATCCTTGTCATATGAAGATAAATTATAGATAAAACATAAACATTACACAACAAGTTGGAAATCACAAATTCAACAATGAGTGGTTTGGAAGGAATCAGTGAGCATTGCATTGCAAAGTCATCACTAACCTGCTATTCAGTGGAGTGGCTCTGTGGTCCCAAATCTGAGATTAAGGGTCTCTTTCCCAAATCAATGAAGCATGTTTTGTGCCACGCACAAAACAACTGTTAACTCTAAACTGCGAAAACTTGACTTCTGTGAGTTCAAGACAACTGGAAAGTCAGGAATAAACGAGCTCCGACTGGGAAAATGTGTTTTGAATGGTCATCCAACTCGGAATTGTAAATCTGGCCTCTTTCTAGCGATACAAAGATCAATGACGTCATCATGATTCAACCTTGTTTTTTTCTGAGTTCCCAGTTGTTTTGAAAGCACCATGTATCCAGAGAATGGCAGACATTGATGACAAAATGTGCCCAAGAAGGACCGTCGCGCCACCTTCCTGTTCAAGTGAGCACAGCACAACAAGGTGAGTCCAAAAATGTATTCTATGCTGCTGCATAAATTATGTATTATGTCAGGGAGCAATGTATACTGTAGCTAAGAAAGTAATACTAAGTGTATGTTGTGTAGTAAGATGTTAGTAGCCCATGTGCCTCACCCTAATAATTTGGTATGTTTATCCTTTAATTTTGCCTACTGTTTTGACTTGGTGGTGCACTTGGTGGTGCCTATAACCTGTTTTAGAGAAATGTATTCATTGAATATTGTAAGAGCTTTCATTGTCCGCTTATATGCCCCCTTTATTTAGTTATCTCATGGGTCTGACTTGGTGTACAGGGAGAACACTGTAAGAATGGCCCGTGTTCTGAATTCTGTCGATGTACAGTATATTTCAAAAGTGCTAAACACATAATTATATTGACTATACCCGTCCTAGCTCGCTCATTAATGTCTTACTCGGAATTACAGATTGCCTCTTGTCTGCTTGTTGTTTGTTCCCATATGCCATAGTTTGTACATCTCAATTGTCATTAGAATCCACACTGGTTTAAGCAAGTCAGCCATCTCAGCTATGTTTTTTTAATAGGCAGTAAAGGAGGCTGAATGAACTGTTTCACTGCCAGGCAAGGCTCCGCTGAAAGACAGGTGTAGCAGTGGTAAGATTTTGGGACAGCTTTACGTAGGCCGTTTGTGGGCACCGTTTGTCACTGTTATAGTGCAATTCATGTATTGTTTAGTGCTGTGTGCTGCAGTGACTTTGCTGGCATGCATCCCAACTATATTTATATCGCCACTGGCTATCAGTCCTTTTTTGTACAACAATGATTAATGATGTGTTTTCGAATGTAGGGAGGGGTATTGGGCCTTCCCTATATGCTGATGATGGAGCTATTTGTAAGGTGGGAAGGAATGTCTGATGTGATCAAATTTATAGTGAATGTTGAAAGATTGTCAATTCACTGGGGTTTTAAATTGTCAGTGCCGAAGTCTTGTATGTTCTTCTCGAAGAAAAAAGTTGCTGATAATATACAGTTGTTTCTGTACGGACAACAGCCCGTGGGGTGTAAATAAGTATAAATATTTGGGTCTATGGTTCAATGAGCAATATACATGGAAAGATGTAAGAAGTGTAAGAAGGCGATGAATGTTATGCGCTCTGTCTCTGGTTATGAATGGGATGATGATAGACAACTGTTGATGGATATTTATGGAGCTCTGATCAGGAAGACAATTGATTACGGGTGTATAGTGTATGGAACAGCGGCAAAGACTTGGCTTCAGAGGCTGGACAGAATCCAGTATTTAGCTTTAAGGATATGCATTTATATCAACATCTGTATGTGTCTTACTAGTTGTCATTAGCTTATTGAGTTAAGTAAAATCAAATCAAATGTTATTTGTCACATGCCCCGAATACAGCAGGTGTGGACCTTACCGTGAAATGCTTACTTACAAGCCCTTTACCAACAATGCAGTTCAAGAAATAGAGTTAATAAAATATTTAAATAAACTAAATTAAAAAATTGAATCAAGGAAAAAGTAACACAAGAAATGTACATAACAATAATGAGGCTATATACAGGTGGTACCGGTACCAATGTCTATGTGCGGGGTCTATCTCAACCACACTGCACACTGCCCTAACCCATCTGGACAAGAGGAATACCTACATGAGAATGCTGTTCATCGACTACAGCTCAGCATTTAACACCATAGTACCCTCCAAACTCATCATCAAGCTCGAGACTGGGTCTCGACCCCGCCCTGTGCAACTGGGTACTGGACTTCCTGACGGGCCGCCCCCAGGTGGTGAGGGTAGGTAACAACATCTCCACCCCGCTGGTCCTCAACACTGGGGCCCCAAAAGGTTGCATTCTGAGCCCTCTCCTGTACTCCCTGTTCACCCACGACTGCGTGGCCATGCACGCCTCCAGCTCAATCATCAAGTTTGCGGACGACACTACAGTGGTAGGCTTGATTACCAACAACGACGAGACGGCCTACAGGGAGGAGTTGAGGGCCCTCGGAGTGTGGTGTCAGGAAAATAACCTCACACTCAACGTCAACAAAACAAAGGAGATGATCGTGGACTTCAGGAAACAGCAGAGGGAGCACCCCCCTATCCACATCGATGGGACAGTAGTGGAGAGGGTAGTAAGTTTTAATTTCCTCGGCGTACACATCACGGACAAACTGAATTGGTCCACCCACACAGACAGCGTCATGAAGAAGGTGCAGCAGTGCCTCTTCAACCTCAGGAGGCTGAAGAAATTTGTCTTGTCACCAAAAGCACTGACAAACTTCTACAGATGCACAATCAAGAGCATCCTGTTGGGCTGTATCACCGTCTGGTACGGCAACTGCTCCGCCCACAACCGTAAGGCTCTCCAGAGGGTAGTGAGGTCAGCACAACGCATCACCGGGGGCAAACTACCTGCCCTCCAGGACACCTACACCACCCGATGTCACAGGAAGGCCATAAAGATCATCAAGGACAACAACCACCCGAGCCACTGTCTGTTCACCCCGCTATCATCCAGAAGGCAAGGTCAGTACAGATGCATCAAAGCTGGGGCCGAGAGACTGAAAAACAGCTTCTATCTCAAGGCCATCAGACTGTTAAACAGCCACCACTAACATTGAGTGGCTGTTGCCAACACACTGACTCAACTCCAGCCACTTTAATAATGGGAATTGATGGAAATTGATGTAAAATATATCACTAGCCACTTTAAACAATGCTACTTAATATAATGTTTACATAACCTACATTACTCATCTCATATGTATATGTACTGTATATACTGTACTCTATATAATCTACTGCATCTTTATGTAATACATGTATCACTAGCCACTTTAAACTATGCCACTTTGTTTACATCCCCTACATTTCTCATCTCATATGTATATACTGTACTCGATACCATCTACTGCATCTTGCCTATGCCGTTCTGTACCATCACTCATTCATATCTTTATGTACATATTCGTTATCTCTTTACACTTGTGTGTATAAGGTAGTTGTGGAATTGTTAGGTTAGATTACTCGTTGGTTATTACTGCATTGTCGGAACTAGAAGCACAAGCATTTCGCTACACTCGCATTAACATCTGCTAACCATGTGTATGTGACAAATACATTTGATTTGATTTGATTTGATTTGACTGGCTTCACACTCCAGTACAGTAGGTGGAGGTGTATGTACCGGTCAGTTGGTTGCGATACGGCAATAAAACTTGAAGGAGAAGATGAAGAATTCCCACAGACGTTATAATACGCATGCCCTCCCCACCTGAGGATCTGTCTTTTCAGCCTGTGTTTGAGAGATGCACAATATACTAGTAACTTAAATCTCACAGGATTGATTGTTTTTATTTTACTCTTTCATATTCCTGCTTGTGCAAGTAGTTTTTTCCCAATAACGTTACGACCGAGGAATGTTTGTAATGACCTGTCAAGCACACCCGGTAATGTCGGAAATAGTGTCAATGGAATACATGGTCTTTCCAGTGCATCTAATAATGCTAAAGCTTCATCAGGGATTTAATGTTGTCTCAACATTTATGGCGGCTTATGGTAGAGAAATTAAGGTTCAATTATCTGGCAACATCTCTGGAGGACATTCCTGCAGTCAGCATGCCAATTGCACACTCCCTCAACTTGAGACATCTGTGGCATTGTGTTGTGTGACAAAACTGCACATGTTAGAGTGGACTTTTATTGTCCCTAGCATATGGTGCACCTGTGTAATGATCATGCTGTTTATTCAGCTTCTTGATATGCCACCCCTGTCAGGTGGATGGATTATCTTGGCAAAAGAGAAATGCTCACTAACAGGGATGTAAACAAATTTGTGCACAAAATGTGAGATAAATAAGTTGTTTGTGTGTATGGAACATTTCTGGGATCTTTTATTTCTGCTCATGAAATATGGGACCAACACGTTACATGTTGCATTTATATTTTTGTTCAGTGTGTGTGTGTGTGTGTGTGTGTGTACGTACGTACGTACATACATACATACATACATACATACATACATACATACATACATACATACATACATACATACATACAGTGTATTTGCCCCTCATGCAATTATCCAGTCTTATAAATCCCCAGTGGGATTTTGTCAAATAAAAAATTATATAACATTCTAACCTTGTTTAGCATTATCTAGTCCAAATATGGCACTATTTGTATACGTTTCAATGGGGGGATTTTATTTTGAAGGCGAACACAGGTAAGAGCATTTATTTCGCGGTGACGTGCATTTTGCCCTGCTGCGCGCTTCCTTAACAACTCAACTGTACTCGTGTTAACGTCTATTGGCTCAGACTGACTCGTTTCCCATATAGGTGATTTTACACTGACCTGGCTCCTTGGAACGGTTTCAAACAACACAATTCACACGAAATGTCTAAATTGGAGCAGGTCCTTGATCTTGAACCACCGTATGATCTCAAATTTAAAGGTAAGATAAGAATACTGTCGGTAGCTAGCTAACGTTACCACCTGTACTGCTAACGTTACAGGCTGTAGTAGACGCTTTCGGGAGTGGTAGCTATCGTTACCACTACAGCACCCTGGACCGGGAATATGTAGCTACAACAACCCCACTGACACCGCTCGTATACCGCCGCCATTTTGAGATGGAAGCGAGGATATATGGGCCTACCGAGTTACAGAGATATCACTTTAACAGTACTGTACTTTCTAATTTTCTAACCAACCTACTGGTTTTGGAAGGCGTATGCTCTCTAGATCGGTATGCAAGCTAAGCAACACATTCTGATTCGACCAGACATTCACTGATTAATTTATTTGCCAGGGTCAGTGGCAAGGCTGCAATTGCGGTTGTGAATGGGAGCAAGCTGATTGACTGACAGCTCATATGCTAGTTATCCCACACATTGACACATTGCATACCCCATTTCGCTATGCCCAGATAGTGCATGCATTGTTATAGCTACATGTGTATCTGAGCCTAGATACTCTGTTACTGTTTAGTAAAATTACCCATTGAAAACAATCTTCCATAATGTGTAGCAACTAGTCTGTTGGTTGTCAATTTTGTGCCTGTTGTGTGCCATCTTCACGTGAATCCATTGACCCTCAACACCATCTCCTCTCCCATGCAGGTCCCTTCACAGAAGTGGTGACCACAAACCTCAAGCTCAAAAATCCCTCTGACAGAAAAGTATGCTTCAAAGTGAAGACGACTGCACCTCGCCGGTACTGTGTACGGCCCAACAGCGGCATGATTGAGTCAGGAGCCACTGTCACTGTTTCTGGTAAGGCTTTGTATCTGCAGACCTTTGTCAGTGTGCTGCCAAATATGACAGAGTATCACTCAAGCAACCCTTTTTCGTCAACAACACTAAACAAGAGCAAATTATATCCTGTCACTATTTCCACTATAATTCATTGTGTGACTTTGTAAATGCAGAAGAATCAAGCATGTACATGTCAAATGCATCTACCAGTACGCGTATATGTAGGCATAGTTGTTGACCCAATTTTGACCCCATATCTTCTGCCTCCACAGTAATGCTCCAGCCCTTTGAATATGACCCCAATGAAAAAAGTAAACACAAATTCATGGTACAGACTATCTTTGCACCATCCACTGCTACAGACATGGACGCAGTGGTAAGTTTCCTGTCTACATTAGTACTAATTACATTTTGTGCTTTATTCTAGTGGCTATGTCATCAATGGAAAACCTGCTTTTGTTGATCCACAGATTTCAGTACTGTATTTAAATAGCTTTTTATGATTTCTCCAGCAGAGGGCAGCAAATAGTATATTACACAGCCCCTGAGTGTTGCATGTTTATTGTTATTCCATCAGCGGTCCCTGTGAACAATGAATCCATCTATGTTTACCTTATCTTGTACTTGTTGAATCGCCACAGTGGAAAGATGCGAAGCCAGATGATCTGATGGACTCCAAGCTGAGATGTGTGTTCGAACTGCCCTCTGAAAACGATAAAATGGTAAGTAGTGTGTACAGTAGTAGAAAATAGAACTTCTATCAGCGGCCTTCCAGGGTTCTGGTGTTATACGTCCAATGTTGTACTTTTGTCACGGCCACAGTTCAGTGTTGTCTGTCAATGCATCTTTTTCACATTCTCTCAGTCTACATGGCTTTCGCTCTCTCCTTACTGCTGCGGGGCGGCAGCGTAGCCTAGTGGTTAGAGCGTTGGACTAGTAACCGGAAGGTTGCGAGTTCAAACCCCTGAGCTGACAAGGTACAAATCTGTCGTTCTGCCCCACTTTTCCCAGGCCGTCATTGAAAATAAGAATATGTTCTTAATTAACTGACTTGCCTGGTTAAATAAAGGTAACATTAAAATTAAAAAATTACATTTGTTCCTTTCTCTGCATTTTATATAGGTACAGTCATATGATTGTTGCCCATATGCGATCTTGTGGATTTTTGTGTGGATAAACTGTAATAACAAGCATTTCTACCTCACAGCTCTCTATTGTCACATCTGAAACACTCACATCATGTAACAATTACAACTTGTTCCTAGTGGTGACAGGTCAGGTTTGTTGGTTCAACACAGTCATTTATAGCAGTGTATAATGTTTTACCCTACAACCAAAGCAGCAATTGAGAACCACTGAACACCCCAAAGTTAAAGACATGACCTCTATATATCTATGATCATGCATGCTGCATGTGCTTCCCCTCGTGCGATAGCCTAGCGGTAGTGCCAGGGAGACCCGTGGTAGCATCATGGCATTCACCACTCCTGGGCAGACCCCCAAGCTCAGCGCCAGGCACCTGGGGGACAGGGCAGCCCCCACCCCCGGAGAGTACCGCACTCCCCTGTGCAGCTGGCACCACCTGGCAGCCCGCTACGACTCCAGCGATCTCCCAGAGTTCATGTCAGCACCCAGCTCAGTGAGAGGCAGGCAGTGGAAGGTTTGTGGCAGAGCAGGAAGTGGCTGTTCAGGGGTAGATTGGGAAGTGTAGTTTACTCACTGTAGGTGGTCACCGCTCTTCTAGTGTAAATTCTGATTGTAGTAGAATAGTTGTCTGATCAGTGCTAAGTATGCTGTACAGGTATGGTTGTAGCTTTGTAACAATGTAATGTTGGATAATGGTTATAACTGTCATTTTTCCATTAGGCCCCTAATGAAAATGTATCACCTCTTCATACTAATTTCAAACAAATTGAAGTTTTCAAAAATATATTTCCAGCGATGTAACGGTTTTATGACATTTGGTCTAAGCGTGGTTTAGTTTATTTGGTTGGCATGTACAGCAATGTCGGGAGGGAAACTAGGTTCCTGGTCACTTTTGTATTTTTTCACTTTGGCTGCCTCCAGAATGATGTCGATGCAACCAAAGCTGCCCCCGTCCTCAACTCCAAAGCAGATGGCACGTCGGCGCCAAGGCCCAGCAGCGCGTCCATGGATGACTCTGAGATGAAGAAACTGATGGCTGAGTGCAAGAGGCTGCAGTATGATGTGGGCAAACTCTCAGACGAGAACAGACAACTCAAGGTATGGTCATAGGTTGTGTGATGTCTAGGGTTGGGGGGATATTAGGATAGTATTATATATTGGTGATAAAAGGTCATATATCCTCAAGGCATAGAGACTAATGTTCTTGTAAGATGATATTGGCCTGGGGCTTTGGCTGTGGTAAAGAAGGATGTGTTTATCTTCCTCTCAGGACGAGGGCCTGAGGATGAGGAAGTCCCACCGGTCAGACGACATGGTCACCGGCTCGGGCGCCATGATGAGCAAACAGCACTCTTCCAGCTCCCTCCCCTCGCTAATGGTCGTCATAGCAGCTATCTTCATCGGATTCTTCCTAGGGAAGTTCGTCTTGTAGGGGTGGGGAGGGGGTGGGCGAGAGAGAAGGAAAGCGGGCCGGCATAAGCTCTCATTTGTCTCCCAAGACCCTCAAGGTTTAAAGTGTGTGTTATCGTTGACCTGCCATTATCAGTGATAGTGTCAGCTCACTGCGTACGTACATATGTTCTGTGTACCCGAATCATAAACTGGCCTCGACTTTTACAATCTCACACGGTTAGTACACATGTGGGGAAAAGCAGAGAGGAATGAGCTTTCTCTGGGGTTTTCTTGGTGGTGGTGGTGGTGGGGGGGTTCTGTTCAGACGTTCTGTTCTTTTTTTGGGGGGTGAGGCATCAGGAGAGGGAGGTTTTCTTAACTCAAATTTTACACTTGTTAGAGCATCGATAACAGGCGAGTCGGGGTACTGGGTTCAAGACTTTGGTTGAACAATTCTAATGAGTTCTCTTTCTGTGGTTTTAATAAGAGTTGGAATGTTCACTGTCTTGTATGTTATTTTAATCATTTTAATAAAATGGGATGGGGGGGCCTTCCAAGCAAAAGACTGCTAAATGTTGCTGGATGGCCTCTTACATTGAAATGTAACTGAATTCTTAAATCCTTAATTTTTCTTGAGGAATGTGAAACAATACAGTATGCTGGGAATATAGGTGTCCCCTTCCATGGACATTTACTGTTTCCTACTGACACACAGAGAATTATTAAATTTCTTTCTAGATTTTTTCCTTACACAAGTTATATCCCTCGTGAGGCAAACGTTGACTGAAAAGATCTATGTTCTTGCGGTCCTGTCCCATGGTATTTAACATTGAAATAAAATGTTTAACATTTTTGTGGCAGTTTGTCATCTTTGTGCATCTTTTGTCTTTGAGGAAGAGTGAGGCTCGATTCCATTTGTGTTTGGTGTCCTCCATTCCTTTTAACTCAAATTGCAAACGCCATGTAATTAACATGCAAATGTCATTGGAGTGAGCTGCATGGAGCATGATGCATAGGCTGAGGTTCCACCTCATGGGGCTTGTAAAGGCAATGTTCACGGTAAGTGCTGCATATGTCGGCTCGACATTCCTTAAAAACAGGCCACTTTGATACAGAGCCAACTTTTTTGCAGCAGGTTAGGAGAATTAAGTTTAGTTTCAAATCCACAAGGTTGAATATTGACAACCATCATGACTACCTACACAGAGAAAGGAAGAAACCAGTAATATGGCAAGGAGAGAGAGTGAGAAAGGTCAATTGTATCGAAGTGGCATGTTATTAGGATGTCCCATGTCGGCTCAATCGAAATTACTTTTAAATGGCATTGTCGACAAAGCGTGATTGGATTGAATCGCGGCCATAGACAACTTGTGTTGGGCCGTGTTCTTTAGCGCACACCGTACGAAAACAAGCATTTTTAGTACAGTAGATCATCATTTCACCTGTCATAGTGTTTCATGCCTACTGAACACGACACTGAATTATAATGTAGCAACTCAACATTAATTACATACACTGTATTAAGAGTCTAAAAGTCCAATGCACAGTCAGTGCTGCTCCACAACATTCAGCCACTGCTAACCCTAGCTGAGATACAGAACGGTTATAGCTGCAATAAGCAGTACTTTGACCACATCCAGCATGCCACCTCTTTCTCCCTGTTTGCAGCAGCTACTCCCCAGCCTATGGAGCTGGTCGGCTTCCCTCCCCCAATCCGTTGGCCCCTGGCCGGCCCCTGTACACTGCACTAGGGGAGCCTGGTAGGAGGTGGCCATCTTATGGGGCTGGTTAGGGCTGGAGCCATCCGTGGGCCTCTGGCCGTTGAAGAGAAGGAGGTGGTCCGCCGAGTCTCGATCCATGCGGAAGAGTTCGTACTCTGTGTGCGGAAGCCGGATGCCCAGGGCGGCACAGCCATGGGTGGGGGTGACGTCCTGCTCCAATCCCTGGTGCCATGAGCCCTCGGCCCCGCACTCATTACCCCGGAAGATATTGAGCAGGGAGGTGGTGGCCTGGTCCATGGGAGTCACCCTCATGTGGTCCACTGTGAAGACCAAGAGGGGATAAGGGAGGTTGTTATGCACACTTTAATAATGGCATGATAAGCTGTGATCATACATATATATTTTTTGGACTAACGCCTACCTGTGAAGACAAACTCTGTCCCTCCCAGGACCCTGGTGGAAAGGACTGCGTGGCTGTAGTGACCCCGTGCGTACAGGCTGAATGTGGGGTGTCTGCACACTGGGTCAGAATAATGCCAGTAATGTCCCTCCCAAGTCCGGTTGTGGTTGTGGAAAACAAAATGGCGGGTGAGGAAGAGGACCCCAGGGCGGACCTCACACCGCTGGCTTACCCATTGGCCCTGTAGTTTGACGGATAGGTTTTCTTCGCAGGGCAGGATGGGAGGATGATGCTGGTCCGCCCTGGCCATGACTCTGCAGATAAGGCAGGTACGCTCATGGCTCTGCAATGGAGAATGTTTTTGAATGTTACATATTGTGAATCAAGAAGGAGAAATACACACACCTGCAAAAGACTGTGGATGTTGAACCGCATCCCATTTCAATGTGTTACATCCATTGTACCATCAACATTATTCAGTTGTTTTATGAAATGTGTGTTTTTAAGAACCTTGCTTACTATAATACAATAAGAGTAGCATAATGTGCTAAAAGGTGAAATAGATATGTCAAAGCAGTTTAATGAGTTAGAGCATGGTGATAAATAACATCACTGATGCAAACTGAAATGTCAACAGACAACCAATCATGATGATGAAAAACACAAACAAGGCAGTTCAAACTGGAGTCTGTTGTCTGACTCTGACCTGCCCAGCCAACCCAATAAAGGAGAAGAGTGCTGGCTTGGCAGACTGTTTTCTCATGTGTTACTTGGGAGTGTTCCTGGCGCCACTACACATCCTAAATTGATGGCAGCGATGAAAACAATCACCATGGCAAAGAAACAAAAGCTTCTCCCTGGCCTGGAAATTGCACTTGGTGATGGGGCTACTACTCCTCTCTCTCTTCTCTGGACGGGGCTCGTTGGACTTGCAGTGGGTGCCTTCTCTGCCTTGCTCGCAAGTCCTTCATCATTAAACAGAATCAGCCACAGGTGAGTTTGAAAATGACAATAGCTGGGAAGATGGAGATACAGTTGAATAGACAAATAAAACAAGATATTTTCGCATCCAAAGACTCTGTTTTGGATTATTCCAAACCTTTCAACAGTCTGGTAGACTAGAACATCAAAGATGACCATCATACACAATGACTGCCTTTATGGTTTTTGATCCCTGTTTACACTCATTGGGCTGTGCATACATTCTAGTAAAAAGCCCATCAAGCCCCTGTTATGTGGGGAGCACATTTTAGAGTGTACTCTTAGTGGTTGAGCATCAGATTAACGTTATAGCTGAGTGTACTGTATTCATTCAAGGCTGGCTGTAGCTCTACCACCTTAGCTACCATAGAATGAATGAATCACTTTCAACATAACTCGCCTCAGCTTTTAACTTTTAACTAGAGCTCATTTACATTGCCCTGACACATTATAGGCTGGGAGTTGTTTGTGTTGGTTAAAAAAAAGACATGCTGGTAGATATATGGGTAAATGCTGCGGGGAGACATAAAAGGGATGGATCCTTTTGTATGACGGAGGAGAGGGAGGAAAGGAGGGAGCTTCTGAACTGAAGGCCTAGTTCCATCTCTCTGGTCAGGATCCAGTTTTATCCCTCTGCCCTCGATACAGCCTCAGGCACACACACACAGCCACAGAGTAAGGGCAGGAATTCAGAGCACAGCATACTGCGCCACTATTTGCTATTCTCTTTGAAGAGCGGCTGTGGAAAACCAACCAACGGATGATCACTATCATCCGTGGGTCCGCTCTGCCGCTGGGTTTGCACAATTCATATTCTCTCCCATTTCGCCCAAAATCAAACACAGAAAGTTTTTGTGTACAAGAAGCTACAGACAATACTGTGATTGTTGAAAGAAAATACAAGTACACAGCACTGGAATATGATGTATCTCATACTGTACATGTGTGGCATCATTGTACTTGAAAATGAAACTACAGTATCTGCCAAAAGGGATTCTATCTCAGTGGGTCTCAGTATGTAAGTGATGACCCTGAACATAAAAATACAGTACAACAGATAGAGAATAACATACATTATACATCTCTATGACTCTGACCTTGGTGTGCTGTAGGGGCGGCTGGTAGCTGGAGGGTTTGTGGTGGGTCCTCTGGGCTCGCTCAGTGTGGACATCCCCCAGGAAAAGCTCTTCAGTGAGGTCATCAGGGACCTGAGCGCCATGATGGCGGCGCTGCTCCACACGCACCAGCTGCAGCTCATTCATAGTGAAACCCAGCCTGCGGGCACAATCCCTCCCCCGCTCCTTTTCTTCGCCCCACAGGTCATAGCTGATATGGGGCTCCCACGACTCCCCTCCAACCAGGGATGAAGCTCCGCAGCTGGGCTTGAGCCACTGGCTGAGGTTCCTGGCTACCTCAGGGCTGTGGAACACAACCTGGACGCTGTAGAGCTGGTAGTTGGCCTCGGTGCCTCCGCGGACCACCCATGAGGCCTGGCGCAGGTGCAGCTGGCCCCGGGCGAGAATGGTGTAGGTGGGAGAGGAGCAGCGGTTGTCCCTGTAGTGGAACAGGAGGACCTGGAAGGTGTGGTTGTGGTGGAAGAGATAAGATCTGGTGATGAACTCTGGCCCAGGCCTGACCTCACAGCTGACAGGGGGAATTTGAGCAAAACATGAATGATATTAGCTTAGTCAAATTATTCACTATTCCAGTATTATGCAGTGAGTCAGGTGGGTAACTAGAATCAAAACCCAACCTACCAGCCAGTTCAACACCTAGTCTTTTACCCTAAGAGGTCTAAAGCTGAACCTGGTGTTGTGCCAAGTAAGTTTACATACTATTATATATTGCAGTGAACTTAACCCAACACCTTGCAACCTCCTCAAGAAGTTTAGATCTCATGTGTCTAGTGCTGCAAGGTACAGGGTTCAAGCTCCAGTCAGGTCTACCCCCTGACTTCACTACAATATATTGACTATACATTCTTAAAACGATGTACATTTTTAATAAAGATAAATAACAAACCGTTTAATGGCGCACATTACACAGTAGTTTACCTGGTGGATACCCAGTGGCCTGCGATGTTGGGTGGCATATGCACTGAGATCTGTCCTCCATGGAGGTGCTTGAGCATGTAGTGACACTGGGACGCAACAATAACGGCATGCCGATCATGCTGCTGCCCATGTTTCCCCCCCAAGGACCTGACACTGGCTCTTATGTCAGAGGGAAGCAGAGAGCCCTCACAACCACCTGTAGGAACAGTGGATAAACTGGGATGTCATTAAAACACTTTTAAATCGTTAGAAAACTCGCAATTATGCATGTTTTAGTAGTCTATTATACATTTATGAAAACTATATTACACAAAATAACATGAAAATAGCATGCTTTCCAAAACATCTATTGCCAAATTCTAGAAAATAAAACAAGAATCCACTACTTGTCGTTTAAAATCGCATTTTCAAATCATATACGTTTACATTATAGGCTATATCGCCCAATATTGGATATAATAATACAACTATTTAGGAGACATATTAACTAGCAAATACTTCCACCTTAATGTTAAAAACTCACCATTGAAAAGAAAAGCAGTAGAGATAATCAATTTGATCAGTAACATTGTTAGTCTTGACTGAGACGACACTTTAAAAAATATTTGAATTAGGTAAGAATCACTCCAATTTCCATGATAAAGTATTGTTCATCGTTAATGAATTGTCTTCCTTCCCATTTGAGCTGTTCGTCACCAACCGTTCATTCCAGAATAATCAAATAGATCATTGAAAATTCCGTTGTCAGTCATTCTAAGAAACGTGGCTTGCTGCGCCGATACGAAATAAAACGAGTTCCTTTCAAAAATTTAGGCTACCAATTCAGCAGTTCTTCAATGTTGCTCTTAGATAAATGTTCTTCATTTTGTTATGTTTCCTCTATCCGATTTTTGTATTTTAAATGGACAGGCGCACTCCTCTCTGTCCTCTGTGTCATAGTTGAAGAACACACACACACGAGTAATATTTTCGTAGGAGGGCACTATCATGCTTTGACTCAGTGCCCCCCAACAAACGGATGAGTCAAATCCTAAAGTGAACGTGAGCAAAGTAAACTCCCGCAAGCAAAAAATAACCAGTGATATGCTTGGGCAGTTTAAACACAACTGTAGTAGTAGAACACCTAGGTCTGCACTCACAGCACTGTGCCACTGACAATTTGAGCAAAAGTTATAACATATCTTATAAGCAGCTTTTTCATTTTTTCACTTTCATTTTTCACTTGCTGCTTTGGTATCACATTTCAGACCAGTGGTATAAATGATTGTTCATATTAAATACGACACATTCAAATAAATAACTGGTCAAGACATTGCCACACCATACATGAATGCACTGTACAGTAATACAGCAGACACATAATTCTACGTTCTACATTTTACATCAGGCTATTGCAATACAAATGCAATAACCAATGCACTCACTATTTGTATTGAAATCTCCTGGGTTATGAATAATTTGGGGGAATATAAATATGCCTTGCAGTTGAGTAGTGAGAGGGATATTTGTCAGTGTGTGGTCAAAAATACCTCTCACTCCAATCTCTCCTCATCTGTATTTCCTCAGTGACCTGATGGGTTTTCAGCTACATAAATCATTTATCAGTTTGGTTGAGTAAAAACATACAAGAAGCCTACAGTATGAAATCCTGCTCCTGAGGTAAACAGTAAAGTCGATGATCCACCCAAGCTTTTTATCCTAACATTGTGAAGTCCAATAGTAAGATTCTGCAAATGAATTCCTCTCTCTTTCTTTGTTTCTGTCATTTGCCCTCTCCTCCATTATAATGTTATTGCAGTTAGAGAATCAATGCATGCACTGAGATAAAATAGATTTGGATTCATTGTATCCACACACATTTATAATGTATCAATGTAAATAATACATAGTGGGTTCTAAATAATTCTATTTACAATATCACTACCAATCATTATGGCCAATCTGGTCTCAAAGCATTTCGTATTATTCTGTACGCAAATCAGAGACACACCATTTAGTATGATTTGTTACGTTTTGTAAGGTATGTCTTAATTTGTGGATGCATATCACACATTTTGTATGATATGTTACAAATTCTAACTAGCTGGCTAATGTTAGCTCGGCTTGGGGTTAGGGGTTAGGGTTAAGGTTAAGTTTGGGAGTTAGGTTAAAGGGTTACGGTTAGGGTTAGCTAAAATGGTTAAGGTTAGGGTTATGGGAAGGGTTAGCTAAAAGCATTAGGGTTAGCTAACATGTTAAGTACTTGCAATGTAGCTAAAATGCTAAAGTATTCCATGATGAGATATGAACTCGCATCCTTTGGGTTGCTAGATGTTCGCCGTATACGCCCACCCATCCATGCTGACCAAACACGCTCTCATTTTTGCCTTAGGTAACCATCTGTCTTATATAACCATACCAAACGTAACAGACCATACTAATTTGAGTGTCACCGGATTTACATTGTCTATGAGACCAGGCTTTATAATGTGATATTCATGTTCTAAAAGGTACTGCCTGGTCATTCCGATGTCTGCATTGGCCATACAAGCATTTATTGTGATGCGGCCTTCACAGACGTCAGAGCAAACATGCCTTCTGCCAGAGCTGTTGTGAAGGAAGTTGTCAAGGAAGTGAGTCTGTGCTTATACAGGACCTCCCACTCTCACCTACCTTCAACCAATCATGTCAATGCAGAGCTAAATGGAGCCCTCCGCATTGTTTCAAAATTTGAGAGGAACACTGCAATGTGGTACGGAGATCAATTTGGCCTCTGCGTGCCTCCTGAGGCTCCGCAATTGCGTCACACCATCCATATTGCGCCTCTGGCCACATTTTCGGATCAAGCATAAATTGAATTTAAGTCGCAGAAGGTCTCACCTAAGTGTGCGTGTGTGTAGTGGGAAGAGACTGCTCCTTGTGCTCACTGGGCGCCTGCCAGCCTGCTAGCACAGCCTAGCACTGGCTCGCCCAAACCCTTAAGGGAACCTAAGCATATTTAACAAGACCAAAATATACTTACTATGGGCATTTGTGTTGCTAAATGAAAACATGCTTGCGTTGGACGCCACTTTGATGCTCAATGGGGTAACACGAGAAAGTAGAAAAATAACCTTTCATGTCCATGACTGGGAATGTATTGAATGAGCACTGACTATTGGCATTGATGAAGGCATTGAAAGGTTCTGATATCAAAACTCAGTTTGTGGTGTAATTGAGGCGTTAAAAATGTTTCCTCAATGGACAAAGAGCTATTAAGATTAGTCAACCAGCTATAAAGTCCCAGTATTTAAACCCACACTGACCCTGGACTGACATCCAGCCACATCTTCTCCATCCTCCATCCCTTCCTTCCACATATTGATACATTTTTACCAATACAGTGATATAGTGGTGACTGGAGAAGTGTGTTTACTCTAATTTTGTCCAATTCTTTTTTAGAGTAGCTACCCTTTAATTCAAGTGTGCAGGCACCTAGTACTGTTGTTTGATTAGCGTTGTTTTTGTAGCACATGAGATGGAGTTTGCAAAAGTACGGCGTAGACCATCCACTACACCAATGTTTCAACTTGTTTCAATGAAACAAGGATTTGTGAATTACCACTACCCATTTCATAATGTTGACTGTGAGGTGAACTTCGGGCTGGTTCCTTGAACGCTGGACACAAAATAATCATGGACTTACTCCGCTGAAGGACAAGAGAGAGTGTGAGTGAGTGTCTGTGAGGAGATGAAAAGAGCAGCTGTGCCTGTGGTTCCCCACAGGACTCCTCTCCACTCAGGGGGATCTGGAGGCCGATTAGAGATGGAATCCTTGTGGCCTTTGTCGTCGGGGGTGACAGGACCCAGAGATCAAGGGTCAGTCAGCCCTCACAGATGGGAGTCAGTTGACCTCCTCTTCTAGAAGTTGGACATTGTGGATGGATGGCAGATATATAGATGGATAGATATACCACACTGGTGTTGAACATTGCAACCCAATCTGAAGTGATTTGAGGTCCCACTGGGCACAAACTGGTTAAATCAACATCATTTGTTTTTATTTAACTAGTCAAGTCAGTTAAGAACAAATTCTTATTCACAATGATGGCCTAGGAACAGTGGGTTAACTTTTACCTTGTCAGCTCAGGGATTTGATCTAGCAACCTTTCAGTTACTGACCCAATGCTCTAACCATTCGGCTACCTGCCGCCCCAAAATCTGTCAAACTATTGTGACGTGGAATGTATGTAGAAAACACATTGTATTTGCAAAAAACAATGTAAACTGTTGTTTTGAGGATGAAATTTCAAGAACCGGGAGTATGTCATCATTGTAACCAATTTTCAACGTAGACAACATTTGTATAAAATATGATGGATTTGTATCTTTGAAACAACGTCAGATCTTCAATGTTTTTTACTAGATGTTAAGGATTTAACCCTACAAATTAAACATGCTAAACTTGGTGTTGAAGTTGCAGACATATTTCTGAGATCTTGTTGTGTGCTGATGAAATAGTTATCTTTGATGAGACAGAAGATGACCTCCAGAAAATGTTGACTATTGTTAATTTATGGTGTACTAAATGGAGACTAGTGATAAATCAAGAGAAGACCCAGATTGTTCATTTCAGAAAGAAGGACGTGTAGAGAAGTGCACACAACTTTTATTTTGGTACAACCTCATCATTCTACACTGGGCTCTACAAATACCTTGGTTTCACTCTGGATAAACAAATGACCTTTGAAGATCCCATTAGATCACTAGCAGATGCTGTAGGTAGAGCCTTGGGGTCAGTTTTAAACCAAATGAAAATATGTGAGGATCTTGGTTACTATGCTTATTCTCAGCTGTATAAATCCTGTGTGTGTCCAGTGATGGACCATGCTGCTGGAGTTGTGACAATGTTCAAAACAGAGCAATCTGCTGCTTCTTGGTGTGCACAAACTGACTCCAAACCTGGTCATCAGTGGAGATATGGGCTGGTAACCATGTGTGGTTAGACAAAAAGATGACATGGTACGTCTATAGAACAGACTGATAAATATGCCAGAACACAGAATCACAAAAAAAGTGTTTGACTGGGACCTTACACATAGATATCAGTGGGCTAGAGCATTTTTATAAATGTTGTTGTGAAACTGATTTGCAGTGTACACTGAGTGCACAAAACATTAGGAACACCTACCTACTATTGCATTGCACCCCATTTTGCCCTCAGAACAGACTCAATTCATCAGGGCACATGGACTGTACAAGGCGTCAAAAGCGTTCCACAGGGATGCTGGCCGATGCTGACATGCTTCCCACAGTTGTGTCAAGTTGGCTGGATGTCCTTTGGGTGGTGAACCATTCTTGATACACATGAGAAACTGTTGAGGGTGAAAACCCCATATCCCCTTCAAAGGCACCTAAATATTTTGTCCTGCCCAGCGGTGAGTATATGCAGGTATACGCCGTATACCCAGTCATTTTTCAGTGAGCATTCCATATACTCACTTCTTAATCCCCACTGATATGTATCAAAGTAGTGTAGTGCAGCTATACGCTCTATCAATTAATAGGGCTGATGGAACAGATCGCAATGTTTAGTTTAACATTTTTATAAACTATAATTTCTCACCTTTTCAGCTCAGTAGCTCATAGTAGCTCATAGGCAGTAGGCCTATGCGTGAATGCTCCAAAATACAATTTGGGGAAAAAACTGTAAGCGGTTTCATGGACAGAGATCAAATCAAATTGTATGTGTCACATGCTCCGAATGTAGACCTTACAGTGAAATGCTTACTTACAAGCCCTTAACCAACAATGTTTTAAGAAGTTTTAAGAAGAATAAGTGTTAAGTAAAAAATGGATAAGTAAAAAATAGGATAGAAAGGTAACAAATAATTAAACAGCAGCAGTAAAATAACAAGTCGCGGTGATATACAGGGGGTACCGGTACTGAGTCAATGTGGTCACTGGTTAGTCGAGGTAATTGAGGTAATATGTACATGTAGGTAGAGTTAAAGTGACTATGCATAGATAATAAACAGAGTAGCAGCAGCGTAAACGAGGGGTCTGGGTAGCCCTTTGATTAGCTGTTCAGGAGTCTTATGGCTTGGGGGTAGAAGCTGTTAAGAAGCCTTTTGAAGAATTCTGGTTACGGGACGAGCAGAGGCTTGAATTTTGTTTCAGACAGGGCGTGTTTGAGATTGCTTAGTTTGTTCACAATGCCTGGAGGAGAAATGTATTGTTTGTGTAGTGTGGCTAGATGGTATCTGTACTTGCCATGGTTATTGTATGTATATAATTTGTTAAAAGTTATTTTATTTTGAGTACAAGGAAAATGTTACTGTGTTTACTAGTGTCTTGTAAGCCTGTGTGGGCTGGGCACCGGTAGGTGTATGACACTTTAATAAATAATATCAATCTTTATCCACTATCAGAAAAAAAACTAGAGGCTATGCAGCACCTCCTACTGGAGAGTTGGTCTACCTACAGCTACCTACCCCGGCCAAACCCGAAAGACGCTGGGCCAATTGTGCGCCGCCCTATGGGACTCCCAATCACGGCCAGATGTGATGCAGCCTGGATATAGGCCTAGAGTCTCAAGCTTGGGTTGATTTCAAATTAAATATTCAAGTTAATAATTTATATGGTGATTCATGTCTCCATCTCAAGCCAAAACTTAAGTTAAAGAATAGGACTAAATCAAATCAAACTTTAAAGTGCATTTAAAATTGGATTCAGTCCTATTCATTATCTTAGATTTTTGGTTGAGATGGAGATGTGAATCCAACATATCAATTCATTATTTTTGAAAAACTGGAATTAAAGCAGACTAAAAGTCAGTAGCACAAAAGATACATCTCCTTCAAAGGTTGATATTTGGATGGGTTGACAACCAAACACAATTCAACATCCCCTTTGCAATACAGTAAATAAATAGCCTATTAACAAATTATATGTTTGATTCACGTCTCCAACTAAACCAAAAGTTAAAGAATAGGATTAAGCTAGTGGCACAGATTTAACTATCCAAACATTAGATACAACTGCTTTAAATGTTGATATTTGGTTACATTGTGAACAAAACACAATTCAATACGACTTTTGTAACATTGTAAATAGCCTAAAGTTGAGGCTATCTTAAAAACTGACGTAACAGTATTTATTCAACCTTAAAATGAGTAACACATCCATGGCCACAGGTTACTGTAACTATAAAAATATTCTTATGTAGCCTAATCATAGAAAGTGTGCATGTTCAAGATATCATGCAACGGTCCCAGGTCTGTGGAGAGATTTTCAGTTGCTATAATAATCTGTTCAGAATCTTGAACAGCATTAATCACTTGCACTATGTACTTTTAATGGAATCTTAACTGCAATCCAGGTAATTTGGTTGTGCAATTAGATGAAACAGTGATAACACATTAACTCATTGTATAAATACAAAATATCTGACATTGTATTCCCATTTGAACTTTGTTGTGCTTTTAGATGGTTGAAAGCATAGTGATTACACATTGGGAATTCAACAAACTTCTGGCTGTCTTTCTGAGTGGGTGAATACCGGTTGAAATCTCATTGAGCAACGTCTCAACCGATTATAACCCACATTTCCACATTCAAATGACAGTGTGAGCCCAGTGGGGTGTATTAGGCACCAGAAACATCAACTCAAACAATACATGCAGATATTGTAGCTTCTATGACCTAGAGTAGAAAGACAGATGAGTAACAAATCATTCATTCTTAACAAATAAGACAATAACATATTTATGTGAGAACTGGGAATGCTTTAGAGGAAAATATCCACAAGCCTCAAGTATTCTTTTTTAGACAGGTCGTCTCTGTTGGCTGGTCAGACAAAACCAGAAAAAGTTGATGTTTCATCCTCAAGCAAACAGTTTGAAATGATAAGTGTCTCTAAATATTTGAAGAAGAAAAAATATGCAGTGTTTTCCCAGGGAACATTTCCATGTGGGGCTCATATGGGTCAATGAAAGGCTGTTCCATGGATCACATGAGGGAAACTCAACAGTGACCCACAAAGTTATCCTCAGCATCTTTATTAGCCTCAATGTTAACCCAATTGGGTACCTGCTAAGATAACCAATTAGAGCCCTTGCCCAGTGGAAACTAATTTAAAACCCAGGTGGAGCCCACCTGGACATGTTGGCTGGGGTTGTTGCTTGAACATCTCAATGTGGTTGACATATGGTGCATTGACGACCAACAAGAGAAGACAAACACACCCAGGTATAAAGGGAAGAAGGAATGTCGTTCTGGCTCTGGGGTTCCGAAAAATGTTCCACACGTGCAAAGAAATCTGTGTCGAGTCCAATTGGAGCATCTCCCCCCACTGTGCAAAGCAATTATAATCAGTCATTAATAATAACCCTAATTTAAGAAATGTATCCCAGATAAAGAAAAAAAGAGAAACCACAGATGATCAATGTTGGATTAGTAATAAAAGTCTCAGTAGCAGTTGTGAGGAAACAACCCTTCCACATCCATAAATGGTAAACTGCCATAAAGTAGGCTGTGATTGAGTCATTAGTAACTCTAATAAAAACATGTAGCCCAGAAAAGGAGAAAAATGAGTCAAAGCAATGGCAGAACAGTAACAAGCATCTCAGTAGCAGTTTGAACCATAGATGGCAAACTGCCATTAACAAGAGTATGGCAGGTCAAGTCCACTGGTGGTTATTCTACAATGTCTTCCTGCAAGCCCAAACTTCAAACGCTGGCCTGGAACAATGAGAATTCTTACTGGGCTTCCTGTTTCCTCCGGGGCTTGTGAAGTTCACAACACCAACAGCGAATGAAAGCTCCTCAGTGATGAAATCACCAATCCGGGTCAGAATGTGATTTTTGTCTCTCTCCCTCGCAGAGAAAAATTGTTCAAACACTGAGCAACAAAGTTTCATGTAAAAACACCACCATCAATTTGAATTCACAAATTTTACAATAGCTCTAGGATAGAAATCCCAGGCCTTGGCTACATATAATCCTACAATTTCTCCCAGGTTCTAGTTTCAAAGTTCACAAGCTGTTTAAAACCATGGCGTCAGAAGCATACTGGGTTCTGTGAATGCCTATTATCTTACGTTGGCATATTTTCCCCATTTTGTGTTTAAACTCATTACCACTGTGTACCTTCGGCTGCTAATCCCTAAACAAACCGAGAGGGAAATCCCAAATCCATGTCCCAAAGAACTCCCTCCTTCTGGATTAGATTAGTGAAGAACACCGGCGAATCGAATCAGACTGCAGCAACACAAAGCAGGGATCAAAAGCTTAGTACTGAGACAGAGCCCAATAGGCTACGGCCAGATCTCAAGATTGCTATTGAAAGGTAGAGGAAAAGTGTAGACTGCAAGGGCCCTCCTGGTGAAGAGCTGAGAAGCTTTCTTTTTCACATTTTCAGCGTATTAGGCCATACAACGCACTGCAGCAATGTTAAATAAAAAGACTGTTGTCTGATTCATTGGTGGCCCTGGCCTGCAGCATGTGTACTACAGTGAATAGTTTACCATCTATGTCTGGCATGGTGGTTAAAGAAACGTAAACTCTGTTGCAGCAACAAAGTGAGTGAGGAGATTGCGTTCAGAGACATCACAGAAGTTGCTCAATGACAGAAGTTGCTCACGATCCACTTGTGCAGGGCGTAGGCAGTCAGGCAGCAGACCCGGTGCAGTCTAGAGGAATTTGTCCCACATTTTCTGTCTCTCTTTTTCAGAGGAGCTGCACACAGAGTTTTGATGTGGCGCGTTGCAGTCTACTGACCACAGTCCTGTGGGAAACCACATGAGTCTGGCGTCACTTGGGGCTATAGCAGCTCATCCATATGAAAAGGGAAATAACAGTCACATCAGCACTATTCACTAATGTAAAAACACTATGGTTTGTATGCTTCACAAGAAAAGGTACAAAAACGTCTCCACAAAACAATTGTTGTACTACATTTGCTTCCAGCTCTAAAACATCTCCCGAGACAGTGTACATTACGTCTCCATGCCAGTGGCACACAACAGAAAAAATATGTTATCGTACACAACAGGCGGACTTTGGAAGTCCACGCATGTTCTTTAGCCTGGTGACATTTACCTATGCTAAAAAGGCTGGTAAAACACGAGGGACTGCAATCCAGCTAGTATGACCAGAGGCAGGTTTTGAGGATTACATTCTGAGAGGATTGGAGAATTCAACATGCCATGCTAAACACAGCCCAACATATCACAGCTTCAAACTGCATAAGACAATATCAAATCTGGTACATTCCTGCATCTTGTATATTTATGTTGGTATATTAATATGATTGTATATATAGATTTTCCTTTATACTTTGAAGGGCTGTAGGAATTCGCTCTGGAGTAAGGCAGCAACTAAAACTAAACACATCAATGAAAGGTATTTCATTTCACACATATATTTTTGTTGACAAAGGAAACAAATCTTATCAAACACAAAATGTACCTTGTCTACTATTGCTGCTCAAATCTCACAGTCAGAAAACAAACACTGCTGGTAACCAATAACAAATAAGGAAATATGGAGTTGCAAATAAAATAATGAATATTAGAAAATGCCACATAATTGTTTTTTTTTACGATAATACAAAATTAATGAGTTGTCACAGTTCAGAAATGAAAATCTTGCCCCCTTGCGTTTTGTTGTAGATCTTGTCGATTGGCATTGAATTTCCCTGTCAGTCATCTGTAGCTAGAGCTTCTTCAGCTGTTCCTCCAGCCTCTTCACCACAGCCTCCTTCTCAATCAGCCTGAGCAGAGCAGAGGAGACCACACCTATATATAAATATTATTTGAAATAATTTCAAATTATTGATATGTGCTTGACTGAGCTTGCTTGACTAAATTTGACCAAGAGAATGGCCTCAAAACGGGGTGGCAGGGTAGCCTAATGGTTAGAGCGTTGGACTAATAACCGGAAGGTTTCAAGTTCAAACCCCCGAGCTGACAAGGTACAAATCTGTCGTTCTGCCCCTGAACAGGCAGTTAACCCACTGTTCCTAGGCCGTCATTGAAAATAAGAATTTGTTATTAACTGACTTGCCTTGTTAAATAAAGGTTCAAATAAAAAACAATGGAGGCCTAAACAAGCATCTCAGTAGCAGTTTGGATCAACCCTTCCACATCAATTGTGGGTAAAATGCCATACAGCTGGATTATGAAAGGTCATGTCCACTAGCTGTTATTCTACAATGTTTTCCTGTAAACGAGGAACTGTAGGGGTCAAGTGCACTCACTTTCAAGTCCTATCAGTTCCTTCCTTCTTGTGTTAATTTTATGCCTCTTTCAGCTCCTTCTTGGTCACATCCAATTGCTGCTGCTTCTGTGCAATCTTGAACAATAAAGGGACAATGTTAGACTGTGTTTTACCTTACATGCATAATAAGTATTTCAACAAAAATAAAAAATAAATCACAATATTGTAAAAGCTGCATAGAGTATTTTAAAATGGCATAAGAATGGCACTACTAGCTACTACATAAATCTAAGAACAGAAATATTCCAGTTACCTTGCCCTGCATGTTTTGCATGGATTTCTCAAAGGTATTGTGTGCTGCCCTCTGGTGGTTACAGAGAATGGTCACAGCTCTGTTGGCTCGGTTATAGCACAGCAGACTCATATCAGCTGAGGAGGAAAACAACAGGCACATCTTTCATTGGTGTACTCTCTTTACTATAAATCTGCATGTTTCAGAGATTCATGTAGTCATGACACGGAGAACATTTGAGTAAAAAATAACGCAAAGTAAGACCAACGAGGGTCAGGTATGTCACAGAGAAGAGCTGAGAATTCTTGTCAACTATTGTAAACAAGATCTTCAAAAACCTGCACTGAGTGTATTGATGTTGGAATAGAAAGTGGACTAACCAGTGGTGAGCTTGTTGAGCCGCTCTTGCAAAGTGGTGGAGGCGTTGAAGGTTCTTGGCTGTCAGCCCCGGCATGGGCTGGTACAAGCTTGTTCAAGTAGGTGGTCTAAGAACAAACAACAACCACATTTAACCATATCTGCTGAGGTAGATAAGGATACGGAATGAACCACATAGCTAGTCGTTCTTTGGTTACACTCATTTCCCAGCATTTGCTAAGCATGACCTAAACATGAAAGAACCAGGTACACTGGGTCTTCAACTTATGTTTATTCTATCAAACACGTCGTCGTCAGACTCCTTGTTTTCCATGAACAGCTTCAGGTTCTTGAAATCATGTGTACAAATAATATGTCTGTGAACATTAGATGGATGTTTAAGCCCAGCTTAACAATACAGGAGAATGGATACAGAACAGTTGCTAGACAGTGCTGCTCACCCTGCCCTCCACAGGCATAGTAGCATCATGGAGTCATCATAGTAGCAGATGGAGTCTTCGCCCAGGAAGTCCAACTCCACCATGAACTC
Source organism: Oncorhynchus keta (assembly GCF_023373465.1). Taxonomy (NCBI): domain Eukaryota; kingdom Metazoa; phylum Chordata; class Actinopteri; order Salmoniformes; family Salmonidae; genus Oncorhynchus; species Oncorhynchus keta. The sequence continues at coordinate 22,529,885 of NC_068424.1, read as the reverse complement.
CTGGCCTCAATCCTGCTGGTGCAGGGTGATGTGTCCCACTCTCAGAGAGCAGCAGCGCACAGCGTTGGCCATCTCATTCTCCTCCTTCTCATTCCCCACTCGCAGGGCCAGCTACATGCACAGAAAGACACACACACACGTTAGTGAGGGAGATATGACTGTTCTCCATTATGTGTTTAAGATTAACTGAACAGGCTTGCACTTTGTTAACCACACTGAGGATAGTTTGAAAAGTAGAGTGACACTCCTCTCTGTCTGGTCTTCATCTCCCGGTGCTTCCAGTCCTCGGTACAGCCTCCTGATGGTTGTCACCTTCGGCTTGCGTTTACAAGCCACCTCGTACTTCTGCCAGTCCTTCTCTCTCTGAGCACAGAGAGAAAGACTTCTGAGTTTATGGCTTAAAATAATAAACTAGAAATATAATAGAATTTGAAATGTATGATTTTTACTGGGTTCAGTCTTCAGGCTCATCTCAAAAGTTTGGGTTTCTAAGCCTTCAAATATAATTTAATTCATAAATATCTGGGTTTATCAATATCCAAATATAATTATTTTCTTTCACAAAAGTTTGAGTTTCCATATCTTTAAATATTGTTATTTTTTGTACACAATAAAACACCACTGATATGTTTAATTATTCAGGAAAGTGGGGAGAAAGGCTTTAAGACCTTAAGTCTGGAGCTGGGTTTGAACATGATGTACTTGAATTTTCCCTGGACGTTCTCCTCCCAGGAGGCCAGGCAGGTCACTGTGTCGTCATGCTGCACCTTCCTCCCATTGTCATCCATAGGGGCCACTGGTATCTTAGCGCCTATGGAAAAGCAACCAAAACACTTTATTTCAAGCTTATTGCCTTTAGATCGCTAATTCAGTTTTGGGAGCAGCATAAACTTATAGAAATATTGTTTGTTCTGTATGCTCTACTGCTCACTTGCTGCAGTTGATGGTGAAGTCCTCCGGCTAGATGCTCACTTTCAGCTTGTCCATCTTGGGATTTTCTCCCCTCCAGTGGAAAAGCCCTGTGGGCTCCACCCGGAAGTTACCAATCTTCTCCCTGTGGGCTCCACCCGGAAGTTACCAATCTTCTCCCTGTGGGCTCCACCCGGAAGTTACCAATCTTCTCCCTGTGGGCTCCACTCGGAAGTTACCAATCTTCTCCCTGTGGGCTCCACCTGGAAGTGACCAATCTTCTCCCTGTGGCCGTCCAGCACACAGAAGCCGCACGCCTCCGTTAATTATTCTATATATTTTTCCCTTCAGACCTGATCGAGGGAAAAAACAAAGGTTTCCACAAGGGTTGCAATGTTATTGCTCCCCCTAATAATATATTTAAAGTTTGGGGACTATGTAATCAGTTACCTGTTTGTTCTTTTGTCATGGCTTTCTTCTCCTCTGACTTCTCCAGAAATGATTTCTTGATGTGCGTGAAATCAAACTGACAGCTTCTTCATCTGCTCCCTCTCCTCTGCTGTCATTTCCTGTTTAATCAGTCTCAGGCTGTTTTTTCAATTTAAATCAGTGATACTAACCTCTCTCTAGTCTGTAAATAAGTTATCTTGGAAGGCACTCTTTGTTGTGTACTCATGGTCCAGCATCTTGGTGTAAAACTAGGCTTCCGCCACATTATTAGGTAATGATTCGTATTCTGGTGGGAAGAGTGGGCCTTTGTGCTTCAACGTTGCTAATTTCTTCCCATTGTTGAAATGACCTGCTTCCCACCGGACAATAAGCACATCACAATTTGGTTACAGCACAGAAAGCCACACAATGTTTATGCAGGTTTAAATCCAACTCAAGAGATAGACACAATAAAGACAAAAACAACACATCTCTAGATGCCAGGCCAGATATAGCTAATGTAGCTAGCTAGCTAATGTTACCACTTTTCATTGACAATGTGTGGCTAGTTAGCTGGCAAGAATCCTTCTTCTAGTTAACTAACTAGCTAGAAGAAAATTATTCACATTTTTGGTATTTCCCTTTTTCACATCAGTTTCTTGTTTTATTGTTATCTGTATTATATCATATTAGAGTTGCTTTTGTAACTACAGAGAAAATTAAATAAAATAGACTTTTGGAATGACTTTACTGAACAATTTCAAAGATTTTATTGAGCTACAGTTGATATAAGGAAATCAGTCAATTGAAATAAATTCATTAGGCCCTAATCTATGGATTTCACATGACTGGGAATACAGATATGCATCTGTTGGTCACAGATATCTTTAAAAAAAGGTGGTGGTGTGGATCATAAAACCAGTCAGTATCTGGTGTGACCACCATTTGCCTCATGCAGCGTGACACATCTCCTTCACATAGAGTTGATTGTGGCCTGTGGAATGTTGTCCCACTCCTCTTTAATGGCTGTACGAAGTTTCTGGATATTGGCAGGAACTGGAACACGCTGTCGTACACGTCATCCCAAATATGCTCAATGGGTGACATGTCTGGTGAGTATGCAGGCCATAAAAAAACTGGGACATTTTCAGCTTTGTTTAAGAACATTTCATTCACTGGAAACAGCTCTGGTGGACATTCCTGCAGTCAGCATGTCAATTACACACACCCTCAAAACATCTGTGGCATTGTGTTGTGTAATAAAACAGCACATTTTAGAGTGGCCTTTTGTCCCCAGCACAAGGTGCACCTGTGTAATAAGCATGCTGTTTAATCCGCCTCTTGATTAACCACACCTGTCAAGTGGATGGATTACCTTGGCAAAGGATTAACACTCCCTAAAAGGAATGTAAAACAATTGTGCACAAAATGTGTGATATACAGTGCCTTGCGAAAGTATTCGGCCCCCTTGAACTTTGCAAACTTTTGCCACATTTCAGGCTTCAAACATAAAGATATAAAACTGTATATTTTTGTGAAGAATCAACAACAAGTGGGACACAATCATGAAGTGGAACGACATTTATTGGATATTTCAAACTTTTTAACAAATCAAAAACTGAAAAATTGGGGGTGCAAAATTATTCAGCCCCCTTAAGTTAATACTTTGTAGCGCCACCTTTTGCTGCGATTACAGCTGTAAGTCGCATTTATATTTTTGTTTGGTGTATTTAGTGGACAGCAACAGATGTTTTCAAAAAGAGTTCCACGTCTATACCTATGGGCACAAGCACTGTTCATGACACAAACTGATCACACCCCTCTTGTTGGTAGAGAGACATTCTTGCAGGTTTAAAGCATATTTCCTGGATTCTATTGATTTTGCCATGTCTAATGCGTATTCATGTGATTTAAATGGCTCAAACACTACAATAAAATCTATGAGCTAAAAAGCTTTAGCTGACATGGGCTAATGGATCTGGACATTTCTGTCAAGCAAAAAATAGCTCTAAGGTATGCAATGACTTACATGATAAGAGAAACCAATTTCGAAATTGCTCTTTGTGCATTCTAATATTACAACATTCAAGAGTGAGTTTGAAAGCTGGACTGAGATCCTTAAAAGAAATGCGCACCCTCTAGGGGGCACGCCCCACAGTTTGGGAACCACTGCACTTGAGAATAACAACAACCATACACAGAGTATGAAGAATTTTTTACTGTGGAACATGAAAATTAATGTTGTTCACCTGTTAGTTTACAAACGTATTTAAATTTTTTTTAAAGTATCCTTTTCCGTCCCGTGGTGTAACATTTTGCTACTTTTAGATTTGCGCTACAACGGGTGAGAAATGACATAAGGTAAGTAACACATCACCAATCACAAAATATTCAAGCTAAAACATTTCCTGTATGACTTTTCTCCCATCGGATTCATTTTCCTTGGCAGAAATATTGTTGTTTAAGTCAATGTCATTGCAAATAAAGAACACCTCATCACCAACATACTGTATCTTACTGTCTGTTTACATTGAAGTTAGACTTTACTTTTGGTGTGAATAATTTCAGCATTAGAAGAAAAATGTACTCCTTCCAGAAGGTGGTGATGCATCCTGCGAGAGAAAGACAGAGAAACCCAATTAATAAACACCTACTATTTTCTGCTAATACAGGGATATGCAATAATTGGGCCTTTGTATATCATGCTATAGTCTTTGATCATACCATGTCTACACCGTTGGTCTCCACATCTGCATGGCCACCCCCCAAGACAGATTTTAAACTCCCCGAATTGATAAAGGATAGACAGAATAAGTCACACGCTCACAAATGAAGTATAAAAGGTGACCACTGACTTACATAATGAAACAGAGCACATTGGAAAATTATACTACACCCTTCATTGTGAATGAAGATATGTAAATTGGAGATTGTAATTAAAGGTGCTTCCACATAAACCCTGTATGTAAATGTATCTGAAGAGACTGATCTACTCACCTTGTGATTTCCGGCTCCTGCAGAGGTTTACAAGGGTGTTAAGAACTGGAGTGCTTCGCCTATGAAATCAAATAACCATCAGATGTGTGTGTGTGTTCGTGTAAGTGAAGTGACTGGTCCATGTTACCTTGTGCTTCCTCTCAGTGTCCTTTTTCCATCCTCTTTTCCCCCATTCGTACTCCTCTTCCTGCATTGGACCATTGGGAAATGTGAATTTTCACAATAAACCTACCTAATGGATAAGCAACATTCTACTAACTTGTCATTGAGAAAGATAAGCACCATGACACATCACCAAAGTTACACCCATTAGATCTAGGATCATGTGAACCTGCCCCAATCAGCATGACAACCGGAGCATTTCTAACCCAGGACCAGGGGTAAAGCAGGGCCAAGTTGAGGACACCCATCCCTCTTGGATGATGATGCTGTTCTTTTCCTGCTGTATGTTCTGGCTCGACCATGTCCTTCATTGTCTTCATTACTCAAGTTAGACTGTACAAATGTAGATGTGGTGTTGACAATTAGTCAATTACAAATATTGTTTTGTTCGGGACATGTTTAATTCAGACCATTATCAACACAAACAATGTCAAATTACGTACGGATGGTTCTTGTAGATCAATAAAAATCAAACAAATTAAATCACGCTTTGATTGACTGATGGAGTGATTGACATTCGCTGAATAAACTGTTTAATTAGATTGTCAGAATAGTTTTGTTTCGATAGACAAACATTATCCAACATATCATAAAGTATTTGCATGCTTTACCTGTAAGCAGAGTTGTCCTGCAGGTGTTCATAATGTTTTGTACACTTAGTGGATAATAATAATAATACCATTCAGCAGACGCTTTTATCCAAAGCAACTTAAAGCAAACTTATTGGCTGGTCCTGGGAATCGAACCCACAACCCTGGTGGTGCAAGTGCTCTACCAACTGAGACTGTATGCTTGCATGTCAATCGATGCAAGCATAGTCTGCACAAATCACAGCTACAATTTATTTCCAAAAATAATGCAAAGATATGATTTGTTGGCAGTTGAGGGTAGCATTTTTATTAAAGCAACACATATTTTGATGTGCTAAATGTACATGTCAATTACACTAAGAGTTTGTGTGTGTGTGTGTGTGTGTGTAACACAATGGAATATTTAACCGTCAAACATGTAGTAGTTTGTAACCATTCCTTTCCATTCCAAATCAAACATTTTATTTCCAGTTTTCATTATAAAACCAGTACTGTATAACAGCACTAATATATTGACAACCAAAACCAGGTAGAGGCAGTAGTCAGAGCATTTTTGTCCATAAGGCTGCCATAAAATTTACACAAACACATTTGGTATGATCATTCCTACCAAAACAAAATATTTTAACCATTTACAATATAATCAAGAAAAAGATGTCATACCACAGAACAGTGCAAGAAAACCTAAATTACATGAAATAAGTCTGAAAATATATGAACGCATTCAAATCCGATCTTACTCCACTATATCCTCAAGAAAAATTCTCAACATCAAATCTATGTAATTATTGGAGTATTTAGGCCTCCCAAAAGAAAATACAAAATGAAACATAATCGAAAAACTCAGATTCTTCTCATATTGTCCATGACAAGTGAGGTACAAATGTTGTGTGCTATGAGCACGCTATGGACTCCAGTTGTTGTTCGGCCTCAGCGGCCATGGCTGCTGCCTGCAGCTGTTCAGTCTCAGTTTGCAGGGAGCTGGGCGGCATCTGCTTCCTCTCGCTGTGCATGTTGTTCTCATGTCTCTTTAGATCCGAGGCTTTGGCAAAGGCCTTGGTGCACGAGCCGCAGACAAAGGGCTTCTCGCCCCTGTGGCGCCTCTCGTGGTCCTTCAGGTGGGACTTGTGCTTGAAGGCCTTGTCGCACATCTGGCAGCCGAAGGGACGCTCGTTACTGTGGACTCGCTCGTGCTTTTTGAGGTCAGGTGCTCGAATGAAGGACTTGCCACATACATCGCAGCGGTAGGGCTTGAAGCCTGTGTGGATCTTCAGGTGCTCCTTTAGGTGGGCCTGTGTAGTGAAGGCTTTGCTGCAGATCTCACAGATGAATGGACGTTCTGCCGAGTGCAGCTTTTCGTGTTTCCTCAAACGGTTCTCATCGATGAAGGTCTTTCCACAGATCTGGCAGGCAAGCTGTTCGCGGTGGCCGTAGAGGAGGTACTCGAACTTCATGTCCGTCGTGGATGTGGACCACCCAGGGGGCTGCTCGTCCTTCACCTCGCCGATGCTGTCAGCGAACGTCAGTGTGGTGGTGGCGTGACCCGCCAGGTCTTTTGGCTCCGTGTCCATGAGCTCCACGTCCTGGTCGTAGCAGCTCACCTTGTGCACGTCCTCATTGGCCAGCTCTTTGAGAATGGCCTCCTGCACTCTCAACGCCGTGTTTGGCGATTTGTCCAAGTCGTGATTGGCCGTCGGCTCTTCCACAAGGTCGTCAGTGGGAGTGTCATCATGGTCACCTAGCACCTGCACGTCGTTCTCCTGGCCCAATGTAGGGTCATCAGTAGGGAGAGCCATTTTGACAATATCATAGGGAAATGGTTTGGCATTATGGACATTATTTTCTTCAGTGGACATATCACGCTTCTGTGAACAGAGTTTGTCCAGAAATCGGATTCCGAGTATCTGGCCCGAAGACATCAGCAAATTCACATCCTTTTTCTTCACAGTAATCTTGGCTGTGTACATGTAGTTCAACACCTCCTCGAAGATATCTGAGCGGATGAAGTCAATTTCTATGACTGAGGAGTTGTCGACTTCATGTTTCTTGAACAGCTTTTTGAAGTAGTTGCTGCACGCCGCTAACACGCAGCGGTGGGCCCTGAACTTTACGTCTTCAACGACCACTGCAATGTCGCAGTGTTCACCCTCCAACCGTTGCTCATTTAGTATTTTCAGGAAGATGGTCTTGTGTTCGTCATCCATGTACTTCACTGTTTCTGACATTGTGGACTGATATTCTGGAACAAATTAGAAAGAATGTTATTAGATGTCGTTTACACACTTCACTCTGAACCATTGAAAATAAGTATACTGCTGTAGGCCTATACTCATGCACTGTGTGCCATGGCCCGATATGTTGTTCCTTTGGATGACACCATAATTGCTCTTGCGGGCAGAATAATGTCTGAAAAGGCCATACTTTTTTCCAGCATTTATTATCATATCGACCTAATAAATGTAGTAATCTGTGTACATATGTCTGGGATAAGAGGGCATTACTGTGATCGTAGCCTATTTATGCTATCACTTAGCAAGCTGTTAATATCCCCTCCTGACATGCATCACATGACCAGAGGGAAATATACGAGGCACATTGTTGAATCATTTCATTGAATGGTTTTCGCTTTTTTTAACGAAACAATATCAACCAAGGTGGTAGATGAATGTTGTTTGGGTACATTTAATCTAGGCAGATTCAATTGATGGGCAATTGTATGACTGATCATTTTCAACCCAGAAAAAACACAATTCTATAACGTTGCACATGATAAACAGGTCACATTATGCAAGTTTACTTAATAGCAATACATCCCATTTGCGAGCTAGCTAACTATCTTGCATGCATACAGTAACGTTAAACAGATTAGACAGTTAGCAAAATAGCTTTAGATTTGGGGAGGGTAGCTAGCCTCGATGCTAACCTTTAATTGGCTACTGTTTGCATCCATCTGGGCTTACATTAGTATTGTATACAGCAGAGCATGACTATGATGTTTATCTTAGTTTTAGTACGGTCGTAAAAATCGTAATTTATGTCGATGTAAATGACAATAACACTATCCGTCTCATTATGAACCGAGGGAGAGACGGGTGCCTATCCGACTAACCACAATCACGCGAGGAAGCGCCTGTCACACTAGCACTGAAAAAGCCCGAGCAGCCATGAACACTCCTGAAATGACGAACTCGAGCTTTTGCTAAAACCGTGAGCGCGCAGGCATCTTGGTTAAACGTTATGCAATATTTCGGAAACGGATCTGATTCTCTAAAAATATGTTTCTTACCTGTGGTAGAATATGTTGTCCCCTTGAGAAAGTCTCCGATGAATGTCAAGCAGTGCAAAAAGAATAATACACTTTGTGTGTCGTTTGCCTGAGGACGAGCATAAGCGGAAGTACGCGCTGCGCCAGCACGGAACTGCAGAATTTGAGTGACTATGCGCGTAAGAACCATAGAGATAGATAGAAGACTCATCATGGATATAACCCAGTTTAGCACAGAGCTTGCCAACGACGGCTTCCACCATTTTAAAGTAGTCAACTGGGTGGGAATTTCTGAGTTGGGAGCAATCAGCCAATGATGAAGAATACAATTGACGACTTTAAAATGGAGCTGGATATTGCTATCACACAGGGGTGTCGTGCACCCATTATTTTAGAGGGCACGAAGTGTAGGGCAAGGGGGGGATTTAAATAGATTTGTAAAAATCCTCAGAAATCACCACATAATGACAAAGCGAAATAGGATTTTAGATTTTTTTTTTTTAATTCATAATTATTTTTTTTTAAAGATAATTTATTTACATATGTATTCAGACCCTTTGCTATGAGACTCAAAATTGAGCTCAGGTGCATCCTGTTTCCATTGATCATCCTTTAGATGTTTCGACAACTTGATTGGAGTCCACCTGTGGTAAATTCAATTGATTGGTCATGCTTTGGACAGGCACACACCTGTCTATATAATGTCCCACAGTTGACAGTGCATGTCAGAGCAAAAATCAAGCCATGACGTTGATGGAATTGTCCGTAGAGTACCGAGATAGGATTGTGCTGAGGCACAGATCTGGGGGAAGGGTACCAACATTTCTGCAGCATTGACGGTCCCTAAGAACACAGTGCCATCCATTCTTAAATGGAAGCAGTTTGGAACCACCAAGACTCTTCCTCGAGTTGGCCACCTGGCCTAACTGAGCAATTGGTGGAGAAGGGCCTTGGTCAGGGAGGTGACCAAGAACCCGATAGTCACTCTGACAGAGCTCCAGAGTTCCTGTGTGGGGATTGGAGATTCTTCCAGAAGAACAACCATCTCTGCAGAACTCAACCAATCAGGCTTTTATGGTAGAGTGGCCAGACTGCTGCCACTCCTCAGTAAAAGACACATGACAGCCCGCTTGTAGTTTGCCAAAACGCACCTAAAGACTCCCAGACCACGAGAAACACAATTCTCTGGTCTGATGAAACCAAGATTGAACTCCTTGACCTGAATGCCAACCGTCACATCTGGAGGAAACCTGGCACCATCCCAACAGTGAAGCATTTTGGCAGAATCATGCTGTGGGGATGTTTTTCAGTGGCAGGGACTGGAAAACGAGTCAGGATTGAGGCAAAGATGAATAGAGCAAAGTACAGAGATACTGAATGAAAACCTGCTTCGGACATCAGACTGGGGTGAAGTTTCACCTTCCAACAAGGACAACAACCCTAAGCACACAGCTAAGTCAACACAGGAGTAGCTTTGGGACAAGTCTCTGAATGTTCTTGAGTATCCCAGCCAGAGGCCGGACTTGAACCCGATTAAACATCTCTGGAGAGACCTGAAAATAGCTGTGCAGCAACGCTCCCCATCCAACCTGACAGAGCTTGAGAGGATCTGCAGAGAAGAATGGGAGAAACTCTCCAAATACAGGTGAGCTTGTAGTATCATACCCAAGAAGACTTGAGGCTGTATTCGCTGCCAAAGGTGCTTCAACAAAGTACCGAGTAAATGTTATTTCAGTTTATTTGTAATAAATTAGCTTTTTAAAAAAAGGTTTTGCTTTGTCGTTATATGGAATTGTGGGTAGATTGAGGATTTTTATTTTTTAATACATTTTAGAATAAGGCTGTAACCTAACAAAATGTGAAAAAAGTCCAGGTCTGAATAATTTCCAAAGGCACTGTATATACAAAATTAGTGGATTTGGCTATTTCAGCTACACCCGTTACTGACAGGTATATAATCGAGCACACCGCCATGCAATCTCCATAGACAAACATTGGCAGTAGAATGGCCTTACTGTCATAAAAAAAGGATACCACCTTTTCAACAAGTAATTTAGTCACATTTCTGCCCTGCTAGAGCTGCCCCGGTCAACTGTAAGTGCTTTTATTGTGGAGACTTCTAGGAAGTGGTAGGCCACACAAGCTCACAGAACCGGACCGCTGAGTGCTGAACTGCGTTACACTTGACTGCCTCTGGAAGCTTCATAAAATGGGTTTCCATGGCGGAGCAGTCTCGCACAAGCCTAAGATCACCATGCGCAATGCCAAGTGTCGGCTGGAGTGGTGTAAAGCTCACCGCCATTGGACTCTGGAGCAGTGGAAACGCGTTCTCTAGAGTGATGACTCACGCTCCTCCATCTGGGAATCCGACAGATGAATCTGGGTTTGGTGGATACCAGGAGAACGCTATATGCCCCAATGCGTAGTGCCAACTATAAAGTTTGGTGTAGGAGGAATAATGGTCTGGGGCTGTTTTTTATGATTCAGGCTAGGCCCCTTAGTTCCAGTGAAGGGACATTTTAGACGATTCTGTGCTTTCAACTTTGTTAACAGTTTAGGAAAGGCCCTTTCCTGTTTCAACATGACAATGCCCCCATGCACAAACCGAGGTCCATACATAAATGGTTTGTCGAGATCGTTGTGGAAGAATTTGACTGGCCTGCACAGAGCCCTGACCTCAACCCCATCAAACACCTTTGGGATGAATTGGAACGTAGTATTTTGCTATGTGACTTTCACTTTTACTTGAGTCATTTTCTATTAAGGTATCTTTACTTTTACTCCTATGACAGTTTAGTACTTTTCCCACCACTGAGCTTTTAGTAATTGCTTGCTTTTCTAAAGTCTAGCAACCTTGCCAGTTAAGATAGTTAGACAAGCTACTCAACCTTGACTGATAGCATGAAATGGCTTGGTAGCTAGTTATGAGAATGGGTATCTACAGAAACTGGCTAGCTAATGCCAACTTCATAAAATTGCTAGGTGGCTAGTGTTACAGAGAAAAAAAAGGAATCAATGTGCATAGCTTGATCAAATGTATTTCCAAACAACTTCTGCGAGTCCTGCCCAGCTAAAATCAAAAACTGTGTGTAATCACTCTACTTTGCTCCATAGTGCACCTTGGAATGAATCACTTAAGGAGAATAAGTGGGGTACAGTTAATGTGCCCTCTCCGCAAAATACCGCTAACAGATTTCTATAAATAACGTGGCCTTAAAGTTGTAATTAATTTAACATCTGAAAATGTTCAAACAGGACAAATCTATATGTATGCCAGTGTCACAGACGCTATAATAGCACAGATAAAGATCTTACCTCATCTCTATGGTACGTACGTAAATTGTAAATGGATGCGGCTACGTTCAAAACGTAAATGCAACAAAACACGTAGAAACCACACTGATGACTGAACATGCTTGCGCAAATTACTGATGAGAATCTCTGGAGCGCGAGGAAAACGGGACCAAATTTGGGTCGCGAAGCGCTTTTTACTGAGATTCTAGTCATTGGATAATAATTCGAGTTGTACAGGTGTGCACGCACGGAGTGTCAGACTAGTGTTCTTCATGGCACCACTCATATTTAGATTAAAAAGGTTGACATTTTTAAAACCTTTTAACTAGGCAAGTCAGTTAAAAGAACAAATTCTTATTTACAATGGCGGTGGGTTAACTGCGGTGGGTTAATCTGTTCCAGAAACGTCGTAAATAACAAGGTTGCCAACAAACAACGCATACAAAATTGTAAAGAGGCAGATTAAGATACCGGGTAGGGAGTTGGCAATTTAATTTCGTTTTTCACTTACCACATTTATTCCGAAAAATGTCTGTCCTCACTCTGGTAGCCTATGGACAAACATTAAGAATAGGCTACGTGGTGAGTTGATGTCTATTCGGCATTTAGTTAACTAGGTGAATTGATCATGCTACTTTGTATACGTTGTTTGTTGGCCTCCTTGTACTTTACGATGTTTTTGGAACAGATTCCTGCTGGAACGTTCCACAAATTATACCCACCCTCCTTCAACTAGGAATGTTCCATCATGATATGCGTAATTTCCCATGGACATATCATAAACAACGGTTTTACATAAACACACACACTTCAATAACTTGTGCCATAACTTCTACTTTTAGTCACAATATACATTCATGACGTAATTCACCCCAGCGATAATGAATAACTTTGGTTATTCCTGTCATATTATAAATATTCCTTGACACGTAGACTAATTTGCCTCATGCATAATTCACACCAGCACTTCAACAAGGAAACAGCGCAGCGCTTCAGACAAACACACGAGGTAGGTTAAATTAAATGAGTATACTCTACCAACACATCTATCGTTATTCTAATTATATATTTCACATTACAATACTGTTTTAATAATAAAATCCATATCGAGAAACTATTTTCACAATGGATGTACCCCTAAATAATTTCTGATGGTCCTCAATTGTAATGGAGAAATAAATTGACATTGATAATTGGATGGCATGGTTCCCTTCAGTGGCATTCTATTGGTATTCTAAATGTAAATGCATAAATTACTTTAAAACAATATTCTTTGTCTCCACTGCAATGCAGTAATTAATGCTAATTAGAGATGCCCCATTGCACAATGATTCCTAATGTAGTATATGCCAGGGAAGTGAGATTAATTCCAGGGTGTCAATGTAAATTGTCAGGTGGTGATTTTTATGAATTGTTCAGCAGTCTAATGGCTTGGGGGTAGAAGCTGTTTGAGGAGCCTTTTGGTGCTTTTGGTGCGCTCCGGTACCGCTTGCCACGTGGTAGCAGAGAACAGGTTGTAACTTTGGTGACTGGAGTCTGACAATTTTTTATGGGCTTTCCTCTGACACTGCCTATGATATAGGTCCTGGATGGCAGGAAGCTTGGCCCCAGTGATGTACTGGGCTGTTCGCACTACCCTCTGTAGCGCCTTATGGTCAGATGTCGAGCAGTTGCCATACGAGGCAGTGATGCAACCGGTCAGGATGCTCTCAATGGTGCAGCTGTAGAACCTTTCGAGGATCTGAGGACCCATGCCAAATCTTTTCAGTATCCTGAGGGGGAAAAGGTTTTGTCGTGCCCTCTTCATGACTGTATTGGTATGTTTGGACCGTGATAGTTCGTTGGTCATGAGGACACCAAGGAACTTGAAACTCAAGACCCGCTCCACTACAGCCCCGTCGATGTTAATGGGCGCCTGTTCTGTCCGCCTTTTCCTGTAGTCCACGATCAGCTCCTTTGTCTTGCTCACATTGAGGGAGAGGTTGTTGTCCTGGCACCACACTGCCAGTTCTTTGACCTCCTCCCTATAGACAGTCTCATCGTTGTCGGTGATCAGGCCTACCAATGTTGTGTCGTCAGCAAACTTAATGATGGCGTTGGAGTCGTTTGGCCACGCAGTCGTGGGTGAACAGGGAATACAGGAGGGGACTAAGTACACACCCTTGAGGGGCCCCAGTGTTAAGGATCAGCATGGCGGACGTGTTGTTGCCTACTCTTACCACCGGGGGCGGCTCGTCAGGAAGTCTAGGATCCAGTTGCAGAGGGAGGTGTTTAGTCCCAGAGTCAGTCCTTAGCTTAGTGATGAGCTTCGTGGGCACTATGGTGTTGAATGCTGAGCTGTAGTCGACGAACAGCATTCTCACATAGGTGTTCCTTTTGTACAGGTGAGAAAGGGTGGTGTGGAGAGCAATTGAGATTGCGTCATCTGTGGATCTGTTGGGGCGGTGTGCAAATTGGAGTGGGTCTAGGGTGTCTGGGAGGATGCTGTTGATGTGAGCCATGACCAGCCTTTCAAAGCACTTCATGGCTACTGACGTGCGTGCCACGGGGCGGTAATCATTTAGGCAGGTTACCTTCACTTCCTTGGGCACAGGGACTATGGTGGTCTGCTTGGAAGATGTAGGTATTACAGACTCAAACAGGGAGAGGTTGAAAATGTCAGTGAAGACACTTGACAGTTGGTCTGCGCATGCTTTGAGTACACGTCCTGGTAATCCGTCTGGCCCAGCGGCTTTGAATGTTGCCCCCTGTTTAAAGGTATTCACATCGGCTACCGAGAGCGTTATCACACAGTCATCCAGAAAAGCTGGTGCTCTTGTGCATGCTTCAGTGTTGCTTGCCTCGAGGCAAGCATAAAAGGCATTTAGCTCATCTGCTAGGCTCGCGTCACTGGGCAGCTCCCGTCTGGGTTTCCCTTTGTTGTCCATAATAGTTTTCTGACAAGCGTCAGAGCTGGTGTAGTAGGATTCAATCTTACTCTTGTATTGACAATTTGCTTGTTTGATGGTTCGTCTGAGGGGATAGCGTGAATTCTTATAAGCGTCCGGATTAGTCTCCCGCTCCTTGAAAACTGCAGCTCTAGCCTTTAGCTCAGTGCGGATGTTACCTGTAATCCATGGCTTCTGGTTGGGATATGTATGTACAGTCAGATTAGCCAAATGGAGGGTGGGGGAGAGCTTTGTATGCATCTCTGTGTGGAGTAAAGGTTGTCTAGGATCCCCCTGGTTGCACATGTGACATGCTGGTAATAATTTGCTAAAACTGATTTAAGTTAGCCTGCATTAAAGTCCCCGGCCACTAGGAGCGCTGCTTCTGGGTGAGCATTTTCTTCTTAGCTTATGGCCTTATAGAGTTGGTTGAAAGCGGTCTTAGTGCCAGCTTCGCTTTGTGGTGGTAGATAGACGGTTACGAGTAATACAGATGAGAACTCTTGGTACAGCTTATCATAAGGTACTCTACCTCAGGCGAGCAATGCGTCGAGACTTCTTTAATATTAGACATTGCACACCAGCTGTTATTGACAAAAAAACATACACCCCCACTCCTCGTCTTACCAGAGGTAGAATCTCTGTTCTGCCGGTGCATGGAACATCCCGCCAGCTCTATATTGTCCGTTTCTTCGTTCAGCCACGTCTCGGTGAAACATAAGATGTTACAGTTTTTAATGTCTCGTTGGTAGGATAATCTTAATAGTAGGTCATCAATGTTATTTTCTATCGATTGCACGTTAGCAAGGAGAAAGGAAGGCATTGGGAATTTACTCACTCGCCTCGGGATTCTCAGAAGGATCCCTGATCTGCGTCCCATTTTCCGGCGTCTTTTCTTCACGCAAAAGGCCTGTTCCAGTGAAGGCAGGATATCCTTCTCGTTGGCTCGTTAAAGGAAAAAGTTTCTTCCAGTCAGTGGTGAGAAATCGCTTTTCTGATTTCCATAAGTTATTTTCGGTCATAAGAGACAGTAGCAGCAACATTTTATATACACAATAAGTAAAACAAATTAAGTTACGGAAAAACAATTGCACAATTGAATGTAAAATGTCAGCCATTTTCTTTGGCGCCATCTGTTTCATGTATTTAATGTGATGCACATCTCTTAAACCATTGGATTGCACTATTGACATACACTGAGTGTACAAAACATGACAGACAAACTAGGTGAAACCAGGTGAAAGCTATGATCCCTTATTGATGTCACCTGTTAAATCTACTTTAATCAGTGTAGATGAAGGGGAGGAGACCGGTTAAAGAAGGAGTTTTAGACCTGGAGACAATTGAGACATGCATGTGTGCCATTCAGACAAAATATGTAAGTGCCTTTGAATGGGGCATGGCAGTAGATGCCAGGCACACCGGTTTGAGTGTCAAGAATTGCAACACTGCTGGGGTTTTCACACTCAACAGTTCCCTGTGTGTCTCAAGAATGGTCCACCACCCAAAGGACATCCAGCCAACTTGACACAACTGTGGGAAGCATTGGAGTCAGCCTGGGCCACGTTAGACACCTTGTAGTCCATGCCCTGACGAATTGAGGCTGTTCTTTAAAAAAGGTACTTTTACCCATTTCTCTCCTCAATTTAGTGATCTCCAATTAGTAGTTACAGTCTTGTCCCATCGCTGCAACTCCCCTACGAACTCGGGAGAGTCGAAGGTCGAGTGCCATGCTTCCTCCGAAACACAACCCTGCCAAGCCGCACTGCTTCTTGACACACTGCTCGCTCAACCCGGAAGCCAGCCGCACCAATGTGTTGCAGGAAACACCATCCAGCTGGCGACCAAAGTCAGCTTGCAGGCACCCGGCCTGCCACAAGGAATCGCTAGAGCGCGATGGGACAAGGAAATCCGGGCCTGGCCAAACCCTCCCCTAACCCGGATGATGCTGGGCCAATTGTGCGCTGCCCGAATTGAGGCTGTTCTAAGGGCAAAAAGGGGTACAACTCAATATTTGGAAGGTGTTTCTTAATGTTTTGTACACTCAGTGTATTTGTTATGGTGTGTGTTCAGAGTACCCTATCTTGAAGCCTATAGGGGAATTACAACAACCAACACGATGCTTCTAGCCATTGGAACAATGTCCCTATCTGCCTCATCATGCCAGACCAGCTGTACCTTCACAGTTGACTTCATGTTGCATCTGAATTGGAGCAAAGTCAAATCCAATATGCCATAAAAAGCTAAATCTGCAATGGAAAGTACATTGTTGGTACTGGATAGATTTTTGATACACCAAAAACTATTTTGCAGAGCCAGAGACATTTGAAACATCTCTATATTGCATAACTTCCACAGGAACAAGAGTGTATTAACTCTTACGTAACTGGGTTGAGAACCATTTCCATTCCAGTAGCTTCAGGCAAGCACTAATATAAAAAGATAGAACATATATCTATCTACTGTACCTAACACATACTGTTCAGAAGCCTAATTGGATTTGTGACAAACAGCTGTAGCCGTCCAGCATCCTTTGAGCAGGGCAATCACAAAGTAGTCTGACTGGAAGCCTGAATAAAGGCCCTGGTTTCTGACTGGTTAGGTTCCTCTTTAGACAATGCTGTTGTGGAACTGAATTATCACATTACCAAATACTGCTTCTCATATGAGTCATTCAAAGTAACTGTCTTGCTAATGGTCATTTGGCTTGGTAATTATTATTTGTCTGTCACACAGAACCAAAGTGATTTACACCACATGTAACACTTGACCACCCATTTTGTCACACCTTTCCTTTCGGCAGGGTTCCTTTCATCAATAATTAGCTAATCTTTAGAAGAAAAGAGAGGAGTGAAAGTGGAATTTATGGTCTAGTGTCACTTAAACTTGTAAAAGTCATTACCTTACTGTAAATGGCTTCACTGTAGAGTTCCTGCCATGAGTTTATGAAAGCATAACAGAGATAGCATTTCAGTGATTGACAAAAATCCAACCCAATGAATTTAGCATTTTATTTATCTTGTGGGAAACACATTCAACATGGATGATTTTGCAACTATTGAGTCGAGGGGAGTGGGATGAGAGGCATCATGCTCCTAATATCTGAGGGAGAACCGATGACCAAACATATGTCTTATTTTTTTTATAAAAGACACTACTAATGATTCATTCTCATCCCAGTTGTTTACATTGAGGGGAGCATGTCACCTCAGCTTCAATGAGCATGATGCCCCTGTGTTGGATGGCCGCTGACACATCGACCTTGGAGAAATAAAACACACATTGCAGGGTTGTAGTGGAGGTTGTCTGTCCGTTCTTCACAGTTTTAAGGCTAGGATGTGCCACGCAGGGATAAGAGGTGCATTCTGGGTATGATTTAAGAATGAGCAAGACTGTCTAAAATGGCACTCTATTCTCTACATAGTGTACTG
This sequence comes from Oncorhynchus keta, assembly GCF_023373465.1. NCBI lineage: Eukaryota > Metazoa > Chordata > Actinopteri > Salmoniformes > Salmonidae > Oncorhynchus > Oncorhynchus keta. The sequence goes on along the minus strand of NC_068424.1, from coordinate 22,511,881 downwards.
CTTTTGACCAAAGCCCACTATATAGGTAATAGGGTGTCATTTCAGATACAACCCAACAAGAATGTTCAATCCACCGACCACCATGTGAATACATATATTATAAGGTTTTTTTTATCAACTCGGAAGTCACAGTAATGGAGTCTGTTTAACATTCCCTTCTAACACAATTCTACGAGATCTTGCCTCATTATACTCATCTTTACTTTTTAATTGAAGGAAAACCAAATGAACTTATTTACAATTAAAGTAAAAACAACAAAATCATCTTTGAAGGTATATGGTCTACTAAGCAAATGTACATACCATACATATTATGTTTGCCTTTTTCCAGGCAATACTGTATGTAAAATGGAATAAAATAAGCATTGGGATAAATAAGGGGACGTATGGCAAGATGAATGTCACATCTATTGCATGGATAAATATTGTGCCATCATACACGTTCAGCCTAGCTACTATTATTGTAGTTCGATAATAAATAAAACCGAGTATATTATCATAACTCAAAACTCTCATGACATACATTCTTCTCCCTTCGAGCCTGAGTGCACAGGTCAAGTAAAACATGTATATAATTTGATATTTCCTCCAATGTATTTGTTTTCTCCTTTACAAAATGCAGAAATGATCCCTTTTCATGCAGTATACATGTTCCAATGAAGGTCTGGCCAGCTTTGGTCTGTGTTTGCCAGTAGTGTTGGTGAGTGTGGGTTAGGTTAGTCCAGTAGTAGTCTAAATGACTTAAATGTAGTCAGACGAAGTAGTATAGTAGTGTCCTCTACAGTGGTGTGTTGTCTGTTGGCAACGTCACTATCCGGCTTGCATCTCATACTCTGAAGAGCGTGAAGTAACGTTAACAGAATGCCCCTGAAACGTCGGTGAACCCAGTGATCCTTCAATCCTGAAAAACAGAAAGGTTATCCTTATAGAGCACATGCTTAGATGAAACAGAATGCTGAGCATTCACATTCTCTTACATCTTTTTCAGAAGGATGGACATGAAATAAATATTTTCTGTTTCTGCAGCTACTATGGCTGAAAACCCTTATAGAAAAAACACATGAATTTTACGTGAACACACGTGATGTGTTTCAAAAACACGTGTTTTTATGTTATCACATGTGATGTTAATGTGATAACGTGACAACATGTAAAGCAACATTTAACTACACATTTGAAAATGTGATCGCATGTGCAGTGTTTCCAAAAACGCATGTATTCACATGATTTCGCATGTAAAATCATGTGATTTTCCTGTAAGTGGAAGAAGCTGTAAGTGGAGATTAAAAGCAGAGCATGAGAGGGGTCCTGTGAAAGACAGTCAATGCTTTGTCTGTTATCGGGCAGAAAAAAAAACCTTTTCCATCTAAACTAACACTTATGAGACACGTACAAACACAGTATCATACAGGCTGCATTCTAAGACATGACAAAAATAAGTGAAAAGGGTTAATGCACAAGACTATACAGCCCTTGCAAAGCAAACACAAGCTCCGTCCAGTAACATGCCTCTGCTACAGTGTACAGAAACCTTGATAATAAGAAATGTAAAATGGTGTCTCTTTCCTCAGCATCATGCCATAACAATAACCAGAAAAGAATGACCAAATCAGGTAATGTTGCTCAATACTCTCGAAATAACCCTTTATTTAATAGGAATGAGACAAACTGGCAATTTGAAAACCGTATTGTCGGTATTTCCAGTACACTCTAAACAGTACCAGAGACGTCCAGCAGACAGCAATCAAAACCCACCTCTAAATTTTGACAAAAGAGAGTAAAAAGAAAATGCACACACCAATGAGCAAATGCACAATGTTTTAATTGCTTATGGTCAATAACGGTATTAGAAGCTGAAAGGAAAAAGCAAACATTAGCACTAAAAACATTTCTAGAGCAAGCATTTCAGCGACAGAAGCCAGCCATGGAAGACTATACTGGATTTAGAGACTCTATCCACACAGAAGGAATCACGATACTGAGCGGGGCACAGATGAATGTGGAGTAAAAGCTGAAAGCATAAAAGCTAAAAGCAGCCTCAGGTTAGTAGCGCTAGCTGAGTGTCAAGCAGCCTCAGGTTAGTAGAGCTAGCTGAGTGTCAAGCAGCCTCAGGTTAGTAGAGCTAGCTGAGTGTCAAGCAGCCTCAGGTTAGTAGCGCTAGCTGATTGTCAAGCAGCCTCAGGTTAGTAGAGCTAGCTGAGTGTCAAGCAGCCTCAGGTTAGTAGAGCTAGCTGAGTGTCAAGCAACCTCAGGTTAGTAGAGCTAGCTGAGTGTCAAGCAGCCTCAGGTTAGTAGAGCTAGCTGAGTGTCAAGCAGCCTCAGGTTAGTAGAGCTAGCTGAGTGTCAAGCAGCCTCAGGTTAGTAGAGCTAGCTGAGTGTCAAGCAGCCTCAGGTTAGTAGAGCTAGCTGAGTGTCAAGCAGCCTCAGGTTAGTAGCGCTAGCTGATTGTCAAGCAGCCTCAGGTTAGTAGCGCTAGCTGATTGTCAAGCAGCCTCAGGTTCATTGAGCTAGCTGCGTGTCAAGCCGCCTCAGGTTAGTCGAGCTAGCTGAGTGTTAAGCAGCCTCAGGTTAGTCGAGTTAGCTGTGTGTCAAGCCGCCTCAGGTTAGTAGAGCTAGCTGAGTGTTAAGCAGCCTCAGGTTAGTCGAGTTAGCTGTGTGTCATGCCGCCTCAGGTTAGTCGAGCTAGCTGTGTGTCAAGCAGCCTCAGGTTTGTTGAGCTAGCTGAGAGTCAAGCAGCCCTATCGAGAAGGCGGTGACTGTAGACAACCAAGGAGCCAGAGGAGGGATGAGGAAGGAATGGAGGGAGGTCAGTGTCCTGTCAGCCAGCCACAGCCGTCACTGACCGACCGACGTTGTCCCCTTACCTGCGGTCACTCTTCGCCCTCCTCGGGCGTGATCTCAGTCTCTTTGTGGACCACTACTTTGGTCACTGACATGTCAGGGTGCTGCTCTTTGGCCTCTTTTATGGCCTGAGCCAGGGCCTAAAAAGAGTACGCCAAACACCCCATGGAGGGAAACAGAGAGGAAGGTGGAATGGGTATGATCAGAATCACAAGTGTAAGGGTTGGACTAGTCACAGTATGTGTTTGTGTACACCTCAGTCACTGTTTGTACACGTTCGTCACTCTGTTTATACACGTTTGTCACTGTGTGTACACCCCCACAGACCTCAGCTGTTGAACAACAGAGCTTTAAGTCACTTAAAGGCAAAGCATCTCTCAACACAGTATCCAGCAGGCATAATATGGAAAATTATTTCAAATTGATGTAATTTTCTGGTGGTAAACTGTTATTCAGGTTGAGAAGCGGCGATATAACCAGATTGCAACCAACTGGTTTCTGTAGCAACCAGGTAAAGACTTATTGTTCATGACAACATTAACACGTGAAAGAAAAGATGTCAATTTGTTATCTAGTCAGATTACAACCAGATGAAGACTTATTTTTCTGGTTGCTAAAAAGACAACTAGTATACAGCCTGACCATGATGTCATAAAAGACACTATAATGATGTTATTGCCCGCTGAGTAAGGAACCCAATATTATCAGCAGTGTATCCAGGTACCACCTGTGTTGTTAAAATAGCTCTGCCTATTTAATAGCTGTAAGGCTACTTGCATGCTAAAGGACACAGTGTAAGAGTGTCTTCCTACCTCGTCATGGTCTATGTCTGCATCCCCCGAGATGACGATTCTCTTCTCGATCCTCGTTTCCGAGATTCCTCCTTTCACAGTCTGGTAAAAAAAATCAAATGTAATTTAAGGGGACATTTCATTCAAGGAACCGCTAAGTCAAACTATATTTAGATTTAGATGCAAGTGGCTGTTCCACTGGTTGTCATAAGGTGTATGCACCAATTTGTAAGTCGCTCTGGATAAGAGCGTCTGCTAAATGACTTAAATGTAAATGTAAATATAATTGGTAAACAGCATGTGGGAAGCGGGAAGCAAACGCCAAGCTCAAACCAAATGAGCCATAAGAACCACCTTGGTTAAATTCTATAGCTACACCACTAACAGACTAGTAATATTCATATCCTCTATTCCAGGCTTCCCCAACTGGTTCCCAGGTTTACTGAGCAATTATTTAGTTTTTTGTTTTGTTGGACATTAAAAAAAATGGTAAAAACGCCAGCAAATCAGCTTCAAGTGATTTTAATTTTGAAAATCTGTTCCAAAGTATTCCCATGCATAATGGAGATATACATGTGATTTGTATATAAATGTAGGCAAGGTTTGAAACTAATCTGTTTGGGCTTCTTGTGGTCAATTTGCAATCTACAAATATTTGTAATTATGTTCTGGCCTCCTGACCATCCACTCAAGATTTTTTTTTTTAATACTGAACACAAATATAATTGCATCATGTAAAGTGTTGTTCCTATGTTTCATGAGCTGAAATAAAGATCCCAGAAATGTTCCACATGCACAAAAACCTTATTTCTCTCAGATTTTGTGCACAAATTTGTTTACATCCCTGTTAGTGACCATTTCTCCTTTCACAAGATAATCCATCCACCTGACAGGTGTGGCATATCAAAAAGCTGATTAAACCGTATGATCAATACACAGGTGCACCTTGTGCTGGGGCCAATAAATGGCCACTCTAAAATGTGCAGTTTTGTCTCACAACACAATGCCACAGATTCAATTGGAATGCTGACTGCAGGAATGTCCACCAGAGCTGTTGCCAGAGAACTGAATGTTCATTTCTTTACAATAAGCCACCTCCAGTGTTGTTTTAGAGAATTTGGCAGTACGTCCAACCGCCCTCACAACCACAGACCAGGTGTAGCCACGTCAGCCCAGGACCTCCATATCCAGCTTCTTCATCTGTGGGGTTGTCTGAGACCAGCCACCTGGATAGCTGATGAAACTGAGGGTTTGCACAACCAAAGAATTTCTGCACAAACTTTCAGAATCCTATTCACGGAAGCTCATCTGCATGCTCGTCATCCTCACCAGGGTCTTGACCTGACTGTTTTATGTCATAACTGACTCCAGTGGGCAAATGCTCACCTTCGATGGCCACTGGCATGCTGGAGAAGTGTGCTTTTCACAGATGAATCCCGGTTTCAACTGTAACGGTCAGATGGCAGACAGCGTGTATGGCGTTGTGTGGGCAAGCGGTTTGCGGAGTGCCCCGTGGTGGTGGGGTTATGGTATGTGCAGGCGTAAACTATGGACAAAAATACATTATTTTTATCGATGGCAATTTGAATGCACAGAGATACCGTCACAAGATCCTGAGGCCCATTGTTGTGCCATTCATCCGCCACCATCACCTTATGTTTCATCATGATAATGCACTGTCCCATGTCGCAAGGATCTGTACACAATTCCTGGAAGCTGAAAATATCCCAGTTCTTCCATGGCCTGCATACTCATCAGACATGTCACCCATTGAGCATGTGTGGAATGCTCTGGATGGACGTGTACGACAGCGTGTTAAGAGTTCCCGACAACATCCAGAAACTTCGCACAGCCATTGAAGAGGAGTGGGACAACGTTCCACAGGCCACAATCAACAGTCTGATCAACTCTAAGCGAAGGAGATGTCATGCTGCATCATGCAATGGTGGTCACACCAGATACTGGTTGGTTTTCTGATCCACGCCCCTACCTTTTTTTTATGCATCTGTGACCAACATATGCATATCTGTATTCCCAGTCATGTGAAATCCATAGATTAGGGCCTAATGAATGTAGTTCAATTGACTGATTTCTTTATATGAACTGTAACTCAGTAAAATCTTTGCAATTATTGCATGTTGCGTTTAGTTGATGATCCCTGCTCTCTTCACTCATGCCCCTATTCATTCATGCTGATGGTGAATGAGAGTGGCACCCCACTTAGGCCGGGTCAGGTTGTACCTACTTTGGTGATATGTGTGGTTGTTGTGGTGCTGGTGGTCTCTGAGGTGATGGTCTGGGCGCTCATCAACACCCCCGCCTCTGGATCAGTGTCAGCGTCACCCTGACACAAAACACAGACACAATACATCCTCTCCATTGAGTGCTTCAAGGCTGGGACTGAGACTGAAAAACAGGTCATCAAAAAGAAAGGAAGACCAAGGCACTCTTCATACAAATAAAGGCATTTTAATTAATTATATGGCATGTTCAATAGAAACAGTTTTTCATTTAAAAAAAAAACAACTTTGTTTCTATTTAACATGCGGTACACTTTTATATGAAAAGTGCCTTGGTCCTCCTTTCTTTTTGATGACCAATTCACCCCTTTTATCAAAGAGCACCTTCTGTCTACCAAAATGTACTATTGTGTACCTTTAGTAGCGCTTCCCTTCCTCTTACTACGAGAGAGGCTGTTTTTCAATCTCAAGGCCATTCGACTGCTAAACAGCAATCACTAACTCAGAGTGGCTGCTGCCTACACTGAGACCCAATCACTGGCTACTTTATTAAATGGATCACTAGTCACTTTAAACAATGCCACTTTAATAATGTTTACATATTTTACATTACTCATCACATGTATATACTGTATTTTATACCATCTACTGCACCATGCCAATGCCGCTCGGCCATTGCCCATATACTTATATGTACATATTCTCATTCAACCCTTTAGATTTGTATGTATTAGGTAGTCGTTTGGGAATTGTTAGATTACTTGTTAGATATTACTGCACAAGCATTTTGCTACACTCTCATTAACATCTGCTAACCATGTGTTTTGTGACCAATAGCATTTGATTTGAAGAACAGTGTCGTGTTCATCTGGCACCAAACGGAAGAAAACGGACTGAAACAGAGGAATTCCCTGGGCTCTTTTTTGTTTTCTGTTGCAAAACTTTTACAGCTTTTATATTGTGTGCCCTAATGAATGAGGTTGAAAACATTGGAGTAAATGAGAAGAACCAGTACAGAGCATGAGCCTGAACAACCCTGACGTTTTGTGAGGACCTTTACCTCTCGTGACCGGTATGTGATGGTTTTCATTTCCGTGTGTATTACAGGTACGTCCTGGGGCACCAGCATCTCTGTCTCCTCCATCACGTCTGCCCTGTTGAAGGTCAGGACCTCTGGAGACTCCAGCGCAGATGTCTGAATGAGTGGAAGAAGGGTGAAATGGAGAGAGACAAAATGAGACTGGTGCAGAAAGTTAGATCTTTATACCTTATGGTCACACGCTAGCGTACATCTACGCACAAACATGTTCATGACCACACACACACACACACACACACACACACACACACACACACACACACACACACAATTACAATTTCACCGCCTGTCTACAGGACATACAAAAGCAATTTGTTTATTGGAAGGTTATAGAAAATGCAGGAGAAGAAAATGGGGAAAAAAGCTTAAAGAAAAGATTCACCCATTTTGAATATATTGTTTTTGTGCATCTCTGAGCAATGTTCTATCACTTCCCTGGGACGTTTCATGTGTATTTTTGCTATTGCCGTTTTAGGCAGGCAGAAATTCTGCCGGTATGACATAGCACTGCGATGAAGTCACTCTCACTAACCTGGAAGTTAATGGGAATACAACTTTTAGATTGTGAAAACGTCTGTCATACATGTCAGATTTCAATACTGGCTGATGTCAAACACAGGAGGTTGTCTTCTTTCGAATTAGCCATTGATCATATTTTTGATATTCCTACCTCAAGAAATGTGTAATTTAACGGAGGGTCTAGCACATTTCTCCTATTTGTCTGTCTCTTCAGTCCAGGGTGCTTTGCATGGTGTCGTTGCATGGCCATTGCGAATGTCAGACTCCACTCTGAGGCACATCGATCTGCAGGTTGAACATGGTGAGGTTGTAAACTCCTAAATGAATAGGGCAGTTTGTTTCAGCGATTTTTATTTTTATTTTTTAATTTTTAAAAATTTTTTTTTTTTTTTTTTTTTTTTTACAGCTAACTAGCTACTTCACATGCCGATATTGACTTTGATATTATTGTGTGTAGCTACGTTGGCTAGCTAGCTAGACAGCCAGCCCTAAGAGAGAGCATTGCATTGTAGGTTTTGTAGTCGACTTAAGCTGCAATAGATTTCCATAACGATTTTCACGTTGCTACCAACCTTTTTATAACAATAAAATAGTTCTCACATATTAGTGTTATTTAACACTGTAAATTATAGTAATGAGTGGTTTTTGGTGGATTTTTCCTTTTAGGAAAGTCTGAATAATTGTTGATCATTCATGAGATGCATTTTCTCTCTGATTTAAAAAAATAAATAAAAAAACGAAACTTCTATAAATGAATCAACATAAATGATCAAATCCCAAAGCACAGAATAAGGGAGAATTTTGTGTTACAAAGAATGTAAGAAAATGTCAAATGTTTACAATAACAACATTTGTTTTCCTGATGAAAGAGTTGTGTATCACCCAGGTCCCTTTGGACCCTGACCAAAGAACAAACGCAAAGAGATTTTCACTTCAGCCAGTCTGAGTCATGTATGACAGAACTCAACAGTGTTCACCACTGAGTAAGTCTTATTTGTCTGGATGTGTGGAAGCCTATTCATTCAATTTGGAAGGCCAAATTGGTCTACCTGGCAGGATTGTACATATTTGTAAACAATTCCTGTTGCTTTCACTGAAACGGTCCATATCATTGAAATTGGCTGTGGACTTCGAACTTAATTGATAGCAACAGACTGCTATCTATTTAAACTGTGCTTCTCATAGACGCGTGTCCATAAAACATTTAAATCATTGCCACTCATGATTACCACAAAGGTAATCTTTGGGAACATTGGGGAAATGAGGCAGTACTACCAGGAAGGGATATGCACCATTTCCGCTGTGAAACTGTGTGTACATGTGCAGGTCGAAATATTCGAATTGAACGTTTATATTGTCGCTCCAAGAACAAACACGAACAGGCACACACACACCTCCCTCTATGCAATCTTCCACGACGAGTTTTCAATACTGCTCCTGGGTAATACATATACAGTAGCGTGTATCTGCAGCTTGCAGTATTTACAACCTGCCTGGCCAGGATATTGATTTCCAATAGAAACCCCAGTGTGCAGAAACAGGGACAGGAAACAAGGTCGTTGTCATCCCCACCTGCACATCACTACACACACAGCTCCACATGCTGTAATGGCTGACTGCTGTTATTGGTGAAGAGGAGGGGCAGGACTGGGAGAGTTGGATGGCTTATCCAGTGGTAATACTGCTTATTACAGGCAAATGGGAGGCCAATATTGGGATCATTTTGGGAGGCTCGATTGATATTACAGGCGATTGTGAGTGTAAGACTCGGCTAGATTGAGCTTTTTCTAAGTAGCATGGACAAAAAGGAATGTGAGACCAGGGTAGTTTCAGCTAGCTTTTCCAGTGCTAATGTAGGCGAGTGGGAAGGAGATTTGAGGAGGTACTTATGGGACAACTAGGGAAAAGGTTGGGGCTCTTTGGGGTGTTACCTCTGAGTGAGCTCTAGCAGCAGCTACCTCCCCACTGAGACTCTGCCAGGATGCTCCTGTAGGAGAGGGGGACACAAAGTGCCCTCTCCAGTCCAGGCTGTTCTCTTTCTCCTGCTCCTCCTCCTCCTCTGAGACTGACCCTGTGGATACCTCTCCATCTGATGGACTGTCCAGCCCCAGGCCTCCACCTGAGCCTGCGTTTGGAGTTTCCTCCTCAGTCTCTGTCTGATTCACCGCTGCCTCTACAGCCTCGTCCACAGCGGCCTGGGCCGCGGCAGTCAGGGCACGCCCCGCGGAGGCTATGCTAGCGGCGCCGCTAGTGTCACTCGCCTCGCTGGGTGTGTCCGAGTCATCATGCATGAGTGTCCCTGTAAACCCAAGCACGGACTGAGGCCCATCATCCTTTATCCCTCCCAATGAATCTGTCTCTACCTGCTCAGGCTGCTGACCAGCTTGTTTCTCCATGCCGTCAGGCCGGTCGTCAGGCTGTTTCTCCACCGGCTGCTCCTGGTCCTCTGCCGGCTGTTCTTTCGGCTGATCCTCAACCTCTTCTGTTTGCTGTGATGATACCACCTCTGTCTGCAGCACGATCCGCTCCACCTTCTCTGTTGTCTAGCAAAGGAAACAAACAAGACGTCAGTCAGTCTCCTTGAACCTGTGTGGCCACTTCAATTACTGTATGCCTAGTATGGAATCAAATGCTAAAACAAAGACAAATAGCATGATTGTGTTTCCATACAGCAGGAAAGGGTTACTTTATGTTAGTACCGACGTGATCTTCTGAATGCATGTTGTCATTTAACATTGGTTTCATTGCATGATTGCTTTGTTTTCCACTTTGAGGTATCGAAATGTTCTAAAAGGTGAGTAGGGTGGAAAAATCAAATAAAGCTCTCACATTCCTCCTCAATACAGTCATAGGACCATGTGGTACATCTGTCTAGACAAACCATGTGTCCTCATAAAGCTGTCCTTAACCAATCAACCTGTCCTCTGTTTTAATGATCGGGAGGAAGGACGGACGGACTGACAGGGAACAGGCAAGTGGCGATGACAAATGCCTGACAGACAGCAGTGGCTAGAGCGACAACATTTCCTCACCAACAAGGACAAACAGTATAGATACTGAACAGTTCTCTTACAAAAGAGATGTTATCTCAATGTGAATAACCTGTATATGTGAAGTTGAAAACAAATAAATTATAACTGCTGTCATCCCATTTGTTAAGTTGTATATTGTCCATAGGGCATAAGAGGCCACCTTGAGCAGGGCCTGACTATGGGCAGGCGAGGCAGTCCAACCCCCCGTGCTGGTCTGATATCGGGCCGAATGTAAGAGAGCGGTGAGCTCCGGGGACATCTCCTCAAAGGTCGGCTTAGGCTGAGCAGACAGAGAGATGGGGAGAGTACACACACACACAGGAGTAGAAGAGAGACACACGCACACACATAGTTAGATACTGTACATACAAAGGAGGAGAGACACAGACAGACAGGCCTTTGACACAATGCCCAGACACAAGCTCAGGGGATGGGGGTTTGTGGGGATTATTCATAAGAGCATTGAGGTAAAGATTGATCGCTAAGAAGGGTCATTTTAGAAGATTGGGTTTGAGAAGATAGAATACTTTAAGAACTCTTAAGAATCTAGAGTGTTTTTTTTAAGTCCATGTTTGTATGCTATAATACGCAAATCTGAGGAATTGATAGAAACACCACCCTGTGACATATCAATCACTTTACTAGAGCTTTTATACATTTATAGAACTTCTAGAAAAGAGCATCGTCAGCAATTCAACTTTACTAGGGAGACCTTATGGCAGCTCAGTACTTGGCTTTCATCTATTGAGAATGTCAATCAAAGGCAATAGATGAGACAGACAAGTATGTCTTGTGAGTCGGGATGTCTCTTCTTATGAATAGGGCCCATATCATAATCTCAGATCAAGCAGCCAAGAGTTCATAGAGGGCATACCAAGGAAAATCAAAAGTAAATGTGGTAGGGCTGAAGCAGTCAGTGGCATATAAACCATAGTATACCGTACCGTACCATAAGCCAAAGTGTAAAGCATTAATTTGGTGTGGCTAGCAGCATGGGGAATAAGCATAAAACGAAACACAATTTAATTTACATTGAAATGAAAGGGGTAAACAAATGCCAGTGCCCATGAGGCAGCAAGTTTGGCTTAGGAAAGCAGTAAACAAATTACACCAAATACCGTGGTTAAGGGATTTGTGTCCAACTAAAAAGAGCAAAGGATAGAAAGAAAGAGATACCCAAGCGATTCCTATAAACATTCAGTCGAGTGCAAAACCGCGCCGGGTCCAGGCTTGTTGCAGTAGATACGAAGACCAGGCAGACAGGGGCGGGATTAGCTTGAAAACATTTTGGGGGGCTACAGTAGGGAGGGAGAGGGGGGGGCTTCAGGCATTTTGGGGGGAGGGGCGTCATATCATCCTACCACTTTGGAGGGCGATGGGGTTCTGGATAGATAGGACACAGGGCCGGGGCTCAGACGCAGATCCTCCATTGGAGGCTTGGGCTTTGTCATGGGAGACTTCGCCATAGGTGACTTGGCCATGGGGGAGCGTGGCGAGAGAGGTGTGTGAGGTGCAACAGGGGTGGTGCTCCTGTCTCCCAGGAGAAAAGTCTCCCTCAGCTGCTTCCTGCTGTCCGCTCTCGCTGCATCACTGATGTCCTGGCTGGAGCGGATGGACACCATGGTCCGCACGGTGCCCAGGCCCAGGGCACCGTTGCTGGGCTCGGATGGAGAGGGCGTCCTGGCCTCCTTGATGGTAATCATGGGGGGTCCGACTCCTTCCTGGGGTGGGAGACCCATGTGGACAGACACCGGCATCTCATACTCAGTCGACACCGGGATGATCTTCACTGTGGTGGTGGATTGGTCTGCTGCCCTCTTCAGCTCCCTGGGAAACGCTGCCGGAGCAGCCGCCACCGCCTCCCCACCATCTTTGGCCCGCTTTGTCATTGTGACAATCTTGCCTGACATTGTGTCATAGGACTTGCCCAGGGTATAGTTCTTCTCTCTCATCTCCTCGGTTTTGGAGGGGAGTTCGCTGCGGAAGCTCTCATACGCTTTCAACTCCTTGCCGACTATGCCACCACTGGTGCCGGCGAGCGCTCCTTCGGCCACAGTGTTAGTGACGGTCATAACTTTATAGTTGACAATGATTTTCTTTTCGGTTACCTTAGGAGGGACTTTACTTACTATTACCCACCCGTCAGAATCCTACATACAAGATACATACAAAGACTGGGGTTAGCCAGTTCAACGGCAGATTGACGTTAATTGTAATGAATCTTGCCCTGGAGGCCATTCCGCTTGATGGATCAGCTGCAAAGTCAAAATTGTCTATACGTAAAAAATCATGAAAACAAAAATTTGGGTTAGGCATAATTTAAGGTTAGGGTTACACCGAACCCAAACCGGCTGCGCTCGTGCACCATCGTGCATACATTTATTTTGTCCCCCCACACCAAATGCGATCACGACACTCAGGTTAAAATATCAAAACAAACTCTGCACCGATAATATTAATTTGGAGACAGGTCGAAAAGCATTAAACATTTATGGCAATTTAGCTAGCTAGCTTGCACTTGCTAGCTAATTTGTCCTATTTAGCTAGCTTGCTGTTGCTAGCTAATTTGTCCTGGGATATAAACATTTAGTTGTTATTTTACCTGAAATGCACAAGGTTTTCTACTCCGCCAAATAATCCACACATAAAACTATCAACCGAATCGTTTCTAGTCACCTCTCCTCCTTCCAGGCTTTTTCTTCTCTTGACTTTATATTGTGATTGGCAACTTTCATAAATTACGTGCATTACCGCCACCGACCTATTTCGTCTTTCACTCACCCACGTGGGTATAACCAATGAGGAGATGGCACGTGGGTACCTGTTTCTATAAACCAAGGAGGAGATGGGAGAGGCAGGACTTGCAGCACGATCTGCGTCAGAAATAGAACTGACTTCTATTTTAGCCCTTGGCAAGCTGTGTGGGTGCAATAATTGAACATATTTGTCTACATTTATTTCACAACGCTCACGTGTAGTCAGCCTGTTAGGCATTAGGGTTAGCAGTGTGGTTAGGTTTAAACAATATTTTATGACTTTGTGGCTGTGCCATATAATGACCACTCTGCACTGCTGCCTCCTGGGAAATATTCATAACAATAAATGGCAACTTGCAGTTCAATGGGGGGAGAAGGACTTCCAGTGGCAGTCCCAAGAAGAGCAATTCTTAAAGCAGCAACTTTAGACTTGCAAGCAACATAGATCATAGACACTATTAACATAGACAGCAACATAGATCACAGGTCTTAGTTGTTAGTATATTGTTAAAGAGTGACGGCCTTTAAAAAGCAACAAATCCCGTTGAAAACGGCCTTTGTGGCATCGAGTCAGAAAGAGTTCCAGTGTCAAAATTGACTACAAAGTGTAATTAGGAATAATTTTGGTCATAAAGTCAGTCTCGTCAAAAACAGTGTTGATTTGACAATGTCCATTGGGGAACTAACATGGGGTGAACAGCTGCGGTGATTGCTCTCTATCCAATAGCATAGACAATGAGACAGACCTGCCCAGCAGCTCGATTTTGTTTACATAAGACAACATGTCGCCAATTCTTTTACTTGAGAAATATTGCACAAAACACCTTAGTTATGTGTTAAACTAAAACTAAAGCATCCTCTGCAAAAACTGAAAAATATATTACAGATTTCTTGAGTGAACCTTTGAGCAAGTGAAATAGACTTCCGCGGCTAGTGTCTCATCGGGGACAAACATCATTAACCAAACGCTGAATCGGTCAGGAAACACACCTTCAAGACTGAAATCTCGTTTTCTAATGAGCAACAGAAAAACACACGTGCCAAACGGCATGTTCAGTGGCTATTTAAAACCGGTCTCTATGTATAGCAAATTCTTGTCATGTTGTCATCCACTGCTGACAATGAATAACATAGGATGCTAGTCCTACACTCCCAAATGGATCTTTGATTAAATATGTACAGTAAGACATGTTAATAATTCATAGGCTTAGCTGTCTCTAATCTAACCAAGCAGCAGAGATGAAGGTGTTCCAATCACACAGAGATAGCTGGACCAGCATACATCCTGGCTACCTACCACAGTAGTCTTAGTATCCACAGGGCTGTGGTTGATCTCCTCCTCAATGCTACCGCCTGCATCCATGACTCTCTCATCCTCTCTCTCATCCTCTTTGCTCTACATGAATAGAAAAGAAAAACAAGACAAACAAACAGCCCGGCATGAATGAAGTAGAATGGAAAGTAGCTTTGAGGCGTACGAGTGTGGGCTGTATCCTATTACGGATATCATTACTCATTCTGTTTGATAAGAGTGTGTGGGATATGAGATTTCCATAAAACACGGCACAACAGTGTGTAACGATGGGACTTAAGTATCTCTCCAAACATACTCACACTATGAGGTTGATAACAGAGATAAGGGTGTGGATTAATGAGAACATTATCTGCAGACACAATCCCTCTTCTTCCAGTATCTCACAAATAAAGAATGGGTCAAGGTTGCAAGACTTGGCTGAGGGGTAAACTGGCTCCTTTCCACACCTACTTTAATCACATACAAACAGTCATAAAAAGAAATACTGGCAGAAATATGCTATTGTCGCTGCTACATGAATAAATAAATAAATCCCCTTTCCTTGGTTACATCATCATTGCCGTTCTCCAGACTGCTTGATGTTTACACACACACACACACACACACACACACACACACACACACACACACACACACACACACACACACACACACACACACACACACACACACACACACACACACACACACACACACACACACACACACACACACACAGCATGCAGAGGGATGGGGGGTTTCTTCCTCCCTTTTGAAGTCCATGCATGCTTTTCCATAGCAGGGCTGTGGTTGATCTTAGTCCTGCTAAAATGCTTAGCCAAAGAGGATGTTTGCTTCCTTGAGTCTCTCCCTCCCACCTCCATTTGGCAAGGTTATAGCACAAGGATTTACTACTCATTCACAGGCCAGGCTGCTAAAAATCAATCCAGCCCTATATTGATGTCACACTGTAAATTGTCCCCTGGTACTTTCAACTGGTGCTCCTTGTATCTACTTTTGGCTTCAGCGGTTGGATTTTGTAGCCTACACTTTTTGTCTGCATCAAGGAGCTGCCTCTGAATCACTTCCTTTCACAGTGGCTTAACTTCACTTGAAAAACACGTTGATGCTTGGTAGCTACTTGAACACGTCACTGGAGAAGGAAGGGTATAGGTGTCACATTTCATAATGAGGCAGCGATTATTTCCTAACATCTGTCCCTCTATCTCCAGTAGCGGGGTGTTAAGCACCTTCCTCCACCTGTATAGATTATTGAGTAGCTTTTCAAGGAGACACGGTAGAGGCCCCAGTCTCCTGAGATTTGACATGGAGAGGAGGGATCTCATTCATTGCAGCAAGGCACATCTCAACCTTCTCACACTGCAGCAGGCACCTGTCAACCTTCTCACATTGCAGCAGGCACATGTCAACCTTCTCACATTGCAGCAGGCACATGTCAACCTTCTCACACTGCAGCAGGCACATGTCAACCTTCTCACACTGCAGCAGGCACATGTCAACCTTCTCACACTGCAGCAGGCACCTGTCAACCTTCTCACATTGCAGCAGGCACATGTCAACCTTCTCACATTGCAGCAGGCACATGTCAACCTTCTCACAATGCAGCAGGCACATGTCAACCTTCTCACACTGCAGCAGGCACATGTCAACCTTCTCACATTGCAGCAGACACATGTCAACCTTCTCACATTGCAGCAAGGCACATCTCAACCTTCTCACACTGCAGCAGGCACATGTCAACCTTCTCACATTGCAGCAGGCACATGTCAACCTTCTCACACTGCAGCAGGCACATGTCAACCTTCTCACAATGCAGCAGGCACATGTCAACCTTCTCACACTGCAGCAGGCACATGTCAACCTTCTCACATTGCAGCAGACACATGTCAACCTTCTCACAATGCAGCAGGCACATGTCAACCTTCTCACAATGCAGCAGGCACATGTCAACCTTCTCACATTGCAGCAGGCACATGTCAACCTTCTCACATTGCAGAAGGCACATGTCAACCTTCTCACACTGCAGCAGGCACATGTCAACCTTCTCACATTGCAGAAGGCACATGTCAACCTTCTCACACTGCAGCAGGCACATGTCAACCTTCTCACATTGCAGCAGGCACATGTCAACCTTCTCACATTGCAGCAGGCACATGTCAACCTTCTCACACTGCAGCCGGCACATGTCAACCTTCTCACAATGCAGAAGGCACATCTCAACCTTCAAATCATGTCCTATCAAAAGCAAGGATGCTATTTCTCTTTAAGTCAGGATAGTAGTGTGTGTACTTCCAGCAGTTTTAAACTTGATTCAGCTTATCAAGGAGCTAATGAGCAGCTGATTAGTAGAACCAGGTGTGTTAGAGCAGGATGGAACAAAAAGCAGCATAATGTCCACCCATGGATTATATGTTACCGGATTTTTATTCTACGTGTTTTCACCCACTGAGGTTCTACTAAATGTGTAATTAAATCACAGGGGTCTCTAAACGATGTATGGATGCCTCCCCCCTCTCTATTCAGTCCCTTTCCGATTTGACAGTGAATTTACCGGTACTTCATCGAGCTCCAGTGGTTCGATCATAGGGGCTTCGTCGAGACGCAGCGAGCGCAGGGGGGACGAGGACAACCTCTTCTCCCACTCGGTGAGGCCGGCCGTGTCGGCGCCCGTCTCCAGGAACGACCTCTTGAGCTCGCTGATGTTGGTTGCGTGTTTCAACAGCTCCTCTGGCGTGCCCACTGTGTCCTGAGGAACAGAAAGAGAAGTCATTTGACTGATGCTACTGCTAATTCTAGATTTTAAACGTGTATGGATATCAATTTAATGTCAGAGTATTGTGTCCTGTTCTTTCAGGCTGTTTAACATTTATGTCCATGTTTTGAACAATACTGAAAATAACATTCTATTGAAAAAAATATGCTACTGGACGCTAGTCAGCAAGCTACAAATCAATCCTTTAAAAACAAAATGAGGTAGTGAATGAGTTATGCAATGCAAACGCAATAGGAAATCAACGGTGTACTATGAGACGAAATTACAATTCTGAATCTTTGTGAGTGCAGCTTGTGTGCTGCTATTGAAGTAGCGTGGCTAAGTATCGTCTTGGTGACAGATTGACAAACATAATGTCCATTACTTTGATGTATGTTTATATTATGTTCACAGGTGCAGTGCTGTGTAATGAGCTGTATATACGGCATAATCTATCCAAAACAGGCAGAACATGCATTCAAAAGGACACTGCAATGCATTTGCCTCTCTTGTATACCTAGGATTCACCACAAAATGTGGATAATTCATAAGGTCAATTTTTCACTTAGTCTCACATAGACATCAATGCATGAATAGGTACAAATTTAACTGAAGTGAAAGTTAAGATTCACCTCTTTGTAAAGAAGTATTCATAGACATCAATTGAACCTTAATTCATCTTATTCTCTATTTATAAGCAATAACTCCCAATCTGGCATATCACATTAATGTATTACAGCAAAAACTAAATCACCCCAAAAACACTCCATGCTTACTAAGTATGTTAGCTAATGAATCAACATTGGACAGTTCAAAACAATATGTTATTGTGGTCAAAATGGGAAATCCACTGTTACTGGCCAAACCTAGACCTTGACCAAAATGTCACCAATCTCCATGCACTAGCCTGGCGTTCCATACTGTACCAACCTCTAACATCAGCACACTATGTCTGACAAACACATTCTCTCCTTTAATTCGCCTTATGAAACTGTTCTGTAAGGAAAATAACAGTCATTTAGATGTTGTTGCATATAAAATCCACATCTCCTCATAGATTGCAGATCTTGATTGTGAAGCCTACAGTGATTTTGAATCCCAGGTTCACAGGTTGCGGATGAAATGGTCGTTTGACGAGCTGTGGATGAAATGAGAGTTAAGGCACCATACACTAGTTAATATACCTGTGTCTTTAACTCAGACTCGTCGTCTTGGTCCGACTGGCAGCATGGGAAGCACAGAGAGGGAATTTGATATCAAAACCGCAATACAACACAACAGGTTATGCTTATAAGAGAAACTATCAAATAATGCGTTGAATGGATAATCAGACAGTCCGATATTGTTGAAATAGAAATATGGAACTAAAGAACGTAAGACTTCTACAAGAACAGATGAGAGTTGAGGTGAAGTATCTTCCCATGGTACAAACCTCAGTAGCTGTCAGTTCACCATCGACACAAGTGTCAGTCAGTTCCGTCTGTTTAGTAGTAACACAGTAGAACATCCAATGGACAAGCGTGAGGAGAAAGAGAACCAATTTCCCAGAACTCGTTTTTACCAAAACATTAGCCATTAGCAAAGTGGTTCAACAAAGTAGTGATTGTAAACCATTTTCGGGGTAAAAAAAGCAACAGGAAATGCATTAAAACATATTTAGAAGACCCATGTCAACATCAATCCATTAGAATACATTACAGATGACTCCACCAGCTAGAGGTTGTTCTCCTGCCTTATCAATTTTCATCACAAATTAAATTACAGTTAGCAGTTTGCCCTTTCACAATAAGCATTAGGACTCTACTAAGAACTCTTCTCCTAGGTAACGAGTAACTATAGACATTACATCTGCCAAAGTTAATTAAGTTTAAGCTCCTCGTCATCAACTTTCACAATGAATGAACATCACGTCTAAACAAGCACTTTCAATTTCTACATTTGAAATAGTCTGTCCCTGCCTTTTTCCGAGTCTTCTGGCACTGATCTGAAGTCGCCTTTCAGGCAGAGTAGAGACAGTTCAGGTTCGGGGACTCTGAGTTATCCATTAGTAAGTTATCAGGGCCCTGCCTACCTGATAGAGAGCGTGGCAGAGCGTGAAAGCACAGGACGGCATTCCCAGACAATGAGATTTGTAATGCTTCACTACCTTGGAAAAATTATGGCCACCTGGCTCTAGTCTGTCTGACAGAATAGCTCTGGCTGGCATAGCTAGGTTACACTCTGGGCTCCGGCATTAAACAGCTTTCGTTTTCAGAGTGGAATCTGGGCACTCAGAGAAATTTGTTTTAATGTATTATAGAGAGAGCTCAGGGGTGGACTGAGGACAGAGATAATTGATTGGGTGTGGAGAACTATACCTTGGTGTCATGTCGAATGGGAGAGGTTGGACTTGGCTGAGACATCTCGGTGGCTTTCGTGGTCTCGTCTTCCTCCTCCACCTCCACCTGCACCTCTACTTCCACCTCTTCCTCTGCCTTCCTCTCTTCCACCTTTTTCTCCGGTGTCACTGTGGTGATGAGGTCACTCACGGCAATGCCCTTCGCCCTTCCGTATAGATCCGAGCCCATCTCTGAAGCATGCACATAGACGCACATGCATGCACACGCACGCACACAGGCACGCACATACCCACACACACATACACACACACACACACAGCATTTTGCATTAAGGAATTGTCATTTTCCTCTAACTGAGGCAACATTGCACGTTAGCAGGTTGGAGCGTGAATGTAATAAGCTGCAGGTTGTATCAGCATAGTCATCACAACCATAGACTCATGGAAGATAAACCTAAAAACACGCATTAAATCCCATTCCCATTGATAATAACACTATTATTATCAACGTCAGAGCTTTTCATTCAGATATTAGCCTTGATCTGTAATTAAAGCCAATACTCCATAATCATTGTGTGGTTTGAAATGAAAAGCATCTCATAAACAGTATTATATATTAAAATCGATATCATCAAGGGTTTCAGTCACAACAGTACGCACCTAACAAAATACCACGCTCCAGATTTATGAGAAAAGGCTATATATATATGTATATATATGTATATATATGTATATATATATGTATATATATGTATATGTATATGTATATATATGTATATATATGTATATGTATATATATATATGTATATATATATATATATGTATATATATGTATATGTATATATATATATGTATATATATATATATATGTATATGTATGTATATATATATATGTATAAAATATGCTATATGTATAAAATTGCTATATCAGTTTCCATGCAGAGGTTTAAATGCTAGGGTGACTACCCTCATCATCAATTTTCAATTAACATTAGACAGCAATCGCTGATAAGCTGTCATTTTTCAGCTCCTCTATGTGCCGTACTTACAAACATTCTCTAATTGACTGCAGCTTTTGAATTCCTCCCATTGACTGATAATGAAAGGCTCAAACTGCATGCACTTAAATACCAACATAAAAACTACTGCGTCAGAACCTAAACGAGAAAGGGGGAAAAATATGCAGTTGGCAGATGATATGGTATTGGCTGTGCTGGTAAATTAGAAACATTTAATATTCCATCATTGCTATGAGTCAGCTCAGACAAAACATGCACTGCATCCCTGTTGTGAACTTAGAACACAGCTTATTAGCTTTGTTGATCATTCAGGGATAAAACACATATCTTAAAAAATGACTACTGTAACTATGTTAACTTATATCATCTCCCTACGTCACTGACAGCACAAAAAGCACTCTGAATCAATGTAACGAGCTGGGAGAATGAGCGAGTGATTGTTGAGTCTCTTTATAGATCCAGGCCACATAAGCCATTAGCGGCCAAGCTGACAGAACAAGGCTGGGATTTTTTTCTCCATTTTCTTTCAAACAAACAACTACAAGTGAACAGCTATGAAGGGAGGGCCATGGTGCGTTCACATGCTCGGCGAGCCCCCCCCAATTAGCATGGGATCATGCAGCGCAAGCCTGATCAGCACCGAGGGGTGTCTGTAACCAGGGCCCAAAATACAAAACTAAATGGCTACCGTTGGAAAAAGTCAAAGGAAAGAAGCAGAGATGGGATCATTAACTAGCAGGCATAGTTAGCTCAGGGGCTACATCTACTGTTAGCACGTACAGAGAGACACAGTGCGTAATATCTACCTGTTGGTTTAGTGCCGTTTAAACTAGCAGGTGGTTTAATTCTCGGTGATACAGTTTTTTGGGGTGAACTCCTTTTGGGTGAACTCCTATTGGGTGAACTCCTTTTGGGTGAACTCCTTTTGGGTGTACTCTGGGGAGCTGAGGAGGATTGCATAGAAATTCAATATCACGGGGGAAGATTCAACATTAACATAACACATAATATTATTCAAAGCTGAGCATTAGGTAGTCAGCTGAGCACTTGGGAGAGAATATTGTTTGTTTATATAATAATTTTGTAGAGTTATTGACTATGGATTTGAATACATGAACGTTAAAGGATATGTAAGTTGTCTGGTTCACAGTATTATGGAAAGCCTCTTAAGACTAAGACACCTAATGGATACACTTTCTGATGGGATGAGAACAGACAGTCAGACACTAAACTTTCTCCCATCAATGAAGAGTTGAGACAGAAAAATCAATGTTGCCTTTTAGGTCCAATGATACTGATGGAGTCTGAAACTAATATGGGCCCCGGGGCGGCTCATATTCAATTGATATCACAGCCAATTGGCCGAGTCTCTCTTTCAAGTCAGTTAGCTAGTGAAATCCCGCCAAAAAAGCTCTTTATTCCTAAATGAAACAGCAACATTTGCATTCAAACGGACATGTTTTCGTCACAGCTCAGATATGACATGGGAGGGGCGGCAGCATAAATACAAGAAAAAACTAAATTCTCCAATTAATCAGCGAACGGGGGAGAACAAAAGCAGAGGGTGCATCGTCAAGCGAAGATGACAAAACAACACAATGGGGTGCCTGGTAAATCCCTGTGGCGAGTATCCGTTCCCTCAGAAGGGGATATAAAATAAACAATATTTTCGATTCTCTCTTCATACATAGCCGTCGTCACTACGAGCAATTTATCTGCGGCTTCCTCTGTGAACAGGCTTGAAAAATAAAGGACTTTACCCGTGGTTTGGGACTGGTTGATAAAGACAGGGGAGTGAGGGACGGCCCTGGGTGCTTCCAGGGGATGAAAAGGCATTGTGAGTGCAGAGCGGCGAAGATAACAATGGCTAAAAACTGTAATTAGTCTGAGCGGCATACTGAGGCTTTTGAGCCTTCACAGCACGGCTGCTTACGGAGGTTCTCTTAAGCGTTCACCTAGACTAGGAAATGTTGAAGCTGTCAAGCAAGCGACCACTTTCAAGACAAACGGCGACCAAAATGGCTCTGTGGAGAATATCAACTATCGTTCTAGGGATATTCAAGGGAAAGTATTCCCTATTCACACCAGTGACACTTGTAAGCCAATGACAGGTCTGGGTACTGTAAATCCCTCTGACTTGGACAGCTTAGAATCAAATACTTCAGAAAAGTGTGGACATGAGCACGGAGGACAAGGGCAACATATGATTTTCATAAGTGTGATGATTTAGGTTTGGTTGTTTAATAATGTCTCGTAGCTTGCTTTGTCCTGTAGTATGCTTCCCCAACTCAAACTCTATGGGGAGAAATGTGATTACAATCCTCCTTCATTCCTAACCACTTCAAAGAGAAAGGTTGATGGGACTACAAACCTCCGTCCAGGCTGCGAGACATGATGTAGCGCTTGCTGGTGGAGCGCTCAAAGCAGGGTGCTGGGCGGACGATCTGGGAGCTCGCTCGTCGAGTCTGGGCCTGGGTTCTCCCGCTGTAGCGGAACTTAGAACCCAGGTTTAGGAACTTCTTGGGGGGAGTTTCTGGAGACACCAACCTAGAGGACAGAGAGGAATGTTGAGGGCAGGAGAACAAAGAGGAGACATTAATCTACCTAGAGGTCAAGAAAGACACACAATTACAGCAG
The DNA here is from genome assembly GCF_023373465.1 of Oncorhynchus keta. Classification (NCBI taxonomy): domain Eukaryota; kingdom Metazoa; phylum Chordata; class Actinopteri; order Salmoniformes; family Salmonidae; genus Oncorhynchus; species Oncorhynchus keta. Next base: position 22,488,542 of record NC_068424.1, on the reverse strand, counting down.
GGATGGGTAAATGGTCCTGCAGGGAAGCAGTGTGTGCAGGCAATTGTTCCAACCCAGCATGAAGTTAACCAAGACAATGTTCAATAACTATAGATTTACATCCAAAACCCTTCACTGAAATGGCAGATGTCTACACATTGAGGTGGTGGCCCAGGTCTCACCTGAAAAAGGTGTGGTGCTCCACGCAAACCTTCCATAATCTCTTGGCCGCCCTATGGTTGGGGAGCTTGAACCCAATTGTACTTTCAAACTGCTCAAACTGATGACAAAACATACAGAAAAAACACACAAACACAGGGATCATCAACTAGATTCGGCCGCGGGACAATTTATTTCTTGAGCGGATGGTCGGGGTGCCGGAACATGTAATTTGTTGACTGCAACAAGTCACAGATATAATGTTAGATTAAAAGATAATAATTTCAAACCTTGCATACATTTCTATATGATCATGTGTCTCTCTCTTACACGTGGGAATACTTAGGAACAGATTTCTTAAATTAAAATCACTTGGCGCTAATTTCCTGGTGTTTTTACAGTATTTTATTTCCAACAATAAATGTTGTATTTATTTTTGCTCTGAATACTTGGAGGGCCAAATAAAACCACCCGTGGGCCAAATTCGGGCACACGAGCCACCAGTTGGGGAACCCTGTTCTATGTGATGCTATTCTATGTGATGCCATTCTATGTGATGTGCATACTACCTTCATACATGAAACAGGATCGGGACATTGCTTTCATGTCAGCAGGGCCTTATACTGATATGCTTACCTCTCCAGGGCGTATTTTGATGTAGAAATTATTCCTTTTGTAGGAGATCTTGAGGACCTTGGGCCAGGCGAACCTGTTGATGCGCAAGCGATCGCGGTAGATCAGAAGACCACTGGAGCACACGCCCAACATGATCTCAACACCCTCAGAATCCTGGGAAGGAATGTCAGGAAGCGTGGTTAACTACCTGACACTACTCAAATGAGAGTCCGGGTTGCAAAATTCCTGAAACTTCCACAAAGTGGGATTTCTGAAAAAACCTGGGAACTTTGGTCAAGTTTGTGGAATTTTGTTACTAATCTCACATTGAGGAAGCCTAGGTGTCAGTCAGTTTTGGTCTTAGTCAGCTCACCTATTGGTTGTTGTCCTTTGTTTACTGTTTGCAGGGATATTCAACTTCATGCCTGAAGGGCCAAAGGGCTCCTGGTTTTGTTTACTAACTAGTAATTAATTGATTGATTGAATGTCACTGATTGGCCCAGAGAGTCCAGAAGTGTTTCGTTCCTCCAGGCCTGGAGTTCTAATAGCCCTGGTCTACAGTATGCCCATAGACTTATTCCTAATCTTTTCTAGACTCTACCAAACATGATAACAGCAGAGTAGTTGACTAATGCCAAAACAGATTGACAACCAGGCTAAAAAAAGTTTCTGATTGTTTAAAACAAAAATGGTTGACATTATCAGACACCACCACTTTCTCCTACAAAGAAGTGAGGCAGCCTGAGATGACTGGCGATACGGCAAGCCAAATACAATGCATTATTCAATGAAGGATTCAAATGAGCTTTCTAAAAAAAGGATAATTGAAATGAAAACATAATGAGAGCTGTCGTAATGTTGATGAACATATTTCACAAACCGTCGCCAAACCAAGAACTCAAGAGACAAGAAAATAACCTACATTACCGGAAACCAATTATTTATCCTAAATCGCCTCTTTTCACAGCTCCTACTTTCACTAGTTATCTGTCTGGCTTAGCCAGGAGCAAGTATTGGGCTCTTTCTCAATTGTCTAAGAAGTCTGTCCTCTCCTTGCCTCCTCTCCTTCATTGCACTCAGCTGAAAGAACTGAGCAGGTGAAAGCCAGCCTAATCATGATCTTGCACCATAATGTTTTTACCTGTCACGTTCCAATCAGTGCAGATGAAGTTAAGGAGATGAGGGGAGGAAGCAATTGAGAGCCAATTTACAGAGCACAGTGATGTACGTGTCATAGCTATTTAAAAGTAGTTCTATGGTAGTAACGAGCAAAGCTGAGGTATTTTCATCTACTCTGTCTAAAGTCTAATTCTATGTTCCAATGTCCATGCCTAGTTGCTTCATTCAAGAGGCATGTTAATGTGGATATTGGATGTAGCCTAAATGTGGGATTAAAATGGAGAATACTAGTCACATGACATCACAATGATGAGGCCTTCCCCAAAAGGTCTTGAAGTCTGCAGATGAGCACAGTCAGGCTGCCACAGAGCAGATGGGGGGACAAAGGGTGGTCCACAACTCCGTGTGTGGGATATGAGCACTGGGGCTATGAGGGGATGCAGTATACCATGGGGGGGTGATATCCTACACCTCACAACAGCCACCTAAGAAATTACAATTACAATCATCCACAATGTGGTGAGACAAACCCACAGCCCTAAACGATGGACTCTAACAGTCCATGGTCATGCACGAAGACAGGGGTTTTCAGACAGGAACACATGTAACATACATGTAGCTTTACATACACACAAACAAAATGCAAGCCTTACCTCACCCTTAGCTGGAGACAAGCACTCAAACAGGCTTCCTACCAACTAGGCCATTCAGTAAGAATAAGACAAGAAAAGATAAAAACAGTCTGATCTGACCAAACGGAGGGAAGGTTTCCATGCCATCAGTGAGTCTGTTATGAGTATTTTTATGTATTCCCTTATTTGGTTATGAATTAAAATCATAAGTGCATGTCATTAGTTCATGTTTTTATTTTCATGACAAAACACTGTTTACTCTCTGATGCAATTGGTGCTAGGAGGTGTTGTGAAACGGTTTTTGGTGAACGATTTTTCCTCATGGTGCGTTGGGGTTACATGAGGTCAGATGATATAACCCACAGTACATAGCTGGGTCAGGCTATATTTACATGGCTGGCAACAGAAATACAATTTTCCAAACAATGTTTCTTCGTTAAAGACAAAAAATAACCATATTTGTAAAAGGTTCAGCTAAAATCTAAAATAAGCTCTTTCTCCTCTCCTATTGCTTCTTGAGTATATTCAGTCTGACAATGTTCTTTTATCTAACCGTGCCATGTCCATTCAAATCTATGCCAGTGAATTGGGCCAGTTTTTGATTTGCTTGGTTATATAACAGTGTTGTGTAGATAGGTGATTAGTTAGTCCTAAAATGTCATTCCCAGCTGACATTGCAAACAACATTAACAACCAACCGAGGCACACAGTAACAGCTAGAACAAAATTGAACACAAACCAGAGAGGACATTAGCTAGTGATACGCAGACCATAAAAAGTGTACGCACCTTTGACAGGCTAAAATAATGAATTTGGTAGCAAGGTTAAATTAGTTAATTTCAAAGCCTATGTAAGTGATATCCTTCATTCCCTGCACTTGTGGGGTTTGATGTGTCACTTAGGGCAGTACATAACACCATGGTTTGGATCTAAGGATTCAAACAACAAAGATCCAAATGGCTATTCAAGCTGCTGGCGGTCAAAGGACAGGGAACCAGGCAGAATCATGCAGGTCATAACAGGGCTTTTTCAATTCATGGCAGAGCAGACATTTTGAAAAAACAACAACAGGGTTGGGGTCAATAACAGGTGTTTGTATAAGTTGAATACGGCCCCTTTACCTTGGCATGGTGAAGGTCCACTCCGTACATGGACAGCTTCTTCACGTTCTCGAGGAAGTGCATCTCAGCCTCAGCTGGCATCATTCCTCTGGAGAGAGAGACAAACACACACAGAGGGTTTTGTATGTTTTTTTATACAGTAACTGTTCAGTCCATGACCGTCTCTTCCAATAGGTTATATAGACAGAAAGACAGAAAAATGTAGACAGACAGACAAATAGACTGAGTTGTAGTTCTAGACACAGAGACTGACTTGTAGTTCTAGACAGACAGACAGAGACTGACTTGTAGTTCTAGACAGACACATTGACTTGCTGTTCTAGACAGACAGACTGACTTGTAGTTCTTGTGCAGGTCCATGACCTTCTCCTCCAGCTCCTTGGTTTGGTTGGGGGCAAAGCGGAACTCGCTGACGTAATCTGTCCCAGACTCCTCTGGATCGTAGTCCCCCAGCTCTGATTGGACTGTGTAGGATCCCAGCACCGTGTGGGTGGCAAAGGAGCAGGGCAGACGCCCCGACACCACGTCATCTCTCAACTGGAGGCACAGGTAATATCTGAGAGTGAGAGGGGGAGGAAGGGTGAGGGACAGAGAAAGAGGGGTGGGGAAAAGAAAGGGGAGTAAGGAAGGGAGTTTGTCAGAGAAAAAGAAGTGTGAGAGAAAGGAAAACAAAGAGAAAGAGAGAGTTAATTGGCAGCCAAATGCACAAAGCACAGTAATGAATTGATTAAAAAAATGTGTCATTATGCTAATGTAAAACCCTGAGGACAGAAGAATAAAAACATCCCAGGTGACTCAGACAGCTATTTGGTGAATGTAGACATCCCAAATGTACAAAAATAGCAAACCTCTTGAAAAAGGACATAGTGGACAGCTTCCCGAAGGTGAAACTAGAGAAAGTGTTACCTTGTAATATCCTCAGACAGCTGGGCAGGGTCTGGAGGGTAAAACTTCACGTTGAATGAAAAATTCCAGGCGACTCCTGGAGCGTACAAAAACAAGCGGGTCATTCAAATGACCATTGAACAGTAGGATAGATCCTTTCAGCCTGAGTAACTAGCATGCTGGCTAACATTCAAACCATGCAGAGAATAATATCCAAATACCCATATTCCACGCACCTCTGATCTGTTTCTTCATCTCTTTAGATGGGTCTAACCAGTTCTGGGAGAATTCAAGAGGTCCGTGTCAATTCACCTCTACAAAATAACCAAAATACCCCTAATTACACAGAAAAATAAAAAAGAGAAATTCCACCTTTTGGTTTTCGATATCCCGGAATGTGATGCCAAAGTAGTCCTTTTCCAGGAGGTTAAGCTGCTCACAAACTTTGTGGAATAACACATGGCCTCTCTCCCGTTTCTGCACAGAAAAGCACATGAAAAACTCTTATTCTAGAAATGCTACAAGCATACATTGGACAGATTACTGCGGCAGACCATTTTTCTATTATCTAACCCCTCCTGAATGATAATGGTGTGTCATTGCGCTAAATTGTGATATATTCCTCCAACGGGGTCAGGAGCCATTTAATGAAAGATAGGCACTGGAAAGAGTATTCAGACACACACACGTCTGCCTCTGTGGGTGCCAGTCTTCCTACCATAACTCCACTCTCTACAGGGGGAGGGGGTTGCCTGTCAAAAGGGCTCCACTCCCATCTCCCAGCATCACACCATGTTGTGTCACATCCTGATCCCTGTACTAATGGCTGTTACCTTGCCTGGCCCTCGCAGGGCGAGATCCAAGGCTTTCAGAACCACGATACGTGAACCTGTGAGGCTCCTATTGCTAGCTCTAAATTAGCAACATGCCTTAACGCTTTGTAAAAATAGCCCAATTAAGCCAGGGGTAAAGGGGGCTGACACAGTAGACTTCTTACAAATATGTCACCTTGAAACGGACAAAGATTTGAAGGGTTATATTTTGTAACGTTTTTTGTAGAGGACTAGGTGTGTTAAAACTGGGTTATTTTGTAGTGTTTCTGGAGTAGTAGCGAGGTGTGTTAAAACAAACCAAGTGTCAGAATGAATACTTGACATGGGCTACACAGAAGTTATCCCATCCAAGCTAAACAAAGTACAAAATAACTGTGTGTGTACTGTATGTGCGTGAATGTGTGCGTGTGCGTATGTGTGTGTGTTTGTGCGTGTGTGTTTGTGTGTGTGCAGCTAAAAACACACAAGAGAAAAGAAAATCCCATATTTTCACATATTTTCACAGTGTATTCAGACCCCTTTCCCTTTTCCACATTTTGTTACGTTACAGCCTTATTCTAAAATGGATTTTTTTTTTAATCTAAATTTTTTTCTCTCTTTGTAAATTCAATTGATTAGACATGATTTGGAAAGGCACACACCAGTGCATGTCAGAGCAAAAACCAAGCCATGAGGTTGAAAGAATGGTCCGTAGAGCTCAGAGACAAGATTGTGTCATTGAAGGTCCCCAAGAACATAGTGGCCTCAATCATCTTTAAATGGAAGAAGTTTGTAACCACAAAGACTCTTGCTAGAGCTGGCCGCCTGGCCAAACTGAGAAATCAGGGGAGAAGGACCTTGACCAGGGAGGTGATCAAGAACCAGATGATCACACTGACAGAGCTCTAGAGTCCCTCTGTGGAGATGTGATAACCTTTCAGAAGGACAACCATTTCAGCAGCACTCCACAAACCAGGCTTTTATGGAAGAGCGACCAGACGGAAGCCACTCCTCAGTAAAAGGCACATGACAGCCGGTTATGAATTTGTGAAAAAGCAGCTAAAGAATTCTGACCGTGAGAAACAAGATTCTCTGGTCAGACAGATTCTCTGGTCAGACAGATTCTCTGGTCTGACGAAACCAAGATCGAACTCCTTGGCCTGAATGCCAAGCGTCATCTCTGGAGGAAAGCATCATGTTGTGGGGATATTTTTCAGTGGCAGGAACTGGGAGACTAGTCAGGATCAAGGGAAAGATGAACGGAGCAAAGTACCGAGAGATCCTTGATGAAAACCTGCTCCGGAGAACCTCAGACTGGGGAAAAGGTTCACCTTCCAACAGGACAATGACCCTAAGCACAAAGCCAAGACAACACAGGAGTGGCTTCGGGATAAGTCTCTGAAAGTCTTTGAGTGGCCCAGCCAGAGCCCGGACTTGAACCCAATTGAACATCTCTGGAGAGACCTGAAAATAGCAGCGCAGCAACGCTCCCCATCCAACCTGACAGAGCTTGAGAGGATCTGTAGAAAAGAATGTGAGAAACTCCCCAAATACAGGTGTGCCAAGCTTGTAGCGTCATACCCAAGAAGGCTTGAGGCTGTAATCGCTGCCAAAGGTACTTCAACAAAGTACTGAGTAAAGGGTCTGAATACTTATGTAAATGTGATATTTCCGGTTTTGCAAACATTTCTAAAAACCTGTTTTTGCTCTGTCATTATGGGGTATTGTGTGTCGATTGATGAGAAAAAGATAAACAATGTAATCCATTTTAGAATAAGTCTGAAACGTAACAAAATGTGGAAAAAGACAAAGGGTTGTGAATACTTTCCGACTGTACTGTATAAATGAGGAAAATGCTCATCTCCTTGATTTACTGTGAAATGCAGTCAAGCGATTTCCCAGGTCGTACGACCTCTTGGGGTTAAAGGTCGACCGATTAATCGGAATGGCCGTTTAATTAGGGCCAATTTCAAGTTTTCATAACAATCGGAAATCTGTATTTTTGGACACCGATTTGGCCGTTTTTAAAATTTATTTAATTTATTTACACATTTATTTAATCTTAATTTAACTAGGCAAGTCAGTTAAGAACACATCCTTATTTTCAATGACGGCCTAGGAACGGTGGGTTAACTGTCTTGTTCAGGGGCAGAACGACAGATTTTTACCTTGTCAGCTCAGGGATTCAATCTTGCGGTTAACTAGTCCAACGCTCTAACCCCCTTCCTCACGAGGAGCCCGCCTGTTACGCGAATGCAGTAAGAAGCCAAGGTAAGTTGCTAGCTAGAATTGAACTTAATCAATCAAAATCACTAGTTATAACTACACATGGTTGATGATATTACTAGTTTATCTAGCGTGTCCTGCGTTGCATATAATCGATGCAGTGCACAGTCGCGAAAAAGGACTGTCGTTGCTCCAACGTGTACCTAACCATAAACACCAATGCCTTTCTTAAAATCAATACACAGAACTATATATTTTAAACCTGCATATTTAGCTAAAAGAAATCCAGGTTAGCAGGCAATACTAACCAGGTGAAATTGTGTCACTTCTCTTGCGTGCATTGCACGCAGAGTCAGGGTATATGCAACAGTTTGGGCCACCTGGCTCATTGTGAACTAATTTGCCAGAATTTTACGTAATTATGACATAACATTGAAGGTTGTGCAATGTAACAAGAATATTTAGACTAACGGATGCCACCCGTTAGATAAAATACGGAATGGTTCCGTATTTCACTGAAAGAATAAACGTCTTGTTTTTTCGAGATGATAGTTTTCTGGATTCGACTATATTAATGAACTAAGGCTCGCATTTCTGTGTGTTATTATGTTATAATTAAGTCTATGATTTGATAGAGCAGTCTGACTGAGCGATGGTAGGCACCAGCAGGCTCATAAGCATTCATTCAAACAGCACTTTTGTGCATTTTGCCAGCAGCTCTGCTGTTTATGACTTCAAGCCTATCAACTCCCGAGATTAGGCTGGTGTAATGATGTGATGTGAAATGGCTAGCTAGTTAGCGGGGTGTGCACTAATAGCGTTTCAAACGTCACTCTTTCTGAGACTTGGAGTAGTTGTTCCCCTTGCTCTGCATGGGTAACGCTGCTTCAAGGGTGGCTGTTGTCATTGTGTTCCTGGTCCGAGCCCAGGTAGGAGCGAGGAGAGGTACGGAAGCTATAGTATTACACTGGCAATACATCCAATAGTCAAAGGTATATGAAATACAAATGGTATAGTGAGAAATAGTCCTATAATTCCTATAATACCTACAACCTAAAACTTCTTACCTTGGAATATTGAAGACTCATGTTAAAAGGAACCACCAGCTTTCATATGTTCTCATGTTCTGAGCAAGGAACTTAAACGTTAGCTTTCTTACATGGCACATATTGCACTTTTACTTTCTTCTCCAACACTTTGTTTTTGCATTATTTAAACCAAATTTAACATATTTCATTATTTATTTGAGGCTAAATTGATTTCATTGATGTATTATATTAAGTTAAAATAAGTGTTCATTCAGTATTGTTGTAATTGTCATTATTACAAATAAATGTTAAAAAAATCGTCCGATTATTCGGTATTGGCTTTTTTTGTCCTCCAATAATCGGTATCGGTATCGGCGTTGAAAAATCTTAATCGGTCGACCTCTACTTGGGGTACCACTTAACCACCACAACCTTATTAAACACCCAGTAATATAGGAACAATATAAACTATGTGCATTAGCCATGGGCAGCTAACAGCTAACGCTAAAGAGGATAATCTCTGCAGCCTTAATTTCCCCTTCCAATCACCAGAAGGAGCACTTCAGCGATGTCACTCACTGTCTGAGTGACCCAAACAACATCCAAACAAAGAATTTAGCTCCTGAACAATGAGGACAAACAGAGATGGAGAGATAAAGGTGTTTCCACTTCCCTAGCTCCTCTACCGCACTACATCCATTACTAGGGCTCAATCTCAAATCACTCCCTTCTCCTTGGCCCTCGATTTGCTCGCTCCCATGCGCCTCCGCCAATTGCGCACGTGTCCCAAAGCTGAGGGAGCGAAAATGATCGAGGGTTTAGGGGCTAATTAGACCTTCAGATAGCCGCTTCGGCCAAGCCAGCAAGGCTTCAGAGTGAAGTACTATCCCGACACGCACCGCAATATCTATGGAGTTGGCGCAATTTGCTACTAAAGAATGGAGAGGCGTGCCTAATTATACGCCACATGTATTAGCTAACAGATGAAATACCTCCCACATTAAATGTTGAACTGTTGAACAAGTTTATATCTTGTAAAACAACAGGGGGGATTTGTTTACTTGATTTTCATGCTTTTTAAAAACTATCTAACGAGTGTGTCCTGAAGTTGATGGGTTTATTGATCCCATCGCCACTCACACTGGAAGTCGTTCTCAGAGTTCTGTCAGCAACACGTGACAATGGAGGGCCCTCCGAGCACGTCGGTAGGGGCGAGGGGGGGACTTGGATTCACTATAGGAGTGTTGTTGTGACATTGATGGGGCTGATGGGTAGTTAAGTGGAATGTTGTAGAGGTGACTTGGGAGGTTAGAGCGACATTGATGATTCAGACCATGTGACCCAGAAGCGGAGTGGCCTGTGACAGACGTGACACTGTGCATGTCACTGCGAGAGAGGAGGGGATGTCACGCTATCACCCGCTTCATTATTTTTATCCCCTCAGTAAACTTCTTGTCCCTCTCTCACCTCTCCCTAAAGGTACTATCTACAATCTAAGGGTTATTCGGTTGTCCCCATAGGAGAACCCTTTGAAGAACCCTTTTTGGTTCCAGGCAGAACCCTTTTGGTTCCAGGTAGAACCCTTTTGGGTTTCATGTAGACACTTTTCCCAGAGGGGTCTACATGGAACCGACATTTGTTCTATGTGGAACCAAAAAGGACGACCAAAGAACCATTTTGGAACCCTTTTTTCTACCGAGTGTATCCATCTCCCTTCTCCCCTCAAGCCTTTCCACTCTCCTCTCTACCTCTCCTTTCCCCTCTCTCCTGACCTCTATCCCCTCACTCCTAACCTCTATCCCCCCAAAACATTACCATATCTCTCCTCCCCTGCCTTATCCCCTCTCTTCCTTTTCTGTCCTCTCCTCCCTCATCGCTCTCCTCCCCTCTCTTATCCACCTTTCTCCCCCCTATCTCTCCTCTGTCCTCTCTGCCAGGGAAAGAGCCAGTCAATAATCACTGCAACATGTTTAGCCCGGGGCCACACCCCTCTCTTCGCAGTGTCGCTTTCCCATGGCCACCTACACAGAGCGACCAACAAACGATCGAGCCAACCGGCCACAATGCTTTATCTTTTTCCATTGAATGTACCGACTAATCTGGCCATATCCAGTCTGGGGCTCAAACTGCACTAATAGATTGGTTTTTTCTCCAGTAGTTGGTCGACAGAGCTGGCTAGAAGCTGAAGAACAGAACCTCTGTTTTTTGTGGAGACAAAGCAGTAAATGTGTAGGAATGGACAGATTTATACAGAGTGATGGATGTCTGCTTAGAGGGAAAACGCCAATGTTGGCCAAAAAACTGTCTGATTATGCGCCAGTGGGGGATGGGGTGTTTTTCAATGTATACAGCCAAGTATTAGGTCTAAGGGGAGTTTATTACAATAATGTTAAAAGCAGAGTGAATTCCATTGGGGCAAGCTTCCATAGTCTTTAATTATGTTAAGATCAGATAATACAGGAAATAAAGGAACAGCCATGCATATAGATAAGCTTGCTAACCTATATTGGCAGCGTTAGTATTCCAGTAGAACAAGACCATTAATGTCCACTCAATTCATGTAGACAGAGGTGACTTTGTAGAATGAGACGTCATCAATTCAGCGTGATAAAAAAATAATTTCAAGACAACTTTGAGCAAACCCCACAAAGTATGACTTGAGAAAGAAATTATAAGTCAGTGAGACTAACTTTGATAAATACATGTCCTGCCCCCTCTGATCCCTGGTGAACTCTGCAACACACGCAAACGCACACACACACACACACACACCAACCCATCCCTACACGCACGTTAACCCACCTACCTGCAAAACTCCCCTCAACCCCAAGTGGTGACCCCCTCCACCCACCTCCACCACACAGGTGTAGTCGGAGCCATCAAGTAGGGTGACCTTGCACTGCATGGTCTTGTAGCTGCGAACGCTCCGGCCTCCACCAGGAGACCTGGACAGCTTACTGGTGGACGACCTGTGTGAGGTCCTGTCCTCCTCCACCTGCGATGGATCAAGCTGATTCTCCTGTGGGACCACGCCTCCCTCCGCTCTCTCGCCCTTCTGGACAAGGGGGGCACAGGTTTTAACATAGCACTGTGATGAGAATGTTAAAGTGTGTTGATTATGATAATGTGTTGTTTTGGACTCAACAGGGTGTGACACGATTGGTCAAGTGGAATAAATAGTTGGTGGGCCGGATGAATGTGATGGAAATGTTAAAGGGATACTTCTGGATTTTGGCAATGAAGCCCTGTATCTACTCAGATTAACTTTCTATTTTTATGTCTTTGTGAATTACATCATGACATTCGGGAGTGGGGGCAATTTTTTTGATGATCCTAATAATAAATACATTATTTAAATAGGAAAAATAAATGACTTTTTAATGGGGCTTGAACACAACCAGTCATGATGCTGTAGATAACGTTTTTTTTGCCAAAATCCAGAAGTATCCCTTTAAGGAGAAGTTATTTGGACACTTGTTTATTATAAACCTGAATAGTACTACTGTGGCTGTTTGATATTGTATCAAATGTTTCAAATTCAGCCATTTAAAGCCTATTCCCACATTATTTACTGTATAGGCTAAATGAGGATGATGGTGCCAAAGACAGTACATACAGTATGAAGATAGGTTTCTCCAATAGAAATACACGATCATGCTTGTAGGCGATGTCATAGCAACGCTGGCTAGCTAAGCTCAAGCTCAGAAACTGGTCATCAGGTCTAATGGCCGTCTTGTGCCGGACTGCGCATGTGCAGGCAGTTAAATCAAAGGCACTCCTTCGATATAAAGTGTTTTTGATGAAAATGCAAATGTTTTAGATTTGGATTGTCACTTTCATGAGGTTGGAGTAATAACATGTTTGACTACTTAAGTCATTGACTCGAATCTAGGTTGTGTCTTTAGATTTAGAGAATATTAACAAATAAGGAATCATTTTTCACTTCTCTCATTAACTTCCCAAACCCTGGCCGTGTCTACTTTGCTTAGAAACTCTGTGACAGTGCTATTTTTTGTGGGTGTGGCTAACCTGCTTCTTCCTGACAGGCGTGCTGTGGGCGGCAGCCGGGGGGAAAGAGTCCGCCTCCAGGAGTGGAACCGCACTGGCCTCCTGCTGGTCCGCGCTGGACTCTGAATTTGGTTCTGTCGTCATGACGATTCACCCTACAACACAGCAAATAAATACACACAAAAGAAGATGGAAGAATTTCGACTGAGACAAAATAATAATAAAATAATTCAACACAAGACAACAGTTGCAAAACATGCCCTAATACATGGCCACATTTCTAGATACAACTGAAATCTAACCAATTGAAAATGAAATGCTATAATAATATGTACCCTGAATACTTTCTGCAATGCAGACATAATCATATTTCCAACCACCACACCGTCAATCTGAGGAAGAGATCCATATGTGTTAATCTGGGATCAATCAAGAATAACCTGCATAGCAATGAAGTACACTTTCTCACTGCCGACGCCAAACATATCTAGGACAACAGCCATGATAAGAAGCTCTTGTAATGTGAAAGTCAACATTGATTTGACTACTAATGTATTTTACATAGCTTCAAGGTTGAAACAGAGGTGACACTACAGTACTTCTCTATATAATAAGCTTCCTTGAGACAGCAGTGATTCAATTCAGATTAAATCAGTGACGAGTTGTGAGACACGTCACATTCGCCCCAGCATTAATATACCTCAATGTCTCATTGTGACAGTCCACCAAGTGTCTTTCAAATTTAAATGAATCGAGGTGTAACTGGTAACTACAACAGTGCAGTACAATTTACAGTACTATATTTTTGATATGCATGATAATGGCCCCATTTTCCATTGACAAACCATAAGGACTTAATGTTGTGTATATGGGTTCCCCTGAGAACACACTGTAATGGTACAACCACTTCAATATATTCAGCTGTCTGAAAGAACAAAGTCAGTAAAAAATATCAAATGCGTCTTTATTCTGTAAAGAAAACGACACTCTACACTCCATTACAGTTCATTCGCTTATCATCTGACACCTTATAAACAACCTATTACCATTTAATAATTCCCACATGCTAACTCCAAAATAATCACAATGAATATGTATTAATGTCAGATGTATCCATGCTGTAATGAATCTGTAATAAATCTTAGTAGTAAGGAAAGGGCAATGTTCGTATGTGAACTTTAGCCAGCATAGCTGGAAGTGTTTGGCTGGGGAAGTGTGGCTTTCACGCACGCACGCACGCACGCACGCACGCACGCACGCACTCACACACACACACACACACACACACACACACACACACACACACACACACACACACACACACACACACACACACACACACACACACACACACACACACACACACACACACACACACGCACACACACACACGCTTTAGGGCTATTTATACTTTATCACCAGTGTTTACCCACAACATGGGACTGGGCTCAGTTACCCCTGCAGGTCTCCACACACATGGTGCAGGGGTTCCAGTATCACACACATACAGACACACATGTGCGCACACACACACACTAATGCACAAAAATATGGGCAAACAGACATATTAAACGTAAACATGCTGAGGCATGCACACACACGCACGTAGACAGGTGCCATGACACCCCTACCCACACATGGCCACTCAGGCCCATGGCAGTCAGAGTATGCAGGGTTCAAATATGTACCACACCCAATCAGCTACTACTGTAACGGCCAGTTAAGAGTTATGTTCTTTACTGCTTTCTCCCTCAGAAACTAAGTCAAAGTCGCACTTAAGTTGTTTGAACAAAAACATGCCCTCAGCAACACACCATGAACTGCCGTTGAACTCACTGCGTTCATTCCATAATGCTTTAATTCAATTAATGCTCAGCGTTGCGATGAATACAGATAATACAAAGACTCTGTGAGGTCCACCAGATACACATCCCCTAGAGAAACACTTTTGAGAGTATTTCATTCTTCCTCAGTCAACAACGGGTATATCCTAGCTGGGTTTGGAATGGGCTCTGTGGGCCGTAAGCCTGTGGAACCTTCTCTTGGTTTAATCTACAATCTGTAATATAGGTCAGTGTGCACTGCTGACCAGGCAGAAGGTTGTCAGACACACTATAAGCTCTCCATCCGTTTATTCCAACCAAAGAGGTGACAGATTGGAGGAGCCCAGCTATGAGGACCGGACCCTGTTGCCATGAAAACCATAAGTATAAGCAATAAAAACGTCAATACCAATCTCCAAAATGATTTTCCATATCCGAGCTTCAGGAAAAAGCGGATGTAAAAGCTGGAAGGGAAGGGATGTAGACTAACTACGATATGAGTATGTGTCTGCATAATGAACAAAATATAAAAAAAGAGGGCTGTGGCCGGTCACGAAATTTCATCAGCCGGTGATTGTCAAGCAAATAACTGTCGGTCTCACGGTAATTGACCGTTAATTAACATAAACATATTTAGCATCTCCTGGCTTCCACACATATCCTACAAGCCACTGATGCAGACCTTTGGAACATTTCCATTTTAAAAAGTCTAATAAATCCATGTAATATCGACTACACCTTCACAATAAATCCATGATTTATTTTAGATGATATAAAGAAAATGTAGACTATTTCAGAAGAACAGAATAGCATAATCTGAGTTGTCCTCATTTAGCAGACAAGATGTGCTTAGAATTCTGTGGCATTATTTTATATTATTTAATAGTATGAAGAATACAATTGAACAAAGCTGAATAAAATATAAATATTTTCTCCAAACGATTTGAGGGAGTGCGCACATGCAGCTCTGTGTTGAGCGGTTAACAAAGAAATCATTATTTTAGCTTCAAATGTTAATAAGCTATTAGGCCATTTCTTCACATTATAAGCACATGGCAGTAGGCTATTATAAACAGGAATGTTCCATTAGCGGGAAAACACCATTATCAAAAGTGACTACAATTGCGATTATTATAAAGGTGCATTTTTATGGTGAAAATTATCTTCCCTAAACTTGAAAGTCACACACTGTTTATGTATGCCAGTTAGGCTCTAAACCCCTTGTAAAGCAAATGAATGTACTTCATTTAAAGACCTTTTTTGGCCACTTTAGTTGTGATATAAACCTTATCAAAACATATAGACCTATAGGCTAGGCTACTTGATGTGTGCAACTATGATTTGAAAAAGTCTGTTTCTTATACTGGGCATCATTCACAAGTGATAGGCTAATATTGTCACCCATCAGACTATTCTTGATTTAATCTTGTCGTTACATATACAAAATAATATGTGTGTGAAATTTGCTGTGATTTAGAATGGACCATTATCATGCAGCTGTATTGAAACAGAGGCAGTGGGGAAAGAATACATGTCATCTCTGCTCTTAAGTAGCAGATGGAGGACGCTTTCCCGTGGTTCATTTTCATGCCAGCCAGGTAGGCTATACTCCTGTTGTAAAGATAAGCAATGTGCTTAATATTAGGAAAGTTGCGAAATAAATATAATAGGCCTAGCCTATTCAGTAGAGGTCATCACTCTGTTTTCTCACCAACTGCATAGCCTATGGAAATGTTGCGCAACATGAGCTCATGAAGTGTTTGATTCCATTTTCGAATACATTTGCATTGATGTCAAAGTGATTAGAGGTACAATAGAGTGCTGAGTACCAGGCAGTTAGCACATTTGGTAGGCTACTAATGAGGTGTGGCGGTAATGCGGTCACTGCAGCAGCCCTATGTAGGCCTAACGCAAATTCATCATCATAATGCAAAGATTCTTGTCAGAATGCATTAGCATCAATTTGTAAAAAGATGCCATATTACCTGCCAGTGTGGAGGTAATCAGAAGAATTATAGCATAATGGTAAATTATAATAACTTTTTACTAGAAACAATATTTCCCTGACTTGCATAACCTTAGCTTCATTAACTTAACGTTGACTGCAAATATTGTATAATCTATCGACATTTACATATAGTGAAAGAATGTGTATTTTCTTGACAACAATGCGCATATTTTTTACCTCTAAAGATGACAGAAATAGTAAATTGGCCAGGCAAAAAGTCAAGGTGTAAACTAAATGCCAGGGGAGAATTCAAAGAGGTAAAAAGACTGTGAGCGCATAAACGCTAATAAAATGTACGGCCACACAACAAGGGCATTCGATTTTGAAATGAACCGCTCCCAAATGTGGCCTGTTCATATGTGCAGATGGGGAATATTATCTCGCCAAAAGTGATATAGGACGGGTGAAATTGGAGATTGGAACATAATTTTTTACTTTATAAAGGGTTTATAATTAGTTTACATACTGTCAGTTAAACACATTTAACTCCTTCGCTACAATTGTGAGATGAGAAAGGACATATGAGAAATAGATTACGCACACAAGCCCCGACCAATGATACCAACTGAAAACAGAATAGGAGCATAGATTGTGGAGAAGCTTGGATGAGGAGAGAGTGATCGACTAGCAATACAATAAAGTCAAGAGTCAAGCACCTGTCGCCCCCTTCCCCAAACTCCCCGTGCTACACCACCATAATTCTATTCATCTGCTGTAGGAGTAGTGATGAGTCTGTATTATTCATCTGCTGTAGGAGTAGTGATGAGTCTGTATTATTCATCTGCTGTAGGATTAGTGGTGAGTCTGTGACATAGAGACCATGAAGGGAATGAGCTGACTAAACACAACCTTCCAGGCTGAAATTACAAATATTAGTGTGTGTGTCCCCGTGTGCGTGACTTTTTTCTTTCTTTTTTTCTTTCACCTTTATTTAACCAGGTAGGCTAGTTGAGAACAAGTTCTCATTTACAACTGCAACCTGGCCAAGATAAAGTAAAGCAGTGCAACACAAACAACAACACATGGAACATACAGACATACAGTCAATAACACAATAGAAAAAAGTCTATACACAGTGTGTGCAAATGAGGTAAGATAAGGGAGGTAAGGCAATAAATAGCATTTAGCAATTAAACACTGGAATGAAAGATGTGCAGAAGATGAATGTGCAAGTAGATATACTGGGGTGCAAAGGACCAAAAATATATAACAGTATAGGGATGAGGTAGTTGGATGGGCTATTTACAGATGGGATATGTACAGGTGCAGTGATCTGTGAGCTGCTCTGACAGCTGGTGCTTAAAGTTAGTGAGGGAAAGGTGAGTCTCCAGCTTTAGTGATTCTTGCAATTTGTTCCAGTCATTGGCAGCAGAGAACTGGAAGGAAAGGTGGCCAAAGGAGGAGTTGGCTTTGGAGGTGACGAGTGACATATACCTGCTGGAGCGCGTGCTACAGGTGGGTGCTGCAATGGTGACCAGTGAGCTGAGATAAGGCGGGGCTTTACCTAGCAAAGACGACCTAGATGACCTGGAGGGCAGTGGGTCTGGCGACGAATATGAAGCGAGGGCCAGTGAACGAGATCATACAGGTCGCAGTGGTGGGTAGTATATGGGGCTTTAGTGACAAAACGAATGGCACTGTGATAGATGCATCCAATTTGCTGGGTAGAGTGTTGGAGGCTATTTTGAAAATGACATTGCCCGAAGTCGAGGATCGGCAGGATAGTCAGTCTTTCGAGGGTATGTTTGAGCATGAGTGAAGGATGCTTTGTTGCGATATAGGAAGCCGATTCAAGATTTAATTTTGGATTGGAGATGCTTAATGTGAGTCTGGAAGGAGAGTTTACAGTCTAATCAGACACCTAGGTATTTGTAGTTGTCCACATATTCTAAGTCAGAACCGTCCAGAGTAGTGATGCTGGACAGGTGGCAAGTGCGGGCAGAAATCGGTTGAAGAGTATGCATTTAGTATTACTAGCATTTAAGAGCATTTGGAGGCCACGGAAGGAGAGTTGTATGGCACTGAAGCTTGTCTGGAGGTTAGTTAACACAGTGTCCAAAGAAGGGACAGAATTATACAGAATGGTGTCGTCTGCGTAGAGGTGGATCAGAGAATCACCAGCAGCAAGAGCGACATCATTGATGTACCCAGAGAAAATAGTCGGCCCGAGAATTGAACCCTGTGGCACCCCCATAGAGACTGCCAGAGGTACGGACAACAGGCCCTCCGATTTGACACACTGAACTCTGTCTAAGAAGTAGTTGGTGAACCAGGCGAGGCAGTCATTTGAGAAACCAAGGCTGTTGAGTCTGCCGATAAGAATGTGGTGACTGACAGAGTCGAAAGCCGTGGCCAGGTTGATGAATACCTCTGCACAGTATTGTCTCTTATCGATGGCAGTTATGATATCGTTTCGGACCTTGAGCGTGACTGAGGTGCACCCATGACCAGCTCTGAAACCAGATTTCACAGCGGAAAAGGTACAGTGGGATTCAAAATAGTCGGGGATCTGTTTGTTAACTTTGCTTTCGAAGACCTTAGAAAGGCAGGGTAGGATAGATATAGGACTGTAGCAGTTTGGGTCTAGAGTGTCTCCCCCTTTGAAGAGGGGGATGACCGCGGCAGCATGGCCAGCTGTAGAAAAATGCTTATTGAAATTCTCAATTATTGTGGATTTATTGGTGGTGACAGTGTTTCCTAGCCTCAGTGCAGTGGGCAGCTGGGAGGAGGTACTCTTATTCTCCATGGACTTTACTGTGTCCCAGAACATTTTGGAGTTTGTGCTTCAGGATGCAAATTTCTATTTGAAAAAGCTAGCCTTTGCTTTCCGACTAATGGGTCACTGGCTGGTTAACTCATCCAGGCCCGGATAGACTCAATACTGCTTCACCACCAGGGAAGCCCTGTGAGGCTACAGCCAGTGACTCTACAGATTCTGGTTCATAGAAATGCTATGTTGTTGATTGTGATTTCAATCATTTTAATCTGGTGTTTGAATTGGGAATGACTCTGAGCACTTATTGGTTCAAGCTGGTCGGTCTATTGAACAGGTTGACAGCAAGTCAGCAGACTAACTGACATCAGCTTCACTCCGATAAAACAGTGAGCCACAATCATCTCTCTCTCCTGTCAAGCTTGTTTGATGTTTGCCTCTGCCTCAGGGTGATTCTAGCTTTGTTTGGGAAAACAGAGAGTTGACTTTGCTTTACAGAGACTAAAAACATCCGGGGTCAAAGAGGACGAAAGACACTACAGCCCAGATATAAAAGAATAATGCAATCAAACAAGAGAGGGAGGGGCTAGCGAGCGAGATAACGCTTGAGCGAGTTTGAGATAGAAAAGATTAAAGCTTACAAAAGATCAGGACATTCTCATCTCAATTGCGTTTTACACCACATCAAACAAATGTGTAGCAAACAGGAAGAAGGCAACGGCTGAGTTTCCTCTCGTTTCTTTCAGTGAGCAAAAAATAGCCCACAGCATGCTCTGCTTCTCAGAGGCTGATAGGTACTGATGGGAGCTGCTCCGAGCACTCCACCAAAGGGGATATTGAGAAATATTCTGAGACAGCCCCACTGACCCCTGGAGAGAGAGAAATGGGACGTGTCCCAATCCTCTAATGTAGGATTTTATTTCCTCCATGTGTCTTTTCTTCAATTGTGGTTCAGGGATGAAATCAGGCACACAGAGTGAAGACTGTTAGATAGGTGCTATCTAGTACCAAAAAAGGGTTCTTTGGCTGTCCCCATAGGAGAACCCTTTGAAGAACCCCTTTTGTTTCCAGGTAGAACCCTTTTGGTTCCAGGTAGAACCCTTTTGTGTTTCATGTAGACACTTTTCCCAGAGGGGTCTACATGGAGCCAACATTTGTTCTATGTGGAAAAAAGGACAACCAAAGAACCATTTTGGAACCCTTTTCACCCTTTCCACAGAGGGTTCTACATGAAACCCAAAAGAGTGCTACCTGGAACCAAAAAGGTTTCTCCTATGGGGACAGCGGCAGAACCCTTTTAGAACCCTTTTTTCTGAGAGTGAAGGAACCCTATTCAATCAAAGTAAATCATGTTTACTTTACAGTTTCAAGTCAACTGCAAAACATGCTTTTCTGCTGTGCAAGGACTTTCTGGTAATTTATTACTAGGTTTTATGGAAGTAGGTTGACTACATTTAAAATACCCAAACGCGGGATGATTTTGCGCAACATTCGCGGGACAGTGTAGCCTACTATAATATTTTTGGGGGCAGCAACCCCCCAACAAAATACCCCTCCCGCTGCACCGAATGATCCATGGTAAGTAAATTCCACTCTTGAGAAAAAATACATCAATTGGATTCATTACACTTAGTAGTAATACTACTGAGCTATACAAGGTTTGCTGACATTGCTTCAGTCCAAATTATACTGTCTTAAGAAAAAATGATGTAAAATGCAATACTAAAGAGATTACATAAATGTACAGATGTATGATCTTAATTTGATCACCCTGTTGCAGGATAACTTGTAGTGCATTTGAGGTTTAAAAATACTTCTGAAGTTTGTAATTTCCACTATGTCAGACTTTATTTTCACTTACGAAAAATGTATCAACACTTACAAAAATGCCCATTAATTATAATCCACATAATAATTCATATTTCCACATAATAATTCATACTTCCTAAAATCCTACATCTGTAGCCTACTGTGCATCACATTTTCAAAAAATATTTTCACTATTGTCCATGCTCTGCAAAACACCTTGACAAAAGGAGCCCCCCAAAAAGACACAAAGGTGGCCATTGTTGCGGTAGTTACTATGGCAACATTAGAGATAGTCCAGGCTAAACAGTAGGAACACCAGTAAACTGCAGCCCAATTTAGGCCAGCATAGCAGTCTTCTGTTGGACTAATATTAAAGCAGCAGAGAAAACAGAACAAACAAGAAAGATCCCATGAAGGTCAGGAAATCCTTTCCAGACATTCTGATACAAGGAAATTATAATCCTCATTATGTTGTAAATGTTCTCTATTTTCGCTTGAAAAATCATGAGACAAATTTGCATTTCTCTACGTTACTAGTAAGCAGAAATCTGAATTATTCAAGCCATCATCTGAAGGTAATTTATTTATCAGAAAAAGGAGTAAAAATTGACTTGACAAAGGAGCTGATATTTCAACCAGAATTAATCAACTTTCATGACCAATGAAGCAAGGGTGGGAATTCAAGAAAAAACAGGATTTCACCACAGAGATAAAGGCCAGTAGGTCCACAAAAAATAACATGTCATCCATACTGATCAAAAATATAAATGAGTTATAGTTCATAATAAGGAAATCAGTCATTTTCAGCTTTCAGGAATTGTGTACAGATCCATGCGACAATGGGCCTCAGGATCTCAGGACCACAATGCAATTGTGTTAGTTTTCCGTAGCTTACAGTATGTCTGCCTACGGTTGGACATTTTGGGGAATATTCTGAGGTGGAAACCTTCTGTGGGAATTAATGGGAATATATGGGAATTAATGGGAATACATGGGAATTAACGGAAATATATGCAAATGAATATTAATACCAATTAAATGTAGATGTTTTTTGCATTGGATATATTTACCATATCATACGGAGACAGAAACATAAACCTTTTACCTAATAATTGCAAATTATTAAATCCTTCCAATAGAAATTGTAAAAACAATTTAGTTACGAATTGAACTTAAATTAGAAGAGTTTGTATTTTTGTATTTATTATGGATCCCATTTGCTGCTGCCAAAGCAGCAGTTATACTTCCTGGGGTCCAGCAAAATGAAGGCAGTTTATAGCATTTTAAAACATTACAATACATTCACAGATTTCACAACACACTGTGTGCCCTCAGGCCCCTACTCCACCACTACCACATATCTACAGTACTAAATCCATGTGTATGTATAGTGTGTATGTTAGTGTGTATGTTAGTGTGTGTGTGTGTGTGTGTGTGTGTGTGTGTGTGTGTGTGTGTGTGTGTGTGTGTGTGTGTGTGTGTGTGTGTGTGTGTGTGTGTGTGTGTGTGTGTGCGTGTGCCAATGTTTGTGTTGCTTCACAGTCCCCGCTGTTCCATAAGGAGTTTTTTTAATCCGTTTTTTAAATCTAATTTTACTGTTTGCGTCAGTTACTTGATGTGGAATAGAGTTCCATATAGTCATGGCTCTATGTAGTACTGTATGCCCCCCATAGTCTGTTCTGGACTTGGGGACTGTGAAGAGACCTCTTGTGGCATGTCTTGTGGGGTATGCATGGGTGTCCGAGCTGTGTGCCAGTAGTTTAGACAGACAACTTGGTGCATTCAACATGTCAATCAATACATCTTATGAATAAAAGTAGTGATGAAGTCAATCTCTCCTCCACTTTCAGCCATGAGAGATTGACATGCATATTATTAATATTAGCTCTGTGTTCATCCAAGGGCCAGCCATACTGCCCTGTTCTGAGCCAATTGCAATTTTCCAAAGTCCTTTTTTGTGGCACCTGACCACACGATTGAACAGTAGTCAAGGTGCGACAAAACTAGGGCCTGTAGGACCTGCCTTGTTGATAGTGTTGTTAAGAAGGCAGAGCATCACTTTATTATAGACAGACTTCTCCCCATCTTAGCTACTACTGCCTCAATATGTTTTGACCATGACAGTTGTCACAATCTAGTGTTACGCCAAGTAGTTTAGTCATCTCAACTTGCTCAATTACCACATTATTTATTACAAGGTTAAGTTGAGGTTTATTGTTTAGTGAGTATTTTGTTCCAAATATAATGCTTTTAGTTTTAGAAATATTTAGGGCTAACTTATTCCTTGCCACCCACTCTGAAACTAACTGCAGCGCTTTGTTGAGTGTTGCAGTCATTTCAGTCGCTGTAGTAGCTGACGTGTATAGTGTTGAGTCGTCCGCATACATAGAAACTCTGGCTTTACTCAAAGTCAGTGGCATGTCGTTAGTAGAAATTGGAAAAGGGAAGGGGCCTAAACAGCTACGCTGGGGAATTCCTGATTCCATGTGAAGAGTTGACTATTCACATGGGATGATTTCACTGAACAACAAAAGAACGGGACTATTTAATGATCCCCAATAATCCATTGCATCTCCCAAAAACAGTTTTTAACATACATCTTTATGTCTTCCTCTCAGGCTTCCATGTCTTCTCTCTGGACCTCCTCAATGTCCACCTCTTGAACATCAGACACTGCGGCCTCATCTTCACTGTCACTTTCCAAGCTTGTTGAGGATGGGTCATTGTCAGGCTCAAAAAGCCCCAAATTTGCCCAGATGGCAACAAGTTCTTCAACCCTTGTTTTTGTCAGCCTGTTGCGTGCTCTGGTGTGTGTGTTCCCAAACAAGGACCAGTTGCGCTCTGAGGCGGCTGATGTTCGTGGGATTTGGAAGATGATGGAGGCAACAGGGGAAAGATCCTCAGATCCACAAAGTCCCTTCCACCAGGTGGTTGATGAGATATGTTGGCACGACTGCCATATTGCATCTCCATCCCAAAGCCCTTGCTTGGAAGTGTACTTCGCCAGACTGCCAAGAACCTTGCCCTCACCCAGGCCAAGGCGGCGAGACATGGTAGTGATGACACCATAAGCCTTGTTAATCTCTGCACCAGACAGGATGCTCTTGCCAGCATACTCGTGGTCCAACATGTACTCTGCGGCGTGTATGGGCTACAGGCAGAAGTCTTCATGCTTTCTGATGTATTTCAGAACTGCAGTTTCCTCTGCTTGGAGTAACAGTGAAGTGTGCAGAGCAGTATGGATTTCTTCTCTTACATCTGCAAGCAGAGTCTGAACATCAGACAGATGCGTGCAATCTGTGCAATGGCTACTGCTACAGGTTTCAGGAGTATCAGGCTGCTTACCACTCTCTTCCAAAATATATCATCCAGGAGGATCATATTGATGGGGCTGTCCATATCGGCAGACTGTGACATAGCCATTTCTTGGAGAGACTCCTTCCCCTCCAGGAGACTGTCAAACATGATGACAACACCACCCCAACGGGTGTTGCTGGGCAGCTTCAATGTGGTGCTCTTAATTCTTCTCACTTTGCTTGGTGAGGTAGATTGCTGCTATAACTTGATGACCCTTCACATACCTAACCATTTCCTTGGCTCTCTTGTAGAGTGTATCCATTGTTTTTCAGTGCCATGATGACCTCGAGGAACAGATTCAATGCATGAGCAGCACAGCCAATGGGTATGATGTGAGGGTAGGACTCCTCCACTTTAGACCAAGCAGCCTTCATGTTCGCAGCATTGTCTGTCACCAGTGCAAATACCTTCTGTAGTCCAAGGTTATTTATGACTGCCTTCAGCTCATCTGCAATGTAGAGACCGGTGTGTCTATTGTACTTTGTGTCTGTGCTCTTGTAGAATACTGTTTGAGGGGTGGAGATTATGTAGTTAATTATTCCTTGCCCACAAACATTTGACCACCCATCAGAGATGATTGCAATACAGTCTGCTCTCTCTATGATTTGCTTGATCTTCACTTGAACTCTGTTGAACTCTGCATCCAGCAAATGAGTAGATAAACCATGTCTGGTTGGAGGGGTGTTTGCTGGGCAAAGAACATTCAGAAATCTCTTCCAATCCACATTGCCTGTGAGCATCAAAGGTGAACCAGTTACATACACAGCTCGAGCAAGACATTCATCAGCATTTCTCTGACTACGTTCCTCCATTGAGTCAAAAAAACTTCTGATTCCAGGAGGACAAATTGCTGTTGCTATCGATAAGGTGTCTGATTCATCATTTTCTCCTCAAATAGAAGTAGAGGGACATTTGTCAGAGGTTGCTTGTTGTGAGCGCTGAGGGAACTTTATGCACTTTGCCGGATAATTCTGCATCTTTGTTGCCTTCTTCACATATGATTTAGCACAGTATTTGCAAATGTACACAGATTTTTCTTCTACACGAGCTGCAGTGAAATGTCTCCACACATCAGATAGTGCCCGTGGCATTTTCCTGTAAACATTAGAAAAAAATGAGTAAAAAAATTCCTAATACAATTTCATGTACAGATAAATAGTTAAGTAGTTAGATTAAATAACTCCTTTGTAAGATAATTTAAAAAAAATTAAACATCTATGAAAACATGTGAATTAACACTCCTCAGTTAGTAGGCCCAAGCAAGCTAAAACCCACATGGTAGCAAAAACTAACTAGCAGAAATTGTTAACAAGTTAGAAACAATTTAAACACACTTTGCTGTAGGCTACTATTTACTAGTTAACAAAAATCATATATGTCTTATAAAATATATTCACCCCACCCAGTATTGTAATCAAAACTTACCAGAAAGCATGTAGTCCTTGGCTCAGACAGTGTAGTAGTGTGGGATCTATAGCATATAATTAGTGTGCAAGATCTTGAGAATCAGCTATACATGTGATGGAAGAGTGCACTGTGCATGCAGAGGGTTGCAATTCCATTGAATTGGGGATAGTTTAACCAAAATATGCCACAAGACATAGAATTGCCTTATGTGTATCCCACAAAAAAAGGTTCACTGTTATAAGCAAACTTTTTTATGAATTTAAGCAAAATTCCCCAAATACCAGGGCTTAAATTCTGATGGAAAAATTCCGGAAGGTTTTCGATCCTTTTCAACCCTATGTCTGCCCATACCACAACCCCACCGCCCCCATGGGGCACTCAATTCATAACGTTGACATCAGTAAACCACTCGCCCACACGACACCATACATGTGGTCTGCGGTTATGAGGCCAGTTGGACATACTGCCAAATTCTCTAAAATTACATTGGAGGCAGCTTATGGTAGAGAAATTAACATTAAATTATCTGTCAATAGCTCTGTTGGACATTCCTGCAGTCAGCATGCCAATTGCACGCTCCCTCAAAGCTTGAGACATCTTTGGGCATTGTGTTGTATGACAAAACTGCACATTTTGGAGTAGCCTTTTATTGTCCCCAGCACAAGGTGCACCTGAGTAATGATCATGCTGTTTAATCAGCTTCTTAATATGCCACACCTGTCAGGGGGATGGATTATCTTGGCAAAGGATAAATTCATACTAACAGGGATGTAAACCAATTTGTCCACAATATTTGAGAGATATAAGGTTTTTTTGTGCATGGAACATTTATGGGATCTTTTATTTCAGCTCATGAAACATGGGAACAACACTTTACATGTTGTGTTCAGTGTAAAACAAATGCATAGCTTCTTCAACCTGATGTATGTTCTTTTTCATACAAGCCTCTTGCTAAAGCCCCAGTGGAAAACGTCTTTCTGGGCTACCATTGTATCATGAATGATGCTCTCTCTTTATTGGTCTCTCTCTCTATCTGTCTCTTTCTCGCCCGTTGGGGCCTATAATTAGCAAGGATGCCAATATGGGTTGGGTTGGGCACAGCTGTGCAGAGAATGCATGCGTGTACTGGTATCTTTTACACACAGAATGCCGACTGCTGTCGAAAAAGATGGCCGCTCTGACCTTTTCTGACACTTACTGTATCTGGAGTCCTCATCAAAAGACTGTCTGTCTGTGGACCTGTGGGACTCTTCTATAGAGCATATAGCATCAAACAATGGCCTGTCTTCTAGTCAGACAGACCTGGGTTCAAATGGTGTTTGTTTTTGTTCAAATTCTTTAATTGCGCTTGATTGAGCTTGTCTGGAGAAATGGAAAAAGGCCCAAAAGTGCAAACCACGCTTATTTGGCATTTCAGGTAGGCTTAAACAAATGCTCAAAGTATCTGAAGGAAAACAAACAACCCAGTGTGTCCTCTAGTTCTGAATACACATCCTCTTTATGGACAGTATTACATTTGAATAGTCTCCTCTCCTCTGACTAGATAACATCTGAACCCTTCTTCTCCTATCTCTATTTACAGCACAGAGAGTACAGACTAGGGCTGAACGATTAACTGAAATGTCTGTTCTTTTTCAGTTTTTAGTCTTATGAACAATCCTCCTTTTTTATCAACAAGTCTGATAAATTCATATATTCTTTCTACAGCTTATCAGCGTACACCCAATATGTTCCCACTGTTGATAATGCTTATTATGCATTATGGTTGAACCAAAAGATTACATGTTGCAAAAAATTAAATTGGAAACAATTAAATATATACTGTATATTGCATTTAATTCAATAATAATGTACAGTATGTTGATGCTAATATTATGTACCATATCTAATTATGTTGACATATGATAACATTAGCCTAATATATTCAACATGTTGTAAACTATTGTCTTTTAACAGTTTCACTCAAATCATTCTCATCAACCTAATAATTGACACACCCCCCAATATTGTCATTGTCTACATAACCGTTGGTGGTTTACCAAATAAATTACTGGGAGTTTATATGTAGAGTATATAGCTTACAGTTTATTTGCCATTAGTCAGCACCTCTACACTAAATCATTTCTCTGCTTTTTATTTTTCCGTTTTTAAACAACTAATTGACTGACGTCAGTTCAATGATTTAAATTCCATTTATTTCAGTTTTTTTTGTGAGCTTGATGCTCAGTTTCTGTGGAGAAAAATCTTATCTAGCTCAAATTCTGCGATGTAGTAGGGATTTATAGTTTCCAACAGGCCAATATTCTACGTAGTTTAGCACAGGAAATGTGGTAATTAACTACAATAACCATAATCCGTTGCATGTCCACTTACTTGTCAGGTCTCGGTCTGTGTGGAGCATGAGAGAGAGATAGAAAGCAGTTGCATTGCGGGGGTTTCTCTACCTACAAATACGTGATCTAGGTGATTGATAGTTGGTATTCAGCAGTCATAAAAGTGCCTAATCTACTTTGAAGAACTACTAAAATAGTGAATTTGTCAGGCTATATAGGCAGCAGCTCTATAGAGATGAGATGTTGACTTGGAATTAAATAATAAAGTCATCGACTAAAACAAATATTTAAGTAATGTGAATAAATTATGCTAATAAGCGATAAGCAGTAATGAGCAGTCACTACCATCATAGGACTTCCATTAATAGTTTTATTCTGTGTTGTTACAGCATTCAACCCACATAATGCATTGTGCATTTAATGTCCCAAAAAATTATAATCAAAAAATAAATCGAAAACAGTGATATTTTTTATAGCCGAAACGACCTGAAAAAGCACTAATCGCTCAGCACTAGTACCGACAGAAGTCCTCTTCAGATCTTATCTTACGCTTGCTTCCTTCAATTATTGTTCGCCTTTGAATTATTCCCAAATAACCAGTGTCTCCTTCAATCTGATTGCATTGCTATCTCCCCCTTCCGCTAATAGAGCCGGTGGGCCGGCAGGGGACTGGCAGAGTCCAGAGACCCTCCAGCCAATTACCCAGTTCAACGCCACAGCTGGTCCTCTTTACCAAACAGCCATACAATTTAACCAACCACAATACCAGGATTCTACCCAGACCACCCAAGGAGAGGGGGGAAAGCAACAGTAGCCCACATGAGTGAGGGAACACATTTCCACAATGAATGACCTCCCTTAGGGAAATTGGAGGAACAAACAGAGGGGGAGCTAGCTATCAGCACATCTGTGTTCCTACATCACAAAGCATCCAAAAGTGTGAAGTAGAACAGACACACTGGAAGGAGTTGATTCTGTCTGTCACAATGCGCTAAAGGCCTATCACAGATGAAACCTGTTTTGTCCAACTAAATAACCCCAGGGCAGATTAGAAATGGTCTTGAGGGAACCATTGATCTGGATAGGAGAGAGGTTCAATCAGCTGACACGGTTTAGATGAGCCTAGTTACTTATTGTATGGCTCTCCCTGGTAGGTGGATTAAAGACCTTTATACTCAATCATTGATGACCCAAAACAACACTGCCCATGAATAAAGAATAAGTCTAATATTTGACATCTACACAACCATATTAGTATTTCCTGAAGTGAAGAGAATATTATTACAATTACAAAAACAATGTTTTTTTATATATATATATATATATATATATGCCATTTAGCAGACGCTTTTATCCAAAGCGACTTACAGTCATGTGTGCATACATTCTACGTATGGGTGGTCCCGGGGATCGAACCCACTACCCTGGCGTTACAAGCGCCATGCTCTACCAACTGAGCTTATGAGGTATCATTAACAGAGTCAGCTACTGTAACCTAGAATGTTTTTCCATTCAACTCTACCCCTTTGAAGCCAAAGCAAACACGCCTGGAACTGTAATAACAGTGTCTCATGTGGCATAATATTGATGATATTAAAGAGATAGTTGGGGATTTTGGCAATGAAGCCCTTTATCTACTTCCCCAGAGTCAGATGAACTCGTGGATACTATTTTTATGTATGCTAGCTGTACCCAAAGACTTCCACTCTTTGTGCTAAGCTAGTTAGAATTGGCCCGTGAACCTAACTCTAACTTCCCTCATAATGGACGCAGCTCTGTACTGTAATTCGGTCTGGATAAGAGTGTCTCCTAAGTAACTAAAATGTAAATGTTAATGAGAAATATGAATTATTCAATCAGGTCCATCTAAGAGCAAACAGAAACATGGTTAAGATGAAAAAATTATAATAATTATAAGGGTAAAAGAAATTGAGTTTAGATCCCAATTAAAATAAGGCATGTACTGATCTGATCTGCATACTGAGCTCCAATAGACGTTCTCATCATAGAGAATCTCCCATGGACTCTAAAGCAGGATCGCACCATTATATTACTGAATGATACAGTACTATCTACAGATCCACACAATTACAGAGTATAGTACGTAAAGGCTGTCATTCAAACATCTAGGACAACCGCCAGGCATACTGTGAAGATTATGATCCATCGATATAGGCCTATACACTGTCTACAGGCCTATACACTGTCAGAGTATTATGATTATAAATGGAGAATACAACTTCCAAAAACCTAAAACCTAAATACAACCTCTATAAAAATGTTTGATAACACTTCACATTTACCATGGAGTAAAGTGGTAATAACATTAAAGTATATTATAAACTGGGTGGTTCAAGCTCTGAATGCTAATTGGCTGACAGCCGTGGTATATCTGACCATATACCACGGGTATGACAAAACATCTATTGTTACTGCTCTAATTGCATTGGTAACCGGATTATAATAGCAATAAGGCACCTCAGGGGTTTGTGATATATGGCCAATATACCACGGCTAAGGGTGTTCATTTGTGCCTAAGAACAGCCCTTAGCCGTGGCATATTGGCCATATACCACATTTCCTAGGGCCTTATTGCTTAAGTAACACGAT
Source organism: Oncorhynchus keta (assembly GCF_023373465.1). Taxonomy (NCBI): domain Eukaryota; kingdom Metazoa; phylum Chordata; class Actinopteri; order Salmoniformes; family Salmonidae; genus Oncorhynchus; species Oncorhynchus keta. Next base: position 22,457,898 of record NC_068424.1, on the reverse strand, counting down.
ATACAGTAGTTGTTGCTGTTTACAATGTAAAGGTTACTACCTGAATTCTATATAATCAGACTTTAACTCCTCTAAACTGCTCATGGTTCAACTCATAGGCCAGGGGTAGTCAACTCTGACCCTATGAGGTCCGGAGCCTGCTGGTGTTCTATTCTACCTGATCATTAATTGCACACACCTGGTGTCCCAGGTCTAAATTCGTCCCTGATTAGAGGGGAACAATGAAACAATGCAGTGGAACTGGCTTCTAGGCCCAGAGTTGAGTTTGAGGGTCATAGGCTTATATCAAGGAAAGGAATGGCAATGTTTCGCCAAAAAACCTCAGAGAGAAAATATTGCTGAGTTACTGCATATATCTCTTTCAATGAGATTGAATTATCCTGATGACAAAGCAGCAGCACACTTACAAGGCTTCTTGATTGACATTCACTAGCCCTTCAGTTATGAGAATAATAGGCTTACAACAGTGGTATATTAGTTGAACTGGGCCTGACTGTCTATTATTCAAAGTCTGTGGCGCTGTCCTTGGTGCTGTTGCAATGCTAAAATACAGCTCCTTGAGTCACAAACAAGTCCTGCTTTCCTCTTTTACATAAAACATGCCTGCTCTTGTAAATTAGTCTCCATGCAGTAATCTGAGTGACTGTATACTTACACACAAGGCAGTCTTTTTGAACTCTCTTGACTAAGCGGCGGCATGTAGCCTAGCAGTTAAGAGCGTTGGGCCTGTGACTGAAAGGTTGCTGGTTCGAATCCCTGAAAAGTATGCCGATGTGCCCTTGAGCACGGCACCTAACCCTAACTGCTCCTGTAAATCAGTCTGGATAAGAGCGTCTGATAAATGACTGAAATGTAAATGTACTAGAGGTGCACAACCAAAGGACTTTACACTGCTATTGATAGAAAAGTCCCTTGGTATCTTCGTATTATTTCTGCTTTGCTCTGAATAGGCTGCTGCTCTGTGACTTGTTCCACTGTAGCCTAGATCCAGTGATTGAAACACTCGACACAGAGGCCAAAAGCCACTGGCCCATATTTAGACTGAGAAATCCATTCCAGACAAGCCAAGCATTGTTATTTGGCCCCCATTGCTCCACCACAGTACTACCCAACATATCACACTATAAATCTTATATTTTGTGTTTTTACTCCCAGGGTGGCCAGTACGGAAATGTATGCACTCACTACTGTAAGTTGCTCTGGATCTGCTAAATGACCAAAACATAAAATGTTATGGTAAGAGATGCTGTATGTGTGACATTCTCCCATGTAACCTTACACTGCTGCACAGTAGCAGTATTGTTGCAGTAGTCCGTGGTCAGCATAACACAATTTAAGCCATCCATCAAAGTCATATACTGTAGGACATAAGGATGATACGCGTCCATGAGAAAAATGGAACCCATCCACTGCTCCTGGACTGAAGAGCTTTACAGAAGGTTTAAACCCAGCATGGCTTCAGCAGCTGGACTGAAGAGCTTTACAGAAGGTTTAAACCCAGCGTGGCTTCAGCAGCTGGACTGAAGAGCTTTACAGAAGGTGTAAACCCAGCATGGCTTCAGCAGCTGGACTGAAGAGCTTTACAGAAGGTTTAAACCCAGCATGGCTTCAGCAGCTGGACTGAAGAGCTTTACAGAAGGTTTAAACCCAGCATGGCTTCAGCAGCTGGACTGAAGAGCTTTACAGAAGGTTTAAACCCAGCATGGCTTCAGCAGCTGGACTGAAGAGCTTTACAGAAGGTGTAAACCCAGCATGGCTTCAGCAGCTGGACTGAAGAGCTTTACAGAAGGTTTAAACCCAGCACGGCTTCAGCAGCTGGACTGAAGAGCTTTACAGAAGGTTTAAACCCAGCATGGCTTCAGCAGCTGGACTGAAGAGCTTTAGAAGGTGTAAACCCAGCATGGCTTCAGCAGCTGGACTGAAGAGCTTTACAGAAGGTTTAAACCCAGCATGGCTTCAGCAGCTGGACTGAAGAGCTTTACAGAAGGTGTAAACCCAGCATGGCTTCAGCAGCTGGACTGAAGAGCTTTACAGAAGGTTTAAACCCAGCACGGCTTCAGCAGCTGGACTGAAGAGCTTTACAGAAGGTGTAAACCCAGCATGGCTTCAGCAGCTGGACTGAAGAGCTTTACAGAAGGTGTAAACCCAGCATGGCTTCAGCAGCTGGACTGAAGAGCTTTACAGAAGGTGTAAACCCAGCATGGCTTCAGCAGCTGGACTGCTCCTTTCTTCTATCCAAGGCCTTATTACCATTATGTTGAATCAAAAGCTATTTTGCTAATATTGACCAATGGTTGGCTGAGCTCTAGCCAAGATAAAGGATATTGGGCAGGTGTTAGTGAAAAGCACAACAGAAATCTGCAGCAATATGCTTATTTGTTTACTTCTCTGTTAGCCTCAACAGGCTGAGAGTGAGTCACTTTCTGAGGTGTGGTCACTGGTCAACAACACAACCCTAACATGCAGCTCACGTAAAGGAAACCGTGACAATCACTATTCTGTGGACCATACTGCTATTTGGAGAGAGTAAGTATTGGTATGGACACACATTGACACACACCTCTTCAAATATGCTAAGAAAATAAATCAAGTTCCAGATAGGCCTATCACTTTAAACATTCCAAGCAGAGTGATGCAGACACTATCATAACCATTTCATTTCAAATCAATCATAGCATTACCTTGTGCTGGATTTTGCAGTTTCTACATCATAAATCAAAATGATGACAAAAACAGACAAATAGCCAACACGTACCTATGTAAACAGTTTATTACATTTACACACAAACATAGTTGTAAATTGTTGGCCTATTATAACCCATTTCTGATGTCCCGTGGTGACAGATGAGACCAAAATAAAACACATCCATAAAATAGTAAACAATGGACCACTATAGCTACATTTTCTGACCCATGAGCTTGCACAATGCAGCACCACCTGTGTCTGTAGCATGTGCCCACACTTTGCTAACCATGATGTGGGCTGAAAAACGCCCCGTTGGGCGAGTAAACCAGCTGGCCGAGCAGCCACAAGACGCTCTCCTCTCCTCCTCTCCATCTACGGAACAGTCAGGCCACACCCACCGCATTGCAGAAATACCGAAAACCGAGACAGGAACTTCGGGACTGCAAGTCATAACTGTCATACACCGGTGATAGTCTACCAATAATTTATCAAAACCGCTAGACGTTACGCATAACGCCATAGTAAATTGCACAAAACAGAGCACAACTCCCACAAAACAATCCAACGGACAACTTTTCCATTGATGCGCAAGAATCCATGCGTAATCCAATTATTAGACACTTTTTAACCAGTCGCAAATAGGCATCGGGCGTTTTGATCACATGGCCATGATACTGTATCCAGAGGAAAATTATACTCATATGATACAAAGTAGCTTATGCAGAAAGCATGACTTCTCAGATTACAATGAGGGATACGAGATACAAAGATTCAATAAAGATTAACATATCTCTATTCGTCTTGAATGTTACTATAACTAAGTTATCCATGAGCAGTATTTTTTGTACAAGGGAATCGCCTCGTCATCTCCTGTAAATGATGCAACGGCCGCACGTCACATTTTCAGATGAAAACATCGATAATGAAACTATTTTCTCTTTCCACAATTAATGTGGGACTACTGAATTCAATACACGAGTCCCCTTTATGAAATGTGGAGTTTCTATTGCATTACCGGGTATCCTGTGTCCTCCAAAATCCGTTGTCTGAGGTGCAGTTTCTCCAAGCTTTGGCTGCTGACTCCGGTAGTCCCCCTATGTCATCCTGCCACCGCCTGCAGTAGCCACGCTAGGTTGCCACCGTAGGATACACCGAGCACACGGAATTCTGGGATAGCCAAGAATGCCCACTTTATGAAAAAAAATCTGGACATATCACGACCCAGAGATGGATAATACCTGGTGTTGAATTATGCGGTGTAATTATTCCTCTACGAAGTATATCTCTACAAAGTCCCTGCAATTTAGGTCCTAATCACGCACTCACAAAGGACATTGGGGGAATACATAACCTACTTATTCAAACTTCTGTAGTGTTATTATATCTATATTTTTGCTTACACTTATTTTCATATTGACATAAGCTTTCCATACAGCAGAGTGTAGGATCATAATATTTTTGTTATGAGCAATTTGGTGATCCTATAGTGGTTTAGTGCCCACACCACAGTTGGGCATTAGGGACTCCCCTGGCAACAGTTCAAGTTGGAGCTCTTCCATACAACACATACAGGTACACACATCCTTGAAGTTTTGGAATAAAAACAGAATCTGCCAGAGACCATGGTAAACAAATTGCTAGCTGTAAAGTTGTTTTATTTGGCTCTCAGTATGCACTTGGTACAGTGGCAGCTGGTGGAAAAAGTTTGGGGGGGAGGATGGATGAAAATTATGTTTGTTGTTGAAAATTATGTTTTTTTTTAATTAACTGATGTTTTACAAGCCATCCTCTATCTAATGTGCAGGTTGATGTTTATTGACATGAATCTTGCCCTGGAGGCAGAACTGAGTGATATTCACTAGATTGGCCAGCTGCAAACTTAAAATTGGCTATATTTTAAATATTCATGAAAACAAAACTTAATTTAAGAATAGGGTTAGGCATTAGGGTTAGCAGTGTGGTTAAGGTTAGGTTAAACATTTGATGACTTTGTGGCTTTGCCAGCTAGTGACCATGCTGCAGAGCTGCCTCCAGAACAAGATTTGTGATGAAAAACGCTAACCTGCTATCCAACATGCATAGAACAACAACACAGTTTAAATAGTCTATGAGAACACAACTCAAAACTACTACATGAAACTACAGTATACACAACACACAAAACAGATAACACAATATCTGTTTACTGTCAATGTGCAATGGCGAAGGCTCCCGAGTGGTGCAGCGGTCTAAGGCACGGCATCTCACTGCTAGAGGTGTCACTACAGACCCTGGTTTGAGTCCAGGCTGTATCACAACAGGCTGTGATTGGGAGTCCCATAGGACGGCACACAATTGGCCCAGCATCGTCCGGGTTAGAGTTTGGCCGGGGTAGGCCGTCATTGTAAATAAGAATTTATTCTTAACTGACTTGCCTAGTTAAATAAAGGTTAAATACAAAATAATAATAATAAAGTGTCGGAATTCAGATATGACGTCATTGTTGGAGCACTATTCACAGATATTTTAAACTACAGCACAGGATATGGTTCAATGCGCTAATAAATCAGCATAACCTACTTTTTCGGTTTGCAGGCGTCTTGGAGCTAGAATTGGGATCATTTATACTGTGCTAATGCCGAAACAAAAAAAGGGTAACAGAGAGCAATGTACAATACGGCGAACTTAGCAAACGAGGCATTTGTGGTAAGAGTATGGAGGCCGCCATCTTCATGCACCTCTGCTATTAACAACCTGAATCCTGACCCCCAGGCTGGTGAGGACCTTCAGGGGGCCATCTGGGTCCATTTCCATTCAGCCAGATTGGCTTGATTATATTTGCGATATCCATTTATATTAAAATGCCACAGAAAATGCATTTATGATGCTCTGTAGACCTGAGTGCATTAGCGGATATGGTCTGATGCTACCAATGACCATCAGAAGTAACCTATCAAATTATAAATCAGTTTAGACTCCTCAAAATGAAGATTCATAACAGTAACTTTAATATAGATGACTTAGTGTAAGGTTCTGTATTTATTTTCTTAGCCAATCTTGTGTTCTGTTTCATTGTGTTCTTGAACGTAGCCCTGTCTTTCATTTTTGTTCATTGATTTCACCTGTGTTAGTTCCTCACTTGGTCTCATCAGCTCCTTATTTAGTTCAGTTCATTCTGTTTGTGCATTTGTGAGGTATTGTTTGTTTTAACTCTAATAAGCCTTTTCCTAGCTCGTTTGTGAGAACCAGTTAAAGCCTTCAGTCCTAGTTTTGATTCACCTGCCTGTTTGCCTACCTGTGTATGACCATTGCCTGCCTGTGATCACGATTCCTGCCTTCTGCGAAGGCGAAATAAACACCTGCCGCGCTCTGCGAGTGAATCTACACCTTTTTCTCACTGAGTATTCATTACACTTAGATTGCAAGTTGAATTATGAAGCCAGCAAACATTATTAAATGTACAAACATTTCCGGTCATATTACCAGATCAAACGACAATGAAACCTCCTATGAAGAGCATCCATGTTTTTGAATATGCTAAATAAAATATGCTATTTTATTAAATAATTTGTATGATGGGCATATTATCAAATAGCTGAAAAACCAACCCTAAAATAAAACATAAAGAATACTATATATATATATATATATGGTCCTTCTGTAGCTCAGTTGGTAGAGCATGGCGCTTGTAACGCCAGGGTAGTGGGTTCGATTCCCGGGACCACCCATACGTAGAATGTATGCACACATGACTGTAAGTCGCTTTGGATAAAAGCGTCTGCTAAATGGCATATATTATTATTATTATTATTATATTGTTTCCTTTGACGTATCTGACTTGTCGTTTTCCAAGAGAAGATGTTATATCATTGACTACCCGGGACACCTTCCCAAAAGCACAAGGCATGCATTGGTAAACAACAACCTATTAAGGTCATCCAGTCTGATGTATCTGTGTTTGAATTATAATCTTTGCCATGGTCTGACTTCTGACTGTCATCTCATCTCCACAAGTTCCATACCTGCCTACATGTACATTCAGTGCATTTGGAAAGTATTCAGACCCCTTGACATTTTCCACATTTTGTTATGTTTCAACCTTATTCTCAAATATTTTTTTCCCCCTCATCAATCTACACACAATACAACATACAGTGGGGCAAAAAAGTATTTAGTCAGCCACCAATTGTGCAAGTTCTCCCACTTAAAAAGATGAGAGAGGCCTGTAATTTTCATCATAGGTACACTTCAACTATGACAGACAAAATTAGGGGAAAAAATCAAGATTTTTGTATTTTTAATGAATTTATTTGCAAATTATGGTGGACAATAAGTATTTGGTCAATAACAAAAGTTTATCTCAATACTTTGTTATATACCCTTTGTTGGCAATGACAGAGGTCAAACGTTTTCTGCAAGTCTTCACAAGGTTTTCACACACTGTTGCTGGCATTTTGGCCCATTCCTCCATGCAGATCTCCTCTAGAGCAGTGATGTTTTGGGGCTGTTGCTGGGCAACACGGACTTTCAACTCCCTCCACAGATTTTCTATGGGGTTGAGATCTGGAGACTGGCTAGGCCACTCCAGGATCTTGAAATGCTTCTTACGAAGCCACTCCTTCGTTGCCCGGGCGGTGTGTTTGGGATCATTGTCATGCTGAAAGACCCAGCCACATTTCATCTTCAATGCCCTTGCTGATGGAAGGAGGTTTTCACTCAAAATCTCACGATACATGGCCCCATTCATTCTTTCCTTTACACGGATCAGTCGTCCTGGTCCCTTTGCAGAAAAACAGCCCCAAAGCATGATGTTTCCATCCCCATGCTTCACAGTAGGTATGGTGTTCTTTGGATGCAACTCAGCATTTTTTGTCCTCCAAAAACGACGAGTTGAGTTTTCACCAAAAAGGTCTATTTTGGTTTCATCTGACCATATGACATTCTCCTAATCTTCTTCTGGATCATCCAAATGCTCTCTAGCAAACTTCAGACGGGCATGGACATGTACTGGCTTAAGCAGGGGGACACGTCTGGCACTGCAGGACTTGAGTCCCTGGCGGCGTAGTGTGTTACTGAAGGTAGGCTTTGTTACTTTGGTCCCAGCTCTCTGCAGATCATTCCCTATGTCCCCCCGTGTGGTTCTGGGATTTTTGCTCACCATTCTTGTGATCATTTTGACCCCATGGGGTAAAAATTTGGGGGGAGCCCCAGATCGAGAGAGATTATCAGTGGTCTTGTATGTCTTCCATTTCCTAATAATTTCTCCCACAGTTGATTTCTACAAACCAAGCTGCTTACTTATTGCAGATTCAGTCTTCCCAGCCTGGTGCAGGTCTACAATTTCGTTTCTGGTGTCCTTTGACAGCTCTTTGGTCTTGGCCATAGTGGAGTTTGGAGTGTGACTGTTTGAGGTTGTGGACAGTTGTCTTTTATACTGATAACAAGTTCAAACAGGTGCCATTAATACAGGTAACGAGTGGAGGAAAGGGGAGCATCTTAAAGAAGAAGATACAGGTCTGTGAGAGCCAGAAATCTTGCAAATACTTATTTTCCACCATAATTTGCAAATAAATTCATTAAAAGTCCTACAATGTGATTTTCTGGATTTTTTCTTCTCATTTTGTCTGTCATAGTTGAAGTGTACCTATGATGAAAATTACAGGCCTCTCTCATCTTCTTAAGTGGGAGAACTTGCACAATTGGTGGCTGACTAAATACTTTTTTGCTCAACTGTAACTGGTTTGTATATACAAAAATTAAAAGGAAATAATCACATTTCCTTAAGTATTCAGACCCTTTACTCAGTACTTTATTGAAGCACCTTTGACAGAGATTACAGCATCAAGTCTTCTTCGGTATGACGCTAAAAGCTTGGCACATCTGTATTTGGGGGGTTTCTCCCATTCTCCTCTGCAGATCCTCTCAAGCTATGTCAGGATGGATGGGGATCGTCACTGCACAGCTATTTTCAGACCTCTCCAGAGATGTTCGGCTTCAAGTCCGAGCTCTGGCCGGGCCACTCAAGGACAATCAGAGACTTGTCACGAAGCCACGTCTGTGTTGTCTTGGCTGTGTGCTTAGGGTTGTTGTCCTGTTGGAAGGTGAACCTTTGAGGCAGTCTGAGGTCCTGAGCACTCTGGAGCAGGTTTTCATCAAGGATCTCTCTGTACTTTGCTCTGTTCATCTTTCCCTTGATCCTGACTAGTCTCCCAGTCCCTACCACTGAAAAACATCCCCAAAGCATGAGGCTGCCACCACCATGCTTCACCATAGGGATGTTGCCAGGTTTCTTCCAAACATGACACTTGGCATTTAGGCCAAAGAGTTCAATCTTGGTTTCATCAGACCAGAGAATCTTGTTTCTCATGGTCTGAGAGTCCTTAAGGGGCCTTTTGGCAAACTCCAAGCAGGCTGTCATGTGCCTTTTACTGAGGAGTGGCTTCAGTCTGGCCATTCTACCATAAAGGCCTGATTGGTGGAGTGCTGCAGAGATGGTTGTCCTTCTGAAAGGTTCTCTGTCAGAGTGACCATCGGGTTCTTTGTCACCTCCCTGACCAAGGCCCTTCTCCCCCGATTGCTCAGTTTGGCTGGGTGGCCAGCTCTAGGAAGAGTCTTGGTTGTTCCAAACTTCTTCCATTTAAGAATGATGGAGGCCACTGTGTTCTTGGGGACCTGCATTGCTTGCTGTTTTGGGTTTTAGGCTGGGTTTCTGTATAGCATTGTGTGACATCTGCTGATGTAAAAAGGGCTTTATAAATACATTTGATTGATTGATTGACCTTCAAAGCTGCAGAATTCTTTTGCAGTTTTGTCACACAACACAATGCCACAGATGTCTCAAGTTTTTAGGGATTGTGCAATTGGAATGCTGACTGCAGGAATGTCCACCAGAGCTGTTGCCAGATAATTGAATGTTCCTTTCTCTACCATAAGGTAATGTCAATGTTGTGAACAGAGTGCCCCATGGTGGAGGTGGGGTTATGGTATGGGCAGGCATAAGCTACGGACAATGAACATAATTGCATTTCATTGATGGCAATTTGAATGCACAGCGATACCGTGACAAGATCCTGAGGCCCATTGTCGTGCCATTCATCTGCCACCATCACCTCATGTTTCAGCATTATAATGCATGGCCCCATGTCGCAAGGATCTGTACACAATTCCTGGAAGCTGAAAATGTCTCAGTTCTTCCAAGGCCTGCATACTCACCAGACATGTCACCCATTGAGCATGTTTGGGATGCTCTGGATCGACATATACTACAGCTTGTTCCAGTTCCTGGCAATATCCAGCAACTTTGCACAGCCATTGAAGAGGAGTGGGACAACATTCCACAGGTCACAATCAACAGTCTGATCAACTCTATGTGAAGGAGTTGTGTCGCGCTGCATGAAGCAAATGGTGGTCACACCTTATACTGACTGGTTTTCTGATCCACACCCTACCTTATATTTTAAAGGTATCTGTAACCAACAGATGCATATCTGTATTCCAAGTCATGTTAAATCCATAGATTAGGGCCTAATAAATGTATTTTACTTCTAAGTGTAAGTCTTGAAATTGTTGCATGTTGCGTTTCCATTTTTGTTCAGTATAGCTTTCTCTCAATTTTTATTTCTCATGTTTTTATATATGTTTTTATTAATTATCCTATTTGATATTGAATACTGCATTGTTGGGTAGGGTATGTAAGTTAAGCATTTCACTGTACTTGTGCATGTGACAAATAAAACTTGAAACTTCAAAGAAGAGAGTGGGTAGATGGTTGGCTGTTTCGTCATAGCCCCCCTCCCAACCCCCTTGGGGGAACTAATAATCCACATAACAGATTAGTAGGGGGATGAAAAGGAAATGGTTTGGAAGGTTTCCAGACACTGAGCACTCTGACTCAGAGCCTTCAGCAAATTGGAAGTGTTGCCTGAGCGGCGCCGACTCCAAGTCCCATTTACTGTTTGATGCATTTCTGTGTAGGCCAATCTCACTCCAACTGGCAACCTGTTTTCAAACAGTGAGCCAGCATCCTGCAAGTGGGACTAACGACATTAAGTAGCACTCAATAGCGAGTTATAGCTGTTTTAGGATCATGTCTTGCTATGTAATGATACTCATAATATTATTCACATGGAACTATTCTACAGCAGAGTATATGGCGGCTTGTGGAATTGCACCCTGTAACACCCTGTTGCCCTACTCTTTTAAATCACATTTTTATTTAATGCATGCTATCATCATCAGGTCAAAGCATTCAACTATAAAAACGCTTGGGAAGCAACTACATTGTGAATGGATTACAACAACAAAAAGTGAATGCCTTACATTCTGATGAACAGAATTCCCCAACTCAATCAGTAACACCTGGCTCTATAAAACAAAATGTCCCTTACAAGCAAAAAGTTATTGCACCACTATACAGTACCTCTGCGCTCCATATGGCCCCTTCATATTAAAGCAGTAATGCTCTCTGCATGCTGATGGGAAGCCTTAGTCCCAGAGGCTTCGGCTCCACGCCTGCATACTCTCAAGGATATTGTTGTTTGTTACGTGTCATCGCCGGGTGAGAACCTGGGCAAGGACACCGAGGAGCTGGAGTTTCACAGATACGCAACGGAAACCCTGGTCGTGTCCATTCGGCACACGAAAGGAAAATGTTTTAAAACGTTTTGCCAAGGAAAACTAAAATGAGAGTTTGTTATTGTACAAATCCAGGTAGGCCCTCCATGTTTCAGTCTGTTTTGTTACCCACAGACTCCTAATTATCGGATGAAAAATAGACAAGCCGATGAAGATTCATTAAACACTCGACTGCTTCTGACGTGAGGGGCAAGTCAATCACTGTTTAATCAGGAACTGAATTTTAATGACTTTAAGTATGCTTCAAGAACCAACTGTCAAAACAAAGATGCTAAAGGTAAAAATGAAAAGGCAAGGAGGAGGAGCAGCCATGGCAGAGATAAGAACATTGCATTTGGTTTTTTAATTGTTTTCAAAGCCAGACAACAAACTGTCTTCTGAAACGTGTTTAGTCTGAGCTCAGGCCGACCATGCAAAACCCTTTGTTGTGTTAGTGTTACTCTGGATAAGCCTTTTCTGCCATAAGTGCTTAATCCATGGAGGTAGCTTTCTCTCCACAACTGGAAGGTAAATGTGACTGTTTCTCTTGTGGGGCTATTCAGCACAGCAGCAATCAAGGCATATTTCAAGATTTCTTTATTCAGATTAAAAGCTTCCATGACAACATGTTTCAACTGCAAGTCTTTCAGAACAAATATAGTAGAGTTGTCATGAATGAGGGTGATGCTATACAATTTTCCCTTCATTTTGGAGACACTAGGCCTATGAAACCTAGTTGTTACTCTTGCTGCTTTCACATTGGATTTACAGATTTTGACTGTAAAAAAGAAATGGGGTAATGTTTATATTATCCTCTTACAAACAGGCCCATTTTTACCACATTCTTGACTGCATATGCCTTTTATACCAACGGTGCGCATGTCGGCATGCTGGGGATGAGTGGTAGTAGTGGTGTGAAGATGTGGGTGGGCGTCTATTTTAATAAATCCATTAAGAATATACACCATCAAAAAGAAATTACACATTTTTTGTTTAATTATGTTATGACCAAATTAAATCAATAGTTCACTATTTTGTTCATTAAACAGACAAGACACACCTATCCCAATCACAGTCAAACACACATATATTTTGTAGTAAGAATATAATGGAATATAACAGAATAAAATACAAATAATATTTTTCCCACACAACTTCTGTCACGCAAAAGTGTGAACCGCAGTCATATAGTATCTTCATCATGATACCGATAGAAAATAATAGCAATTATATTTTCAAAAGCAAATGAATAGATGAGCTATACCACCTCCACTTATTTGCCCAGCCAGAAACCAATTAATCAAATAGCCTATAAGACAGAGATTCAGTGAAACAAAATCACATTGATTGAGACAAGTCAAGACGCACTGAGACAAGTCAGTGGTCACAGGCTTTTGGTCAGGAGTAGGCCTAGGCTACTAAGCGACTGCGAGTGAAGAGCAAAATAATCCACTTGTTAAACTACATAACATGCTGGCAAAAATGTTCTAACAAATGAGCCAACTAGAAAAGTTGATCATGAGCAGCACTCAACTCAATTTAGCTAACATTTCCCCAACTAACTACAGCCTAACCAATATCTAAAGGGAGATTCAGTGAAAAGTCAAATCTGACATTGATTTATCAAGACGAGTCCCCAAGCTTATCTCAAAGTAGGGCGAAGGTGGTGTCCCAATCAAAACGGTGCTGAAGTTATAATCTAGTTGACCACACGCGGGTAGGCTATTGCTTCAAATGTATTACAATGGTTAGATGACTTTGGGACTTTCAATAAGCAACCATTTGAAACATGCCTTCAATTGCATTAAGATGCTTTATTCCAATGTTTTTCTCATTCAGTGATATTTATTCCTACAATAATTCTTTATGGACCATCCAGTTGAGGTTAAGATAACAGTGCATGCTTAGTGGTGGGCTATGCAAAGAGATGTGACAAGTGACATGCCAGGCAAAGGTTAGGAGGAGGAGGATGGTTAACGGGTGCTGCCTAGCAACCATACATGAGTTTAACGGCGTAGTGCCTGCCAATGCCACCTCAGCATTACGGCTATGTTTCATACTAAGCCGTAGGCAGAAGTTGACCTAAATTATTACTAGGTTGCTAGGCGGAAATAATACCGGCAATACCTTTCAGATATAAGGAAAAGGCGAAAAACAGTTTACGGTATGTCAAAGTTGCCGTCAAAACGTCTTAATGTGAAAGGGATATATGTAACATGGGTTTGGTACTGTAGGCCTACACAGCAATGCTTAACCAAACATATGAGGCAATCTTCAGTAAAAACAGAGATCTGCACCACATTCTACACCAATAACATCTAATCAACAATTCTGTTTCAAATCCAAAGTAAGTCTTCACAAGATCCAAAATGGAAACGATGCTCAGCCGAACACAGTCGGCCCACAACAGCAAGAGAAATATCCATTGAATAAGTGAGAACTCCACAAAGAGCTAAATATTTTGCAATCAAAGACAATGAAACAGCGCGTCTCATAATGAATTCATATTTCAACAATGGCGAGCTCCTTGTGAATCTCTCCTAAGTGTTTACAAAAGGGTAAAAGGAGGGGAACGAGTAAAATTAGGCTACACTGTGATGTTGACAGAAAGTTATTGGGGCAATTAAGCTTTCATATGGAATTGGAAAACTATGCTTAATTACACAGCGTAAAGATACAAAAAGGGTTACAAAACTACATCAAATCTCTTCAATTCTGTAAAAACAGTGTTAATTCCTCCTATTATCCAATGAGACAAAGTCAAATATGTAGTCTCCAAAATATTTCAATGTTCCACTGAAGATCACAATCATTCAAGACAGACAGTATCCCACCAATCAGTAAAATATTTAGAAACCCATCACATCGCCAATCACACTTCAGATGTGTGTGTGTGTGTGTGTGTGTGTGTGTGTGTGTGTGTGTGTGTGTGTGTGTGTGTGTGTGTGTGTGTGTGTGTGTGTGTGTGTGTGTGTGTGTGTGTGTGTGTGTGTGTGTGAAACGAGTGAGTGAAATAACGGAAGAGAGAAGATGAAGGGAGCCCTGAATCATATTATCACTGGCTGTTCTGACAGGCAACTTAACCAGCGCACCGGAGAAGACATGATAACGGCTGTTTCCTGAGAATATGTCCGCACAACACTATGTTCGTTTAGTTTCGTAAGCATTACATGTCGCGTTATAGATGTGTTGCTGATCGGACCGGTATATCCATCTGCTGCCAGCAGGTTATTTGCATAGCCATGTGCTAATGTGAAGAGGTTGTAGGAGAGATCTAAATCAATTTATACAATGGGTGGTTTGGAATTCCCATTGTTGGATCCTGCCCCTGATATAATAGACAACATACATATGGCCAGTACATTCATAAAAATTGCCATTGTTTATGTCGTTACCTAGCAACGCACTACTATTTTTACAGATCCACTGCCCAGCCATGCAATTTATGAACTTGATATCAACTATGAAAAGCAATTACAAATGATGTCTGATGTTTTTGTTGCAATATTGAAATTTGATCTCCACTGTGTCCCATAATAATGAATGTGTCGGGAGTCGGGATGAGACAGACAGGCAGCGTTTCTCCAGTCAAAATGAATCAGCATAATATTCATTGATATATACCAACAACAACAAAAAATCGATGGAAAAACAGGTAAAACTAAACTAAATGCAGCTAGTTTGCTGCCTTTCAGTCTGAAGTGATTGCGTTAGCTGTGTAGTTGACAAGCTAAAAAGGGGGAAGGGCCTCCATAGCAACCATTTTTGTTTGCCCTAGCAACCTGCAAAGTTCTGGAACTATCAACCAGCACTTGAGTAGTTTTGATTTACATGGCAGGCAATACAAATACAACTAACAACCAGAGAACACCTAAAATTGCACTTGACAATCAGTGTTAGTGAATGTAGCATCACGTTTTTGTTGAAAATGTTATGGTTAGGGAAAGAATGTTGCTTTTTAATGCTGGAAACTCATTGTATAAAACGAATAATATATTAGAGTCCATGTGTTATGACATTTTTATCATGGCTGTGGTGGTCTACTGAGCTTCGCCTCGTGGCTATGACCACGTCACAACCATGATAAAAATGTCATAACACATGACCTCTCATGTATTATTTTTTAAGTGATGGTGCTGTAGGGGTGCCCATGGCCACTCTCCAGGGTCAACCTATTAGCTACAAGCCTATATCATCACTTAGCCTATTCAAAAATAAGCCCTCTGTACACAGACCATCTGATGTGTTAGTGCATCTAAACTTGGACCATGCTATCTCACTGTCATCAACATTTAACAACATTCAATCAACATTCAACACCTCCAGGCTGCTCTTAATGATTATGCTGTTCATTCACACCCTGCAGGATCAGTCCAGCCTATGACCAATCTGCCACACATTGTCCAAAACTGTGATTTAGCCAATGGATTACAGCTAATCTGTAGTAAACCCCCCAATCCCTCGCAGACAACGGCTTAGAGTTCGATTTCAAATTAACACAGTCACCTACATTACTGTTGCACATTACTGTGCCCCGTTGTCAAGGATGGACACAAGAATGAAATGAAAAACACATTAGTACATCAGTGACACCAAGATATATCTGATAAACCAGGAGGGTTAGGATCAATGTTGTTGACTACAAACTGTTGACAAAAACAGTGATACATTAACTACGTGTGGCCCATGCGGGAATCAAACCCACAGCCCTGGCGTTGCTATCACCACGCTCTAACCCACGGAGTCATTGAAATCATAACTATTAAAAAATATATAGAACAGGGGAGAAAGTGTAACATCTGAGGGACAGATGTCTTCGCTAGACGGTGAGAAGGGAAAGCAACAGAGCTATAAAACATCATGGCAGACAGACGGAGAGACAGAGGGCAGTCCCAATGACTGGCTGCTTTCCCCACCCATCCTTTGTATGGGCCCAGCAGCTGAACCAGTATGTTAGAATTCTCCTCAGATACCCTTTCTCCTGCCTTCACAAGACTGGGCTCCATACAACCATCACACCACCATTAAGTGACATGCATGTTCCGCTACACTGCAGTCCCTGAAGCCTATAGGACTTGACCTACCATTAGAAATGCAAAGCTCACAGATATGTTACACTTTCTCCCCTGTTCTCTATATTTTTTAATAGTTATGATTTCAATGACTCCGTGGGTTAGAGCGTGGTGATAGCAACGCCAGGGCTGTGGGTTTGATTCCCGCATGGGCCACGCGCAGTTAATGTATCACTGTTTTTGTCAACAGTTTGGGGCAGCAGTGGTTAGAGCGTTGGCCTAGTAACCGAAAGGTTGCAAGTTCATATCCCCGAGCTGACAAGGTACAAATCTGTCGTTCTGCCCCTGAATAGGCAGTTAACCCACTGTTCCTAGGCCATCATTGAAAATAAGAATTTGTTCTTCACTGACTTACCTAGTTAAATAAAGGTTTTAAAAAAAATCTACACTGTATATGGCTATTTACATGACATTACCATGTTATAAGTCATGGTTAGGCTGGTAAAGCACCACTGCAGTGAGGCTTCTTCTCCTTGTCTCCTCTCCTTCATCTTTACTGAAAACACAGGCTAAATCAAATCAATATGGAGGATGCACACCGATTTACTTTCACCTGTCTAGGTCTTGAATGTCACTGTATATGGAGGAAAGGAGACAAGGGGATTATGGAGGACGTCACTTCACACTATTGAGCTGCACCCTAGGAAACAGATATAGACCGGAGCAGTAGGTGGGTGGGATGCTTTATCTGTCCTCGCACCTGAGTCCGCCCCACACTGGTTAAATAGATCCTCAATTATTCATGACCAGGGGGGAGTCCAGACGCCTCAGGCTAGCCGCCCGCCACAAAGCAGACACGTGTATTCATGCAAAGCCATACAACAAAGAGAGATGCCCTAACTGATAGCTACTGGCTAATGTGGTGTACGGAAATAGGTCATCTAAACTGGAAATAGTGGGGTGGTAGTGTGTGTGTGTGTGTGCGTGCGCGTGCGTATATATGGAGATATTGCTGATGAGTCAGTCACAGAGCAGACAAGGCCCATAGCGAGGAGAGAAGTAGCTTAGCGTCACAGTCTAGCGACGGGTACACACACAAGCTTAGTCATACAAACACATATAGACAATTGCACACCAGAGCTGGCTTCAAATACATGTGTATTTAAGTATTTGTCATTGAAATATTTGTATTTGAGTATTTTCAAATAATGTGGTGTAGAATCAACTACTTCTATTAGTTAATTGAAAGTATTTTCAAATAATTTCCAATAAATAGCCAACAATTTGAATCTATTTTCAAATATGTGTTTCCAAATACATTACAGGACCAAACAGTAATCCTAAAACCAAACAGAACTGAGCTGAAATGCCTGGGAGTATTCATATATTTCAATATTTGTATTTGAAAATACTTTGAAATGTAAGTTAAAGTAATACAAATAAATATATAAATATTTGAACCCAGGTCTGGAGCGCACACACATATACACACACAGTCTTGTCCCATCGCTGCAACTCCCATACGGACTCGGGAGAGGCAAAGGTCGAGAGCCATGTCTCCTCCGAAACACGATCCTGCCAAGCTCCACTCCTTCTCGACACCCTGCTCTCTTAACTCGGAAGCCAGCCACACCAATGTGTCGTAGGAAACATCGTACAGCTGGCGACCAAATTCAGTGTAGATGTGCCCGGCCGCCACCAGGAGTCACTAGAGCATGATGGGACAAGGACATCCCAGCCGGACAAACCATCCCCTAACCCGGACGACGCTGGGTCAATTGTGCGCCGCCTCATCGGTCTCCCGTTCGCGTCCGGCTGCGACACAGCTCAGTATCGAACCAGGATCTGTAGTGACACCTCTAGCACTGCGAAGCAGTGCCTTAGACCGCGGTGCCACTCGTGAGCCCAGTAGTAGTAGTTTTAAAGGGAATGTAAAAAATTATTGTGTTGCACATTAATATTATACAAACATATTGTTAAATGTATCATTATTGTGATAATTCAGTTAGTTTATCATGATATGGATTTTTGCCCATATCGCCCAGCTCTAGTGTGCACACAAACATACACAGACACACACACAACACCCCCCACACACATCTTCTTTGCTTGTGATAGGTTTTAAGCTATATAATGTTCGTCAGATCCATGCTAATAACATTCTAACAAGGGAAAGCTAAAAAAAAAGTTAAGAAAAAACACCCAAATCTATTCAGCGAAGCCCTTCCAGAATCCATCACTGACACATCTACAAAGGGCATTCTCTCAGCAGGGGGGGGTGAATCACAAGGTATTTCTACGAGCTGAAGAAGGCACCGGGGACAATTACTGCAATAGAATATCTCACACAGAGTAAAAAGTAGTGGCTGTTTTTTTTGTGAGGCAATAGCAAAAACATTGCCTCTATGTGCAGCCATGCGGGATCCATAATTAAAAAAGGTCTTAACTGCGGCATTTTAAGATGGACTAGAATGCTAGGGCTGTGACGGTAATGGAATTTTGGATGACGGTAATTGGCCCGCCAAATGACCGTGGTCTACCTAATAATGGTTTGAATAACAGACAAAAAATATATAATAATTTTCTCTCCTCCACTCCTGACTGCATGTGCTGCCATAGATTATATTTCTGTGTTCTGCTGCTGCACCTCGCAGGCACCTTTCTCTGTGTTCTGCTGCTGCACCTCGCTGGCACCTTTCTCTGTGTTCTGCTGCTGCACCTCGCAGGCACCTTTCTCTGTGTTCTGCTGCTGCACCTCGCTGGCACCTTTCTCTGTGTTCTGCTGCTGCACCTCGCTGGCACCTTTCTCTGTGTTCTGCTGCTGCACCTCGCTGGCACCTTTCTCTGTGTTCTGCTGCTGCTGCACCTCGCAGGCACCTTTCTCTGTGTTCTGCTGCTGCACCTCGCTGGCACCTTTCTCTGTGTTCTGCTGCTGCACCTCGCTGGCACCTTTCTCTGTGTTCTGCTGCTGCACCTCGCAGGCACCTTTCTCTGTGTTCTGCTGCTGCACCTCGCTGGCACCTTTCTCTGTGTTCTGCTGCTGCACCTCGCTGGCACCTTTCTCTGTGTTCTGCTGCTGCACCTCGCTGGCACCTTTCTCTGTGTTCTGCTGCTGCACCTCGCTGGCACCTTTCTCTGTGTTCTGCTGCTGCACCTCGCAGGCACCTTTCTCTGTGTTCTGCTGCTGCACCTCGCTGGCACCTTTCTCTGTGTTCTGCTGCTGCACCTCGCAGGCACCTTTCTCTGTGTTCTGCTGCTGCACCTCGCTGGCACCTTTCTCTGTGTTCTGCTGCTGCACCTCGCTGGCACCTTTCTCTGTGTTCTGCTGCTGCACCTCGCTGGCACCTTTCTCTGTGTTCTGCTGCTGCACCTCGCTGGCACCTTTCTCTGTGTTCTGCTGCTGAACCTCGCTGGCACCTTTCTCTGTGTTCTGCTGCTGCACCTCACTGGCACCTTTCTCTGTGTGCTTGTTTGCTACAACACCCGGTTTGTTTCAGCAAGGAGCAACAACGCTTCATCACGTTTTTAAGAGACCATGTTACCGTAGAAACGGACACAAATTCCCGGCCACCCCCTCTTCAGTCACCCGTTTGTAAAAATAAATAACAAAAAAGCTTAAAAGGTTATGACGGTTATTTTATTTTCACAACTGTCTTCATCCATAACCGTCAAATACATGGTTATACGGTAATTGTGCCAGCCCTATAGAATGCATCTGCACGCTGAAAGCTAGACAGACAATTGCATGGAATCCTACAGTCCTGTATGGAGGGCGGTGACTGTGAAATAGGCCTGCTCAAGAGACAGACTTCTATACTAGATGTTCTGTCTCTGGAACTGGGCCAATACAACATGCACACACATTCAGTTAGGCATGCCTCAGATAAGAACAGTATGAAAAGAGTGGTACTGATCCACAGTATACTGATATCTACAGTAGCTAATATAGCCTAGATCTGGGCATGCTACATCCAAAGCTGTGCTACATTGATATTGCTCAGTATATAACTCAGTATACTACTCAACTGACTAACCTAGTACACACTGTACATGTTTGTGAGGGAGGAGTTTGTCTGCTGTTTTGGTTTGCAAGTTCTCTCCTTCACCAGCCGCGGGCATGTAGCCAAACCTGACAGATCTGCTGTGGGAGCACATACACACACAGACACACTGACACACTGACACACAGACACACACACACACACACACACACACACACACACACACACACACACACACACACACACACACACACACACACACACACACACACACACACACACACACACACACACACACACACACACACACACACACACACACACACACACACACACACACACACACACCTTCAAAGCTCCAGACTTCCTTCCTTGTCTATTGGGCTGTTTTTCAGCCATTCCCTGCACACTATCTAATATGACAGAGACTATAATTGCTTTGCTGAGCAAGTGGGCTCTAGCTCTGGCAGTCCCTCAACACAGACTTTTAGGAAAATCATCTTTAATGATGTCTGAAACCTCAATCAGACTTTTACAGTGGACTCAATGTGAAGAATGGGCACACTTTGCTGGAGAGAAAGCCATCACAGCACAGCCAGCCAAATGAGCAGCACTAAGGCAGAGTTGAACCTACAGCAGACACTCAAAATGCCTCTACTCAGGTGTCTCGACATAGTAGGCAACCCCATCATCTTAGTGGGTAACAATTAAGTACCTTACTCAGTTAACGTGGTCAAAAATAAACAAAAATAGCTTCTTAGCAAAGAGCAATTTCTCAAGCAAGAATTTTGCTCTGACTGTCTGGGAGTGATGTCCCCAGGCAGGCCAAAACTCCATCCCAACAAAACAGGCTGAAACTTCAGGCAGTCTTTTCAAACAGCCCTTACACAAAAAATGCATTATCATCATTTTCACAATTACACAGTATTATTCCAACCTCCAGTGTGGAAATATATATAAAACACAGGGAAACTCCACAGACCTGGAACTCATAAAAGGCAGGAGAAAAGCATGTTTTTGTCATGAACAGCCATCTAATATCCATTTGCATTCATTATGTAAGCTGTTGATGCAGCTGTGTAGACACTGAAAAGCTTTTTGGATGACATTTGAGTGTATAGATACATTTAAAAGTCCCAAGCTAAGGATACAATGGTTTACCCATTCACCACTAAATACATAACAGGCATCATTCCACAGACAGTAGTACATTGTCAGTCAGGTTATGTCATTAGTGCTGACTCATACTTTTCTGTTACCTACACTCACTTCCTGTTTTACACAGCACTCCGGCTACTAGTGAAACCTTTGGCCGTGATATCAGAAATCCAGTGTAAATGCACTCAGGGGAAGACTTGACAAATCATCCAAAACTAGGATTTTATAAGAAAATATCATGCGGAAGATAGGCTACTTAGTCATACCCTGTCAAAGTGATTATCATTGCGACCACATGACTTGGAACAATGATCTTTCAATCCCTGATATAAAAGGCCGGAGATAGAGGAAGGAAGAATATTGACTCAGGAGATTAGCTTTTGTTTATGGCCCATTACATCAATAAAAGAGAAGTGCTTTTGAGGCCAAAGATTTCAGACAACGGTCAATGAACAAATGAATCATCGATGACCATTATTTCTGTTACAGTCAACGCGCAACACTCATCACACAGTGTATGATAAGGACCTAGCAGCACTGAGTTAACTGAGACCTACTCGCTGAGCACGGATGTCAGTTCAATGTTCACTTTTGATAGAGATTTGATAAGACTTGTCAACAAACAACTGAACGAGTTCAAATATTGAGGCCAGCTATAGCGCTTTGGTTTTAAGTTGGGTACAAAAGGCAAAAGATGTCTATTGATGACTATTTTTTTTCCCATGTTGGTAGAACTGTAAAAACACTGTAATAACAATGTAACACGATTAAAAATAACTTTGTGAAAACAACATTGAATCGACCTGTTTGAGCACGGTGGGCAATGGGCAGGCTACATCTGTTTTCTGAGCCTGATTTACAATGCAATTGACATACAACTAGGCCTGTATTCCCACTGTCTCACAGTAGGAGTGATGATCTAGGATCAGGTAATCTTATTCAATATGTTCTAAAAGGCTAAACTGATCTTAAATCAGCAATCTTACTCTGAGACGCTTCGTGAATAAGGGCATCTATCCATTGCAGTTTCATTCATCACGTTTAAAGCCCCTCATCAATAGCCCTGGGTCCAGGGTGAGGGATGATTCAATAAGTCAACCTTTAGTTTAACATAGGCACAAGCAAAAGGTCAAAGAAAAAAAAGTGTTTATTTGAATCATTGAGTAGACCAGTGTATTGCGTATGGAATCAACTTTTGATCTTGGCCAGTGTGAGATGTAGCAGATTTGTAATTACAGTGAGAGTATCAATGGAAAAATATCAATCAATATGTGGAGGCCTGCCCCCCTGGGTACTGCTGGTGCAGACTGGCATAGTTCTGAGTGTTAATGTCTGTGTGTAGCATTTGTGCCTGCATGTGCGCATTTGTGTTAAAGCTAAAATGACAGGCAAGATTTTTTGGTCAACCCCAGCCAAACCATCCCCTAACCCGGACGATGCTGGGCCAATTATGCGCTGGGCCAATTTATTTTATTTATATTTTTCTTCGAATTTTCAAACAGTCCATTTATATTTTCCAACGGGGCTATACATTTGGCTGAGTTTTTTTTCTTGCATGAGTATGTCATGACTTATTCCAAAGTCGGCTCCTCTCCTTGTTCGGGCGGCGTTCGACGTTACCGGTTTTCAAGCCATTTTTCATATATCCATTTGTCCTGTCTTGTTTCCATACACACCTGTTTTTCATTTCCCCAACAAATCTACTTGTATCTAACCCTCTGTTTCCCATCATGTTTTGTGTGATATTGTTTCATGTTATTGTGGTGTTTTATTACGCGCTTTACTTTTGTTATGTTCCGTGTTTTGAGCGCATTTGATTTATGTAGTGCTCTCGTTTTGAAACTAAAATAAAAGTGCGCCTGTTTACATCACTCTACTCTCCTGCACCTGACTTCGCCTCTTATACATTCGATGAGAGTAACCTCGTTTCACTGCCAAAAATCTAGTATTCAGCGAAATAACAGCACAACGTCAAATATAGGTAGCGTAGTCAAATAATGAACATCCAATCACATTAATCGTCACTCTCTCGCGGGAATTTCACTAACGGTCCGTATGAAGCCAAATGTAGCTGCTGCTCATTCCGTTTGCTCGAAAATTGATAAATGGTTAAAAAAAAGTAAGGTCCGCGTCCATTGAGACATATACCACCTCTACTGGTAGTCCTGCTACTACCAACAGTGCTACACCTACACCTTTCGACGACACAAGTTGTTCTGCTTCCACAAGCACATCCAATGCTAGCATCAGTAATTCTACATTTGTTGTTAGCCCAGCTAGGATGGACACTGACAGTTGTGAATCGGATGCAGCCGAAGAAACAACAGACAGGGACGTTGGACCATCCAAGAGGCGTAACTATGATGAGAACTACATTGATTTGGTAGTGCCTTTCCTGAGCCACAGTGTGTTATATGTGCAACAGTACTATCTCACAACTCAATAAAACCTTCACTCTTCCAGACATTTAGAAACAATACATGCCAATTGGAAAAATAAGTCACAGGAGTTTTTTGAGAGAGAATTAAGACGACTTTCAAGTAGTAAGACATGTATAAAAGCAACAGATACTAGAAGCGTCTTATATGGTGCGCTACCAAGTGGCTAGGACAGGCAAGCCCCATACTATTGTGGAGGACTTAATTATTCCTGCTGCCGTAGATGTGGCTTGGGGAAAAGGCCATAAAACTACACAGACAATGTCTTCATCAAACATTTGTCATTTCACGATGCATCAGTGATATGGCAGGAGATGTTTTGAAACAATTACTGCTTTGCATACAAGCCAGTGAATTCTATGCATTACAGCTGGATGAGTCAACAGACGTGGCGTGCCTGGCACAGCTCCTGGTATATGTCTGTTACGTTTATGGGGGATCAATTAAGGAAGACATCCTCTTCTGCAAACCACTGGAAACCAGGACAACAGGAGAGGATATTTTTTAAGTACTGGACAGCTTTGTGACATAAAAAGGACTTTGGTGGTCAAGATGTGTTGGTACCTGTACTGATGGTGCTAAAGCCATGACAGGGAGACATAGTGGAGTGGTAATACGTGTGCAAGAAGTTGCTCCCGACGCCACTTGGGTACACTGCAGCATCCACCGAGAGGGTACTTCTGCCAAGGCAATGTCTGACAGCTCGTAAGACGTTTTGGACACTACAGTGAAAATGTTTAACTTTGTTAAAGCAAGGCCCCTGAACTCTTGTGTATATTCTGCACTATGCAATGATATGAGCAGCGAACATGTAACGTTTTTACGACATACAGAAGTGTGCTGGTTATCAAGGGGCAAAGCATTGACACGTTTAAAAAAAAATTGATAGACCAGCTTAGAGTTTTATTTTCTGACCATAATTTTCACTTGTCTGACCGCTTGCATGATGACGGGTTTCTCACACGACTGGCCTATCTGGGAGATGTTTTTTCTCGCCTGAATGATCTGAATCTAGGATTACAGGGACTCTCCAACTATATTCAATGTGCGGGACAAAATTCAGGCTATGATTAAGAAGTTGGAGCTCTTCTCTGTCTGCATTAACAAGGACAACACACAGGTCTTTCCATCATTGGATGATTTTTTTGTGTGCAAATGAACTCAAGCTTACGGACAATGTCAAATGTGATATAGCAAAGCACCTGAGTGAGTTGGGTGCGCAATTACGCAGGTACTTTCCCGAAAACAGATGACACAAACAACTGGATTTGTTATCCCTTTCATGCCCTGCCTCCAGTCCACTTACCGATATCTAAACAAGAGAGCCTCATCGAAATTGCAACATGTAGTTCTGTGAAAATGTAATTCAATCAGAAGCCACTGCCAGATTTAGGATACTGCCAGAGTATCCTGCTTTGGCAAATCGCGCTGTTAAGACACTAATGCCCTTCATAACCACGTACCTATGTGAGAGTGGATTCTCGGCCCTCACTAGCATGAAAACTAAATACAGGCACAGACTGTGTGTGGAAAAAGACTCAGACTCTCTCCAATACAACCCAACATTGCAGAGTTATGTGCATCCTTTCAAGCACACCCTTCTCATTAACCTGTGGTGAGTTATTCACATTATTTGTGCCCTGGTCCTATAAGAGCTCATTGTCACTTCCCACGAGTTGGGTTGTGACAAACTCACACTCATTCTTATGTTTAATAAATGTATCGTATAGTGTGTGTGTGGCAGGCCTACAATGATGGCAAAAAACAACATTTGAGAGTGCGCTGACCTTGGTGCTAGAGGGGGTACGCAGCTAGAAGTTGAATGTTTGAAGGGGTACGGGACTATAAAAAGTATGGGAACCACTGGCTTACGGAATGCATTGTGCATAGCCTATAGGGTTCTTCGAACCTTCTTTCATGCGCTTCTATATTAGAGGGAGAGTGCAGTGCAATCTGAGATTCTATCTTACAATCTCGAAAAGTAAATATAACTATTTAATCAGTGCATAACAATCTTGCAGTCAGAGACGACCATATATATTGCTTTACAAAATATAACCAGGAAACTGTAATGTGAATACAGAGGTGTTTGCACCCAAGTTTAATTAAAAATACCATATGCACTAAAGCCCTGACAACCTGAAACAGTGGTCGTTTTCTCCCAAACTACAAGGCAGGGGGCAGCAACACTGGAGCAGGCATAGCCAGGGTATTGCAATCAAAGATTTACCATGCTGAGTTGATACTTTGACTTTCATAGCACTTAAGCATTCATAATCATCCCATAAGTTTGGCTACATGAAAAATGTCTGATCAGTAGGCATGAGTCATTCTGGTAATGGAGCACTTTATGACTGCTGCTGGGAAAGGAGGCTGAGTCTGAGTTATACCTGCAGATCAATAAGGATTATTTTTGCTTTTGTATCGTATTGCAGGAAAACATTTCCCTGAGAGAAAGAGACAGAGAGAGCGAGAGAGAGAGAGGAGAAACAGAGCAAACTAAAACATATTTTGGCCCTAAACAGAGAGTACACAGTGGCAGAATACCTGACAGACTCCGTGAGCATTGCCTTGCTATTGAGAAAGGCTGCTGTAGGCAGACCTGGCACTCAAGAGAAGACAGGCTATGTGCACACTGCCCACAAAATGAGGTGGAAACTGATCTGCACTTCCTAACCTCCTGCAAAATGTATGACCATATTAGAGACAAATGGTTCCCCAAAATTACACAGACCTACAAAGAATTTGAAAACAAACCCTATTTTGATAAAGTCCCATATCTATTGGGTGAAATACCACAGTGTACCATTACAGCAGCACGATTTGTGACCTGTTGCCACAAGGGCAACCAGTGAAGAACAAACACCATTGTAAATACAACCCATATTTATGTTTATTTATTTTCCCTTTTGTACTTTAACTATTTGCACATAATACGATTTGACATGTCTTTATTCTTCTGGGACTTTTGTGAGTGTAATGTTTACTGTAAAAATGTTTTTTGTTTATTTCACTTTTGTTAATTATCTATTTCACTTGCTTTGGCAATGTAAACATATGTTTCCCATGCCAAAAAAGCCCTTAAATTGAATTGAGAGAGAGAGAGAGAGAGATAGAGAGAGAGAGAGGAGAGAACCAGAGGCACATCTGCCTGGCAGTAACTGAACTTTTCCCCTAGGGAATGGACAGAAGAAGCCCAACAATATAAATAGGAAGTATCAGCTGCACAAAAATTACAATAACAGCACGCCAGACCGAAGACTGACAGACATTTCTGTAGTATTTTAATAGCTTAGTGTTTCTAGTGCTGTGCTGACTGACATTTGCTGTGGTTAATCCACAGCTTTGGGGGGTTCGGAAGATTAAATACGAGACAAATACCGGTAGGTTAAAACCCAAACAGAACAGGCTGTCCTAAAAATAACATTTTTGAACTGTGTTTCTTGAGTTTATTCACTTCCTTATCACAGCAAAAGGCATTCTGTCTGTAGTCAATTCACCCCAATTCAACTCTCTCTGTGTCATACCTGCAATGCCATTTGCTGTGGTAGGCTAGGCTATGCATTTATAGCCTCCAAGGCATTTGGCAATCTCAAAGGAGCCTAACAGTTGTAGCCTACAGTAGACTTAAATGTCCCACAATTTGTTGATAGGTGACAAGGGCAGACCCCTCCAACAGGTTATATTCATTTTGTGTGGAAATGTAGGAAGTATTTATTTGTACTCACCATGATAATTCATACAGCACATCCAGGTTCCATCCGGAATTGCATTCAAGTTGATCCAGAGTGATGTGGGGGGAAAATTTAATAAAAGATAAGATTTCCAACACTCAAAGTGCAAAACATAACCAACATAACCTTGAGATCAAATAGGCTACACCAGTATACATTTTGTAAAACAGTAATAATATAGGCTACATCAATATTTGTAGGCCTACAGCAGTGTTCATTCCAAACTGCAATCAGAACAGGCGCCAATGTTTTTGCCAGTGGCACGCGCCTGCAGTGAAGCCAGCCATCTGTACACGACAATCACCGCACATCAACATTCTTGACTGCAGAGACTGACATCGAATATTTCCACTAAAGCCTACTGCCAAAGACCGGTGTACTGCTGCAGACATGGATATATTCACTATTACAGTATGCAGGAATATAAGTATTCGCTGTTTCAAAATGAAACCATTCTACAGAGTAGCTTTCAGCGACTGGATAATGAATTCCAGATGTAGAATACAGTAGCCATATGTCTATCCTCGAAGCTTTACGCACAAGATACTTTGTATCAACAGCTGTTGAACGCATGGAGACCTGATACAGTAAAATACAGTAGCCTGAAAGGAGAAATGGTCATAATTCAAGGGAATGTATGTAATATCTCCCTCGCACGGACGTGGGATATTGTTGTAAAAACAAGTCATTTTCGCAAATAATGAAATGCGCATAAGGCAATAAATACAGTTCGCTGAAAAATGTTAAGACAACTTCGAATAGAAAATATGTATACCTGCAACAAGGTAAACTTTCAAAACACCCATCGATAGAGCTTCACAGTAAACACACTAACATTACTCAGTGACCCCAAAACAAAAGGAAAAGACATTAGGCTACTCTCATTACCATTAACGCGCTAAAGTCCGTCCCGAATGAACTATATAGGGTATTTCACTTGAAAACGTGTTTACCTGATTCGTGTAGATATTTTGTGCTCACAGCCAACTGATACAATCCGCTCAACCAATACCGTTATTTCTGAAATGTCTAGTTGGCGGGTTGCTGTAGCCTAAATGCAGTTCAGCAGAGAGTGCCTCACCTGCAAAACCGTCCTCTCGCTCTCCACAATAGAACCAAGCGTTCCACACATTCACGCCCACTATTGCGCAATTAAGGAAACGCTTTAGGTCAACCCTCATAGGCCAAGGTTACTGTCAGTTAAACAGATGTGGGCTGGCTGTTGGAGCTCAATTCCAGTGGCTTTATTGAGTGAGATAAATGCAGTTACTGTCCCTCTGGACTACAGTATTCAGACAAATGTCACTCCTGCTGCCCAATGCAACGGCAGGAAGAGTAGTATCTGTTATAGCTATTGAAATGGAGGTGCGTGCACTACTGAATAACTAAGCTTGCTGGTTATTTCAGGGCAAATGCCTGTATCAGTCTCTATGCATTTGATTTTGAGTCAAAACACTGGAGTTGATCAATCTAATTTTAGGCTATTATTAACAGGCCAACTGGCTTTGGGTATGACAAGTATTCCCTTTACAGTGTAATAGGAGTTACAAAGAATGTCACAGCGACACGCCAGAAGGCTATATCTTCTTAATTACACCTCAGACCACATGTATCTTTACCCAATCCTTATGAAGGGTGTGTTCCAACTGTCTTATGAATTTCTGAATGTAAACCTGTCACCTGGAATAAATTCCTCCCACCCTCTCCCACACACAGAGATATAATCTCTGGAAAGTAATTATTTATATTATGGATAACTACAGTATAGCCATCTAACTTGATCTGGAGCGTTGGTGTGTGCACTATTTTATTAGGGCATATCCACAGGGAGTTATGGCATGTAAATGGCTGTGGTATTGTAACAGAAGGTAGAGTCAGCTAGTGTGTGGTCAGATTGCAGTAGCATAATCATTGGAACACATTGCTCTTCACTGCCATTGCTTCTTAGACTGGCACTTTGGTGTGAAGTGGAATACTGGCTTCATGTGGCTATCAGTGGAAGTGCAGCTGAAAACAGCTTTCACACAGACAATTCAGATTTATGTTTCAGAAGGATATAGAACACAATGACACACAACATTTCATTAAAATGGATTTACAGCATTAGCTAATAAATAAAGAGACCTGATATCAGTGCTGTAAAGTATTTAAGGAATAATACTTTTACATTTTATTTAACCAGGCAAGTCAGTTAAGAACCCATTCTAATTTTCAATGACGGCATGGGAACAGTGGGTTAACTGCCTGTTCAGGGGCAGAACGACAGATTTGTATCTTGTCAGCTTGGGGGTTTGAACTCGCAACCTTCCGGTTACTAGTCCAACGCTCTAACCACTAGGCTACGCTGCCGCCCCTTTAAAGTACTACTTAAGTAGTTTTTTTGGTATCTGTACTTTACTTGACCATTTACACTTTTGCTTTTACTTCACTAGATTCCTAAAGAAAATAATGTACTTTTTACTCCATACATTTTCCCTGACACCGAAAATTACTTGTTACATTTCGAATCCTTTGCAGGACAGGAAAGTGGTCCAATTCACGCTCTTCTCAAGAGAACATCCAGTGCGGGTGCACATCCATGGTCATCCCTGCAGCGTCTGTGTCACACCCTGACCTTAGTATTCTTTGTTTTCCTTGTTATTTGGGTTAGGTCAGGGTGTGACATGGGTGATGTATGTGTTTTTTGTCTTGTTTAGGGGTTTTGTATGTTTATGGGGCTGTTTCCTTTCTAGGTATATTGTATGTCTATGGTTGCCTAGATTGGTTCTCAATTAGAGGCAGCTGTCTATCGTTGTCTCTGATTGGGAACCATATTTAGGCAGCCATATTCTGTGGGTACTTTGTGGGTGATTGTTTCCGTGTTTGTTTCACCACACAGTACTGTTTTATTTTTTTCATGTTTCGTTTATTGTTTTGTACTGTTTCGGTTTATTCATTCAAATCTACTATGGACACTTACCACGCTGCATTTTGGTCCGATCCCTGCTACACCTCCTCTTCAGACTAAGAAGAGGAAATCAGCCATGACAGAATCACCCACCAACCCAGGACCAAGCAGCGTGGTGACAGGCAGCGGCAGGAGGAGCAGCGCAATCAGGACTATTGGACTTGGGAGGAGATACTGGATGGAGATGGACCCTGGATGCAGCCGGGGGAATATCGCCGCCCCAAGGCGGAGCTGGAGGCAGCCAAAGCAGAGAGGCGGCGGTTTGAAGAGGCAGCACGGAAGCAGGGCTGGAAGCCCGAGAGTCAGCCCCAAAAATGTCTTGGGGGGACCGGAGAGCGAGAGGGACCGGGCAGGCACCGTGTTATGCTTTGGAGCGCACATTTTTTCCCAGTGCGGGTGCATAGCCCGGTGCGGTACATACCAGCTCCTCGTATCAGCCGGGCTAGAGTGGGCATCGAGCCAGGTGCCATGAAGCGTGCCATGAAGCCGGCTCTACGCATCTGGTCTCCAGTGCGTCTCCTTGGGCCGGTATACATGGCACCAGCCTTACGCATGGTGTCCCCAGTTCGCCAACACAGCCCAGTGCGGGCCATTCCACCTCGCCGCACTCGCAGGGCGACTGGGAGCATTCAACCAGGTAAGGTTGGGCAGGCTCGGTGCTCAAGAGCTCCAGTGCGCCTGCACGGTCCGGTCTATCCAGTTCCACCTACACGCACCAGCCCTCCGGTGGCAGTCCCCCGCACCAGGCTTCCTGTGCGTGTCCAGAGCCCAGTACTCCCTGTTCCTCCTTCCCGCACTCGCTCTGAGGTGCGTGTCCTCGGCCCAGTACCACCAGTGCCGTCAGATTCTCCCGTCTCTCCAGAGCTGCTAGAGTCTCCCGCCTGTCCAGAGCTGCTAGAGTCTCCCGCCTGTCCAGAGCTGCTAGAGTCTCCCACCTGTCCAGAGCTGCTAGAGTCTCCCGCCTGTCCAGAGCTGCTAGAGTCTCCCGCCTGTCCAGAGCTGCTAGAGTCTCCCGCCTGTCCAGAGCTGCTAGAGTCTCCCGCCTGTCAGTCTGCAAGGAGCCGCCAGAGCCGCCAGTCTGCAAGGAGCCGCCAGTCTGCAAGGAGCCGCCAGAGCCGCCAGTCTGCAAGGAGCCGCCAGTCAGCCAGGATCCGCCAGAGCCGCCAGTCAGCCAGGATCCGCCAGAGCCGCCAGTCAGCCAGGATCCGCCAGAGCCGCCAGTCAGCCAGGATCCGCCAGAGCCGTCAGTCAGCCAGGATCCGCCAGAGTCGTCAGCCAGTCCGGAGCTGCCCCTCAGTCCCGAGCTGCCCCTCAGTCCCGAGTTGCCCCTCAGTCCCAAGCTGCCCCTCAGTCCGGAGTTGCCCCTCAGGCCGGAGCTGCCCCTCAGTCCAGTGGGGCCATTCAGTGGGGCCATCTTCGTCTTCAGACGAAGAGGAGGAAATCAGCCGTGGCAGTCTGATCTGACAGACTCACTAAACGCAAATTATTCGCTTGTAAATTATGTCTGAATGTTAGTGTGCCCCTGGTTATCCTTAAAAAATATTGTGATTTACACTTTTACTTCTACTTTTGATACTTAAGCATATTTTAGCAATTACATTTACTTTTTATACCTAAGTATATTTAAAAACAAATACATTTAAACTTGTACTACTGGGTGACTCACTTTTACTTGAGTCATTTTCTATTAAGGTATCTTTAATTTTACTCAAGTATGACAATTTGATACTTTTTCCACCACTGCCTGACATTGAAGGCCTGATGTGGTAAGTCTTTCACATCGTTTGCATGTACAATAAAAGTATATCACAAGAGAGTACAGGCCTACCAGTCAAGTGAGCCATAAGATACAGTGTCTTCAGAAAGTACTCAGACCCCTTTACCTTTTCCACATTTTGTTATGTTACAGCCTTATTCTAAAATGGATTGAATAAAAAAAAAAACTCAGCAATCTACACACAATACCCCGTAATGACAAGGCGAAAACAGATTCTATATTTTTTGGGCAATTTAAAAAAAAATCTAAAACAGAAATACCTTATTTACACAAGTATTCTGACCCTTTGCTATGAGACTCGAAATTGAGGTCAGGTGCATCCTATTTCCATTGATCATCCTTGAGATGTTTCTACAACTTGATTGGAGTCCACCTGTGGTAAATTATATTGATTGGACATAATTTGGAAAGGCACACACCTGTCTACATAAGGTCCCACAGTTGACAGTGCATGACAAAGCAAAAACCAAGCCATGAGGTTAAAGGAATTGTCTGTAGTGCTCCGAGATAGGATTATGTCACGGCACAGATCAGAGCTTGGCCAAACTGAGGAATCGGGGGAGAAGGGCCTTGGTCAGGGAGGTGACCAAGAACCCAATGGTCACTCTGAAAGAGCTCTAGAGTTCCTCTGTGGAGATGGGAGAACCTTCCAGAAGTACAACCATCCCGGCAGCACCAATCAAGCCTTTATGGTAGAGTGGCCAGACGGGAAGCCACTCCTCAGTAAAAGGCACATGACAGCCTGCTTGTAGTTTGCCAAAAGACACCTAAAGACTCTCAGACCCTGAGTCAAAGACTCCAGCCACCCTAGTCATGGACTGTTCTCTCTGCTACCGCACGACAAGCGGTACCGGAGCACCAAGTCTAGGTACAAAAGGCTTCCTAACAGCTTCTATCCCCAAGCCATAAGACTACTGAACAGCTAATTAAAGGGCTACCCAGACCCGTCTTTTACGCTGCTGCTACTCTCTTTTTATTATCTATGCATAGTGGGGTGGGTGAGGGGGATTCTAAGGGCCTGTGACTGACAGGGGCCCTAACCAATTATTAGAACATTAGGTTAAAAAATTAAATAGTACATTTAATTTATATAATATTTTATTTACAATGTACTAATAAAACTAATAGTTTCTTTTTTTCTATTTGGCAAAAGTAAACATCCAGAGAGCCTCTGCCCCTGCCTAGTGCCAGATGCAGCTTCAGACTCAGCAGCCCTGTCTCCCCATCTCCATACCCCTGAACCAGCCCTACTCCCAACTGAAGAAGGAGGTGAGCAGCATTGTATTGAATGACATGTCAGTTGACATAATTGCAGGGACTGCAATGCATTGAGGACAGGAATGTGATTCTCCAGTCAGGAAAAGTCTCCCTTGACACAGAGGCAGCTAATATCAGAGCCTTAAAGGAAGAGATGCAGGCTCTTAGAGATGGATGGGAGTCTCTCCTGTCTGAGGCAACACTGATTGCAATGCAAATGGATGTTGCACCTCAATTTAGCAAGGAACACAGCCGCCAGAGGAAAGGAAAGAGATTCCATGAGACCTCTTAAGAGGAGACAGCTCAGGACAGTGATGCAACGGTGTTTTGGAACACAGTGTTTTTTACTGCTATGGACAACATGATAAGTGATTAGGACACTAGGTTCCACGCCACTGGAAGAATTGTAGAATCCTTTTCTGCTGTTCTGAAAGTTGGGCAGATTAGCGAGGATAAAGTCTCTTCTGTGTGCCAACCACTGGTCATGAAGTATTCCAGAGATCTTACACTTGAGTTTCAAAATAAAGTAAGACACCTGAACACTGTATATGCTGCCATTTCCCCCCTAACTTGTCCCCTCTTGGTCTTCTGAATGCAGTTTGTAAGATGTAGCTGCAAAGCATCTTGGAGACGTGTGCATTGCTTTCCGTATATTTTGCACACTGCCTGTGACTGTTGTTGGTGGCGAGAGAGCTTTCCTCTAAGCTAAAACTGATTTTAAAAACTATTTCGGGTCCACTATCTGTCCCGGGACAGACTTTGCAGTCTTGCCATGCTTTCCATTGAAAGTCAGATAGCTAGAAAGCTGAACTTCAAAGACTTAATCAGTGACTTTGCTAGCAAGAAGGCTGGGCGCTGGGCTCTTGGTGAGTAAAGCAGAGCAAGGGCCAGTGATAACTGTTCAATGGCATGGCTATGGATATTGGATCACTACACACATGATGTCCACAGGCTGAGAACAGACTGAGAACAAGATATATCTCAAAGTAATGGCCGGATTGTCATAAAATGTGTTGTGCACAATCAAGCCCCCAAGTGGAAGAAACCTATTGATTTGGTGACCTCTTGACCTTTCCTCTAGCGCCACCATCAGGCCTTTTCATTTCCATTTTGTTTTCCATTTCCACATACAGCTGCTTATTCTTTTAGTTGGTCTGTATACTTAGTTCAAAAATCTGCTTCTGATTTTATTCTGTTTGTTATATCATTCTATAGATGATAATGTTAATTTATTTTAATTGAAGAGGTTAATGTATATTTAAGTTGTATTTATTTTAAGTTATTCATTAATGTTAAGGGAATTTTCAGTTCAAGAACTTTACCATTAAAATTAAATTTAGACTGTAAAAGATGGCTTTTAGCACATTTCTTATAGAGGGTATCAGGCTTGCATCAAATAGTGAATTCCACTGTATGCATAATGTTGCATGCATGTCTGCAGTATTATATTTTCACAGCTCACTCTCAGTAAATATAGTACAGTAAATATTGGACTACAAGAGAGTTGCAAGCCTGCAAAGGTAGAGTTATTTAAAGCCTTGAATGGGTCGATTGGCTTCTGGAGGTGTGTGGTTACAGCAATTGCGCAGGGTTGATGTGGTGGTGGGTCGCAATGTGATATCTTTCATGGGGCCCAAAATCCCTGGCGCGCCCCTGCCTACATGTACATATTACCTCAACTGACCTGTGCCCCAGCACGTTGACTCTGTACCGGTACCCCCTGTATATAGCCTTGCTATTGTTACTTTACTGTTGCGGTTTAATTATTTGTCACCTTTATTTTAAAATGTTTACTTATCTATTTTTTACTTAACACTTTTCTTCTTAAAACTTCTTAAAGCATTGTTGCTTGTAAGTAACAATTTCACTGTAAGGTATTCTGCGCATGTGACAAATACAATTTGATTTGAAAAACAAGATTCTCTGGTCTGATGAAACCAAGATTGAAATCTTTGGCCTGAATGCCTAGCGTCACGTCTGGAGGAAACCTGGCACCGTCGCTACAGTGAAGCATGGTGGAGGCAGCATCATGTTATGGGGATGTTTTTCAGCGGGCAGGGACTGGGAGACTATTAAGGATCAAGGGAAAGATGAACGGAGCAAATTACAGAGAGATCCTTGATGAACACCTGCTCCAGAGTACTTCGGACCTCAGACTGGGGTGAAGGTTCTCCTTCCAACAGGATAACGACCCTAAGCACACAGCCAAGACAATGCAGGAGTGGCTTCGGGACAAGTCTCTGAATGTCCTTGAGTGGCCCAGCCAGAGCCCAGACTTGAACCCAATCTAACATCTTTAGA
The DNA here is from genome assembly GCF_023373465.1 of Oncorhynchus keta. Lineage (NCBI taxonomy): Eukaryota > Metazoa > Chordata > Actinopteri > Salmoniformes > Salmonidae > Oncorhynchus > Oncorhynchus keta. The sequence continues at coordinate 22,421,995 of NC_068424.1, read as the reverse complement.
GAGACCTGAAAAAAAGCTGTGACGCAAAGCTCCCCATCCAACCTGACAGAGCTTGAGAGGATCTGCAGAGAAGAATGGGGGAAACTCCCCAAATACAGGTGTGCCAAGCTTGTAGCATCACACCCCAGAAGACTTGAGGTTGTAATCTCTGCCAAATGTGCTTCAACAAAGTACAGAGTAATGGGTCTGAATACTTACAGTTGAAGTCGGAAGTTTACATACACCTTAGCCAAATACATTTAAACTAAGTTTTTCACAATTCCTGACATTTAATCCTAGTAAAAATTCCCCGTCTTAGGTCAGTTAGGATTACCACTTCATTTTAATAATGTGAAAAGTCAGAATACTGGTAGAGTGATTTATTTCAGCTTTTATTTCTTTCATCACATTCCCAGTAGGTCAGAAGTTTACATGCACTCAATTAGTATTTGGTAGCATTGCCTTTAAATTGTTTAACTTGGGTCAAATGTTTTGGGTAGCCTTCCCACAATAAGTTGGGTGAATTTTGGCCCATTCCTCCTGACAGAGCTGGTGTAACTAAATCAGGTTTGTAGGCCTCCTTGCTCGCACATGCTTTTTCAGTTCTGCCCAAAAATGTTCTATAGGATTGAGGTCAGGGCATTGTGATGGCCACTCCAATACCTTGACTTTGTTGTCCTTTAGTCATTTTGAAACAACTTTGGAAGTATCTATCTCATTGTCCATTTGAAAGACCCATTTGTGACCAAGCTTTAACTTCCTGACTGATACCTTGAGATGTTGCTTCAATATATCCCCATAATTGTCCTCCCTCATGATGCCATCTATTTTGTGAAGCGCACCAGTCCCTCCTGCAGCAAAGAACCCCTACAACATGGTTCTGCCGCCACCATGCTTCGCAGTTGGGATGGTGTTCTTCAGCTTGCAAGCCTCCCCCTTTTTCCTCCAAACATAACGATGGTCATTATGGCCAAACAATTATATTTTTGTTTCATCAGACCAGATGACATTTCTCCAAAATGTACAGTCTTTGTCCCCATGTGCAGTTGCAAACCGTAGTCTGGCTTTTTTTTATGGTGGTTTTGGAGCAGTGGCTTCTTCCTTGCTGAGTGGCCATTCAGGTTATGTCTACATAGGACTCGTTTTACTTTGGATATAGATACTTTTGTACCTGTTTCATCCAGCATCTTCCTTTGCTGTTGTTCTGGGACGGATTTTCACTTTTCGCACCAAAGTACGTTCATCTCGGGGCCTCCCGAGTGGTGCAGTGGTTTATTGTGCCACCAGAGACTCTGGGTTCGCGCCCAGGCTCTGTCGCAGCTGGCCGCGACCGGGAGGTCCGTGGGGCGATGCACAATTAGCCTAGCGTCGTCCGGGTTAGGGAGGGTTTGGCCGGTAGGGATATCCTTGTCTCATCGCGCTCTAGCGACTCCTGTGGCGGGCCGGGCGCAGTGCTCGCTAACCAGGTTTCCAGGTGCACGGTGTTTCCTCCGACACATTGGCGCGGCTGGCTTCCGGGTTGGATGCGTGCTTTGTTAAGAAGCAGTGCGGCTTGGTTGGGTTGTGTTTCTGAGGACGCATGGCTTTCGACCTTCGTCTCTCCCGAGCCCGTACGGGAGTTGTAGCGATGAGACAAGATAGTAACTTCTAACAATTGGATACCACGAAATTGGGGAGAAAAGGGGGTAAAAAAATAAAAAAGTAAGACAGAACTCGTATCCTTCCTGAGGGGTATGACGGCTGCGTGATCCCATGGTGTTTATATTTGCGTACTATTGTTTGTACAGATGAAAGTGGTACCTTCAGGCTTTTGGAAGTTGCTCCCAAGGATGGACCAGACTTGTGGAGGTCTACAATTTTATTCTGAGGTCTTGGCTGATTTCTTTTGATTTCCCCTAACCATCTTGCCAAAACTATTGTTTGTTAATTAACAAGTGGTTGAAAAACGAGTTTTAATCCAACCTAAGTGTATGTAAACTTCTGACTTCAACTGTATGTAAATGTGATATTTCTGTTTTTTATTTTTAATAAATTATCAACAAATTCTAAAAACCTGTTTGTGCTTTGTCATTACTGGGTATTGTGTGTAGATTCATAATGAGGCTATAACCTAACAACATTTTGAAAAAGTCAAGGGTCTTAATACTTTCCGAAGGCACTGTAAGTCAAGATGCAGAGAAAATGTCAAGGGGTCTGAATACTTTCTGAAGTCACTGTAAGTCAAGATGCAGAGAAAATGTCAAGGGGTCTGAATACTTTCTAAAGGCACTGTAAGTCAAGATGCAGAGAAAATGTCAAGGGGTCTGAATACTTTCTAAAGGCACTGTAAGTCAAGATGCAGAGAAAATGTCAAGGGGTCTGAATACTTTCTGAAGGCACTGTAAGTCAAGATGCAGAGAAAATGTCAAGGGGTCTGAATACTTTCTAAAGGCACTGTAAGTCAAGATGCAGAGAAAATGTCGAGGGGTCTGAATACTTTCTGAAGTCACTGTAAGTCAAGATGCAGAGAAAATGTCGAGGGATATTAAAGACTTCCTCCCAATGCTATTTTTCTAGAAGCATATCTGCCAGAATCTTCCCCATCTCCCTGCATTTCCCCTTCAAATATAAATCATTGTATGTCTCTTCACAGGCTTTCATTCCCAGTTCAGTTTCATCAATCAGGTCCCACAGAGAGTGAGGCAGCCATACATGGAGCTGCCATGTTGTCTGGCTTGATCAAAGTGAGGTGTTATACACATTAGAATTCAAAGCTATCCTCTGGGTAAAGAAAACAGCCACCATGATATACCTTTTCACTTGTTTCAATTCTGAATATGCAGGGTTTGTCTGAATAGGCAGGGTTGGGGAGTAACGTGTGACATGTAATCCTTTACATGTCTGGGATTACAAAAAAATGATACCTGTAATCCGTTACGTTACCAGTAAAAAATATTGTAATCAAATTAGATACTTTTGAAAAATTACACAATTACTTCAAAGATTACTTTTAAATTCAGAAAGGATGTTTGCGAGAAAAAAATCTTTGACACCTCTCTGTTTTCTCAATGTCATTCAAATCAGCATTGAAAATAGGCTGAAGTTTAAATTTGTTCCACCTAAGCGAGTCTGATCACAAATCAGAGACCACTATGATTATGATAATACACCAAATGTGGATCGAGGGAAATGAGCAGGAATAGGCTTTTGTAGGCTACAGTCCAAGCCATGTCTTCCAGTGGTGCGACTGCTGTCGGCATCCAAAGATGATCCATCTTGAATAAACGCTTGGAGGTAAGGATGACAGCAGTGGTGTAGACTACGATGATACCAATATCACAATAACTGATTATTGATATCTACATAGCGCATTGATGTGAATCACACTGCTGCTCTCTCATTTACCTATTTGCACCCTACGGATTGTGGTTGTTGTGGATGACTGTTCACAAATCTAAATATGTATTTGAACGCAATATTGGTTGAATTCAAGAAGTTTAAGCTGCCTATCAATCATTGTTTTTGAAACCAGTTGACAACGAGTGAAAAATGCGCTCTAGCAACAGCTGCATTGTGTGGATCCAAGCCTATGGAATAAAAATGGGGCTTTTATTTCTCTTCCTAATTCATGCTGATAATCTTTTTTCTCCATAGGCCTATTGGACACGTGCTCAAACGTGTACACTTTTGATAGACTGAAAGAGGCAATCTGTAGTTGCTACATCAAATTTTGGACTTTACGGACTATATTTTTGGACTATATATATTTTTTTTACACACTACCGGCCCAGGGAGCCATACAAGCTAGAGCCGCCACTGGCAAGCACAATACACAAACATCAACCCAAAAAGTACAGATAACATGGTAAAAAATGATAAAAAGTAAACTATTCTCAACATGTAACCATAATATCACCACTGATAATGGTGAGGATATGTCAAAATAAGAGGAATTGGGCTAAGCAGAGGGCTGAAAGGTTTTACTCTGCTGTGAAGAGGCCAGCTCCTCTGTACTTTATGGCTTGTGTGCCATAACTACTCCGGGCTCGTATTGACAAATTGTCTCTGAGTAGGAGTGCTGATCTAGGATCAGGTTCCCCTTGTCCATATAAGCTCATTCAAAAAATTGTCCTGGACCAGCACTCCTACTCTATGAAGCTTTCTGAATACTGACCCTGATTGGGTTTGTGAGGGGGAATAGATAAGGACAGGCAACAGGGGGAATACATTTACAGCTCTTTCATGACTGCTATTTTCCTCAACCAGAGCACCAACAGATCCCAGGCTCAAGAAGGGCAGATTGTGGCAGCTGACATTTCAGCAAAATGTCAATAAACGACAATAAAAGCTGGAGCTCACAAGACCGTCAGGTATGTTAATACAGAGAGGACACAGTCACGAAAAATGTCAGTGACCTTTGTAAGGGCTAGATACTATCCACTGGCCTTCTGTTTGTTTCAGTCAACTAAAGGGAGAATCTGGTACCTTGTCCTGACTCACCATTAAATGAGCTAGGGTGAGCTGGTTTACTATACCAGAGGAGTGCAAAAGTGGCAGATCTTCAGATCTCAGATATAATGGGCCAACTACAGGAAATGGTACATACTGTAGATATGGTGGCTGGTAAAATAATTAAATATGGAGGAAAATGTGGTTCTCCTGCCACCTTATGGTCAACACACAGACTAATATGGCCTCTAGATGTGTCTTACAACTAACAGAGGGGTGATGGCTGCAATGCACATTTATTGTCATGATCACTATAGCTAAAACAGGCGAGGCCAGTAGAATAGGTTTTTTTATTAGTCATGCTGTCAAACATGGTGCATTTGATAGGGGTTATAGAAGATAAGGTGCAATCATTAAACTAAAATAATCAATCAAATGAATCAGATCCATGATTTAGGACTGTGTTAGGACAGGGTGCCACTAGTCTTTTATGTGTTAGGACAGAGTGCTGCCAGTATTTCATGTTTTGCTCTCCAAACCCCACAAGTGTCAAGGGACTCGTCTGAAGTCGATACCGTCGATGTGCCAACTTCTGTTTGTAGTGTCCGAACCATTTGGGATACAAACTAATGTGAAGATAACTGGAAGTATTGGGCTACAAATGAGTCTGAATGTAACCGGAAGTATGAAAGTAGTTTTGTGCCTACTGGAAAAAAAGGGTTTTAATATATATGTGGAAAAAATATATATATATTTTATGTCACCTAGATATAGGACTGGAACGTATATGCTAGGAGTCAGGAAGCAGGTGAGTTTAATAATGAGAATAAGCAGATAAACAAACCAGGAGAGTCACACTGAACATGAACAAAACCAATACTGCCTGAAGACTGAGGCTACTGACGGCTAAATCAAGGGGAAGTAATAAAGGTCATGATGAAGTCCAGGTGTGCATAACGATGGGGAGCAGGTGTGCAGAATGATGGTTGCAAGGTGTGCGTAATGTGGGTTGCCAGGACCGGTGAATGGTAGACTGGTAAGAATGTCTAGAAAGTTGTGTGAGTTCATAAATTATCATCACACACACACAGCAGTGTTAATTTCATCAACTAAATAGACCCAGAAAAAACTATTATAGCGAGATGAGACAAAATGTTCTATGTTCTATGTGACTAAAATCTGATGGACTGGAGTTTTTGGAGAGATTGAGAGCTTTTCAGTGATAAGCAGTTCTGTTCAGCAGTGGGAAGGACTTGTCACACCCGGCAAACAGCCTATATCAGCTGGTGAACTGCCTGGGAGTGTGGGCAGGGCTAGCCTTTTGGGGGCCCTAAGCGAGTTTGGTTTTGGGAAAAACTGTTGAAGGCAGAGATAAAAATGTACGTTTTAAAGTGAATTTCCTGCAATTCTACACATTTTGTAATGGGCAAAATAATTTTAGCAATTTTTTGACAAATGCAATGCAGTTCTACTCATTTTGCAATGTGGCAGAGAGAACATTTTTCAGTTTTAAAGCAAAATTCCTGAAATTCTATGTGGTTTATGTGGGCAGACATGACATTGTCTTTGAATTTGTAGAATTTGTATTCTCGCTCAACCCTCTCACTTTTCCAACTGCATTTAATATCCAGGTTCTGCGGCCGATGTAGCCAAGTCTCTCTCATTTCCTAAGAGATAATGGCTTGATTCTAAATCAAAAGACATTACCCATAATGACACAATGTTTTTTCTTTCTATTGTGCATTGGTGGGCTGCATTTTCACATTCATAAAGCATATCACAGGCCGTCCTAAAACTAGGATACATTTGTTTAGCCTACACCTTGTTCAGTCATGTCACCTCAAAAGTTGGCTATAGCTAACAACCTGGGGGCACTTTTAGCACATGCTACGTAGAACAAACATGCCTCTCTGGCATGTTGAATAAGGAAAAACATTGGCTCTATTCATGGAATTTCTATGTGCAACTTTGGAGAATGTTTTTCAACTGAATGTGGCCCTGGTAACATTACCAGCAGCCTACATTTGAAGTTGGATGTTTACATACACTTAGGTTGTAGTCATTAAAACAAATTTTTCAACCACTCCACAAATATCTTGTTAACAAACTATAGTTTTGTCAAGTCGGTTAGGACATCTACGTTGACTGTGCCTTTAAACAGCTTGGAAAATTCCAGAAAATTATGTCATGGCTTTAGAAGCTTCTGTTAGGCTAATTGACATAATTTGAGTCAATTGGAGGTGTACCTGTGGATGTATTTCAAGGCCTACCTTCAAACTCAGTGCCTCTTTGCTTGACATCATGGGAAAATCAAAAGATATCGGCCAAGACCTCGGAAAGAAATTGTAGAGCTCCACTAGTCTGGTTCATCTTTGGGAGCAATTTCCAAACGCCTGAAGGTACCACGTTTATCTATACAAACAATAGTACGCAAGTATAAACACCATGGGACCACGCAGCTGTCATACCCCTCATGAAGTAGACGAGTTCTGTCTCCTAGAGATGAAGGTAATTTGGTGCAAAAAGTGCAAATCAATCCCAGAACAACAGCAAAGGACCCTGTGAAGACGCTGGATGAAACAGGTACAAAGGTATCTATACCCACAGTTAAACGAGTCCTATATCGACATAACCTGAAAAGCCACTCAGCAAGGAAGAAGCCACTGCTCCAAAACCACCATAAAAAAGACAGACTACGGTTTGCAACTGCACATGGGGATAAAGATCATACTTTTTGGAGAAATGTCCTCTGGCCTGATGAAACAAAAATAGAACTGTTTGGCCATAATGACCATCGTTATGTTTGGAGGAAAAAGGGGGAGGCTTGCAAGCTGAAGAACACCATCCTAACCGTGAAGCACGGGGGTGGCAGCATCATGTTGTGGGGATGCTTTGCTGCAGGAGGGACTGGTGAACTTCACAAAATAGATGGCATAATGAGCAAGGACAATTATGGGGATATATTGAAGCAACATCTCAAGACATCAGTCAGGATGTTAAAGCTTGGTTGCAAATGGGTTTTCCAAATGGACAATGACCCCAAGCATACTTCCAAAGTTGTGGCAAAATGGCTTAAGGACACCAAAGTTAAGGTATTAGAGTGGCCATCACAAAATCCTGACCTCACACCTATAGAAAGTTTGTGGGCAGAACTGAAAAAGCGTGTGCAAGCAAGAAGGCCTACAAACCTGACTCAGTTACACCAGCTCTGTCAGGAGAAATTGGACAAAATTCACCCAATTTATTGTGGGAAGCTTGTGGAAGGCTACTCAAAACGTTTGACCCATGATAAACAATTTAAAAGCAATGCTACCAAATACTAATTGAGTGTATGGAAACCTCTGACCCACTGGGAATGTGATGAAAGAAATAAAAGCTGAAATGAATCATTCTCTCTACTATTATTCTGACATTTTACATTCTTAAAATAAAGTGGTGATCCTAACTGACCTAAGACGGGGAATTTTTACTAGGATTAAATGTCAGGAATTGTGAAAAACTTAGTTTACATGTATTTGGCTAAAATGTATGTTAACTTCTGACTTCAACTGTATATGCAAACATTTGGTGGGACAGAAAGAAAGAAAAAAGGATAGCAAACAATTTATTGACTAAATTCCTCTTTTATTTTCGATTTTTATTTAACTGTTATTTAACTCTTGCCACTATGCTATAGGCTATCTGACTGGCTAAATAACTTTATTTTGAGTGAATGTGAACCCAGACATGAGCATCTGGACCAAGACCCAAGACTCAAGCACTGGGACTCGAACTTTAGCCATAGGGACTTGTGACTCTGACTTGGACTCAGGCAGAGGGGACTTGGGACTTGATTCGGACTGGAGGTTGAATGACTCGACTACATCACTGGGTGAAACAGTCATTAGCCCCCGTTGTACTTCTGGATATCAATGAGGCTGTGGTGTCTGTGGAACATTGATAACAATGGCAATTATGTGATGGAGGTGCAACCCATACTACTTTGCCAGCACTTTGAGGCACAATCTTGTGATTCTCTCTCTCTCTCTCTCTCTCTCTCTCTCTCTCTCTCGTGTGTAATATGTAGGCTGAATTGGGAATTTACATGGCCAGATAATTCTTATATTACATGATGTTCTTCTTCTATATGTTTGTCATATATATGCTGTTGGAAAGAGAATACGGTTGTATGCAGAAAAATATTTTGGTAGGACAAGGCTGTATGTTTGTGCACATGGAAGTCAGTGATGTATGTTTCTATAGGTTAATGAGGAAATACAAATGTGATGTGACTAAAATGTGACTAAAATTAAAGGGCATTTAGTTTCATAAAATGGCCACTGTTTTCGTCATTTTGACAATACCTAGATTAAATCATTATTAAAACTATAAAATTAGAGTAAAACATAATGGTATTTTAGTAAAAATGATAAAGATGAAAACATTTAAAAAAAAACATAGGTAAAGATGAAAACATAAAAGCAGCTTTGGTATATAGTACTGTATCGTCCCACCTGAGGGGCTGCGTGAAAAAAAAACATTTAAAAAATGACCACTAGATGGTGCAAAAAGACAGCAGCGTTTATTTACCGAAGACAACGCAGTCTTTTAAGACAGCAGCCAATGCATGGCCATCCAGGAGTTAATTACAAGATATCATGCTTTTCCTCACAATTACTAGGCGAAATGTGACTCACATTATTAGATGTCCACATGTGTTTCGCGTGCACACACTGTCAAATTGATATGCGGTATGTATAGAAATTAATCTGGGTATGACGAACACGAGGAGTCATACATCAAAGGAGCTATTTGTGGACCTGGAGGGCGTCCAGGCCCACTGGTTGTTATTCAAGTGAATGTGTGGGATGGTGAACGGCTGTTTTTTAGCGGATAATATAAGTTGTAATGTGCACAGTGCTTGGATACGAGCTATTGCGCTGTGCCGCGATAATGTGCAAGTGATGGTGAGAGAGAGTTAGGGGTGATGCTGCTAGATGTTTGGGCTTCATAAATAGCATCTGTCATTACATAATCCAACTCAGGTTATAGCAGAAACCCACTGTAAATCTTTTGGATGTATGGATCCCCCCCCCCCCTATTCCTACTTCTTATGTCAAAGACCTCCTGCTATTGTTGAGGTCGTTGTCAAGGTCTATGGAAATATCTGACATACACTCTTAGAAAAACATATGCTATCTACAACCTTAAAGGGTTCTTCAGCTGTCCCCATAGGGGAACCCTTTGAAGAAGCCTTTTAGGTTCCAGGCATAGCCTTGGGAGGTAGTGGTTTATTACTCACGGTCGACAGCACCCCCCACGCCAAAAAATCTTCCCGCCGACATGGTTCCTTGTAGAACCATTTTGGTTACAGGTAGAACCCTTTTCAAATCCATGATGTAGAACCTTTCCACAGAGAGTTTTTACATGGAATCCAAAAGCGATTTTACCTGGAACCAAAAAGGGATCCCCTATGGGGACAGATGAAAAATCATTTTAGACCCCTTATTTCTAAGTGTACAGTCGTGGCCAAAAGTTTTGAGAATGACACAAATATTAATTTCCACAAAATTTGTTTCTTCAGTGTCTTTAAATATTTTTGTCAGATGTTACTATAGAATACTGAAGTATAATTACAAGAATTTCATAAGTGTCAAAGGCTTTCATTGACAATTACATGAATTTGATTCAATATTTGCAGTGTTGACCCTTCTTTTTCAAGACCTCTGCAATCCACCCTGGCATGCTGTCAATTAACTTCTGGGCCACATCCTGACTGATGGCAGCCCATTCTTGCATAATCAATGCTTGAAGTTTGTCAGAATTTGTGGGTTTTTGTTTGTCCACCCGCCTCTTGAGGATTGACCACAAGTTCTCAATGGGATTAAGGTCTGGGGAGGTTCCTGGCCATGGACCCAAAATATTGATGTTTTGTTCCCCGAGCCACTTAGTTATCACTTTTGCCTTATAGCAAGGTGCTCCGTCATGCTGGAAAATGCATGACTATGAAATAACACATAAAAAAAAAAATATTTTCATCATTACTTTAAGGTCAGTCAATCGGGAACATTTCAAGACCTTTGAAAGTTATTCAAGTGCAGTCGCAAAAACCATCAAGCGCTATGATGAAACTGGCTCACGAGGACCGCCACAGGAAAGGAAGATCCAGAGTTACCTCTGCTACAGAGGATAAGTTCATTAGAGTTACCAGCCTCAGAAATTGCAGCCCAAATAAATGCTTCACAGAGTTCAAATAACAGACACATCTCAACATCAACTGTTCCAAGGAGACCATTACTAAAGGACACCAATAATAAGAAGAGACCTGCTTGGGCCAAGAAACACGAGCAATGGAAATTAGACCGGTGGAAATCTGTCCTTTGGTCTGATGAGTCCAAATTTGAGATTGTTGGTTCCAACCGCCACGTATTTGTGAGACGCAGAGTAGGTGAACGGATGATCTCCGCATGTGTGGTTCCCACCGTGAAGCATGGAGGAGGAGGTGTAATGGTTGTGGGGTGCTTTGCTGGTGAAACTGTCTATGATTAATTTACAATTCAAGGCACACTTTACTAGCATGGCTACCACAGCATTCTGCAGTGATACACCATCCCATCTGGTTTGCGCTTAGTGGGACTATCATTTGTTTTTCAACAAGACAATGACCCAACACACCTCCAGGCTGTGTAAGAGCTATTTGACCAAGAAGGAGAGTGAAGGAAAACGAGCCAACAAGTGCTCATCATATGTGGGAGCTCCTTCAAGACTGTTAGAAACACATTCCAGGTGAAGCTGGTTGAGATAATGCCAAGAGTGTGCAAAGCTGTCATCAAGGCAAAGGGTGGCTAACACTTTTTTGGTTACTACATGATTCCATATGTGTTATTTCATAGTTTTGATGTCTTCACTATTATTCTACAATGTAGAGCATAGTAACAATAAAGAAAATCCCTTGAATGAGTAGGTGTGTCCAAACTTCTGACTGGTACTGTATATTTTCTCACTTAAAAAACAATCTGCATTGTTGGTTAAGGGCTTGTAAGTACGCATTTCAAAGTAAGATCTACACCTCTTGTATTCGTCACATGTGACAAATAACATATGATTTGATATATGGCCCTAAGCATACCTTATAGAAAGTAATTTGATCACAGTCCAGGGTTTGGTAGGTTACTTTCTAATTGTAATCCATTACAGTTACTAGTAACCTGTCCAAAATTGTAATCAGTAATTACTTCCCATTATTTTTGGATGCAGTTCTACTCATTTTGCAATGTGGCAGAGAGAACATTTTTCAGTTTTAAAGCAAAATTCCTGAAATTCTATGTGGTTTATGTGGGCAGATATGACATTGTCTTTGAATTTGTAGAATTTGTATTCTCGCTCAACCCTCTCACTTTTCCCACTGCATTTAATATCCAGGTTCTGCGGCCGATGTAGCCAAGTCTCTCTCATTTCCTAAGAGATAATGGCTTGATTCTAAATCAAAAGACATTACCCATAATGGCGCAATGTTTTTTCTTTCTATTGTGCAAAATACATTTGGTGTGTCATCATAGTAGTCTCTGACTTGTGGTCAGACTCGCTCAGGTGGAACAAGCTACTTTGAATGTCATTCAGAAAACTGAAAGGTGTCATAATGTATTGTTTGCCAACATTCTTTCTTAATTTAAAGTATTCAAAGAAGTAATCATCTAGTTTTTCAAAAGTGTTTGTAATCTGATTACAATATTTTTCCTGGTAACGTAACTGATTACAGTTTTCCTCTTCTTTTCAGATTACATGTAACTGATTACATGTAATCAGTTACTCCCCAACCCTAGATCACACTGTAATACAGTGCCTTCAGAAATAATTTATTCCTCTAGATCTATCACACATTGTGTTGTGTTAGTCTGAATTCAAAATGCATTAAATATAATTTTTTTCTCACCCATCACAATACCCCATAATGACAACGTGAAAACAGGTTTTTTGAAATGTTCGCACATTTATTGAAAATGAAATACAAATATGTCTCATTTACATAGGTATTACCACCCCTGAGTCAATATTCTTTAGAAGCACCTTTGGCGGTGATTACAGCTGTGAATCTTTCTGGGTAAGTCTCTAAGAGCTTTGCACACCATGATTGTACAATATTTACCAATTATTAATCAAAAAATATTCAAGCTCTGTTAAGTTGCTAGACAGCCATTATCAAATTTTGCCATAGATTTTCCAGACGGTTTATGTCAAAACTGTAACTATGCCACTCAAGAACGTTCAATGTCATCTTGGCAAGCAGCTCCAGTGTAGATTTGGCCTTGTGTCTTAGGTTATTGTCCTGCTGAAAGGTGAATTGGTCTCCCAGTGTCTGTTGGAAAGCAGACTGAACCAGGGTTTCCTCTTGGATTCTGCCTGTGCTTATAGCTGTATTCCGTTTCTTTTTATGGTAAAAAACATGGTGGAGCCACCACCCTGCTGTAAAAATATGAAGAGTGGTTCACAGTGTTGTGTTGGATTTGTCCCAAACATAACACTTTGTATTCAGGATTGTTCTTTTCTTTTTTTTGCACTATTACTTATGTGGCTTGCTTTCATACTTTTCACTCTGTCATTTATTTATTATTTATTTTTTAATTTCACCATTATTTAACCAGGTAGGCCAGTTGAGAACAAGTTCTCATTTACAACTGCGACCTGGCCAAGATAAAGCAAAGCAGTGTGACAAAAAACAACAACACGGAGTTACACATGAGATAAACTAAAGTACAGTCAATAACACAATAGAAAAAATCTATATACAGTGTGTGCAGATGTAGTAAGGAGGTAAAGCAATAAATAGGCCATAGTAGCGAAGTAGTAACAGCAAAATAACGAGTGATGTGCAAGTAGAAATACAGGTGTGCAAAAGAGCAAAAAGTAAATAAAAACAATATGGGGATGAGGTAGGTAGATTGGATGGGCTATTTACAGATGGGCTGTGTACAGCTTCAGCGATCGGTAAGCTGCTCAGATAGCTGATGCTTAAAGTTAGTGAGCGAGATATGTCTCCAACTTCAGCGATTTTTGCAATTCGTTCCAGTCATTGGCAACAGAGAACGGGAGGAAAGGTGTCCAAAGGTGGTGTTGGCTTTGGGGATGACCAGTGAGATATACCTGCTGGAGTGCGTGCTACGGGTGGGTGTTGTTATGCTGACCAGTGAGCTGAGAGAAGGCGTAGCTTTGCCTAGCAAAGAGTTATAGATGACCTGGAGCCAGTGGTCTGGCGACGAATATGTGGCGAGGGCCAGCCGACGAGAGCCTACAGGTTGCAGTGGTGGGTGGTATATGGGGCTTTGGGTTAGTACTGTGGAGTAACTACAATGTTTATCCATTTTCAGTTTTCTCATATCACAACAATTCAACTCTGTAACCGTTTTAAAATCACCATCGTCCTTATGCTGAAATCCCTGATCATTTTCCTTACTCTCTGGTAACTGTATTGGTACACCATCCCAAAGTGTAATTAATAACTCACCATGCTCAAAGGGATGTTCATTGTCAGCTCTATTCTACCAATAGGTGCCCTTCTTTGCAAAGCATTGGAAAAAAACCCTGGTCTTTGTGGTGGAATCTGTTTTTGAAATTCACTACTCGATTGAGGGACATTAGAGATAATTGTATGTATGGGGTAGAGATGGGGTATTCATTCGAAAATCATGTTAACCACTAACCACTAGTCATTGCAACTTATTATGCGATTTGTTAAGCACATTTTTACTAAATAACTTATTTACAGTAGGCTTTCCATAACGAAGGGGTTGAATACTTATTGACTCTAGACATTTCAGCTGTACATTTTTTATGAATTTGAATTTTTATGAAGTTTGACATTATGGGGTATTGTGTGTAGATCACTGACTCAAAATCTCAATTTAATCTATTTTCAATTCAGGCTGTAACACAACAAAATGTGGAAAAAGTCAAGAAGTGTGAATACTTTCTGAAGGCACTGTATATTCACACTTCGTATATTGCGACTTGATTTCCTCTGTGAGTCACTGACACTAAATAGTTTGATGCAAATGTTTACCAAGCTGTCAACATTAAACACAGGCTTATTTTGCAGCTCGGCTGTTACGACAATAAACGTGTTACGACGTATTGATGGGCCAAGCTGATTTTTTATGTTGTTTACAACAAGTGCAGGGAGCTTGATTCCTTCTGTCAGTGGGATGTCAGGAGCTCCATGAGGATGTCATTTAGATCATATGTTACAAACGATGTGACTGTGGATACTCTCATTCCGTCCCGTCAAATTTACTGAGACGAGTTGAACATGGGATAGATGTGTCCGCTTTTATCAGTGTCAAATAGATCCAGGCGAAGAGATTCACGACAGGAAAATGCATTACAAAGTAGGTCTAATGAATAAAATATAGTAGGGATTACTTGAGTGCTGGCCCTGTAGCATTAGCCTTTGTGTGGCCTACATTAAGCTGAAGTAAATGTGTTTGTGTACCTTATCTGAATGTAGACAGGGCAAGGGAAAGGGCAAGGATTTTAAAAAGTGGTGGAAATAAGCCTAGGATTTAGGTACAATGTAACACGAGGAATGTATTTCTCTTCATTGTGAAGTAGCCTATATGGCCAGCGATCAATACCATATATGGCATTGAATTTGGCCTTCAAAATGAATCCTATCCACTGAGATGTGATGTTTCATTCTGGTTGTTGTAATTAATCTCACTTTAATGACAATCGTCAAGAGGGCTTACAGCTCATTATCTTAATGAGCAAAGAATCATCATTTCAGCTGAAAAAGTCTTAAAGAATAGAGGAAAACCACTCACCTCAAGTGAAAAACGGTGCCCAGGAGACTTGATAAGTGAATTTGCAGGAATAGTGGGGTAGTCTGCATATGGTAGACTTTACCAATTATATAACCGCCTGCCGTTAAAGACAACTGAGTAATAACACTGTTAATTAGAGGTTTAAAAAACATATTAATTCAGTGTTAGCCTCTCTACATTGGCTTCCTGTTAAGGCTAGGGCTGATGTCAAGATTTTACTGCTAACCTACAAAGCATTACATGGACTTTCTCCTACCTATCTCTCTGATTTGGTCCTGCTGCACATACCTAGATGTACGCTACGGTCACAAGATGCAGGCCTCCTTATTGTCCCTAGAATTTCTAAGCAAACAGCTGGAGGCAGGGCTTTCTCCTATAGAGCTCAATTTTGATAGAATGGTCTGCCGATCCATGTGAGAGATGCAGACTCTGTCTCGACCTTTAAGTCTTTTCTCTTCAGTAGGTCCTGTGATTGAGTGTAGTCTGCCCCGGGGTGCGAAGGAGAACGGCAAGGCACTGGAGTGACAGACCACCCTTGCTGTCTCTGCATGGCAGGCTCCTCTCTGTCTCTCCACTGGGATGCTCTGCCTCTGACCTTATTACGGGGGCTGAGTCCCCACCCCCTCATGCTTGTGCGGTGGAGGAAATCTTGGTGGCCTATACTCCACCTTGTTTTAGGGGACTACATTCCTGGTGGTGTGGGGGCTGTGCTTTGGCAAAGTGAGTGGGGTTATATCTTGCCTGGTGTAATTCTCCTGTCTTATCTGGTGTAATTCTCCTGTCTTATCTGGTGTAATTATCCTGTCTTATCTGGTGTCCTGTGTGATCTTTTAAAGTATGTTCCCTCTCCCTCTCTCTCTCTCTCTCTCTCTCTCTCTCTCTTCCCTCTTGGTGCATCCTGAGCCCTAGGACACAGGAGGTTGGTAGCTCCTTAATTGGGGAGGACGGGCTTGTGGTAATAGCTAGAGCAGAATTAGTGGAATAGTATCAAATACATAAACACACGATTTCCATCTGTTTGATGCCATTTCATTCGCTCCGTTCCAGCCATTATTTTGAGCCGTCCTCCCCTCAGCAGCATCCTGTGCCCCAGGACCATGCCTCAGGACTACCTGTCTTGACAATCCCTGGCTGTCCCCGTCCCCAGTCCACCTGGTCGTGCTGATGATCTAGTTTCTGATGTTTGCCTATGACTATACTATGGAACCCTGAACTTTTCTCCGGGCATGCTACCTTGTCCCGGACCTGCTGTTCGACCCTCCCTCCCTCCCTCCCTCCCCTCCCTCCCTCTCCCCCCCCCTCCCTCTCCCGTCTACCACACCTGCTGTCTCGATCTCTGAATGTTCGGCTATGAAAAGCAAACTGACATTTACTCCTGAGGTGTTGACCTGTTGCACCCTCTATAAACACTGTGATTATTATTTGACCCTGCTGGTCATCTATGAATATTTGAACATCTTAAAGAATGAACTGGCCTCCACCGGGCCAAGCCAGAAAAGGACTGGCCACCCCTCAGAGCCTGGTCGGTCTCCAGGTTTTACTTATAGGTTCCTGCCTTTCTAGGGAGTTTTTCCTAACCACTTTGCTTCTGAATCTGCATTGCTTGCTCTTTGGGGTTTCAGTCTGGATGTAAAAAGGGCTTTATACATACATTTGATTGATTGATTGAAGTAGTAGTTAAACATTGATGAGAAAACATTGTAATTTGAATTATAAGAAAGGGAATAGGTGTTGCTATGACATTGGGAATAAGAAAGAGTTAGACATTCTGGGATATAAGTGAGAGTAGGAGGGTTTGAGAGAGATGTTGGAAGATTCAGAGCTCACTGCAGGTCATGGAGAGAGAGAGAGAGAGAGAGAGAGGGATAGAGAGAGAGAGAGAGAGAGAGAGAGAGAGAGAGAGAGAGAGAGAGAGAGAGAGAGAGAGAGAGAGAGAGAGAGAGAGAGAGAGAGAGAGAGAGAGAGAGAGAGAGAGAGAGAGAGAGAGAGAGAGAGAGAGAGAGAGAGAGAGAGAGAGAGAGAGAGAGAGAGAGAGAGAGAGAGAGAGAGAGAGAGAGAGAGAGAGAGAGAGAGAGAGAGAGAGAGAGAGAGAGAGAGAGAGAGAGAGAGAGAGAGAGAGAGAGAGAGAGGGATAGAGAGAGAAGAGAAAAACCTTAAATCTTTCACACATCTGCTTTGGCTGGCTGAGAGAAAGGTCAGACAGGTGGGGGAAAAATGACTGCAGAGGTCACGTTTGAATGCAGCAGCAGTGCAGTGGAGGGGAGAGGAAGGACGAAGCTGAATAAATGGGTTTAATGTGCATAATCTGTTTTAGGGTTGAATTTATGTTGCTTTTGGATTGCTGCAGAACTAAAATAAATGAATACATTTTCAAAGAGCACACACACACACACACACACACACACACACACACACACACACACACACACACACACACACACACACACTTCAAAGACCCTCAAACGAATACAGTGGAGAAACACGCGGTGTCCTATCCACAGAAAGGTTAGATTAAATCCATAATAATCAATCAGAGCGGCCAGTCACATTTACATAAGACGCCCGACAGCTTGGGGATTGGCACTAAAATGTGGGGAATCGTTTTGCTTGTAATTGTATGCACGCTGGTACCGAGAGATGGCAGCTTCGCTTCGAGATCTTAGGAAACTGCAGTATTTTGTAATTGTATGTATTATTTCTTACATTGTTAGCCCAGAAAACCTTAAGTGTTATTACATACAGCCAGGAAGAACTTTTGGATATCAGAGAGACGTCAACTTACCAGCACAACCAGCACTACGACCAGGAATACCACTTTCCCAAAGCGGATTTGGGCATTTGAACTGATTCCAGAGGCTACCCAAAACAACGCCGTCGGGGGAGAGGGTGCCGGAGCGGTCTTCTAGTGAGACTTCGGATGCACGCACGCCACTCACCGCTTCCGAGTATATTACTCGCTAATGTCCAGTCCGTAGTTAACAAAGTCGACGAAATTAGGGCAAGAGTTGCATTCCAAAGAGATATAGATATAGACAGCCTACAGGGAGGAGGTGAGGGCCCTGGGAGAGTGGTGTCAAGAAAATAACCTCTCACTCAATGTCAGCAAAACAAAAGAGATGATTGTGGACTTCAGGAAACAGCAAAGGGAGCATCCCCCTATCCACATCAATGGGACAGCAGTGGAGAAGGTGGAAAGTATTAAGTTCCTCGGTGTACATATCACTGACAAACTGAAATGGTCCAAGGACACAGACAGTGTGGTGAAGAAGGTGTAACAAAGCCTCCTAAACCTCAGGAGGCTGAAAACATTTGACTTGTCACTGAAAACCCTCACTAACTTTTACAGATGCACAATTGAGAGCACCCTGTCGGTCTGTATCACCGCCTGGTACGGCAACTGCACCACCCACAACCGCAGGGCTCTCCAGGGGGTGTTGCGGTCTTCACAACGCATCACCGGGGCCTAACTACCTGCCCTTCAGGACACCTACAACACCTGATGTCACAGGAAGGTAAAAAATATCATCAAGGACAATAATCACCCGAGCCACTACCTGTTCACCCCGCTTCCTTCCAGAAGGCGAGGTCAGTACATGTGCATCAAAGCTGGGACAGAGAGATTGAAAAACAGCTTCTATCTCATCAGATTGTTAAACAGCCACCAGTAGCACAGAGAGGCGGCTGCCTTACCTACAGACTTGATATTATTGGCCACTTTAATATATGGAACACTAGTCACTTTAATAATTCCACTTTAAGAATGTTTACGTATTTTGCATTACTTAACTCATATGTATATACTGTATCCTTCACTATCTATTATTTACTATCTATTGCATCTTAACCGCTCTGTCACTGCTCATCTATATATTTTATACTTATATATTCTTATCCCACTCCTTTACTAGATTGTGTGTATTAGGTTTTGTTGTGGAATTTGTTAGATATTAGTTTTTGTTGTGGAGTTGATAGATATTACCTGTTAGATACTGCTGCACTGTCGGATCTAGAAGCATAAGCATTTCGCTACACTCACAATAACATCTACTAACCATGTGTATGTGACCAATAAAATTGTATTTTATTTTATATAAAGCTCCTTCTCCCCATGAACAGATAGAAACCAGAATTCCGTACCAAATGTGGGACTCTGTTACTCCCATTGACAGGAAAACACTTGTTCTTACACTTACACCCAGCCCTCTTTCATGCTCCATCTCTCTCCCTCTCTTTCTAGCTTTCTCTCTCATGCTTTCCATCCCGCCTCTTTTTCTCTCTTCCGCTCTTTCACTCTCTCTCTATCCCCTCTCTTTTTCTCTCTTCCCCTCTCTCTCCCCCTTTATTTCTCTCTCTCCCTCTCTTTCTCCCTCACTCTCTATATCTCTCGCTCCCTCTCTCTCTTTCTCCTTCACTCTCTATATCTCTCTCTCGCTCCCCCTCTCTCTCTAACTCCCTATCTTTCTCTTTCCCTCTTTTCTCCCTCACTCTCTATATCTCTCACTCTCGCTCCCCCCCTCTCTCTAACTCCCTCTTTCTCTCTCCCTCGCTCTCTCCCTTTCTTTCTCTCTCTCCCTCTTTCTCTCTCTTTCCCTCTATTTCTCCCTCACACTCTCTATATCTCTCTCTTACTCCCTCTCTTTCTCTCTCACACTGTATATCTCTCTCTCTCTCCATTATTTCTCTCCATCTCTCTCTCTCTCTCTCTCTCTCTCAGCTATACATTGCTGAACTAATATTTGTTTAACACACTGGCACATCAAGATCCGCTTGCCTAGGCTGACTACTCAATTTGGAGAGTGTTCTCACACCTTTGGGTTGATAACTTGATTGACATGTCGGAATAACAGATGGTACAGATAATGAGACAGCTTCATAAGTTTATTTGAAGACTGATTGAGCCATAGGACGACCATGGGATGGTTGAATTGACCATGGGCACCAGGAACAATTGGAATACAATTATTTACTGCAGGTGTGTTATTGAACAAGAACCAACTACAAAAACAATCCAGCTGCTTTTGCACAGGATAACATTGATTTGATAAGTATTTTTTTCCACAGATGGTTACTTGTGCTAAGGTACTTAGGCTACTTGTACAGAGATACAAGTGTTCAGCTGTGAATTGTGCTAGTTAGAGTGTTGTTTTTAATTTCGCTCAGGCAAAAGCGATAGCAAAGATATACAGGAGATTCCTTAACAAGCAAGTCAAGACAGTTCTAAACAATAACATACAAGCCTTACTCAGAGAATTTAAAAGACACACAGGCAAATATGCCAACATTGTTTCCCCCACAAGCAAACAGAGATGGTCAATGATGTATTGCTATTAAAGTTTGAATTCAAACTGATAAAAACGGCAAGGACATTAAAGTACAAAATACATGCTGTTGAGACAGCAACTCTCAATCAATATACTACTACAGTATCAGTTGTGACAGTAGGTGGAACAGACACACTATATTTCTACAAATTAGAGAAACTATTACATCATGTGGATGGTACAGTAACTAACGGTTCAATCGCCATTTTAAAACGGGCCCTTTTTTGGTTAATGTTATCTTTTTGCTTTGAAACTCTTTCAGTTGGGTGCGATTCTTCCAACCTACACAAACAAACCCTTGACAAAATACTATACACACAGTCTTCTGTTTTCATAGCCTCCAAAGACCATTTTCAAGTTTTTGGTCACATATCGATAATTGCATTTGCAACGAACCACAAGATCCTCTAGATCTCAGATCCTATGCAGTATTGTCGTTATCATAATTTCATGAAACTGCTGTCAAGTGTCTTCAAACAACTGCGAGTTATCATGTGTCTTTTTTTTTCAAATAAACTCAATCCACCAATCAGTAATTGTCCAATCATATCTCTGTGCTATCCACTTCCTCATCGTCCAAAACGGAGTCTGACTGAGAGATCATGAGAAGTTTCTCTTTGTTGGAGTATCGCCTTGAGCACCTGTCCTGTCGTTCCCCGGGGCTGCTCTCCTCCTGTTCATTGGATACTCCTCCTTCCCTCTGACTCTTACCCAGACCCTCCTCTGAGGTCACTCGGCTGAAGGCGGTCACCTCACATGACTCCCTTGACTCAAAGGACTCTCCCCCCAGGTCGCCCAGTTTGATGTACCCACCGGCTCCCGGTACCTCTAAACGAGGGCAGCTGAGTCGCCGGGACCGTTCCACCTTCCACTCGGTGGGGGTGGATGGAGTGATGCCCAGGTCGATGGACCTGGAGTAGTCCGTCAGGGCGCTGAGGGACAAGTGGGAACCCATCACCCTGGGGCCAGTGGGGGACGAGGGGAGCAGCTGGATCTGGGAGCCCTGAAGCGCCCCCTGGAGGCTACCACTACTCTTGTACACCTCCACAGAGTCCTGAGGCAGGAGCATAGCCGTCTGCAAAGTCTCCACATTTGCCTGGGTGGTGGTTTCTGGAACACCGTACCCAACCCAGGATTCGTCTTCTTCGCCAGAGTCACACAGGGCAGCCCTGCTCCTCCCTGCCTCTGCTTTGGCTGAAGGCCTGCGCTGATGCTGGTTGGTCCGATGGTTGGGTTTGGTCATGGGCAGAGTGAAGGCGTTGACCGAGGAGGCCACTATTGTCCGGGTCTCGCACCGTTTGGGGATGGAAATCGGGCTGCTCTGCTGGCCGGCCCTGCTGTGTCTGGAGATAGTGTAGACTGTGTCGGTGAACGTCTGCCTCTCTAGAGATGACACCCTTGACCTAGTCAGGGAGTGGCATCTGGAGGGGCCCAGGCTGCACTCGTCCGGCGAACCTCCCGAGGGCCAAGTGCCTTTGGCTAGTAGAGCGGCGGTATATGCAGCGCTAGGTTTGCCCTCCACCCCTTTGGACTGCATGTAGTTCACAAAGCCATTGAGTGGCATGTTTTCCTTAGTCCGCAAGCTGTGGATGTCAATGACAGTGGAGTAGATGTCCCTCAGGTTGATGATTTTGGTCTTCTTATCGCGGTTCTCATGCAGTACCGCATTGGCGCAGATAAACAGGAAGATGCCAATGCCCATGATGAGGGGACCGAACACCTTCAACTTGTCCGAGTACAGGTACTTATCCAAGAACTCAGCCAGGAAGCCCATAGACGGCTGCTCTAAACCTGTGCCGTTGGAAAGATTGTTACTGACCAAATCCCCATCCAAGTGAAATCCGTCCTTCGCGTTGTTCGTCCAGTTGCCTGTCAGCCCTGACTCCTCCTTTTTGTTGTAAATTATCTGGATTTTGGGCGGATCTGGGTACAGTGTGCTCTCCCTGGGCCAGTAACCCAGTATGGCCATGGCAATGCCCACCAGTAGGATTAGAATCCCAATAGCCGCCACCACCCCCGAGATGGAGCAGAGATTCAGCTTGCCCTTGACCACCACCACCTCATTCTTCCGCTTCTTCTTGGCTTTTCTCTTACGCTTGTTCTCGGCACGGCTCTTAGAGCGCAGCGAGTCCTGCCTCCTGTTGATCCGCAGCAGGCCTCCGGTGGCGATCATGGTTGGGACTCAGCAGACGGACTGCTCACTCACTCATCCTGAGGCTAGAGAGAGAGGGGGAAAGTGAGTGAGAGGTAGGCAGGGAGAGAAGGTCAGAGAAAGGGGAGAAATAGAGACAGAAAGAGAAAAGGGAGAGGAAGAGACAGGGTTAGATAATAGACCTAGATGTGCAATACTGATGATGATACTCAAGCGGTCCATAATAGTTATTCCACTGCTGAATTTGATATGGTCATAAGTTTGTGATACATTTAGAGAAGAGACACTTGAACAAACGCCAACACAAACTACTACATTCCTATTCAGTGCAATATCGCAACACTTCCGCTATGCTCTGACTAATTTAGATCATCCCAGTGAAATATGCATGCCAAATGAAGCTCTTTCAGGAAGAAGGAGGAGCAAAACAATGAGAATCAATACAAAGTGAAGCCTGTTTTCCGGAGGCACTTGCTCACTGGGTGACAGCTCCAGACGTGTGGGAGTGATGAGACTTCCGCCACAGCACAGGGAGCGGAGTGAGACACATGGATGTGCACACACACACACACACACACACACACACACACACACACACACACACACACACACACACACACACACACACACACACACACACACACACACACACACACACACACACACACACACACACACACACATGCGCTCTGGAATGAATGCACCAAAATGACAGAGTGGCATAGCAGAGTGGGATAAGCAGACATTCTGTGGCTTCACAATACAGTGTTGCAAGAACAACAGGGAAATATAGAGCAACACACACATCTCACCGACTGCTTGCTCGCCGGCTATAAAGCCTAAGTGGAGTGTGAAGAAAGAAAACAGCTGGTCGTCCACTGCCACGCCACTTTGATTTCTACACGCCAGGTACCACCTTTACCAGATACTACGGTTGACAGCTGCATAGAGTAATGCATCAAGAAACTCTACTACATTGTGAAAATGAACCCTATAGAAAATACTGAATACAGGAAGAAGGCTGTCCCTTAAAAGCCTACACTGTGTGTGTAGTGTGCTTACTGGCTCTTGCTATGCCCGGCACATCAGGAACGGATTTCAGACTAAACCTTGGGGGATGCCTGCAGTTGGGTGATAAATCATTGGGCCGGAAAAGCTCTAAAACTTTGAATTAGGTACACCGTCACTATCAATAGCGAAACCAACAGCAATGCCAATACCTATACAATGAGTGGAGAAATATACCACTGAGCTATCCCCTTGAGCTAAAGGCAGATAACGAAACTAAAAGGAGATGTTTAAAAGCATCCAGTGAAAGTCAATGTGCCTGAAAATGTGGTTTAAAAAGTGTGTTGATGTGAGCAGTCAGTGTTACCAGACATGGCGGTATTCTGGCCCAATTGAGCTTCTTTTGATGTTATTGTGCAACTGGTGATGGTGCACATACAGCGAGCTAAATGCACCACCTTGAAGAAGCCAAGCAGAGCCAAAGAAATTGAAGCTCCCCATACAGGCCTCCTCACCTCAACCAGAGAGGAGTAACACTCTCACAAGACTGCTGCTGTCTCAGCTGACCTAGTCTACCTGGACACGTCACACTTATGCTTTGATACAAAGATCTTCGCCATCTGTGGAGATTTGCCATGGAAATGCTCTCCTTTCTCTGACTACTCCACTGACTACTGTGAAGAGCCAGTAAAAATATGATTCTCCATAACATAGGCACATCTACCACCTCAGGAGGGCATATTCAAAAATATAATCCAAGACCTAAATCTTGTCGACAGGAGTTCTAATCATACAAAGGTTAATGTAGATGCATGAAGATTGGTGCACACTGCAGGTCCCAGCTGGAGCGAGTGACTCTCTGGTGGCGTGAAACAGTCAGCAACCACAGGATGAATAATGCTAATGAGGGAAGGAGATGATAACAGTGTGATCCAGAGGAACTCACACCTCGCTCTGCCTGAAGGTGTTTCATTAGCTCACAGACACAGCTGATTATTGATGGTTACCAATCAACACATGGGTATAATGGCTTCAGTCTAATTGTAATTAGTTCCAATAGTCCCCTTAAAACAAACCACAATGTAAGGGTGAATACCAAGTCCAATAAATCAATCACAAATAAATTAAATTATGCATTACATACCTGTGTGCAAAACAAACGTTGTTGATTGCACACACTTTATTTACTATCAAAGTAGTGAGAGAAAGAACACAACACATCCCTGAAATATGACCATTTTGAAAGTGTACTTCAATCAAAAAGACTCACACTTTTACCCCCCCCCAAAAAAACTCACACGCTCAACAGAAATACAGCCCTTTAGCTCGCTAATAAAAAAAACATGCTCCTGGATGAAAAAATAAGCCTCTTTTAATTCTCCCCTTGCTGGCAAACAGATGGAGCAGAAAGAAGCACCTGGTGTCGGAGCTAATTCAAAGGGACAAATCAAATGGCTGCTGGGCCCACAGGAGCGCTTTCAGGGCTATACCCCTGCACGCGGCATCCTAGACCCAGCTGAGGCTTATCAACACAGCGAGAAGCGACTAACAAAATGGAGGAGTGAAGAAGCTAGCTAGTAGCTAACGCCTTCAGGGAGGCTCGGGAGTGTTTGTGTTTGTGTTTGTGTTGGCCTTTTTGTATTAACCCTTGGTCACAGGAGGCCAGTCCAATTAAAATGGCTAGCTGTCTGTAAGCTAGCTCATTTAGCTTAATGTGATCACTTCAATATTAGCATTGAAAAAAACTCATCTGTTTTTTTTTCTCACTTCACTACCAGATATTTTTTGTCAGCTCACAAATTATGAGGACAAGGAACTCTCCTGTGAATTTGATCAGATTGGTGCTATTAACAGTGAATTACTGTATATTATTACTGTATATTATCAAACTTCAAGGATGGGAATTTGTGATGTCATCTGTCTCCCCCCTTGCTTGAGGAACAATAGAGAACTAAAGAGGAAAGGCCCACCCCCACACTTGTGCCATGTCATGAGGATACTTGGATCACTTATTGAGATGTGCCTTTTGTTAAGTAAATCAGGTGATAAATGAGCTGAAAAGGAGACTGGAGTAGCCATAAAATTAAATATCTCCCAGCTGTAAATCAGCAGGGAGCGAGAGAACACACAGTGCTGACATTTGGTGGGAATAGCCTCCTAGTTGTATATTGCAACTATAATTCTTCATTTGTGATGACAAATGTGTCCAGTTACAGGTCTCATTAAACCATTGTTGCCTGAGCTGCATAAACACTCTTAGCAAAAAAGATGCTAGAAACTAAAAGGGTTCTTTGGCTGTCCCCATAGGATAACCCTTTGAAGAATCCTTGTTGGTTCCAGGTAGAACACTTTTGGTTTCAAATAGAACTGTTCTTGGTTCCATGTAGAACCCTTTCCACAGAGGATTCTATATGGAACCCAAAACGTTTCTACCTGGAACCAAAAAGGGGTGTCCTATGGGGAGAGATGAAGAACCCTTTTGGAACCATTTTTTATGAGAGTGCAAGCGTACATCTCTCCCATAGAGAAAATATAAGCTTCGAGGCACGCTTTGTAGGGGATACGTGGGTCAGCAACTATTGCCTGGCATCTATGGGTGTAGCTAAAGCAATGTGTTCAAGTTGGGGACTGTGTCAAGCTGTAGACAGAGGTGATGTAACCTGTCATCACTTTTCTGTCTTCAGTTTCTTGGCAATTTCTTGCATGGAATAGCCTTAATTTCTCAGAACAAGAATAGACTGACGAGTTTCAGAAGAAAGGTCTTTGTTTCTGGCTATTTTGAGCCTGTAATCGAACCCACAAATGTTCTAGTCTAAAGAAGGCCAGTTTTATTGCTTCGTTAATCAGAACAACAGTTTTCAGCTGTGCCAAAATAATTGCAAAAGGATTTTATAATGATCAATTAGACTTTTAAAATGATAAACTCGGATTAGTTTACACAACGTGCCATTTGGACACAGGAGTGGTGGTTGCTGATAATGGGCCTCTAAGCATATGTAAAAACAAACCGCTACTGGCACTGGTCTCAGAACATTCTTCTCCTCCCTGACAGAGAACCCATGTTCTTTACATCATCTCGCCATCCTCTGACAAAAGGCATACCGGTCATTTTTCTGCGAAAACAGTAATTCAGTTGAATAGCAGGGAATAAATATATTGTCAGGAATAAAATCGCACTATAATTCATATAGCACAGCAATCCATCAATAGCCAATGAGTCAGGCAGAGACTAATCGATTCCTGAAATTCCTGATTAAATTAATTGTAAATTACAAGAGATGTACCAAATAGATAAATAATATGACATGCACTCTGGACAGTAAATACATTTCTTGAGGAACTGAAGCATGACATGGTTGTATTGTCAACCTTCTGTGAAGTCAATAAGGCATTTATGGATCGTTGAATGAACCTTTGAACTGCAAACTGATCTGTAACCTCAGCGTCGCAGTGGGAGAATGAGATACATTTAAACTGTCATATAGTGTCACGCCCTGGTCAAAGTATTTTGTGTTTTTCTTTATGTATTTGGCCAGGCCAGGGTGTGAAATGGGTTTTTGTATGTGGTGTGTAGCTTAGTGGGATTGTAGCTTAGTGGGGTGTTCTAGGAGAGTCTATGGCTGTCTGAAGTGGTTCTCAATCAGAGGCAGGTGTTTATTGTTGTCTCTGATTGGGAGCCATATTTAGGCAGCCATATTCTTTGGTTGTATTGTGGGTGATTGTCCTGAGTGTCTTGATGTCCTTGTTAGATGTTAGTTGACACATGTATAGGCTGTTTCGGTTTTCGTTTTGTAGTGTTCGTGTTTAGTCGTGTTTTACGTTTGTTTAAATAAACATGGATCGCAATCAACACGCTGCAGTTTGGTCCGACTCTCCTTCACCATTAGAAAACCGTGACAGAATCACCCACCGTAAATGGTCCAAGCAGCGTGTCAACAGGCAGGAGCTGCGTATTAAGGATTTCTGGACATGGGAGGAAATCCTTGACGGGAGAGGACCCTGGGCTAAACCAGGGGAGTGTAGCCGCCCAGCAGGAGAAGAGGAAACAGGAGCAGCCCAAAGAGGAGTACAGTATGGACTATACTTATTGGGAGGAGATAGACAGGTGGGCGGTCGACCCAGGGAGAGTGCCGGAGCCCGCCTGGGATTCGATGGAGCAGTGCGCGGAAGGTTACAGGAGAATGAGGTTGGCGAAGCAAGCACGACGGCGCGGATGGAAGCCCGGGAATCAGCCCCAAAAATGTCTTTGGGGGGGGGCTTACAGGGAGTATGGCAACGCCACTCCCTGTGCTTACCGGGGGGCTAGAGAGACCGGGCAGGCACCGTGTTATGCAGTGGTGCGCACGGTGTCCCCACTGCGGGTGCATAGCCCGGTGCGGTATATTCCAGCTCCGCGTATCGGCCGGGCTAGATTGAGTCGAGCCAAATGCCATGAAGCTGGCTCTACGCATCTGGTCCCCAGTGCGTCTCCTTGGGCCGGGTTACATGGCACCAGCCTTGCGCTCGGTGTCTCCGGTTCGCCTACATAGCCCAGTACGGGCTATTCCACCTCGCCGCACTGGCAGGGCGACCGAGAGTATTCAACCAGGTAAGGTTGGGCAGGCTCGGTGCTCAAGAGCTCCAGTGCGCCTGCACGGTCCGGTCTATCCAGTACCACCTCCACACCCCAGCCCTCCGGTAGCAGCTCCCCGCACCAGGCTTCCTGTGCGTGTCCTCGGCCCAGTACCACCAGTGCCAGCACCATGTATCAGGCCTACAGTGTGCCTCGCCTCTCCTGCGCTATCGGAGCCTTTCTCCTCTCCTGCGCTGCCGGAGTCTCCCGCCTGTCCGGCGCCGCTGCCGGAGTCTCCCGCCTGTCCAGCGCCGCTGCCGGAGTCTCCCGCCTGTCCGGCGCCGCTGCCGGAGTCTCCCGCCTGTCCGGCGCCGCTTCCGGAGTCTCCCGCCTGTCCGGCGCCGCTTCCGGAGTCTCCCGCCTGTCCGGCGCCGCTTCCGGAGTCTCCCGCCTGTCCGGCGCCGCTTCCGGAGTCTCCCGCCTGTCCGGCGCCAGAGCCCCTCAGCCCAGAGGCGCCAGAGCCCGTCAGCCAGGATACGCCAGAAGTGCCCGTCGGCCAGGATCTGCCAGTCGGCCAGGATCCGCCAGTCGGCCAGGATCCGCCAGTCAGCCAGGATCCGCCAGAAGTGCCCGTCGGCCAGGATCCGCCAGTCGGCCAGGATCCGCCAGTCGGCCAGGATCCGCCAGTCGGCCAGGATCCGCCAGTCGGCCAGGATCCGCCAGTCGGCCAGGATCCGCCAGTCGGCCAGGATCCGCCAGTCGGCCAGGATCTGCCAGATCTGCTAGTCAGCCAGGATCTGGTAGATCCATCAACCTGCCTGAGCTTTCTCTCACTCCCGAGCTTTCTCTCACTCCCGAGCTTTCTCTCAGTCCTGAGCTTCCCCTCAGTCCCGATCTGCTCCTCAGTCCAGTGGGGTTCTGGGTGAGGACTACTAGGCCATGGTCGGCGGCGAGGGTGGTCTATCCAGGGACGCGAGGAGAGGGGACTAAGACAATTGTGAAGTGGGGTCCACGTCCCCCGCCGGAGCCGCCACCATGGACAGACGCCCACCCAGACCCTCCCTATTGATTTGAGGCGCGTTCGGGAGTCCGCACCTTAGGGGGGGGGGTTCTGTCACGCCCTGGTCGAAGTATTTTGTGTTTTTCTTTATGTATTTGGTCAGGCCAGGGTGTGACATGGGTTTTTGTATGTGGTGTGTAGCTTAGTGGGATTGTAGCTTAGTGGGGTGTTCTAGGAGAGTCTATGGCTGTCTGAAGTGGTTCTCAGAGGCAGGTGTTTATTGTTGTCTCTGATTGAGAGCCATATTCTTTGGTTGTATTGTGGGTGATTGTCCTGAGTGTCTTGATGTCCTTGTTAATGTTAGTTGACACATGTATAGGCTGTTTCGGTTTTCGTTTCGTTTATTGTTTTGTATTGTTCGTGTTTAGTCGTGTTTTACGTTTGTTTAAATAAACGTGGATCGCAATCGACACGCTGCAGTTTGGTCCGACTCTCCTTCACCATTAGAAAACCGTGACATATAGGAATAACATGTGAGATCAAATAGAGTTCGTAAATCTAATCTCAAACAAGCACACTGTGCAATTTCCCTCAAAGCTATGCATCATAAGGATGCATGATTGGATCGAAGGCTGCTGGCATTGAAATGTTGATGTGATGATGTTTTCGTCCGCTATTCTATTGATCTCCTTAACTCCTGTGTCAAATGATGTCTGAGATCATTAAACACATGAGCGCTGACACACACACACACAAACAAGTACAAGGTCATGCACACACACACACTGTACACACACAACCACAAAAGCACTCATGCACACACACGGATGAGGGATTTATTCTATGCTTAATGAGAAGTAAAATACTGAAATTCCAAGCATGTCAGTGCTGTAAAGTCAAACAGAGTCTGTAGTCATCTTTGATTACATCTATCCATCATAAACTTTGACCAAAACTATAAAACCTGCATCATAATACGGTTGATCTCTCCTCCATTCTCCCAGAGCTGGTATATAAACAAGGGTGAATAGTAAACACATGACGTACATTATGATCTCAGAAATGGGCACCTGATGTATTGAAATTCCAAGGACACAGGGAAAAGTCAGGTGACATTTTGGTGTTGAGGAAATGGCAAAGGGGTACCTTCGTACAATTGAGTTGGTCCTGTGATTCTGCCGACCTCCTGTTAGGCACTATTCTCTACCAGTCCCTCCAGCGCTCCTTGAGAGCCTTCATCATGTTGGTTATATACAGTATATTGGTTATTTAAGTTCTGCTATTAATATCTACTACTCCCACGCCTCCAAACTCTCCTCTTCATAGATAGATATACCCGCCACCAACGCTCATCTTATCGCCCATCTCTCCATAAATAGCAACATAACTTGAAACATACCTCAACAGTCCTCAGCTTTTCTACTGCACTGCATCGGTCTTTTCACCATGTCTCACCAAGAGAGTTGGATACAATATACTGTATTTATCTCTGTGGTCTCATCCCCCTCTGTCAAACACAGACTTGACTACTGTACCTGTATCCTATAAACATCCACATTCATCACCATGTAGTTCTTTGCAGTAAATTCACCAGGTCCATAGCTCTGTCCAACCTCACAGAGCCTCTATAACACTCTCCATTGCTATAACTGGACTCTAATGGGCTCTAATGCTTGTGTGAATGACAGGGTTTGAACCCAGGTGTCTTGCTTGCCAGAAAAGCACATTAGCCTGCTGAGCCGAAGCCTAGCCATTGTTTCTCCGCAGGGAGATCCTCTCTGACCCAGAGCAACTCGTCTAAGGCAAGCTTACTAAGGTCACCAAACCACCTCTATTGCACATGCATGAGGTCATGGTGCTAAACATGCCCTGGGGTTGTACAGGAGTCCTATGGCCAGGTTAGTTTACCCGTGGGGTGGGGCATGTTGTGCTGGGAAGGTGTATCTCAAACTGTGTTGGGGAATAGCAGGAATGTTGTTTCTGAGGAGTCTGTGTCTGTTTATCTGAGGGATTTTCATAATGTTTGCCTATGTTCCCTAAGGCAATGGCCAAACACAATTGTCTACTTCATCAGAATTCTATTTGCTATATGATTAGGAGAATATCACCATTCATTTACATTGCAGCGAGTTATGTTGCAGGTTTTAGGATTATAGGATTTCAATGTCAGCCGTTTTCCCCAAACAATCTTAATCCTATTGTTTATGTTCAAGAGACAATTTCCAAACATAATTGATGCACTTTACAAAGAACCTGAGTATATCTTCACATTTGAATAATTGATTACATAATTAGCCTAATAATGACCCGAGTTTAGTTCGCTCACTTGGTAACTGATCTCCAAATTGCTGGTAACAAAAGTGTGGTTCTGATTACGTGAATATTCCCTTTCAATCACACTCAGTCACAATGTATAGTGAACCACCGAACCCTGTCAAACGCTCTCTCACACACACACACACACACACACACACACACACACACACACACACACACACACACACACACACACACACACACACACACACACACACACACACACACACACACACACACACACACAGAGAGAGAGAGAGAGGCATGCTGAGACATATACAGATGCACGACAACACACACACACACACACACACACACACACACACACACACACACACACACACACACACACACACACACACACAGAGAGAGAGAGAGAGGCATGCTGAGACATATACACTTGCAGATGCACGACAACACACACACACATACATACACACAGATGATGATGATAATAACAATTTGAGTCAAGAGGAACACTGGGGTGCCAATGGCGAGGCAACCAGACAAAGCAGCCAGTCATGTGAGAATATCTATGACCATGCCACAGACTTTGATGTGAAAAGCACTTACAGTGCCATTAAACAATGTTCACTTGACGCTACAAATGAGTTGAACTTTGAACTAAACAATGAATAGTATGCCTACTGTAGCCGAGTATAACAACTATTCAGTATATAACACATTATGAGGACAGTCAGTAAGGCTTGTGGATTTCCAAGTATGGAAGGCAAGCTCATGTCATGATAACAGATGCGCATTGTGATTTTACCAGCATTCCACATCCAAATGCATGATGTCTGTCAATTATTCAGTCATCCAGTCCTAGGACAAGAAACTGAGGATTCATAAGTGCAGTTGGTGTATATTTAGTAGGCTATTCATGGTTATGATAACATTACATTTTAGGCTTTATTGACAGGCCTATATAAATGGTCAGATATGGCTATATTGATATAGTGCATTAGGCCCACGACATAATCTACATAGATAAAACATAAACAGAATGTCTTCAATTGGAAGGAAATACGGATTTGTTCCCAATTGAGCAGGAGCAAAGAAATAATGTTCAATAGGCGTCCTGCGGTCGTGACAGGAGCTATCTATAACACATAATGAACAAGCACAGTAAAAATGCATGAAATTCTGATGAGCCGCTTATTCTAGCACTAGTAGGCTACTTCAGTATCATATCCAAACGCCTATATAATGGTAAGCTTACCATAGAAGACAGGCAATGCAACCACATATTAAAAACCCCGAAAGAAAGTTTCGATTCCCAGGCGCGGATATCTCATGTCGTAAAAGGAAACTTCGTTTATTCCATGTAATTCCATTCTGGCAAAGGACCTGGCGATCTTCTTTAGCAAGAGGATCCAGTCACAGTCACTCGGCGATGTAGTTTTCATCGAGGCGTAAGCCTTTCCAAGTCAACCTGCGTCTGGGAGAAAAATACTATCCTTTTTATCCGGCTCACCCGCGCTCCTCTCCAGGGAGTGTCTTGTCAGAGAGCAGCGCGCCGAGTTTGTAATGGAGAGTTTTGTGCTGGCAGGCAGCGGGTGATACGGGGCTATTGTTAATATTGTTCTAATTCTTGGGTGTTGTTGCTATGATACCACCACAGCAGCCATCGAGTGAAATTGCTGCAGGATTTGAATAATTGCCTTATTAACTATCCTCTCGGTAACCAACACTCCCCATCCATGTTTGGATCTGAAGCGTTGTGCTGCTGCTAACGTCCAGAACGCGTGTGGTGAGACCTCTCCAACGTTTTTGCCTCGAAGTAGGAACGATGGACTTGTGTTAGTGTCTGCAAATGACCTGCGCAAGGCACCTGGCGCACTCAGAAACATCTTTACAGAGCTTTCTATCTGCATCTTCACCACATGGAACCGCATCACCTAGGTTCCAAAATTGCGGGGGGTTGCGGAATCTAGTTATATATGGGAAGAATGGCTAGTGGTTTACCAATAACAGAGGCCAAATCGAAATATGCATTGCACACTATGCATTGCTCAAACTGATTCTGGGGAAGATGAGTACGCATTTTGATAAAAGATTATTTCTGCAGGTGGAGCAAGTACATCCAACAGATCAATTGCGCCGGAGATGTTAGGCGTATCAGTAACAAGTTTACCTACAGCTACTAGCTACTGCTGTACCAGCAGGGTTGTGTAGGTTACTTTCTAAATGTAATCCGTTACAGTTACTAATTACCAGTTCAAAATTGTAATCATAAAAGTATATTTTGGATTACCCAAGGTCAGTAACGTAATCCGATTACATTCAGTTACTTTTTAGATTACTTTATCCTTATTAGGCATAAGAAAGAAAAAAATGTATGTTACCAATTCAATGCCATCTATTGCAGGATAAATCAATGTTAAAGTTTACATAGCTGGCCATATATGGATGTTCAATTTGGATATGTAGGCTTCTTCTAAGCCATCGCTTTCTACTACATATAATAATACAATTCAGTTATGTCTTTACATTAAAAAATCTAATCAAATTGTATTGGTCACATACTAATGGTTAGCAGATGTTAATGCGAGTGTAGCGAAATGCTTGTGCTTCTAGTTCCGACAATGCAGTAATATCTAACAAGTAATCTAACAAATTCACAACAACTACCTTATACACACAAATGTAAGGGATGAATAAGAATATGTACATGTAAATATATGGATGAGTGATGGCTGTGCGGCATAAGCAAGATGCAGTAGATGGTATAGACAGTACATACATATGAGATGAGTAATGTAGGATATGTAAACATTATTAAAGTGGCGTTATTTAAAGTCATTGTGATACCTTTTATAAGGTACATTTATTAAAGTGGCCAGAGATTTGAGTCTGTATGTTGGCAGCAGCCTCTCTATGGTAGTGATGGCTGTTTAACAAAGTCTATCAGAATTCCAGTCATTCCAATAAATGTTATACCCCTTGATCTTCAAGAATTGGACTTGGAAGTATAGATTAGCCAAATTGTTTTACCTGAGCATAACCTCAAAACTAAGTGCTGAGCACTTGTTGGCTGTTTTCCTTCACTCTGCGGTCCGACTCATCCCAAACCATCTCAATTGGGTTGAGGTTGGGTGATGGTGGAGATGGCCGCCAGTTTGTCTCTCACGCATCTTGCAGGTCTTGACTCACGGTTATCAAATCGCAGCATTCTTGAGAAAGTGTGAAAGACTGTCAGTGGCATCTTGGCACGGAAAATCACCCTTCCACTCCTTGCATCCCAGAGACTACATGTAGCCTCACCTCGGGGACCTATACACACCCGCTGTATGTAGGCACACAGGTCAAACTCATCCATCCTTTTTAAGTTGTCTCCATATTTACAGAAACCCTCCAAATTTGTCAGCTCCAGCATGATTGTTTCGATGGCTGGTGTAATGAACATGTAAAATGTTGAGGCGATGTCCTGGACAACTGCATGTCTTGTGGGCCCTGGGGTCATCCTTATGACATATTGTGGTTGTCATATGGTGACAAGGACCATATTATTTTGCTGTTCTTTGACAAAAATGTATCTTTTTCAGCTTGGGGGATTCCTTCTTCATCTGAAGATGATCCATCATGCTGTATTCTTCCCAACCTTCTTCAGATACCTCCTCCTCTTCTAAATCATTGTTCTCTTGTTCCCCCTGGACATCTGATAAAATCAGATCTATGACCTGTTGGGAACTGAAACGTGCACTCATGGCTTCAGCAAAGAGAGAACTGGGGGACTGTCATCTGCAGCACCTTTATAGCCTCTGACTGCATTCCCCATTAGTAAACAATGCTTTCAAGACATTTTTATTTTGTCTGAAATTGTTTTTATTCTGTCTGTGAACTTGAGTCATGTGTGGGGATGTGGAGGGGAGATGCTGTACATGCACAAGGAAGTTTTAGTTTTGTCTGAGTTCAGTCAGTAGCACACAATCTCAATTTATCAATGTGTGTGTGTGTGTGTGTGTGTGTCTTTGTGGTTTTTGTGGTGTGTAAATTATTTTATAACTGCTGGGTCAAAAATGACCCTAAGACAATATTTGTGGGAAAACAGGTAGCCTATTGGTGTTGGTGAATATACCCAGAACCCACAGGAAAATGCAGTAGGCATTCTCTGTTCTGTGAAAGTTATGTCACCTGCATTTTACCTACAATAATTTAAGCAGTACAATACTGGTCCACATGAAGTTAGAATCCATTGGTGTTCTTCAGTACTGGTCTGAGCCATAGTATGTAGAGGCTTCTGATCCAATCCAGTGCTGACCCATCTGAATCAGCTAAACATGTGCTTGCTAATTAGTTGAATTAATCATTAGTTAGATTGTTAGTTAGTCAATGCTGAGCCAGAACAAATGCCTGCACCCAGTGTTTCTCAAGCACTAGGATTGAAAATACCTCCATCAGAGCAAAATATAACCTTTATTTAACTAGGCAAGTTAGTTAAGAACTAATTCTTATTTACAATGACGGCCTAACCCGGGTGACGATGGGCCAATTGTGTGCCACCCTATGGGACTCCCAATTACAGCCGGTTGGAATAGATCCTGGAATTGAACCAGGGTCTGTAGTGACACCTCTAGCACTGAGATGCAGTGGCTAAGACTGCTGCGCCACTTGGGAGCCCAATATACATGTATAGGCAACTTATCTATGTATATGGTCATGAGTGCAGCTAACTTTAAAGCAATTTATCAGGTAAAATCCAATTCCTCTGAAGTTTATATCATGGTGTATGGTCAAATGTGGCAGCTATCCACTATAAATGCATTATTGAATGCTTTAAAATATCCATACTTAAAACCCAATAGGGTAGGATGGAAATGGGAATCCCTGTATTGGCATCGGCTTTCATTTGCAGTGGGTCTTTTAAATAGATTAACTATACGTTGAAAAACCATATTGATACTCATACCACTGCACTTCCCCATCCACCATATGCTAAAACATACAGCATCTACAATGAAGCCCTTTGAAATTCAACTCCACATAACACCAAGCCAGCAATTTACCCAGATAAGCTTGGATTCAAAGATGAAGAAGCTTGCTGGTAACAAGGTCCAGGTTGTTGAACCAGCCACTGGTGCTGTGGAAGCCACCTATGTGCCTAGAAAGAGCCTTAATAAAGCCAAACCTCCTCCGCCTTTGATGTGAGCAGCTTATGCTGCAGCTTATAGCCTCTGTTTGTCAGAACATACAGTACCGACAATCATTCATTCTCCTGCTCGCAGGTGTCCTCAATACCTCCAAGAACATGCACGTACACACGGCATTGAGAATGCACGCACACACACAGACACACACACATATCTCAGGGGATTCCTCGCTCTCCCCGAGGAGTCATGTCTGCCTTGCATTTCTTTCCACTAAAGCACCTGGGAGCCTGGATCCAGTCCAAGCTAAAATGTGCTTGATCTGATGCTTTGTACTACTGTTTCACTGCTGTATCCAAATCCTTGGCTCTTTCCGCCACTTCCACCCAACCATGGGAGATATGAGAATTAAAATGCCCTGCGGACAGAAGATTCCCATAGCACTCATAGAAAGACCTAGATCAGCAAACTCTCTGCTATTGACCAGGGCTGAAGCATTCGGGAGGTTTGGTTGCACATACAGTAGGTAGGTTATTCATGTTCTGCAACCTAGGGGATGTTGGCAGGGCATTCGTCAAATTCGAATGCCATTAATAAGTTGTTAATGTAAGTGTGAATGTGTGTGTGTAAGAGAATGAGACCATTAGAGGGGTAGAGTGAGAGTGAGGGAGGAAGAAAGAAAGAGAGATTAAGAGAATGTGAGAGGAGAGAGAGAGAGACACAACAACAGGGAACATTGCATTGAGCGAAATTACACCACCAATTTCCCCACCTTACACCCGGAGTCATTTATTTCCATTATCTGTTGTCTACCTCCCCCATTAACCAACAGTTGAAAAAAGCTATAACATTCATGGTCACTAGAGCTTAACTATAAAACCTTTACCCCTGTACATTGGGGGTAAACCTTTACCCCTGTACATTGGGGGTAAACCTTTACCCCTGACATTGGGGGTAAACCTTTACCCCTGTACATTGGGGGTAAACCTTTACCCCTGACATTGGGGGTTAAACTTTACCCCTGTACATTGGAGGTAAACCTTTAACCCTGTACATTGGGGGTAAACCTTTAACCCTGTACATTGGGGTAAAGGTCACCCTGTACATTGGGGGTAAACCTTTACCCCTGTACATTGGGGTAAAGGTTACCCTGTACATTGGGGGTAAATCTTTACCCCTGTACATTTGATCAGGTTACAGCCCTTTTCTCAAATTGATTAAACCATTTTTTCCCCTCACCAATCTACACACAATAACCCATAATGACAAAGCAAAACCAGGTTAAGACATTTTTGCTAATAAAATAAATAAAGGAAATATTACATTTACATAAGTATTCAGACCCTTTACTCAGTACTTTGTTGAAGCACCTTTGGCAGCGATTACAGCCTTGAGTCTAATTGGATATGACACTACAAGCTTGGCACACCTGTATTTGGGGAGTTTCTCCCATTCTTAGCTGCAGATCCACTCAAGCTCTGTCAGGTTTCTGCACAGCTATTTTCAGGTCTCTCCAGAGTTGTTAGATCGGGTTCAAGTCCGGGCCCTGGCTGGGTACAGAGACTTTTCCCGAAAACACACCTGCATTGTCTTGGCTGTGTGCTTAGGGTCGTTGTTCTGTTGGAAAGTGAACCTTAGCCCCAGTCAAAGGTCCTGAGTGCTCTGGAGCAGGTTTTCATAAAGAATCTCTCTGTACTTTTCTCCTTTCATCTTTCCCTTGATCCGGACGAGTCTCCCAGTCCCTGCCGCTGAAAAACATCCCCACAGCATAATGCTGCCACCACCATGCTTCACCGTAGGTATTGTGCTAGGTTTCCTACAGACGTGACGATTGGCAGTCAGGCCAAGAAGTTTAATATTGATTTCATCAGACCAGAGCATCTTGTTTCCCATGGTCTGAGAATCTTTAGGTGCCTTTTGGCAAACTCCAAGCGGGCTGTCATGTGCCTTTTACTGAGGAGTGGCTTCCGTCTGGCCACTCTACCATAACGGCCTGATTGGTGGAGTGCTGCGGAGATGGTTGTCCTTCTGGAAGTTTCTCCCAATCTCCACAGAGGAACCTTAGAGCTCTGTAAGAGTGAGTATTGGATGCTTGGGCACCTCTTTTCTCCCCCGATTGCTCAGTTTGGCCGGGAGTCCAGCTCTAGAGTCTTGGTGGTTCCAAACTTCTTCCATTTAAGAATAATGGAGGCCACTGTGTTCTTGGGGACCTTCACTGCTGCAAAACAGTTTTGGCGCACTGGAGGTCTGGAGCGTAGAGCTGGCATAACGCGTCCTGGACAAATTACCACCTGCGCACAGCAAGTGCGGGAAGCTGGCACAGGACACACTGGGCTGTGAAGGCGCACTGGGGATACAGCACGTAGAGCCGCACTGGAGACAAGGCGCGCTGAGCCGGCACAACCGGTCCTGGACAGATACCCACTTTAGCACGACAAGTGGGAGGATTTGGTACAGAACGCACAGGGCTGTGAATGCACACTGTAGACAAAAAGTGCAAATCAATCCCAGAACAACAGCAAATGACCTTGTGAAGATGCTGGAGGAAACAGGTACCTACAAAAGTTATCTCTTCTTTTCATCAGACCCAGAGGATATTTCTCCAAAAAGTACAATTTTTGTCCCCATGTGCAGTTGGAAACTGTAGTCTGGCTTTTTAATGGTGGTTTTTTCCTTGCTGAGTGGCCTTTCAGGTTATGTCGAAATAGGACTCGTTTTACTGTGGATATAGATACTTTTGTACCCGATTCCTCCAGCATCTTCACAAGGTCCTTTGCTGTTGTTCTGGGATTGATTTGCACTTTTTGCACCAAAGTACATTAATCTCTAGGAGACAGAACGCGTCTCCTTCCTGAGCGGTATGACGGCTTTGTGGTCCCATGGTGTTTATACTTGTGTACTATTGTTTGTACAGATGAACGTGGTACCTTCAGGCGTTTGGAAATTGCTCTCAAGGATGAACCAGACTTGTGTAGGTCTACAATTTTTTTTGTGAGGTCTTGGCTAATTTCTTTTGATTTTCACATGTCAAGCAGAGGCACTGAGTTTGAAGGTAGGCCTTGAAATACATCCACAGGTACACCTCCAATTGACTCAAATGATGTCAATTAGGCTAACAGACGCTTCTAAAGCCGTGACATCATTTTCTGGAATTTTCCAAGCTGTTTAAAGGCACAGTCAACTTAGTGTATGTAAACTTCTTACCCACTGGAATTGTGATACAGTGAATTATAAGTGAAATAATCTGTCTGTAAACAATTTTTGGAAAAATTACTTGAGTCATGCACAAAGTAGATGTCCTAACAGACTTACCAAAACTATAGTTTGTTAACAAGAAATTTGTGGAGTGGTTGAAAAATTAGTTTTAATGACTCCAACCTAAGTGTATGTAAACTTCCGACTTCAACTGTATATATACACATACATATATATACATACATATACACATTGACTGTACAAAACCTTAGGAACACCTTACACCTTCCTAATTTTGAGATGCACCCCCTTTTGCCCTCGAACAGCCTCAATTCGTCTGGACATAGGTGTCGAAATCGTTTCACAGGGATGCTGGCTCATGTTGACTGCAATGCCTCTCACAGTTGTGCCAGGTTGGCAGGATGTCCTTTGGGTGATGGATCATTCTTGACACATATGGGAAAAATGTTGAGCATGAAAAACCCAGCAGCGTTGTAGTTTGACGTTGATCTCAAACTGGTGCGCCTGGCACCTACTACCATACCCCTTCAAAGGCTCTTAAATATTTTGTCTTGCCCATTCACCCTCTGAATGGCACGCATACACAACCCACATCTCAATTTTCTCTAGGCTTAAAAATCGTTCTTTAACCAATCATCTACACTGATTAAAGTGGATTTAACATGTGACATCAATAAGGGATCATAGCTTTCACCTGGATTCATCTGGTCAGTCTATGTCATGGAAAGAGCAGGTGGTTCCTAATGTTTTATATACTATGTGTATATAGTGCCTTGCAAAAGTATTCAGACCCCTTGGATTTCGTCACATTTTATTGTCACAAAGTGGGATTAAAATGGATTTGTTATTTTTTTGTCAACAATCTACACAAAATACTCTAATGTCAAAGTGGAGGAATTATAATTTTTTGATATATAAAACATTCAATAACTAAAATATTGTCCTGGCATGAGTATTCAACCTCTTTGTTTAGGCAAGCCTGAATTAGTTCAGGGGTAATTAACAAATCACATAAATTACATGGACTGAAATAATAGGGGTTGACATACATAATTTCTTTATGACCAACCCTTCCTATGTCTTCCATACATACATCTGTAAGCTCCTCAGTCAAATATTGAATTTCAAGCACAGATTCAACTACAAAGACCAGGGAGCTTTTTGAAAGCATCATAAAGAAGGGCAGTGATTGGTAGATGGGTAACAACAACATATCAGACATTGAATATCTCTTTGGTCATGTTAATAACTATGCTGTGGATTATGAATTAAACCAGACACATTAAAGATAGTCATCTTTCTGAACTGAGCTGCAAGACAGGAATGAAACGGCTCAGGGATGTTACCATGATTTTAATACAGCTACAGAGTTCAATGGCTGTGATGGGAGAAAACGGAGGAAGGATCAACATTGTCATGATGCCACAATAATGACCTAAATTACAGAGAGTGGAAAGAAAAATACATGTATACAGAATATAAAATATTCCAAAACATGCATCTTGTTTGCAACAAGGCACTAATGTAATACTGAAGAAGAAGAAAAACACAGCAAAGGAATACACTTTGTGACCTAAATGCAAAGCCTATGTTCGGGGCAAATCCAACACAACACAACACTGAGTAACTGCTTCCTTATTTTTAAGCATGGTGGTGGCTGCATCATGGTATGGGTATGCTTGACATTGGCAAATACTGTTTTCTTTTCAGGATAAAAAGAAACAGGATGGAGCTAAGCACAGGCAAAATCCTAGAGGAAAACTTGTTTCAGTCTGCTTTACACCAGAGACTGTAAGAGTAATTCACCTTTCAGCAGGACAATAATCTACAAGACAAGGCCAAATCCACACTGGAGATGCTTACCAAGAAGAATGTTCCTGAGTGGCCAAGTAACACTTTTAAATTAAATCTGCATGAAAATCTATGGCAAGACATGAGTTGTTGTTTAGCCCAGATCCCCCAACATCTTGATAGAGCTTAAAGAATTTTTAAAATAATAATGAGCAAATATTGCATAATACAGTTGTGAAATCTGTTAAACAGTAGACTTACCCAAGAAGACTCACAGCTGTAATCAATGGGAAAGGTGTTTCTAACATGTATTGACTGAGGGTGTTGAATACTTATGTAATGACTATATTTTAGTTATTTCATTTTTTGAATTTGCCTTCCACTTTGACATTACAGAATATTATGTGTAGATCGTCGATAGAAAAAAGACAACTCAATCTATTTTAATCCTACTTTGTAACACAACATGTGAACCTTTCCAAGGGGTCTGAATACTTTTACAAGGCACTGTGTATATATTTTGTTGTTGTTGTTGTTGTATATCTATTTTTATATAAACGAGCTTGGGTCCAAGGGCTCCAGGAGACCACCTACAATTTCTATAAGAGGATAACATGAATATAGCTTTGATACATAGGCTCACTGCACACACTACACCAAGAGAAAGAGCATTAAATAAGACTGCTACTATAGAGTATCAGGTATTCAACTCTTACCTTCTGAGGTGCGGAGCCTGCTGGTTCTGTTCTACCTGATCATTAATTGCACACACCTGGTGTCCCAGGTCAAAATCAGTCCCTGATTAGAGGGCAACAATGAAAAAAATGCAGTGGAACTGGCTTCAGGGTCCCAAGTTGAATTTTAGGGCTACAGAGGATAAAGCCTGCATATGATGTGGGATGTGCCACCATACTCTCCTGGGGTCAAATGCCCTTGGGGTTACATCAAAACACTCTATACCAGCCATGTTCATGTGCTTTCTATTTATTTTCAGTCAGTGTGTTTCATGTAAGTATAGAAATATCCAATCTATTGTATTCAATTCAATATATTCATAATAGGTATTCATATGTCCTGGAGGCATAGTTCTGGGATACTGAACAAGCACATTGTTTTCTTAAAATTTAGTTTGAATAATGTATGAAGTATCTTGGTCTCGCATCATCAGTTCTGCTGCTTCCATGTATAGTACAGGACTGAGATGTATTTTGGTGATCCTGGTTATGAGTAGAGTAGAGTATGCAGGGTCAATGTCGTGTTGACCTTCTGTCCCTTCCAGGGTGGTCACAGAGAGAAATGGGACTACAAAGTGTGTTTGATTTTCAAAGCAGTGAAAATGTGTCTGGTTTTGCAGCAGTGGATGGCTGGCAGTCCTGTGTCACACCACAGGACTGCCAGTATCTAAATTAACCATCCGAAACACGCTGCTGTGCAAATCAAATAGAAAGTGCAATCCGGAAGACCACTATCTGCAGTTGAATAAATCCCAGCCACAGTCCATTAATTTCCATTTTTGTACATAATGTCAAGGGGGACCTTGGAAGTTGGAAATGGGCGTGCAGCCTTCGCACTGTAGTAGTCAAATAAACAATTAATAATGCAAAACTGTCTTGAGGAGAACTAAAACGGAGTGTGGAGACGGCAGGGACTTTGCACTGTTTATTTGGATTGTGAAGTCATGTGATCTGAATCCATTAAGTGTGTACAAAGTGTAAATTCAGTGTAAGAAACAGGGTTTACAAATATGTACAACACATCTTTATGGTTCAATTAGTTGTCATTTTCATAGATAAGTGGTCGATATATGGAGGTAGATATCCGCCAAAATAGATTGTGAGTCACCTAAATACGTGTAGAATATGTTAAGGGCAGATATCTAACTCCATATTGGAGGTTGTACCAAGATGTAGCACTATTGTCCATGCACTAAACAGCAGTCTTGCGCGTTACAGCATTGAGAAAGACAAGCAGCATCAGAATAAAATATACGTTTCCGGATGCTTGACATTTGGGATAGAGAGAAAGTCCCTATAGGAAAAAAGCAGAAAGTACAGTAAACGGTTTCTTCATATTCCTGAAGTTTCAATGGCGTTCTGTTGAAATTTAGTAGCAACATTCATATTAAGACTAGAGAACAAATGATATAGCACAGTTGTTTCAACATATAGCTTAAGTTCCAAGTTATAGCAAAATATACGATTAAACTCTTAATTGTGCAGAAGATAAAGTATGCTGTTCTTTGATAATAAGAAAACAACTTCAACCTATCAGGACTGTGAGAAAACTTACCCCAATGGTAAAAAGGAGAGCAAAAATGAAAATGAAGGAGAACAGAAAATACAATATTGGTCCTTTTCAACGAGTATGGATCAAAAGGTAAATAATGATAAACGTACATGGCTATTGTCTCGAGCTGCAGTACCACAGAAAGTAAGACTACGTAAGATATCTTAACTACCTTAACATTATAATAACATAAATGACACTTATTTAGACTATCTTCAGCTCAAAGCTATCCCATGGTTTTACATTTTCCAAAACGTAAGTCAAGTTATTTTTCGTTCTTCTAATGTGCAATATATTATCAAATTAAATTGAAAACAATTTCCTCATATATAATATATTAATTTTCTTCAACTATGCAAACACCAAGATATTTTTCACAATAAATATAGGTGAGTTGATATAGATAGTGACATAACATTTATACAAAATAGAATCAAAACAAATCAAAATGGCAGAGACGTTTGGAATATGTATCCCTGTTTGAGTCGATAGACAGAGATCGTAAGCTGGTAGTACCAGAGGTCAACTCCCGTACTGTGATGTAGACTGTAATCGGAATACACATAGCACCGTGATGACCCAGAAAAAGCACAGTTTGTCATGATGTAGTGCACGGCTTTGTACTGTTGATGGTGATTGTCACTTCTTTGATCCTGAAGGAGAAAAGTAGAGCATGGAGAAGCTACAGCGTAAAAGACATAGAAAACTGTGCTGTGTAGCTGTAAATGCGGGTTTTGTTGAGTTGACCTTCATGACACCTACATTTGAGTATTAAAGGCAGAATTAGAGGCTGTGTCCAAGGAAGAAGACACACACACGCACA
Organism: Oncorhynchus keta; assembly: GCF_023373465.1. NCBI lineage: Eukaryota > Metazoa > Chordata > Actinopteri > Salmoniformes > Salmonidae > Oncorhynchus > Oncorhynchus keta. Next base: position 22,377,237 of record NC_068424.1, on the reverse strand, counting down.
CACACGCACGCACGCACATGCACACACACAAACCTGAAAGTCCATCGGTCTGGACAGATCATGTAGCGGCTTTAGTTGAAGTTCAAGTCCTTTAACTAAAGTGCCTGTAGGCCAAGGTGAAGGAGCAGGAGTCAGGGGTCAGGGATTTTGGAATGAATCCATACAGTAAATCTATGTGTTTGACAGACACATAGGGTGGGCCTGGTGGGTGTGGCTTCCGATGCTTCATGTGTTGGCGTTGCCAGCTGCCGATTGGTTGTCCTCAGCGTGCTTGAACATCAGGATGGAGTTGTATATCTTGAGGGCAGGACCGAGTTTCACGCACATGATCTTGACGATGTCGCGCTGGGTCAGCAGCAAGAAGGCTTTCCCGTCAATTTGCTGTTGGACGACAACCAATCAGATTACAGCATGGGTCAACAGCTGATATGCAGTCAATTGAACCCAGTGAGACTTAGAAAAAAAATCCCTCTCACTCTCTAAGGGCTACAGATCTTATCTGCCACTATACAGAGAGTATGAGCCGTTTGATCATTTATGAAACAGTAATCGTGTATTTATCAGTTGGATCAGATGGTAAATGCTTGTTCAACGACTAAACGTGCAACTCACATTTTGTGTATATAAAAAGCACAACTGTGGAGTGTTAACTGGGATTGGTGAAAAGGGGATTTCAATAACCAAGAGAGCAATGGCAAACACTAGAGTCAGATTAGCGGAGGGAAAGATGGCTGTGCTCGGAATGCTAATCGCTACTGCTACTAGCATTTAATGAATTGCTTTGGATTCCAGTCATGTCTCCTTACCTCTATATAATTATGAACTCAAACAAACCAAACATAGTGGACCAAACATAGTGGACCAAACATAGTGGACCAAACATAGTGGAGACGAAGGAAGAGAATCCATTTCACTGAGTGTGTTGTTGCAGATGGCAGCCTAACAACTATACGGGCAAAGGCTACTCCACACCTGTTTCGCCACATTAGTTTAGCCGTATGGAGGAGGGCCAGCATTAAAACTATTTAGATTACTTCGGACGGGGGGGGGGGGGGGGGGACTAGAGAAGGACTAGAGGGGGGCCAGACGGGACTAGAGGGGGACCAGAGAGATACCAGAGGGGATTAGAGGGGGGCCAGAGGGGGACTAGAAGGACTAGAGGGGGCCAGAGAGGGACTAGAGGGGGCAGAGAGGACACTAGAGGGGGGTCAGAGAGGACTAGAGGGGGGACAGATAGAGACCAGAGGGGACTAGAGGGGAGCCAGATAGAGACCAGAGGGGATTACAGGGGGGCCAGAGGGGATTAAAGGGGACTAGAGGGGGGCCAGAGAGGACTAGAGGGGGGCCAGAGGGGACTAAAGGGGGGACAGAGGGGACTAAAGGGGGCCAGAGGGGACTAAAGGGGGGACTAGGGAGGGGCCAGATGGGACTAAAGGGGGGACAGAGGGGACTAGAGGGGGGACAGAGGGGACTAGAGGGGGGACAAAGGGGACTAGAGGGGGGACAAAGGGGACTAGAGGGGGGACAAAGGGGACTAGAGGGGGGACAGAGGGGACTAAAGCTGGGCCAGAGGGGACTAAAGGGGGACAGAGGGGACTAGAGGGGGGGGCAGAGGGGACTAAAGGGGGACAGAGGGGACTAAAGGGGGCAGATACAGACCAGAGGGGATTAGAGGGGGGCCAGATGGGATTAAAGGGGACTAGAGGCAGGCCAGAGTGGACTAAAGGGGGACAGAGGGGACTAGAGGGGGCCAGAGAGGAATAGAGGGGGACAGAGGGGACTAAAGGGGGCCAGAGGGGACTAAAGGGGGGACTAGGGAGGGGCCAGATGGGACTAAAGGGGGACAGAGGGGACTAGAGGGGAGCCAGATAGAGACCAGAGGGGATTACAGGGGGGCCAGAGGGGATTAAAGGGGACTAGAGGGGGGCCAGAGAGGACTAGAGGGGGGCCAGAGGGGACTAAAGGGGGACAGAGGGGACTAAAGGGGGGCCAGAGGGGACTAAAGGGGGGACTAGGGAGGGGCCAGATGGGACTAAAGGGGGGACAGAGGGGACTAGAGGGGGGACAGAGGGGACTAGAGGGGGGACAAAGGGGACTAGAGGGGGGACAAAGGGGACTAGAGGGGGGACAAAGGGGACTAGAGGGGGGACAAAGGGGACTAGAGGGGGGACAAAGGGGACTAGAGGGGGGACAGAGGGGACTAAAGCTGGGCCAGAGGGGACTAAAGCTGGGCCAGAGGGGACTAGAGGGGGGGCAGAGGGGACTAAAGGGGGGACAGAGGGGACTAAAGGGGGGGCAGATACAGACCAGAGGGGATTAGAGGGGGGCCAGATGGGATTAAAGGGGACTAGAGGCAGGCCAGAGTGGACTAAAGGGGGGACAGAGGGGACTAGAGGGGGGCCAGATACAGACCAGAATGGGATTAAAGGGGACTAGAGGCAGGCCAGAGGGGGACCAGAGGAGACTAGAGGGGGGCCAGAGGGGACTAGAGGAGGAGGGCCAGAGGGGGATTAGAGTGGGGCCAGAGGGGTACCAGAGGGGATTAGAAGGGGACCTGTGGGGATTAGAAGGGGACTAGAGGGAGATTAGAGAGGGGCCAGAGGGGTCTAAAGGGGGACTAGAGGAGGGGGACCAGAGGGTGGATAGAGGGTGTGTCATCTCTTACCTCCTCTTTGAACTGCTTGGCTTGTTCATCACAGCCGTGAAGAGAGTGGATGAAGTCAGCCACCTGGACAAAGACATGTAGAAGACAGACACACTGGTTAGTGTTCCCTGACCTTAGAGATCCTTTAAATTCTCTATTTGGTAGGTCAGGGTGTGATTAGGGTGGGAAATCTATGTTTATATATCTTTGTTGTCCGAGTATGGTTCCCAATCAGAGGCAGTGGTCTATCGTTGTCTCTGATTGGGGATCATACTTAGGCAGCCCTTTTTCACACCTTCTGTTGTGGGATCTTGTCTTTGTGTGTTGCATGTGTTGCACTCCTAGCTTTACGTTCGTTGAGTTGTTTATTGTTTTTGGTGGAACATTTCAAATTAAAGAAAATGTACGCCTACCACGCTGCACCTTGGTCTTCATTTAACGACGGACGTTACAGTTTGGGAGACCATCTCAATGGAGAGCATCTGGTGGAGTTACCATAGTAACACTTTGCTTGAACCTTCCCAGTCATAAGGCCAACACCACAAGTCATGACTGGTTATGACGTCCGTTATGTCGTTGTTATGACAATGTTATGTAGGCCTTATGATGAGGGGTTGTAACTGTTGATGGAAAATCAACAGACATAAGGGGATCAGTGAGTGATGTGTGAAGCTATGGCCTAATTATTACCACTCAGAAGAACAAATCATGTTGATATTGAGAACGTGTCAGCCTGTGGGCACTGACATTTCCTGAGGCTCTAAAGAAGCTAGCGATATTGCCATTCCATCAATACAAAAAGAGAGAAAAAAGTGAAGGGATAGCGTTCAATTCAAAGCTGCACATATCCAGTACCTCCTTGGGCTTCTATTGAACCATTTAAGATACAGGAGTTGGAAAGAGTGAGAAAACTCAAACTTTCTGAAGAGGGGTTTGGAAACTTCCAATAATAGCCCAGGGTAGCTGGGGTTCTAGCGGGCCTGACTGCAGCTGTTACTGGGATAACAGCCAAGGGAATAAAGGGGGGGTCAGAGAGCGTAAGAAGCTCCTGTATGATGGATATCGACTGCTTTACAACAGAAGACAATCTGCTGGAAGCCACTGACGTAAGACAATAGCCTTTAGAAAGCCTGTATCCTGCCAAAACGTTGTCAAATGAGGCTTTTAAAAAATCGAATGAAAGAGATGGCGAGGCGTAAAGGTCCACAGGACTTGCTAGTGAAAATGACTTCAATTAAGTACCCCAAAAAACAACAAGATAACTCTTCCTCCTCTGTCAGGACATTCTTACCGTAATGAAAACATGGAAATTAGTCATAAAGCTACATTACCGGACACCAACAGAACAACCAGTTTATTCAGAGTCATATTGAACCATCTCAGTACAGTTGGCTGTAGCCTCGAGGTTAGAGAAACGAGGCCAGTAACTGGAGGGTTGTCGGTTCAAATCCCAGTGCTGACTGCAAATGTAGAAATTTTGTGCAAATGGGTAAAAAAAATAGGTATTGTATTGAGCATAGCCCCAACACCTAAAACAAAAGCCACACGTGAAGAGAACCCCGGCTGCATCCGTGTTACATGACGGTGTGATAAACAGCTATTCAATATAGTACATTATGAAACAGCTGTTTGTTCCAGTCCAAGACCCTTAGGTCCTCATCTCACCCAGCTAACATCTCCCAAAATCTATTACCTCACTGTGTATCACTGGCCAGTACAAAATAAACACAAATGTCCCTTTTCACCCTGTGTTAAGCACAGGCCCTGTTTGAGTACTCTTAAAATGGATCCTTCCTGCCTTCCTTCCTTGTTGTTATCGCCGATCTGACATGACATCTCACACACATTCACACAAAACTAACACACATCCACTGTATATGCACATGCAAATGCATAAGGACAACACACACACACACACATTTACACTCATCATATGCTGCTGCTACTCTGTTATTTATTGTACTTCTCATTATTATGTAGACTGAATGCCTAGTCATTCTACCCTGCCTTCATTTACATAACTACCTCAAATACACTACATGACTAAAAGTATGTGGAAACCTGCTCGTTGAATATCTCATTCTAAAATCACAGGCAATAATATTGAGTTGTCCCCCCCTTTGCTGCTATAACAACCTCCACTCTTCTAGGAAGGCTTTCCACTAGATGTTGGAATATTGCTGTGGGGACTTGCTTCCATTCAGCCACAAGAGCATTAGTGATGTTGGGCACTGACTTTGGGCGATTAGGCCTGGCTCGCAGTCGGTGTTCCAATTCATCGCAAAGGTGTTCGATAGGGTTGAAGTCAGGGCTCTGTGCAGGCCAGTCAAGTTCTTCCACACTGATTTCGACAAACCATTTCTGTATGGATCTCACTTTCTGCACAGGGGCATTGTCATGATGAACAGGAAAGGGCCATCCCCAAACTGTTGCCACAAAGGTGGAAGCACAGAATTGTCTAGAATGTCATTGTATGCTGTAGTGTTAAAATTTCCCTTAACTCGAATTAAGGGACCTAGCACAAACCATGAAAAACAGCCCTAGACCAGTATTCCTCCTCCACCAATACTTTACAGTTGGCACTATGCATTGGGGCAGGTACCGTTCTCCTGGCATCCGCCAAACCCAGATTTGTCCGTTGGACTGCCAGATGGTGAAGCGTGATTCATCACTTCAGAGAATGTATTTCCACTGCAGTCCAATGGCGGCGAGCTTTACACCACTCCAGCCGACCCTTGACATTGTGCATGATGATGCGGGTGCTCGACCATGGATACACATTCGATGAAGCTCCAAACGAACAGTTATTGTGCTGACGCTGCTTCCAGAGGCAGTTTGGAACTCGGTAGTGAGTGTTGCAACCGAGGTCAGACACGTTTTTACGCGTTATGCGCTTCGGCACACTGTTCTGCACACTGTTCTGTGAGCTTGTGTGGGCTACCACTTCACGGCTGAGCCGTTGTTGCTCCTAGACGTTTCCCACTTCACAATAACAGCACTTACAGTTGACTGGGGCAGCTCTAGCAGGGCAGAAGTTTGACAAACTGACTTGTTGGAAAGGTGGCATCCTATGACACTGCCATGTTGAAAGTCACTGAGCTCTTTAGTAAGGCCATTCTACTGCAAATGTTTGTCTATGGAGATTGCATGACTGTTTGCTCGATTTTATATACCTGTCAGCAACGTGTGTGGCTTAAATTGCCGAATCCACTAATTTTAAGGGGTGGCCACATACTTTTGTATATATAGAGCACCTCGTACACCTGCATATTGATCTGATACTGGTACTCTCTGTATACACTGAGTGTACAAAACATTTGGAACACCTGCTCTTTCCATGACATAGACTGACCAAGTGATGGACTGGGTGTATTGATATACCAACCAACGTGTAATTAATAACTTCACTATGCTTAAAGGGATATTCAATGTCTGCTTCTTTTTATTTGTTACCCATCTACAAACAGGCCCTTCTTTGTGAAGCATTGGAAAACCTCCCAGGTCTTTGTGGTTAAATTTTTGTTTGAATTGTACAACTCAACTGAGGGAACTTACAGATAAATTGTATGTGTGGTGTACAGACATGAGGTAGTAATTAAAAAATGATGTTAAACACTATTATTGCACAGAGTGATGAGTCCATTAAACTTGTGACTTGTTAAGCACATTTTTACTCCGGAACTTATTTAGGCTTGGAATAACAAAGGGGTTGAATACTTATTGACTCAAGACATTTCAGCTTTTAATTAATTTGTAAAAATTTAGAAAAACATCATACTACTTTGACATTATGGGGTATTGTCTCTAGGCCAGTGACAAACAAATCCAAATTGTATTAGTTTTAAATTCAGGCTGTAACAAGAAAATGTAGAAAAAGTGGTGTGCGTAATTTCTGCAATGCAGAATCATGATAATGCAGCGCCCAAAGCTGCCGCCTTGAAGCAACTGGCCAGTAGTCTGTACTGAAGCAGACCTGGGCTCAAGTAATATTTGGCTTCCTTGAAATATTTGTTTGATTGAGCCTGTCTAGAGTGCCAGATGGGTGGTGTTTGCACCTTTAATTCTATTGCTTTCAGAATCCGAATGACTATTTGAACCCAGGTCTGCAGTGGTAGGTCTATTCAGGCTGAATTATTCTGCTAGCAATAGCTACAGAGGACTGCCTGCTACCTGAGTGTCATGTCAAATACCTGGCCTCAACATTAGAGAGCATAAATGTCAGTCTGTATACAGCACATTATAGTGAGGAGAGGCATCTGAACTGAAACACACTGTAGTCTCCAGGACAGGATTAGTAAAATTCTCTATTAGCTAAGTGCCATTTATGGAAGTTCAAAACATTCCATTACATATTTCTAGAGTGGGTTGGAATTCAATCAGAAATCTTAATTTGTGTCGGAATTATTCATGAGCGGAAACAGTTCTCCAGTTCCTATGAGGATGTTATTAACAATGAGAATACTTTGCATACACAAATCACCCACTTACATCAATTTGTAGCTTTTGAAAAAAAATCCCAAACAATCATATACAGTGCACCCCTCGACTTTTTCCACATTTCGTTACGTTACAGCCTTATTCTAAAATGGATTAAGTTGTTTTTTCCCCTGAAAAATCTACACACAATATCCAATAATGACAAAGCAAAAACAGGTTTTTGAAATGTTTGCAAAAAAGCCTAAGTATTCAGACCCTTTACTCAGGACTTTGTTGAAGCACCTTTGGCAGCGATTACAACCTCGAGTCTTCTTGGGTATGACGCTACAAACTTGGCACACCTGTATTTGGTGAGTTTCTCCCATTCCTCTGCAGATCCTCTCAAGTTCTGTCAGGTTGGATGGGGAGCATTACTGCACAGCTATTTTCAGGTCTCTTCAAAGATGTTTGATTGAGTACAAGTCCTGACTCTGGCTCGGCCATACAAGGACATTCAGAGATTTTTCCCAAAGCCACACCTGCGTTGTCTTGGCTGTGTGCGTAGGGTTGTTGTCCTGTTGGAAGGTGAAACTTCAGTCTGAGGTCCTGAGTGCTCTGGAGCAGGTTTTCATCAAGGATCTTTCTGTACTTTGCTCCATTCATCTTTGCCTCGATCCTGACTAGTCTCACAGTCCCTACTGCTGAAAAACATCCCCACAGCATGAAGCTACCACCACCACACTTCACCTTAGGTATGGTGCCAGGTTTCCTACAGATGTGACGCTTGGCATTCAGGCTAAAGACTTCAATCTTGGTTTCATCAGACCAGAGAATCTTGTTTCTCATGGTCTGAGAGTCTTTAGGTGCCTTTTGGCAAACTCCAAGCGGGCTGTCATGTGCCTTTTACTGAGGAGTGGCTTCCGTCTGGCCACTCTACCATATAGGCCTGATTGGTGGAGTGCTGCAGGGATGGTTGTCCTTCTGGAAGGTTCTCCCATCTACACAGAGAAGCTCTGGAGCTCTGTCAGAGGGACCAAGGCCCTTCTCCCCTGATTGCTCCGTTTGGCAAGGCGGACAGCTCTAGGAACAGTCTTGGTGGTTCCAAACTTCTTTCATTTAAGAATGATGGAGGCCACTGTGTTCTTGGGGACCTCCAATGCTGCAGACATTTTTTGGTACCCTTACCTAGATCTGTGCCTCGACACAATCTTGTTTATGAGCTCTATGACCAATTCCTTCGACCTCATGGCTTGGTTTTCGCTCTGGCATGCACTTTCACCCGTGGAAGTTTATATAGACAGGTGTGTTCTGCCCCTGAACAGGCAGTTAAACCCACCGTTCCTAGGCAGTCATTGAAAATAAGAATTTGTTCTTAACTGACTTGCCTAGTTAAATAAAGGTAAAAAAATAATAATTTCGAGTCCCATAGCAAAGTGTCGAAATACTTATGAAAGGTATCTTTTTAAAATATTTTTTTACAATAAATTAGCAAAAAATTCTAAAAACCTGTTTTTGCTTTGTCATTATGGGTTATTGTGTGTAGATTGCTGTGGGAAATATTTGATTTAATCCATTTTAGAATAAATGGATTAAACGTAACGTAACAAAATGTGATAAAAGTCAAGGGGTCTGAATACTTCTGAAGGCACTATAAATCCTGGTCAACACACAACTTGATCCAAGTTTCACACTAACACACTGTACAATTCCAAGTGTGTGCTCCAGCCCTACAAATGCAAATCGGGGAGCCAGCTAAGCATTTAATTTGCCATCTTTGGGTGGTAAACGTCTCCAGCCAGTGTGCGTTAAAGCGTGACAGGAGTGGGTAGTGGACCAGGAAAAAGCCTGTTACAGACAGAGTCCCAGGTGAGGCTGGGTGATAGAGCAGTGGTCAAGGAGCAGTGTTTTTGCGAGGCTGTTCCCATGGCTGTTTTGTGACTACCAATACTCACACGGACGGTGGCAAAAGACATTCTTCTCCCCTGCGGACACCCTCTCTTTTATGCTCTTAGGAAAATATGATGGGCTAGGAATCAAGGCAAAGGGGCAGAAACATTGACTTTTCCATTTGAAAGCACCACTTTTAAAGAACTTTCACTCTTTGCTTTGAGAGTCAGAGAGAGGGAGGGAGGGAGGGTGGGAGTAGAAGGACAGGTGTAACTTTAGTGGAATGAATGCAATGATCCTTATGTAGGATCTTAATTGGGATGGCAGGTAGCCTAGTGGTTAGAGCATTGGGCCAGTAAGGTTGCTAGATCGAATCCCATAACTGACCATGTGAAAATCGGTCGTTCTGCCCCTGAAAAAGGCAGTTAACCCACTGTTCCTAGGTCGTCATTGTAAATAAGAATTTGTTCTTAAGTGACTTGCCTAGTTAAATAAAGGTTAAATAAAATAAAAATAATTTGATCACTATTTTATTGCGTTCAAATGTTCCTGTGCGGCAGGAAAAGAAAACGGTGTATTTGAGGTTTAAAAAGGCTTCTAATGTTTGTAATTTCCACTTTGACATTTCAGTTTTGATTGGCCCTAACGAAACATTCATCAAACCCTACAAAAATGTCCATTAATTATAATCCACATAATACATATAAAATCTTACAGCAACAGGAAATGTACATCTGTATGACTGGGATCAAGGGCTGGCAGGATTATGAACCCAATGAACTAAAGACTAAGCCTTGCAGATAAACTAACTCCCAAGGAAATAGCTCCTAGGGTTCTTGTATCTTAATTAGAGTACGTCAAGCTTAATGTTGAAAGGAAATGGCATTGCTAGCAAACCAGTGTGATGTTAGCAATGCCAAGGCCATGGGTTAAATTCCCACATGGATCACATAGACAAACTAAAAATGTATGCTCAAGCTTTGGATGATAGTACATAGTGCAATGCTAACCCCACCCAATTAGCTAGTGGTTAGGTTGGAGAAGTGATGGCTGATGGAGATAGTGAAATGTGCCCATTCAGCACTGCTCAAGGCTATTAAGCTATAGGCTCACTTTATAGAACCTCGGCTAAGGACTTGATTTAAGGGAAGTGGGTGGTGAAGTATGGATACATCTGTAGTCTTAAGGAGGGTTAGTGGGTGTTATAAAAGCCTATATAAGCACTGCTCCTCTCCCTCTAGTCGATCCCTTTACAGTTCTGCGCTCTCCCTCCCCCTTTCTCTCTACTGCAATCTCGCTCCTTCCACTCTGCCAAATCCCCACAACCGCCAAGATAAAACATCTTCTGGTACAAATCAATGACATTCTGTGCTGCCCCCTCTCTGCAGGTTGCAGTCACAAGACAAGCCTGGGCCACACTCGGTAGGCACAACACTGTTGCAGATAGAACTGACAAGATGCCCTTTTCTACATGTCAGAGGGGTTTGTTTTACAGTACATCATATAGTTCTATCTGAACGTGCCACAACACTGTGCATTGCTTTTGTGAGTCTTGGTTACCTCTATTGGACCATCTCTCATCAGTCTGTGCTCTGAGGAGGGCCGATCCCTCAATCTTCCTCTCTCTCCTATTGCTCTCCTAACTATCTTCCCTGTAATGGTGCACATTGATACAAGTGTACAGTTTGCACATTAGACAACAGAGATGATGACTTGGAATGAAATAATAACAATCAAATAAAACAAATGTTATATACACACCAAATGCATAGTGCATTTAATGTCTAAAAATATAATCAAAACCGTATTTGAAAACTGTGATACATTTTTTATGATCGAACCGACCTCAAAAGGCACTAATCGCTCAGCACTACTATTCAGTCTTAACTCATAGCATCTTAACATTCCCCATCCCTTCTCTCGCTCTCTTTCTTTCCTTAGGGGTACCTTGTTGACCCCCCTTTTCTCAACACTGCCGTGGTGTTTGGAAATAACTCCAACCCGTTACAAATGGTGGGTGACCTATTTGTCGTTACCATTGGAGATTAGAATTGGGCGGTATCCCGACTTTCATATCATCATACCATCCTTCTCTCATCCTGGGATTTACGGTATTACCGGCTTAGTACACAAGGGAGCCCCAAAAATGCAAAAAAAAGTCCTTTGAACGTCTATTACTAGAATGCTAACAAAATTAGCACAAGTAATTGATAATTTCCATGGAGGCTGCTAGCTAAATATGCTAACAATTGCCAAGTCAGGGAATCCAGCTCCTAAAGTTATACATATATAGGTAGGAGCTACCGAATGTCATTTCTGGTGAGTTTAGACATTTCCAAGCGAATGTGAACGAGAGACATTGTACAAATGAACAAAGTTTTGACGCATGCTTGTCTGAAGGAAGAGCAGTACTGGATCTCTAACAGCATGTCTACACACAGTCTCTGTGTGGAGTCTGGAGTCGCTAGGGCAATGGGCCTGCCTGCCTTGCTCAGAGAAGATAGGGGAGGAGCAGATCAGGGGAGGAGCAGATCGGCCGAGAACAGAGAGGAGAAAAAACGCAGGAAATCAAGATATCAGTGGCAGCTGTACAAATAACTCATCCAAAAGGGCTTTGACTTCTCAAACTTGGCAAAAAGCTAACACAATATGATGCCCCGTCACCTTATTAATTCAGCCACTTACTTAGATAGCAAGTTAAACTTAGGGGTTGTGTTAATGCAGAATTCTACATTTTCACGCAGGAAAAAAATATAAAAACGCATAAGAAATATCTTGCTGCGTTTCGTAAATGCAGATCTAAAATGCTTCTTATTGTAATTGTTGATCTGCATCAGACTAATTTTGTGCTTCAGTTGTACTTCTAAACTCGGATAATTCACAAAAGGGTATTCTATTAGCAGACAGTGCTCTGACTGATGTGTTGCTACTTTTCTCTGTACTTCTCTCCTGTAGCCAGGCTATTTTCTCCGGTTAATGCAAGATAAACTTTAATATCTATATTTTACCCCCCTTTTCTGCCCAATACATGATATCCAATTGCAATTTTGTCTAATTTCTGCAACTCCCCAAAGGGCTGGGGAGATGTGAAGGTCGAGTCATGCGTTCTCTGAAACATGACCCACCAAACCGTGCTTCTTAACACTCGTCCGCTTAACCCGGAAACCAGCTGCACCAATGTGTCGGAGGAAACACCATTCAACCAATGACCGGAGGTCAGCCTGCAGTCGCCCGGCCCACCACAAGGAGTCGCGATGAGCCAAGTAAAGCCCCCCCCAAACCCTCTCCTAACCCTGACAACACTAGGCCAATTTGGATCGAACCCGGGTCTGTAGTGACGCCTCAAGCACTGCGATGCAGTGCCTTAGACCACTGCACCACTTGGGAGGCCCCAAGATTAACTTTAAACAAAACATTGGGATAGGACTAAACATTAGAAACATGATGGCCATGCATCGTTTTTGCAAAAAAGACCTTGCCTTTTCATTGTAAACTAATTTACTTGTTTGGCTGCTGATGAAAATGAAGCTATTTTCTGCCGAATGTGTTGCACGAATGTATTTTCTGTGAAGGAAAACTATAGTCGCATGTCCCTGATCACTCTATTGAAGCTAAAAAACACTTGACTTTCATTATAAAACAAGACCATAGTCAATACACAGCTGGACTCACCTGCTTCAGCTTTCTCTGGTTGTGTTATTTACAAACAAACACGTGACTGGCTGAAAAGTTCTGAGGAACTAAGTTTCATAATGTAAAATAATGTGACAGGTGAAATGAAGAACACAATCTGCTTTATCTTGTAACGCATTGCACAAGTTGACTGCAAGTATTTACTTAAAAAATTGCTACAAATATTAAAATGTACTGGAAAACTTGAAAGAAATATACTGAACAAAGATAAACATAACATGCAACAATTTCAAAGGTTTTACTGAGTTACAGTTCAAATAAGGAAATCGATCAATTTAAATTGATCTACGGAATTCACATGACTAGGAATAAAAGAAATGGGCCTCAGGATTTCATCACGGTATTTTTGTGCATTCAAATGGCCATAGATAAAATGCAATTGTATTCGTTGTAGCTTATGCCTGCCCATACCATAACCCCAATGCCAACATGGGGCACTCTGTTCACAATGTTGACATCAGCAAACCGCTCGCCCACATGATGCCATAGACATGGTCTGCGGTTGTGAGGCCGGTTGGAATTACTGTTCTCTAAAACGACATTGGAGGCGGCTTATGCTAGAGAAATTAACATTCAATTCTCTGGCAACAGCTCTGGTGGACTTTCCTGCAGTCAGCATGCCAATTGCACGCTCCCTCAAAACTTGAGACATCTGTGGCAATGGGTTGTTGGCCTTTTACTGTCCCCAGCACAAGGTGCACCTGTGTAATGATCATGCTGTTTAATCATCTTCTTGATATGCCAACCTGTCAGGTGGATGGATTATCTTGGCAAAGGAGAAATGCTCACTAACAGCGATGTAGACACATTTTTGAGAAATACAATTTTATGCATACTGAACCTTACTGTCAGCTTTTATTTCAGCTCAGGAAACATGTGACCAACACTTTACATGTTGGTTTATATTTTTTGTTCAGTGTAGTTTCAACGGTATTGAAAAACCATCCTATGGCTAAATACTTATTTTCCACCATAATTTGCAAATAAATTCATTAAAAATCCTACAATGTGATTTTCGGGATTTTTCCCCCCCATTTTGTCAGTCATAGTTGAAGTGTACCTATGATGAAAATTACAGGCCTCTCTCATCTTTTTAAGTGGGAGAACTTGCACAATTGGTGGCTGATTAAATACTTGTTTGCCCCACTGTATACTTTATGCTGTCCAAGCCTATTGGAGATGCTCAATAGCGGCGAGGACTGGAGAAGGTGTGGTGTGTATGTAGCGAAAGTTGAAAAATCACTTTGGGTCCGGTAGCCGTCCTCGTCTCATCAATCAAAGTCACCCGTAGATGGAGAGAGTGCTTAGCAACCACAGGAGGATCATGGCATGGGGCACGGCAGACCTTGGCATTGGCTACATCGCACATGCCATTTAGACCGGGACGTCGTGCATGTAAATTCATTCTTAGAGTGGAGCGGTGCCCGCTGAGGGATCCTGACATTTAATTTGTGTCTCGTATTCTAACCAGAGAGGGAAACATCCAAGGCTGTTTTTTTTCTCTCTCGAGTGACAGCTGACATTTCAATTGATTTGGACTGATATCAATTTGGCTTGACAGAGGAGGTTTGAAACAATAGGAGAGGACTGACAGACTATCAATGGAGTAGACATACGATAAATTATGAAGCACAATACATTGAACCACATAAATAAAATGGTTAAAAACATTATGATTCATAGACCTACACATTAGCGTCATTGCATTACTCCTTATGTTCATAATTCATTAACTGTAAATAAACAGTTGATCACATCTGGTATGATTAGACACAGCGACCCCAAGATTGCTTATTTATTCTGTACACACACACGCACACGCACACACACAGTCTATTTACAATTAGGCTCTCTGGCTGCAAGGGTCAAAGTTTATTGTCACACTTGGTTGCTATGGTGTCAAGCTCTCTCTGGAGCGTGAAGACTGACATCAGCAGTAAAAGAGAAATGACAAAGTGGAAACAGACAGGACAGTACTGTATGTGAGGAGACTCTGGTTCACTATAAACCCAACTGACAGATGACTGGGTTAAGGTTTTCTATAAGTGAAGTCAGAGGCAATAGAATCCCAGCACATTGCAAAGCCACACGTAGAGCAATCTCAACAATACAGGGATCTATACCAGATGATGAAATAAACTAAGGTGAAACAAACAAAGGTGAGACATCCTCAAGCATATGTCAACAGGTCTGTGTGTGTGTGTGTGTGTGTGTGTGTGTGTGTGTGTGTGTGTGTGTGTGTGTGTGTGTGTGTGTGTGTGTGTGTGTGTGTGTGTGTGTGTGTGTGTGTGTGTGTGTGTGTGTGTGTCTATGCGTGTGTATGTGTGAACTGTTTGAGTTTATACAACGGGTGGGTCTAATCCTGAATGCTGATTGATTAAAACCGCATTCCAGCTGGTGTCTATTCCACAAGTTACCACCGGCTAAATCTATGACGTTAAAATGCCTATTTACTCTGTTCCATCTGACTGCGCAATCCACTGTCTCATCAGCCCAGCCAGTCTCATCAAGCCCAAACATGATCTCCACTATAAAAAGCATATAGACATTATCTCACGTTTCTTTGAGACTAACATTTAGTTTTCAAAAGCAGAGATTTTTATAAACATTGCAGTCTGTCGTCAACATTGCTTCAATATTCAAATTCGATCTCCAGCTGTCCCATTGTAATGAACATGTCGGGAGTCGGGACGAGACAAATAGGCAGGCAGCGTTTCTTAGCCAGTCAAAATCATGAGTCAGCTGGCATCATTTTATGGATATATACAAAGAAATGTCAATTGAAAAAAGGTAAAATGAAACAAAGTGCAGTTAGTTTGCAGTCTTTCCAGCTTCAGTTTGAAGTGAATGTGTTAGCTAGCTCCTTTGAACAATAGTGTACTGACAAGTGAGACCATTTTCTTTGCCAGGTGAAATTGCGCCTCATTAGCTCAAAGTTATGGATGTACCCAAATAAATGTCACTAGGAAACAGCTTCAACAAATGCAAATGCAGCTACTAACCATCAATTCACAGATCCATGTGTGTATGTACGCAAGTACACGTGGATGTGTGTGTGCTCTCACCTCCTCCGCGGTCCAATGGGCCACACGGCTGGCCTGTACTCCGGCCACTCCAGGCAGCAGCTTGCAGTGCTGCTCCCAGCATAGGGGCAGGTCCCGGCCAGGGTGGGCCGACATTGCCGACAAGAACACTGACTGGTGGAGGGCCTGCTGCAGGCTGTCCACGCTGTGCTCTGGAGGGGGAAGGGTGTACATGTCATTAGTGGGTTGCCAATGTGAATTTGTTAATGAGTGAGAAAGTGAGAGAGAAAGGGAATAAGAGGGTGGGGAAAGAAAGAGAAAGTGAGCTAGTGAGAGAGTGAGGAGAGAGTGCCTTCAGAAAGTATTCACACCCCTTGACTCTTCCCACATTTTGTTGTGTTACAGCCTGAAATTAAATGGATTAAATTGAGCTTTTGTGTCACTGGCCTACACACAATACCCCATAATGCCAGTGAAATTATGTTTTTACAAATTAATAACGTAAATCTGAAATGTCTTGAGTAAATAAGTATTCAACCCCTTTGTAATTGTCAGCCTAAATAACGTCAAGAGTAAAGATTTGCTTAACATGTCACATAATAAGTTCCATGGGCAATAATAGTGTTGAACATGATTTTAGAATGACTACCTCCTCTCTGTATACCATACATACAATTATCTGTAAGGTCCCTCGTTTGAGCAGTGAATTTCAAACACAGATTCAACCACAAAGACCAGCAAATTTTCCCAATGCCTCACAACGATGGTCGATGGGTAAAAACATTTAATATCCCTTTGAGCATGGTGAAGTTACTAATTACACTTTGGATGGTGTATCAATAAACCCAGTCACTACAAACATACAGGCGTCCTTACTAACTCAGTTACCAAAGAGGAAGAACACCACTCAGGGATTTCACTTTGAGGCCAATGGTGACTTTAAAACAGTTAAAGAGTTTAATGGCTGTGAAAGGAGAAAACTGAGGATGGATCAACAACATTGTAGTTACTCCGCAATACTAACCTAAATGACAGAGTGAAAAGAAGGAAGTCTGTACAGAATACAAATATTCCAAATCATTCATCCTGTTTGCCACAAGGCACTGAAGTAATACTGCAAAAATGTAGCATAGAAATAAATGTTATGTCCTGAATACAAAGCATTATGTTTGGAGCAAATCCAACAACACATCACTGAGTACCACTCATCATATTTTCAAGCATGGTGGTGGCTGCACCCTGTTATGGGTATGCTTGCCATCAGCAAGTATGAGGGAGTTTTAAGAAAAAAAACAGAATAGAGCTAAGCACAGGCAAAATCCTACAGAAAAACCTGCTTCAGTCTACTTTCCAACAGACACTGGGAGACAAATTCACCTTTCAGCAAGAAAATAACCTAAAACACAATGCCAAATATATACTGGAATTGCTTACCAAGACAATATTGAATGCTCCTGAGTGGCCTAGTTACGGTTTTGACTTAGATCAGCTTTAAAATCTTGGGTAAAACTTGAAAATGGCTGTCTAGCAATGACCAACCACCAACTTGGCAAAGCTTGAAGAATAAAAAAAAAACAATATGTCCAAATATTGTACAATCCAGGTATGCAAAGCTCTTACAGACATACCCAGAAATAAACTGTAATCACTGCTAAATGGGATTATAACATGTATTGACTATGGGGTGTGAATACTTATGTAAATGAGATATTTCTATATTTCATTTAAAATTAGCAAAAATGTAAAAACAACATGTTTTTACATTATCATTATGGTGTTATTGTGTGTAGATGGGTGAGAAAACAACATGTCTTTTTTTAAATTAAGGCTGTCAGAACAAAATGTGAAATACATCAAGGGGTATGTATTGTTTCTGAAGGCACGGTAGAGGTAATGTACAGTACAGCAAAGGCCTGCTGGGAAGATTAAAATAGTCTGCTAAGCAAAAGTTACAATGACCTGCATAGTAGAGTGGGAGTGTGATCACTGCAGGGGTTAGGGCTGCAGGGGGTAGGGCTGCAGGGGGTAGGTTGATAAGCAATGGTACAGGCTTTGTCCACAGAATTCAACAAAAAATGACAGGCGACCGACCTTGACTTTTGTTCCATTTCTTCTTCCTTTTTTTGATTTTACTGTGCATCAACAAACAAACCGTTTTGCTTTCAGCTTCGCCAGGGTCCTTTCCTTCCTTTCATTATTGTCTTTCTTTTCTAATCCTTCATTTTCTAATGGAAGGATCCACTAGCTAGTCCCTCTTGACAGCACAATGTAGATGCATCTCTCTTCCTTAACCGCAGCAGTAGATAAGAAGAATCAAGTGTTCCTGAGCTCTTAGTAGGCTGATGGACTAGGGGAGATACCAAATGGTGATGTAATGACTGATGCCCCAGATGTCCCAGACTATACCCCAGATGCACCCTCTGTCTTGGCAGGCAGCAAAGCAAGCTTTGAGGGGGTGGTGTGTGTGTGTATGTGTGTGTGTGGGAGAGAGCGCGAGAGTGTGTGTGTGTGTGTGTGTGTGTGTGTGTGTGTGTGTGTGTGTGTGTGTGTGTGTGTGTACACAGACAGCAGGAGCAGGGTCAGCTACAGGACATGTGGTTTTTCTTCCAGTTGTCTCCCAGCTATGTCTCAAAGGAGTAGAGCTGGGTTTGACATGCTTGTTAACCGTGACATTTGTCTACGTTTGCTGCTCCGATGGCCAAACATGGCTAACATCTGTAACCCAAGCAACGCTACGATGAGTCCCCAAAGGGTTTTTAGTAGTTATTTAGAGGATTATGATTAATAGGATTCAAATCAGTGTTATATTACACACAATCATACTGTATAATGCAAGTGAATTTCTGTGAGAACTTAAAACATACAGATAGACTACCCTTTCGAGTGCCTTGTTTGATATTGCCTTTCTATTGCACTTCTACTCTCACCTTTGAAGCATTGATCCTATTACATTTTGTGGTGTACTCTATTATTATTAAGAACAATCAAATAACTTGCAGAGACAACTCAGTAGCTTTGAAGTGCGGCCTAATTAAGATGTTTTTGTTGTTGTTTTTTGCTAAATAAAAGAAGCAGCATATGATGTCTGACATCTGCATGGTAGATCTTTATCTCTTTGTTGGTCCATCGTATCAGAGCATTCTTAGCAAGACGTTAAAAGGATTATGAGTACAGTGTGAGCCAAGAAAACGCAGCAAAATCGAGCAGACTTTTCTTAAGAAAGCACTTTCTTTTGGAACGCCATAATTCTTCAACGTCTTTCAGGTCTCCCTCGAAAAAGAAGCAGGTAAGCGTTTTTCGTCATGTATCTTCTTCTGGAGGCAGCTCTGCAGTGTAATCACTAGCTGGCACAGCCAAAGTCACAAAATCCTATTTTAAACCTAATCCTAACCTTTGTCACATGACAAACCCTAATGCCTAACCTTAACTTTAAATTAAGACCAAAAAGCAGATGCTTGTATTTATGAATTTTGACAATATAATCAATTTTGACTTTCCGCCTTCAGCACAAGATTCATAACAATTAAGGTCAACCTGAGAAAAAGAACCTCAAGGGATTTGATCCTGGTTAAATAAGGGCTACATGACAGTATAATGTCACCAACATGAATATGGATTTTGAGATGCTAAGACCTAGTACAATACAAAACATCAACAACTAAAAAAGTATTGTCAAATCAACTTTAGGGCTCCCTCCATTTAGCTGACTTCCTGCTAACAGCAGCCACAGCCACAAACCCAACCACAGCCTCAATGTGACATGGGAAAACCCAGTCACCTCCTTCCTGTTTGTAGAAAAAGGGCACGACACAAAAAGCTTTAATGTCACTACACGAACACAGGCCCACTTTGATCATAAAACTTTGATGATGGGGCCGTGGCACAGCACCCCCTGAGACAGGAAGTACACAGCACAGCTCCATAATGTGAAGCGCACAATTACACCACAAAAACATAGAGGGCCAAAAAACTTGACAGGGATCACGGATTGGATCCCTGATTGGATCCCTCTAGCATTTTACCCTCCTGTTCTTGAACCAACATCTTCCTCCTGTGTTTTCTATTAATAGAATAGTCACAAGGTGTACCGTCACTTTGCTATTTGATTTGACAACAAAAGAGATTGATCAAATGGAAAAGGTATTAAGCTATGAAAAATACACTATCAATAATGGGAACATCTGGCGTCTGTATATTTAGACAAACAAATTCAATTAACCTGACCTATTTTGCTCCATCAAAAAAACAACAAGCTCAGGAGAAAAAAAGACTACGTACAATACTGTAGTTACCATGGCAATGTTTCCTTCAAAAGCAGCGACTTTGCTGTGTTGCGGATCTGTCTGCTGCGCCTCAATGACTAAAGTACACACACACACCACTCTGAATGAAACGGCGATTTCCCAGCTTGTAGGCTCTAGAGGCAGAGATAGAGAGAGCGCAAGAGAAAGAGAGAGAGGTGGAGCGACGGGGAGAGAAAAAGAGAGAGAGGTGGAGAGAGAGTGAGAGATTGAGAAAGAGAGAGAGAAGCAGGGAGAGCTGGGTAAAACAGAAATGGCCTTTCACAGTATTTGGGCATAGCCCGGGAAGCATCTTGCTAAAATGTTACTGTTGAGCAGAGCTGAATTTCAAAAGTGTGGAGAACCAAGAGACAGTGGGACTGGGGATGTGTTGGCTGCCATTTTCTGGGGCAGTATAGGAGTCAGTCAGTGAGCTGCAGGGGGGACAGAGTGGACATGGTGTGTCACACTAGAGAGACAGCCTGGCTCCAGGGAAGGCTTCTCCCTCAAGACTAAACATCTCGAATTGTGTGTGTGTGTGTCCGTTTGTCTGTGTGTGACTATGTAAGAAATACCAGACAGTTTTGTCAGGAGACTCAAACTCTGCTGGTGTCCCGTGCAGTATGACATAATGGTTCGACCATGAAGCCTCGTCAAACACACATTTGTCACTTCAGTGACGACTTTAAATTGATTGAATGTTCCAGACCGATTTCCATTCACCTACAGTTGAAGTCGGAAGTTTACATACACCTTAGCCAAATACATTTACATTTTCACTGACATTTAATCCTAGTCAAAATTCCCTGTCTTAGGTCAGTTAGGATCACCACTTTATTTTCAGAATGTGAAATGTCAGAATAATAGTACAGAGAATGATTTGTTTCAACTTTTCTTTCTTTCATCACATTCCCAGTGGGTCAGAAGTTTCCATACACTCAATTAGTATTTGGTAGCATTGCCTTTAAATTGTTAACCTGGGTCAAACGTTTCGGGTAGCCTTCCAAAAGCTTCCCAAAATAAATTGGGTGAAGTTTTGCCCATTCCTCCTGACAGAGCTGGTGTAACTGTGTCAGGTTTGTAGGCCTCCTTGCTTGCACATGCTTTTTCAGTTCTGCCCACACATTTTCTATAGGATTGAGGTCAGGGCTTTGTGATGGCCACTCCAATACCTTGACTTTGTTGTCCTTAAGTCATTTTGCCACAACTTTGGAAGTATGCTTGGGGTCATTGTCCATTTGAAAGACATATTTGCGACCAAACTTTAACTTCCTGACTGATGTCTTGAGATGTTGCTTCAATATATCCACATAATTTCCCCTCCTCATGATGCCATCTATTTTGTGGAGTGCACCAATCCCTCCTGCAGCACAGCACCCCCACAACATGGGTTGGGATGGTGTTCTTTGGCTTGCAAGCCTCCTCCTTTTTCCTCCAAACAAAACAATGGTCATTTTGGCCAAATTGTTATATTTTTGTTTCATCAGACCAGATGACATTTCTCCAAAAAGTATGATTTGAAAACCGTAGTCTGGCTTTTTATGGTGGTTTTGGAGCAGGGGCTTCTCCCTTGCTGAGTGGCCTTTCAGGTTATGTCAATATAGGACTCGTTTTACTGTGGATATAGATACTTTTGTACCCGTTTCCTCCAGCATCTTCACATGGTCCTTTGCTTTTGTTCTGGAATTGATTTGCACTTTTCGCACCAAAGAACGCGTCTCCTTCCTGAGCGGTATGATGGCTGCGTGGTCCCATGGTCTTTATACTTGCGTACTGTTGTTTGTACAGATGAACGTGGTACCTTCAGGCATTTGGAAATTGCTCCCAAGAATGAACCAGGTCTTGGCTGATTTCTTTTGATTTTCCCATGATGTCAAGCAAAAAGGCACTGAGTTTTGAAGGTAGGCTTTGAAATACATCTACAGGTACACCTCCAATTGACTCAAATTATGTCAATTAGCCTATCAGAAGCTTCTAAAGTAATGACATAATTTTCTGGAATTTTCCAAGCTGTTTAAAGGCACAGTCAACTTAGTGTATGTAAACTTCTTACCCACTGGAATTGTGATACAGTAAATTATAAGTGAAATAATCTGTCTGTAAACAATTGTTGGAAAAATGACTTGTGTCATGCACAAAGTAGATGTCCTAACTGACTTGCCATAACTATAGTTTGTGAACAAGAAATGTGTGGAGTGGTTGAAAAACGAGTTCTAATGCCTCCAACCTAAGTGTATGTAAACTTCCCACTTCAACTGTAAATCCGAAAATGATGGAGTCCTGTGAAGACAGGACAGTTTTGTTTGTTTAATGCTGCGAGCCCCGCAGACTTCAAACACTTCACGAACACAAAAGAAAAGCGCTAAACATTTATTCCTGGCAAACACGTCTTCATTGAAAGAATCCCCTGTGGTGGTGAAACATGTATTTTTCATCCCCCAGTGAGCGTGAAACTTCTCAATCCAAAACAGACTGCTGCTACCAAAGCCTCCGCATGAGCTTTAACCGTATACTGACTACCTGCACCGACACCGAGAAAACAATTAGAGCTAGAGGGCTAGAGGGCTAGAGCTAATGAAAGCTAATCTCGTGACGCTTCGCTCACTCGTGAATGTGGGAAAATCTATAAGCCGCTGACCCCTGGTTTCAAATTGGAGCCCACAACTCAACCTACACCCATTATCATTCCCCCGGTGATGCAAGCAGTCTTTGTTGTCACTGGACTGATGTATTGATAGCAGCACCGCCAGGCAGAAACCAGAACAATGTGTTTCGTAGCGTTAATTACACGATAGCGCCGACCTCACGCTGCATATTTGAGTGTAACTATTAATCGTGACTAGTGAAACAAGATATTTGTTTTAAAAATGCTTTGAGGTTACTTACGCTAAATGAGATAGATGCCTATGGTTATTAGATGCCTATGGTTATTAGTAAGCCTAATCAATCGTGATTAAGTTAATAATAAAATGCATTAAATCATCAGACTGCTTGAGGAGAGGTTTATCTAAGTGGAGAAGCTTAAAGAGGCTTTGCATCCTCAACTAACACAGTGCAGCTCACACCGTTTCAAAATATTCACAGAGAGATGTGAACAGAGGGGTTGAAATGCGTATCAAGTGACTGCCTTAAGTATCCCCCTAACGGCCACATGTACTCGAGATAAGAGCGAGTGAGAGAGAGCCAGGAGAGATAGCCAGGAGAGATTCAGGAGAGAGTGAGAGAGAGCCAGGAGAGAGTGAGAGAGAGCCAGGAGAGAGTGAGAGAGAGCCAGGAGAGAGTTATGAGAGAGTGAGAGAGAGCCAGGAGAGAGTGAGAGAGAGCCAGGAGAGAGTGAGAGAGAGCAAGGAGAGAGTGAGTGAGAGCCAGGAGAGTGAGTGAGAGCCAGGAGAGTGTGAGAGAGCCAGGAGAGAGTGAGAGAGCCAGGAGAGAGTGAGAGAGAGCCAGGAGAGAGTGAGAGAGAGCCAGGAGAGAGTGAGAGAGAGCCAGGAGAGAGTGAGAGAGAGCCAGGAGAGAGAGAGAGAGAGTGAGGAGAGAGTGAGAGAGAGAGAGTGAGAGAGAGCCAGGAGAGAGTGAGAGAGAGCCAGGAGAGAGAGCCAGGAGAGAGTGAGAGAGAGCCAGGAGAGAGAGAGAGCCAGGAGAGAGTGAGAGAGAGCCAGGAGAGAGTGAGAGAGCCAGGAGAGAGTGAGAGAGAGCCAGGAGAGAGTGAGAGAGAGCCAGGAGAGAGTGAGAGAGAGCCAGGAGAGAGTGAGAGAGAGCCAGGAGAGAGTGAGAGAGAGCCAGGAGAGAGTGAGAGAGCGAGAGAGCCAGGACAGCAGAAAGGCCCATCCATGGTCTCAGAGAGAAATAACCTCTAAAAGGTTCATTAACATTCAACAACTTCAAAATTACATACACTAGTTATATAAAAGGTATGGACATACGGGTGCAATTCCACAAAAATATACAATGCCGCAATATGTTGTATGGATATCCAATTAAAGTCCTGCGTGGAGGGCTGAAACATGGTTTTTGCTTCTGTCTGGTAGTTAATTGCACTCACCTGGTGTCCAAGGTCTGAATCAGTACCTGTGGCGAGAATGAAAACCAGATGTTTGGGCAAACCCGGTTACTCAACCTGGAAGCTTAGAGGCTGCTGCCCTACATACATAGACATGGAATCACTGGCCACTTTAATAATGGAACACTATCACTATAATAATGTTTACATACTGATTTACTCATCTCAAATGTATATACTGTATTCTATTCTATTGTATTATAGTCAATGCCACTCCAACATTGCTCGTCCTAATATTTATATACAGTGCCAGTCAAAGGTTTGGACACACTTACAATGATTCCTCCTTTAAAAGCTGTGAGCTTACACCGCGGGACTTAGATGTACCCAGCATCACAGCTTCATTGCTCCAGAACACCACAAGGGGGAGTTAGAGCACTCATTATGCATTTAGGTCCCAAAGTTTTTATTAGAGATCGACCAATTATGATTTTTCAACGCCGATACCGATACCGATTATTGGAGGACCAAAAAATCCGATACCGATTAATCGGATGATTTAAAAAAATTTTTTTTTGAATAAATGACAATTATAAAAATACTGAATGAATACTTATTTTAACTTAATATAATACATCAATAAAAATCTATTTAGCCTCAAATAAATAATGAAACATGTTCCATTTGGTTTAAATAATGCAAAAACAAAGTGTTGGAGAAGAAAGTAAAAATGCAATATGTGCCATTTAAAAAAGCTAACGTTTAAGTTCCTTGCTCAGAACATGAGAACATATGAAAGCTGGTGGTTCCTTTTAACATGAGACTACAATATTCCAAGGTAATGGGTTTTAGGTTATAGTTAATATAGTATTTATAAGACTATTTCTCTCTATACCATTTGTATTTCATATACCTATACCTTCTTATAGGCACTTTAGTATTGCCAGTGTACCAGTATAGCTTCCTTCCCTCTCCTCGCCCCTACCTGGGCTCGAACCAGGAACACATCAACAACAGCCATCCTCGAAGCATCGTTACCCATCGCTCCACAACATCCGCGGCCCTTGCAGAGCAAGGGGAACAACTACTCCAAGTCTCAGAGAGAGTGACGTTTGAAATGCTATTAGAGCGCACCCCGCTAACTAGCTAGCCATTTCACATTGGTTACACCAGCCTAATTTCGAGAGTTTATAGGCTTGAAGTCACCTACAGCTCAATGCTTGAAGCACAGGGAAGAGCTGCTGTCAAAACAGACAAAAGTGCTGTTTGAATGAATGCTTACGAGCCTGCTGCTGCCTACAACCGCTCAGTCAGACTGCTCTATCAAATATCAAATCATAGACTTAATTATAACATAATAACACACAGAAATATGAGCCTTTGGTCATTAATATGGTCAAATCCGGAAACTATAATTTCAAAAACAAGACGTTTATAATTTCACTGAAATACGGAACCGTTTGGTATTTTATCTAACAGGTGGCATCCCTAAGTCTAAATATTGCTGTTACATTGTACAACCTTCAATGTTATGTCATAATTACGTAAAATTCTGGCAAATTAGTTCGTACCGAGCCAGGCGGCCCAAACTGTTGCATATACCCTGACTTTGCGTGCAATGAACGCAAGAGAAGTGACACAATTTTACCTGGTTAAAATGGCATGCTAACCTGGATTTCTTTTAGCTAAATATGCAGGTTTAAAATATATACTTCTGTGTATTGATTTTAAGAAATGCATTGGTATTTATGTTTAGGCACAGTCGTGCAACGATTGTGCTTTTTCCGCAAATGCTCTTTTGTTTAATCATCCCCCTGCGTTGCATCGATTATATGCAGGACACGCTAGATAAACTAGTAATATCATCAACCATATGTAGTTAACTAGTAATTATGATTGATTGTTTTTTTTATAAGACAAGTTTAATGCTAGCTAGCAACTTACCGTGGCTTCTTACTGCATTCGTGTAACAGGCAGACTCCTCGTGGAGTGCAATGAGAGGCAGGTGGTTAGAGCGTTGGACTAGTTAACTGTAAGGTTGCAAGATTGAATCCCGGAGCTGACAAGGTAAAGATCTGTCGTTCTGCCCTTGATCAAGGCAGTTAACCCACCGTTCCTAGGCCGTCATTGAAAATAAGAATGTGTTCTTAACTGACTTGCCTAGTTAAATAAAGGTGTAAAAAAAAATGGGCCGAATCGGTGTCCAAAAATACCGATTTCCGATTGTTATGAAAACTTGAAATTGTCCCTAATTAATTGGCCATTCCGATTAATCGGTTGACCTCTAGTTTTTATATGACCAATCATATCGAGTGGTTCCAATGACGAATTTGACGCGGGCCACCCGTCTCTGGTGACTTCAGCAAAGATGGCTGACAAAACATTACGGGGAAGCAAATGTATTTATTTATAATGTTATAGTGAGTCAAGTAAAACATGTACAATTGAGAGGAATATGTTAGTTAACGTAGAGACAAACGATTGTGCATATTTTTTTGTCATAATGTTAATTTACAAAAATCGCTATTTAGCAAGTTTTTTGTCAGCCATATCCAATACCAGGTGTATCAAACTCATTCATTATAGAAAGCAGGGAGCAGGTTTCGAACCCTCAACATTCTAGTCCAGCATGCTATGGACTGTGCCCAAATGTATTAATTGGGGTTGGGGCCGATTGTGGCCAAAAACACATTATTAATTGGAATCATTAACATGTGGAAAGGGGGAAAAGTATTATTAGTTTTTCACAAGCATAGCAGGATGGTCTATTAGCTGAACAATAAACTATTTAACCTTTACTAAAGAACTGTCTAATAGCCAAGCTAGTTGTGAACGCCTCCCCAACTTGAGTTCGGTGTGAAACCCCCACTCCTCCCCGACATTCTAGAGAAAGCAGCAGAGATGCGCAATAGGTTTCTAAGAAGAGGCTATTCTCCACAATGTGTGGATGAATCTCTTAATTTGGCATTGGGAAAAACACGAGATCTGCTACAAAAAAGACCCACTAAAGCTAAAGAACACTCTGTAATGTTCACAATTACATATACTTTGAACTCGCAAAAAGTGGGAGATGTAGTCAGGAAACACTGGCATGTTTTATTTACGAGATAAATTGGTCTGTCAGCCACAAAAGAAAATCAGCCAGAATGTTTTGGGATTTTCACCCTCCAAACATTATTCCCTAAAAGGTCTTAATGATGAAATGCCTATGTATGTTATGTTGTAAATTTGAACAGGAATTATGCCACTATTTCAGATTACTCTGACGTTTTTCTTACACTGTACACAATGATTTCTGAAAACTTGCTTGGTAGGTCAATGTACTCATTGTGGTTTTACAGACGTGTTTAATACATTTTATCTACACACTTTATTTGAATATTTATGAAATTCATATTGTTATATTTGGTAGCACTTATTTTTTTCCCCTTCACCTCCAACTCCTTTAGATGCGTGGAACGGGTGAGGGTGGGGCTAAGTCTACATAAGGGTGCTAATTTTTAAAAAAAACTCACAAAAGCTCTGACGAAGGTCATAAGGACGATACGTAAAGCTTATTAAAGATCAGTAATACGATCAAGAGCAGTGTGCGGGTTCCTTCTTTTTCCTCATCTTATCCGGCAGTTGCCATGCACCTTTTGGTTTTATTAATTTATTGACACCAGTGTAACTGCTAAACTGGGTTCTGATTGTACACTGTACTGCATTAGCGGGTTTACTAATGTGTTGGTTGTAGTAGTTCTAGTTGACTATGATATAAAGGTTTGGCTTGGAAAGGTTTTTTCGTCTGGTCACAGACAGCTGATGTGTTGTGCACTGATGTTCAGAAGCGAAGGGAAAAGGTAAGAGGAGAGGCTGTAGATAGTAGCGAGAAGGAATTATATGTACAACCAGAAAAGTGAGCATGCTGTTTTTATGTGGCTGCTATGAAAGTGAACTGTTTGCGTGTGATCAGAGGTGTATTCATTCCGCCGATTCTGTTGGAAACGGGGATAAACACACCTGAATTTGTCCAATAGAAACTCTCATTTGCAACTGTTGGACTAATGATTGCACCCTAGATCAGCTAGATGCAGGCAAGAGTGTGCAAGGCAGTACTAAATGTGTCACTGCTTGTCACCTTGATTACTCAAAATTTTCTCAACCCATCTACCTACGTTGTAAACTTTCATTCATAGGCTAGATGGTAGCAACCTCATGTTGGGTACAGGGAGAATGTGAGTATCATGTGGTAGCCTAAACCTATCGATGTTACATTGAGCTGGGGGAATGAAATATGAATGACAGTCATCAAACTTGCTGTAATAGAAATAAGGCCATGCTCATTAAAAAAAAGAATCATCCTTCCTCATGTTAAACGGCAGTGACCGCCACTGGTATGTACTATGTTTTATTAACCACGGCGCTGGATGCTCATTTCCTCAAACAAAAACACATACGTCTGGGGCGGGTAGTGACGCCGTTTGGCCTATCGTGGTTCTCAGCTTAAAGGATCATTTTTTGATGTACAGCAGCACGTCCTGCAAAGCAAGGCACAGTAATTAAATTACACTCCCGCTGTGGAGATGGCTACCAGTCAGCTCTGTTAAATCTATCTCCGCTCCTCCTCCCTCTCGATCACAAAACAGGCCTGATCTGCTATTACAAGAGAAGAGGGAAAAGAGAGGGAAGAAGAATCCAGTGCTTCAGCCGATTTACTGCAGAGTCTGTGGCTTTAAATAGTCACTCCAAATTCAACGGAACCTCAATCCCAGTTCGGAAAGGTTGCATCACCAAAGTCAAATGTGCTGACGTAAATTAATTATGTGAAGGCAACATAACAGAATAAGGGTGAATTCAAGTTGAATTAAGGTTTGGAACAGTCTTGACATGGCACAACGGGGGAAGAACTCCAAACCACAGCCTTACTCGTGTCGTGTTGTCTCCTTGAAATATGAATCTAATGATGCAACAATAAATAAGAAATGATGGGAGCAGCCAGAAAATCACTTTGAAGCTCAATCTCTGCTGAGGCATGATACGCCTTTCGCGTAGAGGAGGCAATGCAAAGTTATACTTGTCAATGCCTTTTCTGGAGGATAGGTATTATTGTTTCTCATATATAGAGAGACAATGCACATGATTTAAAGCACAATGAATAGTTTATCATTATGTTGGAACCAAAAATTACATATTTTCACATATCGTGGCCATCTTTTTTGTTTTACAAAAGATAACCTGTTCTTGTTTTTTTTCACAGTATGTACGCTCCAAGGGATCTGCATCAACTGTTTAGCACCAATCTTTATTATTGTCTACAAAGAAACAATAAAGACAGTACAGTATAAAGATAGAACCAGCTTCTCCAATGGAAATCCCCAATCACACTCGTAGGCGATGTCATAGCATCGCTGGCTAGCTACGCTCATGTGCAGAAACACGTCATCGGGTCTAACGGTCGTCTCGCGCATGTGCAAGCCGTCAAATCAAAGGCACTCCTTCGATTTATGTTTTTGACGAAAATGAAAACGTGTCAGTTTGTTACTTTCACGAGGTTGGAGTAATAACATGTTTGACTACTTAAGACATTGGCTCGAATGTAGGCTGTGTTTTTAGATATCAAGAAAATTAACAACTAAGGAATCATCATGGGAATTCAGATATGCATCTGTTGGTCACAGACACCCTCCCAAAAAATAAGGGGAGTGGATCAGAAAAACAGCCACTATCTGGTGTGCCCACCATTTTCCTCATTGCAGCACGACACATCTTCACAGACTTCATCAGGCTGTTGATTGTGGCTATTATCATGCTGAAACATGAGGTGATGGCGGCTGATGAATGGCATGAACATGGTCCTCAGGACCTCGTCACGTTATCTATATGCATTAAAATGACCATCAATAAAATGCAATTGTGTTCGTTGTCTGTAGTTTATACCTGCACATACCATAACCCCACCGCCACCATGGGGCACTCTGTTCACAACATTGACATCAGCAAACCATTCACCCACACAAAGCCATACACACTGTCTGCCATCTGCCCGGTACGGTTGAAATCAGGATTCACCCAAAAAGAGCACACTTCTCCAGCATGCCGGTGGCCATCTAAGGTGAGTATTTGCCCACTGAAGTCAATTACAATGCCGAATTGCAGTCAGCTCAAGACCCTGGTGAGGACAATGTGCACTCAGATGAGCTTCCCTGAGATGGTTTCTGACCGTTGGTGCAGAAATTCTTTGGTTGTGAAAACCTACAGTTTCATCAGCTGTCCGGGTGGCTGGTCTCAGACGATCCTGCAGGTGAAGAAGCTGGATGTGGAGGTCCTGGGCTGGCGTGGCTACACATGGTCTGCGGTTGTGAGGCCGGTTGGACGTACTGCCAAATGCTCTAAAATGACATTGGAGGCGGCTTATGGTAGAGAAATCAACATACAATTATTTGGCAACAGCTCTGGTGGACATTTCTACAGTCAGCAGAAATCAGTCAGCAATACTTGAGACATCTGCGGTATTGTGTTGTGTGACAAAACTACACATTTTAGAGTGGCCTTTTACTGTCCCTAGCACAAGGTGCACCTTTGTAATGATCATGCTGTTTAATCAGCTTCATGATATGCCACACCTGTCAGGTGGATGGATTATCTTGGGAAAGGAGAAATGCTCACTAACATGGATGTAAACAAATGTGTGCACAACATTTGAGCTAAATAAGCTTTTTGTGCATATAGAACATTTCTGGGATCTTTTATTTCAGCTCATGAAACATGGAACCAGCACTTTACATTTTGCATTTATATTTTTGTTCAGAATTGCTTGTCTGATAAGCTTGCATCACTGGGCAGCTCATGGCTAGATTTCCCTTTGTAATCATTGATAGCTTGCAAGTCCTGCCACATCTGACAAGCGTCAGAGCTGGTGTAATAGGTTATATTTAAAAAATGTATTACGATCTTGCTGCAACTCCCCAACGGGCTCGGGAGAGGCAAAGGTCGAGTCATGCGCCCTCTGAAACATGACCCACCAAACCGCAATCCTTAACACCCGCCTGCTTAACCCAGAAGCCAGCTGCACCAATGTGTTGAGGGAAACACCTTTCAACTGATGACCGTAGTCAGCCTGCAAGCGCCCAGCCTGCCACAAGGAGTCGCTAGAGTGCGCCGAGCCACACTCCTTGCCCGGACGGCACTGGGCGAATTGTGCGTTGCCTTATGGGACTCCCGATCACGGCCAGTTGTGATACAGCCTGGGATCAAACCGTAGCGGGATAGCCCCGAAACGGGATTTCTTATAAACATCTGGATTAGTGTTCTGCTCTTTGAAAGTGTCAGCTCTAACCTTTAGCTCAGTGCGGATGTTTCCTGTAATCCATGGCTTCTGGTTGGGATACAGTATGTACAGTGCCTTGCGAAAGTATTCGCCCCCCTTGAACTTTGTGACCTTTTGCCACATTTCAGGCTTCAAACATAAATATATAAAACTGTATTTTTTTGTGAAGAATCAACAATAAGTGGGACACAATCATGAAGTGGAACGACATTTATTGGATATTTCAAACTTTTTTAACAAATCAAAAACTGAAAAATTGGGCGTGCAAAATTATTCAGCCCCTTTACTTTCAGTGCAGCAAACTCTGCACTGCTAGCAGGCACACACAGAAAGGCCCTGGATATGATTGCCATGGCAACGGTCACAATGTATTACCTGGGCGACTACAGGAGGCTGTCGGCTTGTCATGGCTGTTTTTTTGGTGCATAGATCTGTACCTCCCCAGGTAATGGGAATGCGTCACGCTGTTGCCTGAGTGGCTAGGTATTATCATGGTAAATCACACACAAACAGATGACGTTGATCATAGCACATCAATAATCATCATTCTGATTGTACACACAAAGCAGCACTTTAAAACCAATGTAATGATGACTGAAGAACTGTGTGACTGACAAACTATTTTTCTTGAGCTCTGCTACAGCATCAATAATGTATAATGTAAAAAGAAGAAACACCCCAGCTTTCCAACCAACTGCTGCGTAACCTCAAAACGCTGTCCTCAAGGATGGGGGACTTTTAACGCAATCAGCCAAGTGCCATCTTTAGAAGTGGCCTCTGCTTAAAAGGGGGAATGACTTGATGAATTGGACCCAGGGCCTCTGTCCAGGTCTGAATACATTTAAGGTAGGGAAAATGAAGGTTGAATCTCTCTCCCAGAGGAGACTGGCGAGAGTCCTGCAGATCTGCCCCTTCGGGTGGAAGACTAATAAAAGGAGCACACCCCTGCAAAAAACCTAAATTCAGTTTTCCCAGAGAGAACCTATTCATCATTAGAATTACTCCCAAATACATGATTGCCAAAGTTGGATGTGTAGCATATTCAAAACTTCATAGTCTATCGTTGTATTGGTTTTTACTTCCTAAAACAATAATTGTCTAACTCACGGTTCAGCCGTCAGAGATTTGAGAGCTAAATGTATCAAGGCATTGCATGCATATAGACCTACAGGCCTAGGCATCCACTGCATGATATTCATATTTTTAAAATAAAATATTAAGGGAGACAAGCTTAGGCCAAGCCCTAGAGAGACAGAGACAAAGATGGAGATATGCCGGCACCATGATCCCGATATCGACATGGATTTCTTCATAGTTGTCAGATAGCAGCTACTACTGCTATGCAGATATAGGTCCACTCATTCAGACTGGTCTTACTCCCTCATTTTTCAGAATACAAGCCTGAAACAATTTCTAAAGACAGGTGACATCTAGTGGAAGGCATAGGAACTGCAATGAGTCCTAATTCAAGGGATACTGTAATGGCATTGAACAGAAAAGTACAAAACCAAAAAAATCTTACTTCCTAGATGGATGTTTCTCAGGTTTTCGCCTGCCAAATCAGTTCTGTTATACTCACAGACACTATTTTAACCGTTTTGGAAACTTTAGAGTGTTTTCTATCCAAATCTACCAATGATATGCATATAATATCTTCTGGGCCCGAGTAGCAGGCAGTTTAATTTGGGCACGCTTTTAATCCAAAATTCCGAATGCTGCCCCCTACCCGAGAGAAGTTAAAGGCAATGCCACCAAATACTAATTGAGTGTATGTAAACTTCTGACCCACTGGGAATGTGATGAAAGAAATAAAAAGTTGAAATAAATAATTCTCTACTATTATTCTGACATTTCACATTCTTAAAATAAAATGGTGATCCTAACTGACCTAAGACAGGGAATTCTTACTAGGATTAAATGTCAGGAATAGTGAAAAACTGAGTATAAATGTATTTGGCTAAGGTGTATGTCAACTTCCGACTTCAACTGTACCTGCTGGAGCGCGTGCCATGGGTGGGTGTTGCTATGGGGACCAGTGAGCTGAGATAAGGTGGAGCTTTACCTAGCAAAGACTTATAGATGACCTGGAGTCAGTGGGTCTTGCAAACGAATATGTAGCGAGGGCCAGCCGACGAGGGCATACAGGTTGCAGGGGTGGGTGGTATATGGGGCTTTGTTGACAAAATGGATGGCACTATAGACTGCATCCAGTTTGCTGAGTAGAGTGTTGGAGGCTATTTTGTAAATGTCATCGCCGAAGTAGAGGATCGGTAGGATAGTCAGTTTTACGAGGGTATGTTTGGCAGTGTGAGTGAAGGAGGCTTTGTTGCGAAATTGGAAGCCGATTCTAGATTTAATTTTGAATTGGAGATGCTTAATATGAGTCTGGAAGGAGAGCCCACAGTCTAGCTAGACACCTAGGTATTTGTAGTTGTCCACATATTCTAAATCAGAACCGTCCAGAGTAGTGACGCTAGTCGGGTGGGCGGGTGCGGGCAGCGATCGGCATTTAGTTTTACTCGCATTTAAGAGCAGTTGGAGGCCACGGAGGAGAGTTGGATGGCACTGAAGCTCGTTTGGAGGTTTGTTAACACAGTGTCCAAAGAAGGGCCAGATGTATAAAGAATGTTGTCGTCTGCGTGGAGGTGGATCAAGGAATCACTCGCAGCAAGAGCGACATCATTGATATATACAGAGAAAAGAGTTGGCCCGAGAATTGAACCCTGTGGTACGGTACCCACATGACGGCCTACCACGGCCAAACCCGGACGACGCTGGGTCAATTACAGTGGGGAGAACAAGTATTTGATACACTGCCAATTTTGCAGGTTTTCCTACTTACAAAGCATGTAGAGGTCTGTAATTTTTTATCATATGTAGTACACTTCAACTGTGAGAGACGGAATCAAAAATCTATAAAAATCACATTGTATGATTTTAAGTAATTAATTAGCATTTTATTGCATGACATAAGTATTAGATCACCTACCATCCAGTAAGAATTCCGGCTCTCACAGACCTGTTAGTTTTTCTTTAAGAAGCCCTCCTGTTCTCCACTCATTACCTGTATTAACTGCACCTGTTTGAACTCGTTACCTGTATAAAAGACAACTGTCCACACACTCAATCAATCAAACAGACTCCAACCTCTGCACAATGGCCAAGACTAGAGTGCTGTGTAAGGACATCAGGAATAAAATTGTAGACCTGCACAAAGCTGGGTTGGGCTACAGGACAATAGGCAAGCAGCTTGGTGAGAAGGCAACAACTGTTGGCGCAATTATTAGAAAATAGAAGAAGTTCAATCACTCTCGGTCTGGGGTTCCATGCAAGATCTCACCCCGTGGGGCAGCAATGATCAAGAGGAAGGTGAGGGATCAGCCCAGAACTACACGGCAGGACCTGGGCTATGACCTGAAGAGAGCTGGGACCACAGTCTCAAAGAAAACCATTAGTAACACACTCCGCCGTCATGGATTAAAATCCTGCAGCGCTCACAAGGTCCTCCTGCTCAAGCCAGCGCATGTCCGGGCCCGTCTGAAGTTTGCCAATGACCATCTGGATGATCCAGAGGAGGAATGGGAGAAGGTCATGTGGTCTGATGAGACAAAAATAGAGCTTTTTGGTCTAAACTCCACTCGCCGTGTTTGGAGGAAGAAGAATGAGTACAACCCCAAGAACACCATCCCAACCGTGAAGCATGGAGGTGGAAACATCATTCTTTGGGGATGCTTTTCTGCAAAGGGGACAGGACGACTGCACCGTATTGAGGGGAGGAAGGATGGGGCCATGTATCGCAAGATCTTGGCCAACAACCTCCTTCCCTCAGTAAGAGCATTGAAGATGGGTTGTGGCTGGGTCTTCCAGCATGACAACGACCCAAAACACACAGCCAGGGCAACTAAGGAGTGGCTCCGTAAGAAGCATCTCAAGGTCCTGGAGTGGCCTAGCCAGTCTCCAGACCTGAACCCAATAGAAAATCTTTGGAGGGAGCTGAAAGTCCGTATTGCCCAGCGACAGCCCCGAAACCTGAAGGATCTGGAGAAGGTCTGTATGGATGAGTGGGCCAAAATCCCTGCTGCAGTGTGTGCAAACCTGGTCAAGAACTACAGGAAACCTATGATCTCTGTAATTGCAAACAAAGGTTTCTGTACCAAATATTGGGTTCTTCTTTTCTGATGTATCAAATACTTGTCATGCAATAAGAGGCAAATTAATTACTTAAAAATCATACAATGTGATTTTCTGGATTTTTGTTTTAGATTCCGTCTCTCACAGTTGAAGTGTACCTATGATAAAAATTAGACCTCTACATGCTTTGTAAGTCGGAAAACCTGAAAAATCGGCAGTGTATCAAATACTTGTTCTCCCCACTGTATGTGCCGCCCTATGGGATGCCCAATCACGGCTGGGTGTTATACAGCCTGGAATCGAACCAGGAACTATAGTGACGCCTCTTGCACTGAAATGCAGTGCCTTAGACTGCTGCGCCACTTGGAAGCATATAAACCCCCATGCTGGTGAATACAATGCAGGCTGTGGGTTTGAAAAGCCAACTTATCTTGTCAAACAGAGATATTTATCTTCTGCCTGCCGACAGTCTCTCTGTTTGTTGAGCCGAATGATTAATAGTCTTTTCTCAGAACTGCTCATGTATTTTGGAAGCCTTCAGGCCCTCAGGCAAGTATTTCTATAATGATTCTCGAGACCTAGAATAACTTTTATTTCAAATTTTATGTCATCCTTAGTACTTTGATTTTAAATCAAGGGTTTATTCATTTAACATTATATGGACAGCAATGAAAAGGAATGTGGAGAAAGCCTTTAATCCCCTACTTTAGGTTTTTCATGATGAATAAGATGACAAAGACTGACAGTGACAGGTCGAATACAGTGACAAAGAACAGACACGAAAGATCGATTGAGACAAGGGGACATGACAAAGCTTTTCAGAGAAACTCTGCTGAAAAATGTGTAGTGACGCAATCCTGAAATAATCAATGCTCCCTAGATATTTGTTGACTCCAAAGTGTGAGTGCTTTAAAGGGCATTTATGTAGCATGAGATTCCTGGGGACATGCTGTGCTAAGGGGAATGCATATGTGTCACGACTCACTAAGAGTCTCACTAACCCAACACCATGACTAAAGAGAATTTCCAAAAAGCAAGTGGCTAATTGGATGAGTAACGTCAGTATGGCTGCAACTTAAGACATTTTGTCTATTGTCTTTTTGTTTTATGTAGGCGTCTGTTTCCCAAGCTGATCAAATTTATTTTTGTAGGCTATTTAAATGGATCTGAGCCTGGTACACAAATGTCTCATTACTCCGACTCAGATACAGACTTGGTATTGCTTGTTGAGTGTACATAAACTCACTTTAGTCAGCATTGTTGTATAGTCAGTCAGCCTCATTCAGTCAGACTAGTGTAGCTAACTTTCTGTACAAATCGTCTCTGTAAAGCCAGTTGCAACTTCAAATAGCCCAACGGTTTGAGTCAAAGTATTTGCTTGGGGGGAAAAGTCAGTGTAAACGTTGACTATAAACTAGTGGTCTTAATGGGTCCAACAGACTCGAAATTCGAGATCTGACCCGGGACCCAAGGGGGTAACCAATAAGCATACTACATACTCAATTTACATCACAAATAGTGTGTTTAGTATGAGTATTCGAACACAGCTCTACATTTGCACGAGGGCCAGGTAGCCTAGGCCTACCTGTACTTCTATGCATAATCTGGTTTGAGTCCTTACTCAAGATTGACAGAAGTGCTCCAAACAAAAGTCAATGCATGAATTGACAACTCATAAATGGAATGAAATAAACCAAAGCGTTTTTCTCACAAGTGTAGCCTAGGTTGTGCGCTCTGTAAACAACATGTCTACTCCGAAAATGACAACGGTAACTGCAATAATAATATATTGAGTGCATGAACAGAAATGACGTAATCAACAAACATTGTAGATTAGAAATGATGGATACTGGTGTGCCATCCCTGCAGCCTCCGCAATGGATTAGTCCACTCAGACAGGCGTGAATCAGACAGGTGCGATCATTTTTTAAATTAAAAAAAATAAAAAACATTTTCCACTGATGGACTAAAATAAATCTTTGTTGACCAACAGCCCATCGACCAAACAATCCACCAGCCCTAGTGCAATGAAAATGTATTTATCGACCGGACCCGATTCGACTTGTCCTCTGTTAATTTAGTGTTTGTGGGAAGAACAACTGCACGAGCTTGTTATGTGTCAACCAATTGCAACTGGTTGCTCACCTCACATGCATCTGCTGCTGAGGACCAGTTGCAAGTGAGTGAGTAAAAGGAGCCTTGGTCTTGGCTAGCCTACTTTTGATTGCGAAGATGGAGTTATTTCTTATTGAAGTAAAACAAAAGTTCAAGGAGAAAGAGTATGGTGAAAAGAAGCCGACAAGAAGAATGTCCTCAGGGACAAGTTTAAATATTGTAGTTGACAAGATGAGAAGAACGTTGGCGCGGCCAAATGGACTGTGTGCAACTCGCTATTCAGGTTCGATGTAATTTTCGACCTTTCCCTAATTTATTTTTGTATTTATTATCAGTTGTTTAGTCGTTATTATTATTGTAAATCATGATTATTACTGTAGGCCTATTTAAAAATCTAAACCAGTTCTTTAAATTGTTTAACTTGGGTCTGTCACGTTCTTACCTTTATTTCCTTTGTTTTGTCTTTATTTAGTATGGTCAGGGTGTGAGTTGGGGTGGGCAGTCTATGTTTTGTGTTTCTATGTTTGGTTTCTGTTTCGGCCTAGTATGGTTCTCAATCAGAGGCAGGTGTCGTTAGTTGTCTCTGATTGAGAATCATACTTAGGTAGCCTTTTTCAGTTCTGCCCACAAATTTTCTATAGGATTGAGGTCAGGGCTTTGTGACAGCCACTCCAATACTTTGTTGTCCTTAAGCCATTTTGCGACAACTTTGGAAGTATGCTAGGGGTCATTGTCCATTTGGAAGACCCATTTGCGACCAAGCTTAAACTTCCTGATTGATGTTGCTTCAATATATCCACATAAACGTTCCTGCCTCATGATGCCATCTATTTTGTGAAGTGCACCAGTCCCTCCTGCAGCAAAGCACCCCCACAACATGATGCTGCCACCCCGGTGCTTCACGGTTGGGATGGTGTTCTTCGGCTTGCAAGCCTCCCCCTTTTTCCTCCAAAGAGGCATGGAGTTTGAAGGTAGGCCTTAAAATACATCCATAGGTACACCTACAATTGATGTCAATTAGCCTATCCTCCAGCATCTTCACAAGGTCATTTGCTGTTGTTCTGGATGGATTTGCACTTTTAGCACCATAGTAGGTTCATATCTAGGAGACAGAACACGTCTCTTTCCTGAGCGGTATGATGGCTGCGTGGTCCCATGGTGTTTATACTTGGGTACTATTGTTTGTACAGATAAACGTGGTACCTTCAAGCGTTTGGAAATTGCTCCCAAGGATAAACCAGACTTGTGGAGGTCTACAATTTTTTTCTGAGGCCTTGGCTGATTTCTTTTGATTTTCCAATGATGTCAAGCAAAGAGGCCCTGAGTTTGAAGGTAGGCTTTGAAATACATCCACAGGTACACCTCCAATTGACTCAAATAATGTAAATTAGCCTATCAGAAGCTTCTAAAGCCATGACATTATTTTCTGGAATTTTCCAAGCTGTTTAAAGGTACAGCCAACTTCTGAGCCTCTGAAATTGTGATACAGTGAATTATAAGTGAAATAATCTGTCTGTAAACAATTGTTGGAAAAAATGACTTGTGTCATGCACAAGGTAGATGTCCAAACAGACTTGCAAAAACAATAGTTTGTTAACGAGAAATTTGTGGAGTAGTTGAAAAACAAGTTAATGACTCCAACCTAAGTGTATGTAAACTTCCGACTTCAACTCTATATCTCACTGGTCATCCCCAAAGCCAATACCTCCTTTGGCTGCCTTTCCTTCCAATTCTCTGCTGCCAATGACTGAAACAAATTGTAAAAATCACTGAAGTTAGAGACTTATATCTCCCTCACTAACTTTAAGCATCAGGTATCTGAGCAGCTTACCGATCGCTGCAGCTGTACATAGCCCACCCAATTTACCTAACTCACCCCCATATTGGATTTATTTACACATCATGATCTGCACATCTATCACTTCAGTGTTAATTTGCTAAATTGTAATTACTTTGCTACTATGGCCCATTTATTGCCTTACCTCCTTACTCCATTTACACACACTGTATATAGCTTTTTCTATTGTGTTATTGACTGTACTTTTGTTTATCCCACGTGTAACTCTGTGT
The DNA here is from genome assembly GCF_023373465.1 of Oncorhynchus keta. NCBI lineage: Eukaryota > Metazoa > Chordata > Actinopteri > Salmoniformes > Salmonidae > Oncorhynchus > Oncorhynchus keta. The sequence goes on along the minus strand of NC_068424.1, from coordinate 22,337,669 downwards.
TGTTTTTTGTCGCACTGCTTTGCTGTATCTTGGCCAGGTCGCAGTTGTAAATGAGAACTTGTTCTCAACTGGCCTACCTAGTTAAATAAGGTTGAAATGTTTTTTTTTTTAAATAAAAAAAAATAGGCAGACGACACACTGATTCATATTGACGGACGACACACTGATTCATATTGACGGACGACACACTGATTCATATTGACGGACGACACTAAACCTTGGAGAACTGTACTTTGAAGAGGGGCCAGACGCAATTCATCTTAAAGAGGTCTCATTATTATCCCATAGTGGTATCAGAATTCAAACACATTCCCCTTTCTGCTGATAGTTCCTCATCATTTAACTGGATTCAACAGTTATCATCATCATGCCATGTATTTTTTAAAAGGTGTTTATCATCAGGTGTTTGGTTGTTTTTGCTATCAGACTGACAGTTGCAGACTTCTGTTGCATGTGTTACCTCGCCATCTCTGAGTGTAATTGTGCCTAGATGGAGTCAGATGAGAACAGTATGAGACACTCCGTTCCAATCTACACATTCACTCCATTTCCTGTCCCATTTCTTTCAAAAGCAACCCAGGTTCCTCCTACCTCAGCTCAGAGCACTTCAAAAACAAGATTAAATTAAAGACAGCCTCTCGACCCATGGAGACGATGACGACAATGATGATGATGTGTTTCATAAAAACGTGCCCCCGTAGACATCAAGGTGGCTTTATTACTGAGGCAGCTCTGAGGCTCTGGTGTTGTAGATTAGCATAATGTATTCCTGTGGTTTCTACATGAGGGCTCAGCTCCGGGCTTTGATGCAGGAGATAGATAGGATCGCCGTCTCCACCTTTTATCTAGGCTAAACGCAGGCTAAACGCAGGCTAAACAGGAGAATAGAGAAGAATGGAGGATACAGCCGCTTCAAAGAGGTGAGATAAGCGAGATGTTTAGATTTATAATTACTGAGAACAACAATATTGTCACCCAAGTTAGCAAATACAGGGTGAAAGGGTATAGAGTGTGAAGGATTTAAAAAACAATTTTTTAAACCTTTATTTAATTAGGCAAGTCAGTTAAGAAAAAAATCTTATTTACAATGATGGCCTAGGAACAGTAGGTTTACTGCCTTGTTCAGGGGCAGAACGACAGATTTTTACCTTGTCAGCTCAGGGATTCGATAAAGCAACCTTTCGGTTACTAACCCAATGCTCTAAACACTAGGCTACCTATCGCCCTAGGCTACAATTCTTCATGGAAGCCTCAGTGTACAAATTAGATGTGCTGTAAATGCCAACACAAAATATGTCAGATATTTGTCTTCTCTGGGGCTGAAGAGAAAAGTATAAAACCGTACCAAAAACAAAAACCAGCGTGTTACATTTGTTCAGTGACAAAGAAGACCGTACATTTCTGCTTGTGCCAACAAAATATGCCCAGTCTACTTTTTGCCACTTGAAAAGAAATAGCAACTTTGGAGAAGTTTGAAACATTTTCTCAACCCATAAGACACTATCCTAATACAAACAAAGACTACATCCATTTAATAATTGTCAAATATTCTCTCCAACTGACAGCCTTTCGCACAGAGAAAACAGATGATGTAAAAACCAAAAAGTAGCCATTGTTACCACATAATTTCCTAGTCAATACCAGGGAAATACCAGGGGAAACAGTACTTGTAAAACGAAGTGCTACCCACAAAGTTTAACTTGAATTGTACAAAAATACAAATGATAAAATCATTTATCTTTCGTCTCTCTCTCAGTGTTTTCATCATTTTCAGTCAATTCGCACGGGAGAAATAATTCGAGCAAGGGAAACAGCTCTGTCTCAGTATGTGTAGCCCATGTATCTGATGCTGTCTGGACCAAAAGAGTATCACTCGATTGATTGATGATGTAGAGGTTAACCCAGGCCCTGCAGCACCAAGCATCACTCCCATTCCCCAGGTGCTCTCATTTGTTGACTTCTGGAACCATAAAAGCATTGGTTTCATGCCTGTTAACATTAGAAGCCTTCTCCCTAAGTTTGTTTAATTCACTGCTTTAGCACACTCCGTCAACCCAGATGTCGTAGCAGTGTCTGAATTCTGGCTTAGGCAGCAACCAAAACTCCTGAAATTTCCATCCCTAACTATAACATTTTCTGACAAAATAGAACTGCCAAAGGGGGGTTGTAATCTACTATAAAGATAGCCTGCAGAGTTCTGTCACACTATCCAGGTCTGTGCCAAACAATTTGAGCTTCTACTTTTAAAAATCCACCATTCCAGAAACAAGTCTCTCACAGTTGCTGCTTGTTATAGCCCCCCGTCAGCCCCCAGCTGTGCCCTGGACACCATATGTGAATTGATCGTCCACCATCTATCTTCAGAGTTCGTACTAGGTGACCTAAACTGGGACATGCTTAACACCCTGGCCATCCTACAAGCTAAGCTAGATGCCCTCAATCTCACACAAATTATCAAGGAACCTACCAGGTACAAACCCTAAATCCGTAACTATGGGCACCCTCTTAGATATCATCCTGACCAACTAGCCCTCTAAATACACCTCTGCTGTCTTCAACCAGGATCTCAGCGATCAGTGACTCATTGCCTGCGTGCGTAATGGGTCCGAGGTCAAACCGTCCCTCATCACTGGTCAAACTCTCCCTAAAACACTTTAGGGAGAGTTTAGAAAGGCAGCGAACAGGCCTTTCTAATCGACCTGGTCCGGGCATCCTGAAAGGATATTGACCTCATCCCGTCAGTAGAGAATGCCTGGTTGCTCTTCAAAAGTGCTTTCCTCTCCATGTTAAATAACCATGCCCCGTTCAAAAAATGTAGAACTGAGAACAGATTTGACTGCCCTTGACCAGCACAAAAACATAATGCGTTCTGCATTATCATCCAATAGCCCCCACGATATGCAACTTTTCAGGGAAGACAGGAACCAATATACTCAGTCAGTTAGGAAAGCTAAGGCTAGCTTGTTCAAACAGAAATGTGCATCCTGTAGCTCTAATTCCAAAAAGTTTTGGGACACTAGTCCATGGAGAATAAGAGCACCTCCTCCCAGCTGCCCACTGCACTGAGGCTAGGAAACACTGTCAACACCGATACATCTACGATAATCGATAAATTCAATAAGCATTTTTTCACGGCTGGCCATGCGTTCCACCTGGCTACCCCTAACCCGGCCAACAGCTAAGCACCCCCTGCAGACACTTGCACCCCATCCCACCCATCCACTTCTCCTTCACCCAAATCAAGACAGCTGATGTTCTGAAAGAACTGCAAAATCTGGATCCCTACAAATCAGCTGGGCTAGACAATCTGGACCCTCCCTTTCTAAAATTATCTGCAGAAATTGTTGCAACCCCTATTACTAGCCTATTCAACCTCTCTTTCATACCGTCTGAGATGCCCAAAGATTGGAAAGCTGCCACGGTCATCCCCCTCTTCAAAGGAGGAGACACTCTAGACCCAAACTGTTACAGACCTACAGCCATCCTGTCCTGCCTTCCTAAAATCTTTGAAAGCCAAGTGAACCAACAGATCACCGACCATTTCGATTCCCACGGTACTTCTCCACTATACAATCAGGTTTCCGAGCTGGTCATGGGTGCACCTCAGTCACACTCAAGGTCCTAAACAATATCGTAACCATCATCGACCTGGCCAAGGCTTTCGACTGTCAATCACTGCATTCTTATCGGCAGACTCAACAGCCTTTGCTTCTCAAATGACTGCCTTGCATGGTTCACCAACTAATTCTCAGATAGAGTTCAATGTGTCAAATCGGAGAGCCCGTTGTCCAGACCTCTGGCAGTCTCTATGGGGGTACCACAGGTTTCAATTCTCGGGCCGACTCTTTTCTCTGTATATATCAATGATGTCGCTCTTGCTGCTGGTGATTCTCTGATCGACCTCTACGCAGACAACACCATTCTGTATACATCCGGCACTTCTTTGGACACTGTGCTAACAAACCATCCAAATGAGCTTCACTTGGCTTCCAACTGCTTTTAAATGCTAGTAAAACTAAGTGCATGATCTTCAACCAATTGCTGCCTGCACCCTCACGCCCGACTAGCATCACTACCCCGGACAGTTCCGACTTAGAATATGTGGACAACTACAAATACCTAGGTGTCTGGTTAGACTGTAAACTCTCCTTCCAGACTCACATTAAGCATCTCCAATCCAAAAGTAAATCTAGAATCGGCATCCTATTTCGCAACACAGCCTCCTTCACTCATGACGCCAAACATACCCTCGTACAACTGACTATCCTACCGATCCTCGACTTCGGCGATGTAATTTACAAAATAGCCCCCAACAATCTACTCAGCAAATTGGATGTAGTCTATCACAGTGCCACCCGTTTTATCACCAAAGCCCCATATACTACCTACCAATGCGACCTGCGCTTCATATTTGTCACCAAACCCACTGGCTCCAGGTCATCTATAAGTCTTTGCTAGGTAAAGCTCCGCCTTATCTCAGCTAACTGGTCACCATAACAACACCCACCTGTAGCACGCGCTCCAGCAGGTATATTGCACTGGTCATCCCAAAAGCCAACTCTTCCTTTGGCCGCCTTTCCTTCCAGTTCTCTGCTGCCAATGACTGGAATGAATTGCAAAAATCTCTGAAGCTTGAGTCTTATATCTCCCTCTCTAACTTTAAGCATCAGCTGTCAGAGCAGCTTACCGATCACTGTACCTGTACACAGCCAATCTGTAATTAGCACACCCGAGTACCTCATCCCCATATTATTACTTACCCGCTTGTTCTTTTGCACCCCAGTATCTCTACTTGCACATAATCATCTACACATGTGTCACTCCAGTGTTAATGCTAAATTGTAATTATTTTTGCCCCTAGGGCCTATTTATTGCCTACCTCCCTACTCTCCTACATTTGCACACACTGTACATACATTTTTCTCTTTTTCTTTTCTTTTGTGTTATTGACTGTACGTCTATGTGTAACTCTGTTGTTTGTGTTGCACTGCTTTGCTTTATCTTGGCCAGGTCACAGTTGTAAATGAGAAATTGTTCTCAACTGGCCTACCTGGTTAAATAAAGGTGAAAAAAATAAAAATAACTTTTATGTGCAATATTTGCTTTGTGGACTTCACTGAACAGATGTTGCTCTTCGGTTTTGTAATGAAACAAACGTACGTGTAGTTGAATTTATTCCACCACTGTGTGATTGTTGTCTTTTTGTTGTCACTGCCTTATTGTATATCATGGTGGCATATGAACAAATGGGTTATAGAGCAAACAACACTATCATCACAACAGGTTGTAATATGGCTTTTTCACTGGCTTGGCTTCCTCAATGATTTTACCCACACACCACCACTGGTTGTTAATCAAGTGAAACCTCTCCTCAGACACTCTTTATAAGAGCCATCAGTCATGTCGGACAGAAGTCAGATAGTGGACCCCTGATAGGGGCCCTCTGCTCCACCAGAGGCCCATGGACAATCATCCAATCACCTCTAGCGCGCCACTACAAACGAGAGGGGAGCTCATTTGATTGGTTTACACAACAGCCCTCTCACCCTCTGCAGTGTGAGAAAGAGGGGGTGGGGGTGGATAAAATCAAAGAAAATAAATGATGAACATGTTCCTTCAGAGATGGCACTGGGCGAGATGGAGAGATAGGGAATGGGAAAAGGGGATACCTAGTCAGTTGTACAACTTCCGCATTTAACCCAACCTAACCTCTGAATCAAAGAGGTGTGGGGGGGCTGCCTTAATCCACATCCACGTCATCAGCACCCGGGTTAACTGTCTTTCAGGGGCAGAACGACAGATTTTTTTACCTTGTCAGCTCGGGGATTTGATCCTGCTACCTTTCGGTTATTGGCCCGCCAGGGTAGGTGCGTCTCAATGGGGTTAAGGAGTTTTTGAATTTGGTTTAGCATAAAAAATGATGTCAAGAATTACCATATGTGTACCATAACAACAACCACAGTATACCCTCTACCAGACTCAAGATATTATGACAAAGGCTACTGGGTACATAAGACTAGCTACACACATATAAAGCACTCAAATCAAGTCGACAGTGTCACGTTGTATAAATGATTGAAGACAGGTGCAGGAATACGTAATGGGGAGTTTTAATACTCAACCCCAAAATACAACCAGCCATGAAAAGGCACGGGGACGAAGCCCAAAACAAACACGTATAGAAAAAAACACAGGGATGTAACCCAAACAAAAGAGCGAGGTTAAACCCCTAACAAATACATGGGACGAGACCCGTAATAACAAGTACACAACAATACACGGGACGAGACACATAATAACAAGAACACAATACAGGCAGCACGAAAGCTGAAACAACAAAGTACAGGTACTCACAAGACCAACAGACATGGGAACAATAACCGACAAGACAATGGGGAACAGAGGGCACATATATACAATTACTAATCAGGGGATATGGGAACCATCAAGTGCGTAATTAGAAACTTCAGTGAAGCCTAGAGGCCGGTGATGTAGACCTCTGGAACTGGTGCACGGAAAGAGCAGCAGTACCAGGGGAATCCATAACAGGCAGAGTCTACAAACTGCATTGCAATTACAGTTTTTTAAATTCACTAAGTCAAAATAAACAACTGTTCTGAACCCTGCTCATGCACACTAACTCCCCACGCAGACACAAAGTGCTTGAGCAATTATTAATTCATGGCACGCAGGCACAAACCCACAGCACTCCTGCATTGACACAGACAGCTCAGCAAAGAGACTAGTCATTACTATGCATAACCAGTTCATGACCCCCTCCCTCCTTCTCCCCTCCTCAACCCGAAAGTAGCAGCTGGTAAGACATGTAGACCCTGTTTACCAGACCCTGTTTAGGTGGTGACTGGGTGGCGGTGGTCTCGCCCTAGTTATTGGTCGAGTTGGCCATACAATTCCCCCTCTGCTGCTATGGTAACAGACAGATTACACGCCGCTAGGGCTGCCTACTGCCACCTAAAGCCAAAATAATGGTAATTAAAAATGGCATTGCTTATCCCCCTGTCCTCACAACAGTGACTGGCAATGCTGTCTATACCAATTTGGTATCAAAACTAGGATTTTCGTAGATTGCATAGCACTAGGGCTGACCCCATTTAGCCGACTTGTCGATTGTTTGATCGATAGGCTGTTGGTTGACTAAGATTTATTTAGTCGAGCAGTCAAATATACATTTTTTTCTTCATGGTGTACAAGACACCTGTCTGATTTGCATCTGTCTCTGAACTAATCCATTGCGGAGGCCACGGGAATGGCACAGTCCATCACTGTAAGACATGTGATACTGACATTGTATATGGTTATATTATGAAAAAATAATACATCTAATATTCTAACAAATGCACTTCTTCCCGCATTGGATACAGTCGCGGTCTGCGGATCTGAAACAATCTTCAGTGCGCCATAGAATTGACGCATTTCCCTATGTTGATGTGTGCTTAATAGCAAAGTTAATCAACATATTGGGAATGAGACCAATCCGGCGGAGGCAGCAGCAGCAGACGAGGAAACAGTCCTTGCCTTACATGCTGACCACACCACTTGCATCACGTGCGATGCAAAATTAATGTACACATATACATGTTATTCAATCATTGTGAGTGCCAACAAGCGTCTACGTAGCCAGGTGCTAAAATAGAACTTGGTTCTATTTGTGACCCATGACACGCTGCAAGTCCTGCCTCTCCCATCTCCTCATTGGTTTTTAGGAGCACATACCCATGTGGGTGATTGAAAGATTAACTCCATACCAGTTGGTATTGGTAATGCACCTTAAAGTTGGTTCCCAACCGCTATATAAAATCTAAAGAAGAAGCCTGAAGGAGGAGAGATTACTAGAAACAAACTCTGTTTACCCATTTATCTGTGGATTCATTGTCGGAGTAGATGACCTCGTGCATTTCAGGTAAAATAACAACCCAATGTTTATATCACAGGACAAATTAGCTAGCAACAGCAAGCCAGCTGGATAAATTGCCATAATTTTTAATGCTTTTCGACCTGTCCCCAAATTAATAGTTTGTTTTGATATTTCAACCTGCATATCCTGATCACGTCTGGTGTGGGTGGACAAAATCAACATGTGCGCAATGGCGGACGCACGCGCGCGACCAGTGTGGTCAGCATGTTAGCCTTATTGTCTAAGAATATTGAGGAGAGAGGAAACCCCCGACTTAATTAGGTCTATAATCAATAGCCGAACTGTTAAGATGTGACGGGCTTTATAAATCATCCATATATATATATATATCAACAAAAATAAGACAGATCTTGCTTCTGTTGCCTGTTTGAGTGTTTAGTCTACTGATTCTATGAGCACCAAGCCTCATGCAACAGCAAAATGTTGGATAAAGCAATTTCACAGATTTGTCTGTTTTTAATCTTTGCTATGCTGTAATAAAGGCTTTACCATTTTCTGGGTTAGAACAGACTGGTATTACGTATAATTGATTTAGTGTTGTTTACACTGTTCCAAACAGACAGAAAAATAATACTGTAATCTAACAGCACTTCTTTGTCACACATAATCTGTACACAGCTCTCGCTCCTATACCCTACTTTTTCTTTATCTTCTTATAGTTATTATTATGATCATCATTAAAATAATAAGTAATGTATTTGTCATTAGTAGACTTTGTATAATAGTCTTGTATAACCACCATCGAGCTATAGGCCTAAGAGCACATCCTGTTTAGTCTTAATACCTTAACTTACTTACTTAGGCCTATATTTCAATATATAGGCTACTGTATCAATCAATCATTCACTCCTGCCATCACACAGCATATGAGACATTCATGCTTTGAAATACAAAATAAGCATTTAAGTTTGAAAATTAAATAACAAAGGGAGCTTTGAATAATTAGCCTAAATAATAAATAAACCGCAATTCACGAATGCATGCAACTGTTTTTAGTTTGCTGTAATAAGGACTTTATATATATATATATATGTTTTTTTATAAGAACAGACTCTATGGTACACTTATTTAGTGTCGTTTACACTGTTCCAAATGGTCGGAGAAAATAAATATTGTAATCTAACAGCAACTGTTTGGCACACAAAATACTCACACAAAGCTTGCTCTTATACCCAAATTTTTCATGATCTCCAGTAGTTTCCACAACTAAGTCAAATGTCTTCCACAGATATGACTTCCCCTTTCCCTAAACATTCACCCATTTTGAGTTTCTTTTTCATGTCCTCCGCATCCATTTTGCTGTGACGTGTTACTGTGTTTGGAGCTTTTATGTGATTATGATAGGCTGTAGGTCAGGCCCTATTGGTCACATGCATGAGATGTTTCACGTAAAGAGAACAAGGATGAAAGGAATAGGGAATGTTTTTCCGAAACAAATTATGGATTTCGGTAACAGAACTTTTCAGACAGCAACAAGTAAGAAACCAAATGGCTGAAATGATTTTGCAGCTTCAGCACGGACAGCACAATAAACACTTGCTGTGCTGTGGTGCATTTTCGCTGCAGTAGGGAGGACAGCGAGACAACGTGCGCCAGTTACACAGGTACTCACTGTCATTTTTTTCAACACAGTGTGACCATCGGGCTCGAGTTATTTGTGTGTCTTAATTATTTAATCAAACAGTGTGCTTAAAGCATCAGACAAGCTCAGTGCATATGTAGTTTATTTTATTCAAACAGTGTGTCTGTCTATATATGGAAAAATATGTTTAAACATTTCGACTGAACAGGACAAATCTTGGTCGACCACCATTTTCTTTTTTTAGTCGGGGACAGTCCTAACTAGCACTATGCCAACCAAAACATCCCTTCAGACATGGATTTCACCTCAACCCTGAAATTCCAACTCCCTCAGAAGCTCAACAATCGCAAAGGCCTCCACTGTTCCAAATCAGCTTGGTATGTAAACAAAGAGTCCCAGATACTTTTCATGTGAGACTAGACATTGAGGATCCCAGCAGCATTAGCCCATATTGAACAGCAGCAGGGAAATATGAGCAGGCCACAGAAGGTGGGGGCCGCTGGCGCGCTAGAAAATGATTGTGTATGGGGTGGCTCTCTCCCCAGCGAGTGTCAGATAGGGACCATCTGTTTCCCTGCACAGTTATGAGACTGCGAGACCACTTGCTCTTCACGATTGGGTGGAGAAAGAGAAAGAGAGAGCGAGGGAAAGAGAGAGAGAGAGAAAGAAAGAAGAGAGCAGCACATCACTTGGTGAATCTTCAAAATGGTGTAGAGTAGTGAGCGTGATAGTGCAGTGTCATTCTGCATGCGTGGAAGGCCCAATCAGACATTATTTTTTAACATGTTCTGAACTTTTGTGAAACAGCACTGTTAAAAATATATGGCAAATAAGGCGAATAGAAATCAAACTGGATGGTCTTCAGAAATAGATGGGAGGAGTTGAGGGTAAAGGAAGGATAGAACTAAAAACAAAAAAGTTAACCAATGTAACATAGATTGCGTCTGTAAAATTTATATAGTATGTTTGAGCTGTAAGTAGAAGCGTTTTTGTTCATTAGTTTACTCCAATTAGGGGAGGGTTAGTGAAAAATACTAAAGGAATAAATCCTTTTAAAAGATGTGTATATACAGTGCATTCAGAAAGTATTCAGACCCCTTGACTTTTTCCACATTTTGTTACCTTACAGCCTTATTCTGAAATGGATTAAAACCTTTTCTTCTTCTCATCAATCTATACATAATACCGCAAAATGACAAAGCAAAACCTGGATTTTAAAAATGTTTGCAAATGTATACAAAATAAAAAACTGAAATATATAATTTACATAAGTATTCAGACCCTTTACTCAGCACATTGTTGAAGCACCTTTGGCAGTGATTACAGCCTCGACTCAGGGCGGCAGGTAGCCTAGTGGTTAGAGAGTTTGTTGCTAGACCGAATCTCTGAGGTAAAAATCTGTCGTTCTGCCCCTTAACAAGGCAGTTAACTCAATGTAAATAAGAATTTGTTCTAAACTGACTTGTCTAGTTAAATAAAGGTTATATAAAAAATATATATAAATAAGGACTCTTCTTGGGTATGACACTACAAGCTTGGCACACTTGTATTTGGGGAGTTTCTCCCATTCTTCTCTGCAGATCCTCTCAAGCTCTGTCAGGTTGGATGAGGAGCATTGCTGCACAGCTATTTTCAGGTCTCTCCAGAGATGTTTGATCGATCGGGTTCAAGTATGGGCTCTGGCTGGGCCACTCAAGGACATTCAGAGACTTGTCCTGAAGCCACTCCTGCATTGTCTTGGCTGTGTGCTTAGGGTTGTTGTCCTGTTGGAAGGTGAACCTTCACCCTAGTCTGAGGTTCTGGAGCAGGCTTTCATCAAGGATGTCTCTGTACTTCGCTCTGTTCATCTTTCCCTCGATCCAGACTAAGAGTTCAATCTTGGTTTCATCAGGCCAGATAATCTTGTTTCTTATGGTCTGAGAGTCTTTAGGCAAAATACAAGCGGGCTATCATGTGCCTTTTCCTGAGGAGTGGCTTCCGGTTGGCCACTCTACCATAAAGGCAGATTGGTGGAGTACTGCCGAGATGGTTGTCCTTCTGGAAGGTTATCCCATCTCCACAGAGGAGCTCTAGAATGCTGTCAGAGTGACCATCGGGTTCCCTTCCTTACTGAGCAGCCTTTCAGGTTATGTCGATATAGGACTCGTTTTACTGTGGATATTGATACTTTTGTACCTGTTTCCTCCAGCATCTTCACAAGGTCCTTTGCTGTTGTTCTGGGAATGATTTGCACTTTTCACACCAAAGTACGTTCATCTCTAAGAGACAACGCATCTCCTTCCTGAGCGGTATGGCGGCTGCATGGTCCCATGGTGTTTATACTTGCGTACTATTGTTTGTACAGATGAACGTGGTACCTTTTTTTGTTCTTTTGGAAATTGCTCCCAAGGATGAACCAGACTTTTTTTTCTGAGGTCTTGGCTGCTTTCTTTTAATTTTCCCATGATGTCAAGAGAAGAGGCACTGAGTTTGAAGGTAGGCCTTGAAATACATTCACAGGTACACCTCCAATTGACTGAAATTATTTAAAATCAGCCTATCAGAAGCTTCTAAAGGCATGACATCATGTTCTGAAATTTTCCAAGCTGTTTAACAGCACAGTCAACTTAGAGTATCTAAACTTCTGACCCACTGGAATTGTGATACAGTGAATTATAAGTGAAATAATCTGTCTGTAAACAATTGTTGGAAAAACGACTTATGTCATGCGCAAGGTAGATGTCCTAACCGACTTGCCAAAATTATACTTTGTGTTAAACAAGAAATTTGTGGATATATACAGTGGGGCAAAAAAGTATTTAGTCAGAGCCACCAATTGTGCAAGTTCTCCCACTTAAAAAGATGAGGCCCATAATTTTCATCATAGGTACACTTCAACTATGACAGATAAAATGAGAAAAAAAAATCCAGAAAATCACATTGTAGGATTTTTAATGAATTTATTTGCAAATTATGGTGGAAAATAAGTATTTGGTCAATAACAAAAGTTTATCTCAATACTTTTAATATACCCTTTGTTGGCAATGACAGAGGTCAAACGTTTTCTGTAAGTCTTCACAAGGTTTTCACACACTGTTGCTGGTATTTTGGCACATTTCTCCATGCAGATCTCCTCTAGAGCAGTGATGTTCTGGGGCTGTTGTTGGACAACAGACTTTCAACTCCCTCCAAAGATTTTCTATGGGGTTGAGATCTGGAGACTGGCTAGGCCACTCCAGGACCTTGAAATGCTTTTTACGAAGCCACTCCTTCGTTGCCCGGGCGGTGTGTTTGGGATCATTGTCATGCTAAAAGACCCAGCCACATTTCATCTTCAATGCCCTTGCTGATGGAAGGAGGTTTTCACTCAAAATCTCACGATACATGGCCCCATTCATTCTTTCCTTTACACGGATCAGTCGTCCTGGTCCCTGTGCAGAAAAACAGCCCCAAAGCATGATGTTTCCACCCCCATGCTTCACAGTAGGTATGGTGTTCTTTGGATGAAACTCGGCATTCTTTGTCCTCCAAACACGACGAGTTGAGTTTTTACCAAAAAGTTATATTTTGGTTTCATATGACCATATGACATTCTCCCAATCTTTTTCTGGATCATCCAAATGCCCTCTAGCAAACTTCAGACGGGCCTGGACATGTACTGGCTTAAGCAGGGGGACACGTCTGGCACTGCAGGATTTGAGTCCCTGGCGGCGTAGTGTGTTACTGATGGTAGGCTTTGTTACTGTGATCCCGGCTCTCTGCAGGTCATTCACTAGGTCCCCCCGTGTGGTTCTGGGATTTTCGCTCACCGTTCTTGTAATAATTTTGACCCCACGGGGTGAGATCTTGCATGGAGCCCCAGATCGAGGGAGATTATCAGTGGTCTTGTATGTCTTCCATTTCCTAATAATTGCTCCCACAGTTGATTTCTTCAAACCAAGCTGCTTACCTATTGCAGATTCAGTCTTCCCTGCCTGGTGCAGGTCTACAACTTTGTTTCTGGTGTCCTTTGACAGCTCTTTGGTCTTGGCCATAGTGGAGTTTGGAGTGTGACTGTTTGAGGTTGTGGGCAGGTGTCTTTTATACTGATAACAAGTTCAAACAGGTGCCAATAAACAGGTAACGAGTGGAGGTCAGAGGAGCCTCTTAAAGAAGAAGTTACAGGTCTGTGAGAGCCAGAAATCTTGCTTGTTTGTAGGTGACCAAATACTTATTTTCCACCATTATTTGCAAATAAATTCATTAAAAATCCTACAATGTGATTTTCTGGATTTTTTTCTTCTCATTTTGTCTGTCATAGTTGAAGTTGTACCTATGATGACAATTACAGGCCTCTCACAGCTTTTTAAGTGGGAGAACTTGCACAATTGGTGGCTGACTGAATACTTTTTTGCCCCACTGTATATATGAATGCAAGTCATGAGTCAAGATCTTCAATGGATATTATTGCAATCAGATCACTCACTAACACAATCATTCAGTACATTAACATAATTAACATTGTTCATAGAGATGGATTGTCATGACACTCAGAAGTGTATTCAACTCTACGACAGTTATGAATGAATCAAGACCAGAATATGATTATCTGCTAGTGTGGGACAAGAAATGTAAACTACAGCTCAGTAATGAACATTGCAGTACCACTTACACAAATGCTTTAACTATAGTATAACTACCATGTAAACTCATAGTGAGTAATAACTATATGCTATAGCAACAATATTTGTTATAACTACAAAAAAAGTCCAGTTTGAAAAGTATGCTGTAGCCAAGGCCATGGGTGGACTGTCTCTTCCTGTACCAGGAAGATAGAGGAGAGGATGGAGGAGAGGAAAGAAGAAGAGAGAGGTAAAGGAGAGAGAAGACAAGGGATAGAAAAGAGGTGAATCTCTCTCTCATCTGTCCCTTTCAGAAGGGATTTCAGCTGTAAAGGAGTCCAAGGGTGGGGTGACCCGACAAGTCTCTTCTGATCACTTGCCATCCCACAGTTACCGAAAAAGTCCCACAAAACAAAGGAGGAAAGAATGACAAGAATGGACATTCCTGCATGGAGTGAGAAGAAAAAGATTTTTGAGTGTTCAGTTTAATTTCTCATTGTGTGGTGTTCTCTAACTATCTTATCACATTTCCGGTACAGAATGTACTGAATGAAATCCAGGTCCCAGAATCATCCTTCACAGTAGAGTACGGATCAGTTTGGTTAGTTCGTTGAGGCAGCAAAGAACAAACTCATGGCAGAAGCAATTGGGTCCTTGTGGCCTGGAGGTAAGGCGAGTGTGGTTGGTTTGTGTGCACAAGTATGTGTTTGGGTATGTGTGTGTGGTGTGTGTGTGTGGCCTGCCTGACTGGCTACTCCGGCTGTAGCAGTAATGCATTCTGTCGTCACAACTAGAGCTCTTTCACCTCCTCTTATCGTCCTCACGGAGTTGGAAGAGCTGTCGTCGAGGGTAGTGGAGCTAAAATTTGTTATTTCACTCCGATACACAGCCGGTGAAATGCACTCGGCCTGAAAGGATACGAAACAGGGCTCCTTCGACTACGTTGTCTCTTTTTCCTTGGGAGAAACTGACAGCTTAACGGAAAAAATACACGCACGCACACACACACACACTCCCTATGCCCCCCCCCACCTCTTGCCTGCTGACTGGGCCAGGTTGCCATGGAAACCACCCACCAAATCATAGCAATCAATGCAGCTATCCGAATAGATAGAGGAATCTAGATAAAAAGAAAAACTAAACTAAAAGATCTGTGTTTGTCCCCTCTAGGTTTTGAACCAGTCTCAAAACTCCATTTTACACCTGTGCTCACTGAAATCAAAATGAGTGACTGCGAGGCCAGGTGATCCAGTGACTTAGGACTAATACTTCCTTGCTACTTGAAAACGCCCAATTTCACGGAGAAATCACCCCAGTAGCAACCGTGATTGGCATCAATTACCTCAGGTGAAATTGGGTATCCAACTCTCCAGTGATTGCTCGCTCACACAACCAGCCATCTTTGTGGAGAGTAACTACCTGTCAGATGCTAAGCAGCCGGCAAGCCACTTACAGAATTTAAAAATAAAAACCTGTCACTAGCTGAATAGCTTTGGGTGAGGAGACTAGACTATAAAAAGGGCATTACAGTGTCATCATTAGTGAGTGTTTAGTGGTCTCTCTCTCTCATGGAAAAACAACTAAAAAGGTGCCACAGGAACATAGATAGGTCTATGCTCTCGTTGCCTTGAGTCACTTGGGGTGCCGGCTGCCAGAAGGTATGGGGGGAAATGACTGGAGGTAATGTAGTATCTCCAGCCCATACGACACTCCAAAGAGCAAGCAGAGCGAGGGAAAGCATCCAGGATGTCAATAATACCATTAACAACAACCTTTGAACCATCTACCCCAGCTGTTTGCATTACCTGTGATCATGCTATTCAAGTCAATCTCTTCCTCCTCCTCTTTGACTCGCAGATATTTTGTTGACTGGGAGAGCCTGAGGAGATAAAGAAAGAAAGAGAGAGAGAATCTTACAGCGAGAAAGCGATTCACTATTGGGGCTAGAAGATTACCAAGCAAACAAGCCTTGAGGTGGAACTGCTTTTAAGTCCTAACAACAGAGCGAATATAAACCTGAGATGGCATACATAAAATCTATATATCGTCATGGTATAAAAATATATCCTATTATAAAGCACACATACGTATCTACTTTATAGCATTCACATCATTGCACCATCTTACAAACTGCTGTACATCGATGTGCTCTTGGCAGAGAAAAACACCAGTGCTGAGGATACAGTAATGATAGCTCTATGGATAGTGGTTATGATAGCATGTCCACAGTGATTGGGTGCTAGCTGAAAGGGGGACTGTGATGCAGTTTGGCAGGGCAGTCTCTCTTGACAGTAAAGAAGACTGTAGGAGAAACACCATAGAGCCACACCTGATGCAGGTCTTTCCCGTGAAGGTAAAACAACAGATTTTACAACTTATAAAGGCTTTATATAGCATACATAAAACACTTCATAAGCACTACAAAGGCTTGATAAATCATCTATAAGTGTATCCAATACTTTATAAATGGTGTATAAAGGATGACATCCATTACCACTGTAGGGTGATTTGCCAAACGTGACATAAAATACTATGTATTCTTGTACACCATTTATAGAGTATGACATACGATTATAGATGATTTGTGAAGCATTTATGTAGGGCTTATGAAGCCTTTATAAGTTGCACCTCATTTAAAGTGGGACTGTGTTCTCTATTAGAAATCAATCAATCAAACATTATTTGTAGAGTAACATCTCTTACAGGGGATGCATTTCAAAGTGCTTAACAAATAAAATAATAAAAAAGGTGAGAAATATAAAACCCCAAAACATATTCTAAATGACCTGGACCAGGTGTCTATGGGGACAAACTACAGCAGTGCACAATACTTTGGCAATACAGATTTTTAAAATTTTATGGCTATGGTAATATGGATGGCTACAGAATTCTTCTTGTAATAACTGCGAGACATCTTCTAGTACGTGCTTAGAAGCAATGAAATGAATGCATGTCCCGAATATGCCTGGGGGAACAATTGAGCTCAGGGGGGCGCATTAGAGTAGCATAACTGGAAAGGACATGGCTATATACATAAATTAAATTAACTTAAATGGGAATGTATGTTCAACAGAAGTAATTCTACGGCAGCACAACTTTTAATGCGTCTCCTCCAAAGGCATAAGACCTGTCTGCCCCATTTGGGAGAAGTCATCTCATTGTTATGTTCTATCAGACAGGGATTTAAAGGAGACTACAGTGAGCCTCTGCCCTTCCCCCTGGATGATGCTACCTCTACAGGAAGATATTGACAGAGGTCTAAGCAGTCAGAGACCATACCTGAATCGCCAATCAAATCTACTGCACAATGCAAATCCCATCCACAGATACGGAAATGCTAGGCCCTACCGTTAAAGAGAATATAGTGACTGATGATGAGGGGAACAAGAACAGTTAGAATTCTATCTAATATGTAAACATGTGGCGAGATGCTGTCTGTCATGATTATTGTATGTACAGTTGAAGTCGGAAGTTTACATACACCCTAGCCAAATACATTTAAACTCAATTTTTCACAATTCCTGACATTTAATCCTAGTAAAAATTCCCTGTCTTAGGTCAGTTAGGATCACCACTTTATTTTAAGAATGTGAAATATCAGAATAATAGTAGAGAGAATTATTTATTTAAACTTTTTCTTTCATCACAGTCCCAGTGGGTCAGAAGCTTACATACATTACATTACTGTTTGGTAGCATTGCCTTTAAATTGTTTAACTTGGGTCAAACATTTTGGGTAGCCTTCCACAAGCTTCCCACGATAAGTTGGGTGAATTTTGGCCATTCCTCCTGACAGAGCTGGTGTAACTGTGTCAGGTTTGTAGGCCTCCTTGCTCGCACACACATTTTCAGTTCTGCCCACAAATTCTCTATAGGATGAGGTCAGGGCTTTGTGATGGCCACTCCAATACCTCGACTCTGTTGTCCTTACGCCATTTTGCCACAACTTTGGAAGTATGCTTGGGGTCATTGTCCATTTGGAAGACCCATTTGTGACCAAGTTTTAACTTCCTGACTGATGCCTTGAGATGTTGCTTCAATATATCCACATAATGTTCCTGCCTCATGATGTCATCTATTTTGTGAAGTGCACCAGTCCCCCCTGCAGCAAAGTACCCCAACAACATGATGCTGCCAGCCCCCGTGCTTCACGGTTGGGATGGTGTTCTTCAGCTTGCAAGCCTCCCCCTTTTTCCTCCAAACATAACGATGGTCATTTTGGCCAAACAGTTCTATTTTTGTTTCATCAGACGAGAGGACATTTCTCCAAAAAGCACAATCTTTGTCCCCATTTACAGTTCCAAACCGTAGTCTGGCTTTTTTATGGCAGGTTTGGAACAGTGGCTTCTTTCTTGCTGAGCGGCCTTTCAGGTTATGTCGATATAGGACTCGTTTTACTGTGGATATAGATTTTATTTAACCAGGTAGGCTAGTTGAGAAGAAGTTCTCATTTACAACTGCGACCTGGCCAAGATAAAGCACGGCAGTGCAAAACAGAGTTACACATGGAATAAACAAACATACAGTCAATAATACAATAGAAAAAGTCTATATACAGTGTGTGCAAATGAGGTAAGATAAGGGAGGTAAAGGCAATAAATAGGCCATAGTGGTGAAATAATTACAATTTAGCAATTAAACACTGGAGTGATAGATGTGCAGAAGATAAATGTGCAAGTAGAGATACTGGGGTGCAAAGGAGAAATAAATAACAGTATGGGGATTATGTAGTTGGATGGGCTATTTACAGATGGGCTATGTACAGGTGCAATGATCTGTGAGCTGGTCTGACAGCTGGTGATTAAAGTTAGTGAGGGAGATATGAGTCTCCAGCTTCAGAGATTTTTGGAGTTCGTTCCAGTCATTGACAGCAGAGATCTGGAAGGAAAGGCGGCCAAAGCAGGAATTGGCTTTGGAGGTGACCAGTGAAATATACCTGTTAGAGTGTGTGCTACGTGTGGTGCTGCTATGGTGACCAGTGCTATACTTTTGTACCCGTTTCCTCCAGCATCTTCACAAGGTTCTTTGCTGTTGTTCTGGGATTGATTTGCACTTTTCGCACCAAAGTACATTCATCTCTAGGAGACAGAACGAGTCTCCTTCCTGAGAGGTATGACGGCTACATGGTTCCATGGTGTTTATACTTGCGTACTATTGTTTGTACAGATGAACATGATACCTTCAGGCATTTGGAAATTGCTCCCAAGGATGAACCAGACTTGCGGAGGTCTACAATTTTTCCGATTTCTTTTGATTTTCCCATGATGTCAAGTAAAGAGGTCCTGAGTTTGAAGGCAGGCCTTGAAATGCATCCACAGGTACACCTCCAATTGACTCAAATGATATCAATTAGCCTATCAGAAGCTTCTAAAGCCATGACATCATGTTCTGGAATTTTCCAAGATGTTTAAAGGCACAGTCAACTTAGTGTATGTAAACTTCTGACCCACTGGAATTGTGATACAGTGAATTATAAGTGAAAAAGTCAGTCTGTAAACAATTGTTGGAAAAATAACTTGTGTCATGCACAAAATAGATGTACTATCAGACTTGCCAAAACTATAGTTTGTTTAGAAGACATTTGTGGAGTGGTTGAAAAACAAGTTAATGACTCTAACCTAAGTGTATGTAAACTTCCAACTTCAACTGGATATCATTTGTTAAATGTTATTTTGTTGAGTACAAGGAAAATGGAATTGTGTTTACTAGTGTCTTGTAAGCCCATGTGGACTGGGCACCGGTAGGTGTATGACACTTAAATAAATCATATCAATAAAAAATAAAAACATTTAAATAAAAAAATGTCCAGTCAAACATTTCCAGTACAAACTATTAAGAACCAGTGAAAAGATACACTTTCAATTCAGACTACAGTAACTTCCCATCCTGCATTAGCTACAGCTAACTCTTCTATCATTGTCAATGGGAAGTACGGGATTTACAGTTTCAATAATCCAGTGATATAGTGAAAATGAAAAAAACAAAAGGCCATATTTATTATGTTATAATATACTTTAGAGTCTACAGCTACAGCACAGGTCTACTTCAGACCATGACACTACATGCATTGTATAAAGTGAAAGCCATGCTTTTGAATAGATTGTGACAGTGAATAGGAGATCACTAAAGGAAGTTCCCATGGAAAAGTCCTGACAGTATTTCCAAGACTGGCCACAGACAGAAATAACCTTGAGGATCAGCCAAGTTGAAGCCAAAGCTATCTCAGAGGACTACGTTGTTGATGTTTCATAATACACAAACCAGCTCAAAGAGTATCAAGTTCATTATTTCAAAACTCTCAAGGGGTCTTGTCTCCCCGGTTGAAAGTCGAGCCGACAAACATTGAATGATTAATGAGTCTCAACTTCTCAACGTCAACAGTGAAGAGGCGACTCCGGGATGCTGGCCTTCTAGGCAGAGTTCATCTGTCCAGTGTCTGTGTTCTTTTGTCCATCTTAATCTTTTATTTTTATTGGCCAGTCTGAGATGTGGCTTTTTCTATGCAACTCTGCCTAGAAGGCCAGCATCCCGGAGTCGCCTCTTCACTGTTGACGTTGAGACTGGTGTTTTGCAGGTATATTTAATGAAGCTGCCAGTTGAGGACTTGTGAGGCGTCTGTTTCTCAAACTAGACACTAATGTACTTGTCCTCTTGCTCAGTTGTGCACCGAGGTCTCCCACTCATTCTATTCTGGTTAGAGCCAGTTTGCGCTGTTCTGTTCAATTTCTCACATGGAATAGCCTTCATTTCGCAGAACAAGAGTAGATTGACGAGTCTCAGAAGAAAGTGCTTTGTTTCTGGACATTTTGAGCCTGAACCCACAAATGCTGATGCTCCAGATACTCAACTAGTCTAAAGGCCAGTTTTATTGCTTCTTTAAATCAGCACAACAGTTTTCAGCTGTGCTAACATAATTGCAAAAGGGTTTTCTAATGATCAATTAGCCTTTTAAAATTATACACTTGGATTAGCTAACACTGGAACACAGGAGTGATGGTTGCTGATAATGGGCCTCTGTACGCTTATGTAGATATTCCATTAAAAAATCATTTCCAGCAACAATAGTCATTTACAACGATAACAATGTCCACACTATTTCTGATCAATTTGATGTTATTTTAATGGACTTTTTTTGTTGCTTTTCTTTCAAAAACAAGGACATTTTTAAGTGACCCCAAACTTTTGAATGGTAGTGTACATCTCTGCTGCATTGCTGCACTCAAACAATGGACTAGAGAATAACGCAATACTGGCTTTTATTTTCACTGCATCGAGGGAGGCATGCCAGATCAGGAAATATTGATACAAATATCTTATATAACAAGCTCCAATGTATTTTGGTAAAATATAGCCGGATCAACCACGATGGTTATGTCAGGTAACTGTTCCTAATTTTAGGCTTGTGACACTTTTTATTTTCATTTTTTATATAACAGCAGCCTTACATAATGTTCAAGGCATGCGGTAAATGTTTCACAGGGTTTAATAATCAGCTCCTCGTCATAAACGTACACACAGGAGAACCTGGCTAGAGCGGGCCGTATGAGGGAAAACAAATTCAATCACACTGGGATGTAGGGTTTTCTAATCTGCTCGCTCTATACGGCATTACTGTACACACACACACACTCTGTCTCTCTCTCCTTCTCTCTCTCTCCATCTCTCCTTCTCTCTCTGCCCCAGTCTCTCCTTCTCTCCCGTCTCTCTCAACCGTCTCTTCCCCTCTGAACCGTCTCTTCCCCTCTCAACCGTCTCTTCCTCTCTCAACCGTCTCTTCCTCTCCCTCTCTTTCTCAGGAGCCATCTGCGACAGTATGGCTCTTTAATGACAGAGCATTTGTATTTCCATGAGCTTTGGACGGGTGGGTGTGTGGGTCGTTGACATCAGTATGGTGACAGGGAAGTGAAATCACAGTGGCTGAGTTATGATAGGGGTTAAAACACAATTTGAAGGGATCTGTAGCCATTTTATGGCTGAAGTAGTGATAAATCAGACTGTGGCTATAAATATTTTGTGGCAGTATTTGGTTTGACTTGAATCGATACAGTAGAGATCTGTTCTTTTTTAAATAGCTTTTGTGGGCTTAGGGAGATTGGGGGTTCAATTGAAACAATCCAGCGTTATGGGTGAGAGTGTGTGTGTGTGTGTGTGTGTGTGTGTGTGTGTGTGTGTGTGTGTGTGTGTGTGTGTGTGTGTGTGTGTGTGTGTGTGTGTGTGTGTGTGTGTGTGTGTGTGTGTGTGTGTGTGTGTGTGTGTGTGTAAACTCCTGCCTCGTGTCTCTGTGATCTGCACTGCATCTCAGTGCTCTAAACACAGTAACCACAGAGACAGACAGAGCGAGCGTGGCCCATGGACGGTTCTGGATCAGTGCCCTTGCATTAACACCATGTCAACCCGACCGAGAGGAACCCCAGGGGGGCCTCGCTAAGAGCCGGGTGGCAGAGCAAGCGCCTGTCTCAAAACGCCCTGTTAGAGAGTACAGAGAGTTGTGACGGTGACACAGAGCTCTGAGACGCTGAGAGAGGAAATGGAGGTGGTGCTATATGAAGATATGACTAACACTTTTATAAATTATTGACAGAACAGGAAATTGGATTTGGAGGTGAAACCAATTCACAAAAAGTAAGATTCGGAAATCTCTATCTCAGAAATTTCTATGACAAGATGGCTGCCGTTTGGAAGATGTACAGTACAAATGACCAGGACCTGGTTTCCCAAAAACATCTAAAGGTTAAAGTTTATTTTTAAAACCATTGGGCCTTAAGATGCTTAAGATGCAGGCCCTGACCTTCTGAACTACTGCTAACTATTTTAAAACAAAAAGAAAGCATGCTGATTTCATTTAAAGAAATTGAGATCAGCAATGAGCTTCTCTCACTCAAAAACACATCACCTGCCACACGTATCCTAACAGCATGGTCAACAAATGCTATTGTATGGTTCACCAGAGAAACCGGTTTAATCTGAAGATGCAGAGTGGTGAAACACTAGCCAAAGATTTGCGTTACCCACATCCACACAATTACAGGTCATATTATGGCAGCAGGTAGCCTAGTACTTAGAGTGTTCGGCCAGTAACCAAAAGGTCGCTGGTTCGAATGCACAAGCCGACAAGGTGAAAAATGTGTCGATGTGCCTTTGAGCAAGGTATTTAACCCTAATTTGCTCCAGGGGCACTGTACTACTATGGCTGACCCTGTAAAACAACACTTTTCACTGCATCTATCCGGTGTAAGGGACAATAAAACATTTTTTCTATTCTCCCAGCATGGTGGTGATAGTAAGTAGGGAGATAGGAAGGCCAAGAGTGTGCAAAAGCTGTCATCAAGGCAAAGGCTGGCTACTTTGAAAAATCTCAAATCTCAAATATATTTTGATTTGTTTAACACTTTTTTGGTTACTACATGATTCCATATGTGTTATTTCATAGTTTATGGCTTCACTATTATTCTACAATGTTGAAAATAGTAAAGGTAAAGAAAAACTCTTGAATGAGTAGGTGTTCTAAAACTTTGGACCGGTAGTATGTCTGTCTTTCGGAGGGGTTGGGTTAAAAGCGGAAGTCACATTTCGGTTGGACCTTGTGTACAATTTACAAATAAAGTTATCTTATCTTACCTGCTGGGTAGGCTTCTCTTCCCCAGAGAGAGGAGCTTCTGTCCCTGAGCTGTGGCTGGTTCCTCCCTTGGCTCTCTCTTCACCAGGGGGTTGGCTGGGGGTCGTCCTCTTAGACGACCAGCCTCCTCATACCCTGACAACATAGCCCTGAGAGCGACGGGGGGAGAGAGAGAGAGAGGGAGGGAGGGAGAGAAAGAGAGGGAGCGAGGGAGGGAGGGAGAGAAAGAGAGGGAGCGAGGGAGGGAGTGCGAGAGAGAGGGGAAGGAGAGATTGAGTAAAGGGAGAGATTGAGTGAGGGAGGATAAAAATGAGAGAGAAAGAAATAGAGAGCAAAAGGTAGAAACAGATAGAAAGATAGGGTGAGGGGCAGGGGGGAGAGAGGATAAAAGGGAGAGGTTAAGAGTGAGAGAGAAAAGGCATTGAACAGAGATGGTTACCACAGAGAATCAGGACACCCATTTAATATCCCATCTGAAAGAGGGTATCCTACACAGGGCAAAGTCCCCAATCACTGCCCTGGGAAATTGAGATGTTTTTCTTTATCAGGGGAAAGAGTGCCTCCTACTGGCCCTCCAACATCAATTCCAGCAACATATGGACACCCATCCAGGGACCGACCAGGACCGACACTGCTTAGCTTCAATGGCAAGCCAGTAGTGGGATGTACGGTGGTAAACATACTTTATCAGCAGTACAGTACAATAAAATACTGTTTTAGATGCTGTAAGAAAACTATCTAGACACCCCTGACAGGTAGAAGGTATTTTTTACAATTTTATTTAACCTTTATTTAACTAGGCAAGTCAGTTAAGAACAAATTATTATTTACAATGACGGCCATAGTCCATAGTTCATTGTAATACATGTATTTGCGTGTGCTTTGTTACTACCTGCCCAGACCAAAGATATATCTTGAAAGAAATATTTTCATGTACTGTAAGTGATCAATAGTCCCTTACACAAATGCTGACCTCGAACAAAAC
This sequence comes from Oncorhynchus keta, assembly GCF_023373465.1. Taxonomy (NCBI): domain Eukaryota; kingdom Metazoa; phylum Chordata; class Actinopteri; order Salmoniformes; family Salmonidae; genus Oncorhynchus; species Oncorhynchus keta. Next base: position 22,312,971 of record NC_068424.1, on the reverse strand, counting down.
CTTTTCAGTATTTATTTATGAGTAGAGTACGGCCTACTCTAGCAGACTTCTTGGCAGGCTTCTGAAATCAACCTTCGGCAATGGCACGGCAAAGATTTATTAATAGAACAACGTACGATTACATCCGACACATTAAAGACTCCTCTGGCGGGAATTTTAAAAGTTGATAATCAAGTTAGTTTTATATTAAAACCGTTCATCACAGCTCGGCTCCCGCTCCGCTATTACACTTGACAAGCTTCCGACTGTAAACTCTGGCAGCCAGCCATCCACAGCCCAGCCAGGCCTAGACAAATAGAGCAAGCCCACTGCAATAGTAGAAAATCCTTCTGAGCAGTGCGTAAGTTAAGCCGATCGGCAGTGCTGAGTCGGCGTTTAACCCAACGCTTCTGATTCGAAACGCTTCTGATTCTGCTGTGGACATTGTGAAAAAAATACAATTCGCCACCCTTAAACTTCTCTGCCGAGGAGCCAACGGCACGTCATCCGCCTCGTCTCAGACTCTAACACTGTAACCTTGGAAAAATTGAAATTTGCAGAGAGTAGTGTGCTCTGTTATAACAGCTGTAATTGTTCTAGTTTGGAACAGTGTCAGGGCCTCTCAGCTGAAAGTGAAACAGAGGTTCAATGACATTGGGATTGCATTTAGCCAAGCCTCCTCTCCATCCAAGGCTGCAGGTCCAATTCGAAATATCTGTTGGGTGGCGACACTGACAATGTTTAAATAATTGGAAATTGCATTATTCCTTTCTTCACTCCCTGATCTGACATGTCTGGATGGGTAAAATCTATGAAGTTGAACCTTTGCTCTTACCTATCCAATCATTTTAGATCAGTGAGGATGGAAACAGAGCCAGCTGGCCATCTTGACACATCATCACAATGACATCACTTCCCCCCACCTGGTTTCCATGGGAGTGTCCTGGGGCGTGGCTTCCTCCTGTCCGTCGGCAGTGCACAGCCTCTTGGTCTTCTGAACAAAGTGCACAGGGACAAAGGTGATCTGCTTTTCGCCGCCCAGACGGTCAGGCAGCACGGCCTCCTTCTTCATGTTGATGTCGGAGTAGGGACAGCCGAAGGCACTGTGGAGAAATTAAAGAAAATGAGGAGGAGGGGTGAGAAAGAGGGATAGGGATGGAGAGAGAGAGAGACCAAAGAAAGAAGTAGACAGATTGAAAGATTGAGCCAGTAAGAGAAGAAAAAGCATGATTGAGAAAGAAAGAGAGAAAATAAATGGTGCTAGACCTGGCTGTTAAAACATGCACTTCTCATCCGGCCAGTCCATGCAGCAGCAGCAGGACATGTTTGTGTGTGTGAGAGTTCATTTGGCCCGGCATGTCACAGCGCATCAGTCAAACCATCCCTTCAAAATTACCATGTGGAGAAAGTCACAGTGTGAATCTGGCCACAATGTGTTGCTGAGGTCCGGTCAACCAGAAACAGTAAAGAGTAGAGACACATTGCTATTGTGCTCAAAACAATTAATTATATACATCTCTAGGCTTTGCTGAGCCAGAGCACTTTTCCTGCAGCAAACCACTGTTTTAGAAATCTCTCTCACTCTCACTCTCTCACAAACAACGTGACAAACCTTGAAATAAACAAGAAATATTCATTACAAACTTCAATGAAGAGGCCCAAAAAAAAACATGAAGGAATGAGAAGATTAGGCAAATGAAGTGTGAAATGGAATAAAAGAGAGCGCAAGAGAAATGCTTGGTGGTGCTTTTCTTGTCTCACACACAAAACACACAGATGATAGATTGCATGAGTAATACCTCAAAAATACTGCCCTTATAAACAGAGGCATACAGGACACTGTTACCTATCCACACAGGCCCGAGGGGACACGCACCCCCATCCGCAGAGTGTATTTTTAAATTTAGGGGTTGGATCAGCTTTAATATTGTGGATTGATTGTTGCTTCCATCAACGTAATTATCTGCATCATTTCCAATCCCCAGTATATTTTTGGGGTATATATCTACACACACATACAAACCCACATAAACAGAAATACATAAATACATAAAAATACATTTGAAGTCAGAAGTTTACATACACCCTAGCCAAATACATTTAAACTCTGTTTTTCACAATTCCTGACATTTAATCCTAGTAAAAATTCCCTGTTGCAAGTCAGTTAGGATCACCACTTTATTTTCAGAATGTGAAATGTCAGAATAATAGTAGAGAGAATTATATATTTCAGCTTTATTTCTGTCATCACATTCCCAGTGGGTCAGAAGTTCACATACACTCAATTAGTATTTGGTAGTATTGCAATTAAATTGTTCTTGGGTCAAACGTTTCGAGTAGCCTTCCACAAGCTTCCCACAATAAGTTGCGTGAAATTTGGCCCATTCATCCTGACAGATCTGGTGTATCTGAGTCAGGTTTGTAGGCTTCCTTGCTCGCACACGCATTTTCAGTTCTGCCCATACATTTTCTATAGGATTGAGGTCAGGGCTTTGTGACGGCCACTCCAATACCTTGACTTTGTCCTTAAGCCATTTTGCCACAACTTTGGAAGTATGCTTGGGGTCATTGTCCATTTGGAAGAACCATTTGTGACCAAGCTTTAACTTCCTGACTGATGCCTTGAGATGTTGCTTCAATATATCAACATAAACGTTCCTGCCTCATGATGCCATCTATTTTGTGAAATGCACCAGTCTCTCCTGCAGCAAAGCACCCCCGCAACATGATGCTGCCACCCCTGTGCTTCACGGTTGGGATGGTGTTCTTCGGCTTGCAAGCCTCCCCTTTTTCCTCCAAACATAACAATGGTCATTTTGGCCAAACAGTTCTATTTTTGAAATTTCTCCAAAAAGTACGATCTTTGTCCCCATGAGCATTTGCAAACCATAGTCAAGCTTTTTTATGGCGGTTTTGGAGCAGTGGCTTCTTCCTTGCTGAGCAGCCTTTCAGGTTATGTCGATATAGGACTCGTTTTACTGTGGATATTGATACTTTTGTACCTGTTTCCCCCTGCACCTTCACATGGTCCTTTGCTGTTGTTCTGGGATTGATTTGCACCTTTCGCACCCAAAATACATTCATCTCCAGTAGACAGAACGCGTCTCCTTCCTGAGCTTCAGTCTTGACTGATTTATTTTGATTTTCTCATGATGTCAAGCAAAGAGGCACTGAGTTTGAAGGTAGGCCTTGAAATACATCCACAGGAACACCTCCAATTGACTCAAATGATGTCAATTAGCCTATCAGAAGCTTCTAAAGCCATGACATAATTTTCTGGAATTTTCCAAGCTGTTTAAAGGCACAGTCAACTTAGTATATGTAAACTTCTGACCCACTGGAATTGTGATACAGTCTGAATTGTGATACAGTCTGAAATAATCTGACTGCAAACAATTGTTGGTAAAATTACTTGTCATGCACAAAGTAGATGTCCTAACAGACTTGCCAAAACTATAGTTTGTTAACAAGACATTTGTGGAGTGGATAAAAAATTAGTTAATGACACAATTAGGTTGGAATGTAAACTTCCAACTTCAACTGTACACACATTTTTTTTTTTAAATATACCTTTATTATTCCCTGTAAACCCCCCCCCTCCCCCAATTGGAGTAAACTAATAAACAATAAGACTTAGGCTTCTACCTTCAGTTTATACAAACTATACACATTTTACAGACAATATATTTTACAATAGTTATATTTAGTTTATTTTTAGTCCTGTCCTTCCTCTATTTCTGATGTCCATCTGATTTCTATTTGTAACTGTGCTATTTCACAAAAGTCCTGAACCTATATACATTTCACAGACCTCGTGTGTTTTACATTTGTTACCTTGTTGTTATTAGTCCCACCTTTCAGCTCCATTAAACCCCTCCCATCTATCTCTTAACACCATCCATGTTGGATTTCTATTTGCCATATATTTTTCAACTGTGCTGTGATGCTTCACAAAAGTACTGAATCTATCTATTCTCATAGTTTCTAAAGATTGTAAATTAAAGATAAACATGTTTGCTAAAATAATTATTATATTATTGATCGATTGACTATGACTTTTCAAATCACTCAGTAGTGCTATCTGCAGCGTTAGTTCTAGGTAAATGTTGCAATTCTTCAGCCATTCCTGAACCTCTAACCAAAAACAAGCTACATATGAACAGTACCAAAATAAATTATCTATTGACTCTGCCTCCTCGCAGCAAAATCTGCAGAGCTGAGAAGATTGTATCCCCACATAACATTCTATTTGTAGAAATAATTTTGTATAATAATTAACATTTCTTTAAAAGAAAACATGAAACATCAGCGTACAATGACACCTTAGTTTTTAATCCATCGACTTTTAATATTATTTTTGGATCTAATTTTAACAGCTAACATTCCGATGGCAATAATAAATAGAAACGTTGTTGACAGTTTAAAACTTTGAGATGTAGCAATTATTTAATATTTTACACCTAGGGTTACTATACATAACTTTAACCCATTTTATAAGAGATTCTCCAAAACTGAAATATTCCACTCCAATCGTACTTTATCAAAAGTATTTTCAAAGTCAGCTACGAAAACCAGGCCTGGTTTCCCCGATATTTCATAGTATTCTATTTCCAGTACTTGTCTTATATTATCTCCAATGTATCATCCATGTAAAAAAACAGTCTGATTAGAATGAATAATAACATTTTAATTCTATGCACCAAGCATTTAGCTAGAATTTTTGCATCACAACACTGAAGTGTAAGAGGCCTCAATTTTTTTCAATGGACTGGATCTTTATATATACACCACTTGGATCTTGTTTCAGTAATAATGAAATCAGACCTTGTTGTGTGTCCGATAATCTAGCGTTTATATAAGAGTGGCTAAAACATGGTCCTCTGGTATACTTCCACTGGTATGCCATCCAGCCCTGGAGTTTTCCCAGACTTAAAGGCTTTAATTCCATCAAGAAGTTCCTCCTCTGTAATTTGGCCTTCATGAGTCTTTCTGTACAGATGTTAATTTTACATTATTAATAGGGTAAAAGTCCATACAATTAGCTGAGGTTAGTGGAGATGGAGGAGACTGAAATGAAAACATATTCTTAAAGTACTTTACCTCCTCTTTCAAAATATTGTTCAGTGAATCATGAGTGACTCCATCCTTTGTAACAAGTTTCAGTAAAAAAAAAAAATAATTGGTAGCATTTCTATGTTGAAAATTAAAAAATAATTTGGTGCATTTTCCTCCATTTCATTTTGTTTTTCCTCCAACTTACTCTGAGTCTTTATGGTACAGTTTTTATTGCCATCTGTCTGTTCTGTTAGTCCTTCAATTTCCTTTGATAATATTGACTCTAATCTGCAGAATTAGATGGCTCTATTTCTTTAAACTTGAGTCTATAGTTATCTCTTAAGGCCTTGGCTAACAGAGTGAGTATATATTTACATATACAGTTTTGTATTTGCATTTATTAAGGATCCCCATTAGCTGCTGCCAAGGCAGGAGCTACTCTTCCTGGTGTCCAGCAACATTAGTTGTATACAATTTAAAATAATAAATGTCATAACATTTTTCATAAAACATTAAGTGTGTTCGCTTAGGCCATCACTCTACTACCACCACTTATCTACAATACAAAATCCATGTGTATGTGTGTAGAGTGTGTGTCTTATCATGTGTATGTGTGTCTGTGCCTGTGTGTGTGTGTCTCTTCACAGTCCCTGCTGTTCCAAAAGGTGTATCTTTATCTGTTTTTTTAAATCTGATTCTACTGCTTGCATCAGTTACCTGACGTGGAAGAAAGTTCCATGTAGCCATGGCTCTATGTAGTACTGTGCACCTCCCATTGTCTGTTCTTGACTTGGGGATTGTGAAGAGACCTTTGGTGGCATGTATTGTGGGGTATGCATGTGTATCCGAGCTGTGTGCTAGTAATTTAAAAAAAACAGACACCTGGGTGCATTCAGCATTTCAAAACTTCTTACAGAAACAAGTAGTGATGAAGTCAGTCTCTCCTTCACTTTGAGCCATGAGAAATATGCATGCATATTAGCTCTCTGTGTCCATTTGAAAATTACAGGGCTGCACCGCTGGCCCTTAGAGGTCCCTCTTTGTGGCACCTGACCACACGACTGAACAGTATTCCAGGTGCAACAAAACTAGAGCCTGTAGGACCTGTCTTGTTAAAACCTCTCTCGGGTACGTAGGATGGTAGCGTCCCACCTGACCAACATCCAGTAACATTGCAGAGCGCCAAATTCAAAAACAGAAATACTGATTATAAAAATTCAGAAAACATACAGGTGTTTTTTTTTGTGTTTTTAAAAACTTTCACCCCCTTTTTTCTCCCCAATTTCGTGGTATCCAATTGTTAGTAGCTACTATCTTGTCTCATTGCTACAACTCCCGTACAGGCTCGGGAGAGACGAAGGTTGAAAGTCATGTGTCCTCCGAAACACAACCCAACCAAGCCGCACGGCTTCTTAACACAGCGCGCATCCAACCCGGAAGCCAGCTGCACAAATGTGTCGGAGGAAACACCGTGCACCTGGCAACCTTGGTTAGCGTGCACTGCGCCTGGCCCGCCACAGGAGTTGCTGGTGCGTGATGAGACAAGGATATTCCTACCGGCCAATCCCTCCCTAACCCGGACGACGCTATGCCAATTGTGCGTCGCTCCACGGACCTCCCGGTCGCGGACGGTTACGACAGAGCCTGGGCGCAAACCCAGAGTCTCTGGTGGCACAGCCCTTAACCACTGCACCACCCGGGAGGCCCTTCAAGTAAGTGTTACACATAGGTTAAAAGATGAACTTCTTGTGAATCCAAAACGGTGTCAGATTTCAAAAAGGCTTTACGGCAAAAGCATATCATGCGATTATTTGAGAACATCGCCCTGCAGACAAATCATTACAAACAGTAACCAGCCAAGTAGAAGAGTTACACAAGTCAGAAATAGAGAAAATTAATCACTTACCTTTGATGATCTTCATATGGTTGCACTCAGAAGACATTCATTTACTCAATAAATGTTTGTTTTCTTCAATAAAGTCTCTTTATATCCAAAAAACCCTGTTTTGTTTGTGTGTTTTCTTCAGTAATCGACAAGCTCAAATGCAGTCACAACAGGCAGACAAAAAAAATCCTAATTGTATCCGTAAAGTTCAAAGAAACATGTCAAACAATGTTTATATCCAATCCTCAGGTTGTTTTTAGCCTAAATAATCAATAATATTTCAACCGGACAATAACGTTGTCAATATAAAAGGTAAACACAAAGGCGCGCTTTCGGGATTGCGCATGAAAAAGCTCTGTGACACTTTAGGATCCAGTCATTCAGACTGGTCTTACTCCCTCATTTTTCAGAATACAAGCCTGAAACAATTTCTAAAGACTGTTGACATCTAGTGGAATGCATAGGAACTGCAATTTGAGTCCTAATTCAATGGATACTCTAATGGCATTGAATAGAAAACTACAAAAATAAAAAAATCCTACTTCCTGGATGGATTTTTCTCAGGTTTTCGCCTGCCAAATCAGTTCTGTTAAACTCAGACATTATTTTAACAGTTTTGTAAACTTTAGAGTGTTTTCTATCCAAATCTACCAATTATATGCATATCCTAGCTTCTGGGCCTGAGTAGCAGGCAGTTTACTTTGGGCACGCCTTTCATCCGGAGGTGAAAATAGTGCACCCTACCCTAGAGAAGTTAAGGAGCCAGAGTAGCGCTTTATTATGGACAGACTTCTCCACATCTTAGCTACTGTTCCAGCTCTTTGTTAAGTGCTGCAGTGATTTCACTCCCTGGTGTAGCTGACATGTATAAGTGTTGAGTCATCCGCATACATACATAGACAAACTGGCTTTACTCAAGACCAGTGTCATGTCATTAGTAAAGATTGAAAATTAAGGGTCCTAGAGAGCTGCCCTGGGGAATTCCTGATTCTACCTGGAGAGCACAGACTTTCTAGTAGGCTTAGATTGAAGATATGGCAAATATGGGTGGCAATATCTTCAGTAATTTTCCATCCAAGTTGTCAGAACCTGGTGGCTTGTCATTGTTGATAGGCAACAATAGTTGACAACTCTTACATTATTTTGGCTGCAAAGAAATATACAGCAACGAGTAAATGAGAGGTCACTATAAGTGTAACAGCAAGCAAGTCACTGGGGTGGTGAGGGCCAAGTGCTCTCATTTGTTGTACATGTTTCACCCACCAAGATTACTTTCAAGGCTGGGCACCTCTTAAGTCCCCCAAAGCAACATCCAGGCCTGCTCTGACACGACAACTGTCAACCAATAGAGGCCAAACTCTCTTAGCTGGGGGCCAACGGAGCTAAATGGGGGGCCACATCAGTCTATACAATGCTAAAAGAAACCTTGGAACTTACAGCTGGTTTGGAGTGGGAGATCAGAGAACAAGAAAAGGTTCCTCTGACACATCACAAAAGCCTACTTCTTCATGCTCCATTACAGTCCATAAGCCCAGCTCCCTCGATGCATCTCAAGTCCGGCCATGAATTTTACTAAGAAAAAATGTCCACTGGAAACAGTGTTAACAGGCATAGATAAGGAGACAATTGATTGGACATTATTTGGAAAGGCACACACCTACAGTGGGGCAAAAAAGTATTTAGTCAGCCACCAATTGTGCAAGTTCTCCCACTTAAAAAGATGAGAGAGGCCTGTAATTTTCATCATAGGTACACTACAACTACTTTTATACTCACAGACATCATTCAAACAGTTTTAGAAACTTCAGAGTGTTTTCTATCCAATAGTACTAATAATATGCATATATTAGCATCTGCGACAGAGTAGCAGGCAGTTTACTCTGGGCACCTTATTCATCCAAGCTACTCAATACTGCCTCCCTGTCACCAATAAGTTAAACGTCTCTCAGATCATGAGAAACAAGATTCGCTGATGAAATCTAGATTGAACTCTCTGGCCTGAATGCCAAGCGTCACGTCTGGAGGAAACCTGGCACCATCCCTACAGTGAAGTATGGTGGTGGCAGCATCATGCTGTGGGGATGTTTTTCAGCAGCAGGGGTTGGGAGATTAGCCAGCATCATATCCAAGAAGACTTGAGGCTGTATTCGCTGCCAAAGGTGCTTCAACAAAGTACTGCGTAAAGGGTCTGAATACTTTCTTTATAAAATTGCAAACATGTCTAAAAACCTGTTTTTGCTTTGTCATTATGGGGTTTTGTGTGTAGATTGATGAGAAAAAATGTAATACATTTTAGAATAAGGCTGTAGCGTAACAAAATGTGTAAAATGTCAAGGGGTCTGAATACTTTCCGAATGCACTGTAGGCCTTCATCTGTTGCCATAAATTGAGCCGACACACATACAGACAGACACAGACACACTTCTACCTTGGAACCAACTAAACCGTAGCACAGGCCAAGGAAAAACACATACATCTGTGCATTTTGATAAGGGGATGAAACTGCGCTCTCAGCAGACCGGAGACTTTAAGTCTGGATGAGACAATTTATGTTGACGCCAGCTGTGGAAATCGACCATGCTTGCGTTCATTAAAACAAAATGCTGCATGATGGAACTACAGGCGACTGAAGCGGGAGGGTTGTAGTAGCTCAAAAATACATTGCAGCAGTAGTCTGAGTGTTGAGAAGCTAAAATTACGCTGTTCAGAGAGGGGTTGGTCACCTCACTCTGTGCCCTTTCCTCCACTGCAGATGGTTTAGAGAGATAAGATCAATTTGTACTGCAGGAAAGAGCCGTGCTGGGCTCTTCTAACGCCCAGGCAGGGCGCTAAAGTGGGCACTTTCCATTGAAATGTTATCTCAATGGAAATGAACATGCCCTGTCTTTGTGCGGCGTCGTATTCTGTAAATGAGTTGACCCTTTGAGGTCAAAAGTTAAACCCATAATCATTGAAAGGTGAATTGTATAACACCCTGAAGGTCCCTCAACAGATACAAATGTACATTTATTTTTCTTCAAAGTAAAGTAAGTCACCATTTTATAAATATTCATGAGATTATTATAATGAGATTGCATAACGCTCGACTCGAGCAATAGATGAGCTCCCACACTCTCAAACCTTCAGGCTAATGCCAAAATTCAAACTTGGATAATATTACCTCTTCACCAATAACGCCTCTGGAATTAAAAATAATACATTCATCAAAATCATTGAGGGTGCCGGAGCATAATGTCGTGTGGGGGTATGAAATAGCTCTCAGCTTCCTGATTAGTTATTTTAATATGGATGTCGAATGATGTTTTTATTACCGTGCACTGCACAGATGACTGAATACAGCTGTGTGTTTGTGTTTGCGTGTGTGTTTTTGTGTGAGTCGTAATAATGTGAGCCTCAGTGTCTCTGCTCCCAACAGCCTCTGAGCAGTCACAACCGTTTACTCAGATGACGGGGACCATTAAAGAATGAAAACATGCCACAATAACATAAAAGTGATGATATGTGACTCGTTTCAGGAAACTACGCGTATGTCGCGCATCACTACTTCATAGAAGTGCCATTTGAACTTTTTTTTTTTTTTTTTTTTTTTTTGGGGGGGGCAGAAATGCCTTCTGGAACATGTAAACTTTCATGTGCCTTAATAGCTCAGTCTGAGCACACTCTGGCACTTCAGATTGAATTTACGAACACACCCGTAGTATAAACCAGCCTTTAGTCTTGAAATCTTTGGTTGTTTTGTACATGGCCTCACTTGTGAATCCTTGAAGAGATGGGTGGGGCTAAGGCTTAACCTGTTACTCCTACCCCCTACTTTTTCGAACATTCTGCTAAAAATCGCGCAACATTTCAGCGCCCTGCTGCTCATCCCAGGAATATAGTATATGCATATGATTAGTATGTGTGGATAGAAAACACTCAGACGTTTATAAAACTGGTTAAATCACGGCTGTGACTATAACAGAACGTGCGTTTCATCGAAAAGCGCAGGAAAATCTGATCACTGAAAATGGAAATATATATCCATCCGCCACTTCAACCCATTGATAAAGGCGAACCACAATAAATGGGGCTGAGGTTGCAATACCTACAGCTTCCACACGATGTCAACAGTCTTGTCATTTGCCTAGGCTTTGTTTCTTGGTCAAACGAAGAAGAGACAAGCCATTTGTTCAGGTCCCCGACCGGATATTTTGGTTGAGATTTACCCGGACATTATTTCCAGACGGACAGCTAAAGAATATACATCGCCTCGTCATCAATTTGGTCGCTTATTAATGTGTACTAATACCTAAAGTTGCATTACAAAAGTATTTTGAAGTGTTTTGTGAAAGTTTATCGTCGACTTTTTTCATTTTAAAAAATGACGTTACAAGACGCTATTTTTTTTCGTTTATCACACAGTCTTCATAGATCGATATCTAGGCTATATATGGACCGATTTAATCGGAAAAAAGACCCAATAGTGATTATGGGACATCTAGGAGTGCCAACAAAGAAGATGGTCAAAGATAATGAATGTTTTATATTTTATTTGTGTTTGTGTAGCGACGACTATGCTAATTATTTTGTTTACGTCCCCTGCGGGACTTTTGGGGTGTTACATGCTATCAGATAATAGCTTCTCATGCTTTCGCCGAAAAGCATTTTAAAAATCGGACTTGTTGCCTGGATTCACAACGAGTGTAGCTTTAATTCAATACCCTGCATGTGTATTTTAATGAACGTTTGAGTTTTAACTAGTACTATTAGCATTTAGCGTAGCGCATTTGCATTTCCAGATGTCTAGATGGGACGCCTGCGTGTCAGGTAGGAGCAAGAGGTTAAGAGGGTGCGAATTATGCTGGATGGGTGTAGACAAAGAAGAGCTCTCCAGTAGGTGTACCAAAACATTCAAGGTCCATTTTCTAAAAAAGTGACGTTACAAGTTTATCAACATTTTCTAGCTCGGAGTCTACTTTTATCCAATGTAAAATACACAATTTGAAATTTTGCTACATAAGACCGAATCGAGCTAGTCGGTCACATATTCCTACCCACATATGTTATTCTCCACATAAAACTGAAGTTCTGAGTTTATGATAATTGATGCAGATGAAATTCAAATTAGTTGCTAATGAAGTTGGGTTAGAGCCACGTTTCTAGAGTTTTTATTTTGCTGCAGTAACAGGGCTTAAAGCATGGTACTGTGGTTGTGGAGGACTCCTGTGGTAGTGTCACTGAATGTCTTTCTGTTTCTTGATCAGAAGGATCCACCAGTGGGCTGTGGAGAGGGGTGTGCTGGGGGGGGATATGCACACTCCACCCTCATTCCATTCAGAGTTGATTATATCCTTGGAAAAGGTGAGGCACAAAAATAGCAGAGGGCGAGTTGAATCCTCAGACAGACGCTCGGAGACGGAGAGAGGGAGGAGCAGAGGGGTGAATGTAAGGACTACTACTATCATTGTCATATAGTATTGATAACTACATTATAAAAACAGAGAGAGATCTACAGTTTGTTTATTGAAAAAGTCAACTTTGACACCTGGCATTGTCAGAATATACCGCAACTAAAATTAATATTAGTCGGCAAGATTCCTAATTTTCTCACCTAAAGTGTGAAAGACACATCCTCTTCCATAATCAAAAACTAAGAATTTCCACCAAGCAATTTGTAAAACAAATGGGTTAGAGAGGGCCATAATGTCAGTGGTATGACAGCCGGTGATAGACTGTGCGCTGCTGCTCTGGCAGTTAGTCAGGCAGAGTCTTGGCAGGGAGAAGAGCATTGAGAAGGCCTGCAAGCTGCAGGGTTAACTTCTCTAGGCTACTCGTATGTGAGCTCCGTGAGTGAACATGGTCCAGGAGTGCCTCTCCTCCATCATCCCTTTTTCTCCTCTCCTTTGTGGAGGCACCTCTGGCTCCCCTAGGAAAAACCTTAGAACCCGGCTGGCTGCAGCCCTATCTCCCCCACAGAGAAGCCCAGGTCAGCTAGATGTTAATGCTAGCAAGGATTTGTGCTTCAACGAGCTATGGATGGATGTTAATGCTAGCAACATACTCTCACTATTGTTGCATGGAGCCAACCAACAGGCCATGCAATGCTGCAGTTACAGCAGCATATATATTACCCACAGACAATGGCATCCACATCTCAGCTTGCCAAAGCCAGCTGTTGGTGGATAATACCTTAATTTGTGTTATTAGTCCTCGTCACGCCCTGACCATAGAGAGCCGTTGGTTCTCTATGGTGTAGTAGGTCACTAGGTGACTAGGGGGTGTTCTAGCTCAATATTTCTATGTTGGTGTTTTGTATGGTTCCCAATTAGAGGAAGCTGGTATTCGTTGCCTCTAATTGGAGATCATATTTAGGTAGCCATTTTTCCCACCTGTGTTTGTGGGATATTGTTTTGTGTTTGTGCACCACTACTTTCACGTTTCGTTGTTGGTTTATTGTTTTTGTTTAAAGTTTCACCGTAATAAAGATGTGGAACTTCAATCATGCTGAGCCTTGGTCCACTCATTATGACGATTGTGACAGTCCTTCCTGATCTGGGTGTCAATGGGCACACAAGAAGCAAATTGAGCAAATAAAATATGCCTCTCAACAATGGTGACATGCTATCAGAAAAGCCAAGCTGGGGATAGGTCTGGCCCAGAAACAATTCTTAGCCGCTACCCTCTAAGCACTTGTAGGGATTGGAAAGTATGTGTTTGATTTGATGGGTATAAGCAACATGGTGAACATGCTACCAAGCCTATCAGAGAGCAAGGTGGAACTACTATCATATTGCTGATACCTTTCTAATCCCTTCAGATCTACAGGGTATAGGGGCTTGCCAATTTTTCTGGACCGGCAGATATTGTCAGACAATGTAGTCATCAACAGGTGTCTTACCTGTGGTGTCCTGTGTATTTGGCTCCTTTGATGTGGCCCACACCCCTGCAGCCCAGAGTGGGGCACACTCCCTGGGTCACGGAGCTCTTAAGGTCAGAAGGTCCTGCGTGTGCTGGATGGGGATGACAACCAACACACCAATCACAAGGCTTGCTTGAGGCTGGCAAGAAAGAGTTTGAAGATAACTCTTGCTATTCATTGATTGATGTAGTCAACAGGCAAGTAGGTAAAATTGGGTCAGCATATGTATTCAGTGGTATATTAACTACATTCAGTGCCTTTGGAAAGTATTCAGACCACTTAACTTTTTCAAAATTCTGTTACGTTACAGCCTTATTCTAAAATGAATGAAAGTATTTTTTCTCCTCATCAATCTACACACAATACCCCATACTGACAAAGCAAAAACAAGTTTTTAGAAGTGTTAGCAAATTAATATATTTTTGTTGTTTTTGTCACGTTTACACAAGTATCCACGCCTTTTACTAAGTACTTTGTTGTAGCCTATAAAGCATCATCGCCTATAACATGGGTTTTAGTTATCCAACTGTGCAAACCCTTGCATGATGAGTATCCATCTGAAATTAAGTTACAATGAATGAGACCTTACAGAGGATTAGCTGGGGTAGACCAATAAGTATTTTGAGTGTCAGGGTAGACGAATAGCCCTTATGGTTCTGCTTATGTGTTAGATTAAGACATCTATAGCAACATCAAACATTTCTCTTGCCATAATATATCAAGCACCAAGCTTCTGAACCAAATAAGACATAGAAGTCAAGTCAGGTTTATGGCCTGTATTGCCGGTGCCAAGACAAAAAAAACTCACACACACACACACACACACACACACACACACACACACACACACACACACACACACGTCATCCCAAATGTGTTTACCAAAAGGGGAAATTGAAAAGATTTATTCCACTAGTCTCTGAAGGAGACAAGTCCTCCACTTGGAATAAGATTAGAGTTGTGTTTTTTATTTCTAATATGATTTCTGTTGCAGCCATTTATATTGTATCCCAAAATCACTATGGAACTGTCAATGGTAATACATCAAGAAAAACAATCACAGCCATCATCGAAAATGAAGAAAAATTAAAGGCATTCTTCAAAGGTCAAGTGATTAGTCTGTGCAGACAAAAATACTTTTGTCGATTTCTCGCACTGTGCCAACTTGTCAATCACAATGACTACTTTGCTATAAATGTAAGTATCTGTCCAGTGTTCCAGATTTTAAAATGAAATACAATATGAATTAAATAGATGTCCTTCCAAAAAAGTATCATTTCGGATGTTATAAAAAGTATATTTCCCTGTGCCCTGAGTGGTTTGGGTGTATACTGGTACATTTATTTTTTTACTGATTTGACTGCTCAGCCAATGAGACATGTATACACTTGGATATTCACATTAGCTCCCACATGGGGGCACTGGGGCAGACTGCCCGAGCCTGTCTGCACCAAGTCAAATAATACGGATGGATTCAGAATATGGAAATGCACAATGGAACTACTAGGGCACGTCACTATAACAACAATAAATGCAGGCTGATTATTTCACAAGTGTGAGTCATTTCTGTTCTTTACTTCACTGTCACTATATTGCTGATATTTTTGTTGTTAGCTACGTAACTAGCTAACGTAAACTCACCCCAACCGCAACATTCAAACGAGGCTACAAAGAAAACTAATGGGACTGTAGTGACTGTGTTTACTTCAAAATCGTGGGTGTGAACTATTCAAGCATTGATTGACATGGTAACGGCTCTATAGTATTGGAGAAAAGTTTAAAAAAACGGACCCTCCATTACATCTAGACGTGTCATGTCGTAAAGTACAGCACGCATATAAAGCAACTATTTATGTCTTACAATCTCTCTCCACCAGGTGTAGCACTTCTCTCTTCCTTTAAAAACAAGAAATGGACAGAGACGGGGGTAAGGGGGGAATACCTTGGCATTTTTTGCGTCATCATTGCATGCGATCATCATTCTCAAAGCCGCTGTTTACTTCTTAGATCACTTTAGCACCGCCATAAAAACCCGATTCAAATTCGACACAAACCTTCAAATAGGTATATAATGACACATTATATAAACTATTTATAGTGTTTTATTTACATTTTAGAGGCGATAGGGTGATAAGTTGGACGGAATGAGTGAAAAAAAGCAATTTTCCCAGACACTCCTCTCACTATCACGCATTAGTTTTGTTTCCCCATGATAGTCATGAAGCTAGCTAGCTACTACTGCTATCTATATCAGTCAACAACAGCTAACACAACAGCGAAGTTCTCTTGACATACCACTTTTAGCTACAAACCACAGGATTTAAAATAAAATGGAATGGCAAGATGGTTGTTGTGTGAAAGATCTGCTTTGACTTGCTTTCTTAGCTAATTATTGCTACCATTAGCATGCTAACCTTAGATAACTGCCAGCAGGCCAACTTTTACAAACCACATAACTTGAAATAAAAGTGACTGGCGAGATAGTTGTTGCATAGGCTTTGTCCTTTTTGCCAAGACCAGCTGTGGATTTCTTGGCTTGCTTGCTAGCTAACTACCTTGCCTGTGTGCAGTGAGCACATGTCTCACCTCGTCTCGAGAAAGATCCTTCTCCCCACCAGAGAATTTGAAAAAAATGAAAAAGTTATTGGATTAGTGACACACGGGCCTGTCTCCGCCAAAGATAATGGTGTCATTATCCAAGCAAATTTCAAGTGTTTCTCTTTTTAATGTTTTGAGATAAACGTTTGAGGTGTGTTTTTATCTCCAATTTATGCTTTGGCCAGAAATATGATTATAAGACGAGTCAACTACATTATTTGGATAAGTGATAACAGAATATGAACATTAAAGTGAGATTTTCACTGGACAGTTACTTTAAAGTTGTTTTTAGGGCAGGGATACTGTGCTATTGGCTGTGGAGTTGTGGTTAGGATTTAGAGCGCAGTACAAAGCCTTGTGCCATAGAAAAGACTTTGCACCCATACATCAGATAGCTGTGCTCTAATGTCAGTGAGATTCACCTCTGAAAGGGACAAAATCAATAGTGGGGATTTAATGGATGGAGAGGTCCTTGAGAAGCATGGACGAGTGCATTGATTTGTGTGTACATGTGAGCATTGAGTTGGAATGGTTAGTGAAGAGCACATACACACACAGGGGTGGTGAACTCACAGAGGGGGGGTTCCAGGGGATGACCTGTCCGGGCACACCAGCCCACAGGGTGAAGGTCCGGCAGGTCAGAGTCCACCCAGAAGTCAAACTTCTCATGCCAGCCGTCAAAATGGATCTGAGTAATACAGAGAGAGCGAGAGAGAGCAAAAGGGAGAGACAGCAACATTAGTACAAAAAATGATATCTGACATTCATAAAGGGCTTTTCACTATACATAATCATCTCAAAGTACTGTACAGAAAATAAAACATTTCAACCAAATAGAAAAACATGTATTATAATGGACAATTAAACAGGCCAACATACACAAAGTCAACAGAAAGCCTTCCTAAAGAAAGAGCGCTGAAATCATGTTTAAAATGCTCTTTCAATCATATAAAGAGACAGTAACAAAAAAATAACGTTTTGAGACACCAGGATTAACGATAATAGACTTAGTTCTAAATCCACAGTTGTTTCTGCTCCTAGTTGAGCACTGTTTTAAACTTTATTATTTTTTATTTATTTCACCTTTATTTAACCAGGTAGGCCAGTTGAGAACAAGTTCTCATTTACAACTGCGACCTGGTCAAGATAAAGCAAAGCAGTGCGACAAAAACAACAACACAGAGTTACACATGAGATAAACAAACATACAGTCAATAACACAACAGAAAAATCTGTATACAGTGTGTGCAAATAAAGTAAGGATGTAAATAGGCCAATAGTGGCCTATTAGCAATGGAGTGATAGATGTGCAGATGAGGATGTGCAAGTAGAAATACTGGTGTGCAAAAGAGCAGAAAAACAAAAACAAATATGGGGATGAGGTAAGTAGTTGGTTGGATGGGCTATTTACAGATGGGCTGTGTACAGCTGCAGTGATCGGTAAGCTGCTCTGACAGCTGACGCTAAAAGTTAGAGAGGGAGATATGGGTCTCCAGCTTCAGTTGCAGGAGAGGAAGGAAACCGCTCATGGATTTCATAATGAGGCCAATGATGACTTGTAACAACAAAATGTGGAAAAAGTCAAGGGGTGTGAATACTTTCTGAAGGCACTGTATAACCTGCTTTGACCCATGCTAAAGCCATGGTTGGTTAATGGTGCCTGCCTGATCACGTAATCATGAATTAATCAGTGGATTCCTCCTCTACTGATCGAGCAGTGTGATGCATCTCACCATTTTTGTCCTATGACAAGGCACTCTGCTCTGTCAATTATGACCTGCATGCACACACGCATATACACATCATGCATGCGCAAACATATAGGCATGCAGTACACACACACACTATAACCTATCAAGTCTCAGTACAAGGCTTGTTAAGCTTGTTAGTGGTTTAACAAGAGCAGCACCACCAAGTGGTTTCTGCAGACTGCCAGCCTGCTCATTTCACAGTACCAAACCCCAAAACCTCCATCTGCCATGTCACTCCAGCAGGCCTCCTCACCCTGACTAACACCCCCCTCACTTCTTCCCACATGCATAACCTCCTCGCATCGCCTGCCTCACTCTTTCCTTTTTTCACTCTAAAAAGCTCTTCCTCTCATTTAATCTATTACTCATTTCCTCACTTCTCTCGCTCTCTCACCCCATTGTTCTCTCTCTAATCCCAATCCTTCACCGGCTTGGAGCGTTGGGTCAGTCACCGAAAGGTTGCTGGATCGAATCCCGTGCTGACAAGGTAAAAATCTGTCATGCTGCACCTGAGCAAGGCAGTTAACCCACTGTTCCCCGGGCGCCGATGACGTGGAAGTCAATTAAGGCAGCCCCCCACACTTCTCTGATTCGGTTGGGTTAAATGCGGAAGACACATTTCAATTGAATGCATTCAGTTGTACAACTGACTAGGTATCTCCCTTTCCTTTCCACTCACCTTGACCCTGTAGTCCTCAGTGTCTGAGACGGTGGCCACGCGGACCAGCATGGGGTTCCTCCTGTCCACCGCCTCCAGCTTCATGTTCACCTGGAAACTGTGAGGCGCTCTCTGTGACGAGAGAGAGGAGGAAGAGAGGGGGCGGAGAGAAAGGGCGTTAGAGATGGCAGTCAAGCCTGTCGAGACTCCCAAAAAGGCCCATGCACTTCCCAGCCAAAAGAGAGGGAGAGAGAAAGAAGACAGGAGGACATGTGAAAGAGAGAGAGAGAAAGAGGAAGGGAGGAGGCAGAAGACAGGACACTGTACACATCTCTGAGAGAGAAGAGCAGAACATGCAGAGTGGAGGAGAGCAGAGGAGAGGACAGGCCCTGTCAGCCAGAAACTCAGCCAGAGGTGAGGATTTTAGGGTGTGAAATTGTGCTGTGCAGATGTCACAGGGGGAGAGGAGGTTGACAGTGGAGTTCTTTATGAGAAAGAACCATTTTGAAACAGAAGTTTCTGAATGAGAAAGACAGGTCTGGGAAAGAGACAAATTAATGTCAAACTGAGAAAAACATGACTTGTGTCATTATTGTGAAAAGGAACTGAACCACAACAGTTATTAAACTGCCTTCAATTACAATTTTCAGCCGTTAGATTGCAGCAGAGGCTGGGAATAACAATGGTGATGTGCAACACACACACAGTTGGCTGATACAAGGCTAGCCTGCTGTTCCATGCCTATTGCTTACCATACAGAAAGCCTGGCTTGGAACCGCCGTGGAACCGTTGTCTTGCAAGTACTCCTCCCACAGGAAATGTTCTGGATTGGGGTGTCCTTGAACACAATCCAAAACACAAATTGAATTAAATCACACACTTACAAGCTTGCGCACGCACATGCACACACAAACACATGCAACAACTTCAAACTGTGACTGTTAACGGCTGTGACAATTTCATCAAAAGAAAAATGTGCTTGAAAACTTGAATGCGACACACACACAGATGGGTGCAACATATGCAGGGGAACCAAATGTACACATATCGCCTGGTTGCGGAGATAATTATGGTTAGCTATTGGAGATTGAGTTGTGGAGGCTCCAATTAGTAAGTGATTGGCTCTACAGGACACTGCCTCAGTAGTTTTTGTTGAACTAATATAGAAGAGAGGATAATGACTGTACAGAAATAACGCACTCCAGTCCCAAGCCAGAGAGGAGTAAGAGGAAGTTAGAGGCCTTGGGCATTTGAGCCAATCGCAAATGGTTCAATAATAAACTTGAATGGCTACTTGGGAACTGTTCATATATTGTGTCTTTATGATGAAACTCAACTTTGAAACTTGATTTCATTCCAGTAAAACATCCAAGAGAAAACGCATTTGTGCATCTCAATAGGCTAAAGTGGCTCCTTCTCACAATTTGGCAGATGCTTCAGCCACAAGAAATGTATAAAAAATTAAATGCATGTTAGACAAAATATGTTCTGTGCATAGAGGCATCTGGAAGTAGTGGTAGTAAATATGTTGGTAAAGTGCCTATAGATGCATATATTTCAAAGTAATGACAACTTTCACCTTCCCAGATTCACAGGGAAACAAAGCTAGGTGAAAGCTATGATCCCTTATTGTTAAAACCACTTCAAATCAGTGTAGATGAAGGGGAGGAGACAGGTTAAAGAAGGATTTTTAAGCCTCGAGACGATTGAGACATGGATTGTGTATGTGTGCCATTGTCTGTGAATGGGCAAGACAAAATATGAAAATGCCTTTGAAAGGGCCATGGTAGTAGGTGTCAAGCGTATCGGTCTGTGTCAAGAATGCAATGCTGCTGGGTTTTTCACACTCAACAGTTTCCTGTGTGTATCAAGAATGGTCCACCACCCAAAGGACATCCAGCCATCTTGACACAACTGTGGGAGTCAACATGGGTCAGCATCCCTGTGGAACGCTTTCGACACCTTGTAGAGTCCATGCCTCGATGAATTGCGTCTGTTCTGAGGGCAAAAGGGCGTACAACTCAATATTTGGAAGGTGTTCCTATTGTTTGGTATACTCAGTGTATAACATAATATAAGTACACCAGAGCAGCAGTTGTTCACTTGATCTCAAATTACTTGAGGAAAAGGATATGACATCATACTGCACATGGCAGAAATGATGAGTCCATATTAAGTTAAAGCAAGGGATGTAGTTTCTACACATTCACTTCATATTGATGTAATCATTTTATGTACACTATATATTTTACAAGAAAAAAAAACATTCGGTCCAAACAGACAGATACCATCATGTGGTGTTCACTAAAGCCAGCACCACAACATAACGCGACAAACAAATGTCGGTATTTTTGGGGGTAAAAATAATTTTATGGAACAAACGGAACATTTGCTGTGTAACTGGGAGTCTCATGAGTGAAAACATCCGAAGATCAACAAAGGTAAACGGTTCATTTGATTACTTTACTGATTTTCGTGACCAAGCTTCCTGATGCTGATAAACTTACACAAATGCTTGGATTACGTTCGCCGTAAAGCATAATTTCAAAATCCGAGACGACAGGGTGATTAACAAAATGCTAAGCTGTATTTCAAAATATTGCACTTGTGATTTCATGAATATGAATATTTTCTAGTAATATTATTTGACTGTTGCGCTATGCTATTCAGCGGTTGCAGACTAAAATTATCCCGCTACAGGGATTGGTAGCGTCAAGAAGTTAACAGCTCCGCGTCACACTCACTTTAAAGCACAAAAATGAACATTTCAGTTTTATGACATACAGTTCACGGCGAGAACGTTAGCCAAATGGCACAACTGAGCACCTTTGCATATTTTATTTATTTATTTAACCAGGAAGGACTCATTGAGATTAAAATCTCATTTTCAAGAGCACACTGGCCAAGATAGGCAGCACCAAGTCATTACAAAAAAATTACAGACAGACAACATGAAAAACTACAAGTAATCTAGTAAAAACCATTGAATTCAAAAGAGTATAAAACAGCTAATTAAAAACATTGACAGGTCGGGGAATCAGCCTCAAAAGCCTTCATCAGTGATTTAAAAACACCAATCGGGACAAGTTCTTCCAGTTTAAAAGGTATTTTGTAAGGTGTTCCAAGACGATGGCGCAGAGTACATAAAAGCCCTTTTACCAATTTCAATTCGGACATTTGGAACAGTTAGCAGGATAAAGTCCAGCGAACGAAGAGAGTACCCAACACATTTCTGAACAATAAAAATAGACAAATTAAAAAGGTAGTAAACCCAAAATGGCTTTGTAAATAAAAGTATACCAGTGACTGAGCCTACGAGTGACTAGAGAAGATCAGCCAACTCTGGTATACAAAGTGCAGTGGTGCGTAAGGGTTTTGCAGTTTAAAATGTTTTAAAAGTCTCTGATTGGAGAACAGGAGAACGAGCGAGGAAACGGGAGAGAGCCTAGAGGGTTTCGAAATTCTCAAAAGCTTCTGACCTGGATTCCTCACCATTGGGCGAGTTTCACTTTACAGCTCCCTGTATGTAATTCCTACCCCATTACCATGACCTGAGCCGTACTTAATCTTGAGTCAGACAACACAATTACGACTGGGTGGAGGGGCTCAGGAGTGGCCCAATACGGCAATAATATATACATTGGGGCAAAAAAGTATTTAGTCAGCCACCAATTGTGCAAGTTCTCCCACTTAAAAAGACGAGAATGTGGGTACACTTCAACTATGACAGACAAAATAAGAAAAAAAATCCTGAAAATCACATTGTAAGATTTTTAATGAATTTATTTGCAAATTATGGTGGAAAATAAGTATTTGGTCACCTACAAACAAGCAAGATTTCTGGCTCTCACAGACCTGTAACTTCTTCTTTAAGAGGCTCCTCTGTCCTCCACTCGTTACCTGTATTAATGGCACCTGTTTGAACTTGTTATCAGTATAAAAGACACCTGTTCACAACCTGAAACAGTCACACTCCAAACTGCAATATGGCCAAGACCAAAGAGCTGTCAAAGGACACCAGAAACAAAATTGTAGACCTGCACCAGGCTGGGAAGACTGAATCTGCAATAGGTAAGCAGCTTGGTTTGAAGAAATCAACAGTGGGAGCAATTATTAGGAAATGAAAGACATACAAGACCACTGATAATCTCCCTCGATCTGGGGCTCCATGCAAGATCTCACCCCGTGGGGTCAAAATTATCACATGGAACGTTGAGCAAAAATTCCAGAACCACACGGGGGGACCTAGTGAATGAACTGCAGAGAGCTGGGACCAAAGTAACAAAGCCTACAATCAGTAACACACTACGCCGCCAGGGACTCAAATCCTGCAGTGCCAGACGTGTCCCCCTGCTTAAGCCAGTACATGTCCAGGCCCGTCTGAAGTTTGCTAGAGAGCATTTGGATGATCCAGAAGAAGATTGGGAGAATGTCATATGATGAAACCAAAATATAACTTTTTGGTAAAAACTCAACTCGTCGTTTTTGGAGGACAAAGAATGCTGACTTGCATCCAAAGAACACCATACCTACTGTGAAGCATAGGGGTGGAAACATCATGCTTTGGGGCTGTTTTTCTGCAAAGGGACCAGGACGACTGATCCGTGTAAAGGAAAGAATGAATGGGGCCATGTATCGTGAGATTTTGAGTGAAAACCTCCTTCCATCAGCAAGGGCATAGAAGATGAAACGTGGCTGGGTCTTTCAGCATGACAATGATCCCAAACACACCGCCCGGGCAACGAAGGAGTGGATTCGTAAGAAGCATTTCAAGGTCCTGGAGTGGCCTAGCCAGTCTCCAGATCTCAACCCCATAGAAAATCTGTGGAGGGAGTTGAAAGTCCGTGTTGCCCAGCAACAGCCCCAAAACATCACTGCTCTAGAGGGGATCTGCATGGAGGAATGGGCCAAAATACCAGCAACAGTGTGTGAAAACCATGTGAAGACTTACAGAAAACGTTTGACCTCTGTCATTGCCAACAAAGGGTATATAACAAAGTATTGAGATAAACTTTTGTTATTGACCAAATACTTTTTTTTCTCTCATTTTGTCTGTCATAGTTGAAGTGTACCTATGATGAAAATTGCAGGCCTCTCTCATCTTTTTAAGTGGGAGAACTTGCACAATTGCTGGCTGACTAAATACTTTTTTGCCCCACTGTATGTAATGTTTATGTCGAAAACACAAGGTGAAATTATAGACACCTCCTGTTGCCTAGTCCCATTGAACGTTACACTGACAAACCCACCAACTTTACTTTATCATCGTAGCTACTGACTGCAGATCAGAAACTTTTAAATGATTGACAGAATCAGGACTGATGGGGTGCTGATATGAGATCCTTGGTTTTATGTAAGTGAAGAGAGAAATCTTAGAGCTGGGCTGTCAAAGGATCAACCGTTCCATATGATGAGATTAAAGCAGAGCTATGGGGCATGATGTAGCCTACAGTAACATCTACTGCGGAGGAGGAGGTGGAGGTGAATGCTGACAAGTGTGGTAAACATTACATTTGCTGATGTCTGGATTAAAACACAAGCTACACTTTGAATGGAAATGCTATTGACAACTAAGTCATTGTGATTACATTTTACATGATCTGTGTACCATCTTATTACCACTTTCTTCTGTTATGTCCTGGTACAGTTGAAGTCGGAAGTTTGCATACACTTAGGTTGGAGTCATTAAAACTTGTTCTTCAACCACTCCACAAATTTCTTGTTAACAAACTATAGTTTAAGTCGGTTAGGACGTCTACTTTGTGCATGACACAAGTAAGTTTTCCAACAATTGTTTACAGACAGATTATTTCACTTATAATTCACTGTATCACAATTCCAGTGGGTCAGAAGTTTACATACATTAAGTTGACTGTGCCTTTAAACAGCTTGGAAAATTCCAGAAAATTATGTCATGGCTTTAGAAGCTTCTGTTAGGCTGATTGACATCATTTGAGTCAATTGGAGGTGTACCTGTGGATGTATTTCAAGGCCTACCTTCAAACTCAGTGTCTCTTTGCTTGACATCATAGGAAACTCAAAAGAAATCAGCTAAGACCTCAGAAAAAAAATTGTGGACCTTCACAAGTCTGGTTCATCCTTGGGAGCAATTTCCAAATGTATGCAAGTATAAACACCATGGGACCACGCAGCCGTCATACTGCTCATGAGGGAGACGCATTCTGTCTCCTAGAGATGAAAGTACTTTGGTGCAAAAAGTGCAAATCAATCCCAGAACAACAGCAAAGGACCTTGTGAAGATGCTGGAGGAAACGGGTACAAAATTATCTATAAAGGGAAATGATGTGGCTATATTGAAGCAACATCTCAAGACATCCGTCAGGAAGTTAAAGCTTAGTCGCAAATGGGTCTTCGAAATGGACAATGACCCCAAGCATACTTCCAAAGTTGTGGCTAAAGGACAACAAAGTCAAGATATTGGAGTGGCCATTACAACGCCCTGACCTCAATCCTATAGAAGACGTGTGGGCAGACCTGAAAAAGCGTGTGCGAGCAAGGACGCCTACAAACCTGACTCAGTTACACCAGCTCTGTCAGGAGGAATGGGCCAAATTCAACCAACTTATTATGTGAAGCTTGCGGAAAGCTACCCGAAATGATTAACCCAAGTTAAACAATTTAAAAGCAATGCTACCAAATACTAATTGGGAGTATGTAAATTACATTTCTGACCCACTGGGAATGTGATGAAAGAAATAAAAGCTGAAATAAATCATTCTCTCTTCTATTATTCTGACATTTCACATTCTTAAAATAAAGTGGTGATCCGAACTGACCCAAGACAGGGAATTTTTACGAGGATGAAATGTCAGGAATTGTGAAAAACTGAGTTAAAACGTATTTGACTAAGGTGTATGTAAACTTCCAACTTCAACTGTATATAAACAAAAACAATTGTCAAGTAAATAGTTAATGTTTAGATTTTTGTTATGCATTTGTTATGCATTGAAGGGCATGCATTACTAAAGAACAGCTGTGATGAAGTCTCATTCAAGATGATCCACGTGTCATATTGTACATAGAAATGAATGTCCTACTGATGTCCTATCTCCATACAATATGAGTTATGATTCTTTCAAGGTTTTTGATGTCCTATCTCCATACAATAAGAGTTCTTTCAAGGTCTTTAAAAAGTGTGTGGTGGAAGGGGGAAACTTACCAGCAAATTAGAGGGGAAATTAAATGAATAACTCATGATTTTACATGGAAGTTGAAGGGGGATTTAAGATAAAGGTTCATATCTTTGTACAAATATGGGGACTAAAGTGAGGAATAGCAAAACATGGCTGAAGTGGGGAGGAGCCAAGGTCATTTTAGAAGACACAATTCAAACAGCTTCCTCAATGACAGTATACTGTGTGTGCTGGACTAGCTACCCACCCTGAGGTGCAGTGAGAGGTCTTCCGTGGTCCTGGCACCAGCCCACTGGGTGGATGTGAGGGCTGCTGGCGTCACACCTAAAACATACAGACACACACTACACTTTACCATAGCATACTTTACATTATCTTCGTACACACGTACACTTCCTCATCTACACACCCACTTCTTCATCTACACGCACACGTACAATTTGATTTCAATCGTCCTGAGGTAAGATATTACAACAACCTCTAAATGCAATTTACATGTACAATACCTGGTTTGTGACCGGGAGAATATTGCAATTTCACTTATTGTACAGGCCGGCTAGATTAACATGTACCTACAAACACAATCAATCAGACAATACAATAGGAATTCCATTCATCTTCTGTGTGCTTTGAAATGACACAGCAGCTGTATAATTTTGCAGAATAGCCAATCATGGGGCTTGCCATGTCCCGACAGCCATGGTATTTGACCAACAATTCCACACATGCTCCCTGGTGAGCCAGTGCAGTGTCTGAGAGAATGCAATTGTGTGCAAGATGTGCGCGAGTTTGTGAACGTGTGAGCATGCAAGTGTGTTTGAGCCTGTGTGTAAGAGACACTGAGTGTGGGTGTACATGTTGAGTGTGTGCATGTGTGTGTGAATGTAATGAGCTGTGGGGAACCATGATTTCTGCATGTCGTTATGGGCAGTTAGGAGGCTAGGAAGCTAGGAGCTTCTCCTACTGGAATGTCTCGGTATGACACAGGGAAAGAGGAAAAATACAGGAAAAAATTAAAAATAAAATACCCTGAAAATATCTCAGCCAGGCAACTCTTGAGAACAAACGTTTGTCTTTTCCCAGAGACAACTGTCAGTTCTCCTCTTCAACCATTACATTATATCTAATTACACAGCTTCTATTTTTCTCCCACATCAGATGAATTGGGCCATGTCACATGCTATGTAATCAATGAAACTCCTCTTAGCAATTAGCTGGTAAACTGTCACTGATTCACTGACGACAGAATTTCAGAGAGATCTTACATTGAAGATGATACATGTACACACACAAAGATTCTGTACACACAGGTACACATACGTGCGCAGCCACACACACACACACACACACACACACACACACACACACACACACAATAAGGTAACAAAGCTAATTATACACAATGTAATATAAAGTTGAATGACACATGCACTACAGCTACAAAACAACATTAAAGTGTAACCTATCAGTTACTGACAGCAAACATCAGTAAACAAATGTTGATCACATCTCCTCTGGCTCGAACACCTTAACTTCTTCGAGATAGGGGGCGCTCTTTTAATTTTTGGATAAAAAACGTTCCCGTTTTTAACAAGATATTTTGTCACGAAAAGATGCTCGACTATGCATGTAATTGACAGCTTTGGAAAGAAAAAAACTTGGACGTTTCCAAAACTGCAAAGATATTATCTGTGAGTGCCCCAGAACTAATGCTACAGGCGAAAACAAGATGACATTTCATACAGGAAATGGTCCAGATTTTGAATGCGCTGTGTTCCAATGTCTCCTTATATGGCTGTGAATGCGCCAGGACTGAGCCTGCACTTTCTGTCGTTTCCCCAAGGTGTCTGCAGCATTGTGACGTATTTGTAGGCATATCATTGGAAGATTGACCAAAAGAGACTAAATTTACCAGGTGTCCACCCGGTGTCCTCCGTCGAAATTATTGCGTAATCTCCAGCTCCATGCGCATTCCATTTTCTTCAGAGGAGAAAGTCAACTGCCACGAATGATTTATCATCGATAGATATGTGAAAAACACCTTGAGGATTGATTCTAAACAACGTTTGCCATGTTTCTGTCGATATTATGGAGTTCGTTTTTGGAAAAAAGTTTGCGTTGTAATGACTTAATTTTAGGGGTTTTTCTTACCCAAACGTGATGAACAAAATGGAGCGATTTGTCCTACACAAATAATCTTTTTGGAAAAAGTGAACATTTGCTATCTAACTGAGAGTCTCCTCATTGAAAACATCTGAAGTTCTTCAAAGGTACATGATTTTATTTGAATGCTTTTCTTGTTTTTGTGAAAATGTTGCATGCTGAATGCTAGGCTTTAATGTTATGCTAGCTATCAATACTCTTACACAAATGCTTGTTTAGCTATGGTTCAAAAGCACATTTTGAAAATCTGAGATGGCAGTGTTGTTAACCTCTGGTCTGATTTTGACAAATTCCTTCATTTAACATTCAAAGTAGCAACAAGATACCCAAAATGTAATGCTAGACAGACACTTCCTTTTAAACTTTGAGAAGACAGAACCAGTTCCGCTGAAGTTTACTTCAGTTATATCAAAAATAGTGTATCATAACATAGTCTGAGAAGTTAAACTGAAATGATGACCAATTTCACACACACACGCACACTTTTCCATATTCTCATCAACTTCTAACTCACAAAAAGCTGAATAAAAACTGTTTTAACCCTTTACACTTGTGCACGTGTTGAAAATGGCAGATTTGGGCATTAATAAGCGCCTAAATTGGAACACAGTGACTGAACAGTAACATGCTACAAATGACGTCAAAGCTCTGGGAAATGCTATAAACTAAGAGGACTCGATTAATTATGAAAGCTGAGACGTGGAGGATTTTAGTAAATGCTGCTTTGATGTCATACAAGCAAGCCAAATGTGCCCTTCACATTTCCATATCATAAAACTCACGTCATATACAGCGGCAAAGTTTATGATGGCCACATACCCTGGTTTGTTCTGAACAGAATGAGCCTGTTTGTCTATTGTGAAGAAGATTTACTGCGGAAAATGCACCCATGACTCCTTTCTATGCGCACCAAAATTACGATCCATTTCTCTGAATTGCCTTGTGAAAGCCTGGCACTGTAAGATCCTATTTTATAATTTCGTGAGTGATGTAGGTAACAGAACGAGCTTTTAAAATGGGCAGTTTTTGGATTGCGTAAACAACACCAGTAATTGGGTGATGGCAGGAACGGAGGGTTGTGTTCAACTCTAGTACTTCTACTGTAGGAGAGGTTATAAACATTTTTAGGTCCTTATAGTTTAATGCTTTTTTTTTAGTCATAAGAAATTCCTTGAAATAACTTAGGAACTGCTCACACTTTGGAGAGGTGTGTGGCCACTTGAAGATACCAGTTAGTCTTCTCACTCAAACCTTTGTCATTTTTATGTCTTATGTTGCACCTACCCCACATTTTCCATGAATGTTCGTATGTTACTGAATGTATCCAGAGTATTTTCAGATTTCGTTATCAACAAATGCGGCAAATTGTACAGAAAATGTCAAATGCACATTAAATCAACAGTGTCATGTTTGGATTCAGTCTTGTGTCAGGAGAACTGTTGTGTCCCCCTAATCTCCAAATTGTTCCCTTTTAAATGATACCATGTTTATGCATTTATTATTTCTTCTGTAAGAAACATTTAAATGTAGCCCTATCCTTATAGGCCAATTCCCACAAGTGTAAAGGGTTAACTAAATTGTAGGTGTCTCACCAGTAGTCGTAAGTGTCGTCCCAGTTGTCAAAGTGAACCAGGAAGTGATTGTCCACGATGTCGGCCACCGAGGCCACACACACCAGGCATGGATTCTTTCTGTCCACTGCCTCCAGTTTCATGCCCACCTGAAACTTAGAGGTGCTCGTAGTCTGTTGACACAGAGAGACAAATCACAAAAGGGCTTCATACTTTCTGACTTTAAACTTAAAAGAAGAAATCATGCATTCATGTCAATGGAGGATTTAAGTAAATATTGACATACCATACACAGATTCTACCCTTAACCCTTAAGAAAAAACACATGAATTTCACACGTGATAACATGGTTTAATTTAAAGCAACATTTGATAACTTGAAATTACACGTGACAATATTTGAGCACTTAACATGAAAAAAATGTAAGCACGTGAAACCCCAGGTGTCAAATGTAATTGAGAATATTTCACTTTAACTGCAGGTTTTGTCTAGTTCCCGGTTTTCACAGAAACATTCTTAGAACGCTGTGCCATGCTCCCCTGTAGGTTTTTGTGTAGTTACAGTGAAAATACAGCAAATCTACAATAAGTTACTGTATTTGTACAGCTAAATTAAGGTGTTAATGTTAAAAGGACAGTAAGAGAGTAAAACCTCACTTGGGATTTGAACTCACAACTTCTTGGTTGCTACTGTAGCTTCCTTCCTGTAAGTTCCTGATGTGCCACCACGTCTATGGGTATAATGGATTGTCTATACAATTCCCTCAGAAAGAATTCACACCCCTTTCATTTTTCCAGAATTTGTTGTGTTACAGCTTGAATTGAATATTTATACAATTTTGATTTTCTGTACAGTTGAAGTCAGAAGTTTAAATACACCTTAGCCAAATACATTTAAACTCAGTTTTTCACAATTCCTGACATTTAATCCAAGTAAAAATTCCCTGTTTTAGGTCAGTTAGGATCACCACTTTATTTTAAGAATGTGAAATGTCAAAATAATAGTAGAGAATTATTTATTTCAGCTAATTTCTTTCATCACATTCCCAGTGGGTCAGAGGTTAACATACACTCAATTAGTATTTGGTAGCATTGCCTTTAAATGCTGAATGAATCCAAGATGGCGTAGCAGTAAGTCGTCCTGTTGTGTCATGTCCCATGTATATATCGTTTCTTTTTCGTTTTTTACATATTTTTCTTCGCATATCTCTTTAAGAACATTTTGCTAAACCTAAGCTTCCAAATACTCTCCTGCAACCCGCCTCACCCAATGTAGCTATTTTTCCTGAAGTATTTATATTTACTTCGGAACCGGAACCCCTCAACTGAAGCTAGCCAGCTAACCACCAGCTATGCTAGCGGTCTTCAGCTAACCGGTCATCAGCTAACCTTCAGCCTGGAAAGCTCTCGCCAGTTCGAACAACGCGACTCTAACCAGAACATAACGGACCTATTTATTTTTCATCCCCGGATTCCCACCGCAAACGGAACATTTTTTCAGCTGGATCTTCACAACTAGCTAGCTAGCGTTTCCACCCACTTAGCTTGAAGCTAGCCCGGTCAGAGCACCTGTAGCATACTCCTGGGCTACAATACCTGGGCCCACGACCGGTCTATCGATGTCACCGCATGAAGAGGAATAAACAGACTCACCCCATCGCGACGTCCCCCAAAGGCTAACTCTCTAGCCCTCGCTATCTCTCTGCTTGCTAATTCGGCCTGCTAACTGCTAGCTTGTCTAGCTCCGGTCCGCTAACTGCTACCTTGTATAGCCCGGGCCTAAGAACTGTTAGCTTGTTAGCACAGGCCTGCTAACCGTCTGAATCGCCGCGTCCCAAACACTCACTAGACCCATATGTACTCTCTATCTCTTTTCGATTTTTATTTTGTTTATACCTTCCGGAAACCTGCCTCACCCAATGTGATACGGAATCGCTATTATTTTTAATTTTTTAGAACACACTCAAGAACCTCCAGACGCTAACCAGCTAACTAGCTACAAGCTATTTAGTCATTGTTAGTTTTTTTTAACCTGGATAACACTCGCCAGTCCAGCTTCCCTGCCCATCCACCGCTGCCCCCTGGACACTGATCTCTTGGCTACATAGCTGATGCACGCTGGAGTGTCCATTAATCACGGTACTCCATTCTGCTTGTTTGTTTTATCTGTCGGCCCCGTTGCCTAGTCAACGCCATTTTACCTGCTGTTTGTTGTGCTAGCTGATTAGCTGTTGTTGTCTCACCTACCGTTTTAGCTAGCTTTCCCAATTCAACACCTGTGATTACTGTATGCCTCGCTGTATGTCTCTCTCAAATGTCAATATGCCTTGTATACTGTTGTTCAGGTTAGTTATCATTGTTTTAGTTCACAATGGAGCCCTAGTTCCACTCTTCATACCCCTGTTACCTCCTTTGTCCCACCTCCCACACATGCGGTGACCTCACCCATTACAACCAGCATGTCCAAAGATACAACCTCTCTCGTCATCACCCAGTGCCTGGGCTTACCTCCGCTGTACCCGCACCCCACCATACCCCTGTCT
The DNA here is from genome assembly GCF_023373465.1 of Oncorhynchus keta. Classification (NCBI taxonomy): domain Eukaryota; kingdom Metazoa; phylum Chordata; class Actinopteri; order Salmoniformes; family Salmonidae; genus Oncorhynchus; species Oncorhynchus keta. The sequence goes on along the minus strand of NC_068424.1, from coordinate 22,280,717 downwards.
GCACATTATGCCCTGAATATATTCTACCATACCCAGAAACCTGCTCCTCTTATTCTCTGTCCCCAACGCTCTAGGCGACCAGTTTTGATAGCCTTTAGCCGCACCCTCATAATACTCCTTCTCTGTTCCTCGGGTGATGTGGAGGTAAACCCAGACCCTGCATGTCCCCAGGCACCCTCATTTGTTGACTTCTGTGATCGAAAAAGCCTTGGTTTCATGCATGTCAACATCAGAAGCCTCCTCCAAGTTTGTTTTACTCACTGCTTTAGCACACTCTGCTAACCCTGATGTCCTTGCCGTGTCTGAATCCTGGCTCAGGAAGGCCACCAGAAATTCAGAGATTTCCATACCCAACTATAACATCTTCCGTCAAGATAGAACTGCCAAAGGGGGAGGAGTTGCAGTCTACTGCAGAGATAGCCTGCAAAGTAATTTCATACTTTCCAGGTCCATACCCAAACAGTTCGAACTACTAATTTGGAAAATTACTCTCTCCAGAAATAAGTCTCTCACTGTTGCCGCCTGCTACCGACCCCCCTCAGCTCCCAGCTGTGCCCTGGACACCATTTGTGAATTGATCGCCCCCCATCTAGCTTCAGAGTTTGTTCTGTTAGGTGACCTAAACTGGGATATGCTTAACACCCCGGCAGTCCTACAATCTAAGCTAGATGCCCTCAATCTCACACAAATCATCAAGGAACCCACCAGGTACAACCCTAACTCTGTAAACAAGGGCACCCTCATAGACGTCATCCTGACCAACTGGCCCTCCAAATACACCTCCGCTGTCTTCAACCAGGATCTCAGCGATCACTGCCTCATTGCCTGTATCCGCCACAGAGCCGCAGTCAAACGACCATCCCTCATCACTGTCAAACGCTCCCTAAAACACTTCTTTGAGCAGGCCTTTCTAATCGACCTGGCCCGGGTATCCTGGAAGGACATTGACCTCATCCCGTCAGTTGAGGATGCCTGGTCATTCTTTAAAAGTAACTTCCTCAACATTTTAGATAAGCACGCTCCGTTCAAAAAATGCAGAACTAAGAACAGATACAGCCCTTGGTTCACTCCAGACCTGACTGCCCTCGACCAGCACAAAAACATCCTGTGGCGGACTGCAATAGCATCGAATAGTCCCCGTGATATGCAACTGTTCAGGGAAGTCAGGAACCAATACACGCAGTCAGTCAGGAAAGCTAAGGCCAGCTTCTTCAGGCAGAAGTTTGCATCCTGCAGGTCCAACTCCAAAAAGTTCTGGGACACTGTGAAGTCCATGGAGAACAAGAGTACCTCCTCCCAGCTGCCCACTGCACTGAGGCTAGGTAACACTGTCACCACCGATAAATCCATGATCCATAAAACTTCAATAAGCATTTCTCAACGGCTGGCCATGCCTTCCGCCTGGCTACTCCAACCTCGGCCAACAGCTGGGGCCCCCGCAGCTCCTTGCCCAAGCCTCTCCAGGTTCTCCTTTAGCCAAATCCAGATAGCAGATGTTCTGAAAGAGCTGCAAAACCTGGACCCGTACAAATCAGCTGGGCTTGACAATCTGGACCCTCTATTTCTGAAACTATCCGCCGCCATTGTCGCAACCCCTATTACCAGCCTGTTCAACCTCTCTTTCATATCGTCTGAGATCCCCAAGGATTGGAAAGCTGCCGCAGTCATCCCCCTCTTCAAAGGGGGAGACACCCTGGACCCAAACTGTTACAGACCTATATCCATCCTGCCCTGCCTATCTAAGGTCTTTGAAAGCCAAGTCAACAAACAGGTCACTGACCATCTCGAATCCCACCGTACCTTCTCCGCTGTGCAATCTGGTTTCCGAGCCGGTCACGGGTGCACCTCAGCCACACTCAAGGTACTAAACGATATCATAACCGCCATCGATAAAAGACAGTACTGTGCAGCCGTCTTCGTTGACCTTGCCACGGCTTTCGACTCTGTCAATCACCATATTCTTATCGGCAGACTCAGTAGCCTCGGTTTTTCGGATGACTGCCTTGCCTGGTTCACCAATTACTTTGCAGACAGAGTTCAGTGTGTCAAATCGGAGGGCATGCTGTCCGGTCCTCTGGCAGTCTCTATGGGGGTGCCACAGGGTTCAATTCTCGGGCCGACTCTTTTCTCTGTATATATCAATGATGTTGCTCTTGCTGCGGGCGATTCCCTGATCCACCTCTACGCAGACGACACCATTCTATATACTTTCGGCCCGTCATTGGACACTGTGCTATCTAACCTCCAAACGAGCTTCAATGCCATACAACACTCCTTCCGTGGCCTCCAACTGCTCTTAAACGCTAGTGAAACAAAATGCATGCTTTTCAACCGATCGCTGCCTGCACCCGCATGCCCGACTAGCATCACCACCCTGGATGGTTCCGACCTTGAATATGTGGACATCTATAAGTACCTAGGTGTCTGGCTAGACTGCAAACTCTCCTTCCAGACTCATATCAAACATCTCCAATCGAAAATCAAATCAAGAATCGGCTTTCTATTCCGCAACAAAGCCTCCTTCACTCACGCCGCCAAGCTTACCCTAGTAAAACTGACTATCCTACCGATCCTCGACTTCGGCGATGTCATCTACAAAATGGCTTCCAACACTCTACTCAGCAAACTGGATGCAGTCTATCACAGTGCCATCCGTTTTGTCACTAAAGCACCTTATACCACCCACCACTGCGACTTGTATGCTCTAGTCGGCTGGCCCTCGCTACATATTCGTCGCCAGACCCACTGGCTCCAGGTCATCTACAAGTCCATGCTAGGTAAAGCTCCGCCTTATCTCAGTTCACTGGTCACGATGGCAACACCCATCCGTAGCACGCGCTCCAGCAGGTGTATCTCACTGATCATCCCTAAAGCAAACACCTCATTTGGCCGCCTTTCGTTCCAGTACTCTGCTGCCTGTGACTGGAACGAACTGCAAAAATCGCTGAAGCTGGAGACTCTGTGTTGTCTGCTCACACTGCTATGCTTTATCTTGGCCAGGTCGCAGTTGCAAATGAGAACTTGTTCTCAACTAGCCTGCCTGGTTAAATAAAGGTGAAATATTATTATTTATTTTTTAATTGTTTAACTTGGGTCAAACGTTTTGGATAGCCTTCCACAAGCTCCCCACAATAAGTTGGGTGAATTTTGACCCATTCCTCCTGACAGAGCTGGTGTAACTGAGTCAGGTTTGAAGGCCTCCTTGCTCGCACACGCTTTTTCAGTTCTGCCTGCACATTTTCTATAGGATTGAGGTTGGGGCATTGTGATGGCCACTCCAATACCTTGACTTTGTTGTACTTAAGCCATTTTGCCACAACTTTGGAAGTATGCTTGGGGTCATTGTCCACTTGGAAGACATATTTGCGACCAAGCTTTAACTTCCTGACTGATATCTTGATATGTTGCTTGAATAGATCTACAATTTTCCTTCCTCATGAAGCCATCTATTTTGTGAAGTGCACCAGTCCCTCCTGCAGCACAGAACCCCCACAACATGATGCTGCCACCACCGTGCTTCACGGTTGGGATGGTGTTCTTCGGCTTGCAAGCCTTCCCCTTTACCTTCAAACATAACGATGGTAATTATGGCCAAACAGTTCCATTTTTGTTTCATCAGACCAGAGGACATTTCTCCAAAAACTACGATCTTTGTCAGTTGCAGACTGTAGTCTGGCTTTTTTTTATGGCGGTTTTGGAGTAGTGGCTTCTTCTTTGCTGAGCGGCCTTTCAGGTTATGTCGATATAGGACTCGTTTTACTGTGGATATAGATACTTTTGTTCCCGTTTCACCTCTTGTTTGAGTTGATCAATGTTTCTGCAGTGCCACCATGTTCATAGTTATTTCTTGGAACATGTATTAACACACTATAAGGTTATGATTGGGTTACAGTGTTGTTCTCTGGGGTACAAAAAAAGTCTAAGGTACACTTCACAGGCACACATATGAACTCAATTGGTATAGTTCGGTACATTGTAGGTATAATGTGACATTTTTCTACCCAATATTTCTAATATAAAAGGCACGATCATCACTGCGCTTTGATAAGTGAGGGCAATGTACTGGTGGGGCTCATTAGCATATTTTGTGGCATGGTCAAATACATACCAATACCAGTCAAAAGTTTGGACACACCTACTCATTCAAGGGTTTTTCTTTATTTTAACTATTTTCTACATTGTAGAATAATAGTGAAGACATCAAAACTGTTAAATAACACATATGGAATCATGTAGTAACCAAAAAAGTGTTTATAGTAGCCAGCCTTTGCATTGATGACAGCTTTGCACATTCTCTCAACCAGCTTCAAGAGGAATGCTTTTCCAACAGTCTTGAAGGAGTTCCCACATTAGCTAAGCACTTGTTGGCTGCTTTTCCTTCACTCTGCAGTTCAAATCATCCCAAACCATTTCAATTGGGTTGAGGTCGGATGATTGTGGAGGCCAGGTCATCTGATGCAGCACTCCATCACTCTCCATCTTGATCAAATAGCCCTTACACAACCTGGAGGTGTGTTGGGTCATTGTCCTGTTGAAAAACAAATGATAGTCCCACTAAGCCCAAACCAGATGGGATTGTGTATCGCTGCAGAATGTGGTAGCAATGCTGGTTAACTGTGCCTTGAATTCTAAATAAATCACCAACAGTGTCACCAGCAAAGTACCCCCACATCATCACACCTTCTCCATGCTTCACGGTGTGAACCCCACATGCGGAGATCATCCGTTCACCTACTCTGCGTCTCAAAGACGTGGTGGTTGGAACCAAAGATCTCAAATTTGGACTCAGACCAAAGGACATATTTTCACCGGTCTAATGTCCATTGCTCGTGTTTCTTGGCCAAAGTAAGTCTCTTCTTCTTTTGTGTCCTTTAGTAGTGGTTTCTTTGGAGCAATTCGACCATGAAGGCCTGACACAGGCAGTCTCCTCTGAACAGTTGATGTTGAGATGTGTCTGTTACGTGACCGCTGTGAAGCATTTATTTGGGCTGCATTTTCTGAGGCTGGTAACTCTAATGAACTTATCCTCTGCAGCGAGGTAACCCTGGTTATTCCTTTCCTGTGAAGGTCCTCACGAGAGACAGTTTGTGCGACTGCTCTTGAAGAAACTTTCAAAGTTTTTGAACTTTTCCGAATTGACGGTCCTTTTTGTCTTTAATTTTACAATACCCTATCGTTTCTCTTTGTGCTGTTCTTGCCATAATATGGACCTGGTCTTTTACCAAATAGGGCTATCTTCAGTATACCACCCCTACCTTGTTCCAACGCATTAAGAAGGAAAGAAATTCCACAAATTAACAAGGCACCCCTGTTCATTGAAATGCATTCCAGCTGACTACCTCATGAAACTGGTTGAGAGAATGCCAAGAGTGTGCAAAGCTGTCATCAAGGCAAAGGCTGACTACTTCAAAAAATCTCAAATATAAAATATATTTAGATTTGTTTAACACTTTTTTGGTTACTACATGATTTCATATGTGTTATTTCATAGTTTTGATGTCTTCACTATTATTCTACACTATTATGTAGAAAATAGTAAAGATAAAGAAAAACCCTTGATTGAGTAGGTGTTGTGACAGGCAGGCACTGTATGTATGTGTGTCAACCGGCAGTGTAAGTGTTTGATGGTTATGCCGATGCAAATTGAGCACCTTCGTTGACATGGTCTGTTCTGCAACCTTTGTAAGAGCAGTTGTCTCTTATGAACATCACTGTAAATAGGTTATTGTGCATTTTCCAGCAATGGAAACTAGTTGAACTGGAAACCATTTGTCAGTAAGTTGATGTAAAATTCACAATAACTTACTTGCAAAATTCACTGACTTATCTGTTGACAACATGCAACATTAATTGCTGATTGGCAGCATGGTGTCGCAGTGGCAGCCTATCAGAATATTGCAGGCGTGGTTTATTGGATGTGTGTCTTTCTGCTAGTACTTTCTGGTCTCCCATGAGAGGGAATGTCATCCCAGTTAATGTGTTCTGTTGTATTCTGTTCATAAACACTAAGCTTGTACATTGTCAGTTCTCTAGTCTATGCAAATAACACAAAAGAGCCATACAATGTTCTGGTGACATAGCAAAAAATTCAGGTTGCTGGCATCCCCTTGTGTGAAAAATGATTCACATGTGGAATTGTGTTTCTGGAACAATTCACGTGAAATTTCATATGTGAAATCATGTGCTTTTTGGAACACTTCACATGAGAATATGTTTTTACATGTTGTCACGTGTAATTTCATGTTATCACATGTGTATACCCATGTCACATTTATTTTAACATGTGCTCACGCTGTCACGTTTAATTTCATCAAATTGTCACGTTTCATTTCATCTTATCACGTTGCTTTACATAAGATCACAGCATCACATGAAATTCATGTGTTTTTTCCTTAAGGGTGAGGATGTTCTCAAAACATTTATTTTACCAGTCGTCAGAATGTCACGCGATGGTCCCAGATGTCCCAAACAATCATAAGTAAAGTAATGGTATAGGGGTTTTAAAGTAAGTGGTATGCTGTTCAGATAAAATATGACCCCACCTGGGACTCAGAATCTATGGATTTGAGGTGCACTGATCTTTCTGCTGCACCTCAGTGTCTAACATTCCCCTACACATTCATTAACTATTATACATCTCTGCACTTAGTGCCAGTTAATCTCACTATTGTCTCTCTCATCATCAATGTACTTATTTCAGCAATATGAGGGTTTTCTGTATAGTTGTCTAATGTTGGTGGGGCATAGTATTCTGTTTCAATGTTACTTCTGAATCCTTATGATATATATAACAGTTTTTCTTGTGTATTTTTAAGGAAGCTGAGATTTACTTTGAAATCTAAAGTGTCGGGAATACAGGTGAAATCAGTCATTTTACAAGAGGTTGTGTGTTTAAATCCCACTTTGAATAATAATTACTGTATCAATAAAACATACACAATGTAGTCATGTATGTCAAAGTGTGTCAAATATGTCATTTGAAAACACAGTTAAAAGTAATGTGTGTATCATAATGACACATTTTTCCAAAAACACATTTTCACATGTGAAGTGAAACGTGAAATGTCACACTTGAAGTGAAATGTGAAATGTCACACTTGAAGTGAAATGTGAAATGTCACACTTGAAGTGAAATGTTACATGTAAAGTGTTCCAAAAACACATTTTCACATGATTCCGGATGTGTGATTTCATTTCCATAAGGGAAAGGCTTGAGTGCACAAACGTTGAGTTTTAACACGAGATATGACCATATAATTTATAATTTCCCTTCATCAATTTCCTTTCATTAAAATCAAGCAGTATCTCACATGTCTTCAACCCTCAGGGTAATACTACTTTGTACATACGTATATATGACAATATAGTGGAAATATTGTGGCATGATTTGAAAATCATCTACTACTATGACAAGTCAATATAAATTTCAGCTTTTGTAAGTGTAAAAAAACTACAGGAAGTAAAGTGGTGCATCTCTGCCACAGTGGGAGGGAGCTTTACAACAGCCACTGGGACATATTGTTCTGTTCTGCTGTGTGAATGAAAGTCAGCATTTGGCCCCAGCTGTCTTTACAGGTGAAAGTAGAACTAAGCCTCCATTGACTCCCGCACCCCAACCAAGCACTTACACCATTTTGGGATTTAAACAGATTCTTTGGTGCAGCTTCAGCATTGCAAGCCTCTTGGTATTTCTCCCAGTTAAACTCGCTTTCATTGTAGCCTGAAAATAAATGGTGCAGAGAGAGAGGGTGAGAGAAAGAAGGGGAGAAAGAAAATGGAGAGAGAGAGAAGGGTGGAGAAAGAGAACAAAAAAAATAAATGGGGATTAGGGTGCTAGGCGCCCCACCGCTGGTAAATCACCACTCCAGGAAATATCATTATTTATTTGTATTTATTGTATATTCATTTTTATATATTTTTTAAAATACTGATTTCTAATATTTTACTGAGTTTCAGTTCATATAAGGAAATCAGAAAATTGAAATAAATGAATGAATTAGGCCCTAATCTATGGATTTCACATTACTGGGCAGGGCCACAACCATGATCCACTGGGGAACCAGGCCCAGCCAATCAGAATGAGTTTTTCCCCACAAAGGACAAATATAAATATTCCTCAGTTTTATCAGCTGTCCCGGTGGCTGGTCTCCGACGACAAGGACCATGTGAAAATAATATATCAGAGCCAGCACAGTTTGGTTTGGGTCAGCACGATAGTCACGAGTCACAGTGAAATGGATAAAGACAAAAGGTTAACAGTGTGCTGATCTGCTGTAGCTCACCTTTTGGTGGGTGGAGCTGGTGTCCTGTCGACTCGCACCATCCGGCTGGCCTGATATCCGGAGAGTCTGCGTTTACCCAGAAGTCATAGCATTCTGAGTAGCTGTCGATGTGGAGACGTAATCGGTAACCAATCACCTTTGAAAAACAAAACACAGTATTATGTATGGATGGACATGCAGTCACTATCCCAAACATCAATCCATGGCATGATGTAATTCTGCTTTGTATTCCCATGACCAATAGTGCAGGCTACTTGAAGGGCCTTGCTCTTAACAGCAATCATTTTCCCACTGCAAATTTTATGAGACTATGACGCAAAATAATGTCTGCTAATGTCAATCTTGTACATTTGTAAAGTGGTCGATGTCATACGTACATGCCAGGTGCTAACGTCTTGTACATTTAAACACAAAAGGGATGACATCAAAAACAGATCGACAACACAAAACTACCAAGGGCTTTGTTAGTGACAGTTAAGGGCGATCATTTCCTCCACCCAATACAGTGGCGCCTGGACTGCAATCACAGATCCAATTACAGTGACCTGCCCAGTGTGCTGGGAGAGCCCTTGGTTGAGGCTGGTCTGGAGCTGGGCCAGCTCGCTGACGGCTGCAGCTCACCTCTGCCACGGACAGGATGCAGAACATAGAGGGGTGCAGAGGGTCGATCCCCTCCAGCCTCATCCCCGCCTTGAAACCATTTCTGCTAAGGGGGAACGACTGGGCCTGGGATGGAGGGAGGGAGAAAGGGATGAAGACAAAGTGAGTGTGGGAGAGGAGAAAAGAGAGTGAATGTGATGGAGACAACAAAGGACAGAGAGGGAAGGAAAGAGCAGAGAAAGCGAAAAAGGAGACCACAAAAATAACTTACAGGAAAGCAGGAGAATAAACCAAATATTGATGAATAAAATATCCTCTCCAGAAAAGCCATTCATATAAGTCATGGCGGTTGGACCGCCACACTCAAGTGTCTCAACAGCACGGTTGCCATAGAAATGAGTGTTTGTGCCTCCGACGGAACAGATGTCCCGTCAAATCCCTTCATAGAAAATTTCTTCCACCACACCGCGTGTTTGTAGCGGAGGAATTAGTTCAGCATGAATCATTGTCAGGGAGAGGGGGGGGGGGCTGATAAACAGTGGAGCATTGCACCAGGCAGCAACTCTCCTGTAAGGAACACACAACAAACGCAGTGCTGGTCCAAAGGCTGGATAAGTCCTACAATGGCATAGGAAAAACTGCCCTACAAGTCTTGCATAGCCAGATCACATATCCTTGCATTCCCTCTGTATCCTTGTTCTCTAGGAGAAGCTTGAAGCCTGGCAGGTGAAGCTACTCCCCTTTAGACTATACAGGCTCTGGGGCAGTGGCACACCTTGATACTTGAACTATTTTAGTGCCAATTGTCAAATCCTTGCTTAATCTTCCCTGCGGTCTAATAGGTGTGCTGCGACAGAGAAGTCCGACTGTCCTCAAAGGCAGTTATTAGAAACAATAGACACCCTGGTATCCACCACACACACACACACACTGGGATTTTCTTCTATTTTACAGGCCCCCGTCAGCCCATTAGAAATAAATGCTGTAGAAAAGCAGCAGGAAAGGCGAGGCTGGGTGTGGGATTTTTCTGCAGTTTTAGCACATTCTCCTCCCTCTCTCATCTGAAATCTGCCTGCGTGGCCTACAACTCCAGCTACTGAGATAGGGAAAGCCTTTAATGAAGGACAACGGCTTGCAATTTGATTTGCTCAAAACAAAACAGACACATTGACATTAATCACGTGGAGAAGATTGCATTGCAGTTTAAACCATGTACTGTCCTGCAGTTTAAGGTCCCCAACATCCTTATTTTTAAATCAACAGACTATGTTTTTAACATCATGCAGCTGGCTTATGGCCTTAAAATGCAAATCATAACTTTATTGCCTGTATAGTTCAGTAAATGACATCTCGGACTGAAAACAGAGGGACTACTTGAACTTGCTACGATGTGGACTGGAGTCAGGCTATAGTAGTAGATACATTGCATTCGGAAAGTATTCAGACCCCTTCCCTTTTTCCACATTTTGTTATGTTACAGCCTTATTGTAAAATGGATTAAATAAAATTACAAATCTTCATCAATCTACACACAATGTCACGTAATGACAAAGCAAAAACAGGTTTTTAGAAATGTTTGCACATTTATTACAAAAAAAACAGAAATACCTTATTTAAATAAGTATTCAGAACCTTTGCTATGAGACTTGAAATTGAGCTCAGGTGCATTCTGTTTCCATTGATCATCCTTGAGATGATCAACTTGATTGGAGTCCACCTGTGGTGAATTCAATTCAATGGACATGATTTGGAAAGGCACACACCTATCTATATAAGATCCCACAGCTGACCGTGCATGTCAGAGCAAAAACCAAGCCTTAAGGTCGAAGGAATTATCCGTAGAGCTCAAAGACAAGATTGTGTCAGTACCTAAACCGTTCTGCAGCATTGAAGGTCCCCAAGAAAACAGTGGCCTCCATCATTCTTAAATGGAAGAAGTTTGGAACCACCAAGTCTCTTCCAAGTGCTGGCCGCCCGGCAAAAATTAAAAATTGGGGGACAAGAGCCTTGTGGCCAAGAACCTGATGTTCACTAACGGAGCTCCAGGGTTCCTCTGTGGAGATGGGAGAACCTTCCAGAAGGACAACCATCTCTGCAGTACTCCACCAATCAGGCCTTTATGGTAGTGGCCGGACGGAAACCACTCCTCTCTCAAATGTCAATATGCCTTGTATACTGTTGTTCAGGTTAGTTATCATTGTTTTAGTTTACAATGGAGCCCCTAGTTCCACTCTTCATACCTCTGATACCTCCTTTGTCCCACCTCCCACACATGCGGTGACCTCACCCATTATAACCAGCATGTTCAGAGATACAACCTCTCTTATCATCACCCAGTGCCTTGGCTTACCTCCACTGTACCCGCACCCCACCATACCCCTGTCTGCACATTACGCCCTGAATATATTTTACCACGCCCAGAAATCTGCTCCTTTTATTCTTTGTCTCCAACGCTCTAGGCGACCAGTTTTGATAGCCTTTAGTCGCACCCTCATCCTACTCCTCTGTTCCTCGGGTGATGTGGAGGTAAACTCAGGCCCTGCATGTCCCCAGACACCCTCATTTGTTGACTTCTGTGATCGAAAAAGCCTTGGTTTCATGCATGTCAACATCAGAAGCCTCCTCCCTGAGTTTGTTTTACTCACTGCTTTAGCACACCCTTATGTCCTTGCCGTGTCTGAATCCTGGCTTAGGAAGGCCACCAAAAATTTGGAGATTTCCGTACCCAACTATAACATTTTCCGTCAAGATAGAATTGCCAAAGGGGGAGGAGATGCATTCTACTGCAGAGAAAGCCTGCAAAGTAATGTCATACTTTCCAGGTCCATACCCAAACATTTCGAAACTTCTAATTTTAAAAATTAATCTCTCCAGAAATAAGTCTCTCACTGTTGCCGCCTGCTACCGACCCCTCTCAGCTCCCAGCTGTGCCCTGGACACCATTTGTGAATTGATCGCCCCTCCATCTAGCTTCAGAGTTTGTTCTGTTGGGTGACCTAAACCGGGATATACTTAACACCCCGGCAGTCCTACAATCTAAGCTAGATGCCCTCAATCTCACACAAATCATCAAGGAACCCACCAGGTACAACCCTAAATCCGTAATGATGGGCACCCTCATAGACATTATCCTGACCAACTTGCCCTCCAAATACACCTCTGCTGTCTTCAATCAGGATCTCAGCGATCACTGCCTCATTGCCTGTATCTGCTACGGGTCCGCGGTCAAACGACCACCCCTCATCACTGTAAAACACTCCCTAAAACATTTCTGCAAGCAGGCCATTCTTTTTGTATTTTTTTTATTTTACCCCCTTTTTCTCCCCAATTTCGTGGTATCCAATTGTTAGCAGCTACTATCTTGTCTCATCGCTACAACTCCCGTACGGGCTCGGGAGAGACGAAGGTTGAAAGTCATGCGTCCTCCGGTACACAACCCAACCAAGCCGCACTGCTTCTTAACACAGCGCGCATCCAACCTGGAAGCCAGTCACACCAATGTGTCGGAGGAAACACTGTGCACCTGGCAACCTTGGATAGCGTGCACAGCACCCGGCCCGCCACAGGAGTCTCTGGTGCGCGATGAGACAAGGATATCCCTACATGCCCAACCCTCCCTAACCCGGACGACCGCTATGCCAATTGTGCGTCGCCCCACGGACCTCCCGGTCGCAGCCGGGTACGACAGAGCCTGGGCGCGAACCCAGAGTCTCTGGTGGCACAGCTGGCGCTGCAGTAAAGCGCCCTTAACCACTGAGCCACCCGGGAGTCCTGAGCAGGCCTTTCTAATCGACCTGGCGCGGGTATCCTGGGAGGATATTGACCTCATTCCGTCAGTTGAGGATGCCCGGTCATTCTTTAAAAGTAACTTCCTCACCATCTTAGATAAGCATGCTCCGTTCAAAAAATGCAGAACTTAGAACAGATATAGCCCTTGGTTCACTCCAGACCAGGAATCAATACACGCAGTCAGTCAGGAAAGCAAAGGCCAGCTTTTTCAAGCAGAATTTCAAACTCTAAAAAGTTCTGGGACACTAAAGTCCATGGAGAACAAGAGCACCTCCTCCCAGTTGCCCACTGCACTGAGGCTAGGTAACACGGTCACCACCGATAAATCCATGATAATCGAAAACTTCAACAAGCATTTCTCAACGGCTGGCCATGCCTTCCTCCTGGCTACCCCAACCTCTGCCAACAGCTGCCCCCCCAGCTACTTGCCCAGGCCTCCCCAGCTTCTCCCTTACCCAAATAGCAGATGTTCTGAAAGAGCTGCAAAACCTGGACCCATACAAATCAGCTGGGCTTGACAATCTGGAACTTCTATTTCTGAAACTATCCGCCGCCATTGTCGCAACCCCTATTACCAGCCTGTTCAACCTCTCTTTCGTATCGTCTGAGATCCCCAAGGATTGGAAAGCTGCCGCGGTCATCCCCCTCTTCAAAGGGGGAGACACCCTAGACCCAAACTGTTACAGACCTATATCCCTCCTGCCCTGCCTATCTAAGGTCTTCGAAAGCCAAGTTAACAAACAGATCACTGACCATCTCGAATCCCACAGTACCTTCTCCGCTGTGCAATCCGGTTTCCAAGACGGTCACGGGTGCACCTCAGCCACACTCAAGGTACTAAGCGATATCATAACCACCATTGATAAAAGACAGTACTGTGCAGCCGTCTTCGTTGACCTGGCCAACGCTTTCGACTCTGTCAATCACCATATTCTTATCGGCAGACTCAGTAGCCTCGGTTTTTCTAATAACTGCCATGCCTGGTTCACCAACTACTTTGTAGACAGAGTTCAGTGTGTCAAATCGGAGGGCATGTTGTCCGGTCCTCTGGCAGTCTCTATGGGGGTACCACAGGGTTCAATTCTCGGGCCGACTCTTTTCTCTGTATATATCAATGATGTTGCTCTTGCTGCGGCCAATTCCCTGATCCCCCTCTACACAGACGACACCATTCTGTATACTTCTGGCCCTTCCTTGGACACTGTGCCATCTAACCTCCAAACAAGCTTCATTGCCATACAACACTCCTTCCGTGGCCTCCAACTGCTCTTAAACGCTAGTAAAACCAAATGCATGCTTTTCAACTGTTCGCTACCTGCACCCGCACGCCCGACTAGCATCACCACCCTGGATGGTTCCAACCTAGAATATGTGGACATCTATAAGTACCTAGGTGTCTGGCTAGACTGTAAACTCTCCTTCCAGACTCATATCAAACATCTCCAATCCAAAATCAAATCTAGAGTTGGCTTTCTATTTCGCAACAAAGCCTCCTTCACTCACACTGCCAAACTTACCCTAGTAAAACTGACTATCCTACCGATCTTCGACTTCGGCGATGTCATCTACAAAATAGCTTCCAATACTCTACTCAGCAACTAGATGCAGTTTATCACAGTGCCATCCGTTTTGTTACTAAAGCACCTTATACCACCCACCACTACAACCTATATGCTCTAGTCGGCTGGCCCTCGCTACATATTCGTCGCCAGACCCACAGGCTCCAGGTCATCTACAAGTCCATGCTAAGTAAAGCTCCGCCTTATCTCAGTTCACTGGTCACGATGGCAACACCCACCCGTAGCACGCGCTCCAGCAGGTGTATCTAACTGATCATCCCTAAAGCCAACACCTCTTTTGGCCGCCTTTCCTTCCAGTTCTCTGCTGCCTGTGACTGGAACAAATAGCAAAAATTGCTGAAGTTGGAGACTTATTTCCCTCACCAACTTTAAACATCTGCTATCTGAGCAGCTAACCGATCGCTGCAGCTGTACATAGTCCATCTGTAAATAGCCCACTCAATTTACCTACCTCATCCCCATACTGTTTTCATCTATTTACTTTCTGCTCTTTTGCACACCAGTATCTCTACTTGCACATGACCATCTGATCATTTATCACTCTAGTGTTAATCTGCTAAATTCTAATTATTCACTCCTATGGCCTATTTATTGCCTACCTCCTCATGCCTTTTGCACACAATGTATATAGACTATTTTTTTCCTACTCTGTTATTGACTTGTTTATTGTTTACTCCATGTGTAACTCTGTGTTGTTGTTTGTTCACACTGCTATGCTTTATCTTGGCCAGGTCGCAGTTGTAAATGAGAACCTGTTCTCAACTAGCCTACCTGGTTAAATAAAGGTGAAATAAAATATAAAATAAATAAATAAACTCCTCAGTAAAAGGCACATGACAGCCCGCTTGGGGTTTGCCAAAAGGCACTTAAACGTCTCTCGGATCATGAGAAACAAGATTCTCTGGTCTGATGAAACCAAGATTGAACTCTTTAGCCTGAATGCCAAGTGTCACATCTGGAGGAAACCTGACACCATCCCTAAGGTGAGGCATGGTGGTGGCAGCATCATGCTGTGGGGATGTTTTTCAGCGGCAGGGACTGGGAGACTAGTCAGGATCGAGGGAAAGATTAACAGAGGAAAGTACAGAGAGATCATTGATGAAAACCTGCTTCAGAGCGCTCCGGACCTTCCAACAGGACAACGACCTGAAGCACACAGCCAAGACAATGCGGGAGTGGCTTCGGGGCAAGTCTCTGAATGTCTTTGAGTGACCAAGCCAGAGCCCGTTCTGGAACCCGATCAAACATATCTGGAAAGACCTGAAAATAGCAGTGCAGCGACACTCCCCATCCAACCTGACAGAGCTTGAGAGGATCTGCAGAGAAGAATGGGAGAAACTCCCCAAATACAAGTGTGCCAAGCTTATAGCTTGATACCCAAGAAAATGATAACAGCCTCAAGTTGCCAAAGGTGCTTCAACAAAGTACTGAGCAAAGGATCTGAATTCTTATGTCAAATGTGATATTTATTTATTTTTACTAGATTTTTGCTTTGTCATGAGGTATTGTGTGTATATTGATGGGAAAAAAACAATTTAATCAATTTTAGAATAAGGCTGTAACATAACAAAATGTGGAAAAAGTCAAGGGGTCTGAATACTTTCTGAATGCACTATATACACCTACTGGTTGATGAAGGTTATTGCTTACCTCAGTGAAGAGTCTTAGGGGAGCTGCTATGACCTTCTTCTCTCCCAGGTATTGATCCCACGACCATGCCTTCTTCTTACCCCTCACTGCTGCACACCACATTGATCTGAATTACACCTTTCCTTATAACACCATGGTTCAGATTCCCGGACCCAGATTAAGTCTACTCCTAGTCTAAAAAGCATTCTCAATGGAGAATTCCTGTGTGTAAATTCATGTATGCATTCTAAATAGCATTTGACAGCAATAAATAATTTGATATGAATTTTACAAAATGGTCTGTGCATTCATATCAATAAGCACTAATACTGTAGCATTAAGTAATGCTCTAATTGTTTTGTTAGTAGTGTTTACATTTCAAGAGTTTACCTTGTGTGCTTGTCACTTTGTTCTTCATTTTTACGGTGTCCTCGTTTGGTCGCTCCTGAAATGACACAGTTGTTAGTTTGCTGACAGAAACTTGGGCAACACAACTTTTCAGCCAACAGGTATAATGTTGTCATGATAATGAGCTCAGGTGCGGTCAGGTCCAGGCCTACTCACTCTTAGACAATATTCCTCCGCCACGCCCTTGCTGAAACTCCTTTTCTTCCTATCCTCTGCCTGCATCATTTGAGACAGGATCGATTCTACAACATGATATACAAACGCAGGCCATTTGAATGCAAAAACAAATCAATTACTATTTAAGTTCCACGGTGTGAGTCGCTTTAAGTTGAGACATCGCAATTTACTCCTATTTGTAAGAACATCTCTTGCATTCTATTTTCACTCTGAACAGACTCAATGAAAGCCACCACCATTCCTTTTATAAAAACATAAAAGTCCTCTGAAGTTTACCCATATAATGCAAAGCAAATGACATTTTACTTGAATTGTTCACTGGGCGCATACGCAGCTTGGCTGTCTTATTGCCTGTTGTAAGAGACAAAGTGAAATGTTTTTTCTCAAGTCTTAGTACAGTAACAACCCCATGATTACTGTATAAAGAGGAAATTAATGCATCTCTCATCTCTTTCTGCAGTATATGATATAAATTGGATTGAGTTCCTGGTAAGAGATAAGGACTGCTTCCCATGAAAGTCAAATTAAGTAAGAGTTGGGTCTGTGGCAGAGGGGGCGGCCGCAGCTGGAGGGGCCCGGATTTCCTAGAAGGCAGTGGGAAGCAGCAACTGTTTGCCTTCCAATGCAGATTAATCGATTGTACTGTAGCTGGCCGGAAACAAAATGGATTCACTGCACTCCGACTCCTGTATATTAATTACTGTATACGATAGTACACTCTCAAATAGGGTTTTGAATGGATTTACAGTGAGTGTAGAAACATTAAGGACACCTGCTCTTTCCATGACAGACTGACCAGTTAACTCCAGGTGAAAGCTATGATCCCTTATTGATATCATTTGTTAAATCCACTTCAAATCAGTGTAGATGAAGGGGAGGAGACAGGTAAAAGAAGGATTATTTTTTCGTCTTGAGACACGGTTTGTATATGTGTGCCATTCAGAGGGGGAATGGGCAAGACAAGATTTAAGTGCCTTTGAACGCGGTATGGTATTAGCTACCAGGCGCACCAGTTTAACTGTGTCAAGAACTGCAACGCTGCTGGGTTTTTCACACTCAACAGTTTCCCATGTGTATCAAGAATGGTCCACCACCTAAAGGACATCCAGCCAACTTGACACAACTGTGGGAAGCATTGGAGTCAACATGGGTCAGCATCCCTGTGAAACGCTTTCGACACCTTGTAGAGTCCATGTCCCAACGAATTGAGGCTGTTCTGAGAGCAAAAGGGGGTCAACTCAATATTAGGAAAGTGCTGTTAATGTTTTGTGCACTCTGTGTATATGGTTTGCAGTTGCTCTGACAAAATAATTGTTGCTTTCTGGCCTTTTTGCAATGTGCCATGGGTGTCCATTTTCGTCTGGCGCTAAGGAGGCGCAAACGCCAGACACATGTTAGTTTTCAATTTCGTTCAAATTGTTAGGGCATTCTCCAGCCCTAACACCAGGTTCTGCAATTTACCTGTCTAACATTAGAGTGCATGAGACAGTTTAAGACTAACAAAAAACAGGTCTTTAAAAGGTAACGCAGTTTATAATCTAATGAATTTTGAGAGCGGAAGCACAGCCTATTCAGCCATGACAGACAGTGACCATGGGGAGAGAACTACATTTTCTGCTGGTAAATCTCGTATTTCAAAACATCATTTTGGGGGGGGGGGGGTTCCCCCCCATTTAATTGAATTAATAATCAAGCATAACCTAACCACACATTAATCAAGGCTGGTTTAGCAACATCACATAGGTGTCTTTTTTCCTGGCCATTAGCCAAAAGAAGCCTTAAATAAAGGGGTTTTAAATTATCTACGGCGAGTGCTTTGTAATATTTTAGGTTTTGCCCTCACACTTTTTCACTATTCACATACCTGCATTTTGCTGGTGCAAGTAGGCTATGCGTACCCATTTTCAAGGAGCACCCCTCGTCCGATTACCAAAAACACGCTCCACCAAACTACGCAGTTCTTCTATAATGCTATATTAACCGCAATTGTTTTTATGAATCTGCTTCGCACAGGCAACGATACAATTGACAAGAGCCTAGTATTTTGTATAGACGTGTGAATGTTATGCGTAAAGGCATTTTAGGCCTGTGCACACAGTGCCATGTAGTTAGAGAAGAGATGTATGATAACATGCTTCTGATCCAATCCTATTTAGAAATATTGTTGTTGGTTTTCAAAAAATAAAATAATAATTTGATTAAAAACCAAACTTATTAGAAATATTCACCATCCATTGGTTTATGCTGAGAAAGTGCATGGCTGAATGCAATGGAATTTCGTCTGTTGTTTCTGGAGAAGTGCCAGTATGATCTTATAAGATGGTTCCATGATGTTTATAGAGCATTACATTTCCGAGCAGTATAAGGGTATAACCATCCATAGACTAAGTTACCTTTTCTGTATTATATGCCCATGGGAAGCAATTATGGTGCCTGTAACTGTAGACAGCATATTTAAAAACAAGTCATTGTTTCGTTTTTGATTAGAATTTGATTAGAACCGCAGCTTTTACCCCCAAGCCACAAGACTGCTAAATAGCTAATCAAATGGCTACCCGGACTACCCGCATAGACTCTTTGTTTCACTAACTCTCTTGCACGGACTATGCGCACGGACTATGCACACACACTGGACTGTACCCACACACTTATGTAACAGGTGTAAAATATACTTTATGTATTTCACCGATAATCCCTCATATTTATTTTAAATTTATTATTTTCAAAGGTATTTTGAGATGGATTACACAACTTTCAAGAGTGAATTATTTGATTGTATTTATTCTAAATTGTGTTAATGCTGTGATGTCATCAACAGGAGCCATGCTTTTTCTCCTCAGTTTGCTCAGAGCGTGAACAGGAGAGGTATGTACATGTTCGTAAATGTTCACAAATGCACAAGAAATGACAAGCAAAAGTTATATCGTCACTGATTTAGTGTTGCATTACTGTTTATAGGAAAATATATTAAAGGTGAATGGGAATAATGTTGGAGTGAAACTTTACAAGGCTAGCCCAGCTACTGTTAGCTTTGTTGTGGGGGAGGCTCTCTTTCAGGTGCAGACAGCATGAGTTCTCTGATGATTTTCTAACGGGTATTCTGCACTGTCTTTTTGACTCCAAGATGGCGTAGCAGTCAGACGTCTTTGTCCTGTCGTGTCCCTTGTATATATCTTTTTTACATATTTTTCTTCGCATATTTTTAAAAATATTTTGCTAAACCTCAATATCTAAATACTCTCCTGCAACGTGCCTCACTCAATGTAGCGTGGATCTACTTTTTTTTCTTCTAAAGTATCTATATTTACTTCGGATCTGGAATCCCTCAACTGAAGCTAGCCAGCTAACTACCAGCTATCAGTCAGCAAACCATTGCCAGCGGTCATCAGCTAACCTTCAGCTCGAATAGCTCTCACCAGTTCGAACAACGTGACTCTAACCAGAGCATAACGGACCTATTATTTTTATCCCCGGATTCCCACCGCAAACTGAACATTTTAATCTGGATCTTCACAACTAGCTATCCGCAACCCCGGATGACTACTCCTGGCTAGCGTTTCCATCCACTTAGCTTGAAGCTAGCACGGCCAGAGCTCCTGTGCTACCACCGAAGCATACTCCTGGGCTACAATATCCGGACCCCTTCTACAGCCGGTATGGGGCATGGAACCCCGCAGATCCCCTACGACTGGAATACCGACAATCTGCCCGAGGACTCCAACAGGCCCCTCAGGCGCGTTGCCCGCTGAAGGCCTATTATGCTAACCAGCTAGGCCTGCTAGCTACCTAGAGCTACTTGGAACCCTACTAATTCCACGACCAGTCTATCGACGTCACCGCATGAAGAGCCAAAAACATACTTAACCCCATCGCGACGTTCCCCAAAGGCTAACTTTCTAGCCCCTGCCATCTGCTTGCTTGCTAACCTGGCCTGCTAACTGCTAGCCTGCCCCGGTCTACTAACTGCTAGCTTGTTAAGCCCCGGCCTACTAACTGTTAGCTTGTTAGCACAGGCCTGCTAACTGTCTGAATCGCCGTGTCCCCAGCCAGCCCAACCACTCACTGGACCCATATTTATTTTCAATCAATTTTAGATTTTCAATTCGAATATACCTTCCGGTAACCTGCCTCCCCAATGTGATACAGAATTGCTATTATTTTTAATTTTAGAAAACATTCAAGAACCTCCAGAAGCTAACCAGCTAATTAGCTACAAGCTGTTTAGTCATTGTTAGCCACAGCTAGCGGCTTTTACCTTCTGCACAGCCAGCCCTCTTTTTAGCCTGGATAATACTCTGTCTACCAGTATCGAATTGTCTCTCCACAACAACGCCGGATTCCTACCGTAATCCCTGGACCACTACTTCTGATCTTCACAGCTAGCTTGCACCCAGTACCGAAGCTATCCCTGAGGCCAACGTCCCGGCCTACTCAGCTGTTCACCCGAACCCCACTCATACACGGCTAGAGCCAAATACTCCACCGGATCCTTGCTGTAAACTCTGGACCTTGGCCACGAAGCTAGCACCAGTTAGCCGTGAGCCAGGCAAATCTCCCTGCTAGCAAACTAAAATATACAACACCTCTTTCGCCATCTGGCTTGGATTCTCTGTCGACACGGCCCCCCGCCGCCGCACCACCACGACTGGTCTGCCGACGAATACTCCATCCACTGTGCCTTCAACCGGCCTCCGTCTGAGCAGACCCCCCCCCCCCCACCAACCCCCGGGCTACAAATGTTAAACGCTGTGTCGCCCGCGTGCTAGCGTAGTGGCAGCTTCCTTGTTCCATCTACTGCTGCCCACTGGACACTATGATCATTTGGCGACATAGCTGATGCCTGCTGGACAGTCCATTAATCACGATACTCCATTATCTTTATTTATGTTTTATCTGTCGGCCCCAACCGCAAACTTAGGCTCTGTGTGTAGTTAATCGGACCCTCTCTGCCTAGTCATCGCCATTTTACCTGCTGTTGTTCTGTTAGCTGACTAGCTGTTGTTGTCTCACCTGTTGTTATAGCAAGCTCTCCCAATCAAGACATGCGATTACTTTATGCCTTGCTGTATGTCTCTCTCAAATACCAATATGCCTTGAATACTGTTGTTCAGGTTAGTTATCGTTGTTTTAGTTTACAATAGAGCTCCTAGTTCCACTCCTCACACTTCTGATACCTCCTTTGTCCCACCTCCCACACATGCGGTGACCTCACCCATTATAACCAGCATGTCCAAAGATACAACCTCTCTCATCATCACCCAGTGCCTGGGCTTACCTCCACCAAACCCCTGTCTGCACATTATGCCCTGAATTTATTCTACCACACTCATAAATCTGCTCCTTTTATTCCTTGTCCCCAACACTCCAGGCGACCAGTTTTGATAGCCTTTAGCCGCACACTCATCCTACTCCTCCTCTGTTTCTCGGGTGATGTGGAGGTAAACCAAGGCCCTGCATGTCCCCATTTGTTGACTTCTGTGATCGAAAAAGCCTTGGTTTCATGCATGTCAACATCAGTAGCCTCCTCCCAAAGTTTGTTTTACTCACTGCTTTAGCACACTCTGCCAACCCTGATGTCAATGCCGTGTCTGAATCCTGGCTTAGGAAGGCCACCAAAAATTCTGAGATTTCCATACCCAACTATAACATCTTCCGTCAAGATAGAACTGCCAAAGGGGGAGGAGTTGCAATCTACTGCAGAGATAGTCTGCAAAGTTCTGTCATAAAGTTCTGTCATACTTTCCAGGTCTATGCCCAAACATTTCGAACTTCTAATTAAAAAAAATTAATCTCTCCAGAAATAAGTCTCTCACTGTTGCCGCTTGCTACTGACCCCCCTCAGCTCCCAGCTGTGCCCTGGATACCATCTGTGAATTGATCGCCCCCCATCTAGCTTCAGAGTTTGTTCTGTTAGGTGACCTAAACTGGGATATGCTTAACACCCCGGCAGTCTGACAATCTAAGCTAGATGCCCTCAATCTCACACTAATCATCAAGGAACCCACCAGGTACAACCCTAAATCCATAAACATGGGCACCCTAATTGACATTATCCTGACCAACTTGCCCTCCAAATACACCTCTGCTGTCTTCAATCAGGATCTCAGCGATCACTGCCTGTATCCGCTACGGGTCCGCGGTCAAACGACCACCCCTCATCACTGTCAAACGCACCCTAAAACATTTCTGCGAGCAGGCCTTTCTAATCGACCTGGCCCGGGTATCCTGGAAGGATATTGACCTCATCCCGTCAGTTGAGGATGCCCGGTCATTCTTTAAAAGTAACTTCCTCACCATCTTAGACAAGCATGCTCCGTTAAAAAAAAATGCAGAACTAAGAACAGATTGGTTAACTCCAGACCAGACTGCCCTCTATTGCGGACTGCAATAGAATCGAATTGTCCCCGCGATATGCAACTGTTCAGGGAAGTCAGGAACCAATACACGCAGTCAGTCAGGAAAGAAAAGGTCAGCTTTTTCAAGCAGAAATTTGCTGTAGCTCTAACTCCAAAATGTTCTGGGACACTAAAGTCCATGGAGAACAAGAGCACCTCCTCCCAGCTGCCCACTGCACTGAGGCTAGGTAACACGGTCACCACCGATAAATCCATGATAATCGAAAACTTCAACAAGCATTTCTCAACGGCTGGCCATGCCTTCCTCCTGTCTACCCCAACCTCGGCCAACAGCTCCACCCCCCCGCAGCTACTCGCCCACTCCTCCCCAGCTTCTCCTTTACCCAAATCCAGATAGCAGATGTTCTGAAAGAGCTGCAAAACCTGGACCCATACAAATCAGCTGGGCTTGACAATCTGGACCCTCTATTTCTGAAACTGTCTTCCGCCATTGTCGCAACCCCTATTACCAGCCTGTTCAATCCCCCCTCGTATCATCTGAAATCCCCAAGGATTGGAAAGCTGCCGCGGTCATCCCCCTCTTCAAAGGGGGAGACACCCTAGACCCAAACTGTTACAGACCTATATCCATCCTGCCCTGCCTATCTAAGGTCTTCGAAAGCCAAGTCAACAAACAGATCACTGACCATCTCGAATCCCACCGTACATTCTCCACTGTGCAATCCGGTATCCGAGCCAGTCACGGGTGCACCTCAGCCACGCTCAAAGTACTAAACAATATCATAACCACCATCGATAAAAGACAGTACTGTGCAGCCGTCTTCGTTGACCTGGCCAAGGCTTTCGACTCTGTCAATCACCATATTCTTATCGGCAGACTCAGTAGCCTCGGGTTTTTCTAATAACTGCCTTGCCTGGTTCACCAACTACTTTGAAGACAGAGTTCAGTGTCAAATCGGAGGGCATGTTGTACAGTCCTCTGGCAGTCTCTATGGGGGTACCACAGGGTTCAATTCTCAGGCCGACTCTTTTCTCTGTATATATCAATGATGTTGCTCTTGCTGTGAGCGATTCCCTGATCCACCTCTACGCAGACGACACCATTCTATATACTTTCGGCCCGTCATTGGACACTGTGCTATCTAACCTCCAAACGAGCTTCAATGCCATACAACACTCCTTCCGTGGCCTCCAACTGCTCTTAAACGCTAGTAAAACCAAATGCATGCTTTTCAACCTTTCGCTGCCTGAACCCACACGCCGACTAGCATCACCACCCTGGATGGTTCCGACCTAGAATATGTGGACATCTAAGTACCCAGGTGTCTGGCGAGACTGCAAACTCTCCCTCCAGATATCAAACATCTCCAATCCAAAATCAAATCTAGCTTTCTATTTCGCCACAAAGCCTCCTTCACTCACGCCGCAAAACTTACCCTAGTAAAACTGACTATTCTACCGATCCTCGACTTCGGCGATGTCATCTACAAAATAGCTTCCAATACTCTACTCAGCAAACTAGATGCAGTTTATCACAGTGCCATCTGTTTTGTTACTAAAGCACCTTATACCACCCACCACTGCGACCTGTATGCTCTAGTCGGCTGGCCCTCGCTACATGTTCTATGCCAGACCCAGTGGCTCCAGGTCATCTACAAGTCTATGCTCAGGAAAACTCCGCCTTAGTTCACTGTTCACAATGGCAACACCCACCCGTAGCACGCGCTTCAGCAGGTGTATCTCACTGATCATCCCTAAGGCCAAAACCTCATTTGGCCGCCTTTCCTTCCAGTTCTCTGCTGCCTGCGACTGGAACGAATTGCAAAAATTGCTGAAATTGGAGACTTTTATTTCCCTCACCAACTTTAAACATCTGCTATCTGAGCAGCTAACAGATCGCAGCTGTACATAGTCCATCCGTATATAGCCCACCCAATTCACCTACCTCATCCCCATACTGTTTTTATTTATTTACTTTTCTGCTCTTTTGCACACCAGTATCTCTACATGCACATGACCATCTGATCATTTATCACTCCAGTATTAATCTGCTAAATTGTAATTATTCACTCCTATGGCCTATTAATTGCCTACCTCATACCTTTTGCACAAAATGTATATAGATAATTTTTTTCTACTATGTTATTGACTTGTTTTTTTATTTATTTATTGTTTTGTTTATTGTTTATTCCCTGTGTAACTCTGTGTTGTTGTCTGTTCACACTGCTATGCTTTATCTTGGCCAGGTCGCAGTTGCAAATGAGAACTTGTTCTCAACTAGCCTACCTGGTTAAATAAAGGTGAAATAAATAAATAAAATATACTTGTATGGGAGTCCAGACGGCAGCATTAACTTTTGCCTTGTATTTGTACCCATTCCATGCAGGTATGTTGTGAAATGTTACGATTTTGTATTTCATGTTTAATGTGCCTAGTTACCTTTCGTTCATTTTGTTACCTGTCCGGTCATTTCAAAAATGGCGTTGTTGCTTCATTAGTATGCCTCAGGTATAATGGTACAATAGTATACTCTAAGAAATATTGAGCACTTATTAGCAGATTATTAGTGTACAACATTTATAAACTGAAATGTGCATTTTCTTGTTGATGCTTTTACTCCTGAGTGTGCTCAGAGCGTGATGAGGAAAGGAGAATATACTTGTATGGGAGCCCAGACATCAGCATTAACTTTTGCCTCGTATTTGTACACATTCCATGCAGTCCTTAAAAGAGAGACAACCGGCAGAATTGTGTCCAGAGCCTAATCTTCCATCTACACCTTACCAGAACACAATGCAGAAAGGTACCGGTACAGAACAGGTTACACTTACATTACATTACATTACACAACCCAACACACACACATACCTTCACTCTGACCACATGCACTGCTGCTAGTCACTTTACCCCTACCTATATGTACAGTACATACAGTGCATTCGGAAACAAATAAGACACCTCAACTTTTTCCACATTTTGTTAAATTAGATTTATTCTAAAATAGATTCAATTGTTTTTCCACCCGTCATCAATCTACACACAATACCCCATAATAGCAAAGCAAAAAAAAATATTAATTAAAAATAAAAAGTTCAATACCCTGCCGCCCTCAACGGGGAGACCCATGAGATGATTGTAGGTTTTTGGTTTCTCTCTCTAAAAACAGAAATAAAATCATTCTAAATAACAAACTGGCTTTATTTACAAATTAGTAACAATGTCTCACCCCATGTTCAAGAATGGCCTTTTTCCTCTCTCATTTTATATTCTTTGAAAACAAAATCTCCAAAGTATTGTTATTTTTTTAACAAAGCAATTGTTATTATTAATTAAAAATTATATAAAAGCCCGTTGCATATTCTCACAGATATATTATTAACCCTGTTATTAGCAGGACAATATATATTGGTCAAATTGTTCATTGCTCCTGAGTGGCGCACAATGGGATTGCCTTGCAGTTCTCCAGCTGTATTCATTGAAAGTGCACGAGGTTCAATGCACGAGGGCACAGGATGGGCCGCAGAGCCGCACACACAGGAAGGGAGGGGGGGACCCCACCTCGCTGCACTGGCAACACTTTAAGGGGCATTGCACTAATAAATGGTGTTGATTAGGGAAACGTTCCTGCTGTTCTGTTCTTTGTGCTAGTCTGCAGATTCAAACTAAAACAATGTAACTAATAATGGCATCTTTATGCTTTCGTTAACCTCTCTTGGGTAGGAGGCAGTATTTTCACTTCCAGACCTCCAGAAGTTAGGATATGCATAAAATTAGATTTGTAGATTTGGATAGCAAAGACTCTAAAGTTTCTAAAACTGTTAAAATAATGTCTGTGAGTATAACAGAACTGATATGGCAGGCGAAACCCTGAGGACAAACCATCCAGGGGGGGAAAAAATTGAGGTCATAGGATTTCCCAATTGTTTTCTATGGGATACCCTTATTATTAGGAACCTGGTCGCAGTTCCTATGGCTTCCACTAGATGTCAACAGTCTTTAGAAGTCATTCAATGTTTTTATTTTGAGAAATGAAGAAGTAGTCCTATTCATTGTAAATGTCACTCCAGGTGGACTCTACTGTTTTGGTGAGCGTGAACTGGAGCACGCTTCACGTTGTTTTTAATCAGGAATTAGAAACAGTTTATTCCGTTTTAAATTTGATCGATTATTTTTGTTTTAGGGTACCTGAGGTTGGATTAGAGACATTGTTTGAAATGTTTGGACCAAGTTTACAGGTAATTTATTAGATACTTTGTAGGCATGTTGGGCGAGTTTAAATCAGTGTATTTCTGAATCAAATGCAACAAATAAATTGACATTTTTGGGACATAAAGGACATTATCGAACAAAAGGACCATTTGTGATGTTTCTGGGACATTTTGGAGTGCCGACAGAAGAAGATCTTCAAAAGGCATTAATTAGATCACTATTTCTGACTTTTGTGGTGCACCTGCCTGGTTGAAATATGATTTTCATGTGTTTGTATGCAGGGCGCTGTCCTCAGATAATCACATGGTTTGCTTTCGCCGTAAAACCTTTTTGAAACCTGACACAGCGGCTGGATTAACAAGAAGTTAAGCTTTATTTTGATGCATAACACATATTTTCAAGAATGTTTAATATTTGAATTTGGTATTTTTGAATTTCGCGGTCTGCAATTTCACCGGATGTTGGCCAGATGGGACGGTAGCCTCCCACCAGCAACATAAGTTAATAAATGAATGATCAAAATACTCTTTCAAAATGCCCATGTTTATTTAGGTATGGATCCATAACAAATTACTATGGGAATAAATATCACTGAATTACATATATATCCTCCAATCCTGTATATGTAATTATTGGCGGAGAGTCACGTCATATTTTCCAATATACTTTAGGCTTACCGTAGGCGACCTGAGTCTGACTAGTGTTGAGTAATGTACTGTTAAAAGTGGTGTAGGTCTTACTTAAAGATCATATTGAAGTTAGTGTAACCTTTATTTAACTAGGCAAGTCAAGTAAGAACAAATGCTTATTTACAAGGACAGGCTAGTCCTTCCTCCATGTCGGGGAATTTAACCCCAGTCTCCTGCGACCGGCACGAAACAGGGATTCATTAGCTAAATAGTCCAGTACTGTACTCCCGACTGTCACGTTGTACAGCACCATATTTTCCATTCCATCCTTATGGAAACCCAGAGGGTTTTTAATTTTTCTTGGAATAGAAACACCATAATATTAATGAAATTAATCCCAAATTCTAAAAGTAATTGGAAAGGTAGATACAAATTATTTGTGACATTGTGGTTACAATAAAGAATGTAAACAAGATGTAAACAAGATGCTGTGTTTTTATTTACAGTAGTGATGGACAGCTGGTGGAATTTTGAAAGCAGGTTTTCAAACACTTGTCGCCCGATTAGCAGGACAAACGACTCTTTATAGCCCAGCTACTGTAGGTGTGAACATCCCCCTACCTGCAATGTATTTGATGCTTAAGTACTCTGAAGTTTTACATTTCTAACTAAAAACAGCAGTACAGTATTTCTTCCTCAACATCTTTATGCTTAGTTAATAAAATACCTAGAAACAAACAGCTTTCTTGGCAAACAGGCAGAGACACGGGCGACAGCTGATGCATTGGTCTAGAGCCAGGCGGCATTGGTGGAGAGTCAGGCGGAGAATGACGCGTTGAAGAGGGCGAGGAATGAGATGGAGTGACAATCCATACCAGGCACACCTATGAGCTCTGGAACTCCACCTCCGACAGGCAGAGTCAACATACCTGCCGGGTTCGTCAGGTTGTCAGTTCACCCTGATATTTCCATTCCTCCCTCTTCTGACAAAAATAACTTGACCAACTGCTCACCAGGCACAGCAAGGGCCGTCCAGACAGTTATGCTGCTCCGTTATTCCAAGGATGTGTAACCAAAGAGAAATACCACAAGTGGGCAGAGAATACCAACTGGGATAGATCCCGAGGCAAATGTGGCTTACCAGTGAACCTCCGGGTGTTCATCATTAACACTGTGTCTCAGAAGTTTCTGTCCATGACTGATGCAACCCGAAAAAGAGTTAATGAGTACTTGATGTCACGAGAAAGTCTGGACATGGCCTGCTCTCCCTTATGTAAAGAATTTGGCACTTTCCCATGTTTACTATAGTATGTACTGTAGGCTATGTTTACTTGTCAGACTGCACAGTAGCCTAATAAACAAATGCAGGTGGCTTATATCTTCAAAACATATGCCAGTCCACGTGATCGAAGCAATCTTGAAGAGTGGAATCCGATTGGTCAGACCAGCATTGGGTAGACCTAAGCATGGGTGCTTCCTGTTTTAGTTTCTGCCTATAGGAGGGGAGCAACAAGATGGAGTCATGGTCAGATTTGCCAAAAGGAGGGCGGGGGAGGGCCTTGTATGCATCGCAGAAGTTAGAGTTGTCGAGTGTGCTAATCGCTCATGTACTGCAATCGATATGCTGACAGAATTTAGGGAGCCTTGTTCTCAGATTAGCATTGTTAAAATTACCAGCTACAATAAATGCAGCCTCGGGATATATGGTTCCCAGTTTGCATAAAGTCCAATGAAGTTCCATGATGGCATCTTGCGGGGGGACTATCCACGGCTGTGACGATAACTGAGGCGGGATATAATACGGTCGGCATTTGATTGTGAGGAATTCAAGGTCAGGTGAACAAAAGGACTTGAGTTCATGCATGTTGTTACAATTACACCATGAGTTGTTAATCATGAAACATGCACTCCCGCCCTTCTTCTTACCAGAGAGATGTTTGTTCCTGATGGACTGAAAATCCCGTTGGCTGTCCAGACTCCAACAGCATGTCCCCAGCTAGCCATGTCTCCGTGAAACAGAGTATGTTACAATCCCGGATATCTCTGTCAAGAAAGCAACTCTTTCCCTAATTTCGTCAACTTTGTTAACTTCTTTGGGATAGGGGGCAGCATTTTCACTTTTAAATGAATAGCGTGCCCAGAGTAAACTGCCTCCTACTCAGTCCCAGATGCTAATATATGCATATTATTATTAGTATTGGATAGAAAACACTGAAGCTTCTAAAACTGTTTGAATGATGTCTGTGAGTATAACAGAACTCATATGGCAGGCAAAAACCTGAGAAAAAATCCAAACAGAAAGTGGGAAATCTGAGGTTTGTAGTTTTTGAACTCAGCCCCTATCGAATACAGTGGGATATGGGTAATTTTGCACTTCCTAAGGCTTCCACTAGATGTCAACCGTTTTTAGAGCGTGGTTTCAGGCTTCTACTGTGAAGGGGGGCCGGATGAGAGCTGTTTGACTAAGGGATCTGGCAGCAGCCTCATTCTCAGTCAAGCGCATTTCACATGAGAGGTAGCTTTCGTTACATTGCTTTTCTACAGACAATGGAATTCTCCGGTTGGAACATTATAGAACATTTATGATAAAAACATCCTAAAGATTGATTCTAAACTTAGTTTGACAAGTTTCTACGACCTGTAATATAACTTTTTGAACTTTTCGTCCGACGTTCGGTTGGACCTGAAAGCGTGTTTCGATTGGTTTACCAAACGCCCAAACAAGAGAAGCTATTTGGACATAATTGATGGACTTTATGGAACAAATCAAACATTTATTGTCGAACTGGGATTCCTGGTAGTGCATTCTGATGAAGATCATCAAAGGTAAGTGAATATTTATAATGCTCTTTCTGACCAATGTTGACTGCGCAACATGGCGGATACTTCTTTTGGCTGTTTTGGGCTCTGAGCGCCATACTCAGATTATGCTTTTTCCGTAAAGTTTTTTTGAAATCTGACACAGTGGTTGCATTAAGGAGAAATGTATCTATATTTCCATGTATAACAAATGTATTTTCATCAACATTTATAATGAGTATATCTGTAAATTCATATGGCTCTCTGAAAAATCACTGTATGTTTTGGAACTACTAAACATAACACGCCAATGTAAAATGAGATTTTTGGATATAAATATGCACTTTATCGAACAAAACATACATGTATTGTGTAACATGTAGTCCTGAGTGTCATCAGATGTAGATCATCAAAGGTTAGTGATTCATTTTATATCTTTGTGCTTTTTGTGACTCCTATCTTTGGCTGGAAAATAGGCTGGGTTTTTCTGTGACTTGGTGGTGACCTAACAATCGTTTGTGGAGCTTTCGCTGTAAAGCATTTTTTAAATCAGACACTGTTTCTGGATTAACGAGAATGTTATCTTTAAAATGGTGCCTAATACTTGTATGTTTGAGAAATTTGATTTATAAGATTTTCCTTGATTTGTATTTGGCGCCCTGCAATTTCATTGGCTGTTGGCTAGCGGAACCCCATTCCCAGACAGGTTAACTAGGGATTGAACATTAGCGTGTAAAATACTCGGAAGCGGTGGGTGGTGTGCGTGCATCCGAAGCCGCACTAGAAGACGGCGCCAGCACCCTCTCCTCCGACGGCATTGTTTTGTGGTCAGCCTCTGGAATCAGTTCAAATGCCCTGGGAGTTGCAGGCAAAGGGTTCGCTTTGGGACAGTTGTATTCCTGGTCGTAGTGCTGGTTGTGCTGGTAAGTTGATATCTCTCTGATATCCAACAGTTCCTCCCGGCTGTATGCAATAACACTTAAGGTTTTCTGGGCTAACAATTGAATAAATAATACATCAAAAAATATTAAAAACTGCACAGTTTCCTAAGGACTTGAGGCAAAGCTGCCATCTTTATCAGCGCCATCTTGAATCTAATGACTAGGGAGTAGTTTAGGATAAAAATGGAATAGACCTAAGCACAGGCAAAATCCTAGAGGAAAACGTTCAGTCTTCTTTCCCAAAGACACTGGGAGATAAATTCACCTTTGAGCAGAATAATAACATAAAACACAAGGCCAAATCTACACTGGAGTTGCTTACCAAGATGACATTTAATGGTCCTGAGTGGCATAATTACAGTTTTGACTTAAATCGTCTTGAAAATATAAGGGAAAAATTTAAAATGGCTGTCTACCAATGATCAACAACTAACTTGACCTTCCTTGAATATTTTTTTAAGAATAAATGTGCACATATTGTACAATTCAGGTGTGCAAAGCTCTTAGAGACTAAAAGCCCATTTATGCTTGAGACGAAAATGTGGTCAGAAGCGCCGTATGACGCAATTGCGGAGCCTCCATCGGCATACAGAAGGACAAATTGAGCTCTGTACCGCATCGCCGTGTCCTGCCCAAATGTTATAACAATGCGGGGAGCGTCGTATAGCACTGCATTGACATAATTGGTTGACGGTAGGGCCAGTATAAACACAACCTCACTTCCTTGACAACTTCCTTCATAACAGCTCTGCTCAGCGAAGCGCAATAAGTATTAATGCCCTGATTTCTGCATTGGAACGACCATGCAGAGCCTTTCACCAAGAAAGGCTCACAAATATCACATAAGTATTCACACCCTTGAGTCAATACTCAAGAATGTGAATACTTACGTAAATTTGTTATTTCTGCATTTCATTTTCAATAAATGTTTTAATATTTCAAAAAAATACATGTTTTCACTTTGTCATTATGGGGTATTGTGTGTAGTTTGATGAGGAAAAAAACAACTTAATCTATTTTAGAATAAGGCTGTAACGTAACAAAATGTGGAAAAAGTCAATGGGTCTGAATACTTTCCAAAAGCACTGTATATCTGGGACTGAATGTAAGGTAAGTGGGTGAGATTTAAAAAAAATATTTAATCAATTTTGAATTCAGGCTGTAACACAACATGTGGAATAAGTCAAGGGGTACGAATACTTTCTGAAGGCACTGTAACCACAAGATAATCGTGTATGACCCTGAAAGGGACTTAAATCATCATTCTGACCATTGACCACTGGTACCCTCATGTTAAGTGAACTCTCTAGCGGTTCTGTGAAACTCCAAAGTGACTCACCGTTTGGTATGTGCACCCGCCCAGTCTTTCGGCCAATCAGGGACTCCTTCTCCGAGCTTCCATTCCAATCACATTCTATGTCTTCACAGATCTATTAGAAGCCAGAGACTGAAAAGAACAAAAACACATTGGTTCAGAATGATAGGCAAACATGCAATAGTCAATTAATGCAATGCATTTTACTTTGTTTACACTCCAATTCATGTAAACGTACCATATTCTAAAAAGTAGAAACAACTACTTGTGAGGCAAAGTCCTCTGCCATCTAGCGTTAAGTGTCCCCAAAACGACCTAGAGATTTCATTTTTTTTTGTTATCAATAAGGTTTGTTTATAAACTACAGCTTAAATAATACTGCAATGAGGATTTGATTGAATGGCTCCCATATTCTCCCTTTAAATGCCACTGCATTCCCAGGCAGTCAATAGAACCTTCCATATTAGATAGGGAGGGCCTATTATTAATTGGTGGAGTGACGGGAAGGTCTCCAGGAGGTGTGACAGAGAGAGGGGGAAGGGAGCTAGTGCTTGAGGAGGCCTGAAGGTGAGTGTGGATGATCTGACTACAGCCTCTCTGATTAACTGGGAGAGGGTGGCTGCCAAGGCTCTGGGCATGGGGTGCCGTTGTGTGGCGTAACCCTCCCTTGCGGGACTAAGTACAGTAGGGCTAGCTCTTCATGTAAATATTGCATTGCACATCGAGTTTACATTTTAGTCATTTAGCAGAGGTTTCAGCCCACAGCATGTCCTTTGACCTTCAGTAAAGTGGTTGGCGAAGGACCAACCGTGTAAACAACATAGCCTTATTAAGCCCACCACAACACTAAAAGCTAAGCACAATTTATATTTTCCAGCCAACTCCACTGCTGTTATCCAAAGAGACAATTACACCCCAGCCCCAGGAGACCATCTACAGCAACAGGCCTTTGTAATGCAGCATGAACTGTGTACCTGACAGGAATTAATAAAGTTATCAACAGGCTCCAATTCCATAGAGATAATAGGATGGATGTTGCCACCTTGACCTGATGCTAGGGGGGGGGGGGGTATTAATGCCTGCTACCTAAAATAGATTCCATTTACCTTGATGGTGTGATGCACTACTCCTGGGTATTGTTTATTGGTCACAAATGAGCTCTGTTACACAAACATGCATAAGTCGAATAAAGATAATGGCAGCCCAGCGGCCATTACAAGCATACATCATTCTCCAGACAGAAAGAGAGGTGTGAGAAAAATAGAGAGATCTAGATAGAGCGAAAAAAGATAAAGAAAAAAAAGAGGGAGCTGGATTTTTTTTTTAAGTAATGAAAAAAAGAGAGAGAGAAACCTCAGCTGGATATGTATAGGTGTATTTTTTGCCCACTACATGCATTTACAGTAAAGGGACCCATTACGTGTTACATTGACAAATCTAACTGAAGGTGGTGGCCATTTGCATGCCTCCACAATGAATCAGTCCAAGACAGATCCATCATAAACACGGCTCCTTTATGTCACTTCTGCATAACAAGAAAACGAAATATCTGACACACAGAGGCTGGTCTATTTTTGTTCACAATAACAGAGCTCGCTAAGAGCATCCAATAAACACTGCACAAAAACAGCATTCACATTATAATGGAGACTCCACAAAAGTGTTCAATGGATGGAAAAGGGAAAAGAGAAAGATACCAGCAGGGACATTGAGGAAAATATGTTAATGGTTATCTGATGTTTTCAGTGCATTCATGGCAAAAGGAGGGAAGTGAATCGGTCCTTTCTCAAAGTTTTAAGGCTTGGTGTTTGTAGTCAGTACAAGCCTTTCAACCTACAGTTAAACTCTCCCTTTGTCTGTTGAGCAGCTTAGCTCAGTCTCTCTCTATGTGCGCTGACAATGAGGAGCAAAACAAATCACTATTCAACCGCCCGTGGGACAAAAGAAAGACAAATTGTAATCTGTCCTAATCTGATTGATGGCAGAGGCCCTGCCGTAGGCTGCCATACAGATGAAATATCTCTGAGACATCTATAATTGGTCTCCCTAAATTATTTGGGTTGCGACTCCTGCTGGAAGTGGATCCCCAATTATCTCCTGTGTCATCTGAGAATACACCCTGCGTCCGATAGTTGGGGATTCACAGAACGCTTATAGAACACTTATGGAATGCTTATTCTCGGTTCACTGGCACATTTGAATGCAGGCTGAATTAAATGTACAGGTATTATTAAGCAATGCTGTTAAGTGTCAAATATAGCCTGGTAAATGCATACTTTCTGGAAAATAGAAAAGATAAAGGGGAATTCATATCATCCTAATAGACACAATGAATGTGGTGGCGTCAAACCCTTTTTCATCCATTTACTGCTGGGACATCATCTATTCCCTTTCGAAAATGTAATTACTACACAACAAATTTGAGATCAGAATTTTAGCACACAGTGTTAAATGTAGCACTTTCTTAGAAATGATATGTCACCCACCGAAACAGATTTAAACTAACACGTTTCAAAGTGTTCACAAACTAACACCCTTGGAGTGTTGGGCCTTAACACCATGGGTGTGGCAAATTCGGACTTAAATTAGGATTGTATTGAACAGGCAAAACATAATATAATATATAATATAATATATGCCATTTAGCAGACGCTTTTATCCAAAGCGACTTACAATCATGTGTGCATACATTCTATGTATGGGTGGTCCCGGGAATCGAACCCACTACCCTGGCGTTACAAGCGCCATGCTCTACCAACTGAGCTACAGAAGGACCACATAAAATGTGTAGTGACCAATAAACTTAGATTTGATTTTATTTAGTGTTACAGTATTTTGGGGGGGGGTATTGTAACATCACAGGTTGTAAAGCCTTATTTGAATATTGCCCAGCATGCCATTCAAGTCAATTTGAGTGACAGACATGCCTGTTGCATTCAATAACTCTTCATCCTGAAGCTGCCCAAGTGACTGCCAAAGTGAATATGTTTCAATTTAAAGTGAACCCTGTATGACCATATATTGCACATTTGGTAAGGTCTTTAATTGTGCAACATTGTGGTCTGAAAATTCTGGCTCATGGGCCACATCAGACCTGCAAATCACAATAAACTGGTTTGTGAAGTGATTAGTAATTCCTATCAGAATCCAGCAAATAATTGGAATATTATATCACCCACAACCTGTATTCAGAATGACTGCTAAGGTGAAGGACTTGACAAACAAGACTACCTAAACCATATAAACTGGAACCACCATCTCAGTAACGGGTGCAATAGGTCCAACCCGTTACAGGTTGGATTCGTTTAGAAATTGTATAAAATCAATTAATCAAACAACATGCATGCAGAAACATAGATATAAAAAAAACTATTCTAAAAATCTACCTGCAACAAAGCATTCTGGGAAAAAGGATAGAGGCCCCTCCTAGGACTTTTTCACTCAGAGAATTAAAGAAAACCACACAGTGTTTATTCCACTGTGATTCAAATAACACTTCATTTGTTCACCAGAAGTGGGGTCAATTTCAATCCCACTAGAATCAACACTCAGATATAACAATCACAGCACTTTTAACCTTAACACCAAGATTTTAACACTTGCAAAGTCTGATTTATCCTATGCAAGGAGAAAATGTCTAAAGCTGTGGAAGAAGGCCAAAAGATACATTTAGACTAGCTTTATAGGCTTAAAACACATTTCTCCTATGGCTCCAATCACTTCATCCTTAGTTTCTATTTGAGGATTATCAGTAAACACAGTTGTTTTTTGTCAACAACAGTGTACAAACACTGTAATGCATGAGGGCACTTTGGCTAAGGGTTTTTGGAGCTTTAGTATGCGGTATGCTCAGGGAATAGGGACCACCCACTCCCCCCTGAGTCTACACAGCATGAGGCTACACAAATTCGCACATTTTCCTGGACTTAGCAGATACCCGCGTCTCATTTGCTTCAACACAACAAAAGGAGAGAGCCTGGAGGCCATAGACAAACCGGGTCAACGGAGTGTTATTGTGCCCTGGGTTTTCATTTTTCATAGAAACTGGCTCAAAGAAACCAAGCAAGCTGGGATCAAATTTGTTTTGATTTGATTGGGAACTGCCTATGGAAAATGCCTGGCGAGTGATGAATAGCACACCGACACATTGTGACAAAATGTACCAAACACAATGATTGGATTTCCAACACAAATGACTACAGGGTACGTCCTGTTTTATTCTGTTGCAAAGGGAAAACATTGATTTGTTCTTAATCTAAACAATGCCCCCAGACTGCATGCTGGTGGCACTCTCAATATACTCCTCAAGTGTAGTAAAATGGCTCCTGATTCAAAGTCAACGTAGGCTTGATCAATAGTCGGTCTCTGAGGCTGGTGAGAAAAATGTAACTTGCACACATTTACATTCTATTGAAACGGGAAACCTGCTGTTTCAAGACAACCTGCTTTGTCAATGCCATGAAGATATAAGCTTATAGCACACTAAGCACCGTATGAAATTGAGCAGTTAGGCTTAAATGTCCTTGGCATACAATGGCAACAAATGTCACCATGTTATCATATAGACTACATCAGAGTGCATATATGAGGAGAATAAATATTATAGATGCAGAACTACACTCAAGGCACACATTTGTCTCTCTCAGTGACATATACGTAAGTATGTTCAAAATAATTATGCTGACACCCTTTTGTTCTGTACATGAAGGCCACATAATTGAACTTAGTTGAATGTCAGACCAGCCTTGGCACTGACTAAGCTACTCAATTCAATCTCAAATAAAAATGAATAGGTCCAGTATCTGATACACATAGTATCCATGAATGAAGAATCCGTTAAATGGCTATGCATCATATAATTTTATCACCAGATTTCAATGACAATTCCGATCATCAAGATTTCATGACCTGATGCAAGAAATGAATGGGATGGCAAAGTAGAAACTTCATGTCTACAGCATGTCTGTTGCCAGATTAAGTTGAAAAACTGATCTTGATCAATTGAAATTACTTAACAACATCTATTATTGTTTTGTATAGTGGTAGATAACCAGAAAGCCCATTTACAACTGCTTTGGAAAGTCAGTGCATTCTCTTTTAGTAATCCTGTCAAAGATAAGACAGTGTAATCCAAAACTAGAGAGACCTTTTCTATTTTAGGGCAATGCCTTCTCTATTTCAGTTGTGAATAACATTTCCAAATACATACAGCATATATTGCTCAACCTGTTGCATTAGATTAAATAATCACATATTCAATGCAGGGATTTGACTGAAATTATACACTTCAGTCACATTACTAGTAATGACTGGGTTCTATAATTGAGGCTAAACGTACAATTGAAATCAACAGTGTTTTCCCCTATTGAGGTTGCCAGCATGTTGCTCAAAAATGGCTATGTGCCCCAGACCTGTGATTGGCTTTCCTCCTATTGAAATCTAAAACAATGGCCAACTAGTGCCATGTCCCAAAAAATGGACATACACAAAGAATTACATCCATTCAACATCGTTTTTAACAAACACAATAAAACTACAACTAATAAACCTAAACAGAGGCGGTCACTGACACGTTCTGTGAAGGGAGAGAGCCAAGCCAATACTGCAATACTGAAGTATTTAAGTTAACAGGATAGTCTACGTGACAGAAACCTCTGTAATACTTAACTGTGTGTACTGTACAGTGCCATGAGAGCAAATAATGCAGGAAAACATGGCTGAATGCTCCTTAACAGATTATTCAAGCTGAAACATTAGATGACTAAAGAACCCTAGGCTTGCATTACAAGTCTTACAATGAAGTGTTATAGCATTGATTTATATGCTTTACAGTCAGTATGAAATGTATCTTAACTTGATTTATGATATAAAGTGTCCATGTAAGTAAATAGAATGTACTCTCAGCCTCCAAAAAAGTCCTTGATCCATCAGCAAGAAGCATGTCCATCAGAAAGGAGAAAGGTTCCCTTCACTCAAATCACATGAAGTGTACATGAAAGTTCAAGTTCAATACCATTTCAACTGATTAGAAAAATATCATTTTTCAGTTCTACAACATAAATATAATCATAAATGTAATATGACATACCATCTTAGCTTGACAGCAGAAGAAAAATGCAAAAACTAAGGGATGACTTCACAAAGCCTGTGCAACATTCTCTAGAGATCTTAAAGTCACAACGTAAGTTAGGATACGGTTCCACACGTTGTCAGATAAGATTTACAATTACTAACACACCAGAGACAAAAATCACAGTTTGTGATTTGTTATTGTTGAATAGTTCTTCCATGGATACACAAACTGAATCGTGGATTCTCAAGCCAAAACTATTTATTCATGTTTAATATGTGTGTGCTATAACAGGAAGTGTTGTGTGGCAGCAATAGAGCAGTGTGGAAAGCAGGAAGCTTATGAACAACTTCCCGACACTGACATCGAAATAAACACCACAACGATCTATCCTTTGATGTGTCTTTCTGACAATCACTCAGCAAGACACAAAATCACTCTCCTTCAAAGTGAATGTAAATCATAAAATACTGAATGGGAATGACGTTGTGATGCTATAGTATAAACTTGACATAACCCACTGGGCACACACTGGTTGAATCAAAGTTGTTTCTACGTAATTTCATTGAAATGAAGTTGACTTCTGTTCCCAGTGGGATGGGTTTATTTTCTCAGAAATTACAACAAACAGAGGTTATTCCTTAAAACACTAATGAGTAGTGTTTTAGTGAGTAATAATAATTGAATGACTAGAGACCTAAAGTTAAAACAATATTTGAAAAAGCAACAAAACATAAATTGGGGTGTCTACTGCTATGTTTTAGGCCTATCTATTCTCATTTGGATACTTTAGTGACTGTTTGTTTGCCTGTGGTAACATTTTTATGCATAACATTTTTTTTTAAATAAGCGCTTACATCATTCTTAACTCAACCGGTGTATATCATTCCCAATGTACCTATTTTTTCATCAGTTTTCTTCAGGTAAAATTATAAGAGTGCATCAAAACATTTCATTTGAATAGGATAAGGGGTTGACAATTATTAGTTGGGTTGAATGAAAATCATTATTGTTAGAATAAGGAAACTAACCTTAATCTCGGGAATGAGCTCTTATTTTATATGCAATTTCTGGATAAATTGCAGG
The DNA here is from genome assembly GCF_023373465.1 of Oncorhynchus keta. Classification (NCBI taxonomy): domain Eukaryota; kingdom Metazoa; phylum Chordata; class Actinopteri; order Salmoniformes; family Salmonidae; genus Oncorhynchus; species Oncorhynchus keta. The sequence goes on along the minus strand of NC_068424.1, from coordinate 22,240,847 downwards.
AATTAAACAAACAATGGGTTGATGTTACAGTGTAACTGAAAAAAAAAAACACTTGACAAGTTGACATTTAGGCCCAAGGTTTTAACAAACAAAACATGACAAACCTTAAACCTGGTTGTTTCAAATAAGCAGAAAATGTAGATGTTGTTCAACAAAATGAGGTAATTTAAATATCAGGGCCAAACAACTAAATAAAACTGACACTCCACCCAACTAGAAAACGACCTGGATGAGAAGATAGCCCTGAAGTCAAGGAAATACAAACAACGTAGCAAAGCTTCATTAATAACTTGTTACAATTGTAACTAGTCTCCTCGCACACAGACAGTTGTAACTCATCACGATGACACATTGTTACCTACCAAAAATCCTAACGTGCAAGGTTAAGACGAAACATTTCCGAGAAAAATTATAGTTTCACTTAGCTTGACTGCCTTGCTGCGCATTGTTTAGCCTACACTATCGTGTCACATGTTTGGAAAACGTTACAGCAACAAATTGACGAATATATAGACAGTTATTTTACTTCATTTAGTGGATCAGTAGTTGAGGGAAGGAGCATCTTATATGTTCGCTAGTTTAACAGGAGAAAACATGAGAGATTAGAGCGAGGATTGTCATCAACGCATCTGAACACGATGGCAAAACCCGACACGCCATTCGAATTGTTTTCGTCCCACATATTGGAGCACCCCTATAGTGTGTGCTTGATCATCTTTTAAAAACAAAGTGCAGTTGTATGAAATGTTGAAGTCCTTACCCACACTGCTGTCGTTTTGCCCCTCAATGTTGTGACAGGCACTGGTGACAGGAGGAATAATGTTCTCTTGCTGCGGTTGTGCGCATGCTCTCGAACAGCCCTCTACTGGAAGAGTCAAAACGAAATATTAGATTGTGATCGAACAGGTGTGAAATATCGTGGCAGGGAACACGATATATGGATATATTTTTAAAAGGTACAAGACAAAAAAAGAGTAAAGGGGATTGTATAAAATGTACATACTTTCTTACTGTAAATATAATTATCCAAGAAAATATTAAAAGACTAAGCAGTTGACCTTTCCTTATCAAGTCATCTTCGTCAAATGACCTATTTTCAAGTTTGTGTAGGCTACTTACTGTGCTGTTATTAAAATAATCTAATGCAGCTGTGTTTGATTTTATAACAGTTTTATTGATAGAAAGTTAAATGAAATGTAGCCTATGTCATATAATATGATTGTATAGCCAATATGATGCATACTGTATGTGCTAATCTATAAAAACGGTGTTATGGGGTCAATTCAATTGACAATGTAATGTAATTGAATTACATGCAATCATGAAATTTAACACATTTTGGCACACATCTCTATAACTAGAGTGGCCTATATCCCACGTTAAACCAGAGTTACAATAGAATCGACACCAGAGTTAGAATAGAATAGACACCAGGGTTCAAATAGAATAGACACCAGAGTTAGAATAGAATAGACACCAGGGTTAGAATAGAATAAACAGCAGAGTTAGAATAGAATAAACAGCAGAGTTAGAATAGAATAAACAGCAGTGTTAGAATAGAATAGACACCAGAGTTAGAATAGACACCAGAGTTAGAATAGACTAGACACCAGAGTTAGAATAGACACCAGAGTTAGAATATATGACTCAAATCGGTTTTATGTAGCAACATTTTTAATTGTTTTTATTACATTGGATAAAAGTAGAGACTCATAGCTACAAAATGGTATATCATACACTGCATTTTCGAGGAACAATGGAAAGTAATTGTGCTTTGAAAGTTGAAAAACTTGTAAACTCACTTTTGAGAAAGGGGCCTTTGAATGTTTTGGTACCTACTGGAGAGCTCTCCTTTGTCTACACCCACTCAGCATTGTTCACACCCTCTTCAGACAGCCCCATTCCATCTTCCAAATTAGAATTGGAAAAAAAGAGGAAGCTGAAGAGGAAGCTGGATTTAAATTTGAGTCATAGAAATTCCTCACAATTTTACTGGAAACATAGGGGAATTAAGTGAATTATAATGAACTCAATACCCCTATGTTTCCAGTAAAATGGTGAGGAATTCCTATGACTCAAATTTAAATCCAGCTTTCTCTTTAGCTTCCTCTTTTTTCCCAATTCAAATTTGGAAGATGGAATCTATTCCTGGAAACAAAGATAGAAGGAGACAGGAAGAAAGGTAGAAAGAATGAGCTCATACCCAGAAACATTTTTTTGTTGTTGTTTCCAGGTAAAACATTTTTGATTGTTCCACTTTTTCATCAAATGAAAAACCCTCAAAGAACCCAAAGGGACAGCCGAAGAACTAGGTAGCCCCCCCCCTTTTTTCTACGTGAAGGAATGACTTGAATCAACCTTATTTCCATGTTAAAACAACACATTTCCATATGATGACCTGTGCGTAGACAGATCCCTGTTACAGTATGTAACATAATGTCAACTAAATATATTATACGATCATTCACCTGCATACTAAGACTAATGCAGTTAGTATGAATCATATTTGTGTGCTTTTTCTAACCATTTATAAATACCCAAACAACCTCCCTGATGTATTTCTGCCAGGTAGTATAAGAAATTAATATCGGTCTCATTGTTGTTCTGTTCTTAAAGGAAGTGTTGCCCTGATGATATTGGCTGCAGCAATGTAGAAGCCTGAATAAAATATCACATTAAAGTAAATCAGATAAATAATGAAATTGGACATGTGTCTTATGTACAGTGCCTTGCGAAAGTATTCGGCCCCCTTGAACTTTGCGACCTTTTGCCACATTTCAGGCTTCAAACATAAAGATATAAAACCGTATTTTTTGTGAAGAATCAACAACAAGTGGGACACAATCATGAAGTGGAACGACATTTATTGGATATTTAAAACTTTTTTAACAAATCAAAAACTGAAAAATTGGGCGTGCAAAATTATTCAGCCCCCTTAAGTTAATACTTTGTAGCGCCACCTTTTGCTGCGATTACAGCTGTAAGTCGCTTGGGGTATGTCTCTATCAGTTTTGCACATCGAGAGACTGAAATGTTTTCCCATTCCTCCTTGCAAAACAGCTCGAGCTCAGTGAGGTTGGATGGAGAGCATTTGTGAACAGCAGTTTTCAGTTCTTTCCACAGATTCTCAATTGGATTCAGGTCTGGACTTTGACTTGGCCATTCTAACACCTGGATATGTTTATTTTTGAACCATTCCACTAGTAATGGATAAAAGGAATAGATACATGTCGAGGATTTCCCCCAGACAGGCTGCAACAAAATGGAAACTTAAAAGATGTTCAGGGAGGCTTGAAGGAGACAGATGGCAGTTAGAGGAAGTGTCCAGTCCATAGGGAGAGACTGGCTCGGCTATGGCAGCCTTAGGCCTAGCTTATTTGAGGAAGGGTTTTGTGTTTGGTGCAGTTACATTTACTTGGAACTCTAGGTCTGAGCCCTAGGCCTGTATCCACAAAGCATCTAAGAGTAGGACTGCTGATCTAGGATCTGTCCATACAGCCTTATTCATTATGATCTAAAAGGAAAAAGTGATGCTAGATCAGCGATCCACTGAGACGCTTTGTGGATCCAGGACCTGCACTTTCCTGTGCTGGCAAACATCCCAATATCATAGACAGGTGGCATAGAGTGTGTACACAATATCCCTTATGAAGGGCTTAAGTTGTCACCAGGCTCTTCTACCTCCAACCTCTCAGGGGAAAGACTGTTGGATGCTTGGCTACAGCGATGTCTACCTGTTTCCATGACCTCATAGACACTGCACGGAGACTAAGGATAGAATTCATTAATACCTGCAATAGCAATGGTTGTGCATTATGTTTATGTTTACAAATTGGAAACAGGGAAGCATCTATCTGTGAAGAGAGTAAACAGAAAAACGTTTTCATGTACTGCAATGATGAACTGATTGAATTGAACCTTCAGATTCTCTTTCGGTCGATGGACTGTGGACTGTGATGTACTTCACATGAAACATTCTCAAATGTTTTAGAAAAATTTGATTGGATGCTCTGGCTCCGCACCAGGCTTTTAGATCTAAATGAGCAACACGAGATATCGGTTACATAACATTATGATGCTCCGGCCTCATCCATCACAATCAATGACGGGCTATGACATATCCCGCGCCTGCTTAGAATCGGTGCCGTCTGTTCCTCAAGTCCTTTTGATGGTTCATCAGCCGCCTGTAATAGAGCAATGAAGACGTGTCATTGGGGAGAGTTGAGTGACAACATCTGCCCTTGTGCCAATGCCCACTCAAATTTGAACCATTTACATAAATTAATTATTGAATATGCATCTGTAGGCCTATGCTACGAGAGGCAATGTGAATGTTCCTGAAATTATTCTTTATAAACAAATGTGACTAGTTACGGAAGCTATTGGGACGTTCTACATTGTAAGTTAAATGTGACAAGTATGTTTTTTTAATGTTATAATAAGGTACTGAAAATGCCACCATTCCTGTCTGATTGATTTAGTTTGAAATAAACAGCATTGATTTCATCATGCTTCTGATATTGCTTTTGACTGGGGAGAGGGAACATCACGCCGGACATTCCACCATTGCTATACCCTCATTTGGCGCCAAACACAGAACATGTAGGCCTACTGAAGTTTTCAGATGTTTTTTTTACCTGTTCAGATGTCTCATTTTCATGCGAACTGCCTGGAGTAACATGTTGCCATAGGGCTCTGTATGTTATTGTATTGTATAGTATTGTATTGCATAGTAACAACAGCACTTTCATCCCCTGCTGTGGATCCTTACCAGTCAAATAGGAGTGTATTTTCATCACCTGTCATGTCTCTAATTTCTTTTTGGTCATTGAATTTAATTACCTCAAGCACAAGCCTCCGCAAACTATACACCTGGGGCCCCTTTGTTAAAGTGTCAATGCAATGAAGGTAGAGTGTTGGGTTCTCTGTCACTGTCTGTCAGCTCAAAACACACTCTGTTTGTTCTCAAAACACACTCTGTTTGTTCTCAAAACACACACTGTTTGTTCTCCGCCAAGAGATTGCAGATTGACGCCCTTTGGTCTGTCAAACGTGATTTTGCCTTCTCTATACTAGGTGACAATATACAATAGATGGAGTGTGTGTTTATTGCGTGTGTGTGTGTGTGTGTGTGTGTGTGTGTGTGTGTGTGTGTGTGTGTGTGTGTGTGTGTGTGTGTGTGTGTGTGTGTGTGTGTGTGTGTGTGTGTGTGTGTGTGTGTGTGTGTGTGTGTGTGTGTGTGTGTGTGTGTAAGAGAGAGAAAGAGAGAAAGAGAGAGAAAACGCGTGAGAAAGAGAGAGAGAGAGAAAGATAGAGATGTGACAATAAACCTACTTGTTTTTTCTTCACTCATCTGTCATGCTAATTCTGTTGCATTCACTACTGTGCTCCATGTAGGCTACAGACATATAAACACCAACCAAAACAACTGTGATAGTGACAGGGACACATTGTACTAAATAGTGAAGCCACTTCAGCAATACACAGCAGTTAGCAATAATTATCCTTGGTTTAAATATAAGTATGTGATCATGGCAGGATAGGAAAACACGTGAAAATAATGTATGTGTATATGGGGTAAACATTTATTAATGTTATTGTAAAAAATATTTTTGTAATATACAGCACCAGTCAAAAGTTTGGATACACCTACTCATTCAAGAGTGTGCAAAGCTGTCATTAAGGCAAAGGGTGGCTACTTTGAAGAAATGGTTTTTGGACGTGTTTTTGGACTACATGATTCCATATGTGTTATTTCATAGTTTTGATGTTTTCATTATTATTCTACAATGCAGAAAATAGTCAAATACCGAAAAAATGTGAATGAGTGGTTGTGTCCAAACTGTTGACTGGGACTGTACCTCGACAAATATGTTTTCCTTGACCTTGAGTAAAAGGCGAGGCATGTCGCCAACAGCATGATTACCCCCTATGAAATGTATGTCTGGCATCCTTAATACTCACAATACATACTTCCTGGTCTTATGCTACAGAGATCACCTTCCCTGTCCTTCGAAGCACGATGACTTCAACTATTTTCAAACAGAAAAGCCAACAATGGACTACTAAAGCAACAGTGACAAAATGCATTTGACCTTCTGCACATGTCTCGAGCCTACCTGTGTCTGGGGACTATAAAAAAATCAAGTGAAATATGTCCTCTGGGAATCTTGTAAAATGACATACAGGAGGGCCTAGAGGCCTGGCGAGTGACTAGCACTGCTGGAACCCCTTTTGACCACTGGTTGATGGGTCAATAACGCTCTTAGCAGAATAATTATGCTGTATGAGATGCATGTCTCTGCTCTGGTTGATAGCTTGCTCAGACAGGAGAAAGATCATGTGCTTACAGTATTTATTTATTTAACCTTTATTTAACTCAGCAAGTCATTTAAGAACAAATTCTTATTTACAATGACGGCCTACCCCGGCTGAACCCTAACCCGACGCTGGGCCAATTGTGCGCCGCCCTATGGGACTTCCAATCACGGCTGGTTGTGATACAGCCTGGAATCGAATGAGGGTCTGTAGTGACGCCTCTAGCACTGAGATGCAGTGCCTTAGACCGCTGTGCCACTCGACAACAAAAGGTTGATGAATGCAAGCAAATGACAACACAGGAAGTATAATTCGTTTTAATAATTCATTTCAATGGTATCTTGGGATTTAAACAAATATTTTACATCAGATGATGCATAATTAGAGGATCTGATCATGACAACAAGCTTACTTCATATACAATCTGAAAAATAATGTGTCAAATAATGAATAATGTATATAATAAACAAAAACAAAAGCTTTATTTCACAAAACCTGTAACACCTATTTCACTATGACAAGATCATGGATAACCAATGATGGACAACCCAGTGTTAGAAAGCCTACTAAGGATGACTGATCACCAGCAGATGGCACTTGGTACACTGGTAATATTCACCATGATACTCGTCTGAAGGTGGTTTGCGTCAATTCAAATACAGGCCCTTATTGTTACAGGCAGCACAACGATAATTTATTAACTTTTATTTGCATGTGTTTGAATAATTCCATTTTATTCCAATCGATCCATTAAAATGATCCCGTCCTCCTAATTTCCCCTCTACCAACCTCCACTGGTGTGGCTGTCCAATCAGAGATGAAAGGTCTTTGGTGATCAACCAAGCAAGCACCAAACGTGAAGACACGAGACAAACACAAAACAATACAAAATAAACACTGAACAATGACATTTTACACCATTGAGTAATTGACTCAATTTGAAATGGCATTTCAATAAAAAGGGGATGGTTTTCCTTTGTATGTGCTTGTTAAAATGACTTTTAAATGCGTTAACAAATTAATTCTTCAGATTGTACAGTATATGTGGAGAATGAGGTCAGTGCCTTTTTCCTTGAAAAACATGGGTTTAAAAACATCTATCCATCAAATCATGAGCTAAACAATAAATTATTTCTTTGAGTATTGATAGAAAATACAATACAGAAAACAATGCATTGTTTGCTGTTCATATGATTGTCAGGAATTCTTTCCTCAAAAACGATTGTTCCTCAAACATTCAAAACAAGTGCCCCAGAAACATATTCATTCAACCTGAAACATTAGACTGACAGCCAAATATTACCTTGCCGCTAAGATTTAGTGGGCCAGCAAAAACAGCCTAGCCTGTGAGGAGGTGAAATGGTCCATGAGTGTTTCTGGTGCCTTTATGACCGTGCTATTGCTTTGGGACAAGAATTGCCTTACATTTTCTAGGTGACAAAAGTAGGTCAGACTTGTTATGCTGTTGGGCATCTGCCAATGCTGCCATAGCTTTAATAGCCTCTGACTGACACAATCCATTTCTGGCGGGTAAGAGCGTTGGGCCAGTAACTGAAAGGTTGCTGGATCGAATCCCAGATCTGACAAGGTAAAAATCTATCGTTCTGCCCCTGAGCAAGCCAGTTAACCAACTGATCCCTGGGCGCCGATGACGTGGAAGTCGATTTAAGGCAGACCCCCGCACCTCTCTGATTCAGAGGTGTTGGGTTAAATGTGGAAGACACATTTCAGTTGAATCCATTCAGTTGTACAACTGACTAGGTATCAGTTTGAGAGCTTGGGACTTGTCACACTTTGACCATTATTTGTGTTGTTTGTTTCTATGTTTTGTTTGGTCAGGGTGTGATATGAGTGGGCATTCTATGTTGCATGTCTAGTTAGTCTGTTTCTATGTGTTTTGGCCTGATATGGTTCTCAATCAGTGGCAGGTGTTTGTCGTTGTCTCTGATTGGGAACCATATTTAGGTAGCCTGTTTTGTACTGTGATTGGTGGGTTATTGTCTATGTGATGTTGCATGTTTGCACCCTAGTGTTGATAGCGGGTTTGTTTTAGTGTACTTTGTTTTTTGTCATTCATTAAAAGTATGTATTCACACCATGCTGCGCTTTGGTCTCCTCACTACGACGATCGTGACAGAATAACCTACCAACAATGGACCAAGCAGCGTGGTAACTACGATCGTGACAGAACCTTATAGTCCTATCTGCAAAAAGATGATTGTGAGATATTTAGCTTTAAATTTCCGAACCTTCATTGGTTTGAATGGTGACATCAATTTTAATCTTGTATTCTTTTAAACTTAACATGAATTGGGGTATTTAGAGTACCATATAGGTAGAGAACATTGAACAGAACAAGGCTATATCAACTACATTTTGACAAAAAATAACCTCGTCCCGAACTCTTGAATTTTCACTTCCGCTTTTAAAACTGGTTTCAATTGTAAGACTATGTAAAAGTTTTAAACTTAATTTCCTCTAATTCTACACATTTTGCCATTACTTATGCCATGTTATTATGACATCTGAGTGAGACTAACAAAACCAATGGGGGCCTTTCTCTGTAGTTTTACAGGACACAAACATTGTGAATCTCATTTTAGTGTCGGTGCTCCTTTCAAACCTGTTCCAGTGATCTTAGTCTATCCAATTAAGAGCTTGATCAGATATCTGCCCATGTTAAATTACTAATGTATTCTACAGAGGTGAACTGGGGGATAGATGTGATAATAGCATTTAACTTACTTATTGAACAAGCCTAAAAATTAACATTAAAATAAACTTTGACTATCATGATCATAACTACACTATACTTTCACAATGCTGTTTCAAATTTAAAAAATAGCTTGTTTAACTTTTAGAATTTGTTTTATCTTCAAATCGTTCAAAGAGCAAGCAAACAAGTCGAAAATAAATGTTTAAAGGTCCTCTCTGTGCTGGTTGGACTGTGGAGAGTATCCTTGTCTCTCCACAGAGGATGTTGCTCCTCACTTTCCATGCCAAAAGCAACTGCATACCAAACAATCCACTCCAGGAGGCTTTGCCAATTGTAAAACCACTGCACTGTAGAAAAGTGAAATCTTAATCTAACCATCTTGGAATGTAAAATAATGGTCTTTCAGCACAATGTACAATATTTAACAGACTCTCTCAGGGGTGTCATGTAAAAAAAAACTCAAAGGGTTTCGCTCATACACCACCTTGTAGACTGTGGCACAGTACCACTTCTGCCCTAGTATTACCTAGCGTGTAGCTGTAAGGATAATATGTGTCGGGTGGATTGACAGTAATGTTACAGGAGATCTGGTTGCCGTCAGAAACCCTCCAGAAGTCAAGTGACTTTTTTCACAGTAAATCATGTTCACTCATCTGAGAGAAAGAATTGAGAACAACTATTTTGTAACTAACGAGTCCGACCGAGGGTGTTTCCCCTTCCCGGGCGGGTGGAGCTCGGCGGTCGTAGTCACCGGCCTATTAGCTGCCACTGATTGTTTTTCCTCCCCCTCCTTGTATGTTTAGTGGTAGCACCTGTTCATGTTAATTAGTTCGTCTTTATTAGACAGCCGGCCCGGCCCGTCTGGTTGTCGTGCGGGATTATTTCAATGTAACCTTCGGCTCTGTTGTAGAGGTACGTGTTAGTGCCTGGTCGTGATTTTTTCCATTGTATTTTTTGATTCCCTGTGGTTGGGAACGTAACTTTTGTGAGCACCCTGTGGTGCGTTGGTGCTATTAAAAGACGCACAGCATTGAACTCTGTCTCCTGCATATGACTCCACACCCACGACACCCGGAGCATTACAGTAACACTTTACTCGAATCTGTCCAGATATGATGTATTATGATGTGCTTATAATACATTATAATGCCATAATGCCATGCCATAAGCATTTATGATCCCCTTATCTCATAATGACCAGCCATTTTGAATGATTTGAAATGTGCTATAGAGATACCTAACATTATTTGAGGCCTTATCATAACACGTTATATAGGCTCATACAAGCGTTGTACTTTCTGGCTAGTGAAGTGTCACCAAGAGAGAGAGCGCCATCATATATTGTTCATCAGACAGATCACAGGATGTGTGTCAACACTGAGCCAACTGAGCTAACACATTTGATTTGTTCTTGTATTCAGTTCTTGAAATAAAAGATCAAGCACACAATCCTGTTTTTATTATCTTAGATAATCCATGCAATGAGTGTCTCTGGTCATGATAGGTTAAATGATTGGGATGCTCAGACAAGAGTGTTTGCTAGACAAGAAACAGAAACATAAGCCTATTTGACAGACACATCCAATTTAGGATGTACTTGACAATGTGGCTCATAATCACTTCTACTCTGAGAAACTGAGAAAAAAAGTTGGATGGGGATGAAACTATTACAGAATGGCAGATGAATAAGAATAATAGCCAAACACAAACCTGGATGATGCAACTGTGACCACAGCACAGACATGGAAAATCCCTCTCCCATCAAAGTAAACACTCAGCATTCGTATTAGAGGAGTTTCCTTTCATAACAAGGAGAAACATGCCTGAAGTGATAGAGGTAGACAGTGATAAATAGAGCTGCCATCGTCTCTGAAAGTAGTAGGTTGTTGAGACATGAGCTGAGCTGCCACTGCTCAGGTTAGGGAAAGCAAATCACTCTGCAATGTGGACATATTTCTGTCAGTGAAAAAACATAGCATTTTCCGATACTGATTATCTGAAAGACATGGCCAGCATTGGCCACCATATGAGAGTATTGGAAGAAATTGTACATGTGTCATATTGTTGTTGAGTACTTAAGTATAGCTGTAAGCAGAAATATTCCATTGACCTTCTGGCTATTGATTTTGAGGAAGATGTGCGTGTGTGGAAGATTTCTGATAAATGCATGACCGTGTTTACCGAAACAGTGAATAATTCCACTTTAGACACACAGACAGATCGTAAGCAAATATGATACTGAGCGCGGTCAAACAAACTGTTCCGTTAATCAAACAGGAAATTAAACATAGCAGAATGCATTTAAAAAAATACACCATGCTTATTATAAGAAATTCCAAATTCCAAGTACAGGTTTTGTGGTCCTGAATCCTGACATATTTTCTTTCGTTGAACCTCATGTTGATCAACCATTGGATGACAGAATGAACTTTGACAGGAAAATGTAGGCTACAAAACAAAACAAAAATATTTTTTTTCCTTTTTTTTCCCTCACCTTTATTTAGCCAGGTAGGCAAGTTGAGAACAAGTTCTCATTTACAATTGTGACCTGGCCAAGATAAAGCAAAGCAGTTCGACACATACAACGACACAGAGTTACACATGGAGTAAAACAAACATACAGTCAATAGTACAGTATTAACAAGTCTATATACGATGTGAGCAAATGAGGTGAGATAAGGGAGGTAAAGGCAAAAAAAGGCCATGGTGGCAAAGTAAATACAATATAGCAAGTAAAACACTGGAATGGTAGATTTGCAATGGAAGAATGTGCAAATTAGAAATAAAAATAATGGGGTGCAAAGGAGCAAAATAAATTAATTAATTAAATACAGTAGGGAAAGAGGTAGTTGTTTGGGCTAAATTATAGGTGGGCTATGTACAGGTGCAGCAATCTGTGAGCTGCTCTGACAGTTGGTGCTTAAATGTGTGAGGTAAAACCTGATTCTGCTTGCAATGTTTGTTTTTACCATGTAGAGCATTGTATAGCTAGTAAAGCATGAAAAAGAAAAACAGGCCCTGAAATCTAGACTCTTTTAAAGCACTGTGCAATCAGAGATGTCATCCTATGACAATGGAAATCCTGCTTGGCTTGTTTACATGGGTCTGTTAGAAACTGGAACTCTGCGATTGGTGGGTGGCAAGTACATTAAAGTCATAAGGACTAAGGAGTAACTTTCCTGTCCCTGAGCTTGGAGGTTAAAGTCTGGGGATTTGTAAGGACAGGTGAAGCTTTGAACTCACTAGGACCCTAACAAATCACAAGATAGGGTCCCTCCAACAAGAGATCAATCAGTTAGAGTAACAGTAGAATGCAGAGGCTTGACAGGGAGCTGATGAAAGTCCAAGCAAACAGCCCTGAGATATGGCTCCAATTTCATTTGTTTATAAAGAAAGTACTTCAGATAAAAACAATGTGAAGGTGAGAGAAGAGTAACGGCTACTTTGCAATTTACGTATTTTTTTGCTTTTAAATGAACATTGTACTGTAATTGCTAATTGTTTTGTCAGCATACAAGTAGGCTTCTTCTGTATAGTGTTGAAAAGTCTTCAAACCCTGTTGTTACCATTTTCAATTAATTCACTTTTTTTGCATATAGTTCAGAAATGTTATCAAACATACCCACTCGACACAGACGTCATTGCAACGTCTAGTTTTGATTTTCATTTGATTGAGTTGATGTTATTGGATTTAGGTGAATTTTTTTTGTTTACATTCATTTACATTGATGACTTCAATCCAATCAGTTGCCATGTTGATTCAACGTCATCATATTGAATTGATTGAATTTGTTTGAAATTATGTTCAAACAACATTGATTCAACCAGTTTATGCCCAGCTTGAGAGTTTTTCAGCAAACGAAAGGAACTCCTTATCTGGGAGTGTATGTCCATTGAATGAGGGGTCAGAGTCCAGAGCTATATGTCAGTGCTTCTTATTATACCTCATTGGTTCTTATTATACCTCATTGGTTCTTATTATACCTCATTGGTTCTTATTATACCTCACTGGTTCTTATTATACTTCATTGGTTCTTATTTTACCTAATAATAATAATATATGCCATTTAGCAGACGCTTTTATCCAAAGCGACTTACAGTCATGTGTGCATACATTCTACGTATGGGTGGTCCATTGGTTCTTATTATACCTCACTGGTTCTTATTATACTTCATTGGTTCTTATTTTACCTCATTGGTTCTTATTTTACCTCCGTGGTCCATATAGAGAGCGTTGGAAAGTCTGAACATTCAAGTGGAAAAAAGGGAGTCTCACATCAAGGACTCTCCACATCCTGCCGACCCTCTGACACCCCTCCCCTCTCTACTTCCCTCTCTCATCACCCCCCCCGTCAACACCCCTCCCCCATCCCACTGTGCCACCAGCTGCTGTCCCCTCTTCAACAACTGCCACTGTGTGTCACTAGGGACAAGAGACAGCACAGCCAGCACAGCCACACATTAATTCACATCTATACTGCATACTGTATGTGGCCATCAAATTCACTGCATCTTTGTGAAATTATTTTGTTTTCATAGATACCGTATGCAAGACATACTCTAAGTATTTAGAAAAGGATAACATCTGAACTGCCTTTTATGTACACAAAGTATTGCCTTGAAGTTTTTCTTGTCTCGACATTTGACTGTTTTCCCACTTAAAAATCAAGAAACAGCATATCAGTTCATTATAATAATCAGCATCTCTGGGCAAGAATATGTTAGCTAACCCATTATTTTCATGCACTGTTTAGGGCCCCAAACTTTCCATCGAAACAAGCGTTCAACTCTGAGTTGTTCCGTGTTTATGTGGTCTAGCTATGCCACTACTGTGTTTTCTGAGTGGAAGGATTGTCAGAAAGGAAAGTAAAGGTCTGGTTCCCTCGACCTATAAAGGAAGCAGGCATAGCGATCCTGCCATGGTCGACCGTGGATACACTGGATTGAGTGCCTCAGTGCCTGTAAGGTTGCCCTGCTAAGCAAAAAACCTTCTGGGTCGGCCCGGTTTGCACGGTCAGCTCGAGTTTCCAGCTCCTTTCATTCGCCTAGTTTCCAGCGACGAGTTACAAGGTATGCAGTGCTATCTCATGGCTGTGTCATCATGCCACTGCACCCACTGATAGTGGACTGTCCCAAACCAACTGATGAGCCAGCGTAACCATTTTTCACTTTTAATATGCATGGAAGGGGATGTCTGCTTAGATGTGGCTGCTGCAGATGGCTACATGTTTCACCCATGGCTCCTTCTAATAGAATGTATTAGATACTGGTGTTGTGTGATACAGATATATACACACCACACTGGTGTTGTGTGATACAGATATATACAACACACTGGTGTTGTGTGATACAGATACAGTATATACAACACACCAGTGCTGTGTGAGGGGATGTCTATGGAATGATAACACCGGGAATCTTTTTCTATTTTTGAGTTCGCAAGGGGCAAGGTTGGACATGAAAGATGGATCGGGGTGGAGCTGACAAGATGGCACGTGTGTGTGTGTGTGTCTGTTGTGTGTGTGTGTGTGTGTGTGTGTGTGTGTGTGTGTGTGTGTGTGTGTGTGTGCACACGCCTGCATGTGTGTAATTTGCAGACAGATGCTACTTAGAACAGGATACCCCCTCAGCTTTGGGACACTAAATATATTGACAAACTGTATTTCCCATTACATTCATCACACATATACATTTTCGTGAAGAAAAAAAACAGAGTTCTCTCTGGACCCTATTGACAAGGACAAATTTAGATGACTCACCGCCGGAGTATGTCAGATGGGCTGGGGATTAATTGCAATCAAAACCATTCATCTGAATAATTTATTTGCCGGCTTTACCTGTCAACAAAGACATGAATATTCTCTCCACTCTAAACATTTCACATTTTAAGTTGCCTGATTGAATAAATCTTAAGAACTAAGAAATGAACGTAGCTTGCTTAAAAACATAACTTGGGTTGTACATTTCCTCATGTGTTGTAAAGTAACGTTTTCCCCCACTTTATTAAAAGTCACTTGTTGGTACTTTACCCTGGGGTCCTATTTGTCTATGATGGAAGACAGTAGTCTGACCAAGGACTACTGTTCTTAATGATTTATCATGTCTGGGGCTTATGTTAGCTTCTCTATACTCCTGGTTCTCTCAACACCCTTCCATACACACACCCTTCCACACATACAAACACACACACACACACACACACACACACACACACACACACGTTGGACATTTCAGCACACTGAAGAGGCTAATTGTTAAGGACAGACAAAGGTCTGCTGTGAAAAAGATGACCCCCTTCTCTGTGGTACTGTTTTCAGAAGCCTCTCCCCCACACACACACACACACAAGTACCTCTCACACAGTTAGCAGATTGTTAGTCTCCAGCTGTCCTCGACTTGCGCCACCCTATCATTACCCACAAACCACTGCCTCATACAGGGCAGGGCGACGGACGGGTCGCACATCAATGGAGATGTTTTTAGTGAGGCGTTTCTTAGCACCGAAAGGAAATGTTTTGATTTAATGAAGGGGAGATCAGTGAGGCTCCTCTTCACCTGCTGGGATAAAAAGGTGGAGGATTTGAGGTAAACAAAATGGTCCGGAAGCTAAGGTTACACCTTGAGACTAGAACCGGTTACTTACCACAAAACGCCAGATAGCATCTTTACTCTGCAGAAAATGTATTTTCTGACTATTCCTCGTCGTCGTATGGTTTTCAGTGCCTTCAAATGTTGTCCTATCCTGTTACCCGTGGGATAGCAGCGAGTAAATACCCGGGATATAAAGGACTCTCTCCCTGCCATACATACACTGAGAAACATTGGAATTATATTACACTTGATCTTCTCACTATCCCCAATAAGTCAACAAGATAGACAGCAGTGTTTAATGCCCACAACCTTTGACTTCAACAGGAAGACGAGAACAATGTCTTAGGAAATATGATGGGAGCTGGGAAACAAACACCAAGGCTACTTATTTTCCAGTTAAATCAACTGGGAGTCCTGCCAAGTGCTCGGATAGAAGGACTATCTTTCCACCTAAATGGGTTCACATTAAGATTTCAACAGGGATTCCAAGAGTTTGTTGTGGAGGTCAGTGTGGCTGACAGTTATAACGCATCTCAATCGACAGTGTCAGAGAAAACATTATTGATCCATTTAAGGTATTGCCGTTTGTAGCAGCATTCCTTTGTACATTATGGACCCTCGAGACACTATAGTCCATTTGTTATTGGCATGCAGTCCATTGACTGAAAAACAATATCCAGTTGCGTAGGCCTGCAAATAGCACATTCATTCATAGACTACAGTGAATGTCTTCCTCACAAAGAGAAGCAATGATGAGGGCATTTAGGTGAATAAATAACTGTACCTACAAGCTGGGCCTCGTGGGACATTCCTCCCAGTTCCAAGAATTCCTCTGAGTGTAGTGCCTTAGTTATGTAGGTCACCGGGCTACAGGATTTGTGTTTGTTAGTCAAACCCCTGGCTGTACTGCTTGTTAGGTGATGAAGAACATCTGGCCTAATTGGGAGTTGAATGTACTGTAGTGAACGTGGAGTATTTAAAACATGGCAAAGCTCCAGCATTACTCAGTTGGGATGAACATACAGTACAAGTCAAACGTTTGGACACACCTACTCATTCCAGGGTTTTCATTTATTTTTACTACTTTCTACACTGTAGAATAATAGTGAAGTCATCAACACTATGATATAACACATATGGAATCATGTAGTAACCCAAAAAGTGTTAAACAAATCAAAATATATTTTATATTTCAGACTCTTCAAAGTCGCCACTCTTTGCCTTGATGGCAGCTTTGCACACTCTTGGCATTCTCTCAACCAGTTTCATGAGGAAGTCATCTGGAATGCATTTAAATTAGCAGGTGTGACTTGTTAAAAGTTAATTTGTGGAATCTCTTTCCTTCTTAATGCTTTTGAGTTGTGTTATGACAAGGTTGGGGTGGTATACAGAATATAGCCATATTTGGTAAAAGACCAAGTCCAAATTATGGCAAGAACAGCTCAAATAAGCAAAGAGAAACGACAGTCCATCATTACTTTAAGACATGAAGGTCAGTCAATGCGGAACATTTCAAGAACCTTGAAAGTTTCTTCAAGTGCAGTCGCAAAAACCATCAACTGCTATGATGAAACTGGCTCTCATAAGGACCACCACAGGAATGGAATACCCAGTTACCTCTGCTGCAGAGGATAAGTTCATTAGAGTTACCAGCCTCAGAAATTGCAGCCCAAATGCTTCAGAGTTCAAGTAACACACATCTCAACGTCAACTTCAGAGGAGACTGTGTGAATCAGGCTTTCATGGTCGAATTGCTGCAACAACAAAAAACACTACTAAAGGACACCAATAAGAAGAAGAGACTTGCTTAGGCCAAGAAACAGAAGCAATTGAAATTAGACCGGTGGAAATTTGTCCTTTGGTCTGATGAGTCCAAATTTGGGGAAAAGCAGCCAACCAGTGCTCAGCATATGTGGGAACTCTTTCAAGGCTGTTGGAAAAGCATTCCTCAAAAAGCTTATTGAGAGAATGCCAAGAGTGTGCAAAGCTGTCAAGGTCAAAGGGTGGCTACTTTTAAGAATCTAAAATATATTTTGATTAACACTTTTTGGGTTACTACATGATTCCGTATGAGTTATTTCATACTGTTGATGTCTTTAGTATTATTCTACAATGTTGAAAAAAGTAAAAAATAAAGAAAAGTGGGACTCTAACCCGGAAGCTTACAAGAAATCCTGCTATGCCCTGCGACGAACCATCAAACAGGCAAAGCGTCAATACAGGGCTAAGATTGAATCATGCTACACCGGCTCCGATGCTCGTCGGATGTGGCAGTGCTTGCAAACTATTACAGACTACAAAGGGAAGCACAGCCGCGAGCTGCCCAGTGGCACGAGCCTACCAGACGAGCTAAATCACGTCTATGCTCGCTTCGAGGAGAGCAACACTGAGGCATGCATGAGAGCATCAGCTGTTCCGGACGACTGTGATCACGCTCTCCGTAGCTGACGTGAGTAAGACGTTTAAACAGGTCAACATACACAAGGCTGCGAGGCCAGACGGATTGTCAGGACGTGTGTTCCGGGCATGTGCTGACCAACTGCAGGTGTCTTCACTGACATTTTCAACATGTCCCTGATTGAGTCTGTAATACCAACATGTTTCAAGCAGACCACCATAACCCCTGTGCCCAAGAACACAAAGGCAACCTGTATAAAATGTATCACTCCACTTTAAACAATGCCACTTAATATAATGTTTACATACCCCACATTCCTCATCTCATATGTATATACTGTACTCTATACCATCTACTGCATCTTGCCATCTTTATGTAATACATGTATCACTAGCCACATTAAACAATGCCACTTTTATATGTTTACATACCCTACATTACTCATCTTATATGTATATACTGTACTCATGTATATACCATCTACTGCATCTTGCCTATGCCATTCTGTACAATCACTCATTCATGTATCTTTTTGTACATATTCTTCACCCCTTTACACTTGTGTGTATAAGGTAGTTGTTCTGAAATTGTTAGGTTAGATTACTTGTTGGTTATTACTGCATTGTCAGAACTAAAATTTTATTTTATTTTAAATGACTACAGACCCGTAGCACTCACATCTGTAGCCATGAAGTGCTTTGAAAGGCTGGTAATGGCTCACATCAACACCATTATCCCAGAAAACCTAGACCCACTCCAATTTGCATACCGCCCAAAAAGATCCACAGATGATGCAATCTCTATTGCACTCCACACTGTCCTTTCCCACCTGGACAAAAGGAACACCTATGTGAGAATGCTATTCATTGACTACAGCTCAGCGTTCATCAACATAGTACCCTCAAAGCTCATCACTAAGCTAAGGAACCTGGGACTAAACACCTCCCTCTGCAACTGGATCCTGGACTTCCCGACGGGATGCCCCCAGGTGGTGAGGGTAGGTAGCAACACATCTGCCACACTGATCCTCAACACTAGAGCTCCCCAGGGGTGCGTGCTCAGTCCCCTCCTGTACTCCCTGTTCACCAACGACTGCATGGACAGGCACAAGTCCAACACCATCATTAAGTTTGCAGATGACACAACAGTGGTAGCTACGCCTGATCACCGACAACGATGAGGCAGCCTATAGAGAGGAGGTCAGAGGCCTGGCCGGGTGGTGCCAGAATAACTACCTATCCCTCAACATAACTAAGACTAAGGAGATGATTGTGGACTACAGGAAAAGGAGCACCGAGCACGTCCCCATTCTCATCGACGGGGCTGTAGTGGAGCAGGTTGAGAGCTTCAAATTCCTTGGTGTCCACATCAACAACAAACTAGAATGGTCCAAACACACCCAGACAGTCGTGAAGAGGGCACGACAAAGCCAATTCCCCCTCAGAAAACTAAAAAGATTTGGCATGGGTCCTGAGATCCTCAAAAGGTTCTACAGCTGCAACATCGAGAGGATCCTGACCGGTTGCATCACTGCCTGGTACAGCAATTGCTCGCCCTCTGACCGCAAGGCACTTCAGAGGGTAGTGCGTACGGCTCAATACATCACTGGGGCAAAGCTGCCTGCCATCCAGGACCTCTACACCAGGCAGTGTCAGACGAAGGCCCTAAAAATGTACATGAGCCACAGACTGTTCTCTCTACTACCGCATGGCAAGTGGTACCGGAGTGTCAAGTCTAGGACAAAAAAGGCTTCTCAACAGTTTTTACCCCCAAGCCATAAGACTTCTGAACAGGTAACCAATAGTTACCCGGACTATTTGCATTGTGTGGCCCCCCCTCAACCCCTCTTTTACGCAGCTGCTACACTCTGTTCATCATATATGCACAGTCACTTTAACCATACCTACATGTACATACAACCTCAATAAGCCTGACTAACCGGTGTCTGTATATAGCCTTGCTACTCTTATTTTAAAATGTATTTTCACTGTTGTTTTATTTCTTTACTTACCTGCACACACACACACACACAATTTTTTTTCGCACTATAGGTTAGAGCCTGTAAGTAAGCATTTCACTGTAAGGTCTACCTACACCTGTTGTATTTGGCGCACGTGACAAATACACTTTGATTTGATTCTGACATTATTTTCAGTGCAATGTGAGTTTATTAGTCAGTATGTGTAACGAATATGCTGAGAGTTGAGAAGCAGGTGCAACGTTTAATAAAACAACAAACATGGAACGAGACAACATAACAGTAGCGTCTACGCATAAACACAGGAACAATACTGATTGGGGAAAGAACCTAAGGGAGTGCCAGATATAGGGGAGGTAATAAGTGAGGTAAGGGAGTCCAAGTGTGCCTCATGATGACGTGCAGTTGCGCGTAATGATTGATGCCAGGTGTGCGGAAATGATAGATCCCAGGACCGGTGGTTAGTATACCTGTGACGTCAAACACCAGAGGGGAAGAGCGGGTGTAGACGTGACAGTATGGCAATGTAACATTAGCGATCTGTCTGTGTCCTTAGCTAATTCCCTACTTTTCACACTGACAAAATAATAAGCATCTTTAACATTACAGGCTTCACTGTCAAGGTGCACAGTAGAGGTCTAGGGGGACCGATCCCCTCCAGCAACTCTCACCGGCAGTCACGCAATGTTATTTTAGGCGTGATGCAGCTCACTTGCCAGCCATGGTCTTAGCAATGTTGCACCCTATAGGCAATAACAAATGCACAAAAATAACTCAAGAAATAGGTTAAATTAACAGAGATTCCCACATGGCCCTTACATTGTATTACAGGGCTATATCAGCCAATATGCTAGATGTAGTTCGAAGAGAGCATAGTTGGAGAGACTTGCACTTGCTCTTGAGCTATTTTTATAGCCTACCTTTTAGGAGTGGGAAGATTTTCAGACGGAGAAATAAGGGTGATCAATATTTACGCTATGTAGTAAACTATAGCCTTATCAAAGGCTTATTTAGGAAGTATATTCCCCCGGAAAGATAACTGCCCTATGCCTCTCCACCCATGCATAGGCTATTCGCCTACTCTATTTAATGGAGACCACAATCACACCTGATCTCGCAGGTAAGGATACTGAACTGGAAGCAGAAAGAATGATGACAGAGTGTAACGATCTGAGTGTAGTGGGTGAGGAGTCAGGCGCAGGAAGCAGAGAGTTCAGGTGAGTGCTATTTTAATGCACAGTCAAACGGCAAACATAAGCCAACCCTCACGAACACACAGGGCGTAATAAACAAACAAATGCCCCAAACAGGGGGATTTAAACTGTCCAGGGAAAACCCACAAAATGGGAAAACACAAAAGTCATAGACGTGCACACAAGTACACTAAACAGACGGTCACAATAATTAATCCCGCACAAGGAACCCTGCGGGCCGGCTGACTAATAAAGCCTTACTACCTAACTCAAAACAGGTGCACTCAATCAACACATAAGGAGGGGGAGGAAATAATCAGTAGCAGCTAGTAGGCCGGCGACGACTACTGCCGAGCGCCACCCGAACGGCAGTATCCCCCCCTTGACGCGTGGCTCCCGCAGCGCGCCGACACCTGCCTCGAGGTCGACCCGGAAGACGAGGCGCAGGGCGATCAGGATGGAGGATGGAAATCCCTCAACATTGACGGATCCAAAATGTCCCTGGTGGGTACCCAGCACCTCTCCTCCGGACCGTACCCCTCCCAGTCCACGAGGTACTGCAGGCCCCTCACCCGGCGTCTCGAGTCCAGAATGGCCCGTATCGTATACGCCGGGGACCCCTCGATGTCCAGAGGGGGAGGAGGGAACTCCAGTACCTCACCGTCCTGTAGGGGACCAGCTACCACCGGCCTAAGGAGAGACACATGAAACGAGGGGTTAATACGATAATAGGAAGGGAGTTGTAATCGATAACACACCTCGTTTATTCTCCTCAGGACTTTGAACGGCCCTACACACTGCGGCCCAAGCTTCCGGCAGGGCACGCGGAGGGGTAGGTTTCGGGTCGAGAGCCAGACCCTGTCCCCTGGTACAAACACGGGGGCCTCACTGCGGTGGCGGTCAGCACTCCTTTTCTGCCGTCCACTAGCCTGTTGAAGGGATTCCTGGACTGCCCTCCAGGTCTCTTTGGAGCGCTGCACCCATTCCTCCACCGCAGGAGCCTCGGTCTGGCTCGGATGCCACGGTGCCAGGACCGGCTGGTACCCCAACACACACTGAAAGGGGGACACATTAGTAGAGGAGTGGCGTAGTGAGTTCTGGGCCATTTCAGCCCAGGGGATGTATCTCGCCCACTCCCCTCGCCGGTCCTGGCAGTATGACCGCAGAAACCTACCCACCTCCTGGTTTACTCTCTCAACCTGCCCATTACTTTCAGGGTGATAACCGGAGGTCAGGCTGACCGAGACCCCCAGACGCTCCACGAACGCCCTCCATACTCGGGACGTGAATTGGGGGCCCCGATCAGAAACGATGTCCTCCGGCACCCCGTAGTGCCGGAAGACGTGGGTGAATAATGCCTCCGCAGTCTGTAGGGCTGTTGGGATACCGGGCAACGGGAGGAGACGGCAGGACTTAGAGAACCGATCCACAATCACCAGAACCGTGGTGTTGCCCTGAGACGGGGAAGGTCGGTCAGGAAATCTACGGATAGATGTGACCATGGCCGTTGTGGAACGGGGAGGGGTTGTAACTTCCCTCTAGGAAGGTGCCTAGGAGCCTTACTCTGGGCGCATACCGAACAGGAGGAGACATAAACCTTAACGTCCCTAGCCAAGGTAGGCCACCAATACCTCCCCCGAAGGCTTCCCATGGTCCTCCTCACCCCAGGATGACCCGGGGAGGGTAGGACGTGAGCCCACCGAATCAGTTGGTCCCGAACACCAAGCGGCACGTACCTCCGCCCCGCCGGACACTGAGGAGGCGCGGGTTCAGCCCGTAACGCCCGCTCGATGTCCGAGTCCACCTCCCATACCACCGGTGCCATCAGCTTTGAGGCCGGAAGGATGGGAGTAGGTTCGGTGGACCTATCCTCCGTGTCGTAAAGGCGGGACAGTGCGTCTGTCTTCACATTCTGGGAGCCCGGTCTATAAGATAAAGTGAACCGGAATCGAGTGAAAAACATGGCCCACCTTGCCTGACGCGGGTTCAGTCTCCTAGCTGCCCGAATATACTCCAGATTTTGGTGGTTGGTCCAGATGAGAAAGGGGTGCTTAAGCCCCCTCAAGCCAGTGTCTCCACACCTTCAGAGCCCTGACCACAGCTAACAACTCCCGGTCCCCCACATCATAGTTACGCTCCGCTGGGCTGAGCTTACTCGAGAAGAAAGCGCAGGGGCGGAGTTTTGGTGGCGTACCCGAGCGCTGTGATAGCACGGCACCCACCCCAGCCTTGGACGCATCCACCTCCACTATGAATGCTAGAGAGGGGTCCGGATGCGCCAACACGGGAGCATCCGTGAACAGCGCCTTCAACTTGTTGAAAGCTCTGTCCGCCTCTGCTGACCACCGCAACCGCACCGGGCCCCCCTTCAGCAGTGAGGTAATTGGAGCCGCTACCTGGCCAAAAAAACCCCGGATAAACCTCCGGTAGTAGTTGGCAAAACCCAAAAACCGCCGCACTTCATTTACCGTGGCCGGAGTCGGCCAATTACGCACGGCCTTACTGCGGTCACCCTCCTTATCCACCCCCGAGGTGGAAATGCAATAACCCAGAAAGGAGACGGCTCGTTTGGAGAACACACTTCTCAGCCTTGACGTATAGGTCATGCTCCAGCAGTCTACCAAGCACCTTGCGTACCAGAGACACATGCGCGGCGTGAGTGGCTGAGTAGATCAGAATGTCATGATATAAACAACCACTCCCTGCCCGTGCAAGTCCCTGAGAATATCGTCTACAAAGGATTGAAAAATGGCTGGAGCATTTTTTAACCCATACGGCATGACGCAGTACTCATAGTGGCCCGATGTGGTACTAAATGCGGTTTTCCACTCGTCTCCCTTCCGAATACGCACCAGGCTATACACACTCCTGAGATCCAATTTTGTGAAGAACTGCGCTCCCTGAAAGGAATCCACTGCCGTAGCAATGAGAGGTAGTGGGTAGCTGAACCCCACTGTGATGGCATTTAGACCTCTATAATCAATACACGGACGCAAACCTCCCTCCTTTTTCTTCACAAAAAAGAAACTCGAGGAGACTGGTGAAATGGAGGACTGAATGTACCCCTGTCCCAGAGACTCCGTGATATATGTCTCCATAGCCAAAGTCTCCTCTTGGGACAATGGGTACACGTGACTCTTGGGAAGCGCAGCGTTACCCTGGAGATCTATCGCACAATCCCTTCTCGGTCGATGTGGTGGTAATTTAGTCGCCTTCTTTTTACTAAAAGCGATTGCCAAATCGGCATACTCGGGGGGAATGCACACTGTGGGACCCTGGTCTGGACTTTCCACCGAGGTGGCACCGACGGAAACTCCCAGACACCTTCCAGAACACTTCTCTGACCACCCCTGGAGAACCCCCTGTCTCCACAAAATTTTTGGATTGTGCCGGGCCAGCCAGGGAATCCCTAACACCACTGGAAACGCAGGTGAATCAATAATATAGAGACTGATACGCTCCCTATGATTCCCCTGCATTACCATGTCCAGTGGAATCGTGGTCTCACTGACCACCCCTGACCCTAATGGCCGGCTATCTAGGGAGTGCACGGGAAAGGGAGAATCTATCAGCACAAGCGGAACACCTAATTTAATAGCAAGTCCGCGATCCATAAAGTTCCCAGCTGCGCCTGAATCGACTAGCGCCCTATGCTGGGAAGAGGGGGAACAATTAAGAAAAAATATCAAGACAAACATGTGACCAACAGGGGGTTCTGGGTGAGTTTGGTGCTGACTCACCTGGGGTGATCGAGAAATGTTCCGCCTGCCATCTCGACTCCCAGACGGACCCTCCCAGCACCGATCGGCCGTGTGTCCTCTCCGACCACAGTTGGTGCAGAGGGAGCCTCCTCCTCCGGTACCCCTCGGCAAAGCCCCTCCCAACTCCATCGGAACAGGAGTGGAGGTGCTGGAACACACAGGACCCTCTCTGAACGCCCGCGTGCAGCCAGCAGATTGTCCAGTCGGATGGACATGTCAATTAGCTCATCCAAGGAAAGAGCGGTGTCCCGACACGCTAGCTCCCTGCGGACGTCCTCCCAGAGACTACACCGGTAGTGGTCGATAAGGGCCCTGTCGTTCGACCCGGATCCTGCTGCCAAGGTACGGAACTCCAATGCGTAATCCTGGGCGCTCCTCTTCTCCTGCCGGAGATGGAATAGTCGTTTTCCCGCTGCTCGGCCATCTGGAGGGTGGTCAAACACGGCGCGGAAGCGGCGAGAAAACTCGGGGTAGTGCTCCTTAGCTGAGTCTGGGCCATTCCAAACTGCGTTTGCCCACTCCAGAGCACGACCCGTGAGGCAGGAGATGAGGACATTCACCGTCTCTGCTCCCGAGGGAGTGGGTCTGACGGTGGCCAGGTACAGTTCTAGCTGGAGTAAGAACCCCTGGCACCCTGCTGCCGCTCCATCATAGACCCTCGAGAGCGTAAGACGGAGGGTGCTGGAGTCGGGAGATGGGGAATCCTGAGGAGGGGGGACCGAAGGTGGAGAGAGGAGACCGCTTCTCTCCCATCGGTCCATTCTCTCCATCACCAGATCCATCGTCGTTCCGATCCGATGGAGAACGGTGGTGTGATGTAGAACCCTCTCTTCCATGATGGGAGGGGAGTGGCTGTTGCTCCTGCTGACTCCATTCCTCAGTGGTGCGGGATTCTGTAACGATCTGAGTGTAGTGGGTGAGGAGTCAGGCACAGGAAGCAGAGAGTTCAGGTGAGTGCTATTTTAATGCACAGACAAATGGCGAACATAAGCCAACCCTCACGAACACACAGGGCGTAATGAACAAACAAATGCCCCAAACAGGGGGATTTAAACTGTCCAGGGAAAACCCACAAAATGGGAAAACACAAAACCCATAGACGTGCACACAAGTACACTAAACAGACGGTCACAATAATTAATCCCGCACAAGGAACCCTGCGGGCCGGCTGACTAATAAAGCCTTACTACCTAACTCAAAACAGGTGCACTCAATCAACACATAAGGAGGGGGAGGAAATAATCAGTAGCAGCTAGTAGGCCACGGGAAGGGGAGTGTCCTTCGGTCGGAGTCGTGACACAGAGACACTTGCTACATTTTGCATAGGCCTATAGGATATAGCCTACTTTTAAGGAGGAGTATTTGTAGGCAGAGACAAATAAATGGGTATTCAAAACTCATTGAAAATGAAAAGACGTTGTGCCTTTTTCTTTTCAATTAGCATTGATTACCCTTTTTTTTGCACTTCGACTCACGTTGGTTGAGCGCCCTCCACTTCTTTCCATTATCAATATTTATTTACAGACACTGTAGTAAACTACGGTCTAATCATGCTTAAGTTAACTTCATACTCAAGTTAACTGCCACGTGATTCTCCGCCCATGTAGGCAGCCTACTCTATTTCAATGAGACTGCACATACTAGGCGCACTTTAACTCTCACGCCTAACTAGCAGTGAATTCTGAGTGTGTGAATAATGTGAAAAATATGTGATTTTAATATAATAGGTAGGCTAACGCATACAAAGCAGAAAGAGGAATGTTTCCAAATAATCTGTGGAACAAAAAAAAAATGTCATCCCAAAGTCGTCTGTCTGACCGGCAACTCCCTCCAACCACACTGATCTCCTTAGGCATCCTGCAGGAATGCAGCCCTCTAGTGTAGTCAGTACACAACACTATGCTCATCAGATTATCAGGATCTTAGCAGGATCTTATGCTCATGTAACGGATGTGAAACGGCTAGCTTAGTTAGCGGTGCGCGCTAAATAGCGTTTCAATCGGTTACGTCACTTGCTCTGAGACCTTGAAGTAGTAGTTCCCCTTGCACTGCAAGGGCCGCGGCTTTTGTGGAGCGATGGGTAACGATGCTTCATGGGTGACTGTTGTTGACGTGTGCAGAAGGTCCCTGGTTCGCGCCCGGGTATGGGCGAGGGGACGGTTTAAAGTTATACTGTTACACTCATCAGGTCTTAGCCGGATCAGAAGGTGACAGGGGTCCCAGCACAGCCAGGGATAACCAGTCTATGAAGCTCAGGTGAATTCTGCCGTATATTAACAATATCAGTGAATGTTCCATCTTGAATTGATGGCTAGACCTACAGTAGCTACAGGACAGCAGTTTAATCTTAAAGCTACAATCTGGGTTCATGGACGAACGGTAATTACACTTATTGAACCAATGATTCTATTATTGGATAATATAATGTACACCAAGGTAATTATGCCTTATTTTAGGAGGATCAGATGGTGACAGGGGTCTCAGCAGGGTCAGGCAGCCAGGGAAGACCAGTCTTTGAGGAGGTGATGTGAATTTTTGCAGATACAACACTTTATCCTCTCTGTCTAGCAAACACTGGACAAGCCAGATGCTATTTTACGGCAGTCTGTCAAATCTCCAAACTTGACTTCCAAACTGCATCAAGGGTTGATAGAGGCTTTTGCTGATGACACAAAACATGTAAAACAAAAATGTGAGGAAGACCTGGTGAAGCTATTGATGATAATGAATGGATACAGATGTGTTTGAATGCCCAGTCATGTTCGTATCATCTCAGACATAAATTACTGCAGTTTAAGACCATCCATAAAACTTACTATATGCCAGTGAAACTGAATTACATGCACTCAGAAATGTCCTTCCTCTGCTGGTGTAACAGTATAGCTTCCGTCCCTCCCCTCGCCCCTACCTGGGCTTGAACCAGGGACCCTCTGCACACATCAACAACTGACACCCACGAAGCATCGTTACCCATCGCTCCACAAAAGCCATCGCCCTTGCAGTGCAAGGGGAACCACTACTTCAAGGTCTCAGAGCAAGTGACGTTACCGATTGAAATGCTATTAGCGTGCACCACCGCTAACTAGCTAGCCATTTCACATCGGTTACACTGGAGGTGTAAAACACAAAAGGGGACATATTTGCATATGTTATGGTCTTGTGAAAGCTGTCTGAATTCTGGCAAAGAGTTATTTTGTTCTTTTATCACAGCATGTCTACCGATTCTCCCTTCTCCCTCTTTTTTGTTTGCTTAGAAATGTTGATACTGGAGAAACTATCTGAAGAAACTGTGTAACTAAGCATTCATAGCAGCTAAGAAATGCATTACCATTAATTTGAAGCTTGGTTATCCTCCCCCGATGTCAAGTTATGTATCACTAGATTTGATTTATTACAAGATTAAGGCTATACTATATGGAAAACAGTCCGAATAAAGGAGTATGTATTGAAAACATGCCCAAGTTAGGGTAGATACCCATTTAGGCAATCCCTAGCTGCTGGGCTGCTCAGTCCTGGCCCTGGGGGTCTGCTATCCTGTGGGTTGTCTCACTCGCCTTGACCTAACACACCCGACACCAATTAGATTCTAAAGCTGAGTGGGGTGTGTTGGTTTGGGGCGCTGCAGTGTGGTGGACCCATAGGGACAGGATGGGGCGGCCCAGTACTATTAGTCCTATGAGATTAATTATATGGAGGATTTGCTGTTTCTGTGTGTAAATGTATATTTAAGATGTATGTGGTTATTTTCTGTATTTTGTATTTTGTATTTTTTTCAAAATCAAAGGTGTGAACTGCGAAGGAAATTGTGTTGGGAGAGAGTTATTGACTAGTCTGGTGGGGGTCTAGAGTGCAGGCGGCTTGGGCAGGCTGGTCGATTTGGCCGAAATTTGATATAGAGGATGTCTTAATAAAACCAATCAAAACTCTTTGTATTTGTGTTCTTCAAGAGTTGTTCATTTGTTAGGCTATTGGTTCAATACCATTGGCATAAGGAGAGTCACTACCTATCAGGTAACTAGTGTGAGAGCTTGCTGAATAAGGGGGAAACACCCCACGTGGACCTCTCTTCTGTCATCACACCATTTATTAAACTTGTATGGGATGGTACATACCTTTCCCACTATGTGAACTCAGGGGAGACCATAGCAGCACAATGACAGATGAGGTGGTGGTTCTATAATCTCTCAACTGACTGAATGTCAACAAAGCAACTGCACATGTAAAACATTTATGAAAAGGGGTCAGAAAGATACCCGGGGGCATACAAAATCTCCACTGACCTTTCAAATCCTGTCACTTAATGAAATATATATTTATTCAGCTATATGGAAAGTAACTAGAACAATACACAAGAAGTTGAAACACGAGCTAAAATAAACACGTGTACTAATGTTGACATTTGCCCATAGGCTTATCTCATTTACATATGGAAGCGAAACGTTTTATGCAAATAAGCTGATTGGCTGTGCGGCATGATAGCGCCATACGCTCGACCCAGTGGTGTCGGATTTCACCGTGATCTGGCGAGAGAGTGGCAGCGGTGGATCGCTTTATTTATTTTCTGTAAAGAGTAGCGTAGCGAGTGCCCAATGCGAAGTACACTAAACCCCGCCGGTTACAATAGCCAGGCGCCTACTTTGGTATGACACTTTGACAGTCAGCGATGGAAATCATAGACACGGGCAGTGTGATTTTAACAGCTTACCATTCATACGCACCGTCCAGGATACATTTGGTGGATGAGGGCTGTGCGACTCCGCTGTCTCCAAGACACTCTCCTTGCAGGTAACTGGCACGCCACCTAATCTTTGTTGTTGAAAAAAAAACTACAGGAGAAATTAACTAGATGTATATGAGCTGTTTAACAACTACCATGGTGTTAGTATCCATATTCTTTGATGTAGCTTTTAAACAAATAGGACTGGGTAAGGTGCTCTGTGAGCGTGGGAAAAAAATTGGGTCTCTGCAGTCAGTTTACTGCCTCTCTACTTGCAGTGATGATGAGTAGCCTAGCCTAGCCTAGATCTATCCAAAAAGCTTTAAAGATGTTAATGCATTTATGGAATTGTTGCATTGGTTTCTACTGCAATGTCTTGTTTCTGTACACAACCACCATATATATATATGGGATTGTAACATCTCGGGCATAGTTCTGACACCCTCAGGACCTGAAGTGCTTTTCAAGGGTATCAAACAAACATGTGCTAATAAGAAGACACTCTATTTGATGCAATAAGAAGACACTCTATTTGATGCAATAAGAAGCCACTCTATTTGATGCAATAAGAAGACACTCTATTGGATGCAATAAGAAGACACTATTGGATGCAATAAGAAGACTCTATTGGATGCGATAAGAAGACACACTATTGGATGCAATAAGAAGACACTATTGGATGCAATAAGAAGACACTCTATTGGATGCAATAAGAAGAC
Source organism: Oncorhynchus keta (assembly GCF_023373465.1). NCBI lineage: Eukaryota > Metazoa > Chordata > Actinopteri > Salmoniformes > Salmonidae > Oncorhynchus > Oncorhynchus keta. The sequence goes on along the minus strand of NC_068424.1, from coordinate 22,210,456 downwards.
TCTATTGGATGCAATAAGAAGACACTATTGGATGCAATAAGAAGACACTCTATTGGATGCAATAAGAAGACACTATTGGATGCAATAAGAAGACTCTATTGGATGCGATAAGAAGACACACTATTGGATGCAATAAGAAGACACTATTGGATGCAATAAGAAGACACTCTATTGGATGCAATAAGAAGACTCTATTGGATGCAATAAGAAGACACTATTGGATGCAATAAGAAGACACTATTGGATGCAATAAGAAGACACTCTATTGGATGCAATAAGAAGACACTCTATTGGATGCAATAAGAAGACACTCTATTAGATGCAATAAGAAGACACATGCAGGATGATGTTACTTGCTGGCACTGATTTTTGAAGTCAGTTTGACATTGTAGGTTCTGATGGGTATAGGCCAGGGTTTGGGTATGGTTACCTGACCTCAAATCAACTATTTGAACAGCAGGATATCTAAAACTGTTCCGTCCTTCCCTTGATTTGGTGCCTCGGGGGTATTTAGAGACTTGACTAATTGTTGAAACTTCCATCTACATAGTCTGCAATTCAATAACTTTACAAAAAAGGAAGGCTGTACAACATACCATTAAAAAACCCTGTATAATTATGTATCCTGAATATTTAATCAAAGGAGACTGACAACATTGTTTAGATGGAAGGGGGGGAAGTATACCTCACTTTCAGGTCAGTCCGACAAGACACTCACTTTGCAGACATGCACTTGGCAGTCGGCCCACAGAGCACAAGGTGGCATTTAAAAGTGCTTATGTCTGAGTACGACCATTGAACATAACAACCGTAATTATGTGTATTAAATCATTACAACTAGCCATTTTCATAGACACACATAAAGAAAAGGAATAGCAAATTGTTCAGGTTTCAGTGGTGGATTTAACACGCCAATAGTTTATGATTGCTGTGGAGCAGCTTACTAATTAGGGCACAAAAAAATCAGCGTTTCTTATGAACGAGTTCAGGAGTCCCTCCCTGTTTCAATCCATTTTCTTCTGTTTGTTGCCTAATGAATACGACCGTGGATTGTTTGGACTGCAAACTGACTTAACCTAGCTGTGTGTATGTTAAAGTTGGCTGTATTTTACGTCATTGGCAGAGCTACATTCATTTGGCATTGAACTGGAATATTTATTGATGGACTGCTCTGTGTCTGTTATGGTGTTTGGAGTTGGAAAGTAACCACTGTACTGTAAATGTAGTCTTCAGACAACTTTCATGGTCTCTCTGGCTCTTTCCCCATTCTAACTATGAATTAATTACATAAACTGTGTGTGTGTGTGTGTAAATATTAGACCGGAAGATTAAATATTACTTGTACTTATATACATTTTATTGAACCTAAATCAGACCATGAGCCAGGAAAATGAACTCGCGCACATCATTGACTAGATGTTCTGTTATTTGAACACTTTCTTTAGAATTCACTCTATTTCCAAGGATCTGTGTGAGAGCTGTTGACTTGTACGGTGGTGGGTACAATACACGATGTCTGTGCTGACAGTATGTTCCATTTGCTGCCCCACCTGAACAACTCAAGAACATCTAATCTCCCAGCATGGCCAGTTTGCCCAGATGCTTGCTTTGTTTGGCCACTTGTCCCCAGTGTGCGTGCGCATGTGTGCCTGTGTGTCATCGGGGGGTGATGATAGTGATGTCAGCCCCGAGCTACCCAGGGTCAGGCACCGATAAAGGAGCCAGCCTCGTCTTGTGTGGCATGACAAAAAGTTGGCGCACCCACATCCATTAGGTCTGAAAATATTTACATTATCCGAGACACATTTGGTGTTTACCCTTAGATATTTTGAGGTCCTTAGATTTGTCAAATCGGTCTTGCTTTTTTGGTGTGAAAGATTATCTGTTTTTCTGTGGGTATTATGGCGGATATTGTCAAAATATTTTGGGGTGATCATATCTGATGGCGGTTGTGTGTTGATAAGACAAAAACTGCTACCTGTTTTCACATGGAACTATGCTTTGGCTACCAGTACAAGGTTAGATACATATTAAGGGCATGGTGGTTCTTTGTCTCTCTGCTGTTTATACAACTGTATCAGAACAGACACTAGGCAATCTCTTATGTTCATTTTGTATGTATCTACTGTATGTACTGCATACTGTATGTAATGCAACTATCAGAGGAATTATTTTTTACGACAACCATTAGTCATTATCAAATCAAATCAAATCAAATTGTATTTGTCACATACACATGGTTAGCAGATGTTAATGCGAGTGTAGCGAAATGCTTGTGCTTCTAGTTCCGACAATGCAGTAATAACCAACGAGTAATCTAGCTAACAATTCCAAAACTACTACCTTATACACATAAGTGTAAAGGGATAAAGAATATGTACATAAAGATATATGAATGAGTGATGGTACAGAGCGGCATAGGCAAGCTGCAGTAGATATCAAGTAGTATCAAGTACAGTATATACATATGAGATGAGTATGTAAACAAAGTTGCATAGTTTAAAGTGGCTAGTGATACATGTATTACATAAAGATGCAGTAGATGATATAGAATACAGTATACATATGAGATAAATAATGTAGGGTATGTAAACATTATATTAAGTAGCATTGTTTAAAGTGGCTAGTGATACATTTTACATCAATTCCCATTATTAAAGTGGCTGGAGTTGAGTCAGTGTGTTGGCAGCAGCCACTCAAAGTTAGTGGTGGCTGTTTAACAGCCTGATGGCCTTGAGATAGAAGCTGTTTTTCAGTCTCTCGGTCCCAGCTTTGATGCACCTGTACTGACCTCGCCTTCTGGACGATAGCGGGGTGAACAGGCAGTGGCTCGGGTGGTTGTTGACCTTGATGATCTTAATGGCCTTCCTGTGACATCGGGTGGTGTAGGTGTCCTGGAGGGCAGGTAGTTTGCCCCCGGTGATGCGTTGTGCAGACCTCACTACCCTCTGGAGAGCCTTACGGTTGTGGGCGGAGCAGTTGCCGTACCAGGCGGTGATACAGCCCGATAGGATGCTCTCGATTGTGCATCTGTAGAAGTTTGTGAGTGCTTTTGGTGACAAGCCAAATTTCTTCAGCCTCCTGAGGTTGAAGAAGCGCTGCTGCGCCTTCTTCACGATGCTGTCTGTGTGGGTGGACCAATTCAGTTTGTCTGTGATGTGTATGCAGAGGAACTTAAAACTTACTAACCTCTCCACTACTGTTCCATCGATATGGATAGGGGGGTGTTCCCTCTGCTGTTTCCTGAAGTCCACAATCATCTCCTTAGTTTTGTTGACGTTGAGTGTGAGGTTATTTTCCTGACACCACACTCCGAGGGCCCTCACCTCCTCCCTGTAGGCCGCCTCGTCGTTGTTGGTAATCAAGCCTACCACTGTTGTGTCGTCCGCAAACTTATGAGTGATTCTGTATGAAACCAGGACAAAAAAATAAGTATCTCTGCTACTTTTTAAAGTTTTGATCCAATTTGTACACATTACCAACAGAGTGAATGGGAAAATAGATTCAAAATGTTCGCCCTCTGTTGGTGATTTGCTAAATGTGGCATGATACAAGTAAAAAGTGGGCTGTGATGGGTTACATAGCCTATTGTGCCAATTTCTCTGTATAAAATGGGTCATCATTTTAAAACTAGCAAATATCCCACTCTGGAACTTTTACATGGCTGTAGAGTATATTATGTTACGTATATTATGTTCTCTATATATATATATTTTTTTTTTTCAAGAATTAATGAAAAAATATTTTATTTTAAAATTGTACATGCATACATACATACATACATACATACATACATACATACATACATACATACATACATACATATACACACACACACAAGTATGTGGACACAATTTCAAATGAATGGATTTGGCTATTTCTATGGCTTTTCATGGCCGAGCAGCCGCACACAAGGCTAAGATCACCATGCGCAATGCCAAGCGTCGGCTGGAATGGTGTAAAGCTCCCTGACATAGAACTCTGGAGCAATGGAGATGTGTTCTCTGGAGTGATGAATCACACTTCACCAACTGGCAGTCCGACTAACGAATCTGGGTCTGGAGGATGCCAGGAGAACGCTACCTGACCCAATGCAAAGTGTCAACTGTAAAGTTTGGTGGAGGAGGAATAATGGCTGTTTTTCATGGTTTGGGCTCGGCCCCTTAGTTCCAGCATACAATCACATTCTAGACGATTCTGTGCTTCCAATTTTGTGGCAACAGTTTAGGGAAGGCCCTTTCCTGTTACAGCATGACAATGCCCCCGTGCACAAAGCGAGGTCCATACAGAAATGGTTTGTCGAGATTGGTGTGGAAGACCTTGACTGGTCTGCACAGAGCCCTGACCTCAACCCCATCGAACACCTTTGGGATTAATTGGAACGCTGACTGCGAGCCAGTCCAAATCGCACAACATCTGTGCCCGACCTCACTAAATATCTTGTGGCTGATTGGAAGCAAGTCCCCGCAGCAATGTTCCAACATCTAGTGGAAAGCCTTCGCAGAAGAGGGGAGGCTGTTATAGCAGCAAAGTGGGGACCAACTCCATATTAATGATCTTGGTATAAGATTTTCAACCAGCGGGTGTCCACATACTTTTGAGAGAGCGAGAGATGTAGCACCTACAAATGAAACATTATGGAGTCTTAGAAAGGCCAACATGTCATAAATATGCCAACTTTGATTCAGTATTTAGGCTTTTAGATGCAAATGTCAACAAACCTTCAAAGGACCATTCTATGGATAAAATGTAGTGAATAATAAAAAATAATTGTCCCGGTTTTGTATACAACCACTCCTATGCCATTATCATCATGCCATTATAGTCATGCCATTCAAATTGGATTACTATTCATCTCAAGATTTGAGAAATAACTTTTAAGCAAGCAGAGTCTGTCTAAGAACAGAAGACTGTCTGGAATCAAGTTTGCCATATTACACCAGGACAATTCATCAAAACATCATTGACACTCACTGCTATAGCTGTTATAGTTGTATTTCATCCAGTCCACTGAAGCCAGTGCTTTTGGGAGGGGGTTCGTCTATTTTTAGGAGAGCTCAGTTTTCACTCTTGACTGCTTTATTAGCCCACTTCATGAACCATTTGATTTATAGTCTCAAATTAATCTCCCTATCTAACACTGTCTGAAGTGGCACAGAAGGTAACGATTGTTGGCCACGTAAATCAAAGGCTATTTATTGTACAGGACACAGCTGGTCATACCACCACGACTGATGATGTGATAAAATAGAAAAGTGGTAAAAAATAATTTTACTCATTGGATCAGATAAAACAGAGGAGTGTGCTGCTATACACTGAGATTGTGTGTGTCTCACTTCCAGGTAACATAATTCCCACATGCTAAAGGCTGGAGATGTTTGTGTGTGTAGGTCTGTGTACCTTTTTGATGTGTGTGCTGACGTTCGTTTCAGCACCGGCACGTGGGTAGGGGCATTTGGGTCACCGGCAGGATTACTTTCAAAGCTTATTCCCATAGAGTTGTGTGTGACACACAATGGTAACCTCTGGTACTCGGGTGTCTCCCTATGAATGTGCCTATTGTAGCCGGTGAAAGACAAGCTCTCCGCTCTCAACCGCCTTTGTGATAATTAGTGGTATTGATGGCTGCAGGGTGTGCTATTGGGACTTCAGAGCTGTTTTCTCACACACACACACACACACACACACACACACACACACACACACACACACACACACACACACACACACACACACACACACACACACACACCTGACATCTGTGGACATCCATATTGGGTGGCTATTTTTGGTGTTTTGATGACTTTTGGGGGGGGATGACTGTTTTGGCCTTTTGAACGACTGTGTTCTGGTTTTGGATGACTGTATTTGGATAACGTTTAGATGACTGTATTTAGCTTTTTGGATGACTTTCCTATTTTTGGGTTATGCACATTCAATGACTGACTTTGTCAATAAACTCTTTAATCGAAAAGCCATCCTGGCGCCAATCTATTTACAGTTGAAGTCGGAAGTTTACATACACTTAGGTTGGACTCATTAAAACTTGTTTTTCAACCACTCCACACATTTCTTGTTAACCAACTATAGTTTTGGAAAGTCAGTTAGGACAAGTCAGTAAGGACATCTACTTTGTACAAGACACAAGTAATTTTTCCAACAATTTGTTTACAGACAGATTATTTCACTTAATTCACTGTATCAAAATGCCAGTGGGTCAGAAGTTTACATACACTAAGTTGACTGTGCCTTTAAACAGCGTGGAAAATTTCAGAACATGGTGTCATGGCTTTAGAAGCTTCTGATAGGCTAATTGACATCATTTGAGTCAATTGGAGGTGTGGATGTATTTCAAGGCCTACCTTCAAACTCAGTGCCTCTTTGCTTGACAAAATGGGAAAATCAAAAGAAATCAGCCAAGACCTCCGAAAACAGTTGTAGACCCCCATGGGAGCAATTTCCAAACGCCTGAAGGTACCACGTTCATCTGTACAAACAACAGTACGGAAGTATAAACACCATGGGATCACGCAGCCGTCATACCGCTCAGGAAGGAGATGCGTTCTGTCTCTTAGAGATGAACGTACTTTGGTGCGAAAAGTGCAAATCAATCCCAGAACAACAGCAAAGGACCTTGTGAAGATGCTAGAGGAAACGGGTACAAAAGTATCTATATCCAGCTCAGCAAGGAAGAAGCACCTGCTCCAAAACCGCCATAAAATAGCCAGACTACGATTTGCAACTGCACATGGGGACAAAGATCATACTTTTTGGAGAAATGGCCTCTGGTCTGATGAAACAAAAATAGAACTGTTTGGCCATAATGACCATCGTTATGTTTGGAGGAAAAAAGGGGATGCTTGCAAGCCGAAGAACACCATCCCAACCGTGAAGCACGGGGGTGGCAGCATCATGTTGTGGGTGTGCTTTGCTGCAGGCTGGACTGGTGCACTTCACAAAATAGATGTTATCATGAGGATAGAAAATTATGTGGATATACAGTGCCTTGCGAAAGTATTCGGCCCCCTTGAACTTTGCGGCCTTTTGCCACATTTCAGGCTTCAAACATAAAGATATAAAACTGTATTTTTTTGTGAAGAATCAACAACAAGTGGGACACAATCATGAAGTTGAACGACATTTATTGGATATTTCAAACTTTTTTAACAAATCAAAAACTGAAAAATTGGGCGTGCAAAATTATTCAGCCCCTTTACTTTCAGTGCAGCAAACTCTCTCCAGAAGTTCAGTGAGGATCTCTGAATGATCCAATGTTGACCTAAATGACTAATGATGATAAATACAATCCACCTGTGTGTAATCAAGTCTCCGTATAAATGCACACCAAACATGTGGAAGAAGGTGCTCTGGTCAGATGAAACCAAAATTGAACTTTTTGGCAACAATGCAAAACGTTATGTTTGGCGTAAAAGCAACACAGCTCATCACCCTGAACACATCATCCCCACTGTCAAACATGGTGGTGGCAGCATCATGGTTTGGGCCTGCTTTTCTTCAGAAGGGACAGGGAAGATGGTTAAAATTGATGGGAAGATGGATGGAGCCAAATACAGGACCATTCTGGAAGAAAACCTGATGGAGTCTGCAAAAGACCTGAGACTGGGACGGAGATTTGTCTTCCAACAAGACAATGATCCAAAACATAAAGCAAAATCTACAATGGAATGGTTCAAAAATAAACATATCCAGGTGTTAGAATGGCCAAGTCAAAGTCCAGACCTGAATCCAATCGAGAATCTGTGGAAAGAACTGAAAACTGCTGTTCACAAATGCTCTCCATCCAACCTCACTGAGCTCGAGCTGTTTTGCAAGGAGGAATGGGAAAAGATTTCAGTCTCTCGATGTGCAAAACTGATAGAGACATACCCCAAGCGACTTACAGCTGTAATCGCAGCAAAATGTGGCGCTACAAAGTATTAACTTAAGGGGGCTGAATAATTTTGCACGTCAATCTTTCAGTTTTTGATTTGTTAAAAAAGTTTGAAATATCCAATAAATGTCGTTCCACTTCATGATTGTGTCCCACTTGTTGTTGATTCTTCACAAAAAAATACAGTTTTATATCTTTATGTTTGAAGCCTGAAATGTCGCAAAGTTCAAGGGGGCCGAATACTTTCGCAAGGCACTGTATTAAAGCAACATCTCAAGACATCAGTCAGGAAGTTACAGCTTAGTCGCAAATGGGTCTTCCAAATGGATAATGACCCCAAGCATACTTCCAAAGTTGTGGCAAAATGGCTTAAGGACAACAAAGTCAAGGTATTGGAGTGGCCATCACAACGCCTTGACCTCAATCCTATTGAACATTTGTGGGCAGAACTGAAAAAGCGTGTGCGAGCAAGGAGACCTACAAACCTGCCTCAGTTACACCAGCTCTGTCAGGAGGAATGGGCCAAAATTCGCCCAACCTATTGTGGGAAGCTTGTGGAAGGCTACCCAAAACGTTTGACCCAAGTTAAACAATTTAAAGGCAATGCTACCAAATACTAATTGAGTATATGTAAACTTCTGAAAGAAATAAAAGCTGAAATAAATCATTCTCTCTCCTATTATTCTGACATTTCACATTCTTAAAATAAAGTGGTGATCCTAACTGACCTAAGACAGGGAATTTTAACTAGGATTAAATGTCAGGAATTGTGAAACACCTTAGCCAAATACATTTAAACTCAGTTTATGTAAACTTCCAACTTAAACTGTATGTCCTATACTTCAACAAACGTGTCAGTTGTCGATGGTAGCTTTTCTGTGAAACACTTCCCATTTCAACGTAGGGAAATTCCACGGTGACAGAGTGATGTTGAGATGAACTTGTTTCACTTTAAAATGTATGCCAAACAAAATATTTGATTGCTAAGTTTAACAAACCATACATCCATATGCAGAAGTCTTCTTTTAACAATTGCCACATTATTGGACTAAAACACACTTGAGGAACAGTGCAGATGCTAAGTTTAGTAACAGAATGACAGTCAAATCTCTCTTAGTTTGTGACCATGTTTTCAAAGATAATGTTAAATATCTATTCTGAATTAAGATTCGAAGAAAGATTGTGGTGTCAGCTTTGATATGAAAAATATCTTTCTGTTATGTTTCTGTTTCTTACTACAGTAAGTGAAGTATGTTTTGTCCATATAAATTACATCAAATTGATCAGAAATACAGTGTAGACAAAGTCATTTACAACATGAACAATTGGAGCTGGAAACGGCAGATTTTTTATGGAATATCTACAAGGCGTACAAAGGCCCATTTATCAGCAACCAACACTCCTGTGTTCCAATGGCACATTGTGTTAGCTAATCCAGTTTAACATTTTAAAAAGGTTAATTGATCATGAGAAAATCCTTTTGCAATTATGTTAGCACAGCTGAAAACTGTTGTGCTGATTTAAAGAAGCAATAAAACTGGCCTTCTTTAGACTAGTTGAGTATCTGGAGCATCAGCATTTGATTGATTCTATACTTTGTTTGACATGATTCTATACTTTGTTTGACATGATTCTACGACCTGTAATATAACTTTTTTGACTTTTCGTCTGACCTTTCGGCTGGACTTGCACGTGTTTTTTAAAATTTACCAAACGCCCTAACAAAACGAGCTATTTGGACATAAATTATGAACTTTATCGAACAAATCAAACATTTATTGTCGAACTGGGATTCCTAGGAGTGCATTCTGATGAAGATCATCAAAGGTAAGTGAATATTTATAATGTTATTTCTGACTTTCTTGAAAGTCTTTCTAACTATTTCTGACAATATGGTGGATATCTTTTTGGCTTGTTTGGTCTCTGAGCGCCGTAATCAGATTATTGCATGGTATGCTTTTTCCGTAAAGTTTTTTTAAAATCTGACACAGCGGTTGCATTAAATAGATGTTTATCTAAAGTTCCATGTATAATAGTTGTATCTTTTATCAATGTTTATTATGAGTATTTATATAAATTGATGTGGCTCTTCAAAATCACTGCATGTTTTGGAACTACTGAACATAACACGCCAATGTACAATGAGATTTTGGGATATAAATATACACTTTATCAAACATACATGTATTATGTAACATGAAGTCCTATGAGTGTCATCTGATGAAGATCATCAAAGGTTAGTGATTCATTTTATCTATATTTCTGCTTTTTGTGACTCCTCTCTTTGGCTGGAAAAATGGCTGGGTTTTTCTGTGACTTGGTGGTGACATAAGATAATCGTTTGTGGTGCTTTTGCTGTAAAGCCTTTTTAGAAATCCGACACTGTTGCTGGATTAATGAGAATTGTATCTTTAAAATGGTGTAAAATAATTGTATGCTTGAGGAATTTTAATTATAAGAAAAAAAATGTTTTAAAATGTATTTGTCGCCCTGCACCTGCAATGCAGGTGTAGAAGTACGGTGGCTAGGAAAAACTCCCTAGAAAGGCCAAAACCTAGGAAGAAACCTAGAGAGGAACCAGGCTATGTGGGGTGGCCACTCCTCTTCTGGCTGTGCCGGGTGGAGATTATAACAGAACATGGCCAAGATGTTCAAATGTTCATAAATGACCAGCATGGTCGAATAATAGTAAGGCAGAACAGTTGAAACTGGAGCAGCAGCATGGCCAGGTGGACTGGGTATGTGGGGTGGCGGCAAAGGGGGACCAACTGCAAAATAATGCCCATGATTTTGGAATGAGGTGTTCGACGAGCAGGTGTGCGACTCTGGATTTTTTTAGCTTACAGTTTATTCACTGTTAGTCAGAACCTCTACACTAAATAATTTTCTCTGGGTGTTCGCCAGCTCATGCTTTGTTTGACGAGCAGTCATGTAGTGTACTTCAGGGAATTGTCTGATGCCCTCCCAGCTCCCCTGTCCCAATCCCTCAGAATCCATCTCCAATAACCACCATTAGCTCTTAAAGGAAAACTCCTCCCAAAATTATATTTTTGTATTTATTTCATTAGTCCATTGTTGACATGGTTCGAAAATGTTTTGCTTGTCAACAATCCAAGTTTTTAAGATATGTAACTTTCAAAGTACAGAAATCATCCCCATATATACTGGCAAACAAGAAATAATTGTGACCTCCTCTCCTAATTTGGCCAGAACTCTTATTCATTTTACAGCAGGTTTGCATGTCATAAAAACGTATAGAACTACATAGTATATAAATTCTTACTTCCCTCTTTCCCAAGCCAACATAAACAAAATTGTTATCAGTAACTAGTAATTAATTGGTAGGTTTACATTTACTTGTTAATTACGTGAATTTTCATAATCTGACCCTCATTAGGGAGAGAAATAAAAAGAAAAATACATTTAAATGTGTGTTTTTGGTAGTAGAATAACAAGATGAGACTTCTTACAGAAGGCACATCATTTCTGCAAAACTAAATATACATGTTGATATTATTTTTCAAGGGCCTTCAACATAATTGTCTTCAAATATTTTTAAAACCATAAGACTTTTTCTAGTAGATGTTTAAGCCCCATTTTCCATGTATGTGACCAGAAATCTAAGCCTTTGCTTAGCCCCATTTTAGGATGGTTGAGTTCCTTCATTTCTAGAAAAGTTTGGTCATACGCCCATCCTTAAAAACATAGGTGCTGGACTAATAAAGAACACTAGTATAGAACATTGCTTGCACACTGTTAAAGCTCCCAATTCACCGCAGTATGTGGGCCTTCTTGTTCTATACGGAGTTCATTTCCCAAAAATATAGACTCTTAGTTTTCATTTGACATTCGATATGCTCCTATAAACTTCATGTTGGTGCGCATAGATCATTTAACATGGAAATGACCTGTTGTGTTACGGCGTGTTTTTAATTCAGGCAAAGTGACGTGGAACTACAGTGATAAGCCTGAGGAAGTTGTTCTTCTGCCTGACTAAATGGATCAGCAAAACCCAATGAGAGTTTCTATCAATTGCTATTACTATCTGCACATTTCATAATTTCTCACATGCCCCAGTGATTGAAATGAATTAGAAGTGCATGCTTTGTAGAAATGAAAAAAGTACATGGTAAAGGGACATGCACTTTGATTGACTGGTTAAAGTCTGTGAATAGCAAAGTCAAGTGTGGCGCATTGTTTCTGACATCATTCCGCTCAGTGCTTTATTACCTAGTGAGTGAAAACATCCCCTCAAGGCACTCATAACTTGCAGGATGTAGCCTTCAATGACGGGTTTCAAGAAAACAATCATGGAAAAAAGGGTCTATAGTTCAACATGTGCACAAAGGGATTATCGGAAACAAGAATGTGGGTACGCGTGAATGAACTGAAATGTGTGTGGACACTGAACCTGGCGTATCTGAACTATACCCCTTATGATGACCGAAACAAAGTACACTATTCAAGTACTTCTCAAACTGACTCACTCAGTGTTGACATAGTGGAATTGAAACGACCTACCTACGGTGAAGACGTCGGACAGAAATAGCAGCCTTAATACACATGAAATAGGACAACGATTACCTCACCAAAATGAAATGACGAAGGCGACTGACAGGAAGAGTGACTTCCTCCGTTGCACTTTTGCCAATGTTGCCTGTCCACATTCCACTACTCTATTCTCAGGTAGGACTGAGCGATATACAGAGTATACCTGTGCGTTCTGGCTGAGTTTCAGGCAGTCATCAGCTTCCGGAGCTAGTGGACTGAGCTATCCAGATTGTAACAGCTGACTTTAGACTATTTCTGTACCTGAGCAGTCTTAGACTGGACTGTAGAAAGATTCTGATCCTTTCAATTGCTTTATCTCTACACCAGAGGGACTTTGAACATGTAAACACACACTCATGTTCCCCTGTAACGTACACGGCTACTGTATGATATCAACAGTGTCTATGATAAGGGGAAGAAGTTGGACACTTAACAGCGACTCTGGTGTAAACAGTTGAGGGTGAGTGGTTGATTTATCCGGTGGAGAATTGTTTATTTGCTAAGGTGGATTTATTGTTTAACAATTTATATTCAGCACGTAAATGACAGACTACACAATCCTTCCTCCCATGTCTGTATTCAGACACGTGTTGTTTTTAAAAGGATGAGTTAAAAGACTTATGTTACAGTATGACAGGAATGTCTGTTATACATGTTAAAAAAGGAGAATAAGTCAACTGTGATTTTGTGAGATTAAAGGATACTTTGTACCTAGACTCATTTCTAAATGGAGAGTTGTGTTTTTACTGTAGCTCTGACCTGTTTGTCTGTAAACCGCCCCTGAAGTCATAAGATTTCTCTTGACAACAGTCTCAATGTGGAGACGATCTTTCAATCACAAGAGTACTTTGGATCATATCGCTTGATTTGATTATTTCTCTAAAGTAGGAAAGGATACTGCTGGTGTGTGTGTGTGTGTGACAGTTTCGCCCTTGTTGCACTGCCTCTTCCCACAAGAACTGCTTTGCATTATACGGCAGGAGGTGTGAATTTGGAAGGGAAATAATCACTATGCAGTTGATGATAGCAGACTCTCACGCACACACACACACACACACACTGTAATCTGTTACTGCATGTTGCCTAGATTTAGTCAGCATTATGTTGTGCAGTGCACTCTGTAAGAGATCGGGATGGACATGCAAGGCTGACCAAAACAGCAGGCAGCTCTCATGGTGAAAGTGTATTTATGTTAAAGAGACTACAAAAGTGCCTCTCAAGCCTAATTTGATGTTCTGAATCTGTTTTGGGTTACAGATTGTCACCTGTGCCCCCCAGCAAACAGCTGAATCTTCTTAAAACTAGGAATGTTGTAACAATGGAGAAGCATCACCATAAAATACTCAAAAATCTGGAGTGCAATGTCATTCCAGGTTTTATTTAACCCCTTACAGTGCCTTCAGAAAGTATTCACACCCCTTGACTTTTTCCACATTTTGTTGTGTTCGAGCTTGAATTTGAAATGGTTTAATTGATATTTTGTGTCATTGTCCTGCACACACATTATGGGGTAATGTTTTAACTTTCTATTTTTTGATTAATTAGAAATTAAAAGCTTAAATGTCTTGAGTCAATAACTATTCAACACCTTCTTCCAATTCTTATTTACAATGACGTCCTACCAAAAGGTCTCCTGCGGGGACAGGAGGCCTTTTGTGACAAAACACACATCATGACAAGAGAGACAACGCAACACTACATAAAGAGAGACCTAAGACAACAACATAGCATGGCAGCAACACATAACAACACAGCATGGACGCAACACAACATGTTAGCAGCACAAAACACGGTACAAACATTATTAGGCACAGACAACAGCACAAAGGGCAAGAAAGTAGAGACAACAATACATCACACAAAGCAGCCACAGCTGTCAGTAAGAGTGTCCATGGCTGAGTCTTTGAATGAAGAGATTGAGATAAAACTGTCCAGTTTGAGTGTTTGTTGCAGCTAATTCCAGCGAACTGAAAAGAGGAGTGACCCAGGGAGGTGTATGCTTTCGGGACCTTTAACAGAATGTGACTGGCAGAACGGGTGTTTAATATGGAGGATGTGGGCTGCAGTAGATATCTTAGATAGGGGGGTTTGAGGCCTAAGAGAGTTTTATAAATAAGCATCAACCAGTGGGTCTTGCAACGGGTATACAGAGATGACCAGTTTACAGAGGAGTATAGAGTGCAGTGATGTGTCCTATAAGGAGCATTGGTGGCAAATCTGATGACCGAATGGCAAAGAACATCTAGCCGCTCGAGAGCACCCTTACCTGCCGATCTATAAATTATGTCTCCGTAATCTAGCATGGATAGGATGGTCATCTGAATCAGGGTTAGTTTGGCAGCTGGGGTGAAAGAGGAGCGATTACGATAGAAGTCTAGATTTAACTTTAGCCTGCAGCTTTTATAAGCGCTGAGAGGAGGACAGTGGGCCATCTAGCCATACTCTCAAATACTTGTATGAGGTGACTACCTCAAGCTCTAAACCCTCAGAGGTAGTAATCACACCTGTGGGGAGAGGGGCATTCTTCTTACCAAACCACATGACCTTTGTTTTGGAGGTGTTCAGAACAAGGTTAAGGGTAGAGAGCTTGTTGCACATTAAGAATGCTTTGTTGTAGAGCATTTAACACAAAATCCATGGAGGGGCCAGCTGAGTATAAGACTGTATCATCTACATATACAGTACATGGATGAGAGAGCTTCCTACTGCCTGAGCTATGTTGTTGATGTAAATTGAGAAGAGCGTGAGTCCTAGGGTTGAGCCTTGGGGTACTCCCTTCGTTACTGGCAGTGGCTGAGACAGCAGATTTTCTGACTTTATACACTGCACTATTTGAGGTAGTTAGCAAACCAGGCCAAAGACCCCTCAAAGACACCAATACTCCTTTGCTGGCCCACAAGAATGGAATGGTATACCGTGTTAGATTTTCAAGACGATTTTAAATAATAAAACTAATGCAAGACTTAATAATGGCTGTCTAGCAGTGATCAACAACCAATGGTGTATGGTATGTAGATGGGTGAGGGGCAAAAAATTATATTTGATACATTTTGAATTCAGGCTGTAACACAACAAAATATGATAAGTCATGGGTATAAATACTTTCTGAAGGCACTGTACATTTAACCTGTTGGCTTGATTATGTAAATTGTGTTAGATTAAAATGTTATCACAATTTCTAAACTCTCTAAAGTCTATTTTGTTCTACTGAATGCACTTGGTTAGGTTAAAATAGCTCCTGTAGCCTAACTTGATACAAACAAATGTACTCAATATGGTCCACAGCCACTCCTGGCTTGAAACTGGGAAGTGAATTTTTACTTCTCAACCCATTAACAATGTCACATTTTAATTAGGGAAATGTTCTCTTAAGGTTGTTTTTTACTTAGCTTTTTAGTCTATGGTTCATTGTATTATGGGCACATTTCAGTGGTTTCTCAAAGACGTCCCTTTTTATTTTCATTCACCATTTTTGTTTTGTTTTGTCAACAGGGCAGGAGTTTACAGTCCAATACCACTAAATCTCTAGTCTAGATAGATATGTTTTCTACAAGCGGTATTAGGTAAACCTTAGACCATTTGGTAATGATTACACATACCATACTATGGCTATCTTTACAGGCCAAACAGGATGTATCTGCTGCTGCAGTCAACTTCCCCCTGAAACATTATCAAGAGTAGCCTGTTTCTCACAACGGACCTCAATACCATGAATAATAACACACACAAAATGTGCTGCTTTCCCTTTCAATTAATTCAATTCATCTTGAGATGTTACAGGCTGTGTTTGTAATGTATCTAGCGGCTTTGACAAGCGAGGAAAAGGTCATTTGATTAGCAACGCACATTCCTCACCCACCTGAGGATCTCTCCTTTTCAGCCATCTATTTCCTGTTTTGACCGGAGCAAAATCCACTTGTGACTTAAATTTTGCATTTTGCTCTTTCCCATTCTTGTTTGTGCCAGTCGTTTTTTTTCCCGTTAACGTAACGATCGCGGAACCTGTCAATCACACTCTGGTAATGGCTGAAATGGATTCAATTGAATACATTGGCTTTCCGTTGCATCTATAATAACCCTAAAGCTTCGTCTGGGATTTAACACACCATCTCGACAGTTACATCACAAAAAAGAGAAGAAAGATCTAGTAACTTTATTTTTAAGGGTTTTAATATATGTGCAATTTTGATTTAATACATTTAAAATGTTTACAAATGATATGTGCTGTAATGAAGGCAACTACCGAAAATGAACACTCGGATTATAGTGATATTATGTCTGATCTCACAAACAGTATAAAGTCTGTATGTTAAAGGTTTAATTTAGAGCCAAGCGTTTTGATGTTTTAGTCGGATGGTCATCCTTCTCTTGACAAACTTGTTGAATTATTCAAGAGAACGTGACAGCGTCGGTAGGCCTAGAGACAGAGCAAGTTTTTGGTGGTTGAAGCCCTTTTTTAAATCAAATCAAATTGTATTTGTTACATGCAGCAGGTGTAGACCTGACAGTGAAATGCTTACTTACAAGCCCATAACCAACAATGCATTTCAAGTATTAGAGTTAAGAAAAACATTTGACTTAATAAACTAAAGTAAAAAATAAAATGAAAAGTAACACAATAAAATGACGAGGCTATATACAGGGTGTACCGGTATCAAGTCAATGAGTGGGGGTACAGGTTAGTCGAGGTAATTTGTGTGTTTTAAAAATAAATTAAAAAATAATGTAAATGGACAATGTTAAATTATCAGTGTAATTACACACATTGATGACAGACATGGAGACCCACCCAATACTCTGTTGCTGATAAATGCAGGAGCAGATTTCAGGAGCAGGACAAGACACCCTCTTTGACTGATGACTGACATAAGGGCATGTATGTGACAGGCCTAAGTGGCTTATATGATTATGATGGTCATAATACACTTTATGACGCTGTCAAGAAGTATTTTTCTTAGTCCAAGTAAAGTGACACAGGATTGTAATAATGTTTCATGAGTGTCATAAAGTGTATTTTATACAATTGATTTGAAATATATGATGAAAAAAAATATTGTAAAGAATTCATTACATCAACAATCTCAGAAACAAACCTTCAAACGAAGGGAAACTTAATTAGAATATATGTGTAGGTGTCATAACCAGACATAAAATAACGCAATTTAATGTTACAACAGGTGGAAATATATGGGTTATAACCACCGGTTGGTTGTAAGCTGTTATGACACTAGGTGTCAAGTAAAGTATTAAAGAATAGTAAAGTATTACCAATTTTTTTCTTTTAAGCCTTTTTAAAAATTGTACAAATTTTTCTCCCCAAATTTGTGGTATCCAATTGTTTTTTAGTAGCTATCTTGTCTCATTGCTACAACTCCCGTACGGGCTCGGGAGAGATGAAGGTTGAAAGTTATGCATCCTCCGATACACAACCTGGAAGCCATTTGCACCAATGTGTCGGAGGAAACACCTGGCAACCTTGGTTAGCGCGCACTGCGCCCGGCCCGCCACAGGAGTCGCTGGTGCGTGATGAGACAAGGATTCCCCTACCGGCCAAACCCTCCCCAACCCGGACGACACTAGGCCAATTGTGCGTCGCCCCACGGACCTCCCGGTCACTGCTGGTTACGACAGAGCCTGGGCGCGAACCCAGAGTCTCTGGTACAGCTGCAGTACAGCGCCCTGCGCCACCCGGGAGGCCCTTGTTTTTTAAACCTTTTAACAATTTCAGTTGACCGCTGCTACTATGATGAAGAAGGATGAGTGTCCATTTTGCAATATTATTAACGACCATTTTCAATTTAAACAAACTTGACAGTGATGTAGCGCTAGGCTTATCAACAATAGAGATTGTGTTGGGGGAGGAGGACGTGAATTCATCCCGCAAAACATGAGTATATTTGGCTGTGCGTGTCCCAACACGATTTGAACAAAAGTGGACACAACACAAGATGATGAATTTCCATTAAGAAGAGCCATAGAGTAGACATTAGTCATGGGCAGCCACTGTTAATCAGCCTGACTTATGATGACGATCGCTTATGTCATTACCAGCATTTGAGCACTGACCAGGTCCTGAGTTCAGATCCATTATCTAACTAATGACCCTTAGAGACCCAAAACATTCCCCTATAACTTCTAAAACATTACTGATGTGACTGGTTATCTTCCGCTCCTCACTCACATATACACACACACACACACACACACACACACACACACACACACACACACACACACACACACACACACACACACACACACACACACACACACACACACACACACACACACACACACACACACACACACACACACACTCCACTCAAGGAACCTATACATTCCCAATCAAGTGTATTAATCAGTGAGAGGCAGCCATTACAGCCTTGTTCCTATTGATCTGTTGTTTGAGGATGTAGCATGCTGTTAATGCCCCTGCTTTTAAACCAGCCCTTTACTGAAGAGGAGCGCTCGATGTGCTGACACAGCCCATCGTGTGTGTGTGTGTGTGTGTGTGTGTGTGTGTGTGTGTGTGTGTGTGTGTGTGTGTGTGTGTGTGTGTGTGTGTGTGTGTGTGTGTGTGTGTGTGTGTGTGTGTGTGTGTGTGTGTGTGTGTGTGTGTGTGTGTGTGTGTGTGTGTGTGTGTGCGTGTATCTTGCTTATTTTAAGGCCATAATAACCATAATGTCCACAGGCAGATCTGTGGGATCTGAGAGAGGTTCGAGAGGGTCTGCAGACTAAATAGAGTGGCTCCTGGCCTGCGGCGCTAGACTAGACTTGCTGTGTGTCCGGCAGTAGAAGAATTGGCCCTAAGGCTCTTGCTCTTCACTTGCCAGTAACAAGGGCCTCTTGTGTGCATCTGCTGCTGAGGTGGGGGCGCCCCACTCTGACCAGGTGTGTTGGAAATGGACAGTCCCTGTGTCTTTATGTCACCAAGGGACTGTTGAAGAAATAGACAGAGAAGGCCTATAGCTGGTTGAGTAAATGATTGATAGCAGTTGTTGTTGGTTGGGTTTAAGCATTATCCTACCAAACTGGTAGATGTAGGATAAGCTGAGTTGGACCATATGTACCAGACTCTGAGTTTATTTCTGGAAAGCCAGATGTTTTAGCCCCTAGTAGCCAGAGGACTAATCAAGGAAAAGTAGACTTTTAAATTGAACCTCTAAACTGATTTAAGACCAACACGTGTTGATGTTATTTGCACAGCTTTAAAGTTAAGAGGAAATAAACAATCAGTCTACATTTTAGACACATGTCCTAATGTCAGCAACTTGGCACACACATGCTTTTTATTTTATCTATCCTAAAAGTGTATGGACAATTTAATCAATAAGAGAGATGGAAAAAGGTTTTAGCTGATTATCAACTTAGGAAGAAGAGAGAAGGAGACTCCAAAGTAGCTCTGGCAGATTTTGATGGCACACTTCCAATACTTCACCTTTCAGCAGTGGGACAAAGACATTGGCTAGACAGGAGAGCAGTGTTGTTGGTCTGACATGTTTAAATCTGCAGTGAGTGAGGCCAAACACATGTAAATGGTTTTGCTTTTTGGGGGTATTGTTGTTGGATTGCAGACTTGGCTCTTTGGCCCTGGTGTTAACATTCTTTGAGGAATTAGGTGATGATTGGAGGGTCCCTGAGCTTTCTACTCCGATTACAGACCTTCGTGCCCTCTCTCTCTCTCTTTCTGTCTGCTCTCTACTCTCTGCTTTCTCTCCGTCAAGCCCAGACCAGCTCCACATGTTTCCAGTTTAGTCTTTTCGTCACCGTTGACCTACATATAATGTTGGGGGGCATATGCTCCAATTTGATTTCCTGGAGCTGAAATTTCCGCTTTGGTCGTTAAAGAAATATGACATTTTCTCTCTGATTTGAATGACTTTGTAGCATCAGTATTTCTGAACCACATTTCTCTACAGAAACTCATCCCGAAGGGATGTTTTTCAAAACATTTTGAAGATATTTAAATGAAATTATTGTTTAGAGCAGAGCTTTTTGCTCTTTTTACTTATGAAAAGACCTCCGAGTGTAACAATGTTAATGTAATTGAAGTTTTTGGTATTCCCTGATTTTTCTCATTTAAGTGTGCTCTGCATTTGTAGTATGAGTAGTCAAACTGTACAAACTAATTAGTGTATTTACAGGGATCTTAGAAATAAATGACAGTAGTATTGTGAGTGCTATTCCTAATTAGACTCATTTTGGGTTAGATTTTCTTAAATGTAGCACAACTGCCATTTTCTCTTGCTCTCTCTCTCTCATCAAAAAGAGAGGGAGAGGTGTTAACACGGTGGACATGTAATGACCTATAAAGATGAAAGCAGAGAAGAGGAATGGTAACCGGTCAATGTGTCGAGAGGGAGCAGTACAGGGGGAAGGGAGAAGGGAAAGGGTGAAAAAGAGGAGGAGGATTAGAAAGAGACTGGAGGAGGAGGGGAGAAAGCTGGACACTGAAAACTTGTGCCTCCCGCAGAGGGGGAGTGTGACGGCTGGAGGGAGAAAAAGAGGGGGGTGAGAGAGATGAGCTTGTGTTCCACAAAGACTCTCAGTCCATTGGAGGATATTCTGAGATTGAGTTGTGTGTCTCTCTCTCTCTGACTGGCTTCAAACAGCTTTGTTTATATACAAGATGCAGGCACCTCTCTCACACATCTCGAGTTCACTCACTCTTCTCTTCAGCTGGATGAAGAACTGAAAGGTAATCTTCTCTTTCCTCCTCTGAAATACACTCGTTGTGTGTGTGTGTTCTATTAATTGTCGTGAAGTAGAACATTAACTGTATGAGGTGTTAATGGTTACTTATTGTATTCACTAAGGTATTTCCATTGAACATTCGTTACTTTGGTTTATAACCAGTGGTCTTAGATTACGACTTCTTATCTTGCGTTTTGGTATTTGTATGAATGTTTGATTTCTATCAGGGGCAGAGATATTTCAGAGCAATTTTTATTTATTTATTATATCTTACCACCTGAAGGGGTTGTACTAAATTCAATGTCTCTGAATTGACAGTAGTGGAACTGTAGCCACATTGTTCAGTCATTTTAGCAAATGCTCTTATCCAGAGCAATTAGAGTTAAGTGCCTTGCTCAAGGGAACATGGACATTTTTTACTTAGTCAGCTCAGGGATTCGAACCAGCAACCTTTAGATCACTGGCCCAATCTCTTAACTACTAGGCTACCACCCAGTCATCCTCTCCTACAGTACATTACTTGCACCTTAGTTAGGAATATCTCTGTCCAAAACTCTTACTCATGAACTTGAATTTCTTTAGGTTACTTGAACTTGAATTTCTTTACAAAACCTCCTTCACATGACCTAAAGGGAAATGGCTGCCAAGAACTGTGTGTCTCTGTCATACATACCTTTACTGATCTCACACTTCTCTATTTGTGCATTATAAGGATTCTTTAATTATGGGCTTTAACCAGATGTGTTTATTGATGTTTTGAAGACTGGAGATGAACCACTCTGTGGATCAACCAATGTGACTTTGTAGTGTGTCAACTATTGACTTTAGATTTTCCCCCTCAAGGCATAAGTGTTGAAAATTGAGTACTCAAATAATCATTCTGTTCTAGAAAAAAATAACATGGCCCTATATTCACAAAGTGTCTCAGAGTATGAGTGCTGATCTAGAATCATTTAAAAAATATATATATATATCTTTAAGCTCATAAGATTAATGGACAGAGAGGAGTCAGAGGCCCTTATCCTAGATCAGCACGGCTACTCTGAGACACAGTGTAAATACAGGTCTTGACCTTTTTTATATTACCTTACTTGCCAGCATCATAGCAGGTGATCTAGCTAGATAAAATACCCTGTTGTTCACAGGCCGTGTAGGGTGAAGATTTGTTGTGGTGCCGTCCACTGATGGGTGTAAATGGCTCGCCATCAGAAGGCATTGGAGGGTGAACAGAGACCTTGTGTTGATGCCAATCACAGATCTGAATCCTTCCTTCAGCCTGTATAGCTGTGCCTCATAAAGTCAGATGCTTATCAAGAATAGATCTTGTTTTGAAATGAGGAATGAACAAGGAACACTCAGTCACACATATATATATATATACACACACACACACACACACACACACATCCCATTGATTGGGGTGAAAGTGTGCAGATGAGGTATAGCATCTGAACCTGCTCTTCAACAAGTACAGCATATTTCTACATATTTCTACAGCATATTTCTACATGTCAATAGACCAGCCCTACACCTGACACTCCCAATGCATTTTTATTTCATTCTGCTCACATGGAATCCTAGCAAAATGGTTTGTGTGTGTGTTCATTAAAATGTGTATGATATCTGCGTGAGGACACCTCTGTCCATAGGCCTACAATATATCAGTAGTGATAGTTAGAGGCTCAGTGTTCTAGCTGCTTAGCTAATACTTTGCCTTAGTGTGCTCTACAACCATCATACTAAGTACTCTTCCTGTAATGGAGAGCATAGTCCTATACTTTTGGCCATGCAGTGTATGTGGACACCCCTTCAAATGAGTGGATTCGGCTATTTCAGCCTTATAAAATCGAGCACACAGCCATGCAATCTCCATAGACAAACATTGCCAGTAGAATGGCCCACTGAAGAGTTCAGTGACTTTCAACGTGGCAACGTCATAGGATGCCACCTTTCCATCAAGTCAGTCCGTCAAATTTCTGCCCTGCTTGTACAGCTACGAAGTTGTAGGCCACACAAGCTCACAGAACGGGACCGCCGAGTGCTTTCCTTGGTTGAAACACTCACTGCCTCTTGACGCAACGTCAGCACAAGAATTGTTCGTCGGGAGCTTCATGAAATGGGTTTCCATGGCTGAGCAGCCGCACACAAGCCTAAGTTCACCATGCACAAAGTCAAGCGTCAGCTGAAGTGGTGTAAAGCTCGCCGCAATTGGACTCTGGAGCAGTGGCAATGGGTTCGCTGGAGTGATGTATCATACTTCAACAACTGGCAGTCTGACAGACGAATCTGGATTTGGCAGATGCCAGGAAAACGCTACCTGTCCCAATGCATAGTGCCAACTGTGAAGTTTGATGGAGGTTGAATAATGGTCTGAGGCTGTTTTTCATAGTTTGGGCTTAATGCTCCAGCATACAATGACGTTCTAGACAATTCCGTGCTTCCAACTTTGTGTCAACAGTATGGGGAAGACCCTTTTCCTGTTTCAGAATGACAATTCCCTCATGCACAAAGCAAGGTCCATACAGAAATGGTTTGTCGAGATCAGTGTGGAAGAACTTGACTGGCCTGCACAGAGCCCTGACCTCAACCCCATTGAACACTTTCGGAATAAATTGGAACGCCAACTATGAGCCAAACCTAATCGCCCAAAATTAGTGTTGACTTCACTAAAGCTCTTGTGGCTGAATGGAAGCAAGTCCCCACAGCAATATTCCAACATCTAGTGGAAAGCCTTCACAGAAGAGTGGAGGCTGTTATAACAGCAAAGGGGGGACCAACTCCATATTAATGGTCATGATTTTAGTATGAGATGTTCAACGAGCAGTGTTTGCTATTCCTTGAAATCTCATGTGATAACATCATGAGTGTGAGGTAAAGGGGCACCCAGGGGAACAAAAGCCCATTAAAACAAAGTTCCTCTCTGAAAGCTCCATCCGGACCCCCAGCATGCACCACTCCAATCAATAATATCTTCTTAAGTGAGGCCAGGGCCAGCTTTCTGGAGCACGCAAACACACGCACACGCACAATATTTGAGTACAAAACAAGCATGGGTCGTTTTTCCTGAACACTGATGTATTTGTGGCCCCTTGTGTTCTTGCAAACAACATTGTCCATTGTGCTGCAAAGTAACAAATACAATTTACATATTTTAATGAAATTGGGAAGGTTTTCCATGCTGACTAGATAGTAGGAAACAACTGAGAGCCCTGGGGAAGACCCCTTGAACCTCCTCCTCGCCTCCTATTCGTGTCCCTCCTCCAGTTGTGGAGGTGGAGATAAGGGTGTGTGCGTGTGTGTTTGACTGGCTGTCTGTGTGACACTGCCCTCAGTACTCTTCTACAGTCGTTTCCCATCCTATTATTCTTTGGACCAGGAATCCCCTATCCCAGCATTGTCCTGGCCCATCAGATCAGACCCCACCAGACAGAGGGCCAGCTATCCCGGGTAACAGGGCCGACAGGCCACATCAAGGTGCTGCTCTCCTGACCACTCATAACTCTGCCTCTGAAATGAAAGGGTCTGTGATGTGGCCATGCCCCTCTATAATTAGGGAGTTGTAATGAGAACCAGACTGTGACTAGAAGCAGACAGACCTGCGAATGGATTCCATATGATGTTTATGTCAAGGAGTGATCACACGTGTGCACAGCCTGCATGCTCGTACATGCAGGCACCCTCTTTTGTGTTCATTTCAGTTCACCAACTGTTTCTCGGCCGTCATTGTAAATAAGAATTTGTTCTTAACTGACTTGCCTAGTTAAATAAAGGTTCAATTAAAAACATATATAATAATTGATCATTGTGACAAGTGTGCTTGTTAGATGGTGTAGGTAGCGCTTTGTTTGAAGTGCATCTTAGGAAGGCTTCATAAAGCATTCATACATGTCATAACTGTGTGACATAATCATACATTTATTTATTCATATTCATCCTTTATTTAGAGTTGGCTTAACTGTGAAAAACCGCTGGATAAAAAAAAATGTATTCACAATTTAATGTTGTGCACTAATTTGTTTACATTCGTTCTAGTGAGCATTTCTCCTTTGCCAAGATAATCCATCCACCTGGCAGGTGTGGCATATCAAGAAGCTGATTTAAACACCATGATCATTACACAGGTGCACCTTGTGTTTGTATTTGTATTTATTATGGATCCCCATTAGCCAAGGCAGCAGCTGTACAAGGCAAGGATGGGGGCAATAAAAGGCAACTCTAAAATGTGCAGTTTTGTCACATAATGCCACAGATGTCTCAAGTTTTGAGGGAGCGTCCAATTGGCATGCTGACTGCAGGAATGTCCACCAGAGCTGTTGCCAGGGTATTGAATGTTAATTTATCTACCATAAGCCATCAATTCAGAAAATTTGGCAGTACGTCCAACCGGCCTCACATCCGCAGACCACGTGTAACCATGCCAGCCCAGAACCTCCACATCCGGCTTCTTCACCTGCGGTATAATCTGAGACCAGCCACCCGGACAGCTGATGAAACTGAGGAGTATTTCTGTCTGTAATAAAGCCCTTTTGTGGGGAAAAACTCATTCTGATTGGTGGGCCAGGCTCCCAAGTGGGTGTGTCTGGCTCCCCAGTGAGTGTGCCTGGCTCCTAAGTGGGTGGGCCTATGCCCTCCCAGGCCCACCCATGGCTGCGCCCCTGCCCACCACCAATACCAGCCTATTGACTAACTGACCTCCCCCTCATCTTCCTCCCCACCCCAGGAAGGTGCAGTACCAGAAGATAGGCCTACTGGGCAGGATGAGTTCCAGGGGTGCCAGGCCCTCTTCTCCCCCCAGCTCGCTGGAGCGCCCGGCATCACAGGACTCCATGGAGGACTACTGGAGCGAGGTCAAGAACATCGAGGAGGATGTCGAGCAGGGCCACGAGGACCTGCTGGAGAGGGGCAGCATGGATGGTCTGTACCATCCAGGGTTGTATTCATTCAGGCATGCAACAGAAAAACCATAGAGGTGGTTACAAATGTAGATTTTGATCGATATTATATACTGATTTGTCTAAATTATTCTTCCTCCACATTCCAGAGGCTGAGCTTGAGGAGGCGTGGCTGCAGGAGGCGGGTCTGTCCACATTGGTGTCGGGGGAGTTGGGGGAGGGGCCTGCAGAGGCGCTGCTCTCCACGCTGACGCGCTCGCAGGCCGCCATGGTGAAGAAGCGTGTGGACAACTACACCCTGACCATGAGGAAGAGGAACAAGCAACCGGCCAGACACGTCCAAGACGTCTTCTCCACGCCAGATACATTGGTGGGTGCTTTGGGTTACGGCAAGGGTGCTTTGAGTTAAGCACTCAGTAGTTGTGTTTATGGAGTTGGTCTCTATATTTCCGATTTGAAATCCTTACAGGAAACATGTTGACATGAAGTCTGTCTTATGTCTGGCCCTTGATAGGCTATGACTGGTGCTTCTGCCCCTTGGTGCCCCTATGGCCTAAATTCAACTAGATATAGAAACTTTGGTAATCTCACTTTGTGCTACTGATCCTCTGGCAGAGCCAGACAAGCCTCTGTAACCTCAGTACGTATCCAAATCCTGTGTGTCAGGGATGGGGGTCGGGTCACAAAAAAATCTGATCTCATCATGAGGGGCCGCAGTGAATTGCGGGTCAGCGTACCCACATAATTTGTTTTTATCTGACTTGGTTAATTGACTGACTATCAGTAGCTAGGTATCCATCCAATTTGCGACAGATTGTCATGTGAAAATTCAAGAATCTGCGTAAAACAATATGCACATTTTCCAACAGAGTGTTTCCATCAAACTGACTTTTTGTGGACAAAAGGCTTTACGTGATGACGTAGTACACAGAGAACTAACTGAGGCCTAATGCAAGTTAAATGGGTTTCCATTGCATTTTCAACTCAACTGATGGTTTTGTCACAAAAACTGTTGTGTTATACTGTAAAGCAAATGTGCCCACTTGAGCACACAGCCATGCAATGTCCATATACATATCAGTGACTTTCAACGTGACACCGTCATAGGATACCGCCTTTCCAACAAGTCAGTTTGTCAAATTTCTGCCCGGCTAGAGCTGACCCGGTCAACTGTAAGTGCTGTTATTGTGAAGTGGAAACTAAGAGAAACATCAGCTCAGCTGTGAAGTGCTCGGCCACACAAGCTCACAGAATGGGACCGCCAGTGCTGAAGCGCGTAGCGTGTAAAAAAAACGCCTGTCCTCGGTTGCAACAATCACTACCGAGTTCCAAACGGTCTCTGGAAGCAACGTCAACACAACAACTGTTCGTCGGGAGCTTAACGAATTACGCTTCACCATCTGGCAGTCCGACGGACAAATCTGCGTTTGGCGGATGCCAGGAGAACGCTACCTGCCCGAATGCATAGTGCCAACTTTAAAGTTTACTGGAGGAGGAATAATGGTCTGGGGCGGTTCTTCATGGTTTGGGCTAGGCCGCTTAGTTCCAGTGAAGGGAAATCTTAATGCTACAGCATAAAATGAAATGGTTTGTCGAGGTCATTGTGGAAGAACTTGACTGGCCTCCACATTCACCCAGCCTCAACCCAATTGAGATGGTTTGGGATGATTTGGACTGCAGAGTGAAGGAAAAGCAGCCAACAAGTGCTCAGCATATGTGGGAACTCCTTCAAGACTATTGGAAAAGCATTCCAGGTGGAGCTGGTTGAGAGAATACCAAGATTGTGCAAAGCTGTCAAGGCAAAGGCTGGCTACTGTAAACACTTTTTTGGTTACTCCATGATTCCATATGTGTTTTTTCATCGTTTTGACGTCTTCACTATTATTCTACAATATAGAAAATAGTAAAAATAAAGAAAAAGCCCTGAATGAGTAGGTGTGTCCAAACTTTTGACTGGTACTGTATATCATTTTATTTGGGGGGGATGGATCCAAGGCCCTTAAAAAGGGGCCACCAGTTGCCCAGTTGGCTAGAGTAAGGAGACGTGCTTCAGTAGACGTGCTTCAGACACTCAGGTGTGTTACCAACCAGTATTTAAACACCAGCCCAGTTGGTATGGGCCAGAACCATTATCAGATGAGAGGGGGTGGACAATGGAAACACAATGTTCTCATGCTTGCCCAACCCTATAAAGCAGCTCTCGGCAGATAGCTGCCTCTTTCTCGGAAATAGAACTGGACCCCTGACTGACTGTTAGCTGCAATCTGGATGAGCAACAGGCAAGAGAAGAGTGACGGGGAAGTCCAATACTGTTTTCAGATAGCAGCGTACCGCACACACTGCTTTAGATCCAAGGACATCAAATAGCATAGCAGCATTGTAATATGTTCTGTAGAAGGGTTGGTGGTATACCAGGTAGCAAGCCCACAGAGTTGTCATGGGAATTTGGAACAAATATCCAGACTCCACCCTGAGTAGCTAGCTAGCTGCTATGGCTATTAAAGGCTGTTGTGTGGCTATGAAGTCTTGATCGAGATTAAGATATTTACAGCATGAATGAATGGGGAGGGGTGTAACTCATAAAGCGCCCACGCCGAAGAGTGCCACAAGTGCCCCTGTCAGCACTGCTGTGTGGCAGTGGCAGTAGTCTCAAGGATGAGTCACAGATCTGGCAGGGGGCACAGGATTCTGAGTCATACGCACCCCTCAGTTCCAGTGACAGCTGATTCCAGGGCACAGAGAAAGCCTTCACCCTACTCCAGCTAGAATACTGTCTTACTGGCAGGCTTCACAGACCACAGTTGATTTTTTTGTTTGTATGATTAAGGAAATGGATTTAGGCCCCAAGGACATGGAGTCTGGATCCATTAACAGGCCATTCAGTCTAAATGAGGATGGATTAAAGACCATGGCCAGTTTTGTCAAAATCTGATAGTGGAAGATGGTGGCGTCTCTTTTTGTGTTTGGTTGGTGGAGTGTAATGTTACAGCTAATGTAGTTATTTTAATTGCTTACCATTTTAATTCATATGTAATGTATTTAGGCAAACGTTAGTATTTTGATGACTATGAACTCAAGCTCTTTCTCAGACCTGTGAAATGCAATTTTATGTACATGGAACAGTACAAAGGCAACATTTCTATATCCTAGTGCTGTTGACTGGGGTTTGGTCCATGCTCTTTTCACTGACTAGGAGGTGTACAACAAAACAAAACAGCTGTCTCTGTTGAGCGTTCCATTGATACCCACTCTCCTCTCTCCCCATGTCAGCAAATGTACTGCAGAGCCATATGCTAGTAAGTGCATTGGAACGAAACAGCCATATCCCTTATTGCTGTTCACACATCTGATACTGTGACTGATGAGATGGTCAGCTGAACACAATGATGGTGTTAATTCAGTTCAACGCCTGGTATCGTTTAGAAGAAAATGTACTCATTTCACCATAGTCAAATGCTGAAGCAGGATTCATATTTTCATGCGTCCCACTTCAAAATCTAATGTTTAGTTGTTGATAATATTTACTTTGTGAAACAAACTCCACACACACAGAAATGAGCATAAATGATGATCGTGTATGTCCCCTATCCTTTTAGTTGGTTGATCCCATACCGCCTGTGTCCCCCAAGTCACCCAATGGACACATGGCTTCCAGATGCATCCACCGGACGTCTTCAAGAGGTGAGTCTATAGTCTCTCAATATGTTACCACCATTTAATGTCCCCTATTAGTTTGGTTAGATTTGGTCGGCTGACGCAGCCAACTGTGAGGCTACCACTCCAGTGGGTTGAATCAATGTTGTTTCCATGCTATTTCAACCTAATTCTGTCAACGTGATTGGAAAACACATTGGACTGTGACCAACATAGATCATTTCCATCTGGTTTGGTTGGACTGATGTCTTTGCATAGGGGAATATACTGGTGATGTGCCCATCATTCTGACTGTGTGTATGTTCCAGTGCGGCCTGCTTTTCCCAGCTTCTCCCCGGTGGAGAGACGTGTTTCAGAGTGCCCTCCCTCTCAGGATACCTCTGACACCCTGTCTTTCGAGGTGCCTTACTCCGAGGGCGTCACTGCCCACCGCAGGGGCCGCCAGGGGGACTGCCAGGACTGCCAACGCATCCGCAGAGATGACCCCGACCTGCCAGTGAGTCTCACCTCTGACCTTTTGGAACTCCAAAAGGCGTTTATAAACAAATGAATGCAGTAGAAAATGAGAGAGCGACAGACGTGTGGAAGGGATTGTACAGGACAAAAAGTGTCAGAGCGGGGATTTGAACCCCAGAACCCCAGGTGGCTGTGTGTGGTCTGGTCTGGAGGCATCCATGTTAACCAATGGCCGACCTCTGGCAACCTGTTTGAATATATCAAATGTGTTGATGATCGAGACTGTTTCTTATGAATGACCATGGTCTTGTCTTCTGTCTTGTATAGACATTTCAGCTGCCTAGGCCTAAACTAGGCCTCACCCACATCCAAGATCTGTCTTGTGCGGACATGAAGAAGATCGGCTACATCTCTCTGATTGAACTGACCACGTTCTACGACTGCCTGGGCATTGAGCTCAAACGCAACCGAGCAGCACGCAGCAAGGCCCGAGGTGGGTGTTTAACTGGGTCATGTTCATGAGACAACAAACAAAAGAAACCCCACATAAACAGGACGGGACTACCTGGAAAATAAAACATTTTGTTTTATGTTGCAAGATGTTTTAAGACATTTTCAGTTGCGTGCCCTATTGAACACAACCTTGGTGTTTCACATCCTATTTTTACATAGACACGTCATTGGGGTTTTGAACTCTCTCTTTTTTCCCTCCCCTCCACAGAAAGTGGTATATTTGGAGTTCCCCTGACCACTCTACTGGAGAACGACCAGAAGAAATTCCCTGGGTCCAAGGTTCCTCTCGTCTTCAGAAAGGTACGGTACCTGATTGGTTCTATTTGTATTGGTAAAGCCCCCCTTACTTCTACTTTGAAACCACAAGTGTTTCTCCCCTCTGGTTATAGGAATATAGTTATAGAAATTATACTGGGGGGAAATCCCTGCTTATTCCCCAATGGAAAATTATATGGGGTTATTGTGCGTTGCCAGTTCTCCTATACTTCTATGGGTCAGTTAAACTCTCCCTAAATCTCTCACTCCCTTATTTCCTTTCTCTCTTTTTCTCTCCCCCCACCCCTGTTTCTCTCCTCCCCAACTCCTTCTCTCAGTGCTACTCACACCTTGAGCTGGGCAATATTTACAAAAATTCATATCGCTATAAATTGACTGAATTATTACAATAATAATACATTGAGCAATACATTTATAACTGTTGTTTTTTAAATATTACCTTTAAAACTTCTACTAATACTTTGAATGTTGTGCCTATCAATTTTACTATTAACAATCACCCATATTACAAACGTATTCAATTTAAAACTTCACATTTCTCTAGTAGGGCCCAATAGGTTATTTATCGTAATGAACAATATCAGAAAACGTCCAGAATAAGTGGTCGATATTGTCGTATCGATATACATTTTTGGTTTATCGTCCCAGCTCTACTCTCCCCCTCTAACCCGTAGTATCCTGACCCTCATCCCTTCCATCATGCTTTTCCTACTGAAGCAACCCTTTCCCAGGACCCATCACTCCCTGACTCCTCCTCCTCAGCTGGCCATCACTGCTTTGTGTTAACGTAATATGTGTCAGGGGATGCCCACACACGGAATGCTCCCTCCAAGAGCCTCTCCTGTTTCACTGTCAGTACTAGAGTCAGCCTTGTTAAGCGTTGCTTTCACACGTCCTCACAAAGACATTCCGGAGAGACTAAATGTCAGAAGTCCACCATATACTCCTTTTAAACCTACTGAGTAGGGGAGGGGAGGGAAGGGAGGAGAGTCAAGTGATGAACTATAAGCTATATATACTGTTATTTTCATTTGTGTTGTCATGTCAGCTAGGGATGGATGTTAGTTATTGTCCATTTCTATCATAGAATATGTTATCTCTGATATTTTAGAAATATGTCTGAGATGGTATATGCAGTGCCTTCAGAAAGTATTCACACCCCTTGACTTTTCCCATATTTTGTTGTGTAACAGCCTGAAATTAAATGGATTAAGTTGAGATTGTCACTGGCCTCCACACAATACCCCATAATGTCAAATTGGAATGATGTTTTTAGAAATGTTTACAAATGAATAAGAAATGATAAGCTGAAATGTCTTAGATGTAATAGAATATGTTAGCTATTATAGCTCATATATGTTAGAAATATATCTGTGACTGTATATAGGGAGCTGTACTGAAAATAACATCTGACTGTTTCGAGTCCCAGCAGCTGCCAGTCAGTCAGCCAGTGGCACGGACCTAACCTTGGCATAGCTGAGGATTAAGGCACAAATAACCCTGTTACCAGCAGTCAATTTCCAGTCTATCCAGAATTTGCCTAAAATAAGTCACATTGACTGTCTAGACTGACTACAATTACAGGTCACGTATAGTAAATGACTAGAGTATTGGGTATCAAGTTGATGTTTTATGGATTTGGTAGATAAGTGGCTTCTGAACGGGAATTATAGGACTTTTCTTTGAAGCAATTGTTCACTGCTATATCAGTGTTGGTTTATCTTTTGCAGACCTGGAAAGTGGTTTCTGGAGGAGGACTTGATGAACAAGGTCAAACCATTGCTTCAGAATGCAGATTTTGTGTGGTCTAGTAAACAGATAGTTAGCCTTTGGGATCCAAAGCTTGTCATAAAATACAATTGTTGGGTTGCCTTACTCTCTCATATCTGTCATATTGCACTTGCAAAGATCCCAAAAATGATCAAGTGTTAGTACCTTTCAAGGGAAATATTTTATCAGTCATCACGAAGAGGCAGGAAACAGGAGGGTTGTGTCTTTCTTTTGGAGTGGACCAGGTGTGTGTGAGATGGCGGGTCTGATAGCGTTAACCTCAGGTTGCTGACATCTTTCTGTAGAGATGAGATGACTGAAGTCTCCAGTCCAGGTGTGAGTCATGTTCAATAGAGGAAAACAAGTTTGGCGGTGGAGAACAAACATCAAGGCCCAGCAACCGAATCTGTGGGCGCTTTTATCTCTAGTTGTAAATATGAATTGAATGCTGTTTTGTTAGTGGTTTGAAGACCTCCCTGTAAAAAAAAAAAGTTTGCACAAAAAGGACTTCCCTGTCTGTGGAAACCAGGAAGAGGAAACGAATGCAGTCAGATTTGGTTGATTTTGTTTTCAGTTGAGAGTCGAGTTCACATAGAAATGTCCCTCTTGGTTTGTTAAACTTGTGGTTTATAAAATGTGTATGCTTGTGTTTGCAGCTCTTGTCCAAGCTGGAGCAGACAGGACTACAGACTGAGGGGATTCTCAGAGTACCAGGGTCTGCATCCAGAGTAAAGGTAAGCCCCTCTCCCCTTTCCACTAATACAACTGGAGCTTTTCATACTTTAGCTGTCTATCACCAATCATAGAGCTATCTTGTTCTGTGTAACTCTAGCCCATGTCTACCACTGTATAAACATTTCACTGAAGGGAAAGATATGTTTGTTCTTTGATTTATTGCTGTACTTGATCCCATCTTATATTATCCTACTGGGTACCCTCCTTTTCATCATTAGAACAAGCAGACTGAAGAGGGGATGTACCCCCCCCCACTCCCCTCCATTTTGATTTGTTAGGTATCATGGCAGGTCACCCCTCTACACACACTTGACATCTCAACTAGAGGAAGCATGTGGGTATTAGGTTCCCCAAGCACACATGGTGATGGTTAGGGATGTGATTTGTTTTTATGGAGGGGTCAAAGGTGACCGTGGAGTTGAGATTAACCACAGGAGGAACCATTGTGGAGATGATGTGTATATTTTTGTTTTGGTGTTGGTATTTGCAGCATCTGCGCCAGGAGCTGGAGCAGAAGTTCTATGAGGAGCGGTTTGACTGGGAGCAGGTGAGGCACAATGACGCAGCGGGTCTGCTGAAGATGTTCATCAGAGAGCTGCCTTATCCTCTGCTCACGCTCCAGCACTTACCGGCCTTCGCCGCTGCACAGAGTGAGTGCACACAAATGTAGGCCTGTACGCTTACCGTTAAGTGGATACATAATACAGTGCATTTGGAAAGTATTCAGACCCCTTGACTTTTTCCACATTCTGTTACATTACAGCTTTATTCTAAAATTGATTAAATTGTTTTTTTGTCCTCTTCGATCTACACACAATACCCCGTAATGACAAAGCAAAAACAGGTTTTTGAAGTGTTAGCAAATGAATATAAGTTTTTGGTTGATATTTCACATTCAGACCCTTTACTCAGTGCTTTGTTGAAGCACCTTTGGCAGTGATTACAGCCTCAAGTCTTCTTGGGTATGATGCTACCATCTTGGCACACCTGTATTTGGGGAGTTGCTCCCATTCTTCTCTGCAGATCCTCTTAAGCTCTGCCAGGTTGGATGGGGAGCGTTGCTGCACAGCTATTTTCAGATCTCTCCAGAGATGTTTGAACGGGTTCAAGTCCGGGCTCTGGCTGGCCCACTCAAGAACATTCAGAGACTTGTCCTGAAGCCACTCCTGCGTTGTCTTGGCTGTGTGCTTAGGGTTGTTGTCCTGTTGGAAGGGGAACCTTCGCCCCAGTCTGAGGTCCTGATGGCTCTAGAGCAGGTTTTCATCAAGGATCTCTCTGTACTTTGCTCCGTTCATCTTTCCCTCGATCCTGACTTGTCTCCCAGTCCCTGCTGCTGAAAAACATCCCCACAGCATGATGCTGCTTCACTGTAGGGATGTTGCCAGGTTTCCTCCAGACGTGACGTTGGCATTCAGGCCAAAGAGTTCAATCTTGGTTTCATCAGACAAGATAATCTTGTTTCTCATGGTCAGACTTTCTAGGTGCCTTTTGGCAAACTCTAACCGGGCTGTCATTTGCCTTTTACTGAGGAGTGGCTTTCATCTGGCCACTCTACCATAAAGGCCTGATTGGTAGCGTGCTGCAGAGAAGGTAGGACTTCTGGAAGGTTCTCCCATCTCCACAGAGGAACTCTGGAGCTCTGTCAGAGTGACCATCAGGTTCTTGGTCACCTCCCTGACCAAGGCTCTTCTCCCCCGATTGCTCAGTTTGGCCGGGCAGCCAGCTCTAGGAAGAGTCTTGGTGGTTCCAAACTTCTTCCATCTAAGAAGTATGGAGGCCACTGTGTTCTTGGGGACCTTCAATGCTGCAGAATTTTTTTGGTACCCTTCCCCAGATCTGGCCTTGACACAATCCTGTCTCGGACCTCTACAGACAAATCCTTTGACCTAATGGCTTGGTTTTTGTGGGACCTTATATAGACTGGTGTGTGCCTTTCCAAATCATGTCCAATCAATTGAATTTACCACAGGTGGACTCCAATCAAATTGTAGAAACATCTCAAGGATGATGAATGGAAACAGGATGCACCTGAGCTCAATTTTGAGTCTCATAGTAAAGGGTCAGAATACTTATGGAAATAAGGTATTTATGTTCTTGATTTTGATACATTAGCAAACATTTCTAAAAACCTGTTTTTGCTTCGTCTTAATGAGGTATTGTGTGTAGATTGATTTGTATTGATTTATTTTATTTCACCTTTATTTAACCAGGTAGACAAGTTGAGAACAAGTTCTCATTTACAATTGCGACCTGGCCAAGATAAAGCAAAGCAGTTCGACAGATACAACGACACAGAGTTACACATGGAGTAAAACAAACATACAGTCAATAATACAGTATAAATAAGTCTATATACAATGTGAGCAAATGAGGTGAGATAAGGGAGGTAAAGGCAAAAAAAGGCCATGGTGGCAAAGTAAATACAATATAGCAAGTAAAACACTGGAATGGTAGATTTGCAGTGGAAGAATGTGCAAAGTAGAAATAATGGGGTGCAAAGGAGCAAAACAAATAAATAAATTAAATACAGTAGGGAAAGAGGTAGTTGTTTGGGCTAAATTATAGGTGGGCTATGTACAGGTGCAGTAATCTGTGAGCTGCTCTGACAGTTGGTGCTTAAAGCTAGTGAGGGAGATAAGTGTTTCCAGTTTCAGAGATTTTTGTAGTTCGTTCCAGTCATTGGCAGCAGAGAACTGGAAGGAGAGGCGGCCAAAGAAATAATTGGTTTTGGGGGTGACCAGAGAGATATACCTGCTGGAGCGTGTGCTACAGGTGGGAGATGCTATGGTGACCAGCGAGCTGAGATAAGGGGGGACTTTACCTAGCAGGGTCTTGTAGATGACATGGAGCCAGTGGGTTTGGCGACGAGTATGAAGTGAGGGCCAGCCAACGAGAGTGTACAGGTCGCAATGGTGGGTAGTATATGGGGCTTTGGTGACAAAACGGATTGCACTGTGATAGACTGCATCCAATTTGTTGAGTAGAGTATTGGAGACTATTTTGTAAATGACATCGCCAAAGTCGAGGATTGATAGGATGGTCAGTTTTACAAGGGTATATTTGGCAGCATGAGTGAAGGATGCTTTGTTGCGAAATAGGAAGCCAATTCTAGATTTAACTTTGGATTGGAGATGTTTGATATGGGTCTGGAAGAAGAGTTTACAGTCTAACCAGACACCTAAGTATTTGTAGTTGTCCACGTATTCTAAGTCAGAGCCGTCCAGAGTAGTGATGTTCGACAGGCTGGTAGGTGCAGGTAGCGATCGGTTGAAGAGCATGCATTTAGTTTTACTTGTATTTAAGAGCAATTGGAGGCCACGGAAAGAGAGTTGTATGGCATTGAAGCTTTCCTGGAGGGTTGTTAACACAGTGTCCAAAGAAGGGCCAGAAGTATACAGAATGGTGTCGTCTGTGTAGAGGTGGATCAGAGACTCACCAGCAGCAAGAGCGACCTCATTGATGTATACAGAGAAGAGAGTCGGTCCAAGAATTGAACCCTGTGGCACCCCCATAGACTGCCAGAGGTCCGGACAGCAGACCCTCCGATTTGATGAGGAACATGTTTTATTTCATCCATTTTAGAATAAGGCTGTAACGTAACAAAATGTGGAAAATGCAAAGGGATCTGAATACTTTCTGAATGCACTGTACATATACTAAAATAGCTCTCTGACACCCTTATCTCTACTGACCTGTAAGCAGAGACTAATTATGCAGTCTATTCATACTATATATCACCATGGTGAGCATTGTTTACAGCACATGTAAAATGCACTACATGACCAAAAATATGTGGACACTTACTCGTCGAACATTCCAAAATCATGGGCATTAATATGGATTTGGTCTCGCCTTTGCTGCTATAACAGCAGCAAGTCTTTTCACTAGATGTTGGAACATTGCTGCGGGCACTTGCTTCCATTCAGCTACAAGAGTATTAGTGAGGTCAGGCAGTGATGTTGGGCGATTCGGCCTGGCTCGCAGTCGGCATTCCAATTCATCCCAAAGGTGTCCGATGGGGTTGAGATCAGGGCTCTGTGCAGGCCAGTCAAGTTCTTCCACACTCATCTCGACAAACCAATTTCTGTATGGACCGCGCTTTGGAACTAAGGGGCATTGTCATGCCGAAATAGGAAAGGGCCTTCCCCAAACTGTTGCCATAAAGTTGAAATTACAGAATTGTCTAGAATGTTATTGTACGCTATAGTGTTAAGATTTCACTTCATTGGAACTAAGGGACCAAGCCCAAACAGCCCTAGACCATTATTCCTCCTCCACCAAACCTTTGAGTTGGCACTATGCATTCAGACAGGTAGCGTTCTACTGGCATCGGCTAAACCCATATTAGTCTGCCAGACTGTCAGATGGTGAAGCGTGATTTATCACTCCAGAGAACTGGTTACCACTGCTCCAGAGTCCAATGGCTGCGAGCTTTACACCACTCCAGCTGATGCTTGGCATTGTGCATGGTGATCTTAGGCTTGTGTGTGGGCTGCTCGACCATGGAAACCTATTTCATGAAGCTCCCGACGAATAATGATTGTGCTGACGTTGCTTCCAGGGGCAGATTGGAACTCGGTAGTGAGTGTTGCAAGCGAGGACAGACAATTTTTACGCTCTTCAGCACTTGCCTGTCCCATTCTGTGAGCTTGTGTGGCTTACCACTTTGCAGATGAGCCATCGTTGCTCCTAGACATTTCCACTACATAATAACAGCACTTACATTTGACAGGGGCAACTCTAGCAGGGCAGAAATTTGACAAACTGACTTGTGAAGATGGCATCCTATGATGCTGCCACTTTGAAAGTCACTGAGCTCTTCAGTAAGGCCGTTCTACTGCCAGTGAGTCTCTATGGAGATTGCATGGCGGTGTGCTTGATTTTATACACCTGTCGCTCGTGGCTGAAATAGCCAAATCCACTCATTTGAAGGGATGTCCATATACTTTTGTATATGTTGCTTGTAATTTATGATTAATATCCAATTTTTCTCTTAAATGTATTCTTAACGATGTCAATAACAGTCAACAACACTTCCACCAGTTGGTAAAGTGAGCGTGTTTGCGGAGATATCAGTGTATTTTCCCCTCTGTCCCTCCTCAGGTGTCTCCTCTCCCAGACACCAGATCCAGGCCCTGCACCTCCTCATCATGCTGCTCCCTGAGCCCAATAGAGACACACTCAAGGTGAGCATGATCTTTGACTAATGTCCCTAAAGATCAGGGTTCACATCCTTTGTAGCTATCCCAAGACTCATGATCATGGACTGAGAGACTACACTTTCAACTGTGACCTCACCACCCTACACACACCTATCGCACATATCCAGTCCTAAAATAGCTCAAATAAGTGCAGAGGCTAAGAATTTTTTTCAATTGGGCAACTGTGTCCAACTATGCATTCCTACGACTCATAAGCCAATAGTCACAACCATGAGTGACTAACATTCCATTCTAAGGGGCGGTTGCCTTCGTACATGTAAACAACCATGAAGTGTTGCTCAAGCCTCAGTCAAGGCATAATATGATGACGTAACTTGGCACACTTGAAGTGAACTTGAAGAGTAACAACTATGTTTATGTATCGTCCCATGAATGGCTTATTATATGAAGTTTCGATAAGAGGTTTTTGAAGGTGTGAAGGGAAAATGGGTGACAACCCTCTGACGTCCTCGCTTCCTGAGTGGACAGTATATAAAATGACGTGTGTAGGATAAGATATGAGAATGTGTTTCAGTATGGGCACATTTTGGATCAGTAGGCCAGAGTTACCCAGTGATTGTGCCAGTGCAAAGGTTGAACCTGTTTTCTTGAAGGAATAAATCCGAGGAGCGCACACACACACACACACACACACACACACACACACACACACACACACACACACACACACACACACACACACACACACACACACACACACACACACACAGACCCAGTCTAACCCCTCTGTGCCCCTCTAGGCCCTGTTGGAGTTCCTAAGGAAGGTGGTAGCCTATGAAGAGAAGAACAGGATGAGTCTGTGGAACGTGTCCATGATCGTGGCTCCCAACCTCTTCACCTACCGGGGCAAGAACGCCAAGCAGGAGGAGATGCAGGCGGCAGCCGGGGCGGCCCACCTCGTACGGCTACTCATCACATACCAAGAACTGCTCTGGACCGTGAGTTTGCAACACACACGTACACACGTTCCTTGAACACATAGAGATGGGATACGTTCACACACGACTACCCCCAAACATATCTCAACAGTCATCTGGCCTCATCAGGACAGACCAGGGTGCGATTCAACTACAGTAGGACTGCAATTTCCCAAATTGGTGGTTGAAAGATTACGTCTATACTGCTCCAGCATAGCATCTGCAATTTTAAGACTTCCACTACAACTTCTGTAATTTTGCTGAACAAAAACCTCACGTTCAGTAATTCAAGACAAGTCATTTTTTATGTAGACCTTGAGCCTGGTTAAACAAGACTGAAAGCTGAGCTCACCATTGTTTTACTGGGGGGAAAAGTGTTTATGACGAAAACCCACGAGGGAAGTGATCCAGGCACGTTGTATGAAACGCAAAGAGACAAAGAGCAGCTTGACCCACATCTGGGGACTGCTGCCTGACCTATTAGAATACAATGCATAGGACAATGCATAGAATGTAATGCCACTACAGCCCAAATCACCAAGCGCCCGGGCAGACGGGGAGAAAGTGAAGAGAGAGAGGGAGGATAGAGAGATTAATAGGTGTATTAT
The DNA here is from genome assembly GCF_023373465.1 of Oncorhynchus keta. Classification (NCBI taxonomy): domain Eukaryota; kingdom Metazoa; phylum Chordata; class Actinopteri; order Salmoniformes; family Salmonidae; genus Oncorhynchus; species Oncorhynchus keta. The sequence goes on along the minus strand of NC_068424.1, from coordinate 22,170,277 downwards.
TCTCTCCTCAGGTGCCCTGCTTTCTCATCTCCCACGTGAGGAAGTTGAATGAGGCTAGCAAGAAGCCGCCCAGCTCAGAGAAGACCAAAAGGAAGCTGCTAATGATGAGGAAGAGGAACGCTGAGAAGACTGAGAGGAGCGAGGTAATGATTACTGACTTTATGGACTCTAAACTACTTTAACCCCAACTTGAAATGGTCAATTAGATTTATTCTCAATGTTAGTTTGACTTGACAACAATATCATAGGCTATTGGGTGTATGCTTGTTCCTGACTGTACCTAATTGGATGTGGTCGCCAGGTTGAGTTTACTCATGTAATGGGACTTGAATTGAAGTTGGGTCTTTTCTTTGTCCACAGTTGACTGACCTCCGAGAAGGGGTCATCAGGGTTCACGCCCCACTACAAGCTAAGATCTCCATGGCGATCCAGTTGGACAACGAGACCAAGGCCAAAGATGTGATGGCGCGCTTCGATTATGAGAACGGGTCAGTGGAGGAAAAGTGATGATTACTTATTTCTTCAATGCCTCTGTTGATGTTGCTAATGTATACTATAGGGATGTCTGGGTTTATTAAAATCATTATCTTTTTTTTTTATCTCGCAGTCGTGGCACCAGAAGCACTAGCCAGAGGCCAGTACAGTATTTGTTTGAGGTCGGAGGAAACATAGGTATGTATGATTACACCCGTTTGACTCAAATTATTTTCAATCAAAGGATTATTGTAATTTCTGTCTTCTTTAATGGAACTAAAACAATAACATTTCTCTCTAGGCGAGCGCTGCTTGGACCCTGAGACTCACCTACTAGACGTGTACCATGTGAATCCGCACTGTGAATGGCTTTTAAAACCCACGACCACATGAGAACTGAGGACTCACTCACTCAACAGTCAGCAAACTGAACCACTGCCCTCTTGTGGCCGTCTTGGTGAACTGAGCATGCATGGAGACCCCGTTGACTGTAGGTTCAGTTAAGGTTTTATCCCAAACTATGGACCACTAAAAAGAGCGAGAGCTGGAAGATGAACTATGAAGAGAGACATTCTCCTCCTGAAGGAAGGACTCAACATAGGCCATGTTTGTGGGATTGAACCTTATAACAAACTACTAAATAGGACAGAAGCACTATACTCTGACTAGCTGGGTTCTGGATGGAAGTATTTAGAGGTGGGACAGCTTTGTAAAGACATGCTCCACATACGTGACTGACGACATCCCATTGCTTGCCATTTGAATTTTTTTGTGCCAGATATTCACCTCCTGGGTCGTTCCACCAATTCAGTGCCTTTTGAGGACAGTAACCTATTTTACACTACCATTTCACTATTAGATGTTCAATTTTTCTTTTGAAAAATGTTTTTTAAAAGGAATAGTCTTGCCACATGAAAACGAGTGTTCAGTTTACATAACAGGATTGACCTTAAAATGAGGGACAGACTAATCACATGAAATAATAATCTTCAGAAATGACTTTGTCAAAGCAACAAAATAGCACGGTTTTACAAGGATGGTGAAATGTTGGGTTTAAGTTGCATAAAATCTTCTGAAAATCAGAGGGTGCAAGGAGGGACACTAGCAAGTCTTTATTTATATGAAAAATCTGATTTATTGAATTTTCCATGTGGTCTATATCAAAGGGCACTTCATTAAATAAAACAGGGTTTTAAAATTCAATATTGTTGCACAATTTCTACATAAAATATGAAAAGGATGCAAAAGGAACTCTTTGTGGAACGACCCTGCTACAGAGGCCATGGACACAATCACAGACCATGTGTACCACTTCATGCAAGACCCAGTTAACATTTACTTGCTATATTTATACCACAAATTTATCCTGATAATTGTATTATTACACATAACTTTATCATTTATAAGAGCATAATGTTGATTGCAAAACTATTGGGAATGAGGAGATTCAGAAGAATAGCAGTTTGGGTTGTTGAGTTCATGATGGTGAGGGACAAGTGGAGATGGGAGAGACCTGATACTGAATACAGACATTGGCTCTGTCTGAAACTTTGTTTCATGGTCTCCTGTCCTGCTGACCGCTGATCGGTGTCTAGAACTGATCAGGACAAGGCAGGTGAAAACAACGTAGTGGAAACCTATCCAGTCCTTTCACCTGCTAGTGGTCATCAAGGACATGAGATAAGGAGAGGAAGCGGTTTCAGAGTACTGAGACGCAGGCCCACATCGGAACTGTGACCAACGATTCAGGCCATTGTTCAGCCCACCTTCTTTGCTTTTTGGATTTGCATGTTGAGCACTAATATAAAAATATCTCCCTCCTGACACATCTCCCCACCCCAATGGACTGTGAATGTTGTATATGTGACTTGTAGAAAACAATGTACACACTACACTATGACTTAACAACCCTTTCAACCCTACCTGTAGGCCCAGTCTACATCAGAGACATGCATTACTAATGAACTAAACTGACTTTGCATGCCTGGAGAGTGCTTACAATACTTTAATGAAGGAAAGGAGAAAAGGCATAGAGTGGCCATAAAAAAAGGCCCTTCATAACAGTGTTAGCCTGGCTTCCAAACTGATTTCATTACATTTCACCATCGTTTCTTTCCAAACGATGGTAAGAGCAGTGTTCAGCCTGGTTTCACCAGGCTAGCAATCACTTGCTTATGCTTGTGAATAATGTTTACTTGCAGGTCGTGTCTGTTTTAGCCCAATCAACCTCTCTCCACTTTATTTTACTCTGTGGTCTTAGTAGTTCAATGTTTGCCTGTGCCTTGGTTGTCAGCCTGTGGTTTTTGTTGTTTTAAGTTTTATGTGCTTCCAAATGAACCTGTAGCAGTTGTGTCAACAAGACAAAGGTCGTAATGTTGATTTGACTTTGCGCAGGACTTTTAAAAATGATTTATCCTTCCAAAGCCAGTGTGTAAACATTTTTTGTAAATGAATGTGCACCATAGACTCTTACTATGTGTGTATTTTCTGTATATAGAATACTGATTTAGCATTTTTAACATTTTTAATTTGCATTTATTTTATGAATATTATTTGACCACTGTTGACAGTTTTGTGGCAAAATGTATCTGACACCGTAACAACTGAATATAACGTCAAGTTAAAAATGGACTTGTCTTTCTCTCTTGCCAGAACTGTGTTGTGAAATATGTTAGGAAAAAAAATCAGCTCAGTTTCTCCCCCAAAATAGCATGAACACTAAATTCAGAACACTATTCTGCAGGTACTCCTGGGAAACTATGCAGAAAGACAAACAGACATGGTATAGAACGGAAAACATCAGTAGGATGACCGCTATGGAAGCAGCTTTGACAAGCGTGTTATGCACTGCATAATATGTGGGCAGGCCTATAGTAATAGAGCCTACAGATCAACTATGACTTTGATATACTATGATATTGATATTTTTAAAAGTATTTTATTAGCAAATATTAATTTTCTAGAACATCGCATATAAAAACTAAGACATTCTATTGTCCAATTAATTTGGGGGAGTCAAAATGCACAAAAGAACTTGAACACCAACACAGAAAATGAGTTGATAAAAAAAAAAAAAACTTTCACATTGACCAAACATTACTTCAATCTTTCTTTACAAAACATTACAAATGGAAGTCATTTCATAGGTCAAATTTCAATGGTCAAATCACATGGTCATAGCGTTAGATATGGAATGGTTTGGTATGGCTGGTAAAGTTCTGGTATGGTTGTGGCAAGGTTATGTGGCGGTGCTGGGGCAGGAGTGGGGTGACACTCCTTGGAGGGTGAAGGCAGTACTGAAGTCCAGGATGTTGGTCATGTGACCCTTGATCAAGCGGATGTTACGCATACATCCACGGAACGGCATTCTGGATGTCAGGCAGTTCTGTTTCACACCGACTGTAAACAAAGAGCGAGGTCAATACATGGGTCATAACAAATTCATTTACTTGACACTGGAATTGATCAACATCAAAGCAAAGGGGTGACAGAGGCCCAGTCCAGTGAAGGGTCTTGCATTTAGGGTATAGGGGCTGTTTGTGGAAAGAGACTGAAGGTTTTATAGAGGAGGAACGTACCAGGGAAGCCTCCCACGTAGACCGGGTCCTTGGTCTCAGCCGAGGTGGACTGGGGGTGGGGGTTGTCGGTGAGCACTGTGACTCCGTCCACGGTCAAACTCAGAGCGTTCTTGGTCTTCTTTGCCAGCAGGGTGTGCCAGAGACCGTCACACAGCCACCAGCCCAGCCGCGAAGTGGCCGACACCCGCCCGGCACCGTTGTTCACGTGGAACACCGCCTGTCCGTTGGCTAGCTCCAGCCCGATGGCGTCCACCTTGGCACTGCTGACCCCAAGGAGGACTCCATCTGACACTGTGCTGCGGAACTCCAGAGACACCTCCATATCTGAGCCCACTTTGTACCCATTCTTTACTGCAGGGGACAAACCATAACGAACCAGTTTACATCACTATGTCATACAGTCAAGGAGGACACATTAAGGCACTCCCATTCATGTTTTTAAACAGTTAAATGTAGCTATGCATTGAGCTTGGTAAAATGATCTCATCCTAAGCATTATTCCGGTTGAAAATCTATCAGAAAGGATGTGGAAATGTTGACTTTTTAAATATAGTTGGCAGAAAAATGTAAAATGGCTTTTTTTTGTGTGTTTTTCGCTTCACAAAGACTTTGGCTTGAAGTACGGAGTTTATGGGCGTTATTACTCACTCAGAGCAGCGTATCCGCTCCCATTGAAGAAGGTCCCGTCCTGGGCTGCGGTGAAGCAGTGCGCAGTGGATTGTTCAGACACTGGACTCTGGGTGTTCAACTTAACACTGTTCAGCAACACCTTCTGGATGCAGCCTGCCAAACTATGGGTCACCTGCATGAGGGAATATAAATATTCACATTTGGGGTTGTGGATAAAAATTTACTCAGCAGAAAATGTACCACCTGCTTTCAACACAAACAATGACATAAAAACTATATTTCAGCATGAATAGCAAGTACACTGACTATACCAAACATTAGGAATACCTTGCTAATATTGAGTTGCACCCCCTTAGCCCTCAGAACAGCCTCAATTTGTTGGGGCATGGACTGTACAGTCGTGGCCAAAAGTTTTGAGAATGACACAAATATTAATTTTCACAAAGTCTGCTGCCTCAATTTGTATGATGGCAATTTGCATATACTCCAGAATATTATGAAGAGTGATCAGATGAATTGCAATTAATTGCAATGTCCCTCTTTGCCATGCAAATGAACTGAATCCCCCCCAAAACATTTCCACTACATTTAAACCCTGCCACAAAAGGACCAGCTGTCATCATGTTAGTGATTCTCTCGTTAACACAGGTGTGAGCGTTGACGAGGACAAGGCTGGAGATCACTCTTGTCATGCTGATTGAGTTGAAAGCTTCAAAAGGAGGGTGGTGGTTGGAATCATTTTTCTTCTTCTGTCAATCATGGTTACCTGCAAGGAAACACGTCCCGTCATCATTGCTTTGCACAGAAACGGCTTCACAGGCAAGGATATTGCTGCCAGTAAGATTGCACCTAAATCAACCATTTATCGGATCATCAAGAACTTCAAGGAGAGCGGTTCAATTGTTGTGAAGAAGGCTTCAGGGCGTCCAAGAAAGTCCAGCAAGCGCCAGGACCGTCTCCTAAAGTTGATTCAGCTGCGGGATCAGGGCACCACCAGTACAGAGCTTGCTCAGGAAGGTGTGAGTGCATCTACACGCACAGTGAGGCGAAGACGATGGCCTGGTGTCAAGAAGGGCAGAAAAGAAGCCACTTCTCTCCAGGAAAAACATCAGGGACAGACTGATATTCTGCAAAAGGTACAGGGATTGGACTGCTGAAGACTGGGGTAAAGTCATTTTCTCCGATGAATCCCATTTCCGATTATTTGGGGCATCTGGAAAAAAGCTTGTCCGTAGAAGACAAGGTGAGCGCTACCATCAGTCCTGTGTCATGCCAACAATAAATCATCCTGAGACCATTCATGTGTGGGGCTGCTTCTCAGCCAAGGGAGTGGGCTCACTCATAATTTGGCATAAGAACACAGCCATGAATAAAGAATGGTACCAACACATCCTCAGAGAGCAACTTCTCCCAACCATCCAGGAACAGTTTGGTGCCGTACAATGCCTTTTCCAGCACCTTGCCATAAGGCAAAAAAGATAACAAGTGGCTCGGGGAACAAAACATCAATATTTTGGGTCCATGGCCAGGAAACTCCCCAGACCTTAATCCCATTGAGAACTTGTGGTCAATCCTCAAGAGGTGGGTGGACAAACAAAACCCCACAAATTCTGACAAACTCCAAGCATTGATTCTACAAGAATGGGCTGCCATCAGTCAGGATGTGGCCCAGAAGTTAATTGACAGCATGCCAGGGCGGATTGCAGAGGTCTTGAAAAAGAAGGGTCAATACTGCAAATATTGACTCTTTGCATCAGCTTCATGTAATTGTCGATAAAAAGCCTTTGACACTTATGAGATGCTTGTAATTATACTTCAGTATCCATAGTAACATCTGACAAAAATATCTAAAGACACTGAAGCAGCAGACTTTGTGAAAATATATATATTTGTGTCAAAACTTTTGGCCATGACTGTACAAGGTGTCGAAAGCTTGCCACAGGGTTGCTGGCCCATGTTGGCTCCAATGCTTCCCACAGTTGTGTAAAGTTGGCTAGATGTCCTTTGGGTGGTGGACCATTCTTGATACACATGAGAAACTGTTGAGCGTGAAAAACTCAGCAGCGTTGCAGTTCTTGACACAAACCGGTGCGCCTGGCACCTACTACCATACCCCGTTCAAAGGCAATTCAATATTGTGTCTTGCCCATTCACCCTCTGAATGGCACACATATACAATCAATGTCTCAATGTTTATAAAATCCTTTAACCTGTCTCCTCCCCTTCATCTACACTGATTTGAAGTTGATTTAACAAGTGACATCAATAAGGGATCATAGCTTTCATCTGGTCAGTCTGTCATGGAAAGAGCGCGTGTTCTTAATGTTTTGTACAATCAGTGCATGTTGTGTGTTGTAGTTGAACTTACATTGCCTATCTTCTTGGCGGTGTAGGTCTGGGGAAGTCCTCCCAAATACAGCTTGTTCTCCACATCCAGAGTGTTTCCTTTAGCCGGCACTGGAGTTGACGGCTGGCCGTCGACACTGATAACCACACTCTTCTTATTGAAGTCCGTCTTCACCTGGACACCACAGATACACGACAGGGTTGGGGAGAGTCATGACAACCTGCATGGTAATATCACTGCTTTCAGTTATGATCCGAAACGAACTTGAATTGTGACATGGGCTTGGGCTTTTGTATTCATTAATGATATTGTTATGCGTCCCCTGAATCGACAACAATCACTGCAGTCTACTATCGCTCTTGGCCCAGAAGGGCATATAGTCACTAACTGTGTGCCACTGGCCGTCGTTGACGGGCACAGGGAAGGTGGCGGTGGCGGGGCCGCTGCCCTTGTCACAGGTGAAGAACAGATGTCCTCCCAGCAGCTGCAGAGTGGCGTAGTCCATCTGGTTGGCGTGGGCCATGTAGTAGATCAAACCACTCTGGGTATAGGTACGCACCGACAGCTCCAGAGAGAAACTGTCAGGAAGAGAAGCGAGAAGAGACATGAAGTATTTAAGCTACTGACAAAGCTATATTTTGAGTTAGCTATGATTTACTGTAAGATAAAGACTTTTGTTAATGGTTTGGTAGACCTATAAATAGGCAATGAATGGATATGACCATTTGTGGATAATAGTCAATAATACACAACTGAAGTGGACATTTGTTTAGGAGTACCAACCAATCTCATAATAATCATATATTGATGAATGCATCCACCAACCAAAAACATGTCTCACAACATGTTTGGAATGACAATAGGAGTTGGCAAGAGCATAAGCAGATCTGGGATCAGGCTAATTGAACTGTGCCTTCCTCTCAATCACAAACCATGTAGGCTACAGTGAAACACTTGAGAAGAGTTCTAGCTAAGTCAATGGGAATGTGTAACATTAGCCCTGCTCGTTTCCAAGCAGTCCTGGAGTGCCTGGTGAATAATACATATTTAAACAAAGAGAATGGGTCACAGCCGAGACAGGAAATTAGGTAGACCTTGGGGAGGCTATTATAATTCTTCTCTTTAATGAAGAGATATGCACTCATGCTCAGAGAAAAGCAATCAACGATGATGGCCTTGAGGTTTTTTTTGCAATTCACTATCCTGTATGTTACACGACATGGCCAAAAGTATGTGGACACTTGCTCATCGAACATCTCATTCCTAAATCATGGCCATTAATATGGAGTTGGTCCCCCCTTTGCTGCTATAACAGCCTCCACTCTTCTGGGAGGGTTTTTCACTAGTGAAAAAGGTTTGTGTGCTGCTGCTCGGCCATCAAAACCCATTTCAAAAGCTCCCGACTCCACTTTGCCCATGACAGCCAACAGAGGCTCATCATAAGACATCCCTTCTTCCATGTGTCTCTTAGGGTCAATCTTCAATGAGTTTAAGTTTTATTTTTGTAATAAAACGTTGCTTCCAGAGCCAGTTTGGAACTCGGTAGAGAACAGATGATTTTTACGCGCTACACACTTCAGCACTCAGGGGTCCTGTTCTGTGAGCTTGTATGGCCTACCACTTTGTGGCTGAGCTGTTGTTGCTCCTTCACAATAACAGCACTTACAGTTGACCGGGGCAGCTCTAGCAGGGCGGAAATTTGACAAACTGACTTGGCATCCTATGACGGTGCCATGTTGAAAGTCACTGAGCTATTCAGTACGGGCCATTCTCCTGGCGATGTTTGTCTATGGTTATTGCATGGCTGTGTGCTCAATTTTATAAGGCTGAAATAGCCGAATCCACTTATTTGAAGGGGTGTCCACATACACTGCATGGCCAAAAGTATAGGACTATGCTCTCCATTACAGGAAGAGTACTTAGTATGATGGTTGTAGAGCACACCAAGGCAAAGTATTAGCTAAGCAGCTAGAACACCTTCCTACGCCATTTCAATGTACTGGAATGCTGGCTTGAACCGGTTTTACACAACTAGCTATGGGCCAACTGATATCAAGGCTAACATGACTCAAATTAGATACAACACTATGAAGTGAGAATCCCTAAAGAAATTAATATAGAATTGTGACAATCATAGAAATGACATAGAATATAATCTCTATGATAAAAACAATGCTGTGCCATATGACATGTTTTGGAGAGGGTAGTTCAACGAGCCAGCTGTCAGTACTGACCTCCTCCTCACTGTGTTGGGGTTGATGCTGAGGACCATGTGACTATGTCTGGAGATGCCAAACTGCTGGGCTTCTGGGATGGATGAGGTGTTGTCCAGCGATGCACACTGGAGACAAACAGAGGGAACACAGAACGATGACGGACAACACTATCTGTGACAACATGGTGACCTGTTTGAAGAGCTGCAGCACAGTAAATCCCAACAGATAAGAGGTGTGTGTGTGTCTGCTGTACCGTGAGTGTGCCGGGGGTGAGCGCGCTGAGCTGGCCGGGGGCTGGTGAAGGGGTTCTGGCAGGGTCCGGAGTGGGCTCGGCATCTAGGTCAGTGTCATCAGGTAGGAGGACCCTTTTAGGCCTTTCCTCCAATAGACAGCTGTCCATGTCCACGTTGTGGTACCTCACAGCAGCTGACAGGTCCAACAACCTATAGGGACACAGCACAACATGGGTCAGACCAAAGAGTAACCATCAAGGCCCCAATTGAGGAAGGATGCCATACTCCTTGTTACCAGCGACCCCAAAAAATATTCCTTGAGATAATGCTTAGTCTTGCAAACGTACTTATGGCATCCTCGATTAAAAACATCAATTACTCCAGCACAGTGTGACAAATGAAGTATCGTTGTGTATTGGGTGTGTAACTCACTTGGAGTCCAGGGCCAGGTTCCTGATGCAGCCGTAGAAGGAGGAGGTGGTTCGGAGCAGCCCGGCGCCCTCTGCTGGTGGGACTCCGCCCATGTACAGAGAGGTGAGGGTCAGAGAGGCCTTCTCCGAGGACAGACGTACCATCTCCTGGTGGTCCTCATCCACTAGTACAACCAGCATCCTGGATGGATGACACAGACAGTGGTAAGTTACTACGTGTCAATAATAACAACGCAGTGCTATTCATCTTAGAATAGACTTGTATATTATTCCATACTGGACAACATGATTATTAAAAGATACAATCTGCAATATTTACTGCTGTTCAACGGCCATTTCAAAGTTGATTTAATCCCATGACAGTTGTTATATATATCCATCCTATGTATAACATCAGCATAGAAAGTTATTGAATAAGGTCACAGACAACACGACAAAGGCAGAGAACATTTTGTGTGCGGAAGTATAATTTCAAATGACATCATTTATAATGACTGAGCCATCCATCAGCATGAAATCATGACAGATGTTACAGGTTAATCAGTCCCTCTTCCTGGTGCCACTCACTTCCTGTTCCTCTGCAAGATGACCGAGTGCTCCTGTCCGTCACTGAAACTCCCAGAGTGTGATTTGACCACAACCTTGTGGACGCTCCCGCCCTCTGCCATGTTGACATGAACCTCCAAGCGCCCCGAAATCAGCATGACTGCCAGGAAGGGCTGGACACAAACACACAGAAAACATGGTCAAAATGCGGTTGAACCATAAGTGATTTTGGCAACATTATAAAGATGTATTATGAATGAACATGTATGAGCTCTTATAATGTCTAATTGTTTATCACAGTATATCTGTGGCCTTACCTGGCGAGCCTGTCTGCTTTTGCGGGTGCCTGCCTTGCTGAAGCCTGCCAGGATTATGCCAGTGTCATTGCGGGTAGAGAAGGAGGCCAACAGCTCCCCCTGGGGGTCGAGAGAAACAGAGGGCAACTCCACATAGCCCTCTCTCAGTACAGACACACTGCGGATGGGCTGGAACACACACACACACACACACACACAAGTTACTCATAGAGAATATGGAAAGTGTTTTTACATTCAGTGTAAGATGACTCAACAATATGCCATTATCATGTACTGCTGGGCATCTTCCTCTTTACAGAAATCGACAACAGCAAAATTAAAATGCCAAGACTGTCACTGTCACTATTCACTCTTCCCAATATTGCTGAGTCTACCTTTAATTTGTCTAGAGAGGAAGAAGGCCCCTGAAGAAAGGTTCTTTACTTTCAGCCTTTCTTACCTCTAACACACTGCCTTTCTTACCACTAACACACAGCCTTTCTTACCACTAACACACTGCCTTTCTTACCACTAACACACGGCCTTTCTTACCACTAACACACGGCCTTTCTTACCTCTAACACACAGCCTTTCTTACCACTAACACACGGCCTTTCTTACCACTAACACACGGCCTTTCTTACCTCTAACACACAGCTTTTCTTACCACTAACACACAGCCTTTCTTACCACCAACACACAGCCTTTCTTACCACTAACACACGGCCTTTCTTACCACTAACACACGGCCTTTCTTACCTCTAACACGGCCTTTCTTACCTCTAACACGGCCTTTCTTACCTCTAACACACAGCCTTTCTTACCACTAACACACAGCCTTTCTTACCACTAACACACAGCCTTTCTTACCACTAACACACAGCCTTTCTTACCACTAACACACGGCCTTTCTTACCACTAACACACGGCCTTTCTTACCTCTAACACGGCCTTTCTTACCTCTAACACGGCCTTTCTTACCACTAACACACAGCCTTTCTTACCTCTAACACGGCCTTTCTTACCTCTAACACGGCCTTTCTTACCACTAACACACAGCCTTTCTTACCACTAACACACAGCCTTTCTTACCACTAACACACAGCCTTTCTTACCACTAACACACAGCCTTTCTTACCACTAACACACAGCCTTTCTTACCACTAACACACAGCCTTTCTTACCACTAACACACAGCCTTTCTTACCACTAACACACAGCCTTTCTTACCACTAACACACAGCCTTTCTTACCACTAACACACAGCCTTTCTTACCACTAACACACAGCCTTTCTTACCACTAACACACAGTCTTTCTTACCTCTAACACACAGCCTTTCTTACCACTAACACACAGCCTTTCTTACCACTAACACACAGCCTTTTTTTTTACCTCTAACACACAGCCTTTCTTACCACTAACACACCGCCTTTTTACCTCTAACACACAGCCTTTCTTACCACTAACACACAGCCTTTCTTACCACTAACACACAGCCTTTCTTACCACTAACACACAGCCTTTCTTACCACTAACACACAGCCTTTCTTACCACTAACACACAGCCTTTCTTACCACTAACACACAGCCTTTCTTACCACTAACACACAGTCTTTCTTACCTCTAACACACAGCCTTTCTTACCACTAACACACAGCCTTTCTTACCACTAACACACAGCCTTTTTTTTTACCTCTAACACACAGCCTTTCTTACCACTAACACACCGCCTTTTTTACCTCTAACACACAGCCTTTCTTACCACTAACACACAGCCTTTCTTACCTCTAACACACAGCCTTTCTTGACACCATAGGAGTCTCGGAGCAGGTCAAAGTTGGAGCGGGCAATCTCCATGTTTTTGATGCAGCCCACATAGGACCGTGCTACTACTTGTCTCCTGCAAAAATAATTAAATTCACAATTTACCTCGTTTATTTTACTTCATGTAGAAAAAAACTAAAAAAAATACAAAAATACACCAATTCACACACTAAGCTCAATATTTACATAATGCAGTAGGAGCTCCACCAAAAATATATTAATGAGCGCAATACAAATGCATATCAACTAGGAATATCTTGCAGGTAGGTGAAGTATGCGCCAAAGTAGTTCCAGTACCTGATAGGGCGAGACATGGGCAGTCCCCCGATGTAGATTGGGTCCAGGTCGGAGCGGTTGAGGTCAGAGGCGGTCCCAGGAGACTCCGCCTCCATGATCTCTTTCTCTGATGAGTTGTCTGCCGCCATCACCGCCATATAAACTAGGAGGGGAGAGATACAATACTTTACATGACATAGACATTATACCAGGTTAATTACAACACAATAGGGGTATGAATAGTGTGTCCATAAAGTGCAAGGGAGAAATGAGAAGAAGAATATGTGACCCCAACATTGTTTAGTTGTCAACTCTACAATATAAATATGAGCCTATGACCTTTGACCCACCTTTGCGTTTGTTCCTCTGTAGGGTGATCTTGTACCAGCTGCCGGTGTTGTAGGCTTTGTTGGAGGTGAGGGTCAGAGGGCCAGAGCCCAGTTCAAAGGTCAGACGCACTTGGCCCTCCACCAGCTCAATGGACAGGAAGTCCCTCTGGAATGACAAATATACACATCAATCTATCAATCAATCTTTATTGTCCCCATAGGGGAATTTAGACACATCAGATGATAATAGCTGAACACTATATGCTAACTAGGCTATAAATACAGACTGTTCAGTGTGGTTGTAGTGTGTGTGTGTGTGTGGGCCAGCAGGAAGCGTACCGTGCCGTTGGAGGCCAGGTAGAGCAGCAGGCCGTTGGGGGAGAGGGTCTTGAACAGCATGACGATGGAGGTGGAGGTGGAGCGGAGGGGTTTCTCTACCACTGAGTAACCACTGCCATCAAAGTGGAAGGACGTCTCCTCTGTCTGCGGACTCATGAAGCAGCCGCGACACTGGCCCTCCCTCTCAGCGTAGTTCCACAGCCCGATGTTCTTCTCGTTGAGCGACGCCTCCCCCATACAGCCCTTAAACTGGGTCATTTTCACCACAGAGGACTGTAGACACAAAATAGATTGAATCAGTTGTGTTAGATTACACTGTTTTATTAGTGGAGGAAACATCATGAGAGATGTTGACTCAACTTGAATTGAATGAGTTCAAGTTCTCAAGGACCCAAGGTGCTGGCTAGAACCATGGCTGAGTGAAAAACCCCAAGACAGATCTTAATACCGTACCTTGATTTGGCCTCCCAGGCCACCAACGAATATCAGGGTGGACTTGTTGACTTCCAGGATCGTAGCGGAGCCTGGTGAGGTGGTCTTGACCGCGGGCAGGGGTTCTGACTCCAGCTGGTGGACTGACAGTGTGCCGTGCCTCCCAAAGCGCGTGGCGTTGATGTGGTGCCACTTGTTGTTGTTGATCTGGATGTCGGGGTACTCCAGCTTGGCGTGGCCTGAACCCACGTCCCACAGATACGCCACCTTGCCATGCTGCATCTCCACCGCCATGAAGTCCACCTGATATTCAGCGTAAAATTATACATTTACTTTACACATGTCAGAGAGCCATATGGTTATAGTGGTTACACCTTACATTGACATGATAAAGTGTTTGTGGAGGGGAGTTTACAGATAGATATAAATCAACCATCTGGTTGGAGGTAGGTTATATACAGTAGACTTAAGTTTAAAACTGACTTATGGGTAATCATGATTAGGTACGTCGTGGGATATTCAGCACGTGTCAGTGTGTGACTTACGCTGGAGCTGCTGCCCATGTAGAAGAGCAGGTTGTCAGGCTCGCTGGTCTTGACGGTCATGGTAAGAGTGTTGAAGTTACTGGAGGATACCTCAGGTGTGTAGGCCCTCACACAGTTTTTGTCTGCCAGCACTGCCACCTTGATCTATACAGGAGAGAGCAGGACATAAACAGTATTACAATTGAAAGCAGTGTGTGTGTGTGTGTGTGTGTGTGTGTGTGTGTGTGTGTGTGTGTGTGTGTGTGTGTGTGTGTGTGTGTGTGTGTGTGTGTGTGTGTGTGTGTGTGTGTGTGTGTGTGTGTGTGTGTAGAATTGACTAACAGAGGCAGCCTGTTTGCGGGCCTGGTTGATCATCTCTCTGATCTCAGACAGGTTTCTGCTCAGGTTCTCCCCCAGGGTCTTGAGGGGTTTGAGACGGTCATACAGTCTCTCTGTACGACTCTCTGCCTCCTTCAGCTTAGACTCAGCTGTACTGGCTGAGAGGGACAACAGACAGGACAGGTTCATGATACTTACGTCATCTTACTCATTCCTGTTAGTCACATAATATTTCTAGAAATTTGCCTCTAAAGTGATATGACAAGATAACATGATAACATGACAGGTATTTGGGGCACTACTTGGCTTTAAATGTGGTGTCGTTTAAAGATGGAAGCAAAGATGAAAACCGCTTCCATTACAAAGTTGCTGGCTATAATCCAGCTCGGACCATAGTTGGATGTCTGAATGATGTGTTAGTCTCACCAGTGGATTGTGAGTCGGAGAACAGCTGGTTGGTGTTGGAGATGCTGGTTCTGGCCTGGGCCACAGCCGTGCTGGACTTCTCCAGTCTGACCCGAAGCTCCTCCAGGCGCTCCAGCGCCCTCTGTAGGGAAGTGTTGGCCAAGGCAGCCTGCTCCTTGGCGTCCAGCACCTGCTCACTGGTGCCTATAGGGGGCAGCAGAGGCAACGTCACACAAACTGTTTCCCCACTGTCTAGCGTGCCTCTGAGTTTGTGATAAAGTGTTAAATATATGACATATGTCTACAGTAAGGTAAAGCAGAAAGGATATATAAAAGGACAGTTGAGTTGACAGGGCAGCAGATTGCAGTGCCACTCACCGTTGGGCAGGCTGTGGAGCAGGGCGCCTTGCTCTGGGATGAGACGGCTGGTGTTACAGAGTTTCTCTTTCAGCAAGGCCATTCTATCTGTCACATCACTGATGTTAGCCAGGAGACCTAGGGAGGACACACACATATATAATTTACTACCATAAGGCACTGTGTGCGTGTGTGCGTGTGTGTGTGTGTGTGTGTGTGCGTGCGTGCGTGCGTGTGTGTGCATACTCCAACTCACCCTCAGTGCTGTTTCTCAGGGTTAGACTCTCGGCCAGAATCTTCTCACTACGCTGCACAGCCTCAGATCCCAGATCAGTGAAAGACTCCTCTGGCTGGACAATCTACAGTCAACACACACAGTTATTTACGATACTCCTATAGCTAGCAGGTTTCTGACCCACAACACACTTCATATCCAACGTAGCAGTGGTTATTCTATAGCCTGGTCCCAGATCTGTTTTGTGCTTTCTTTGCAAAATCCTATGGTGTTTGGCATGACGATGACCATAGACAGCACAAACAGATTTGGGACCAGTTATTCTATTATTTGATGTTGATACTGATGTCCACTAAATGAGTGTTGACTCACCATATTGAGGGCCATAGTAGCAGTCAGGTTGGCTAGGTTAGCCATCTCCTCTGCAGGTTGGACGTTAGCTCTGATGTTAGAGTCGCCATGCTCTGCGCTGGTGGCGTTCAGAGTGGTATTCATCACCTCCATTAGAGAGCTACATACAGGAAGAGGAAGTTCGGCTGATGTACTGTACATGTATGGACGACATGGCTATTATATCTATTTAGTCTTTTTTCTATGGCCTAATGTTTGTGATGATGAGGCATTTTGAAATGCATAGACAAAGATACATATGTTGAAGTTCACGCACACACACTCGCCTGACCGCCGGCACACACACATACCTCTGCAGACCCTGGGCCTTCTTGCTGAGTTCCCGGGCGTGGTCCTCAGCCTTGTAGACCAGCTCCAGAGCATCTTTCTTCCTCAGCTCCATTACCAGAGTGTCCACATGCTTCCTCAACATGGGGTTCCACTGTTCCAGCTGGTCCTTGGCCCCCTCCAGCTGCTGTACAGGTCACACACACACACACACACACACACACACACACACACACACACACACACACACACACACACACACACACACACACACACACACACACACACACACACACACACACACAGAAACCAGTTCAAACACACTCTACTAGCAATACAGTTTTTTTTAAACACAGACTCTACTGGTAATACAGTCTTTTTAAAACACAGACTCTACTAGTAATACAGCCTTTTTAAAACACAGACTCTACTAGCAATACAGTCTTTTTAAAACACAGACTCTACTAGCAATACAGTATTTTTAAAACACAGACTCTACTAGTAATACAGTCTTTTTAAAACACAGACTCTACTAGTAATACAGTCTTTTTAAAACACAGACTCTGCTAGTAATACAGCCTTTTTAAAACACAGACTCTACTAGTAATACAGTCTTTTTAAAACACAGACTCTACTAGTAATACAGTCTTTTTAAAACACAGACTCTACTAGTAATACAGTTTTTTTAAACACAGACTCTACTAGTAATACAGTCTTTTTAAAACACAGACTCTACTAGTAATACAGTCTTTTTAAAACACATACTCTGCTAGTAATACAGCCTTTTTAAAACACAGACTCTACTAGTAATACAGTCTTTTTAAAACACAGACTCTACTAGTAATACAGCCATTTTAAAACACAGACTCTACTAGTAATACAGTCTTTTTAAAACACAGACTCTACTAGTAATACAGTCTTTTTAAAACACAGACTCTACTAGTAATACAGTTTTTTTTAAACACAGACTCTACTAGTAATACAGTCTTTTTAAAACACAGACTCTACTAGTAATACAGTTTTTTTAAAACACAGACTCTACTAGCAATACAGTCTTTTTAAAACACAGACTCTACTAGTAATACAGTCTTTTTTAAAACACATACTCTGCTAGTAATACAGCCTTTTAAAACACAGACTCTACTAGTAATACATCTTTTTAAAACACAGACTCTACTTTATAAATTTTAAAACACAGACTCTACTAGTAATACAGTCTTTTTAAAACACAGACTCTACTAGTAATACAGTCTTTTTAAAACACAGACTCTACTAGTAATACAGTTTTTTTAAACACAGACTCTACTAGTAATACAGTCTTTTTAAAACACAGACTCTACTAGTAATACAGTCTTTTTAAAACACATACTCTGCTAGTAATACAGCCTTTTTAAAACACAGACTCTACTAGTAATACAGTCTTTTTAAAACACAGACTCTACTAGTAATACAGCCATTTTAAAACACAGACTCTACTAGTAATACAGTCTTTTTAAAACACAGACTCTACTAGTAATACAGCCTTTTTAAAACACAGACTCTACTAGTAATACAGTCTTTTTAAAACACAGACTCTACTAGTAATACAGTCTTTTTAAAACACAGACTCTACTAGTAATACAGCCTTTTTAAAACACAGACTCTACTAGCAATACAGTCTTTTTAAAACACAGACTCTACTAGCAATACAGTCTTTTTAAAACACAGACTCTACTAGCAATACAGTCTTTTTAAAACACAGACTCTACTAGCAATACAGTCTTTTTAAAACATAGAACAACATTTTTTTATGTAAAGTGACCTCCTGCTTAAATAAAGATGAAATCACCACATTCACACAATAGGGGGATGCTACTTTATTGCAGTTCTACATATATATATCCCCTGTATTTGATATGGATATGGTGGTAATGTGGTGTTATGGTGTGACTTACAGAGGTGCCGTTGCTCATGTCCTCTGCTAGATTGACAGCATCAGCCAGGATGTCCTGAGTCTCCTCTAGTTGGGTTTCTGCTGTCTGGTTCAGCCGGCTCACATTCTGCTTCAGACCCTACGCACACAGAGACAACACAGTCTAAATACAACTACAGGAGAAATGTATAGACCTTCTACAGTTACGATGTTTGAAGATGACCAAAAGTCGAATTCAAATCACTTCGCAAAGTACATTTGACTACATTGTACGTGTATATTCCTACATTTGAATAAAAGTGACCTGATATGATTTGGCACAGATCAACAATATTGGCAAACTCGACTACATGTTATTTATGTTACGTTAAAGTACTTGAGTATATTGAGTATATAGTAAGTGCAGATTATAGACAAATATAATAGAATACATGTAATAGAATAAAACTTTGTCCATCCAGGATACAGATATATACACACATTCTCATATCAGGCACATTTAAACCACTCAGTCCATCATGATGCACACACTAACAACATAGAGGACATTAATACATTCACTCACAACCGACCACTGTCCCAACTGCACTCGATAGATAAGTGCATATACTGATACAATTTAGTAGTCCAACAGCACAAGGAACAAATTAATATTTGAGTACTGAATACAGTGATTATAGTAAGTTTGGTAGAGTGATTATAGTGAGTGTGAGTACTCAGTACAGTGATTATAGTAAGTGTGAGTACAGTGATTATAGTAAGTTTGGGAGAGTGATTATAGTGAGTGTGAGTACTCAGTACAGTGATTATAGTAAGTGTGAGTACAGTGATTATAGTAAGTTTGGGAAAGTGATTATAGTGAGTGTGAGTACTCAGTACAGTGATTATAGTAAGTTTGGGAGAGTGATTATAGTAAGTTTGGGAGAGTGATTATAGTGAGTGTGAGTACTCAGTACAGTGATTATAGTAAGTGTGAGTACAGTGATCATAGGACGTTTGGGAGAGTGATTATAGTGAGTGTAAGTACAGTGATTATAGTAAGTGTACTCACGTGGTACTCTGGCAGGTTGGTGTAGATGCTCCCCAGCAGGGTGTGTGTGTGGTTGTTGTTTTCCCTGGCAGTCATCAGTAGGGCATGGGCATCCTCTAGCTGTTGGTGGTGTTCAGTCAGGGTGTTAGAGATGTTCAGGGTCTGGGACTCTATCGCCCCCTGGGGCTCCAGAAGGTCCTCCAGTACCCTCTGGAGGAGAGCCTCGGTAGCACTGTGGTACAGGTGGATTAGTCACTTCAAAATGAATGAATCAAATCAAAATCAAATCAAATTGTATTTGTCGCATGTGCCGAATACAACAATTGTAGACCTTACCGTGAAATGCTTACTTACAAGCCCTTAACCAACGGTGCAGTTCAAGAAGAGTTAAGAAAGTATTTACCAAATAGACTAAAGTAAAAAATAATCATAAAAAGCAACACAATAACAATAATGAGGCTATATACAGGGGGTACTGGTACCGAGTCAGTGTGCGAGAGTACAGGTTAGTTGAGGTCATTTGTACAAGTACTGTCAGTAGGGGTGAAGTGACTATGTATAGAAACATTGAGTAGCAGCAGTGTACAAAAGGGAGGGGGGCATGCAGTGTATGTTGACACCTCTTCAAATGAGTGGATTCGGCTATTTCAGCCACACATGTTGTTGACAGGTGTATAAAATTGAGCACACAGCCATGCAATCACCATAGACAAACATTGCCAGGAGAATGGCCCATACTGCAGAGCTCAGTGACTTTCAACATGGCACCGTCATAGGATGCTAACTTTCCAACAAGTCAGTTTGTCAAATTTCTGCCCTGCTAGATCTGCCCCGGTCAACTGTAAGTGCTGTTATTGTGAAGGAGCAACAACAGCTCAGCCACAAAGTGGTAGGCCATACAAGCTCACAGAACAGGACCCCTGAGTGCTGAAGTGTGTAGCGCGTAAAAATCATCTGTTCTCTACCAAGTTCCAAACTGGCTCTGGAAGCAACTTTTTATTACAAAAATAAAACTTAAACTCATTGAAGATTGACCCTGTGAAATGCTTACTTACAAGCCCTTCACGAAGAGCGCAGTTCAAGAAGAAGAAAATATTTTCCAAGTAGACTCAAATAAAAAGTAATAATGAAAAGTAACACAATAACAATAACAATAATGAGGCTATATAGAGGGGCACCGGTACAGAGTCAGTGTGCAGGGATACAGGATAGCTGAGGTAATCTGTACATGTAGGTGGGGGAGAAGTGACTATGCATAGGTAACAAACAAATAGCTAGTAGCAGCTGTGCTCAAGAGGTCAATGTAAATAGTCCGGTGGCGATTGTATTAACTGTTCAGCAGTCTGATGGCTTGGGGGTAGAAGCTGTTGAGGAGCCTTTTGGTGCTAGACTTGGTGCTCCGGTACCACGTGCCGTGCGCTAGCAGAGTAAACTTTCCTCTGACACTGCCTATTATATAGGTCCTGGATGGCAGGAAGCTTGGCACCGGTGATGTACTGGGCTGTACACATTATCCTCTGTAGTGCCTTATGGTCAGATGCCGAGCAGTTTCCATACCAGGCGGTAATGCAACCGGTCAGGATGCTCTCGATGGTGCAGCTGTAGAACGTTTTGAGGATCTGGGGGACCTATCTTTTCAGTCTCCTAAGGGGAAAAGGTTTTGTCGTGCCCTCTTCACGACTGTCATGGTATGTTTGGACCATAATAGTTCGTTGGTGATATAGACACCAAGGAACTTGAAACTCTCGACCCGCTTCACTACAGCCCTGTCGATGTAGATGGGGGCCTGTTCAGCCCGCCTTTTCCTGTAGTCCACGTTCAGCTCCTTAGTCTTGCTCACATTGAGGGAGAGGTTGTTGTCCTGGCACCACACTGCCAGTTCTCTGACCTCCTCCCTATAGAATGTCTCATCGTTGTTGGTGATCAGGCCTACCACTGTTGTGTCGTCAGCAAACTTAATGATGGTGTTGGAGTCGTGTTTGGCCACGCAGTCGTGGGTGAACAGGGAATACAGGTGGTGACTAAGTAAACACCCCTGAGGGGCCCCAGCGTTAAGGATCAGCATGGCAGACGTGTTGTTGCCTACTCTTACCACCTGGGGGGCGGCCCGTCAGGATGTCCAGGATCCAGGTGTTTAGTCCCAGAGTCCTGAGCTTAGTGATGAGCTTCGTGGGCTCTATGGCGTTGAACGCTGAGCTGTAGTCAATGAATAGCATTCTCACATAGGTGTTCCTTTTGTCCAGGTGGGAAAGGAAAGTGTGGAGTGTGATTGAGATTGCGACATCTGTGGTTTTGTTGGGGCGGTATGCAAATTGGAGTGGGTCTAGTGTGTCTGGGAGGATGCTGTTGATGTGAGCCATGACCAGCCTTTCAAAGCACTTCATGGATACTGACGTGAGTGCTACGGGGCGGTAATCATTTAGGCAGATTATCTTCGCTTCCTTGGGCACAGGGATTACAGACTCGATCAGGGAGAAGTTGAAAATGTCAGTGAAGACAATTGACAGTTGGTCAGCGCATGCTTTGAGTACACATCCTGGTAATCCGTCTGGCCCACCGGCATTGTGAATGTTGACCTGTTTAAAGGTTTTGTTCACATCGGCGACGGAGAACATTATCACACAGTCATCCGGAACAGCTGGTGCTCTCGTGCATGCTTCAGTGTTGCTTGCCTCGAAGCGAGCAAAAAAAGCATTTAGCTCGTCTGGTAGGCTCGCGTCACTGGGCAGCTCGAGTCTGGGTTTCCCTTTGTAGTCTGTAATAGTTTTCAAGCCCTGCCACATCCGACGAGCATCAGAGCCGGTGTAGTATGATTCAATCTTAATCCTGTATTGACGCTTTGCTTGTTTGATGGTTCGTCTGATGGCATAGCGGGATTTCTTATAAGCGTCCAGATTAGTCTCCCACTCCTTGAAAATGGCAGCTCTAGCCTTTTGCTCGATGCGGATGTTGCCTGTAATCCATGGCATCTGGTTGGGATATGTACGTACAGTCACTGTGGGGACGACGTCGTCTATGCACTTATTGATGAAGCCGATGACTGAGGTGGTATACTCCTCAATGCCATTGGATGAATCCCGGAACATATTCCAGTCTGTGCTAGCAAAAAAGTCCTGTAGTGTATAATCTGCATCTGCTGCTGGAAGTGGTGTTGGAGGGCCAGTAGGAGGCACTCTTTCCTCTGGTCTAAAAAAAATATCCCAAAGCCCCAGGGCAGTGATTGGTGTAGGGTGCCTGTGTAGGGTGCCGTCTTTCGGATGGGACGTTAAACAGGTGTCCTGACTCTCTGAGGTCATTAAAGATCCCATGGCTCTTGGGACTTCGTAAGAGTAGGGGTGTTAACCCCAGTGTCCTGGCTAAATTCCCAATCGAGGCCTCAAACCATCACGGTCACCTAATAATCCCAGTTTACAATTGGCTTGTTCATCCCCCTCCTCTCCCCTGTAACTATTCCCCAGGTTGTTGCTGTAAATGAGAATGTGTTCTCAGTCAACTTACCTGGTAAAATAATGGATAAATTAAAAAGGAGGATAGAATTATGGTCAGATTTGCCAAACGGAGGGTGGGGTAGAGCTTGGTATGCATCTCTGTGTGTGGAGTAAAGGTGGCCTAAGATTTTTTTCCCTCTGGTTGCACATGTGACATGCTGGTAAAAATGTGATAAAACTGATTTAAGTTTGCCTGCATTAAAGTCCCCGGCCACTAGGAGCGCCGCTTCTGGGTGAGCATTTTCTTCTTTGATTATGGCCTTATAGAGTTGGTTGAGAGCGGTCTTAGTACCAGCTTCGTGCTGTGGTGGTAAATAGACGGCTACGAATAATATAGATGAGAACTCTATTGGTAGATAGTGTGGTCTACAGCTTAACATAAGGTACTCTACCTCAGGCGAGCAATACCTCGAGACTTCTTTAATAGAGAAGAGAGATAGAGATCGCACCCCAGCTCTTATTCACCACAAGACACACACCTCCACCCCTCGTCTTACCAGAGGTAGCTTCTCTGTTCTGCCGGGGGCATGGAAAATCCCGCCAGCTCAATATTATCCGTTTCTTCGTTCAGCCACGTCTCGGTGAAACATAAGATATTACAGTTTTTAATGTCCTGTTGGTAGGATAATCTTAATCGTAGGAGTACTCACTCGCCTACGTATTCTCAGAAGGCAACCCGATCTGCGGCCCCTTTTCCTGAGTCTTTTCTTCAAGCAAATTACAGGGATCTGAGCCTGTTCCAGTGAAAGCAGTTTAAACTTCTCATCTGACTTTTTAAAGGAAAAGGTTTCTTCCAGTCCACGGCGAGTACATTAATACGCCATAGTATTAATGTACTATAGTGTAGTAACTAAACTTTAATACAGCTTTACTAAACACCATTACAGCTCATAACAGTGTTACACAGTAGGCCTATAGTCAATCACCCCAGTATGACTAGAAACAGTATTACTAACATTAACTGACCTGAGTTCTGTAGAGACGCTGGCGTTGGCCTGGGATAGGTTGACTAATGTGATGGTTTCCAACATGGCCGCCACCTGCTCCCAGAGACGTGTGCTGTTAGCCTCGTCCTTCTCCAAGTTCTCTGTCCTGTTCAGACCGGCAGCTTCCTCCGCCAGGACTGAGTCAATCACAGAGAGGGAAGGGCTTTGATGTTAACCATTTGTCTTATGAACAAAAATATTTAACTTTTACTCAACCAGGAGATATCACAAATATTGTTCAATATCACAAAACATTAAATTGTTCACTAAAGGGGCATACTTTGAAGTTACACATTTCCTATGGAAACCTAAGATGGAATATAAAAACATAGCAATGCATGTTGTGCGGTTGCTATTTGCTGTACCTTGTATGGCAGTGTGAATGGTGGTGATGTACTCCAGAAACTTGGCCCCCTGGGTAACCCTGTTCTCTGTGGACTGAGCCACTTCCTCTCCATCAGCAGACAGCCCTGTAGCCTGCCGTAGCAGTCCGTCTATGTCCTGGGTGAGATTTGTCAAGTCCTCCTCCACCCTGTTCAGGTGATATGCTGGGCTACTTTCCCAAGACATCAGATTCTAGGAGAGAAATGAGGTCAAGTGTGTTACAACAGTCTTTCCCTCATTGAATGTGTACTGAGTACTTCTGAACTTAAGACAGGGGGTTCAAAAGGTGACTTCCTGACCTCCTAGACAGAGAGGTATAACATGAGTCCTCTTTTACCTTGACCTCTCGTGTGTCGTTCTCCAGGCTGACCAGTGTGCTGTAGGGGGACAGGATGACCCCGGTCAGGTTGACAGACAGGAAGGAGCTCTCTAATGCATCCAGGTCATCCAGGAGGACCCCCGTACACTCATCATCACACGCTAAGGGGAGAGGGAGGGAGGGAGAGGAAGGAGTTCAGGATATCAGATTTCAATTAGGACATTACCGCAGTGCGTGTGTGTATGTGTATGTGTATGTGTGCGTGTGCGTGTGCGCGTGTGTGTGTGTGTGTGTGTGTGTGTGTGCGTGCGTGCGTGCGTGTGTGTGTGTGCGTGTGCGTGCGTGTGTGTATGAAAGATGCAGCAGAGGTAACCGCTGGTACAAGTCTAGAACTGATATGCCCCCAACATTTACACTAATGAATACACCAACAAAGTCTACTCTCGTCACGAAACATATACAGTTGAAGTGGGAAGTTTGCATACACTTAGGTTGGAGTCATTAAAACTCGTTTTTCAACCACTACACAAATTTCTTGTTAATTAACAAACTATACTTTTGGTAAATTGGTTAGGACATCTACTTTGTGCATGACACAAATAATTCTTCCAACAATTGTTTACAGACAGATTATTTCACTGTATCACAATTCCAGTGGGTCAGAAGTTTACATACAATAAGTTGACTGTGCCTTTAAACAGCTTGGAAAATTCCAGAAAATTATGTCATGGCTTTAGAAGCTTCTGATAGAGACGCTGGCGTTGGCCTGGGATATAAACACCATGGGACCACGCAGCCGTCTTACCGCTCAGGAAGGAGACGTGTTCTGTCTCCTAGAGATGAATGTACTTTGGTGCGAAAAGTGCAAATCAATTCCAGAACAACAGCAAAGGACCTTGTGAAGATGCTGGAGGAAACGGGTACAAAAGTATCTATATCCACAGTAAAACAAGTCCTATATCGACATAAGCTGAAAGGCCGCTCAGCAAGGAAGAAGCCACTTCTCCAAAACCACCATTAAAAACTGCACATGGAGACAAAGATCGTACTTTTTGGAGAAATATCCTCTGGTCTGATGAAACATAAATAGAACTGTTTGGCCATAATGCCCATTGTTATGTTTAGAGGAAACGGGAGGCTTGCAAGCCGAAGAACACCATCCCAACCGTGAAGCACGGGGGTGGCAGCATCATGTTGTGGGGGTGCTTTGCTGCAGGAGGGACTGGTGAACTTCACAAAATAGATGGCATCACGAGGAAAGAAAATTGTGGATATATTGAAGCAACATCTCAAGACATCAGTCAGGAAGTTAAAGCTTGGTCGCAAATGGGTCTTCCAAATGGACAATGACCCCAAGCGTACTTCCAAAATTGTGGCAAAATGGCTTAAGAAAAAAAAGTCAAGGTATTGGAGTGGCCATCACAAAGCCCTGACCGCAATCCTATAGAGAATTTGTGGGCAGAACTGAAAAAGCGTGTGCGAGCAAGGAGGCCTACAAACCTGACTCAGTTACACCAGCTCTGTCAGGAGGAATGGGCCAAAATTCACCCAACTTATTGTGTGAAGCTTGTGGAAGGCTACCCAAAACATTTGACCCAAGTTAAACAGTTTAAAGGCAATGCTACCAAATACTAATTGAGTGTATGTAAACTTCTGACCCACTGGGAATGTGATGAAAGAAATAAAAGCTGAAATAAATCATTCTCTCTACTATTATTCTGACATTTCATATTCTTAAAATAAACTGGTGATCCTAACTGACCTAAGACAGGGAATTTTTAGTAGGATTAAATGTCAGGAATTGTGAAAAGCTGAGTTTAAATGTATTTGGCTACGGTGTATGTAAACTTCCAACTTCAACTGTAGTTATTTTGGACATGAGTTTAATGTTGCCGGCGAGTGGGGGGAACAAGTGGAGGAGCTTGTCCGCGTGTATCCAACCAGTCTTGATATGATTGACATTTCCCCCTCTGCCCGTGGTCATGAATCTAGAAGCTGTGAGACAGGTGGCCCTGGTAAAGATTTGCTTGCGAAAGTGCCTCTTCCACAGAAGGTTCTGAGGAAAATGAATAACAGAACTGTTCAAGTGATGACAAAGTGGCTATGCTTCAACACACACGCCACATGTGACGTTGCCTTCCTGAGTCAAAGAGAGGAGGGTTTAGGTGTCCTGAATATTGAGTGGATTTACACTGCTACCAGACTGCCTCACCTGTTGAACATGCTCAACTGTGACAATGTGACAGTTAAGGAGTTAGCCAGATCTTCCCTCCTTCGGGACCTAAAGAGGCAGAAGGTTCCACATACCAGGGACACTGAGGACAACTTCCTGGGCTTCAGTAGGAAGGCCAGTGGAAAACTGGACACTCGGGCTGCGTTGGTGTCTGGTCAGCCTGGCCGGACCTCTATGACCTGTGCAACCAGACTGGAGTGGAGCTCAGGTGGACATGGACTGATATGGAAACTGAGCCAGTGACTGCCTCTGATACAGTTGTGGCAGATTGTGGTGTTATGAAGGCTTCTGTCACCCATGATGGAACATCTCATCCTACATTCAGGACAACACTCCTTGGTTTCAGACGGATGCAGCTACTGCAACACTGGACTGGGTTGACCACTCTGTCTCCCATTCCATGTACCAGAATGCTTCCATGTACCAGAATGCTTCCATGTACCAGAATGCTTCCATGTACCAGAATGCTTCCATCTCCAGAATGCTTCCATCTCCAGAATGCTTCCATTGGCGAGGACATTCTCATCTTTACTGTTAAGGTGAGGCTGCAAGTTCTACCAACAAAATATAATCTAGCCCTCTGGTACGCTTCAAACCATGAACCCATTTTGTATTCTACATAAGTCAAATGTAATGGAGTCCATTGCCCATGTTGTGAATGGCTGCTGTTCATATGAGGATTTGTACAATGCTAGACATGACCGCCTTGTTGACCTGATAGCCAGCAAGGTGAGACAAGTCGTCTCACCAACAGCACACATACATAAACATTCTTGTGTAAGAGGAAGCTGGTTTGATGTTGATGTGTCTTCCTGTGTGTTAAATACACCAGATGTTGTTGGTGGTGGTCTCGGCCACGTACACAGGCTTGCAGTGGGTGGCCTCCAGATTGCGGGCCTGATAAAAACTAGGGCAAAGCAATTGGCTAAGCTCTGCTCTGTTTCAGCTGTCATGGGCCGCCAAGCTGTTTGGAGAAGGAGGTGCTTTATGTACCCTTGAGTACCATGCATACAGGCATCCTTTTTTTGTAAATTTGATTAGTGGATTCAAATAAAGTATTTAACGTGTGTGTGTGTGTGTGTGTGTGTGTGTGTGTGTGTGTGTGTGTGTGTGTGTGTGTGTGTGTGTGTGTGTGTGTGTGTGTGTGTGTGTGTGTGTGGGTTGATACTCACAGACACACTGGTCCCCGTCCAGGACGTGTCTCGCCTCGCACTGGTCACACAAATGTCCCCTGACACCGGCCTTACATTCACACTGGCCCTTCAGAGAGTCACACACCAGATGGAGAGAACCTGCAGTACTACACTGACACGCCTCACACTTCCCTCCTGGACCAGACGGGTTCCCATAGTAACCCACTGAACACCTGAGAAAGGGAGGGGGGAGAGAGATGCGGGGGGATGGCAAAGAAACAGTGAGACGGAGAAATAATGTAATAGAAAATGAAAATATAACGTTTGTCTCAGTCTGAGGTGTAGTGATGGCTTCTAGTGACAGAGACACTGACTTTGATCCAACAAGTCACACAGTAGCTGTGTAGTACTCTCTCTTACCTCCACTGTAGCTGTGTAGTACTCTCTCTTACCTCCACAGTAGCTGTGTAGTACTCTCTCTTACCTCCACAGTAGCTGTGTAGTACTCTCTCTTACCTCCACAGTAGCTGTGTAGTACTCTCTCTTACCTCCACAGTAGCTGTGTAGTACTCTCTCTTACCTCCACAGTAGCTGTGTAGTACTCTCTCTTACCTCCACAGTAGCTGTGTAGTACTCTCTCTTACCTCCACAGTAGCTGTGTAGTACTCTCTCTTACCTCCACAGTATCTGTGTAGTACTCTCTCTTACCTCCACAGTAGCTGTGTAGTACTCTCTCTTACCTCCACAGTAGCTGTGTAGTACTCTCTCTTACCTCCACAGTAGCTGTGTAGTACTCTCTCTTACCTCCACTGTAGCTGTGTAGTACTCTCTCTTACCTCCACAGTAGCTGTGTAGTACTCTCTCTTACCTCCACTGTAGCTGTGTAGTACTCTCTCTTACCTCCACAGTAGCTGTGTAGTACTCTCTCTTACCTCCACAGTAGCTGTGTAGTACTCTCTCTTACCTCCACAGTAGCTGTGTAGTACTCTCTCTTACCTCCACAGTAGCTGTGTAGTACTCTCTCTTACCTCCACAGTAGCTGAGTAGTACTCTCTCTTACCTCCACAGTAGCTGTGTAGTACTCTCTCTTACCTCCACAGTAGCTGTGTATTACTCTCTCTTACCTCCACAGTAGCTGTGTAGTACTCTCTCTTACCTCCACAGTAGCTGTGTAGTACTCTCTCTTACCTCCACTGTAGCTGTGAAGTACTCTTTCTTACCTCCACAGTAGCTGTGTAGTACTCTTTCTTACCTCTCACAGTAGCGTCCCTCATAACCAGGCTTGCAGGCGTTACAGTGGAAGTCTCCCATCACTCCCTCCATTGCACAGGTTGGACTGAAGCTAAACCACAACACACACAAACTGTCAAACAGTGCTATACACACAACTATAGCTCCTCACTGCCCCCTGCTGGGAAAAGGTCTGTATTACCAGAGGATACCCATTCACTAAATCACCCTTGAACTAGAATATTGCCAAGCAGCTTCAGCATTCTAAGAAAAAATACATCTTATGAGATTGAATATGTGCTAGTGTGAAATCAGTAGTTGGACTATCTCTTCAAAAAACATACTATGTGTGGAATGAGATATTATCATTTCAACTCCAAATTCAACACGTCACTTATCAGAACATGCGACTGACAGGGGGAGAGTGAGACAGGTACCTGTTCTCTTTGAGGGGGCAGGCACACAGAGAGCAGTCACTGACAGAGCCTTTTACGTTCCCATAGTACCCAGAGCCGCACACGTTACAGTGCTCGCCTGCTGTGTTGTGCTGGCAGCCCAGACATTCTCCCGTGTCCAGGTCACAGGCCTGGCTGTGGTTGTTACACTGGCAGGGCACGCAGGGCTGGATCAGGGGTCTGTTCCCCCGCAGGTTCAGATCAGTCACTGGTTGGCGGTAGTAGCCGGGGGAACACTCCTACACACACCACAAACGCACACCGATGACTGAGACGAAGTTAAATAATAGACTCAAAATACAGTAGTAAGTAGTAGTACATAATAAATGGTGTTGTTTTTGGTGTGAAAATATATCTGACCTGGCAGGACAGTCCAGCGTAGCCAGCTGGACACTCGCAGGTCTCTATCAGACATGCCACCTCCAAACCCTCTGACCCCTCCTCTGCCTCTAGGGCCGTATCCATGGTGATATTGGAGATTCTAGTGAAAGACAAACACAATATTTACATCATAGTCGCTTTATAGCGTCAACACAAAAATAAGTGTGTGTGCGCGTGTATGTATGTGTGCGTGTGTGTGTACTAACCTGCTCTGCTGCAACCCTGTACCATACGAGGCCTTGATGGTGATGTACTCGATATTGCTCAGGACCGCCAAGAAGTCGGAGTGACTCACAGCTTTCTCTGACACAGAGTTGAAATACTTCCACTTGTGCTGATCAAGAGAAATCAAAGCAGATTTAATTATATTAATTCATTAGTAGGATTTGTAGGCTTTAGCTCAGCCGGATAACAGTCTTATAGCATGCTGGACATAATGGGTTTGAACCCATGGTAGTCCAACTAGTCCAGCTTTAGGTATTGTTTCTGGTGTCCTCCTTACCTCCGTCAGTGGGACGTCCTGACGTGTTTTGACCCTGTTGTCAGGGGCAGGCATATCGATGTAGATGACCTTCTTTCCCAGATGACCCCCCCTCATCAGGACCTGAGGCTCGTAGTTGGCCAGGCCAGCCCCGTCCAGAGCATAGAACGCCACCATGTAGGACAGCTTCCCTCCATACGACAACAACTAACCAGAGAATAAGATGTGTATGTTTATGATTCAGCATCGCTCTCTCACAGACACAAGTAACAGAGGTCTGAGATACACACCTTATTTCCCTGGTAGTGTTTGGGAAGCCTCCAGTAGTAGGGTCCAGGCAGTGTGATGTTTTCTTTCTCCCTGGCGTCCAGCAGCATGTCTGGGGCCTGGTAGTAGACCCCTTCCACACTGCCCTGGGGGTCACGCTGACTGACCACATGCAGCAGCTCTGGGTCAGACCCCAGTGTGATCTGTATGGTAAATATACACAAATGCATGAGCATGTGCATCACACACACACACACACACAAAGATGCAGCCACACTTATTTGCTTCTCCTACAGTTCTTCATATCAAGAGATCTCACTATCGTGTCATTCAGTTTATTGCAGACTTTTCCCAATCAGTGAAGAACCACTCTTTTTCCTCACACCCCCACAAGTAGGTCTACCGCCAGCTCAGCTGTGCCATCTCTTATCACTAATTAGTACCAGGAAATAAATAGACCCGGCTAGCTACATCTGGGGTCCTTTCAGATTCCTCTGCCTGGGTGGCCCGGGAAGGAGGGGGGTGGGTGCCACCTCCGTGTGCCCACGCTAAATGGTACACAGGGCACGTGCGTCCTTGAGCCGGGCACCCAGCGGGCACACCAGGCTGCGAGCAGCAGGCACCGTACGTGGCATCACTAAGCAGCCGGCACACAACAGATGGGCATCCTGTTTAGGCATCTGTCTGGGCATTTCATTTCCTCTTCATTGTGCCCAATTAAAATGAAGCTAATTAGGAGCATTCAGTTCACTCAAGAATAATGAGGATACAGACACTTTTCTTCATCCAGACACAGATGAGAAGAGTAGAGACAGAATACAGCTGACTAGTTACTGTGAGCAGGGACCGAGACATCGCCAGGATGACCTGACCAAATAGCTTAGAACTTCCAAATAACTTGTAGATGATAACTTCCTGGTCATGACACATTATCAGGAAAAACACCAGGCTCCAAGCATGAATCTTTAGATTTGACTTATGCCGTTGGTTAATTGGCTACAAGGTTATAAACAAGCCAGAGAAGACGATTTTGAGCCAAGTTGTTATATTAATGTTTGTTATTTGAAAAATATAAGAGGATTTACCAAACAAAGGTATTACCATCCCAAATGGAGAAAAGAAAGAACAAGTATTTTGTTTGAAAAATGTGCCGTAATTTCATATAGAGGTGGAGGAGTGAAGGCTGCTCAACCCCTTCAGACAATGACGGACGGTTTCTCTATCCTGTTAGCATAGCCACCCATCTGTAGATGAAGCAGATGGGCGGGACTAAAACAGGAATCCTGGGCTGTGTTCAGGGACCAGAAACGTTCAGAACGTTGCACATAGAAAAAGAATGAATAAAGCTGACAAGATTCACTATTCTATGCGACAGACCAGAATATCTGTTCTACATTATACATTTCTATCTAAACCTTCTATAATGTTTATCTCACTGAACAGACCCAAAGTTGAGTTTTGATAGACTTTACTCACCGGTACACGGACCATCCCACCGAGCTCCTCGCAGTCTGAGGAGACTCCGAAACAGAAACAGGGGCTGCAGCCGTCCGGGTTAGGACCAGATAGGCCGAAGGATCCCTTCTTACACTCATCACAGCCACCTCCGCCCACATTGTCCTGGCAACCACAGAACAATTCATTAAAACAGACAACATACATTCGAAAGGACACAATAAAACAAAACACTATTGCAGACCATAACGGATAAGATATTCCCCCATGTGGGTTTACTGCTTGTTTGTAAAACCAGTTTAACCAGAGGTTGCAGTACCTTGCACACACAGTTCCCTGGGTCCTCACAGCTGCACAGGCCCAGTTCCTTATCACAGAACTCCTCTCTGGTGCCGTTGATGTTGCAGTTGCACGCCGTGCATTCTGGGTAGCCCCTGTAGCCCATGGTGCACTGGTCACATTTCTGCCTGGCAAAATCCGGACGGCACAGGCACTGCCCATTGGTGAGGTCACACTGGGTGGCAGAACTGCCCGCCTCACTGCAATCACATGACTAAGGGGGGCAAAGATTAGCTTTTATGAACACCTATTATGATATGAATGTGCTTATTAATCATTTATGAAGCATCTATGTCGGCCTTAAAAGAACATACATAGGCATATGTATGCATTATAAAGGCTTATAAAGCTTATACAGTTGTGTTTATAGAGGTGTTTTACCTTACAACCTGCCACAGTGTCGTGACCCCAGTGACCTTCCTCACACAACTCACACTTCTCTCCTATGGTGTGGGGAGGGCAGATACACTTGCCTGTCGTCGCATTACAGTTTCCGTGGGTGTGGGCACACTCACACTCTGATGGAGAAGAGAGAAAAATAACAGCGAGAGAGCGAGAGAGAGAAAGATACAGAGAGAGAGAGCGAGAGAGAGAAAGACACAGAGAGAAGGACAGAAAGAAAGACAGAGAGAAAGATACAGAGAGAAAGAGAAAGAGAGAGAAAGAGAGAAAGATAGAGAGAGAGAGAGCGAGAGAGAGAAAGATACAGAGAGAGAGAGCGAGAGAGAGAAAGATACAGAGAGAGAGAGCGAGAGAGTGAGCAAGAGAGAGATAAAGAGAGAGATAGAGAGAGAGAAAGAGAGAGAAAGAGAGAGAGAAAGACAGAGAGAAAGAGAAAGAGAGAGAAATAGAGAGAGAAAGACAAAGAGAGAGAAAGAGAGAGAAAGAGAGAGACAGAGAGAAAGAGAGAGAAAGAGAGAAATAGAGAGAAAGAGAGAGAAAGACAGAGAGAAAGAGAAAGAGAGAGAATGAGAGAGAGAAAGACAGAGAGAAAGAGAAAGAGATAGAAATAGAGAAAGATACAGAGAGAGAAAGAGAGAGAAAGAGAGAAATGATCAATGAAATGATCAAATATACAGACATCAAATTCCAATTGGCTATACTAAAACTCTTTAACATCATACTTAGCTCTGGCATCTTCCCCAATATTTGGAACCAAGGACTGATCACCCCAATCCACAAAAGTGGAGACAAATTTGACCCCAATAACTACCGTGGAATATGTGTCAACAGTAACCTTGGGAAAATCCTCTGCATTATTATTAACAGCAGACTCGTACATTTCCTCAATGAAAACAATGTACTGAGCAAATGTCAAATTGGCTTTTTACCAAATTACCGTACAACAGACCATGTATTCACCCTACACACTCTAATTGACAACCAAACAAACCAAAACAAAGGCAAAGTCTTCTCATGCTTTGTTGATTTCAAAAAAGCCTTCGACTCAATCTGGCATGAGGGTCTGCTATACAAACTGATGGAAAGTGGTGTTGGGGGTAAAACATACGACATTATAAAATCCATGTACACAAACAACAAGTGTGCTGTTAAAATTGGCAAAAAACACGCACATTTCTTCACTCAGGGTCGTGGGGTTAGACAGGGATGCAGCTTAAGCCCCACCCTCTTCAACATATATATCAACGAATTGGCGCGGGCACTAGAAAAGTCTGCAGCACCCGGCCTCCCCCTGCTAGAATCCGAAGTCAAATGTCTGCTGTTTGCTGATGATCTGGTGCTTCTGTCACCAACCAAGGAGGGCCTACAGCAGCACCTAGATCTTATGCACAGATTCTGTCAGACCTGGGCCCTGACAGTAAATCTCAGTAAGACCAAAATAATGGTGTTCCAAAAAAGGTCCAGTCACCAGGACCACAAATACAAATTCCATCTAGACACTGTTGCCCTAGAGCACACAAAAAACTATACATACCTTGGCCTAAACATCAGCGCCACAGGTAACTTCCACAAAGCTGTGAACGATCTGAGAGACAAGGCGAGAAGGACATTCTATGCCATCAAAAGAAACATAAATTTCAACATACCAATTAGGATTTGGCTAAAAATACTTGAATCAGTCATAGAGCCCATTGCCCTTTATGGTTGTGAGGTCTGGGGTCCGCTCACCAACCAAGACTTCACAAAATGGGACAAACACCAAATTGAGACTCTGCATGCAGAATTCTGCAAAAATATCCTCCGTGTACAACGTAAAACACCAAATAATGCATGCAGAGCAGAATTAGGCCGATACCCACTAATTATCAAAATCCAGAAAAGAGCCGTTAAATTCTACAACCACCTAAAAGAAAGCGATTCACAAACCTTCCATAACAAAGCCATCACCTACAGAGAGATGAACCTGGAGAAGAGTCCCCTAAGCAAGCTGGTCCTGGGGCTCTGTTCACAAACACAGCGGCAGAATACCTGACCACTGTGACTGACCCAAAATTAAGGAAAGCTTTGACTGTGTACAGACTCAGTGAGCATAGCCTTGCTATTGAGAAAGGCCGCCGTAGGCAGACATGGCTCTCAAGAGAAGACAGGCTATGTGCTCACTGCCCACAAAATGAGGTGGAAACTGAGCTGCACTTCCTAACCTCCTGCCCAATGTATGACCATATTAGAGAGACATATTTCCCTCAGATTACACAGATCCACAAAGAATTCGAAAACAAATCCAATTTTGAAAAACTCCCATATCTACTGGGTGAAATTCCACAGTGTGCCATCACAGCAGCAAGATTTGTGACCTGTTGCCACGAGAAAAGGGCAACCAGTGAAGAACAAACACCATTGTAAATACAACCCATATTTATGCTTATTTATTTTATCTTGTGTCCTTTAATTATTTGTACATTGTGTGTATATATATATATATATATATATATATAATATGACATTTGTAATGTCTTTACTGTTTTGAAACTGTTGTATGTGTAATGTTTACTCTTAATTTTTGTTGTTTTTCACTTTATATATTCACTTTGTATGTTGTCTACCTCACTTGCTTTGGCAATGTTAACACATGTTTCCCATGCCAATAAAGCCCTTGAATTGAATTGAATTGAGAGAAAGAGAGAGAAAGAGAGAGAAAGAGAGAGAGAGACAGAGAGAGACAGAGAGAGACAGAGACAGAGACAGATAGATAGATAGATAGATAGATAGATAGATAGATAGATAGATAGATAGATAGATAGATAGATAGATATGGGAGATATGGGAGATAGAGAGAATGAAGATCAGATCAGAGTGAAACTCAAATGAATGTTAGTTAAAGTTTGGGTAAAGTTTGTGGCCTTACGTGTACACCCTCTGTCCTGGTAGTTGAAGTAACCATGGTAACATCGGTCACATTTGTCCCCCGCCACCCCTGGGATGCATTGGCACCGCCCCTCCTCCTCACATGCTGTGGACACAGATCCTGATTGGCTACAGTTACAGTCTCTGCACCCCTGTCCACTGAGAAGACTGTGGAAGCCCACCTGGAAAACACACAGAAGAAAATACCAATTGTTACTAACTTCCATCAGCTAACCATCTGAATCTTCTTGATTTTCCCTCAAATATATCCAGACATACAGATGTAGGATCTTCAGACTTGATTTTCAATGACAAAAAATTTAGCAACCCCTACAAAATGTCCATGATTTATATTCCACATAATAATTCACATTTCCTGTTGCTGCAGGATTATTTTCCTGCTGAAACAAACTGGCTCAAATTAAGATCCAACATCTGTAAAAATATGCGTATTACTCTATCTGTATCCTTAGTAGAGAGCATGTAGCAGGATGCCAAGAGACACTAGAAGTAATACTTCTCCATGTCCAATGACATCATCACTATCAGCAGAGGGTCTCACTGTAACCAATCACCTCACAGTTACCATCTAACATGAACAGGCAGGAAGTACATCCCATCACCTCTAATTCCTGGCGGGGGGCTTCATCTGTCTCTATCAGTCCTCTCTGCCAAAGCTGTCAACTCTCAGTCCACATTGGACCCAACGGAGAACCAGGAACCAGACAGTCAGGGCCAGGACGTGGGTCAGAATTTACACCAGCCAGAGCATCTGATTCTGGGATTAGAGAGAAGCTGCTGCCCCAACTTCCCTCCCCATCTCTCTATATCTACATCCCCAATTGGGTTAAACATGGATAAAACATACTGAAAGAGAGAGAAGACCAAGACTGCTCGCTGTTCTCCCTAGATAAATATGATCTAAATTCATGAGCTTTTGGGTTTGGCTTTTTATTTGAACAGTCCTTTTGGTTCCATTAGAACAGTCCTTTTGGTTCCATTAGAACAGTCCTTTTGGTT
This sequence comes from Oncorhynchus keta, assembly GCF_023373465.1. Lineage (NCBI taxonomy): Eukaryota > Metazoa > Chordata > Actinopteri > Salmoniformes > Salmonidae > Oncorhynchus > Oncorhynchus keta. Next base: position 22,133,367 of record NC_068424.1, on the reverse strand, counting down.
CCATTAGAACAGTCCCTTTGGTTCCATTTGAACAGTCCTTTTGGTTCTATTAGAACAGTCCTTTTGGTTCCATTAGACCAGTCCTTTTGGTTCCATTAGAACAGTCCTTTTGGTTCCATTAGACCAGTCCTTTTGGTTCCATTAGAACAGTCCTTTTGGTTCCATTTGAACAGTCCTTTTGAACAGTCCTTTTGGTTCCATTTGAACAGTCCTTTTGGTTCCATTAGAACAGTCATTTTGGTTCCATTTGAACAGTCCTTTTGGTTCCATTAGAACAGTCCTTTTGGTTCCATTAGAACAGTCCTTTTGGTTCCATTTTAACAGTCCTTTTGGTTCCATTAGAACAGTCCTTTTGGTTCCATTTGAACAGTCCTTTTGGTTCCATTTGAACAGTCCTTTTGGTTCCATTTGAACAGTCCTTTTGGTTCCATTAGAACAGTCCTTTTGGTTCCATTTGAACAGTCCTTTTGGTTCCATTAGACTAGTCCTTTTGGTTCCATTAGAACAGTCCTTTTGGTTCCATTAGAACAGTCCTTTTGGTTCCATTAGAACAGTCCTTTTGGTTCCATTAGAACAGTCCTTTTGGTTCTATGTCCTTGTCCCCCAATGGTGGAACAAACTCCCTCACGACGCCAGGACAGCGGAGTCAATCACCACCTTCCGGAGACACCTGAAACCCCACCTCTTTAAGGAATACCTAGGATAGGATAAGTAATCCTTCTCACCCCCCCCCCCTAAAAGATTTAGATGCACTATTGTAAAGTGGCTGTTCCACTGGATGTCATAAGGTGAATGCACCAATTTGTAAGTCGCTCTGGATAAGAGCGTCTGCTAAATGACTTAAATGTAAATGTAAATGTATTAGAACAGTCCTTTTGGTTCCATTTGAACAGTCCTTTTGGTTCCATTAGAACAGTTATTTTGGTTCCATTTGAACAGTCCTTTTGGTTCCATTAGAACAGTCCTTTTGGTTCCATTAGAACAGTCCTTTTGGTTCCATTTGAACAGTCCTTTTGGTTCCATTAGAACAGTCCTTTTGGTTCCATTTGAACAGTCCTTTTGGTTCCATTTGAACAGTCCTTTTGGTTCCATTTGAACAGTCCTTTTGGTTCCATTAGAACAGTCCTTTTGGTTCCATTTGAACAGTCCTTTTGGTTCCATTAGACTAGTCCTTTTGGTTCCATTAGAACAGTCCTTTTGGTTCCATTAGAACAGTCCTTTTGGTTCCATTAGAACAGTCCTTTTGGTTCCATTAGAACAGTCCTTTTGGTTCCATTAGAACAGTCCTTTTGGTTCTATGTCCTTGTCCCCCAATGGTGGAACAAACTCCCTCACGACGCCAGGACAGCGGAGTCAATCACCACCTTCCGGAGACACCTGAAACCCCACCTCTTTAAGGAATACCTAGGATAGGATAAGTAATCCTTCTCACCCCCCTAAAAGATTTAGATGCACTATTGTAAAGTGGCTGTTCCACTGGATGTCATAAGGTGAATGCACCAATTTGTAAGTCGCTCTGGATAAGAGCGTCTGCTAAATGACTTAAATGTAAATGTAAATGTATTAGAACAGTCCTTTTGGTTCCATTAGAACAGTCCTTTTGGTTCCATTAGAACAGTCCTTTTGGTTCTATGTCCTTTTCCCCCAATAGTGGAACAAACTCCCTCACGACGCCAGGACAGCGGAGTCAATCACCACCTTCCGGAGACACCTGAAACCCCACCTCTTTAAGGAATACCTAGGATAGGATAAGTAATCCTTCTCACCCCCCCCCCCCTAAAAGATTTAGATGCACTATTGTAAAGTGGCTGTTCCACTGGATGTCATAAGGTGAATGCACCAATTTGTAAGTCGCTCTGGATAAGAGCGTCTGCTAAATGACTTAAATGTAAATGTAAATGTATTAGAACAGTCCTTGCCCAGCCAAAGACCCCTCCCCAACCAAACAAACCAACTCTGCTCTAAATAAGCAACAAAATATTATCCCTCTGTCTGTCTCTCTCTCTCTCCCTCCCTCCTTCCCATATTCCCTCGCTACCTCTCTCTTCCCTATCTCTCTTTGCCAGGGTGTGAGACAGACAATCTGATCGTGCTAATGAATATATCCAAAACATTGGACTGCATTTTGACCAGCTGGTCTTTATTGGAAGGCGGGTGTGGGAAGCGGAACGCAGGGAGGAAAGAAGCAGGAGACCTTGGACACCCTCTGAGAACTAAGCGTTCCAATGGACTGGGCTGGAAACTTAGCATGCCTTTCCAAATTCCAAATACTAATTGCAAGGAGAGGTATGGGAATAGGGTGGAATTACACAGCAAATGGAGGGTGGAAGGAAGGGCCTGGACTTTTTCTTGGTGTGACCAGAGACCATAACTAGGGACAATAGTTTTTTTCTGGTAAGAAAAACTCTTGGCCCTATGGTATGTGAGTTTGAAGTTGTGAATATATTATGAAACAGATAAAGATATACAGTCTACATACCTGACACTCGTCACACTTCTCTCCCACTACGTGGGGTTTGCAGGTACACTGTCCAGTGAGCAGGTCACACATGGCCGAGTATGACCCATTTCCATGGCAACTGCAAGCTACACACAGGGGAGAAATAGGAGTAAACAGTCGTTAACGTACATGTTTATAACACCAGGACACTTGCTCCAATTTAATGTTGAAAATAATATCGGTAAGTGGAGAGGTATATCCTAAAATAATCAAACAATTCTCAAAGTGCCATTTTGATGATAAAATCCAGGTTTTTTCATGTAGTATAGACATTACACAGACATGGAAAAGATTGTAGAAAGGTTACTGCAAGGAGGCTGACTTGCAGTATTACGATATTCCCCTAGGTGTCACTCTATCCATTATAAAGAGCCTTTCATAAGAAGGAAATACACACATTTGAAGTAAAATTGCACATCTATCACAATATATTTGACCATGTTTGATGGTGAAATGAACGCCATTCTAGGTGTTGACTGAATCCATTACCAGCATCACATATCTCACTATGAACATTAGATTCCTATTCTCATAACATCTACAGATTTTCAATGTTGTGGTATGCTGACATTGTCACAAAACCAGGTCTGGGAATGATGCATAATTACCATAATTCTTATAAGACTTCATAAACTGTTCATGAGCTGCCTTGAGATGGCAGGTCCCATACCATATCTTGACCAATTATTTATGTAAACACTAGACTGACAGGGGGCGCTGTTTAACTCTCCGTAAAAAATATTGTAAACAATATTTTGGAAGCTATAGAAATGTATTTATTGTCTACATTTGTTTTTGACACATTTATTATATTACAGACACCTTAATGCATACTTTTAAATTAGATTATGTCAACTAAACATTAACATTTTCCTAAAAGTATATTATTTGAAACTACTGTTACTTTCCCCACTACAATAAAAAATATATGCAATTTTGTCCTTTGTCCCATTTAATTGAAATGCTGTAGAATTCTATTAATTCCTATGGAGGACTGCTCCTTCTGGGGAGTACCAAAATGGACGATCAGTGGCTTCAAAGCCTCTCGTTGGCAAATACATAGCATTAGCTATCCAGGGTTTATACACATCATTGTTCGTATCCCGGCAGGGATTGAGCCTAAACTTTGGCCTCCCAGTGCCTAAGGTAACATGGCTGAGTCTGTATTCACGAAGCGTCTCAGAATAGGATTGCTGATCTAGGATCAGTTTAGCATTTTAGATCATAATGAATGAGATTACATGGTCAGGGAGGACCCGATCCCAGATCAGCACACCTCTATTCAGAGACACTTTGTGAATACGGGCCCTGACCCATAACAGACCTTATTGTTAGGAACAGGTCAGACACATGACGACGCAGAACTAGGTCAAAGTTGAGACTTAATCTGTGAATGGTTGGCCATGTCCTTCACTCAGCATTCCACTGACTGACTAAATGCTACTCAGAAACAAGCAAACGTGTATATTTCCTGTCTATTTTCACTGTGTAATCTGTGACCTGATTTGGTACATATTATAGATGTACTGCACATCTAGGTGAAGGATGTTTCTTGTAGTAATAAATGTGTAACTGTGAGGGGATCTGTGGAAGAATCCTCTATAAGGACAAAAAAACATCATCATCATCATCACAGCTCTCTTACCCTGGCAGTTCTTGGCAGTGATGGCGTCACCATAGTAGCCGTCCTCACACCTCTCACAGTCGTCTCCGCTGGTGTGGCTGTGACACTTCAGACACACACCGCTGCTGGTGTCACAGTGGCCCGGCTCCCAGGGGTCCACGTTTCCGTTACACTCACACAGCACACACTCCTTGCCTGCCACAGTCGGGTCGCCATGGTAACCATTAGCACACCTGGAGAAGTCAAAGTTCGAAGATTAACACCTAATATAATAAACTTAATCATACGATTCATGAAATGGTTGAGACTAGAATTGGTGTATACTGTAACTTAGTTTCACTTATAATACATATTTTTCCAAGCAAACTGTTAAGTGTAATTACTAATATGTACTTAGCAACAAGTGAAACATGTCTGATTATATATATAGTATAGGTCTAAGAAGTGAAGACAGGGTCAAACAGACAAGATTAGGTTTAAGAACATTTGGTCTACAGACCTCTCACACTTAGTCCCAGTGTAGCCCTGCTGGCACTGGTCACATGTCACCTGTCCAGGGCCCTCCAGGAGACAGGTGGGGCTGAAACTGAAGAAGAGACCAGCAGGGTGAATAGACAGGAGTGTTAGAGGGAGTCTAGATGACGTATCACTAAGAGCTACATATTTTATGATGATGATTTGTGTTTCTATAGGGCTTTTCTTCAACTTGAAGCATTTCATATTGTGTGGGGGCAGAACTAACCTCTTATCTCCACTACTAAAATTGTTCCACAACTACGTTTGTGCTTCGTATCTATTCACACAATAAAGTATCTGGGGCAGTTGAAACATTCTGTTGTTGACATAAGAACCTAGACTGAGTGCACATAACATTAGGAACACCTGCTCTTTCCATACCATGGACTGACCAGGTGAATCCAGGTGAAAGCTTTGATCCCTTATTGATGTCACCTGTTAAATACACTTTGAGACAATTGAGACATGGATTGTGTATTTGTGCCTTTTGTCAAGAACTGCAACACTTCTGGGTTTTTCATGCTCAACAGTTTGTATAAAATACTTTTAATGTCAAGGTGTGTTTAAAGGTGAAGTCAGGTGCAGGAGAGCAGAGTATGATAAATGAAGCGCACTTTATTATAGTTCCAAACAGGGAGCACAACAAAACAAACACGCTCAAAAACACGGAACAATAATGGAAAGAGCTAAAGAACATCGCTTGACATGAAAACAATTACACACAAAACATGATGGGAAACAGAGGGTTAAATACAAGTAGATTGATTGGGGAAATGAAAACCAGGTGTGTATGAAAACAAGACAAGACAAATGGATATATGAAAAACGGAGCGGCGATGGTTAGAAAGCCGGTGACGTCGAACGCCGCCCGAACAAGGAGAGGAGCCGACTTTGGTGGAAGTCGTGACATTTAAACTGGAAGAACTTGTCCCGATTGGTATTTTTAAATCACCGATGAAGGATCTTGATACTGATTCACTGACCTGTCAATGTTTTTAATTTGCTGTTTTTGATTTTGTTATACTCTTGTGAATTCTATGGTTTTTACTAGATTTACTTGTAGTTTTTCATGTTGTTTGTCTGTAATTTTTGTAATGACTTGGTGCTGCCTATCTTGGCCAGGACGCTCTTGAAAAATATATTTTAAATCTCAATGAGCCCTTCCTGGTTAAATAAAGGTTCAATAAAAAGAAAAATAAAGAATGGTCCACCACCCAAAGGACATCCAGCCAACTTGACACAACTGTGGGAATCATTGGAGGTAACATGGGTCAGCATCCCTGTGAAACGCTTTCCACACCTAGTAGAGTCTAACAAATTGAGTCTGTTCTGAGGGCAAAATGGGGTGCAACTCAATATTAGAAAGATGTTCCTAATGTTTTGTGCACTCAGTGTGTAACGGCCAAACTCTCCACCACCCAGAGCCCACGCACATGTGACCTATCTATCGCCATGGAGAGGGTTTCTAGAATCTGAATGAATGGTACATTGGCACAGAGTTGACACAGTCACTCACTTGTTCGTCGCCACTATCAGCGGGCAGGCACATCTCTGGCAGTCCTCTGGGGTGCCCTCTGTGGTGTCGCCATAGTAACCGGGAAGGCATTGGTTACAGTGGGGCCCAGTGGTATTGTCTGTACAGTCCTGGGGAATGATTTAAGGCAACAGTGTCCCAATTAAACTTGTTCCTGCTCTGACACACATGCCCTTACACTGCCATACACTCCATAGCAACCACGATCTCTTGGGATAAAACCTCCACTGCCATGTTAAAGGGATAGTTCGCTTTTTTATTTTTTTCCAACTTAAAAAAACTGTTTGGATGACCACCCTAGGTAAGTAAGATAAAACTTTGAAATGTGAACTACCCCTTTAAGTGCACCAAACTGCTAAACCTAACCGAATCAAAGTGAATCATCTTCACGTATTCAATTGAACATAGTAGCTACTGGGTTTAGCATGCTTTTTGATTTACATTGTATATTGACAGAATGATTGCCTGGCAGTAGCCATTGAATAATCATTGCTTTGTCACACGCCATTTAAACACCTAACACAGCATTACTCAGGATTAACTTGTCATCCAATAGGGGGAGGAATTCATTTGAAACCCAAACCCGAATTCATTTGAGCCCAAACTGCGCACACTGTTCACTATAAAGCCGTGCACTGTATAGGGAATAGGATGGTCGGCTCGAGCCAAAAGTCGTACGCTATATAGGAAATAAGGAAGCCATTTTAGACCCAGAACAGTGACCCATTATATGGCTGTCAACAAACACAGCTCAATCCAGGAAGCTTCATACTGAGGGTTTGTTCATTGGTTTAGCCTCTAGCTGTGAAGTGAAGCTCCAACTAGTTTAGAGGTTAGCTAGTGCAGATGTTAGGGTCAGATAAACGACTGGAAGTGACCATGTCCTTATTTTACAAAGATGGTGGTGGAAGTAGATGCGATCACGCTTAGATCCCACAAACAAGCCATAGATGTATGGTATACCTATCACAGGAGGTTGGTGTTACCTTAATTGGGGAGAACGTGCTCGTCTTAATGGCTGGAGCGGACAAGGTGGAATGGTATCAAACACATCAAACACATGGTTTACATTTGCTCCGTTCCAGCCATTATTATGAGCCGTCCTCCCCTCAGCAGCCTCCACTGATATCTATGGGTCATATTCCTACGTCTCTGGCCCCTGTCTAAACATGACGTGGGACAGGAAGATGACTCGCCGGACAGACTCCATTGACAGATGTATGGAATACATTTATGGTATATCTACTTCTCATATGTCTACGTCTCTGGCCCCCTGCTGTCTAAACATGACATGGGACAGATAGGTGAGACTCACCAGACAGACTCCGTTGATGTCACATTCTGTAGCGTGGTCGTTACACTCACACTGGAGACAGTTACCTCCGAACAGGATCCCACCGACGCGATAGAATCCAGATGAACAGAACTACAAACACAGAGAGAAACATCATCATTTTGCGGTCCCTTTTACCCAAAGTCACATAAAATAAGAACGGGTATTCAGACTATGCGGCACAACTTTCGACGACATAGACTGACCAGGTGAATCCAGGTGGAAGCTATGATCCCTTATTGATGTCACTTATTAAATCCACTTCAATCAGGGGAGGAGACAGGTTAAAGAAGGATTTAAGGCCTGAGACAATTGAGACATGGTTTGGGAATGTGTGCCATTCAGAGGGGCATGGTAATAGGTGCACACCGATTTCTATCAAGAATGGTTCACCACCCAAAGGACATCCAGCCAATTTTACTGTGGGAAGCATTGGAGTCAACATCGGCCAGCATCCCTGTGGAACACATTTGACACCTTGTAAAGTCCATGTGGCTGTTCTGAGGGCAAAATGGGGGAGTGTAACTCAATATTAGGAGGATGTTCCTAATGTTTTGTACACTCAGTGTATAACATGATTTAGAAGTTGTGTTTATCTGAAGTGATCTATAGTAAACACATGTATTGAAAATATATGGATTATCTGAGAATCGAACCCACAACACTGTTGCTCTTATAACTCTAGCTAACTTAGCCATCTGAAATGCATAATGAGCTTTGCTTTTACAATGGATGCTGACACAGCACAAGTCATTAACTAGAATTAGACACATACAGTAGGAAACAGTATCAACCCGGCCACCATCACGTGACCTGGGTGTTTACCTCACAGGATGTGCCCAAGTAGCCCCAGGGGCACTCACACTGCTCCACGTCCCGGGCCTGGACTGGGTTAGCAGCCCTGATGTCTGCCATGTCCAGAGATACTGTGCTCAACCTGAGTGCCCCCTCTGCGCTGGCATTGAGGTGGCCTCTGATCCTCAGTCCGGCCAAGTCCGCCAATACGGTCATCAGCTCGTCCCTGTCAACCCTCTGGCCTGTGTGTAGGTCTACGAAGCCCTGCGGTAGGAGCTCCACGGAAACAAGCTGCTCCCGCAGGGGCGTCAGGAAGAGCTGCTTGGGGGGCGTCTGACGCAGGGTTCTCCCGTTCCCCTGGGGACGCATCCAGACAAGGCATTTAGCAACAAATGTTGATTTATATTAACGGGGGTTGGTATGCTCAATCCTTAGGAATGGTTCTAGATTTAGGGCTGATTCGGGTGATTCCATAATGGTAATCAAATCTATAATGGTCTAGAAGTTTCTTTTACTGTAAACTAGGTTCACAATCTTGCATTCCACAGCTAATATCATAGCCAGGTGGAATACATATCCAGTTAGCACAATATTAACTTACCTCAATAATCAAATCAAACTGTGATGGCAGAGAATTATCCACATTGTCCACAGAAACATCATAGGCCACAGTGTAGTTTAAAAGCCCTCCATATGATGTCAGCTTCACAAAGCAATGGGGAAAAAAACGAAAAGGGGAAAATTGTAAAAATAAAGTGTTAGACTCAAGAAAACATTACCTACAGCAAATATGCAATAGTCGAAATTCGTTACACTAAATATTGAAGTAAAACCAGGCCCACGGGGATAATTGCTGCCTCGATCTTTCTCTCCCTCCCTCAAGATATTAAGGCCATTCCAGAAATAATGACTAATTCTAATTAATTAATTCTAATCACTGGAGGGACTAATGGGTACAGTAGAACACACACGACAGGGTTCTAATGAATGGAACCTCATTAATTTGGCAATTAATAAAGTGCCCGGCCCTACTTGACTATAATTACAGGGCACCCTGTATTAACACACAGTGGGAGGAAAGAAGAGGGACTACAAATGATGAGTGGAAAAAGAGAGAGATAGGGGGAGTAAGAGAAGAGAGAGAGAAGAGAGAGATGAGAGACAGGGGGAGTAAGAGAAGAGAGAGAGGAGAGAGAGAGGTAGGGGGAGTAAGAGAAGAGAGAGAGGAGAGAGAGAGGTAGGGGGAGTAAGAGAAGGGAGAGAGGAGAGTGAAAAAGAGAGAGGTAGGGGGAGTAAGAGAAGAGAAAGAGGAGAGAGAGAGGTAGGGGGAGTAAGAGAAGAGAGAGAGGAGAGTGAAAAAGAGAGGTAGGGGGAATAAGAGAAGAGAGAGAGGAGAGTGAAAGAGAGAGGTAGGGGGAGTAAGAGAAGAGAGAGAGGAGAGTGAAAGAGAGAGGTAGGGGGAGAGGAGAGTGAAAGAGAGAGGTAGAGGGAGTAAGAGAAGAGAGAGAGGAGAGTGAAAGAAAGAGAGGTAGGGGGAGAGGAGAGTGAAAGAGAGAGGTAGAGGGAGTAAGAGAAGAGAGAGAGGAGAGTGAAAGAGAGAGGTAGGGGGAGAGGAGAGTGAAAGAGAGAGGTAGAGGGAGTAAGAGAAGAGAGAGAGGAGAGTGAAAGAAAGAGAGGTAGGGGGAGTAAGAGAAGGGGGAGAGGAGAGTGAAAAAGAGAGAAATACAGTAGCAAGAGAGACAGAGAGAGATAAATCTATAGGGAGAGCAGAGGTCTATTTCCTCCCTCCTGTGGGGATTGTGAAATCAATTTGTCCCAAGCTAATACATGCAGGTCATTAGCTTGCTGAACATCTCATTGTGACGGACAACTTTGAGTTCAGGAGGAATACAGGAACTCCATAGGTGAGAGTTTAGCGTTGGTAGCATAGGTGCAATATACTGTATGTCAGCAAAACGCTTACCCTGTTCCCCATAAGCAAAACGCTTACCCTGTTCCCCAGGAAGCAAAACGCTTACCCTGTTCCCCAGGAAGCAAAACGCTTACCCTGTTCCCCAGGAAGCAAAACGCTTACCCTGTTCCCCAGGAAGCCCTCCGGAGCGGCCCAGGTAGACACAAAACGGTACGACTGGATCATGGTGATGCTGGGGACAATGAGGTTGTTGTCGTCATCAGTGAGGGGTGCCGTGTAGATGGAGACGCTTTGGGTAGGAAGGAGCCATCCATTGGAGTCAACAGTCTATGGGCCAGGAGGAATTTGTAATGAGAACATCACAGGCTGATCCAATTTACCGGTTATGTGTTATTGAGTTCTACAGTATCAAAGAGTTTAACGGCTCCCAACAAAACCATGTGGAACCATTGGAGTTGGTTGCTGCATATTGTGGATATTCTTGTCCAAAGGAACAACTAAGTAATTAAATGGATGTGTGGATGAGAGTGTATTTGCATGTGGGAGTTGCGGTGTGTTACCTGAAACAAAGACCAGGGTGAACTCTCACACACGTCAGACACACCGAAGCAGAAACACTCTGTGCATCCCTCAGGGTTACGGTCCTCCAGGTTGTAGAAACCCTGCTTACACAGGTCACAGTTGGCCCCCATCACGTTCTCCTAAGTCACACACACACACAGTGGAGAAGATCAGTTTAAGGGGATTAGTTTGGTAGGAACATTCAGGGACAATGAGCACAAGACTGTCTTAGCCTGTTGAGCTAAAAACCTAGGCATTAGCTCAGGGAGCTAAACGCAAGTTTCAGGTCTTCAGGCAAGGTTACTCATCATGCAAGTGTTACCCTATATTACCCCAGTTTTACCTTGCAGATGCACTCTGTGCAGGGGTCGATGTTGAGGCTGCCTTCCAGACTGCACTCACAGCGTGAACACAGGGGGAAGTCCCTGTAGCCAAAGGCACAGCGTTCACAGCGCTCACCCACAAAGCCCTCTTTACACAAACACTGCCCTGGGTTCAGACCTGCACAGCACAGTCAATACAGCACCGTTAGCATTGATCAATTAGCACAGTCAATACGGCACAGTTAGTGTAGTCTAGTTAGCACAGTCAATACAGCACAGTTAGCATAGTCTAGTTAGCACAGTCAATACAGCACAGTTAGCGTGGTCTAGTTAGCACAGTCAATACATCACAGTTAGTGTAGTCTAGTTAGCACAGTCAAACAGCACAGTTAGCATAGTCTAGTTAGCACAGTCAATACAACACAGTTAGCATAGTCCAGTTAGCACAGTCAATACAGCACAGTTAGTGTAGTCTAGTTAGCACAGTCAATACAGCACAGTTAGCATAGTCTAGTTAGCACAGTCAATACAGCACAGTTAGCGTGGTCTAGTTAGCACAGTCAATACGGCACAGTTAACGTAGTCTAGTTAGCACAGTCAATACAGCACAGTTAGCGTGGTCTAGTTAGCACAGTCAATACATCACAGTTAGTGTAGTCTAGTTAGCACAGTCAAACAGCACAGTTAGCATAGTCCAGTTAGCACAGTCAATACAACACAGTTAGCATAGTCCAATTAGCACAGTCAATACAACACAGTTAGCATAGTCCAGTTGGCACAGTCAATACAACACAGTTAGCATAGTCCAGTTAGCACAGTCAATACATCACAGTTAGCATAGTCCAGTTAGCACAGTCAATACATCACAGTTAGCATAGTCCAGTTAGCACAGTCAATACAGCGCAGTTAGCATAGTCCAGTTAGCACAGTCACAGTACAATAAAATCAGTACAGTTCCGTGTTTGTACCTTTCTCCAGCTTGGCGTGGTTGTCATCTCTGATGCAGGCAGGAGTCAAAGACCCCTTCATGTCACAGCCACACTCCACACATGGGTTCTCACTGTAGGGCGACACCTACACACACAGACACACGCACACACATATATATACACGCACACCCAGGAGGAAACAAATACACAATTTTATTTTTTATTTTTTTATTTACCTTTATTTAACTAGGCAAGTCAGTTAAGAACAAATTCTTATTTTCAATGACGGCCTAGGAACAGTGGGTTAACTGCCTGTTCCAATGACCATTCACATTCCACACAAGGTACACACTGAAATTAAAAGTTGAATAAATCGCCATTCATCCATCCGAGCAAGGACCATGATACCAATGTAGTTCCACTATACAGTCATTATAGGACACAGCAACAAATAACTCCATTATCTTTCGTTGAGCCACAGAACCAAAACTACAATGTAGAAAGAGGAGGAAGGGAAGCGCTACTAAGGTACACAATAGTACATTTTGGTAGACAGAAGGTGCTCTTTGGTCAAAGGGGTGAATTGGTCATCAAGAAGAAAGGAGGACCAAGGCACTCTTCATATAATGAATTAAAATGCCTTTATTTGTATGGCATGTTCAATGGAAGTTTCGGCATTTTAAAACTTTGTTTCCATTGAACATGCCATACAAATAAAGGCATTTTAATTCATTATATGAAGAGTGCCTTGGTCCTCCTTTCTTTTTGAAAACTACAATGTGTTTGTAATCAGGACCACACACACACACACACACACACACACACACACACACACACACACACACACTGATTTTATTGTCCAATCACAGACAATAGGAATGTACACAACAGTGCACAGAAAGGCGCACGCCACTAGGCAGGGACACAAAGGAAGACCAGGGGGGTCCTCAGGTAAAGGGGACCATAGGGACACAAAGGAAGACCAGGGGGGTCCTCAGGTAACGGGGACCATAGGGACACAAAGGAAGACCAGGGGGGTCCTCAGGAAACGGGGACCATAGGGACACAAAGGAAGACCAGGGGGGTCCTCAGGTAAAGGGGACCATAGGGACACAAAGGAAGACCAGGGGGTCCTCAGGTAACGGGGACCATAGGGACACAAAGGAAGACCAGGGGGGTCCTCAGGTAACGGGGACCATAGGGACACAAAGGAAGACCAGGGGGGTCCTCAGGTAACGGGGACCATAGGGACACAAAGGAAGACCAGGGGGGTCCTCAGGAAATGGGCACCATATTGATGGATTGGATTACAGGGACCATAGGGACACAAAGAGGGCATCGGATTACGGGACAGTGAGAAGACAGTACCTCGTGGGGTCTGTAGAAGCCATCTGCGCAGGTCTCACAGTTGACACCGGCCGTGTTCTGGGTACAATCGATACACACACCCCCGCCATGGAAGTGTCCATGCGAGTTCATGCTCATCTTGTGGTCGTCCATAGTTCGGTTGTAATAGCAGTCCTCGGCCTTGTTGTGGCAGTTACATTCTAGTGGAGGAGAATATTAAATATGTCAGATAACAACTTATGTATCTTATAGGTAGACTCAGATATTGCGATGAGGGAGATGCAGACTTCGCTCTCACACCCTGTCTCTGCACATGTGCATGGGTTCGCTTCACACTGTTAGAGCCTGGTAGGTACGGGACCAAAACAGCTGACAAGTTTAGCTTCGCGCTCCACCGCTCCTCGTTGTTGCGGAAATTGACCCACTATGCTGTTTACTTTGTGCACCAATGTCATATCGCTGAGTCTACCTTTAATGTGAGAGTAGTGAAAGGTTAGTTTATATTAAGAATATACACTGAGTGTACAATACATTAGGAACACCTTCCTAATATTGAGTTGACCCCCTTTAGCCCTCAGGACAGACTCAATTCGTTGGGGCATGGACTACAAGGTGTCGAAAGCGTTCCACAGGGATGCTGGCCCATGTTGACTACAATGCGTCCCACAGTCAGCTAGATGGGGTGGCAGGTAGCCTAGTGGTTAGAGCATTGGGCTAGCAACCAAACGATTACAGGATCAAATCCCCGAGCTGAACAAGGGGCAGTCTTTGTACATAAGAATTTGTTCTTAACTGACTTGCCTAGTTAAATGTAAAAAATAAAATGTCCTTTGGGTGGTGGACCATTCTTGATACACACAGGAAACTGTTGGGTTGTGAAAAACCCAGCAGTGTTGCAGTTCTTGACACAGTCAAACCGGTACGCCTGGCACCTACTACCACACCCCGTTGAAAGACACTTAAGTCTTTTGTCTTGCCCATTCACCCTCTGAATGCCACACATATACAATCCATGTCTCAACTGTCTCAAGGCTTAAACATACTTATTTAACCTGTCTTCTCCCCTTCATCTACACTGATTGAAGTCGATCTAACAAGTGACATCAATAAGGAATCATAACTTTCACCTGGATTCACATGGTCAGTCCATGGCATGGAAAGAGCAGGTGTTCCTAATGTTATGTACACTCAGTGTATGCATGTTCAAACAGGTTTTGATTTGATTCTGTACTCTGAGTAAACACAACTTAAGTGCAATTTCATTAAGGTGCTGAAACAGCTCAGATATGATGATATAAAATAGGACATTAACATGAAAAGCTTGTAAAAACCCATACAGTAGCTAACTCTGCTTCACATCTATGGATATTCAAATGTTTGAATTACTTCACAAGTGTCTCATGGAATTCATCATAGGGATGGAAAACAAAAACCTCTTTCATGTGTGTCAATGAATAAGTGAGACATGCAAGTGGATTTAATTGAAAAGCGTGAAAGATATTTTATCTGGCACACTTTAAATCAAGTCTAAATCCAGCATGTAATTCCCATGTCTTTATTTACCAAGTGACAAACCAAGGGCAACATGCACAGTATGGACTTCTACTTAAGATAAGGTTTGAACTTATTTCCCCTTAGGCCCAAAAAGACCAAGTGCAGCTTACTCTCGCATGTGTTGCCGTTGGAGAGGGTTCCCGGTTGCCACGGTTCCTGGTGGTAGCCGGGGCAACACTCATTACAGCTCTCCCCACACGTATTGTGCTCACACACACACTGCAACTTCTGAGAGGACAAAAGAGAGAGAGAGGTGAGGAGGAGCCACAGGAAGTGACCGATTGAATGCTTATGCTCTAGTCCTATTGCCAGCTGGGAGTGGGACACACACACACACACATTATTTTCCAAAATGTTCATTGTCAAGCAAATAGCTGGTTCTATACAAGGTGTGAAGTGACACTTGTGTGTTGTATGGTTATCATGTCATGATGTTTGTGTGTTACAGATGTAGGATCTTAATTTAAGCCAGTTTGCTATAGCAGGAAAATAATCCAACAGCAACAGGAAATGTGAATTATTATGTGGATTATAATTAATTGACATTTTTGTAGGGGTTAATAAAAAAAATTCACAAGGACAAATCAAGCCTGAAATTTAAAAGCCTTTTAAAACTTCAAATATACTTCAAGTTTTACATTTCCTGCATTTCCTGCATTGCAGGTAAAATTAAGATCCTACATCTGTACGTTGGTGTGAAATGTATGAGTGCATTTCCAAGTGGCAAGTTGAAGGGTCACAGGATTAGTGCTTGCTTTCTCATCCTCTTGTTAAGGTGACATTCCCCCTTAATGAGGAAGGCAACTGAGCAAGTGTTGGGCTGTACCATTCCTTCAGGGACTATAGGGGGTGCTGAGAATACTAAATTCACTTATAAAAACAATTTGTTTGACAAATATAGTTCTCATAAAGAAGTATTACTACCATACTTTGCATCAAATTGATATAAAAGTACTCTTTAGAATAAGTGTGTACAGCAGTTACAACAAATTAGCAATGAACCAATGTTGATCCTGATAAGAGGAGCTTAATTGAGTCAAAATGTGACATGTTTAACATCTCACACAATATGTGAAAGGCAGTAAACAAGTTTTACACTAAACAAAAGCTGAATGACAGCCACCGTGTGAGTCTGAATGGGCAAAACTGAAAACGGCCTGGAGTTACCTTGGCAACGGGGTCCCAGGGGCAGCTCTGGGCGTGGCCGTAACAGATGCACATCCCGCCCACTGAGATGTCCTTGATGGAATAGTAGTACTGCAGAAGGAAACACAATGCCAATCAAGTTAGAATGACAAGACAGAAACAAAAACACTCAAATCTGCCTGGAGAGATGACAACTGATGTCTAAACTTATACTTCAGACATTCTGATGCAAATATCTCGTAATTTAATGTTTGTTAAAACCATAAAAATGCAATATACATTTTTTTAAATCGTTTTTCAAAACGTACAAACCACATATTTTGAATGAACGACCAATTTGGTTTAACATAGCATTTAAACAGAAAACAGAACAGTTAGTGAGAGCTAGTGCTAGGTGCTTTAGCCATACCCGTCTGGTGACGATGGGGTCCACCTCCTTAGGGTCACGGTAGCTGAGGGTCATGAGGTCGGCGTTGAGCGTGCGGATCCTCTGCAGGCGCAGCCGGATGTAGCGGGCTGAGGTGAAGTCTAGCAGCTCTGGGGTCAGTTGGTCAGCACTGGGCCGCCCGTTGATCAAAGACGTGTGGATCTGAATAGGACAGAAAAAAAATGGAAAGACTAGTGGCAAAAATGAACAACACACATACATATTGACTGAAATACATCATTACGGTCATTTTTTCTCCCATATCACTTGCCAGTCAGCCCACCGGCAAATGTCATAACACAGGGCTAAACAATGTAAGACACGATCAAGGATCTCACTGTTGTGACGCCTTGGTCTTAGTATTTTGTGTTTTCTTTATTTATTTGGTCAGGCCAGGGTGTGACATGGGTTATTGTGGTGTGTTTTTTGTCTTGGGGTTTTGTGGGGTGTCTACGTAGTCTATGGCTGCCTGAGGCGGTTCTCAATCAGTGTCAGGTGATTATCGTTGTCTCTGATTGGGAGCCATATTTAGGCAGCCATATTCTGTGAGTGTAGGGTGGGTGATTGTTCCTGTCTTTGTGTTTGCACCAGATAGGGCTGTTTCGGGTTTCGTTATTTCATTTAGTTATTTTTGTAGTTTCTGTATGTATAGTTTTTCCTCCATTAAAATATCATGAATCATCATCACGCTGCATTTTGGTCCGATCCTTGTTCTACCTTTTCGTCAGAGGAGGAGATAGAAGAGAGCCGTTACAGAATCACCCACCCCACCCGGACCAAGTGGCGTGGTAACAGGCAACAGCGACAGCAGGAGCAGGGCGACAAGAATTTCTGTACTTGGGAGGAAATCCTCGACGGGAGAGGACCCTGGGCTAAATCAGGGGAGTGTAGCCGCACCAAGGTGCAGCGAGAGAGGGACTGGACATGGGAGGACGAACTGGGCGGTGAAGGACCTTGGGCTCAGCCTGGAGAATATCACCGCCCCAAGGAAGAACTGGAGGCGGAAAAAGCGGAGAGGCGCTGGTATGAGGAGGCAGCACGTCGACGCGGATGGAAGCCTGAGAGTCAGCCCCAAAAATTTCTTGGGAGGGGGCTCACAGGGAGTATGGCTATGCCAGGTAGGAGACCTGCACAAACTCCCTGTGCTTACCGGGGGGCTAGAGAGACTGGGCAGGCACCGTGTTATGCTATGGAGCGCACAGTGTTTCCAGTGCGGGTGCATAGCCCGGTGCGGTTCATACCAGCTCTTCGTATTGGCCGGGCTAGAGTGGGCATCGAGCCAGGTAAGGTTGGGCAGGCTTGGTGCTCAAGAGCTCCAGTACGCCTGCACGGTCCGGTCTATCCAGAGCCACCTCCACACACCAGTCCTCCGGTGGCAGCTCCCCGCACCAGGCTTCCTGTGCGTGTTCTCGGTCCAGTTCCACCAGTGCCAGCACCACGCATCAGGCCTACAGTGCGCCTCGCCTCTCCAGCGCTATCGGAGTCTCCCGCCTGTCTAGCGCTATCAGAGCCTTTCTCCTCTACAGCGCTGCTGGAGTCTCCCGCCTGTTCAGCGCTTCCAGAGCCTTCCTCCTCTACAGCGCTGCTGGAGTCTCCTGCCTGTTCAGCGCAGCCTGAGCTGCCAGTCTGCATGGAGCAGCCTGAGCTGTCAGACTGCATGGAGCAGCCAGAGCTGCCAGGTTGCATGGAGCAGCCAGAGCTGCCAGTCTGCATAGAGCAGCCAGAGCTGCATGGAGCTGCCAGTCTGCATAGAGCAGCCAGAGCTGTCAGTCTGCATAGAGCAGCCAGGGCTGTCAGTCTACATGGAGCAGCCAGAGCTTCCAGTCTGCATGGAGCAGCCAGAGCTGCCAGTCTGCATGGAGCAGCCAGAGCAGCTAGATCCGCCAGTCAGCCAGACTCTTCCAGATCTGCCAGTCAGCCAGACTCTTCCAGATCTGCCAGTCAACCAGACTCTTCCAGATCTGCCAGTCAACCAGACTCTTCCAGATCTGCCAGTCAACCAGACTCTTCCAGATCTGCCAGTCAACCAGACTCTTCCAGATCTGCCAGTCAAACAGACTCTTCCAGATCTGCCAGTCAACCAGACTCTTCCAGATCCGCCAGCCAGCCAGGATCTGCCGGAGCCAACTACCTGCCTGAGCTTCCTCTCAGTGCTGAGCTTCCTCTCAGTGCTGAGCTTCCTCTCAGTGCTGAGCTTCCTCTCAGTGCTGGGCTTCCCCTCAGTGCTGAGCTGCCCCTCAGTCCCGAGCTGCCCCTCAGTCCCGAGTTGCCCCTCAGTCCTGTCTTTGTGTTTGCACCAGATAGGGCTGTTTCGGGTTTCGTTATTTCATTTTGTTATTTTTGTAGTTTCTGTATGTATAGTTTTTCCTCCATTAAAATATCATGAATCATCATCACGCTGCATTTTGGTCCGATCCTTGTTCCTCTTCGTCAGAGGAGGAGATAGAAGAGAGCCGTTACAACTGTGGGCTTTGGGGTGCGTCTCAATAGTCTGAAGTGGCTTCATCTCCTTGTCTCCCTAACCTTGTTAAACTACTGAGATGCACTCTCAGGAGCTGTGAGTAATCACAGAGTATCCTAACCACAGACTCTGCCTCGGCTAGAGTTACATTAGCCCAGCAGGCTGGCGTCTAGAACTCTGGGAAAGCAGGCTTTCATTATCGGAAGGACGGTTGAGTCATCCCACTGTCTGGACTACATGTGCTAGAGGGGGGCACACAGAGCCCATTCTCATCTAATTGTCTGCCTTGAACCAGACCTAATAAAGCAGTGGTCTCAAACTCCCAGCCTGTGGGTCACCAACGTGCAGCTCATGAGCTCAATGTGGTTTGCGGTCCGGGAGTTTCAGACCACTGTGGTAATGTAAAGTTTAAATAAATAGATAATTACCTCTCCGTGCTCCAGGGGTACGAGACGTGAGTAGTAGGAGGTACAGATGACCTCGTCGTCTCGTTTGTAGGTTGGGGGTCCGAAGCGGGGGGTGATGTTGTAGCGGGTCAGACATTCTGTGTCGCTGATGGCGTAGTACTGCCAGGGTGTGTAATCCACACCATCCATTGAACGCTCCAGCACCCAGTTACCGGGACGAGGGGAGTTGGCTGCCTTGATTATGATGTAGGCCACCTGGAAAATCTGGAGACACACACAGACAGACACATTTTAATATTTCATATTTAACAGTGAGAGTACAAAGGACACACACACACACTTGTGCACTCATGCACACACAGACACACAGAGTTATTCTCCCACCCATAATATTTTATGTCTGGATCTCCATTTTGTTGTGCATGACTGGAAGCTCAGGCTGTGCACCTTAAATACAAGGCTTTTCATTCATAAGAGCACAAATAAGTATTTGATTGACAAGGAGCACATATGCAACAGATCTGTTTTGACATAATAACAGTGTACTGACACATTTAACCACTCAGTTACCGCAAGCTCTCTGTAACCCTCTTTCATGTGATGTTGTCGCAATGTTAATTGCATGTTTGATTGAATTCCAGTCTTAGTGCATCTGGCCCTAACAGCGCACCGTATGACCCCTATGACCCCATACACAGTCATAAGATAGGCTACCAAGCTAAATTGTGGGGTGGGGTTACAGCTCCCCTGAACCCCACTGTGAGACCTTGCCTCCACTCTCTCACTGTCTCCTCAACACTCCACTATGGACCTTACACAATCACAGGGCACTACTAGACTGCCATTGCAATTCCCTCTCTTTCACCTCTATATGACCCTCTCAGTGAGACTAATAACAGTCTAGCCTGCCTCACATAAACGCACATAGAACCTGAGCTAGCCGTTATCGGCTTCTCAAATTGGCTTGTCAATGGTGCGTTTCCCCAGGGGCTGAGTGGAACCCCCCTCCGTTAAATCCTCCCTAAAGGTTCCAGGCAGTGGCACAAGGCTGTAAGTCTACCTCCCGGACAGGAGGCACACCGACTGGCGTGTCACAGCTGATTTACGGCGGATTCATAACTTCCTCAACGGCGAGGGAACGCGAGCATTAGCGGGTATCGTCGCCAAGCCACACCGAGTCGTTCCAGTGCATCTAAATGTCAATCCCGCCTCAGGGCTGAGATGGATCATATGAAACAGAGAGCTGGTTGACTTCCCTCAGGTTATGTCTGAACCTTAAGTTACAGAATGATTTGCCCGTATGGGAATCTGAAAGCTAGACAAGACATTCGGTTCAAACATCTTTGGCTAAATGCCTTAGTCTGTATAGAAACCATGGGAAATCCTCTCTACAGCCGTGAATGATTCACCTGTATGGGCCTCCAATGGCTATACAAACATCTTTAGCTAAATGCCTTAAGGCCTTCCCACACTGAACGTCAGATTCAGTCTTTTACATTTATTACATGTCACACTGTGCGATGTAACTAAAATACAACTCTGGATATCAACCTGGCCAGATTGTACGATTTGCTTGTTTTGTCGTCACATTCTGCTATTGGCTTGCATGGCTACGTTAGCCGACGTAGGGTACGCCAACTGCAGAGGTGTATTTGATCTGCACATTTGCCAGGAAGCCTCCCTCTATGCTCATACGTGAGTGAAGTGAGTTTGGAAAAAGTATGCATCTTAGAAATAGTCTTCATATACAAACTTGTCCCAAAAGAAGATTTTAGTTTTAATGATTTTTTTTGCATTTATTAAAATCCCATCAGGAAGCCTGATTTCAGATGTGTCATGTAAACAAGATTATTAGGGAAATCGTTCTTCTTGCAAAGCATGTAATTGTTTAAATCAAACTACTATATTAATCTGACTATTCACAATAATCATATTTTTGTGTGTGCATACTCAGTGCCTCTTGGTTGGTCACCGGGATCTGCTCGTAACACCAGCCAAACTACACGATCAAGGCTCTAAAGTTCAGACACAGACAGAACTCTGGTCGAAGCCTACGACCGCACTTGGTGGTACTTAATCGGCTGAAGCTGTCACACTGTACGACAATCATTTACGACCAGACAATTTGCCCATGATGGCAAAATTGTGGCATAAGCTGGATGAAATTGTACAGTCTGTGCAGGCCTTTAGTCAATATGGGAATGTTTGGGTTACCAGATTCTAATATCTTCCCATGTCCTTGAGATGACTAGATAGATGGGTGGATTCTGATATCTTCCCATGTCCTTGAGATGACTAGATAGATGGATGGATTCTGATATCTTCCCATGTCCTTGAGATGACTAGATAGATGGGTGGATTCTGATATCTTCCCATGTACTTGAGATGACTAGATAGATGGGTGGATTCTGATATCTTCCCATGTCCTTGAGATGACTAGATAGATGGGTGGATTCTGATATCTTCCCATGTCATTGAGATGACTAGATAGATGGGTGGATTCTGATATCTTCACATGTCATTGAGATGACTAGATAGATGGATGGAACAGGAAAAAAGGTCATGTGATCAGTGAGGTTAACATTCCTGTCCCAGCAGCAGCTTTCTCTCTCTGAGACTACAATCTGTAGAATCCTTTTGACAGGAAGCATCTTTATTCTCATCAAGGAAGCTTGGTCACCAGAGCTTTCTTTGGTTCTTTGTTCACTGGCCCAGTCTAGTCCAGAGAGTGTGTGTGTGTGTGTGTGTGTGTGTGTGTGTGTGTGTGTGTGTGTGTGTGTGTGTGTGTGTGTGTGTGTGTGTGTGTGTGTGTGTGTGTGTGTGTGTGTGTGTGTGTGTGTGTGTGTGGACCAGAAGTCCCCACAAGAATAGTAAACAAACAAAAATTTGACCAACTGGGGACATTTTGTTGGTCAAATGCTATTTTGGGGGGGTTTTAGGGTTAAGGTTAGAATTAGTGTTAGAATTAGGTTTAGGTTTAGAGTTAGGTGCTATGTTTTAGGGTTAGGTTTTTGGGTTAAGGTTAGTGTTAAGGTTAGGGTTGGGAAAAAAGTATGGGTTAGGGAAAATAGGATTTTGAATGGGACTGAATTGTGTGTCCCCACAAGGTTAGCTGTACAATACTTTGTGTGTGTGTGTGTGTGTGTGTGTGTGTGTGTGTGTGTGTGTGTGTGTGTGTGTGTGTGTGTGTGTGTGTGTGTGCGCGCGTGTGTGTCTGGGTTAGTTATTGAATCATGACTAACTTAACTAACAGACCTGAACTATTGTGGACTAGCTGCCTTTGTGCCGCTAGCGACCTCCCTCAAAGGAGCTTAGTGTTCTCAAGGCAAACAGATGCTGTGAATGGACTGGGTTAGTTATTGAATCATGACCTAATCCTGATCCATGTGGACTCCAATAAATGGATGCAGACCTGAACTATTGTGGACTAGCTGCCTTTGTGCCGCTAACTTAACTAACCAATTACTAGAACACTCCGTTTAGATGATACAAGTTAGTTAACATCACCAGATATCAGTTATTTCAAATGTAAAACTCTAGCGACTCTAGCGACACGCTGACACGGTCACCAGTTGTACTTTGTTTCCTCCGAGACATTGGTGCGTCTGGCTTCCAGGTTAAGCGAGCAGAGTGTCAAGAAGCAGTGCGGCTTGGTAGGGTCGTGTTTCGGAGGACACATGGCTCTCGACCTTCGCCTCTCCCGAGTCCGTACGGGAGTTGCAGCGATGGGACAAGACTGTAACTACCAATTGGATACCACGAAATTGGGGAGAAAAAATAATAATAATAACAACAAAAAAACAGATTTCAGTAAACTATCCCAATTTCTGACACAGATATCTGATTTGATTTTTGACACAGATATCTGATTTGATTTCTGACACAGATATCTGATTTGATTTTTGACACAGATATCTGATTTGATTTCTGACACAGATATCTGATTTGATTTCTGACACAGATATCTGATTTGATTTTTGACACAGATATCTGATTTGAGTTTACTGAAATTGTGATCTGAGTGCCACATTTCAGCAATATGTTTTGATGTGGCTAGTTACTGTGACTGCTAGAATACAGTGTTAGTCATTACTAGATGCTAAGCGCAAAGTTGTTCCCACTGTGTCTCTTTAGCCACCCAGTCATTACCACTAAATCCCATTCCGCCCAGTAGGACACAAAGCCCTGTGTAATGGCGTGCCTCGGCTAATCTGCCTAGTCACTGTGACTGGCTGGCGGACTTTGATGTGAGCTAGCAAGACCTGGCTGCAAGTAGCCGCGGGAAGCAGCAGAGGATTATTTTTGTAATTAGCTGCCATTTTGGATCAGGTTGGGGGGGGGGGGGTTGTCTCAAAGGATAAGTGAAACAGTCTGACCAGTGTGTTAAAAGAATGAATCGAGGGGTAATCAAAGGGTAAACTGTGACCTACCGAGACAAAACAAAAACACATACACTTACTAAGACTTTTCCAATTGGAGAAACATTAAGTAATAGAAATGTGCTTCCCAACCGGTAGCCGGACGAGCCTCTGTGCCAGTTTGGCCGAGAGGATGGTAAGTTAACAAGGGGGGAGAAGACAGTCATGGGGACCCAGCCAGTGGGAACGAGCAGAACCAGGCTGCAGGGGAGAGACAGGAGGATTACCCATCAGCCCCTAGGCCGTCAAAGGGGCCCAGATCACCAGTTGAGCTTCGCCCTCATTCCTGAGAACACTGACGAGAACACTGATGAGCACTTCAGAGGCTCAAGAGATAAGGAAGCTGGGGGATGAAGTCTTTAGCCTAATGACATAGCAGCAATGAGACATCTGACCAGACCAGTGGTAGCATGTCTTGGAGGCAGACCCACTTATCAGTAGTGACCATTGGGATCAATCAATTTTCAACATATGAGCCAGTACCGTACGGTTCTGCAAGATAGTGTGAAATCGGTATAACTGACTGACAGACTGTCTGTTTGTCTGTTTGTCTATCTGTTGGTCGCTCGGTGGCTGCTGATTTCTCATTGACAGAGAGGCTTGACCCTTGTGCTCTGTGGGCTGGAAAGGGGACACCCAGGGAGAATGGATTGGAAAGCAATTATCCAGTTCATGACTATTATTCATTAGGTTGTTATAATGCTTTTACCACAGCTTGCCTTAAAAAATAACTTGATTTAATCTTAGAAACTATCCTGGGATAGAAAGAAACCTCAACCATGTTCTCTGACCACCAAACTCACAATGTTTTCATAGTTTGGAAATCAATTATGTTTATTGATTTTAGTCATCCTCAAAGCCAAATCTTAAATCTCAATGGATTTGATCCTGTGAAAGTGAAACACATTATTTATTATTTTGGCTCATGGTGGACCCAATCCCAAGAGGGCTATTTAACAGTACCTAGCTTCGACATGATCAAACCAGGTGCCGATAGCTGTGTGAAGGTAAGTGACACAGTGACAGCCCTGGTCAGCTGAATCAACACACCACATGGGTGGTATGTTATTGACACACAGCAACTGGTTGTGGACAGGGACAGTCAGTCAGGTCCTGGCATTTCATCAATAAATCACCACATAGTCGTGATGTAACGGCACACTGCCTGTCCCTGCTAATCAGTGCTACTAAGCTGACTGACACATAGTCAGGCAATGCTGTCACACATAGATGTGGTAATTTGTGGTAATTTCAGGATTGTTAAGTCTATTAGCTGGGGCTCCTTTATATTGGGGATGCTTTAGTCATCTGTCTGCGTAATCTTGGCTCCATAATGAACGTTGCCATATTGTGGAAAATGAAATCAAAGCCAAGCTAGCGTCCTTGTTCTACTTGTGTTTATTTTTCTATAATTATGGGCTTTAATCCTCTTTTGAACTGTTGATCACGTACTGGGTGTCTTATTATATCCTGCCTGGTTGGCCCTGTCCGGGGGTATCGTCGGACGGGGTCACAGTGTCTTCCGACCTCTCCTGTCTCAGCCTCCAGTATTTATGCTGCAATAGTTTATGTGTCGGGGGGTTAGGGTCAGTCTGTTATATCTGGAGTATTTCTCCTGTCTTATCTGGTGTCTAGTGGGAATTTAAGTATGCTCCCTCTAATTCTCTCTCTCTCCCTCCCCTCCCGAGGACCTGAGCCCTGGGAATTTGCCTCAGGACTTCCTGGCTTGATGACTACTTGCTGGCCCGTGTCCACCTGGTCATGCTGCTGCTCCAGTTTCAACTGTTCTGCCTGCGGCTATGGAACCTTGACCTGTACACCGGACGTGCTACCTGTCCCAGACCTTCTGTTTTCAACTCTCTCTCTCTACCGCACCTGCTGTCTCTAACTCTGAATGCTTGACTATTATAATCCAACTGACATTTACGCCTGAGGTGCTGACATGTTGCACCCTCTACAACCACTGTGATTATTAATATTTGACCCTGCTGGTCATCTATGAAAATGTGAAAATCTTGGCCATGTTCTGATATAATCTCAACCAGGCACAGCCAGAAGAGGACTGGTCACCCCTCAGAGCCTGGTTCCACTCTAGGTTTATTCCTAGGTTCCTGCCTTTCCAGGGAGTTTTTCCTAGCTACCGTGCTTGTACATCAGCATTGCTTGCTGTTTGCGGTTTTAGGCTGGGTTTCTGTATAGCACTTTGTGACATTGGCTGATGTAAAAAGGGCTTTATAAATACATTTGATTGGCTTTATAAATACATTTACAAAAAATATTAGCCTCTTAATCAGCTTATCTGACATAACATATGAGACAGCTTTGCTTGTTAAATTACAGTTTTGGACTCTGCTTGATATCATGTGATGTAAACTAAAATTGGGCATACATTGGATCTGATTGGTCTGTTGGTTTGACCAATGTGCTCTCAACATCAGAGGTGTGAGGTTTGATCCCCACACTGTGTTGCTTTGGATAAAAGCATCAGCCAAATAACCATTCAATTTATACAGTATATACATCATACATGGTCCTTTCCAGCACCAGTTCCAGCAACTATGGTGAGTGCATAACCAGGCCAGCATGATACAGCTAGGCTCGGCTCAGTAGAGTGAAATGGACATCAGTCAGTCAGTGAGGCCTGGCCAATGTTTGGACAACAAAGTCCTGTGATTGACTGGCCTGGACCTGGGCAGCTCCCCAAAAGTCAGAGGTCATCATATCAGCCTTACACATAGACTTTGTAACTGTCCCATTATGGCGTCAGTGAGAGCATGGGCTGTGCCATTGAGGCCATGTCCATCCTGAAGTAGTCCATTCACTTCTTCTACTACTTCTATGACGGTGCACACAGCCACCTAGAGTGTGTTGTTTGATCAGTTATAAAACCAAGGTTGGCGATATTACCTGCAGTTATGGAATGTTTCCTCACTAGTATAATTCATTGGCTGATCCCTCCTGGTGACCTGGATGGAATTAGGAAGTCCCACCCAGTTGACTATTTCAACATGAAAGTCCTCAATGGCGCTGCTCATGCTAAAATTGACTTTTTGGCACTAGAGTCCTCTATCTATCTCTATGGCTTTACCCAGGATTACCAGGGGGCTAAACTGCGAACATCTTTGGAATGCCACTGTCACTGAACACAAAAGACTAACGTTTCAACAGCTCAATCACTGATAGATAGCATCTGGGTCAATAAGGTAAAAATGCTGGACATGGCTGAAGATGTTAGCCAATATACTTTGGTGGTATATTTGGAGGCTCCTGAATGGCGAAGCGGTCTAAGGCACTGCATCTCAACACTAGAGGAGTCAAGACAGACACTGGTTCAATTCCAGACTGTACCACAAGCAGCCATGATTAGGAGTCCGATAGGGCGGCGCACAATTGGCCCAGCGTTGCCCGGGTTTGGCCAGAGTAGGCAGTCATTGTAAATAGAATTTGTTCTTAACTGACTTGCCTAGTAAAATTAAGGTTAAAAAAATACATTAAGAAATATATATACCGTATACCAAGGTTTTTGGAAAAAGACACAGGGTGGTTTTTCAATACCGTCAAAACGAGTTTTTGAAGTTTTTCAACAAATGTGAATATTTATAGCTACTTTTTAAGTTAATACCTGCTGTCAACTTGTGCAATATGTTAGAAGACAAAGCAGATTACGTTCTCCATTTCACTTGTCACATTATCTTACATTATTAAGCTTACCGTAGTTCCCCAGAACAGTTGAGCCAGTCATGCTTTTGTTTGTATATAGCACAACGGGAGAAAGAGGGAGCTGGTGAGTCCATTGCTCACATGAGGTGATGAAGTTACACGTATGCAATTCATTACTAAATGTTTGCCATCAGATATCTTATAACGGCTTTCTGCTGTGTTTGAAAGTCAAAGAGCTCTGGATTAGATTTTTCCCCCTGTCCTTCCTACAATAAATATATATATATATGCCATTTAGCAGACTCTTTTATCCAAAGCGACTTACAGTCATGTGTGCATACATTCTACGTATGGGTGGTCCCGGGAATCGAACCCACTACCCTGGCATTACAAGCACCATGCTCTACCAACTGAGCTACAGAAGGACCAATAAGTGATTTATACTCCGTTCTTCTCCCCTCTGCTCCATGTACACATGCATGCATCACAACTTTGTTCATATTATGTACAATTTCTCTCGTTCACTTTCTCTTCTAAATGTCCACTCACCAAAAATGGCATTCAGTAGCTACTAGTTAGGCTTGTATAACTTAATGAGATGAATTTGCCTATCTTTACAATTAGTTTATGGTCGTTTTTGCTCATTAGCATTTAGCCAACATCATCTATGTGATTTTGCTATTAGTTTGTGCTAATTTTGTTAGCATTCTAGTAATAGAGGCAAGCGCCCCCTTGTGTGCTATGCCAGTAATAACGTAAATCCCGGGATGAGAGAAGGACAGTATGACGATATAAAAATCTGGATACAGCCCAAGCCTATTAGCCAACTACCGTTTAGCAGTTCATGTAGCATTACTCAGCGCTTAGCGGACTCGGGTTATGCAGAGAATGTTGTGTAAATAGGATGAGAGTGATTGTGAATTGATTGAACTGATCGATGCATTCTCTGTGTGGCACATATATTAGTAAAAGTGTCTATTTGAGGGTTTTTGGTTCATCTCCAGAGAGTTTGGTTGGAATGTTCCTGTTTGTACTATTTCGAATAACCCTCCCCCCCACAGTCAATGGGATTCAGCTTATGCTAGCCTTCAAAAGCCCTTCAAAATAGCCTTCAAAAGCCCTTCAGTTAGAATCAATGCTCGAAAGTTTGGAGAAAAAGGTTGGAGGATGGCACACAATCATACTAAGTACTTCAATAACCATTTGAAAACACCTTACTAGCACCTTACTACATTGCCTTCCACCCCAGTCGGGTTAAAATGCTTGTCTGCATTACCAAATCTGCTTGTGACTTTGTTGAAAGTTCATAAGTCAAACTTTCCCTTTAATAATTAACCACAGGTCATGAACGTGATTCCTTTCTAGATCAGGAGAGATTGGTGATGTTGATTTACAACCCCCCGTGGCTTTTTCCAGACTAATATCTAACCTTTTTATGAGCTACGACACACACACGCACACACAGACTCAGCTGAGGACACAATGTAAGCGTATCGTCTTATGGACCATTATCAAGGTGTATGTACTAATGTTATAACACCCAGTACCTCTGACACTAAACCAGGAGGTAGGCAACTGAGTGGATCCAACACGTCACTCACTCCATTCCAGCTACTCAGAGCCACTCAAAGGTGAGAAGATAATCACAAAAACTCTCTATCTTCAGCATCTCTCATTATTTGCAGTGCTTCCTCAAACCACCTTGAATCCTAATAGGCCCCTACTAAACGTAATCAGATGGGAGGGTGGACTGATAGCAACTAAAGAAGGCGACACAATCAGAACAATGGAGTTTCAACAATGCGGTTGACTGATAAGATATGCAGTCGCAGTGTGACTCAGATGACTAATCTCTGTATTGGAGAGTAGAGGTGTAATAATAAATGTAGAGATACGGAGCAGCTTTGTAATATAAGATATATAGCTGCTGGTTGTAGCTTGAATCTTATTTGTACAAAGATAGATAGCAAGTAATTGATATCAAATCAAGTGGCATTTCGGTGGTATTTCAGGAAAAAAATAACCCAAGTACTGTTACAAAATGGGAATAGAGGGGCATGAACAAACTACACGCCTGAATGTGTCCACACAAATAACATGTCTCAGAATTGAAGTCAGCATGTTCTTAAATGGGCCTAAAACAAAAAAGAACTTCAGTACGCCACTCTTGGTAACTTTTAATCGTATGCATGTTTACAGTACTAATTCCCGGGTGCACTACAAATCCTCCAGCTATCATTTTTACAACTGTCCTCCTCCAACTTCCCCCCTTCAGTGTGATGGTAGACCTATAGCCAGAGGGCATCCTAAAGAGAGAGCTCTGTCATTACTATAGTGCCAACCCATCCACCACGCCCTACTGTGGTCCAGACACAGATACTATAGCTGGATCCAGACACACCTGGCTCTATATAATGATGAGTTCACTTTGGAGGTGTAAAAGTCACTGTCTTAAAATGAGGCTTTAGCTACAGTCAAAATCCCACAGTGGTGTGGTGCTATGAGTGTAAATCAATTATTTCTCTCGGGTGCAGGGTAATAATTATGCTAAATGGACCCCCTGACACTGTTTTCTGCTACCAAAATGGTTGATCATTTCCCAGAGAGAACAGCTCGACTCAAGGTATCATTCATTAGATCACACGGTAGTCCATCCCTGTTTCAGTCCATTTTCTTCTATTTGGTGTATTAATGAATATGACCCATCTTGGTTCTGTTGACCTCTTCACTGGGTCTCTGTCTTTCACAGTGTCACATAAAAATTGCAGGTGAGAAATCCTATTGGTATGGTAAAGCTGGTTTGGATTCCATTTGGGAACCCTTGCATATTATTGTACCAGAGTGTTAACACCACCTAATGTTATGAGCTCTAATGAGATTTCACTCTTCATGCTGGGAGCAAATGGGATTGACACCTTTGCTTTGAATTTGTTTGACGTGTTAAATACATATAATAGATATATTTGTTGCATTTGGAGATCCCCAACATGGTAAGGCCAACAAGTAGCTACAAGATTCTCCAATGGCTTTGGAGAAAGGAAATTCCACAGTTTCTGGAATTACTCAAACTTTTTCACTTTAAAATGTAGGCCAAACAAAAAACACTGATTTCAAAGTGTAACAAACCATACAACTCTATGTCCAATTACAACATTGAACAATTTACACAGTAAATAATACAAAGAAAACATTTACTGGAAAATCTGTGCAGATGCAAAGTTTGGTAACAGAATAACTAGGGCTGAGAATAGCCAAGGACCCCACGATACCATATTTTCACGATACTTAGGTGAGAATACAATATGTATTGCGATTCTCACTATTCTTATGATTCTATATGTACTGCTATTCCATACTGTGATTTTATTGCGATTCAATGTTCCAAACATATTGCTCACCATATGTCTGCTGCAGAGGGACAAGAGAGAACCATGAGCAAACAAGTGTTGATCAGTCATGGAAATAAAAGGGCTGAAAACAAATTGGGTCCCTATTTACAAAGAAGATGGAGAACAAGCTATGAAGGAAAATACTGCGGTTTTGGTGCATGAACAGCAAACTAGCGTAAAAATAACATTATGATACTGTCAAAATTATACGAAACGATATATCATAAAAAAATGATATCCCAATATGTATACATTTTTTCCACCATCACCAAGAATAATGGTAACACTTCCCTCAGTTTCTTTCTGTTACTGAACTTTGTATCTGCACAGTTCCTCCTGTAAATAGGTTTTTGTAAAATGTTTGTGCATAGAGTTAAATGGTTTGTTAAACTTTGAAGTCAATGGTTTTGGTTTGGTATACATTTTAAATTCTTATCATAATTCCTTTACCATGGAATTGCCCATAATTCTTCTAAAAGCAAGCAATTACTCAAGTTCTCAAGTGAATGTATGCACACATGACTGTAAGTCACTTTGGATAAAAGCGTCTGCTAAATGGCATATATATAAGTATTCATGCATATCAATTAAAAGTGTGTTTCTTATATGTATTCACTGGAATGGCGAAAAGTTTAACAGTGCATCAAAATCTGATTTTGATTTCAAGTAACACAAAAATATACACACAAAAAAGACAAACCAAGAGGGCATGTAATGAAATCTGGTCTATTTGAACCCACAAAACTGCACCTCAAACATTTTCTACTGATGACATGATTGTTATTGCAATTAGAGGCATTGAATTCGGGCTTGAGGGCGACCCGAGCATGTTAGAATGACTATGCTTTGGAGAAAGAGGCGTCAGCCATTGTCATTCATTTCAATGACAATGGCCTGGAATTTCTGTCATGTGAACCTCTTGAGCAAAGACCGTTAGGAATGAAAGGAGAGTAGGTGAGAAAACTAATAATGTTAACGGTTTAACAAAGTAACTATCACGTAGATTGGCCAGTGATAGTAGTTTACTGGTGATGCAACATGTTTTATATTAAAATGGGGAGACGACATTCTAATTACTTAGAAAGCTCCTGTTTGTAAATTATAAACTTAATGGCTTAATTATTATGCCACAAGTGTCCAATTTCAACACCAACACCCCATGGTTAGGCCTATTACTTTTCACTCAATTTATGCAATACATATGATTTATTCTGGCAAATGTAAATAAAAGTAAAATAGTCATTAGGCCTACTCAAAGTGTATTCTAGCCATCAATAAAACAAAGTATAACGTTACTATTTCTAATCCTCCACTCATGCTTTGCATTAATTAAAGTGCACATTCATTACATTGCATAAATAATTACAAAATGCTTTGCCTCGGATGCACTGAGACCTCGTGCTGAATGAACATTCAGTCAAAATGCAGTCAAATGGAAAATTATTATTTCCAGCTCACCTCTTTGCTGGCAGTCCGCGGAGGATGCCCATAGCAGCACAATTGCACAGAAGAGCTTCATCTTTCTCAACACATTTGGGTTGGGTTCTAATAAATATCTCCAACAATACGTTAGGAATATATTTTCTAATGTTTACAGGAAATGATAGACTAAAGTTGTTGTCTTTTTGTCTTTTTATGTCTCCTCTCATTCATTCAGCTAACTTTTGTCTCAACTTTTTCATTCTGTCCCGCTCCAAAGTCGCTGGCTGGACCGCACCATTTGGTGAGGAGCAGAGGGGTGTGACCAAATTGCACAACTTTAAAAGAGTAGGCCTTTAACCTCTATACAAGCCGAAGGAAACACTGGGTCAACTACATAGAAGCAGGCCTTTAGTATACAGTACCAGGTGGTAGAATTCTGCAACCATGAACAACAGCCCATGTAAATATTGAAGCATGATAATGAAACTGGAATGGAAAGCATCATTGAGTCACCATTATTTAGGGCATTCAATAACCACAATCAACTGTACAAAGTATATGTAATAAAGGCTTCTTTCTGTTTGTATCAAACATGTCTTCCAGATTAATTGCATAATGTTATCAACAAAGAGAAACAAAACTAAGCAATTTATAATTCTGGATATTAAACACTGTTAGCGAAATGAAAGTTTGATCCATTTAGCTACTTTACCAATTATGATATAATTCCTAGAGGGCCTCATTTTTGGGTCAGGGGTGTGTGTATTACTGCCCTCATGTGGACACAATTAATATATATGGGAATGATAACAGGGCCAACACTACTGCAGTAATACAAGAGACCAGCAGTGTGAATAGTCAGGAGTCTTACATGACGTATCACTAAGAGCTACAGATTTTATGATGATGATTTGTGTTTCTATAGGGCTTTTCTTCAACTTGACTACAGCATTTCATATTGTATGGGGCCAGAACTAACCTCTTATCTCCACTACTAAAATTGTTCCACAACTACGTTTATGCTTCGTATCTATTCACACAATAAAGTATCTGGGGAAGTATTGGAGTCAACATAGAGTCCATGCCCCAGTGAATTAAGGCTGTTCTGAGGGCAAAAGGGGGGCAGGATTTTATAGAAAGTATCTCTGCAATGTTTTATGTGACAATGTCCTCACACCCTTTTTGTAGAATGAATGACTTCAGTGACTTATTGATAAATGCCAATGCCATGCATGATAACACCGGATGACAGAGACATAACAGACATGATTTTTCATCATACAGATAATCACATATGTAACAATGTCCTCTTTTCCCTCTGTGCATGGACAGTGAGTAGAGAAATTATTGCTGTCACCATCCCTGTCTAATGAGCCTGTAAAGCACAAACATGACCTATTTTGACAATGGCCCTGTATCTACTTCCCCAGAGTCAGATGAACTCGTGAATAGCATTTTTATGACTCTGTGTCCAGTATTAAGGAAGTTAGAAGTAGTTTCGCGAGCCAATGCTAACTAGCATTTGCACAATGACTGGAAACTCTATGGGTTTCTGCTAGCATGCTA
Source organism: Oncorhynchus keta (assembly GCF_023373465.1). Taxonomy (NCBI): domain Eukaryota; kingdom Metazoa; phylum Chordata; class Actinopteri; order Salmoniformes; family Salmonidae; genus Oncorhynchus; species Oncorhynchus keta. Next base: position 22,099,543 of record NC_068424.1, on the reverse strand, counting down.
TTCCTATGCTAACACCGATTCCTGGAAATGATAATGGTTTAGGTGTGTATAGATCAGGACAGTAGCAGTCAACACTAATAGAGATATGGGTACAGGAAGGTGATCCCACCGGGCACACACTGGTTGAATCAACATTGTTTGCATGTAATTTCAATTAAATTACATTGAACCAACAATGGAATTGAAATTGAATTGTGGGTTGAAACTCCCCTATAGAGTTATGGCATTAATGAAGTTTCACCAGCTTGCCTAATATAACCACCAGGTATCTCTTGTGTGAAGATACTAAGGCAACCCAGATGGAAGATTTGAGTGATGCCAGTGGAGACCCGTCATTCAGGGAAGGTGGGGCAGAGCTAAACAAAGAAATATAGTACATGCAGTACCAGTCAAAAGTTTGGGCACAGCTACTCATACAAGGGTTTTTCTTTATTTTGACTATTTTCTACATTGCAGAATAATAGTGAAAACATCAAAACTATGAAATAACACATGGAATCATGTAGCAACCAAAAAAGTATAGAAAATATATATATTTTTTGTGTTTGAAATTCTTCAAAGTAGCCACCCTTTGCCATATTTTCCACTGGCTGCCCCACCACCACAGAAAGCACCGAGCTAGGCAGAAACACCTACATTTTGGAGCTGCCTTACTCAAGAAAGCAAAAAAGAGATACGGTTTATATGCAGCTTTATTAAATAAAATAGATTTTTTAATTATGTTTTGCAAACAGATGTGACATGTATTAATGCCAAAATAGCATGCAAAACAGCTATTTTGGCATTAATACATGTGTATATACAGTATAAAATAACAGTATGAAATAACACTGATGAGTCCAAATTTAAGATTTTTGGTTTCGGTTGTTTTTTGTGAGACGCAGAGTAGGTGAACGGATGATCTTTGCATGAGTGGAATCATGGAGGAGGAGGTGTGATGGTGTGGGGGTGCTTTGCTTATGACACTGTCAATGATTTATTTAGAATTGAAAACACACTTAACCAGCATGACTACTACAGCATTCTGCAGCGATACGCCATCCCATCTGGTTTGCGCTTAGTGGGACTATCATTTATTTTTCAACAGGACAATAACCCAAAACACACCTGCACGCTGTGTAAGTGCTATTTGACCAAGGAGAGTGATGGTGCTGCATCAGATGACCTGGCCTCCACAATCACCCGACCTAAACCCAATTGAGATGGTTTGGGATGAGTTGGATCGCAAAGTGAAGGAAAAACAGTCAATAAGTGCTCAGTATATGTGGGAACTCCTTCAAGACTTTTGGAAATCATTCCAGGTGAAGCTGGTTGAGAGAATGCCAAGAGTGTGCAAAGCTGTCAACAAGGCAAAGGGTGGCTACATTGAAGAATATAAAATACATTTTGTTTAACACTTTTTTTGGTTACTACAATTCTATATGTGTTATTTCATATTGTATGTATACATTTTTTGTTGCCTGTTTTGCCTGCTATTTTGGCATTAATATGTGTCACAAATCAGTTTGCTAACAATAAAAAATATATATCTTTGAGTTAATAAAGCCGCATACAAACAGGGTCTCTTTTTTGATTTCTTGTGTAAGGCTGCTCCAAAATGCAGGTGATTCAGCCTAGCTCAGTGCTTTCTGTGGTGGTGGGGCATCCAGTGGAAAATACGGAGCGTAGGGGTTGGTAATGTTCTCTGGTTGCGCCGTGATTGGCTCAGTGTTCTGTCACTCATGGGAACACTACGTCACAGCAAAATCTACAGGGAGAGCTTGAAAATTCAAGCCCCTTGGATGCTAATATAGATTTACATTAGAAGTGCCCATCCAAGAAGGCTAAAGGTCATTGGCCACAGATAAAATATTTCAAGTCACCTTATATCTACCATACCTTTGATTGGACTGATCATGTCAACATCATACTTTCAAAATCTTAGCTAGCAAGCTAGACAAGCAGTCATCGTCATGAATCAATTCGAAAATCTACAGGCCAATCCTTTTCAATCTTTGTCATTTTATTTGAAATGATAGATCAAATGTATCGGTGCTCATCGGCCATTGGACATAAACATTACACAACAAGTTGGAAATCACAAATTCAACAATGGGTGGTTTGGAAGGAGTCAGTGGCTAACTACAAGCGTTGCAAAGCAATCACTAGCCTGTTATTCAGTGGAGTGGGTGTGTGATCCAAGTCTGGGTTTCCAAGCTTAAAAGGATGAACATTCACATACAACACCATGGACCAGAAAAAGTTGAATACATTGGCCATGCTGTCAATGTAACATGACTTCTGCCGCTTTCAAAACAACTAGAAACTCGGAACTGGGAAATCTCAGACTTCAGTGAGTTCAAGACAACTGTGAACTCTGAAAAAAAATGAGCTCCGACTGGGAAAATACATTTTAAATGGTCATCCAACTCGGAATTCCAAGTCACGAACTCGGCCTCTTTCTAGAGCTCCGACCTGAAGATCACTGACGTCATGATTCGACCTTGTTTTTTTCAGAGTTGTCTTGAAAGCACCATAAATCTAGAGAATTCCAGACTGGATGACAAAGTTTGATTTAAAAATTTGCCCACAAGAAGGACTGCCGCGCCAACTTCCCATTCAAGTGTGCACAGCACAACAAGGTGAGTCCTAAAATGTATTGTATGCTGCTGCATAAATTACATAATATGCAAGGAAAAATGTATACTATAGCTAGGAAAATAATATTAAGTGTGTGTTGTGAAGTAAGCTGTTAGTAGCCCATGTGCGTCACCCTAATAATTTGGTCCCTTTCCCCTCATAACTTAGCCTACCGTTCTGACTTGGAGGTGCACATGTAGCCTATAGCCTGTTTTTGTAAGAGCTTTCTTTATCTGCTTCCGAGTGACGCAGGGGTCGAAGGCACTGCATATCAGTACAAGAGGTGTCACTACAGTCCCTGGTTCAATTCCAGGCTGTATCATATCCGGCCAGTTGTCCGGGTTTGGCCAGGGTAGGCCATCATTGTAAATAAGAACTTGTTCTTAACTAACTTGCCTAGTTCAATAAAAATGATATGCCCCTTTTACTTATCCTACGGTTCTGACTTGGTGTACAGGGAGAATACTGTAAGAACGACTCATGTTCTGAATTGTGTTGCTGTACATTTCAAAAGTGCTGAACAAATAGTTATATTGACTACTGTGCGTCCATCCTAGCGAGCTCATTAAAGTCTTAATCGAAATTACGGATTGCCTCTTATCCATTCGTCGTTCTCTTATGCCATAGTTTGTACATCTCAATTGCCAGTAGAAACCACATTTGTTTAAGCAAGTCAGCTATATCAGCTAAATGAGGCTGAATGAACTGTTTCGCTGCCAGACAACGGTCCGCTGATAGCCAGGTATAGCGGAGGTAAGGATTCACTCCATGGTGCTGAAAAGAAAGCTCTACTGTTGGGACAGCTTTATGTGGGCCCTAAACGTTTGTGTGCACTGTTTGTCACCGTTATAGTGCAATTCATGTATTGTTTAGTGTTGTGTTGTGTTGTGTAGTGGCTTTGCTGGCATGCATCTTACAGTAACAATTTAGTTTGCCCCAACAAAGATTTACATGCTAAAATCGACACTGAGTGATGCATGTTTTAACCAGGATGTTTAGTCTGTATCTGTATCTACAGCAGCTTCTATCAGGGAGGAACATATTAGGCCAGACTGAGGAAAGAGGTTAGTGGGTGTTTGTATAAATATAAGGGACATTGAACAGAACCACCATAGGTACAGACAGACAGACAGACAGACAGACAGACAGACAGACAGCACACACGGTTCTATTGATAAGGGGACAAGGGGTTAAAGCAGGTACACTATCATTGCTCCGTTCAGAAGAGGGCTCTATGTTATGACTTCATGGCTTGATTATCTGCAAGAGAATGGGACAGCGAGTTTATAAACAGGGCCCAGAAGGTCAGTGTCTGGTCTGGATACGCCTTATCTGTCATACAGAGGAGATGGATAGAGGCATGAAAGCACAGTCCCAAAGACACAGTATTATTCTGATATTAGTATAGCAATGTAGTAGCGTAGTTCTGAACCAATGGGTTAGCGACATAATATCCCCTGTGACTTGCAATGTATTCTATTGTTATGTATTTATTGTGACCAATGCAATATATGTTTTGACCTTTTGCCTGTCCACGACCATTCTCTTGCCGAACCCTTTGGATTATTAAACACTGTAAGACTCCAACCATCTGCCTCCTGTGTCTGCATCTGGGTCTCACCTTGTGCCATGATAATCTCAAGGAGCCACACAGTGGTCACAACCGCTGAGGTGTCACTATGCCTTCCTTTGCAGATTAGGACTGGGTTGGACAGGGCTAGGGCATGGTGAAACCTCATTTCTAGGTTAGAGGATAAATATCTTGGTTTGAGGGAAAAGGTGGAGCAGTACACCATACTGGACAAGAGCAATCTGCACTCTGATCTGCTGCGCCATCTTGTGGTGATTTGGGATTAGTCGTACACATTCACTGTCATCATCAGTAGTACTTCAGAGTCATCTAACAACATTCCTAGACTGTAAAAATACTCAAACTTGACCTGTGTCAAGTGCTGTCTCTCCCTCTTTCCTCCCTTTTCTCAATTTCTTTCTCTCTCTCTCTCGTCTTTTCAATGAAGTGTAATCACATCTGAAACTCTACTTCTTTCTCTGTCTGGGGGGAATCAGAGAGTCATAATGAGTCAGGCTGAGGCTTGGAGGCTGCTCTTCATTAGCCATGGAAGCAGCAGCTGAAGCCCATTTGCAGATCCTCACCGTTGGCACCATTATCCCGCTCTGCAAGTCCTGCCTGGCACTGGCACCGAACGGCCGCTCTACCAATTTGCCCATGGGTAGTGGCCGCTTTTTCCAGCTGGTCCTCCACTGCTAATGGCACCAGGGCAGGACATGTGTGTATGCAGAAAGAGCCCAGGTACCTCAATCACATCAATCAGACGCTGAAGTGGAACTCCGGGAGCTGGCTCATTGACTCATCTGAGGATACTAGTGTCTGTCAGGTGATGTCATTAAGATGGTTGAAGTCATGTGAAGTCCGGCAGACAGACAGAGTAACAGATTAATATAATGAACAGAGGTAAAACACAGCATATCTATCTACCTTCCCTCTCCGGTGAGGCTCCATGCTCGACTGTGTTTGTAATGTGTGTGTCTCCCCAGGTGGGGCCTAGTTAGGCTGCACAGCAGTACTTCATCATCATGGCGAGCGCCTGTCAGAAGAACAATTGTTTTTTATCCTCAGATGCTGTTTCAACAGGCCAAACCCGATTTGGGTACTTTGTAACTGCATTAACCGTATATTGTGGTCATACGTCACTTTCCCCCACCACCTCTCAGGGAACATTACAAATGGCATCTTTATGTTGTGTCATAGCCTGTGGGGCTGATATCCTCCTTTCTATTCATCATACCACTCTATCTGCACATTCTTTTTATTCTATTTGCCTCTTGTTATGGCTGCAGAGTTAGATTAAGAAATTACACTTCAGATATTAAATAGTCCCCTGCTGAATATAGGGATGAATAAAAATGGAAAATATGGTTTAAGTCTTGGGAGAATGTGGGAAATTGAAAATATTTCATAGCTAATAGAATCAGTGCACCGGGAGACTCTGAACCATTACAGGAACTAAGAGGAATTGGCACAACTGTGGCCTAAGGTATAGATACTTGTCTGTTTCATGCATTCAGGGGATCCCCTTACTGTGCAGGCTGGCGTGCCTGGGGAGAATGGGTGTGGTGACCGTGGCCTAAACCAAAGTAGTGATGGGGAAAAGAAGCTTCCCAAAGCATTGGGGCTTTCCAGCCAATTGTGTCGAAAATAGGTTAATTACTCGAGGCTATGATCAACCTGATCTTCAAAATCATTGAGAGCAGCCAAATGATTCTAGATCAGGTCCCACACGCCCTCGTACGTGTGCAGTGTAGCCTTCTTGGTCACGTACACATATTTTGCCAATGTTATGCTTATGTTTCTAGTTCCAACAGAGCAGTATACCTAACAACACAAAACAATACACCATAAATATATGTACATATTCCAGACTCTGACATTGCTCATTCTGATATTTCTTCATTTTAGTGTATTGTTTTGTATTGTTAGGTATAGTACGGTGTGCCAGTTCTGGACTACACTGTTGAGTATTGTATGTCTCAGTCATGTTTTGACTAATATCCATAGTCGATAAGAGTTCGTTGTAGTTTCATTAGGCTTGACTATTGGGTTTGAAATTATTTATTTGTATTTTAGGCCTGCCCCACACCCCCTCTTCGGAAAACAACTTTATATTATATATGTTTGTATAAAACGGTGTGTATAGACAGTATGGATAGTATATGACTAGGAAAGGTGTGTACTGCAGTAGTTATATAGGATGAGCCATGACTGGAATACAGCATATACACCTATGAATTGAGTAAAACAGTATTTAAACAGTATTTAAGTGTTCAATGACTTTGTAAATAAGGCAGCAGTCTCTAAGGTGCAGGGTGGAGTACCAGCTAGTAACAGTGACTAAGTTCAGGGTAGGGTACTGGGCTGAGTCCGGTTAGTGATGACTATTTAAGTCTGATGGCCTGGAGATTCTGTTTCTGTTTTTCAGTCTCTCGGTCCCAGCTTTTGATGGTCCTCTGAGCATGTGCAGACCAGCTGACTAGAGTCCACAAAATGCCCACCATTCTTCGTGTATCCTGTATCCTTCCTGTATCCAAGAAAACAAAAGTAATTTAATTATCACCCTGTAGCACTCACTTCTGTCATCATGAAGTGCTTTGAGAGGCTAGTTAAGGATCATATCACCTCCTCCTTACCCACTACAATTTGCATACCTCCCCAACAGATCCACGGATGACACAATTGCCATCGCCATCGCACTGCACACTACCCTATCCCATCTGGGCAAGAGGAATACCTATATAAGAATGCTGTTCATCGACCACAGCTCAGCCTTCAATATCATAGTGACATTCAAGCTCATCACTTAGCTCGGGGCCCTGGTTCTGAACCCCGCCCTGTGGAACTGGGTCCTAGACTTCCTGACAGCCCGACTCCAGGTCGGGCAACAACATCCCCGCCATGCTGATCCTGAAAACAGGGGCCCCACCAAGGTGTGTGCTTAGCCCTCTCCTGTAATCCCTGTCAAACCATGACTGCATGGCCAAGCCCGACTCCAACACCATTATCAAGTTTGCAGACGACACAAGAGTGGCAGGCCTGATTACCAACAAAGACAAGACAGCCTACATGGAGGAGGTGAGGGCCCTGGTTGAATGGTGCCTGGAAAATATCCTCAACGTCAACAAAACGAAGGAACTGATCGTGGACTTCAGGAGACAGCAAACAGAGCACACCCCATCCTCATCGAAGTGGCTGCAGTGGAGAGGTTGAAAAGCTTCAAGTTCCTTGACGTGCACATCACTGACAACCTGAAATGGTCCAGCCACACAGACAGTGTGATGAAGAAGGTGCAACAGTGCCTCTTAAACCTCAGGTGGTTGTTCGATGAAGTGACAATTTCGACGTCATTGATCACGTGCTTCTGATAAGGTGATACAGGCATGTTTATGGCAAGGTTGCCCGTAGCCACTGGTACTTGTTCCCCTTTTCTCATGGTGCGCCTTCGTTGGCCAGAAATAAGAATATCGATCAAAACTTAATACATTAATTGAATGTCTACATGATATTGAAACTCAGAGGATGATTTAACCTGTTGTGCTTGTGTCCAGCAGCGTCAGCATTGATTGTACAGAGCGTTAGGCGCTGAAGATGGTGTCCATGAGAAGCTTTCATTGAGTAATTGAGATTATGAATAAAACATATATTTTTGAATATTTCTGGCCTGATCATGCTCATACTCCACTCCCTGATGTAAAGAACCTGTGTATTTTAGATTAGTCCCGAGGACTTCACCTCATCTATAGAAAAGGTGGTGTAGTACGGCTAGTTATTTAATAGTTATTTATCGTTAAATCCCCCACGAAACATTTACTCACAGTGTAACCTGACAATTTTCTACTAAAGCCAAAATAAACTGACTGGAGAGAGAAAAAGAAAGGTACACAATTACCATAAATGGAAATATTTAATGGAAATATTTCATCTTCGTCATGCTTTATTGAATTTTCTTGCTATAGACTTGTGTTGAGTGGTCGACTAGGGCAACCTCAACAGTTTGCTTGCGTGACCAATCTTCTTACCATTTGGCCTTGACACTGGTCAAGTTCCCCTGCTCAGACGTTGCATGCATCAACCAATGGTTGCATGCCACGTCGTCGACTGTGTCCTCGACTGACAGATTGCTATAACATATGATGTCCTGATGTCTTCTTCAGACTCATTTGTGTTCCTCATCAGGTCTGTGTTTCACCAGAAGGCAAGCCATAGGGTTCAAACATAAAACGTATCAGTAGCCAACTCTGCCTGCTTGTTAATGCGTGACCAATCTCCAAATCCCAACAAACACAAACCCCTATCAAACTTTCCCCAAAACTTGGCAAGGAAAGCTATGCAAATGAGGTCCTCAGTCAAGACACTGCACGTGGAGAATTGGCATTCATAATTTCCGACAAGACCAGAATAACTAGCTGGTAGCACATAATCAGCTACCAGACACTCTTCCCTGTCTTGAATCTATAAACACGGCGGAACGAGGCGGTTTGTGATCAGCCGCCGGTGGTGATAGCTAATCTGATCCCGGCAGGTACGACACCAACACAAACCATGCATGAACAATACTTTCAAAGAGACCCATCTCTCGTCTACTGACTCTTAGTTTATTTCAGTCCATCCAATCAGAGACAGTACGTTTATTTCAGTCCATACGATCAGAGACAGTAGCCAGGGAATTGGGTGCTGCTTCTTCCAAAATCTTCCCCTAGGGAAAACAATGATCTGGCTCTGATTACAGGATTCCGGGATTCCCCAGGGCCAGGAATAATCCTTCCTGCTTTTTTTCCGTGGTAGAGCGGGCATCCTGGGCTTATCAGTGGCACCATGCTCAATGATAGCCGAAAGGCCTGAGTGATAAGATTCCTGTCTCTCTCTGTCATTCTGCATCAATACCAGCACCCAACCTGCAGACTGCTAGTGCTTCCAGTATATGGCATAAACCAGAAAGACAGATCTTTGGATATACAGTGCACCAGTAATGTTGCTTTTACAGCGCAGTGCAATCTTTTTATGTTGATCTCATGATTGATAAATTATTATTGAAAAAGTGAGGGTGGTGAAATTAAATCTGGAACAGGTATCCACTGTCTTCTCATGCAGGAATAACAACAGTAGAGATGCGATTATTGTGATCATTTTCTGTTTCTCAAAACTGTGCTCACTGGATTAGATATTAATTGATGAACATGACCTATATATTAATGTGTGTAGTCCATATACACAGTTGTCAGAAGTTTACATACACCTTAGCCAAATACATTTAAACTCAGTTTTTTACAATTCCTGACATTTAATCCTAGTAAAAAGTTCCTGTTTTAGGTCAGTTAGGATCACCACTTTATTTTAAGAATGTGAAATGTCAGAATAATAGTAGAGATAATGTAGTGGTCTGGGTGTAGCTGGTGCAGAGAAGTCAGGTGCAGGACAGCAGAGATGAGTAACACAAGTAACTTTACTCAAATATTCCAATAACATGTCGTAATACCGAGCCCACAATAACGGACCGAACATACATAAAACAATCACGCACAAAAACCATGGGGAAAACACAGGGTTAAATAATGAACATGTAATTGGGGAATTGAAACCAGGTGTATAAAACAAAGAGTTGGGTGAATTTTGGCCCATTCCTCCTGATAGAGTTGGTCTAACTGAGTCATGTATGTGGGCCTCCTTGCTCGCACACGCTTTTTCAGTTCTGCCCACAGATTTTCTATAAATTTGAGGTCAGGGCTTTGTGATGGCCACTCCAATACCTTGACTTTGTTGTCATTAAGACATTTTGCCACAACTTTGGAAGTATGCTTGGGTTCATTGTCCATTTGGAAGACCCATTTGCGACCAAGCTTTAACTTCCTGACTGATGTCTTGAGATGTTGCTTCAATATATCCACATAATTTTCTTTCCTCATGATGTCATCTATTTTGTGAAGTGCACAGTCCCTCCTGCAGCAAAACACCCCCACAACATGATGCTGCCACCCAGGTGCTTCACGGTTGGGATGGTGTTCTTCGGCTTGCAAGCCTCCCCCTTTTCCCTCCAAACATAACGATGGTCATTATGGCCATACAGTTAAATTTTTGTTTCATCAGACCAGAAGACATTTCTCAAAAAAGTACAATCTTTTTCCCCACGTGCAGTTGCAAACCGTAGTCTGGCTTTTTTTATGGCGGTTTTGGAGCAGTGGCTTCTTCCTTGCTGAGCAGCCTTTCAGGTTATGTCGATATAGGACTCGTTTTACTGTGGATATAGATACTTTTGTACCTCTTTTCTCCAGCATCTTCACAAGGTCCTTTGCCTTTGTTCTGGGATTGATTTGCACTTTTCTCACCAAAGTACTTCATCTCTAGGAGACAGAATTCATCTCCTTCCTGAGCGGTATGATGGCTGCGTGGTCCCATCGTATTTACGTATTTATACTTATTATTATTATTTATTATTATTATTATATACTTGTGTGGTACCTTCAGGCGTTTGGAAATTGCTTCCAAGGATGAATCAGACTTGTGGAGGTCTACAATTTCTTTTCTGAGGTCTTGGCTGATTTCTATTGATTTTCCCATGATGTCAAGCAAAGAGGCACTGAGTTTGAAGGTTGGCCTTGAAATACGTACATCCACAGGTACACCTCCAGTTGACTCAAATGATGAACTTCTAAAGCCCTGACATAAATTTCTGGAATTTTCCAAGCTGTTTAAAGGCACAGTCAACTTAGTGTATGTAAAGTTCTGACCCACTGGAATTGTGATAGTGAATTATAAGTGAAATAATCTGTCTGTAAACAATTGTTGGAAGAATAACTTGTGTCATGCACAAAGTAGATGTTCTAACAGACTTGCCAAAACTATAGTTTGTTAACAAGAAATGTGTGGAGTGGTTGAAAAACAAGTTTTACTGACTCCATCCTAAGTGTATGTAAACTTCCGACTTCAACTGTAGTCACCTTAGCCTTGACACCCTGCTTTATTGGTTCAGATATTCAGACAGTGAACTGCCTTGTTCAACTGTAGCGTTAAAAAGTCTTCAAGTCAAATATGTTTATTTTACTTATCTGTTTTGGTTTGAGGGGGAGGAGGTAAGAGTGGGGGACTAAGGGGGTATATTTACGGCTGAATGAATGAGGCACTCAGTTTGTGGGTCAAATTGTCAAATGAGTTGCATTTCCCGAGGAATTCCACTAACGCCGTTACCCGGGGTCCTTTGAGCTTTGACACACACAGTTAGCTCATGAAAATAAGTTTGATTTAAACATGCATTGTGTAGGCCTATAGAACGCTGAATAGTACAGTAATGCGGTTTCAAGTGTCTTACAGGTCTCCAATGGCATTTGAGATAACTTCAATGACAGCAGGACACACTCTGAGATTTAGACTAATGCTCTTGGTTCTGAGCCAAATACCAGAGCCCCATTTGTAACTCAGTGCATGTCTCTCCATACCTCCTGCAAAGAGGGTGACTTTTGACTTTGATAATGTCCTACTCCTAGTTCTATGTGTGCTTAGGGTTGAAGGACAAACTAACCCCAACTATCCAGTGGATTAGAATGTGACTCATACGTGACTCCAACATGTGTTAGATCCAAGACTGTCTATGTTCAATTCTACAGACCCATCACAAATGTGCAAATGAAATTAGCATTGAAAAAGCCAATGGAAATGTAATTATTGGTGCCAAACAAGTGTGTTAATATTTATTTAACCTTTATTTAACTAGACAAGTCAGTTAAGAACAAATTCTTATTTACAATGACGACCTACCCCTGGCCAAACCCGGACAACGCTGGGCCAATTGTGCGCTGCCCTATGGGACTCCCAATCACGGCCGGATGTGATACAGCCTGGATTTGAACCAGGGACTGTAGTGACGCCTCTGTGCCTTTGACCACTGTGCCACTCGGGAGCCAAAGGAAATTGGTATTGGTATTTTTGGTATTTTATTTTATTAGTCCACTATTGCTACATTCCCAAAATCTTTAAAAGAAAATGAATGTCTACAAAGAAAGTCCCCTACCGTCTCCTACCCTGTTGGGGTACTGGACACCCCCTCAGCAGGGGGATGAAACTTAGTAAGTGTGGCTGTGGTGGTGGTGCTGCCCAGTCAGTGTGGGCTAGTGGTTGGTTTCAGCCACCTGCTCCTTCTCCTCTTGTCAGCACAGATCCTCAGAGCTGTCCCATGGACAAATACACACATTTTTACTGCTCTGCTACACTCCACGACACTTGGCCAGCACTTACAGAGTGGATATCCAGCGGCATTTATTATTCACAAGTGAGAATGTCCACAGTCTATGCTGACTGTCCCAGCTCTGCCCAAAGCTACTTAGCTGCCAAAACTACTGGTCTAGGTGGTTCTGTAGCTAAGGCTTCTGGGTAATGCTCTTGGACATCTTGTTGTCTAGACTTTGGGAATCCTGCTGAAGAAGCATCAATGGGAGCCAAGCAGTCCAAGGAGGAGGAGATGAAGAGACAGGTGAGGAAGAGTGCCGGGCGTGAGGACAGCTTGACGTCAGTGGAGCGGATCCCCAACCACACATACAAACAGTGGGGCTACAGCAGGCTGAGCCTGGCCCGCCTCAGCCTCAAGGAACCCCCAAGGAACCCCCAAATCTGTCGTTTCTCTGACCTGCTGCATATAACTTGTTGATCCCGGTTGACCTCCACTCCCCCAGCCTCTCGTTTAGCTATCTAAACTATCCTTCCAGGATTAAGATTGGGATGCTTCCATTACATCAACAAAAAGGTCGAGAGCCCAGCCGTGTTTGCTGCTGTAGTTACCGACCACGTTGTTTAAGAGCTACAAGCAAAATGCTGTTGCCAGGCTCCAACCCCAGCCAGCTTGAAGGATCACATGCTATACTGCGCACAGTCAATGGAACTACAGTCTTATCGTGGCTATTGGATTGACATCTGGATTGGAGTAGCATTTACGTTTTTTAATGTAGCACCTCATTGCATCTGAAGGTAGCATTTACAAAACCAACCCAATTATGTGTTATTTGCTGCCTGACTGTAAAGTAAGCTATTTTAAAATGTAGTCTTATTGCGTAGGATTGTCTTTTAGTGTGGGTTGAGCGGCAAATTACTATTTTATCTACCTGTTCTTATATAAACTGAGGTGTAAATAAACACTAGATATTTATTCCCAAAACACTTTGCCTGAAATATTTCTGTGAACTCAGAAATCTCACACAACACAAAATGGTTTATGTAAAAGTGAATGTGTGTTTTAGAAACTTTGTATCAACATCATGGACATTCAACCTGTACTATTCATGACTGCATCTCAGACAATCCATATAAAGACATCACACAGTGTATTTGTCACTTGCAGTAAATTGTAACTTTTGTGATATACACATTAACATTCTGATACATATAAAGAATGTCATAGGCAAGCTTGTAAAAGTCCGTTCCCTGAGATTTACTATTCAAAACGACTATGGGGCTTGGGCATTGAGGTGAGCCACTATGATTGCTCCAGGGTGGTACATTGAGTTACAGTGACCTCTGCTGACATGGCTCGTCTTGTGCGGTTGTTTGTTTTGAATGCAATTTAGATTTGGACACGAGTAAGGATTTTCTGTCAACCCGAATGACACCTCTACAACACTTATCATACATTAAAAGCTAATCTTCATCGAGCAGTGGCCATTAATCTCAATTGCACACAGATAGAAAGAAAAGTTTGTCCATGTTTTAATGCTAAGCACCTTCACTCAAACGCTGAGTTCCAGTGTTCCATTTGGCTAGTAAAACAGACTTGGCCAACCCAGAGCCTGTTGCGTCCTCTGCAAACGAGACCCAAACCTCTCAATTACCATATACACACGCTTCTGCCAAAAACAGGGAAGTCTTCAGGTTGAGGTAATGAGTGATTGATGAGCACTATGTTTTGCCAAGACCTACAGGAGTGGGGTCTCCTGTTGGAATGGGTTCGACCTGTGTGGTTTTTCTGGTACTAAAAACACATACTTTTACAGCAGACTAGACCTGGCAGACTCTCTCGCTATCCCTCTCAGACACATGCTCACACACACAACATTGAAAACAAATATAGGCACCCACACGTAGGGTTTGGCCGCCAAATGACAGAAATACCTTTCACTGGTAACCATGGATGAATGGTCCAGCAGCAGAATGAAGTGTATGTGTTTGCGTGCGCGTGCATGCGTGCGTTTGTGTGTTAGCAGGTATTGTGTCTGTGTTCATCCGTGTTAGATATTAGTTCATGAAACCAATTTTTTCCCATAATCCCCTCTGTCTTTAGACAATAATATCTGTCTGGACAATCCGTGGCCTTCACCACCCCTGTTGCCACTGTTACACATATAGCTACAGTATCAAACATTGGAGACAAGTCCAAACACATCCGCTAGTGTACTGCACTGGATGATCTTCATGCCATGGGATGTGTTGGATGAAAACTCTCACAACCTCCAAACACCTTTCCGACACCCTCTCTGCTCTCTAAAGAAAAGCAAAGAGTGAATTAGACAGTGTGTGGTACAAGCTCGGACAAATGCACATTCCTCTCTGTCTCCTCCTCTCCGCCTCCTCAGGCCTTGTGTCATCCAGCCTCTGAGCGAATAATGAATGGGTTCCATTGTGTTCCGGCTCTTATCTAGGGGCTTTTCACAAGGTTAAATGGACAGTCCCATCCCAGCCCGGGTGATTGCAGCACACTCAAGTCCTTCTTGTAGGGCAGCACGCTTTGTCCTGCTCCCTCCTCGGTAGCCTGCATCTGTGTCCTAGCTTTTCCCCTGGGATGTGGCTCATGTTATTTCCAGGAAGAGGGGTGGGGTTGAGGGGTGAGAGAGGGGGGAGCAGGGGGGCAGTTATCTGTGTTCTCTCCCTGGGTGAAGAGAGAAAGATGTTCCTGGCCCGCTATCTTTCGTCCATCTCTCTTCCTTGTTTCCTTTCTCCTGTTCTCTAAGGCCGCTGATTAAACCACTTTATCTTGGTCACCCTGTGTTCCATTGTCCTGAAGGAGCAGACCTGTTTAGTGTTGAGGTAACCTCTCCTCTCGTCCTTCTTTCACTCTCTCTTTCTTCCGGCTCATTCCATGCTTTGTGTCCAGTTCTAATGCCATGCCAGCACCCATTTGTTATTCCATTTAGGACTATTAGAAGTCTAACGTTACTATCCAGTGGAGAGACTGCATGCTTGAGTTGGTTTAATGTCTGGTTTGGGGAATCAAAATGTCATAACATAAACGCTTCAACACTCAGTGTTAATTGAATTTTGTGATGTATACCTTCATTTATTTATCCACGTTTTCCTTGATACGGCATCTCAGCAAGTTTAAATTTGCTGGAGACAATTCCAAATCATTGGAAACATATTTTCTTGTCAAGATATCTCATTAAAGGGTATCCCTCTCATCCTTTACTTTAGCTGGCTATGTGTCTTGCATATAAATGAATCCCATCACAGCAGACTAAGTGACACAAAATGTGAGAACTACGCACCCCTGTGGTAGTTTCAAATGGACAACATTTTATTTGACCTTTATTTAACTAGGAAATCAGTTAAGAAAAAAATCTTATTTTCAATGACTGCCAGGAATAGTGGGTTAACTGCCTGTTGAGGGGCAGAAAAACAAGGCCCTAACCACTAGGCTATGCTGCCACACTCCAAAATTTCCTCAATTAGGTTGCCATGGAGAATCCAGCACATTTCAAACGTTGCCCTAACAAATCAGCACCCTTGTCCATCCCCTGAAATATTGGAGCCATTATCAGTTCACACAAACACATGTTGATGTGTCTATAACAACTTAATCCTGTCCATGTACAGTATCTCCTTTCAGAAGTGTTCAATCATCAAGACATGTTGTAATCTTTCTGCTATGACGAGAGTCCAATTTATTTATTTTGTCTTGTCTGCATATGTCTGCATCCCACTACTGGCAAGCTGAGCAGGGTTGGTCCTGGTCAGTCTCTGGATGGGAGACCAGATGCTGCTGGAAGTGGTGCTTGAGGGCCAGTAGGAGGCACCCTTCCCTCTGGTCTAAAAAAAATATCCCAATTCCCCAGGGTAGTGTTTGGAAACATTGCTTTGTGTAGGGCTCGTCCCTTTTGGATGGGATGTTAAACGAGTGATCTGACTCTCTGTGGTCACTAAAGATCACATGGCACTTATTGTAAGAGTAGGGGTGTTAACCCTGGTGTTCTGGCTAAATTCCCAGTCTGGTCTTTATACTGTACCATCACGGCCACCTAATCATCCCCAGCTTACAATTGTCTCTTTCATCTCTCCTGTAACTATTCCTCAGGTTGTTGCTGTAAATGAGAATGTGTTCTCAGTCAACTTACCTGGTAAAATAAGGTTTACAAAATGTACACACTAACTTGCATGGAAAGAGTATAAGCAAAACAGACACTAATCCTAGTTGGATGATATCTCTTTCAGGAATTGTATCAGTTTTTTCTGGAACTCACATTCAACTGGCTGGACACCCTGACATTTTCTTTGGTCAATGTATAACATGTCTTGGCAAAACTATGCCACTCTGAGCAATTCACTTAGCAGGAAATTCATCACATATTTGGGTTTGGTTGCACAAGATTAGCTGTGAATCCTATGTGTTAGATAGTCAGATGATGGTGGGATACAAAGGAGAGCAAGAAAATGTCAGTGGCAGGGGCTGAGGATTTCACAGTACAGTCAGGTGACAGCACCAACATCAGCACTAACATTGGGTTCATCATACACCAAATGGAAGAAAACAGACTGAAACAGGAGGGAGGGACTACCTACCTGCATTTGTCCAATAAGAAATGTTCATCTTAATGTTCTCTGGCAAAATGTTTAAAAACATTTTATGTTGCATGCCCTAATGAAGACGATCCAGGGTCGTGTTCAGTATCGCACACAGGAGCAAAATGTTTTGCAAAATTATTTTAAATCTGTGTTCTTATTGGGCAAGATCGGGTGATAACTCCCCTTTTCACTCAGTTGAAAAAAAAATCTCCCACCTGCTGAACAAGACCTCAAAGAATCTGGAAGGCTAACAGCACTGTATAGGTCCTGAGATTATCACCATGAACAACATAGTTTGTCTCACTGTGGTTTTACATCATAAGGAAGCACTGTTTTGTCACCTTGACATTCAGATATTGTACCTTGACGGTTAGTTATCCACTGTATCCATACATTTTACAGATAGCAGTGTAGGAATCCATAGTGAGGAAATTGTCTGAAAATTGTCTCACCTTTTTGCTCGTCATTGTCATTAACAATTTCATGTTGTGTATGTCCTGAGCTCAATCTCATTATCCCTCACTTTTATCAGGAGGACATTTTAGTATTGATTTCCTCATGCAGAGTACGTAATTACATATGAAAATGTCACGGCTTTATGCCCCTGAACAATTGTGAAGCAGGCGACTGGGATGACTAGGGTTTAAGCTGAGATAAGGTGAGGTAGAGCAGGTCTGCTAATCAGTCTCTGCCTTCCTTCCTGCCTGCCTGGCCCGAAAACGAACTGAAGGACAAAACTGCATCACTGAGCAATTAAAAATGTACAGGATGAGACCGTGGCCCTGTTCTAATCCCTTTCATATGCACCGTTCCTTCTTTCAATGAAGAAATCTCTGATCTGACACTGTAAAATAGGGGAAAGCAACGGGGTGGAAACCCTGTTTGTTCCGGATGTAAGAAGGATGCATTTAGAAGGGACTCAAACAGGGTTCTTCAGTTGCTCTACAGCAGGGGTGTCAAACTCATTCCACTGAAATGTGTCTGCAGATTTTGTTTTTTTCCTTTCAATTAAGACCTAAACAATCAGGTGAGAGGAGCTCCTTACTATACTGAACAAAATTATAAACACAACATGTAAAGTGTTGGTGCCATGTTTCATGAGCTGAAATAAAAGATCCCATAAATGCTCCATCCGCACAAAAAGCTTATTTGTCTCAAATTTTGTGCACAAATTTGTTTACATCCCTGTTACTGAGCATTTCTCCTTTGACAAGATAATCCATCCACCTGACAGGTTTTGGCCTATCAAGAAGCTGATTAAACAGCATAATCATTACACAGGTGCACCTTGTGCTGGGGGCATTAACAGTCCACTCTAAAATGTGCAGTTCTGTCACACAACACAATGCCACAGATGTCTCAAGTTTTGAGGGAGCGTGCAATTGGCAGGAATGTCCACCAGAACTGTAATGTTCATTTCTCTACCATAAGCCGCCTCCAATGTTGTTCTAGAGAATTTGGCAGTACGTCCAACCGGCCTCACAACTGCAGACCAGCCCAGGACCTCCACATCCGGCTTCTTACCTGTGGGATCGTCTGAGACAAGACACCCGGACTGCTGATGCAACTGAGGAGTATGTCTGTCTGTAATAAAGCCCTTTTGTGGGAAAAAACTCATTCTGATTGGCTGGGCCTGGCTCCCCAGTGGTTGAGCCTAGGTGGCTGCCCCCCTGCCCAGTCATGTGAAATCCATAGATAAGGGCCTAGTGAATTTAATTAAATTGACTGATATCCTTATATGAACAGTAACAGTAAAATTGTTGAAATTGTTGCGTTTATATTTTTGTTCGGTATAATTAGTGACCTTAATTCATCAATCAAGTACAAGGGTGAAGCGAATACTTGGCCCTCCGTGGAATGACTTTGACCCGTGCTCTATAGCAGGGTTTCCCAAAATCGGTCCTGCTTGATGATGAGTTGGACATTTGAATCAGCTGTGTAGTGGTAGGGCACAAAACAAAACGTGCACCCGGAGGGCCCCAGGACTCTGTTGCATGAACAATTCCTGACTCATTCAGCCTGAATATTCCCCCTAGTGCATCAATTCCCCAGCAGAATGTCAACAAGCTGCCATTCACAGTAGTGTTTTTATGACTGAGAGCCTATCTATGTATGATGCTAACTACATATCAGCCTGAGTCAACAGCTCTCATAAAAATGTGGGCCTCCATAAAACAAAGTCAGAGTTGTCTTTTATTGGGTCCTTGTTTGAGATGGTGTCAGTTTAGTCTGTCTCTGCTCCTTCTTTAGCACACAATCCCTGGCCTTATGAGTTCACATAGTGTGTCATGAACAACGAAACAGTATCTCTCCAAATCAGTGGAGTTAGTAGCTACACAAGAAAATCTGTTCATTTTGCATTACTCTACAACAGATGTACTGTATAGGGTTGGGGTCCTTCTGAAGGAGTAAGATGCAATACCCAAAACCACCACCACATGCAGTGGGTCCAGGAAGCAAGCAGCCTTAGCTGAATGGAGCACTTTGGGAATTCTGTAGAACATGCATTTTTCTCAATGCTAGGATGGGCTTGAGTCAAGCCCATGCTTATTTTCCATATTATGTGTCTAGGTGCTGTGATTTTATGGGACACGTAAATCTGAATGCCCTTTGTTTGTAGAGCTAAATAAAAGGGCAACAGTGGTCTCAAGGAATCTCCTGGCAAAGCTATAAGAACAATTCACTGGCACAGTTGAGTATGTATTTTTACATCACACTTCCTAGTAGCCTGCTCTTATAACTATTTGGTCACATGGCTCCTGTGTTGCGGCTTACTTTTGAATGGTTTAGAAAAGTAGATCACTTTATTACTTGCATAATGTAATTTTATTTTCAAGACATCAATGTAGCAGTAGAACAAATATCGCAATATCGGAATATAACTTCAAATAAAATAAATCAATGTAGGCTACAGCAGAACACACATATGACAATATATAGGCTTCCTGCCTATGTGATAATATGAAGCACATATTCAGATTACCTTCACAGTACCGAACAAGTTTGTAAAGGAAAAAAAGTGCTCTACCTTAGTTTTCAAAACCTCCCACAATGACTATCCCCATGTCAAGTCCATTTAACTCCTGAGAGTCAACTTCTTGCTCTCAAAGCCATGAGCGGGCCTGTGGCTGTGACATTTAGCCTCTTTCTAAGGCTGTTCTAGAGACTCTGGCTGTGGTGTCTATTTTTTTCATTTTGAGTGTTAACTATTACCTGGGTGTCCTCTTTAGCCTTGTCAAAAAGGCTTGCTGCCACCAAATGCGCCTTGGTTCGGGCATGTTCAAAAACCTTTTTTCTGAGGGCTCTTTGTTGTTTTGTTTTTTTATGTCTGAGTCATAGGATGTTAATTGACTGTACATCCCACCCACTCTATTGCCAGTTAAATCCCTCCAGTCATTTCTAGACCCAAGCTCCCTACCTTTTTGCATGTTGTACAGCCAAACTTTTAAATCTGCATGACAAGCCAGTGGTTATACGTTTGCTTGTTCTTGAACGGCAAATTGCACTTGCTCCAAGCACTTTGTTGGTGGGTGCACTGCAACGCTCCACTCCAGGTCCCTATCTCCCTCTCCCGCTGAGTCTAACTCGCTAGTAGGCCTACTAGCTAGTGGAGCTGCCGGTGGTCATGCTGAACTGACGGGATTAGCAGTAATGCTAACCTGCCTAAATGACTACCGACCCGTAGCACTCACATTGGTAGCCATGAAGTGCTTTGAAAGACTGGTCATGGCTCACATCAACACCATTATCCCAGAAACCCTAGACCCACTCCGATTTGCATACCACCCCAACAGATCCACAGATGATGCAATCTCTATTGCACTCCACACTGCCCTTTCACACCTGGACAAAAGGAGCACATATGTGAGAATGCTATTCATTGACTATAGCTCAGCGTTCAACACCATAGTGCCCTCAAAGCTCATCACTAAGCTTAGGACCCTGGGACTAAACACCTCCCTCTGCAACTGGGTCCTGGACTTCCTGACGGGCCACCCCCAGGTGGTAAGGGTAGGTAACAACACATCCGCCACGCTGATCCTCACCACAGGGGCCCCTCAGGGGTGCATGCTCAGTCCCCTCCTGCACTCCCTGTTCACTCATGACTGCACGGCCAGGCACGACTCCGACACCATCATTCATTTGCCGACGATACAGGCCTGATTACCGACAACGATGAGACAGCCTATAGGGAGAAGGTCAGAGACCTGACTGTGTGGTGCAAGGACAACAACCTCTCCCTCAACGTGATCAAGACAAAGGAGATGATTGTGGACTACAGGAAAAGGAGGACCGAGCACACCCCCATTCTCATCGACGGGGCTGTAGTGGAGCAGGTTGAGAGCTCAAAGTTCCTTGGCGTCCACATCACGAACAAACTAACATGGTCCAAGCACACCAAGACAGTCGTGAAGAGAGCAAGACAAAACATATTCCCCCTCAGGAGACTGAAAAGATTTGGCATGGGTCCTCAGATTCTCAAAAGGTTTTACAGCTGCACCATCGAGATAATCCTGACAGGTTGAATCACTGCCTGGTATGGCAACTGCTCGGCCTCTGACCGGAAGTCACTACAGAGGGTAGTGCGTACGGCCCAGTACATCACCGGGGCCAAGCTTCCTGCCATCCAGGACCTCTATACCAGGCGGTGTCAGGGGAAGTGCCAAAAAAATTGTCAAAGACTACAGCCACCTTAGTCATAGACTGTTCTCTCTGCTACCGCACGGGAAGCAGTACCGGAGCGCCAAGTCTAGGTCCAAGAGGCTTCTAAACAGCTTCTACCCCCAAGCCATAAGACTCCTGAACATCTAATCAAATGGCTACCCAGACTATTTTAGGTATTTTCTTAAAACTGCATTGTTGGTTAAGGGCTTGTAAGTAAGCAGTTCACTGTAAGGTTACTTACAAGGCTACCCCTTTTGTATTTGGCGCATGTGACAAATAAAATGTGATTTGATTTGATTACGTAAGGACCTCTTCAGTAGCTGACCACCACAACTAAGACCTGTGTCAAGATCAGTTACTTACCCCACCGGCCCTCCCCATAACCTCTATGTACAAATAAGAGAGCAGGCCTGAAATCAGTATGGCAGGATAGGATGATCACACAACAGGATCACTGTGCTTTTACATGATGGTCTTTCTGGGGAGCGTGAGAAATAACGAGGAGGCAACTTGATTTAATGCTGATCGCTCTATTTATTTATTAATTTTTTTACCCCTTTTTCTCCCCAATTTCGTGGTATCCAATTGTTGTAGTGGCTACTATCTTGTCTCATCGCTACAACTCCCGTACGGGAGAGACGAAGGTTGAAAGTCATGCGTCCTCAGATACACAACCCAACCAGCCGTACTGCTTCTTAACACAGCGCGCATCCAAACCGGAAGCCAGCCGCACCAATGTGTAGGAGGGTACACATGCACCTCTTATTAGAATGTCCAAAGTGCGAACAGTGAAACAATAAATAAATCATGCCGTGAGAAGTACTGGATCCAGGCAAATAGGTGCCGGCAGGATCCGGCTCAAATTAAGCACTGGTAGTCTGGAAAGGCCTATGGCACATGCATTTTGCAGGCATTACCTGCACCTGGCCTTGCTGAGAACTCTCAACTCCAAAATATAATGGAGTTGAGTGGCAATAAGTTCTGACATTTTTCTGTTATTTATTCAAAGTGTTGTATTTCTGTGATAGTCAGAGGCTGAGAAATTGGTGATTAAGCTAACGTGACATACTGGTAAGACCAAAAATGATAACCGATATGGACGATGCCATGAGACATTTAGCTCTAACTTCGGGACACTATTGGCTATAAACTCAGTTCCAATTGCATCGTAACAATAATTCTCAACATGGCATAGAGACATTGACTGGAAGCTAAATTTGTATGTATATTTTTTCTACTTTATTTTGTTACAGTAGCTACCAATAACAAAAGTTTATCTCAATACTTTGTTATATACCCTTTGTTGGCAGTGACAGTGGTCAAACGTTTTCTGTAAGTCTTCACAAGGTTTTCACACATTGTTGCTGGTATTTTGGCCCATTCCTCCATGCAGATCTCCTCTAGAGCAGTGATGTTTTGGGGCTGTTGCTGGGCAACACGGACTTTCAACTCCCTCCAAAGATTTTCTATGGGGTTGAGATCTGGAGACTGACTAGGCCAGATCTTGCGTGGAGCCCCAGATCAAGGGAGATTCAGTGGTCTTGTATGTCTTCCATTTCCTAATAATTGCTCCCATAGTTGATTTCTTCAAACCAAGCTGCTTACCTATTGCAGATTCAGTCTTCCCAGCCTGGTGCAGGTCTACAATTTTGTTTCTGGTGTCCAGACAGCTCTTTGGTCTTGGCCATAGTGGAGTTTGGAGTGTGAATGTTTGAGGTTGTGGACAGGTGTCTTTTATACTGATAACAAGTTCAAACAGGTGCCATTAATACAGGTAATGAGTGGAGTTCAGAGGAGCCTCTTAAAGAAGAAGTTACAGGTCTGTGAGAGCCAGAAATCTTGCTTGTTTGTAGGTGACCAAATACTTATTTTCCACCATCATTTGCAAATAAATAAATTAAAAATCCTACAATGTGATTTTCTGGATTTTGTCTGTCATAGTTGAAGTGTACCTATGGTGAAAATTACAGGCCTCTCTCATCTTTTTAAGTGGGAGAACTTGCACAATTGGTGGCTGACTAAATACTTTTTTGCCCCACTGTACCTCTGTGCCAAATGTGCACTATCAAGTAAACATTTTCATCTTAGCGCCGCACCACTAGTATACAAAAGGGAGATTATTTATCATTCCATATTAACACAGAAATCATGGTAATTTGTTTTTTTGGGCACACTTTAATTAACTAAAGTTACTTTGAAAAATTAGTTCACTACATTCAAACTAAGTAAAAAAATATCATATGTAAATCTGAAGTGTTACAGACTAGAAATTGCAAAAACAGATCACTGTTAACAGAATGTGTCATTTATCCTATTAAACACAACAAATATGTTTCAAGTGAGAATTAGGCAGGTCTGATGCCAAACAACAAAGGAAATGATTGCCTAATTTACCCGTATTTTATTTTAACTAAAAAAGCTGTGTAGTTCCACTAGTTAACTACACTGCTACATGTCAAAAAGGTAATAGTTCAACCACCACCAAGCTACTACAAAATGTAGTTAAAATACTAGTTGAACTACATGCAGTTCACTACTCCCCAACACTGTGTAGGATGTAACTTTTTAGGCCAGATGGGCATCTTTAAATGCCGGCTGGACCATTCTTAGGTCTTTGTTTGACATATTATAGGACATCCTACACAGTGAAGTTTGCAAATAAATTCTCAGTACAGTATAAATCACACACACTTGATTAGCAATCCAATTTCTTAATTGTGTGACATATTGTATGCTCTGTCATTTTCTGATGAATGTGCTGAAACACACAACTAACAAGAAGGCTAACATTCTGCCATCAAGAGACAGTCTAAAAGGCCTTTACCCTCAATCATTTGAAAAGCTATAGATCCAAATGTAAAATTCTCACAGATAGTGACTCCTCATTAAAATCTGTCGGTTTTGACACATTTCATTCTGCTTCGAAAATCTTGCATAATTCTGGGACAAATGATGTGCAGCTTGATCCAAAGAAGGGAGGAGCAGACATTCTCTCCAATTGGAAAATAAGGCTCAACTTCAGTCAGTCAAGTGGTGCATGGTTTGAAATAATAAGTGGTGCTGTAGATGGGGGTCTTGCTTTTCTCCATTCATTTTTTCTTAGATATTTTTGTGTCTTTTTTTGTTGTTGATATTCTCCATTTATTATAGTGCTGATTTGACCATGTGTGGCATCATGGTTAACATTGCTCTACAACTGAGCCACTGTCAACATAGCAGTGACTGATGCCACGTTCAAGGCAGACCACTCGGAACTTATCTTTCTACAAAGAATTTCCAAGTCGGAAATGTCTGTTTCCAAGTTGTCTTGAAAGTGGCATGACTCCCCTTTGATGTCATATGCTTGGACAAAGGAGGTAAAATGTGCCATAGCCTACAATTATAACATAATAATAGGGTGTCCAGAGATATTTTAGTTTAGTTTGTTTATTTGCATAGAGCCAAAAAATGCAGTTGTCTTGCCTTCCCATTGCTGCGTTCATGTGCTCATCGAAGCTTCCTATTTCCTACCTATGATGTCAGAAATAGGACTACGTTTAATTAATGTGCTTTTTGGTCGGAACAATTCTTCACTAAGTTAGCTCGCTTGTTT
Source organism: Oncorhynchus keta (assembly GCF_023373465.1). Taxonomy (NCBI): domain Eukaryota; kingdom Metazoa; phylum Chordata; class Actinopteri; order Salmoniformes; family Salmonidae; genus Oncorhynchus; species Oncorhynchus keta. The sequence continues at coordinate 22,074,341 of NC_068424.1, read as the reverse complement.
AACATAACAACATTATCAAACTACCCCTTACAAACCTAATCAAAATTAGACTTAAAGTAATGTTAATTACGACGTAGTTGTATATCATATGATACTCAATTAAATTCGAAGCAATAAGATATACAAGATGCAAGGATTCTCCTATTAGGATCCTAAGGAATCTTCATTGGTGTGAAATGGGGCGCCCCTCCCTCGTTACAATTTATCAACCACAGTTGTGCTTGAAACCAGGTTTAAGTATCTGAAAGTGAAACTTTGACTCCACAGTTTAAAAACGTGTAGGCTAGGCTAAAATAGAATCTATCCGTGGGTAAGTATTTCCCGCAAGAATTCTAGCAAATTGAGGGAAAGTATGAAAGAACCAATCACTCCATCTGGATACTGAAATGGAGCTCATAATGACGCCTCTATTGGAGCGCGCACTGTCTCGAGCTTTTCTCCGAGCTTAGTGACGTCAGTTACCTCCTGGCAGCAAGCGAAGTCACTATCCGAGTGGAGGCTCTTGAAAGATACACAAGTAACCCAGTAGGAAAAGACAGACAGGGGAACACTCCCAGTAGGTACCGGGCACGTTAACTGTAAAACGGAATATTTTCCTCTATTACAGCGGAAGAGTAGAATTGATCTTACCCCGGAGCTGGGGGTAACGTTCGCGATACTCTACCGCAATGGATAGACTTTTAACTTGTCTAATTGCTGCGGGCAGCGTATTGCTTACAGTTCGAGCAGAAGTATTCAAAGGTAAGACTCATAATTTCTTGTGTAGTGTATTTTGTTTGTTTGTATTGCAAAAAGCACAGGAATTTGAAGTAGCCTATGATAACGGGTCTGTCGCGCTTTCCGTCGAAGAACGCAATTCCGAAGTTCGTTGTCTTGAAGGCAGTCCAGTGTCTCTAGCAGTACAACATCCAAGTTTTCTGGCGAAAAGCCTGTACCGTTATAATGTTACTTCCTACGCATTTATTGTTCAACAGAGAAACTCGTGTATGGCTAGTTGGAATAGGGTTGTTTGATGTCCCTTTGATCAGTAAATAGCTCTAGTGTAAACAGACCGACGTGCCCCATCCCAGCGCATTGGAAACTTTTAGAATGTAGTCAGCGCTGTGGTATGCTATTTCACCAAATACACTGTAGCAGAATGTCGAATTGTTCTTCCATTTTGGATTATGGCTGTACTCTGGCAAAATGGCAATTATTTACATGATTCATAACCACAATAGCTGAATAACTGTTAGGTACCCCTTGGCAGCTTGTTTTGGAGAGGGAAATGTTCCGTGCGTTACTTGGTTATTCATTTTGTCCAATGCTCCCGATGCTATTAATTTCACGTCCGTTTCAAGTTGGTATACCATATGTTTATTGAATGGAACATTTACTAATCTACACTAAGGGTGACGGTCAGACATTTACATTTACATTTAAGTCATTTAGCAGACGCTCTTATCCAGAGCGATTTACACAGACTTGTCTGAAAAGTTTTGAGATCCTTTGAAAGCCTAAGCTTATCAAAGCAAGCCGTTACTTTTTATAGATGCTAATCTATTTTAAGCAAGGGACGTCTAATAATCTAACTTCCTATTCCTGTTTATTGAAATAGACTAATTAATTTAGCATATAATACCTATATTAATGTAGTGCCAGAAGTGTCATTGCATATTGGCAACATTCCAAAGTGAAGGGCTGGGACAAATGTGTGTGGAGCGCTACATCTACACATTGATTGTTATACAGGTGCTTTGACATGATCTCGATTGCCTGTGTTTTGAATGGAAGAGAGCTGCATTTCGCACGTTTGAACTGTGACTCATCTGAGCTTCATAGGAGGCATGTAACTATGCATACAGCAGGCAAGCAAGCACATCTGTTTTATCCTCAGTCAAGCTACAGTTGGCCATGCTTTTCTTACAGTATATGTAATAATTAGGCTTAATGCCATTGGTATGTTGTGTTTAGTTATGCATCGGAGGATGATAGTTGTTTTGTTCAATGTAATGAAAGGTATTTTTGGTTTTTGCCCTAATGTGGTAGGCAAGCAAACTAACAGGCATATTTATTCAAATCTAATTTGAATACAACACAACTTTCTATATCCCCTTATGGGCAATTGGAGTAAGTTTTCTCACTCACATTTGTATCTAATTGATTGAGCCAGCCAAATATCTATTTTTGTAAAGGCTTCCATTTGCCTGGCACAATATTTTGAATTCCATGTAATAAAAATGTATAAATCCACTATTAGACAGGGCGTCCATGCTAGTTAACTACATCAGTAATCAGAGCTTTTTCTGATTATATGCATGTAAGTAGCCTTCCTACTAGTTTCTTGATTAGATCTGGGACACATAACACTGTCACAGCCTCTCAATGCCTTTACGTGTAATGCCTGGTGGTGGCAGCATTGTACATACCGCCACACAATGGCTCTCTTGAGATTCAGGATTTGGTCCGCAACCTCATCAAATAACTTTTTCCACCGCCATCCATATTAAAAAGCACAAACAGTCAAATATTTGTTAAACAAAGAATGATTTTCTAATGGAATGTAAATAACCATTTTGTTTACTTGCCAATCAGGGAGTACAAAACCAGCGGTGGAATTACAAATGCAAATTAAGTGAGACTTTAAAAAAAATGTAATGTACGTAATAGTTGTTGTTCTTCCAAAACATTCCCCACATTTATTCCGGATCCTAGCACTGTTATTGGTTTAAGGCGGTTCCATTCCCTGCTTGCATCAGTTAGTTATCCATGAAAAGTTAGACATACCACACGCCACTTTTGTAGAAGCCCACAGACATGTACTGAGTGATACACAGTAGACACAGATGGTTCAATGTCCAGTTTTGCAGTCAGTTCAAGCTGTCAAGACAAACACTATATCATCAAAATATGTTTCTTGAGGTGAAGCCTGAATGGTTATTCTCTTGCTTTGCTGGAAGTAGGGCTAAATTGTTAAATTAATATGATAGTTTGTGCCCTTGGCTGAGCTTTGTGTGTTTGGACACTGCACAAGGCCTGGCTGGAGTAAGTTTTCTGTAATGGACATTGTGTCTTGTGTGACCAATTTACCCAGGATATCCCCTGGCTCTCCCAGATGGATGATACCCCTGCGCTGTTTCTTCCGTCCATTCACTGCTATAAATATATTTTTGTCGAGCTGCAGACCTTTGGTACATGCTGCATAATGCACATTGTTCTTCTTGCTTGGACTCGGCCACACAGCCTTTCTGTGGTGTGTTGCTGTGCCTCTTTCAACAATCCAGTTTCAAATGATTTGTCTTGTCTTTTAAGACTGACTCCCAGCACACAGTATAACCAGTCAAATAGCTTGCTATAGAAACTGTAGAGTTACTGGTTCTTCATGTCGCCACATACAACCCAGACTGATGGAGCTTTGCTGGGACCAGTGGAGAATGAAATTAAAATCTGGAAAAGATGGAAGTGTTGCCCTAATAATGAACACACCGTCAATAATTAACTGGGATTATTAATGTCCACTATTGCATTTCAGTCATACACACCTAGCTAACCTGACACAAAGAAAGTCTTCCATGAAATTGCAACCCCCCCCCGAACCATTTTGCCTTCAAGCTACTCGGCTTTTGTGCTTTTTTTTTTAGCATCTTTCTGATACTTGCTAAAGGCCTAGTGATGAATTCCAGTCTGCCTCGCTGTATTTGTTGTGGCTGTGCACGGCAAACATTTCTAGCATTCTCCGACTCTGCATGCTCTGTTTTTTTCCCTCCCCAGTCCACCACCCACTCGGAACTAGCTGTGCTGATAATCCTGGTAGCTCGGTCAGGGCTTGACATTAACTTTTTTAATCACTTGTCCTTCTGATTTTATTATATATATTTTAAACTTTCCGAAAGCTGAAGTCACTTGTCCAAACAATAAAAAAGGTTTGTAAAACCATATTCCAAAAGGGTGACTGATTTTCTGTGCTTGCCCGTAGACTATGGGGGCGGCAGGGTAGCCTAGTGGTTAGAGTGTTGGGCTAGTAACCGGAAGGTTGAAAGTTCTAATCCCTGAGCTGACAAGGTACAAATCTGTCATTCTGCCCCTGAACAGGCAGTTAACCCACTGTTCCTTGGCTGTCATTGAAAATAAGAATTTGTTCTTAACTGACTTGCCTAGTTAAATAAAGGTAAAATAAAAAATACAACTGTAATTTCGCTCACATGCTATGGGAGGGATAAGAGGAATCATGACAAAATATGTTTAGCTGAGCCACATTTTTTTGAATGGCCTATTCCACTCTGGTGGAGCTCTGGCACAAAAGACAGGCCTAGGCTAAGACACTGTCTGTGTGTGCTGAAGCACGCAGAAGGAGAGTGAGACAGTCAACGAGCCTCATGTCTTGTGATGGGTAGTAAATCATCATGGGCTGCAGAGCCACTCTGCTCTCCTCAAAACTGGATAATTGTAAACTGGCAAGTTTGTCTCATCCTCCTCTCTTATTAGGCCTAGGCTACTATGTGTTGTAGGTACAGTTGAAGTTGGAAGCTTACATACACTTAGGTTGGAGTCATTAACTTGTTTTTCAACCACTCCACAAATTTCTTGTTAACAAACTATACTTTTGGCAAATCAGTTAGAACGTCTACTTTGTGCATGACACAAGTAATTCTTCCAACAATTGTTTACAGATTATTTCACTTATAATTCACTATCACAATTCCAATGGGTCAGAAGTTAACATACACTAAGTTGACTGTGCCTTTAAACAGCTTGGAAAATTCCAGAAAATTATGTCATGGCTTTAGAAGCTTCTGATAGGCTAATTGACATCATTTAAGTCAATCGGAGGTGTACCTGTGGATATATTTCAAGGCCTACCTTCAAACTCAGTGTCTCTTTGCTTGACATCATGGGAAAATCAACAGAAATCAGCCAAGACATCTGAAAAGAAATTGTAGACCTCCACAAGTCTGGTTCATCCTTGAGATCAATTTCCAAATGCCTGAAGGTACCACGTTCATCTGTAAAAACAATAGTACACAAGTATAAACACCATGGGACCACGCAGCCGTCATACTGCTCAGGAAGGAGACACATTCTGTCTCCTAGAGATGAACGTACAAAAAGTGCAAATCAATCCCAGAACAACAGCAAAGGACCTTGTGAAGATGCTGGAGGAAAGAGGTACAAAAGTATCTAGATCCACAGTAAAACGAGTCCTATATCGACAACCTGAAAGGCTGCTCAGCAAGGAAGAAGCCACTACTCCACAACCATCATAAAAAAGCCAGAATACGGTTTGCAACTGCACATGGGGACAAATATTGTACTTTTGTAGACATGTCTTCTGGTCTGATGAAACAAAAATATAACTGTTTGCCCATGATGACCATTGTTATGTTTGGAGGAAAAAGGGGGAGGCTTGCAAGCCGAAGAACACCATCCCAACCGTGAAGTACCTGGGTGGCAGCATCATGTTGTAGGGGTGCTTTGCTTTGCTGCATGAGGGACTGGTGCACTTCTCAAAATACATGGCATCATGATGTGGATATATTGAAGCAACATCTCAAGACATCAGTCAGGAAGTTAAAGCTTGGTCGCAAATGGGACTTCCAAATGGACAATGACCACAAGCATACTTCCAAAATTGTGGCATAATGGCTTAAGGACAACAAAGTCAAGGTATTAGAGTGGCCATCACAAAGCCCTGACTTCAATCCTATAGAAAATATGTGTGCAGAACTGAAAAAGCGTGTGCGAGCAAGGTGGCCTACAACCCTGACTCAGTTACACCAGCTCTGTCAGGAGGAATGGGCCAAAATTCACCCAACTTATTGTGGGAAGCTTGTGGAAGGCTACCAGAAACGTTTGATCCAAGTTAAACAATTTAAAGGCAATGCTACCAAATACTCATTGAGTACATGTAAACTTCTGACCCACTGGGAATGTGATGAAATAAATAAAATATTAAATAAATCAAATAACGGATACATTTAAAAAATCTCTCTACTATTATTCTGACATTTCACATTCTTACAATAAAGTGGTGATCTTAACTGACCTAAGACAGGGAATTACTAGGATTAATTGTCTGGAATTATGAGAAACTGAGTTTAAATGTGTTTGGCTAAGGTGTATGTAAACTTCCCACTTCAACTGTAGGTTGCACATTGCTAGATTAAGATGGAAATGGGCCTATGCGAACTATGCATCTTTTCCTAAGATTTCCTCAGATGTCTCCTAAATTTAAAAAATATATATATTTTTGACATTCGATTTTTCCATCTTGGTATAGGTTGCTCAATTTCACTTCTTGTCATTCAAAATAAATCTGTAATTGAGAATAGCATAGACTCTGAATTTCAATATTATTCCCATTTTTAAAAGCTTCAACTTGTGGACTTTTAAACACTTATTTTTTTGAGTAGTTTGGAAAATACTCAACTTTAATTTGTCTTTTAATGCTTTTATGATATTTCGCAATAGATTTTTATATTTTGCTATTGTTTTTTCTATCGCTTTTATTTTTACCTTAAGCCTCCCATGTTTTGGGTTATTAAAAAACACCTTAAACTTTTGATCGTGAAGTAGTCCATCAGGAGAACTCTAGCATGTATTAACTTGAAAGTGGCCTAATTGGCCAAGTCATATTCATATGAAATATAGAGAAACTATAACATTTAGGCTTCTATAACAATAAGTCACCGGAGTGTCTGCTACAAAAGTAGCTTTTGGCTATAGGCCCAGATCATTTGAGGGAGAGAACAAAAAATAATAATACTATTCTGACCAGAAGCATTTTCTATTTATTTAAAATAATTGTTTGCTTGAGTGGATGGTCAGGGGGCCGGAACATAATTACAAATAATTTGTAGACTTCAAATTGACCGCAAGAAGCCCAAACGGATTTAATATTTGACAAAAACATAATAATTTCAATCCTTGCTTACATTTGTATATGATCACGTGTCTCTATTATGCGTGAGGATACTTGAGAACAGATTTCCCAAATTAAAATGACTTGGAGCTGTTTTCCTGGTTGTTTTTAGTCTCTTTTTATGTCCAACAATGAAAATGTTAAATAACCATTTTATTTTATTTTGCTCAGAAAACTTGGGGGGCCAAATAAAACTACCCGTGAGCAGCCAGTTGGGGGAACCCTGAAGTATGCTATATCAAATAGGAATATAGACAATTTACTCAGTCAGCTATACACTGCCCTGCTTTGATATTGTGATTTGTGTCATTTTCTTTTCTTTTTACTTCTTACTATACTTTTTACTTATACATACATACATACATACATACATACATACATACATACATATTTTCCCCGGACAAGCCTTAATGTCGAGCCCTGTGGGTCGTGTTCATTAGGGCACACTGCTGAACAATAAAAACATGCCTGTTTTGGTTAAGTTCAGCTAGAGCTTTCTCGTTTAATTCTGTTTTCTTCAATTTTTGTGCCTAATGAACACTACCTGGCTAGAGGAGTCTATTTGCAGGACATTGCCCAGGAAGGCCTGGACCAGCCAGTGTTGTGGTTTAAAGTGCACAGGTATAGACAATATAATTACCCGTTAGAAGAGATGTTGAGCAAACAGGGCCCCCTCTAATTAAACTCCGCTCTTCTGGAGGCAGAGAGAGGGGGACACAGGGAAAGGCTGGATAACTCCTGAATCAGCCAGCACCGCCATACAGTGAGGGCAATAGGGAGACCAGGTGGTCCAGTCAGCATCTTGCGCTGTACACCACTGTCAGGTTTAACAAACCGCTGAGACTAAAAGAAGCTCTCTTATGATTACATATTCATTATTCCGATGGATAAAGGTGTTTACCGAATCTCGCTAGAGGCCTTTCTAGGTGACTGTGTCAGTCTAAGCACTCAGGAAAACAACTAATTAATTCACCAAGGACCACCCCTGCCCCACTTCCAAGCCAACAGCACAGGACTTCTACTATTACTAGGATGTTGTTACGTACTGTAGGCTGGGTATAGGCTGTCCTCAGGAGTGTGTGTTTTTGTGTTTAGTTTTTTTCCCTGCTTCCTTGCATGTTATTTTTCTGGAACCAGGTTACAGGAAGGGTGGCAGGTTAGTACACTGTTGCAGCTCTTCTTCTCTGTGTCCCTGCCTTGCATATATGAGAATATGACCACAGGCAAATCTCTCCATTACTGTCATCCTGCATCTGTGGCACTCTGTGGAGTCGTCATTATGGGTCATTAACAGTTTGGGGCCACGGTGTTCTTCTCAGTCATGTTCTTCTCCTCTGTGTTCCCCCTCCCCCTGCTCTAATTTGTGACCAAAAGTCATTGTTGCTCCTAAAGGAAGTTTGAGAAACAACCTCCCTTTCCGACCTTCCCGGCCCAGGAGTTTTCTGAAGGAAAGTAGGCCCACGTCTGCTTTAGCGTGGCCTTTCATAGAGCTGCAGTGAAAATGACAACATCAGGGAATGATTCGCAGTCTAGGGCATCATCATAGTTTCTCTACTACTGCGGAATCATTGGAGCCCCCTGAACCCTCCCCAGAACTTGTTTCTTGGATAAGTCATTTTTATTCCCCTGTAGTGATATTTTTAATAGTTGCAAAACCCTGATGCCCAGCACTAATCCCCATCATTTATTTCTGTCTCTGCTAAATGGGGAAGGTATGAATATTTGCTCAGAATGCAAGGATCATGTAGTGACAATTTATACTTTTTATTTATTTTTTATGATGTTTTAATTATTTCTCTTACTTTTCACTTACTCTGCGGGTATTTATTGCAAAGCAAGCAGAAGGGAATTTTAAAAAATACAAATAAATCTTTGTTAGTCATTTTAATTGGGGACGTTAAAAGGGGCAGCATTGCGTACCGGCTGGTCTTTAGCTCTGCAGCGTGATGAACTGTTTGGATGTTGACTGCTGAAATTTGCAGCTTAGCGTTGCTTTTCAAACTGAATTCCACCCCATTAGCAGAAGTTTGTCACATTCATCATCCCATTTGTCCTGGGTTCTCTCCATGTCTGAAAGACTTAATCAGCCATCTTGTCAATGGTAAAGAGACACCGATTAGAGTGAGACTGATGGAAAATTACAAGATGGAACTAAATAGCCAAGCTGTGTGCGGCCTTTATGGTTTACCCTAGATCTCCCAGCTTTTTTCTCTCAGACATTTTTTTGGAAAAATAAATAAAAATGCTGCTCCATATTAAGTTTGAAAATCTCCATTCCTTTTTGCCACAGAGCAGCCTTTTTGAAGTGTTTGACCTCTGTCCTAGTGTCAAACCCAAATCATATGACTTTAATAGCTCACAGCCTGGTCTCAAGGCCTTCGTCTTAAGCCAATTTAGGTTTACACTGTGTTGGGCTGAATGCCACGGCCCTGAGCAGGGTGAGACTGGCTCAAGGAGGAACATTTTAATGGTATTAATGGTCCCATCAGCATGTGGTCACATTGAAACTGTCAGCTCTCAGGGGCCCACTGGAAACACCAACAGGGGGAGAGAAAAAAAGCTGTGAAACCAAAAGCAGGCAAAGCCAGCTCTTGTAGTAGAAGCTTGTTGATGTCGCGTTAGACTGTTAGGTCTTTACTTGAGGTTTTAGCAATTTAAATAACCAGCTTTAATGCGTGTAACCCCCCCAACCTTTTTTTTTATTGAGCATGCAGCTGTGCCAGACCTCTGACTATATTAACACGAGGCGTTGTTAAACACAGTTTATTAGAATCCAGGACTAGACGTTCTCTGTTCTCGGTCTTAGCCGTCACCCTAATTAATTTTTCCACCAACCCTGCGACAGCAGCAAAATCTTCCCCAAATATAGATAATGAAAGGATTTAAAGAAGAAACGACTCCTATGAAAAGCAGTCAAAGCTCTGCTACTAGTTGTGATGCGTTTTACGGTTGATCTTAAAGTCGCACCAAGCCACTGGAGGGGCCCGCATGTCTTCAAGTGGTCGGAGAACTTCTACAAATCAGATTTAGAGGAGGCTTAAAAATCCTAGCACGATAGGGGAGAGGCGTTCTGCGAACAGAAGCCACAAGGGGAACATTGAGGTAAGAGCTTGCTGAATGTGCAAGTACAATCTTAGAGGGATTAATCGATATGAGGGTCACCGGCTCGCTGTATTAAATAATGTTGTCTTTCAGTCGCACACAAACCGTCCTAATCCTATAGCCGCCAGCCCTGTCTCAACACATGGTGGACAGATATTAAAACAGGCCAATATTAAATCCAGGCCAGCACAAAACAATAAGCCAAGAGAAAATGATACGGCTTAAGAATACACCCGGCAATCAGACAGACCTCTCTCCACAGGTCAGAGGAATTAAGGGGTCATCTAAATTATAATCTCCCAAAGGAGGGGGGGCTCCAACAACAACTTTTCAACCGTAGCCTCACTGAAGGATTGTGATGAATTAGCATTGTGTTTAAGATGCAGATTTAACATTTACTGGAACACGCTAAAATATGCACATATCACTTTAGATTTCTCAGCGGTATGTACTCTCCTCACTCCAAGTTGAGTGGATTCCACACAGTGTAGGAAGGCCTCTGGAAATTCTCTAAAATCTTGAAATGTGTTTTCAAAGGAGTGGAATGTAAATATTTTATTGGGGTATTATAATTCCATCTTTATCATAATTATCATAACAGCTGTCCTTGGAGCTTGTCCACGAGTGCTGCTGTGCTTTATTATAATATCTGTGTGAGTTAAAGTGAGGGAGATGAAACAGAAAGCCATTAAACACCACAGGCATTAATGGGGAGAAGTGGTTAGGGAATTGGATATGTGAACAGCAGCACGCTGCCCGAAGGGGACAGAACTGCTCTCTTTATCCCCGGGAAAGGTACTTAACCTATATTGCAACTGTAAATATTCATAAGTGGGTAATACGTAAAATGTGGAGTTAGACTCAATACATATCTAACATTAACTTTAAGGAAATGGAGTATGAAATTAAGTCACTAAAGTGACATCGATCTTGTGACTGTGGGTTTGGGGCCCATCTCCCTGCGTGTATTTATTTACATGCAGTGGAGATTTGGTGTTGTCGTTGGAGTAATTTCTGAGCCTGTTTATGAGTGTGGTGAGTTTTTGGGTCAGTGTCTGCCCTGCTCCTGTCCTCCACTTGTAGCTGTAAGTATTTCTGGAAATAATGAAGTGGTTACCCCGGGGTGACGGCAGCACCTCCTTTACCTCCCCATATTTCATCCAGGCTGATTGATGAGGTTCTATATGTATGTCATCCGTTTAGATGGGGGAGAAAGTGAGGGGCACATTTTTCAAGAACCATCCGAGTCCGACAAGCCCCCAGTGGGTTGTGCAATGTTAAGTGAGGTTAACAGAACGCTTAAAATTAGAGCAGTGTGAGCCTTATAGGGGCTAAACTAGTTATGAAGTTGGGCAAAGAGCACAACCAAAGCAGACCAGGTTTCTTGAAGAGATGGCATGTGTTTTCTGTTGCAAATGGGAAGGTAGGCTGTAACTTCCTATTGATTGATGGACACTCTATGGGTAATCTTCCTGAAAAGGGATCTTTACTTTTGCTTTAGTGTTTTTAGACACTTCACTTACTAATCAGGATTGGAGCAGTGCTCTAGCTGCAGACTTTAGCATAAATGCTTTTCCAAATATCCATATTGGTTCCAGCTGTACACCCTCAAGGAAAACAAAGAATGATGGATAGGAGAACTTATAGTGGGATACACAAAGTACCCTGTGGAAGGGTTTAAGATTCTGGATTTTCCCTTCTTAGACCCAACAAATTGATGGCAACCTAGTCCCAACAAAGCATTGGTCTTCCAGCAGATTTCCCCAATAGAAGTTTATACCTCCATGATAACCAACCCAGCTCCGGCACCAGTGCATTACCTCGCTGGTAGCTCCACGAGGTTCACTGAGAAAGCTCGGAAGCATGAAATAAGCCCCCCCCAAAACAAGATAAACGAGGCAAATCTCAAATGGCCAAAATCCAATTGAATCCAATTTGGCCAAATCCTTGCTGCTTGGTTTTCAGATCGGTCTAAAAACACACTGTGTGGCATTGCTTGGCTGATATACCAAAGTCTTGTTTTGTTTTCTTAATCTTCCTCAAGTTTTGCTTTCTAATCCCCCTAATCCTCACACTAAATAGAAAAACAAATCATCTATACCCAGACAGAAAAAACACAGCTTGTGAAAGTTTTTCTCTGGCCTTTTGTGCAGTAATATCAGAGGAGATGGATGCTCTCTGATGATTCACTAAGACCGACAACTGTTCATATTGTAGGTTGACTCTTTACTGCCAAACTGGGAGATTGGAGGCTGGCTGGCTGGCGGGGTAGCACAGCCTTGTACGCAGAAAGACAGACAGGGAGACAGAGGGGTCTTAGATGGTTATATGGACTGCTTTGCTATTGAGATTGGCAGATGGGAAGGCAGGCAGGCCAATAGACAGTCAGCGAGGGGAATAGGGTAGGAGGCAGAGACAGGCAGGCAGGGCTGGTGGCAGGAGACAGAACCATGGAGCCCCGGGCCTTTCCAGAGGCACTGCATTAACAGGGACAGAGCTGGTATGGGGGGGGGGTGGGTTCCATCTCAGAACTATTACTGCCAAGTCTGTGACACGTCAACTCATCTGGGGTGAGCTCTCCAGCATGGAGCCCCTCTCATGGATGTCTTGGTAGAGATGTGGTACTGTGCTTTCACAGGTGTCGTCTCACCTTTCAGTGTATTTGTCATCAGGGGGGGTTGCTGATTTGCAACCTGGCGTGTCAACAGCTAAATCTGTTCAGAGTTTAGAGCCAGCAGAGTTCTGCATTAACAACATTCTGTATCAGAGACAATGTCTTGTCTCTACTCCAGGGGTAGGTATGTTTCACTGGCTTGGTAATAAAGTGCATAAACTGGGTCATTGACCCCACCCACCCCACCATCCCCTTGCCTGAAGTGTTGACACCGCAGCCCCCAAAGAGAACCCAGCAGGCAGTGAACTCTCTCATCCTCACCCGATGCCCATCTAAACCCAGACAGCTCCCAACCCAGCCTTTCCAGACGGGGGGGCATGAGGGGGACAGATTGAGGATTTGTTGTTGCTAGCTTTTGCTAACTCACTAAAACCACTGCGACCTAATAAGCCCTCTCTCTCTCCTCTCTTCCCCACGACTCCTCTCTAACCATTTTACGGAGCTAAGTGCGCAGCAATCCAGAGGTGATTGGGCGTAATCCTTTAGCGTGGGGGAATATTGTGTGTGGAAGTGAGTGCTGCCGAGTGTTGAGATGCAGCAAGGCAAATAATGAAGGCATGTGTTTACCTATAATTCCCTTCACCCAGGGAGATGGATTAGTGCAAACGGAGAGCTTGTTGTCAGATTTCTTAAGTTGCCTTCAAGTATGAAGCCCCTCCACACACACACACACACACACACACACACACACACACACACACACTGGCCCCCGCGGAGGGTTTTAGTGTGCCGGGCCTGAATAGGGGGGTCTTTCATGCCTAATAGTCCAGAGACTGAGTTTTCGTCCCCCCGCCCCCCTGCCCCGGCAGCCATTATAGCCCTCTTTAGTCACCAGAGGAGAGGCAACATCAAACAGCAGGAATCGCCTCATACTGTATAAGCTCCCGAGCTCCGCCAAGCATTGCACACATATGCTACTTTTCAAATGGAACACCGGTGTTACACTAGTGTATACAACTCTTATGTTATACTAGGGACATTGCTTCCATAGCTATGACTGACAGTGAGGACTTGTGAATAGTGCTGTTACGGAGACGAGAGCCAGCTGCTCATAGCTGGTTGATGCATTGAATGAAAAGTGTTCCTATAAGCCCATGTTGCGCAACATTTCTATAGGCAATGCAATTGCGTGAGAGAAAAGTGTTTTGATGGCCTCTATTAAAAAGAGGATCCTATCAGCTTTCAATAGGCTAGGAGTACTATATTGATTTCTTAATATTAAAGACATTGCTTTGCTTTACAACCGGAGTAGCCTACCTGGCTGGCATGACAATGAACCGTGGGAAAAGCGCCCTCCATTTGCTATTCAAGTGCAAACGGATGTCTTTTCCCTGAGTAGCTAATGCTGGGCGATATGGCCAAAATATCATATCACGCTATTTTTCCTTTTTTAATTATAATTTTTTTTTTTTTACAGTATTTTATGTTTTGAATAACACAAGTTCTAAATTTGCTTTATGAGTAGTGCGTGACCCTCGGGTGGCAACACATGCATACTAACATAAGGATGACTCTGAATATGCTTTTCTGTTCTTCTGAAATAGTCTACATTTTCTTAATATCATAAAGTTTCTTTCGACCTGCCTAAAATAAATGATGGATTTATTGTGAGGATGTAGGCCAAAGTTAATGGATTTATTAGACATTTTCAAATGTAGATGTTTCAGAGGTATCAGTGGCTTTTAGGCTATGCGTGGAAGCCTGGAGATGCTAAATGTGTGTGTTAATTAAGTCAATTACCGTGAGACCAGCAGTTATTTGCATGACATTTACCGGCTGGCAAAATTTCAAGACAGCCACTGCCCCACTTGTGAAGAGCAGAATCAACAACCTCTGCATAATCAAAAGTTACTTTGTGAGAAGGTGTTAAAGTTCACAGCTGGCCATTGTTATGTAAATGCCATCTGAAAAGTACCTGTGGCCTGGCTTTGGCCCCAAATGAGAGATGGTTCGCTCGAGCCATGGCCCGGCGAGAAACGGGTGCCAGCCTGCGTATTTTTATTTATTTAACTCGGCATGTCAGTTAAGAACAAATTCTTATTTACAATGACGGCCTAGGAACAGTTGGTTAACGCCTTGTTCAGCGGTAGAACGCCAGAACGCCATAGTTCCTAAGGAACTATGCAGTATTTTTTTTTTACCTGTTATTTCTTTCATTGGTACCCCAGGTAATCTTAGGTTTCATTACATACAGTCGGGAGGAACTACTGAATATAAGAGCAACGTCAACTCACCATCATTACGACCAGGAATATGACTTTCCCAAAACGGATCCTGTATTTTGCCTTCCACCCAGGACAATGGATCGGATCCTAGCCGGCGACCCAAAACAACGACGCCGTAAAAGGGGCAAATGAAGCTGTCTTCTGGTCAGGCTCCGGAGACGGGCACATCGCGCACCACCCCCCAGCATACTACTCGCCAATGTCCAGTCTCTTGACAACAAGGTTGATGAAATCCGAGCAAGGGTAGCATTCCAGAGAGACGTCAGAGACTGTAACGTTCTTTGCTTCACCGAAACATGGCTCACTTGAGAGACTCTATCGGAGTCGGTGCAGCCAGCTGGTTTCTTCATGCATCGCGTCAACAGAAACGAGCATCTTTCTGGTAAGAAGAGGGGTGGGGGGGTATGCCTTATGATTAACGAGACGTGGTGTGATCATAACAACATACAGGAACTCAAGTCCTAATGTTCACCTGACTTAGAATTCCTCACAATCAAATGTCGACCGCATTATCTACCAAGGGAATTCTCTTCGATTATAATCACAGCTGTATATATTCCCCCCCAAGAAGACACATCGATGGCCCTGAACAAACTTTATTTGACTATGTAAACTGGAAACCACATATCCTGAGGCTGCATTCATTGTAGCTGGGGATTTTAACAAGGATAATCTGAAAACAAGACTCCCTAAATTCTATCAGCATATCGATTGCGCAACCAGGGCTGGTAAAACCCTGGATCATTGTTATTCTAACTTCTGCGACGCATATAAGGCCCTCCCCCGCCCTCCTTTCGGAAAAGCTGACCACGACTCCCATTTTGTTGCTTCCAGCCTACAGACGGAGACTAAAACAAGAAGCTCCCGCACCCAGGTCTGTTCAACTCTGGTCCGACCAATCAGATTCCACGTTCCAAGACTCCTTGGAACGCGTAGATTGCATCCAATAACAACATTGACGAATACGCTGATTCGGTGAGCGAGTTCATTAGAAAGTGCATCGGTGATGTTATACCCACAACAACAGCAACGATTAAAACATTCCCAAACCAGAAACCGTGGCTTGAACCACTGCTTTTAACCAGGGCAAGGTGACCGGAAACATGACCGACTACAAACAGTGTAGCTATTCCCTCCGCAAGGCAATCAAACAAGCTAAGCGTCAGAGACAAAGTAGAGTTGCAATTCAATGGCTCAGACACGAGGTATGTGGCAGGGTCTACAGTCAATCACGGATTACAAAAAGAAACCCAGCCCCGTCGCGGACCAGGATGTCTTGCTCCCAGACAGACAAAATAACTTTTCTGCTTGCTTTGAGGACAATATAGTGCCACTGACACGGCCTGCTACCAACTCTACGGACTCTCCTTCACTGCAGCCGACGTGAGTAAAACATTTAAACGTGTTAACCCTTGCCCAAACGGCATCTCCAGCCGCATCCTCAGAGCATGCGCAGACCAGCTGGCTGGTGTGTTTACGGACATATTCAATCAATCCCTATCCCAGTCTGCTGTTCCCACATGCTTCAAGAGGGCCACCATTGTTCCTGTTCCCAAGAAATCTAAGGTAACCGAGCTAAACGACTACTGCCCCGTAGCACTCACTTCCGTCATCATGAAGTGCTTTGAGAGACTTTGAGTCAAGGACCATATCACCTCCACCCTACCTGACACCCTAGACCCACTCCAATTTGCTTACCGCCCAAATAGGTCCACAGACGATGCAATCTCAACCACACTGCACACTGCCCTAACCCATCTGGACAAGAGGAATACCTATGTGAGAATGCTGTTCATCGACTACAGCTCAGCATTTAACACCATAGTACCCTCCAAACTCGTCATCAAGCTCGAGACCCTGGGTCTCGACCGCCGCCCTGTGCAACGGGGTACTGGACTTCCTGACGGGCCGCCCCCAGGTGGTGAGGGTAGGTAACAACATCTCCACCCCGCTGATCCTCAACACTGGGGCCCCACAAGGGTGCGTTCTGAGCCCTCTCCTGTACTCCCTGTTCACCCACGACTGCGTGGCCATGCACGCCTCCAACTCAATCAAGTTTGCGGATGACACTACAGTGGTAGGCTTGATTGCCAACAACGACGAGACGGCCTACAGGGAGGAGTTGAGGGCCCTCGGAGTGTGGTGTCAGGAAAATAACCTCACACTCAACATCAACAAAACAAAGGAGATGATTGTGGACTACAGGAAACAGCAGAGGGAGCCCTATCCACATCGACGGGACAGTAGTAGAGAGGGTAGTAAGTTTTAAGTTCCTCGGCGTACACATCACGGACAAACTGAATTGGTCCACCCACACAGTCCGTGTTGTGAAGAAGGCGCAGCAGTGCCTCCTCAACCTCAGGAGGCTGAAGAAATTTGTTTATATTGTAATGCAGTCATCTCGGTTTTCATTTCATTTGACGCATACTTTTATACATTGGCAATTTTGTATTTGTCGTCAACTTTGTTCTCAAGTTGGGCCTCTTGAGTGGCGCAGCGATCTAAGGCACTGCATTGCATTGGTACGGCTGGCTTCCGGGTTAAGCGAGCAGTGTGTCAAGAAGCAGTGCGTTTTGGCAGGGTCGTGTTTTGGAGGACGTACAGCTCTCGACCTTCGCCTCTCCCGAGTCGGTACGGGAGTTGCAGCGATTAACATTACATTTAAGTCATTTAGCAGACGCTCTTATCCAGAGCGACTTACAAATTGACAAGACTAACTACCAATTGAATATCACGAAAAAAGGGGTAAAAACAAAAATGTACAATTAGTTATCGGCGGTCACAGAGACAGAATACCACACACACACACACACACACACACACACACACACACACACACACACACACACACACACACACACACACACACACACACACACACACACATTCCACTGGAGGTAGCGGGCCTGCAGGTGGATGGAGGGGCACACAGGGTTATGGGGGAGTAAATGGTCCCAGGGAGATGTGGGGGGGTGGGGGTTGAGCTGGGTGGAATGTGTTGTACTGCTGTATCCTGGTGCGAGAGGGGTGGGGGTGAGAATGAGGTTTGAGGGGGCGGGGAGGTTGGAGCAGAGGGTGGTTGAAATGTTTGTCACATTCCGCCAGAGGCCCCTGAATAATTTATGGGGCAGATTGAGTGTGCAGTGCATTGATATGTGCCTGCGTGTGTTTATTATAAGTGTTAATATGTACTGGTTTGTCTGTTGACACATTTCCATTCAGGATTTACCTCAGTGTTTTACCCAAAAAGATCTAACTTTTCTGTTCCTATTGGGGCGGCAGGTAGCCTAGTGGTTAGAGTGTTGGGTCAGTAACCAAAAGGTTCAAATCAAATCAAAATAAAATAAAATTGTATTTGTCACATGGTTAGCAGATGTTAATGAGTGTGTAGCGAAATGCTTGTGCTTCTAGTTCCGACAATGCAGTAATAACCAACAAGTAATCTAACCTAACAAATCCACAACTACTACCTTATACACACACAAGTGTAAAGGAATAAAGAATATGTAAACAAAGATGTATGAATGAGTGATGGTACAGAACAGCATAGGCAAGATGCAGTAGATGGTATCGAGTACAGTATACACATGAGATGAGTTATGTAGGGTATGTAAACAGTGGCATAGTTTAAAGTGGCTTGTGATACATGTATTACATAAAGATTTACATTTACATTTAAGTCATTTAGCAGACGCTCTTATCCAGAGCGACTTACAAATTGGTGCATACACCTTATGACATCCAGTGGAACAGCCACTTTACAATAGTGCATCTAAATCTTTTTAGGGGGGATTACTTACCCTATCCTAGGTATTCCTTGAAGAGGTGGGGTTTCAGGTGTCTCCGGAAGGTGGTGATTGACTCCGCTGTCCTGGCGTCGTGAGGGAGTTTGTTCCACCATTGGGGGGCCAGAGCAGCGAACAGTTTTGACTGGGCTGAGCGGGAACTGTACTTCCTCAAGATGCAGTAGATGATATAGAGTACAGTATATACGTATACATATGAGATAAATAATGTAGGGTATGTAAACATTATATTAAGTAGCATTGTTTAAAGTGGCTAGTGATATATTTTACATCAATTTTCATTATTAAAGTGGCTGGAGTTGAGTCAGTGTGTTGGCAGCAGCCACTCAAAGTTAGTGGTGGCTGTTTAACCTGTTAAGTCGACCCTCTACTTTTTCGAACATTCTGTTAAAAATCGCGCAACATTTCAGCGCCCTGCTACTCAGGCCAGAAATATAGTATATGCATATGATTAGTATGTGTGGATAGAAAACACTCAGACCTTTATAAAACTGGTTAAATCACGGCTGTGACTATAACAGAACGTGCGTTTCATCGAAAAGTGCAGGAATATCTGATCACTGAAAATGGAAATAAATATCCATCCGCGACTTCAAGGAATTGTTCAAAGTGAATCGAATTAAATGAGGCCGAGGTTGCAGTGCCTACAGCTTCCACACGTTGTCTAGAGTCTTGTCATTTGATTCGCAATTGATTCTTGGTCTAACCGAATCAAGGGAATCGATTCCCTCCGGTCTCCGACCGGATGTTTTGGTCGAGCTCTCTCCAAGACGTTTTTTCGAAACAGACACCTATAGAATTGACATCGCCTCCTGATGAATTTTATTGCTTATTAACGTGTACTAATACCTAAAGTTGCATTACAAAAGTATTTCGAAGTGTTTTATGAAAGTTTATCGTCGACTTTTTGAATTTAAAAAAATGACATTACGTTATGAAACGCTATTTTTTTCCGTTTATCACACAGTCTTCATAGATCGATATCTAGGCTATATATGGACCGATTTAATCGGAAAAAAGACCCAATAGTGATTATGGGACATCTAGGAGTGCCAACAAAGAAGATGGTCAAAGGTAATGAATGTTTTATATTTTATTTGTGCGGTTTGTGTAGCGACGACTATGCTAATTCTTTTGTTTACGTCCCCTGCGGGTCTTTTGGGGTGTTACATGCTATCAGATAATAGCTTCTCATGCTTTCGCCGAAAAGCATTTTAAAAATCTGACTTGTTGCCTGGATTCACAACGAGTGTAGCTTTAATTCAATACCCTGCATGTGTATTTTAATGAACGTTTGAGTTTTAACTAATACTATTAGCATTTAGCGTAGCGCATTTGCATTTCCAGAGCTCTAGATGGGACGCCTGCGTGCCAGGTAGGACCAAGAGGTTAACAGTCTGATGACCTTGAGATAGAAGCTGTTTTTTAGTCTCTCGGTCCCAGCTTTGATGCACCTGTACTGACCTCGCCTTCTGGACGATAGCGGGGTGAACAGGCAGTGGCTCGGGTGGTTGTTGTCCTTGATGATCTTAATGGCCTTCCTGTGATATCGGGTGGTGTAGGTGTCCTGGATGGCAGGTAGTTTGCCCCCGGTGATGCGTTGTGCAGACCTCACTACCCTCTGGAGAGCCTTACGGTTGTGGGCGGAGCAGTTGCCGTACCAGGTGGTGATACAGCCCGACAGGATGCTCTCGATTGTGCATCTGTAGAAGTTTGTGAGTGCTTTTGGTGACAAGCCAAATTTATTCAGCCTCCTGAGGTTGAAGAGGCGCTGCTGCGCCTTCTTCACGATGCTGTCTGTGTGGGTGGACCAATTCAGTTTGTCTGTGATGTGTACGCCGAGGAACTTTAAAACTTACTACCCTCTCCACTACTGTTCCATCGATGTGGATAGGGGGGTGTTCCCTCTGCTTTTTCCTGAAGTCCACAACCATCTCCTTAGTTTTGTTGATGTGGAGTGTGGGGTTATTTTCCTGACACCACACTCCGAGGGCCCTCACCTCCTCCCTGTAGGCCGTCTCGTTGTTGTTGATAATCAAGCCTACCACTGTTGTGTCGTCCACAAACTTAGGGAGTCTTGTTTTCAGATTAGCCTTGTTAAAATCCCCAGCTACAATGAATGCAGCCTCAGGATATGTGGATTCCAGTTTGCAAAGAGTAAAATAAAGTTTGTTCAGAGCCATCGATGTGTCTGCTTGGGGGGGAATATATACGGCTGTGGTTATAATAAAAGAGAATTCCCTTGGTAGATAATGCGGTCGACATTTGATTGTGAGGAATTCTAAATCAGGTGAACAGAAGGACTTGAGTTCCTGTATGTTGTTGTGACCACACCACGTCTCGTTAACCATAAAGCATACGCCCCCGCCCCTCTTCTTACCAGAAAGATGTTTGTTTCTGTCGGCGCGATGTGTGGAGAAACCAGCTGGCTGCACCGACTCCGATAGCGTCTGTCAAGTGAGCCATGTTTCCGTGAAGCAAAGAACGTTACAGTCCCTGATGTCTCTCTGGAATGCTACCCTTGCTCGGATTTCATCAACCTTGTTGTCAAGAGACTGGACATTGGCGAGTAGTATGCTAGGGAGTGGCGCGCGATGTGCCCGTCTCCGGAGCCTGACCAGAAGACCGCTTCATTTGCCTCTTTTACGACGTCGTTGTTTTGGGTGGAAGGCAGAACACAGGATCTGCTCCGGGAAAGTCATATATTCTTGGTCGTACTGATGGTGAGTTGACGCTGCTCTTATATTCAGTAGTTCTTCTCGACTGTATGTAATGAAACCTAAGATGACCTGGGGTACCAATGTAAGAAATAACACGTAAAAAAACTGCATAGTTTCCTAGGAACGCGAAGCGAGGCGGCCATCTCTGTCGGCGCCGGAAGTAGGAATCGAGTTATGTTTTGCTACTTGTAGGCTACTGTCTGTAATTTGTTTCAATATATTTCATGTGTAGCCTAACGTGCGCAAATCTGTGATTTAGTGCATTTTTATTGGGTAAGCATTAGAATAAGCTCCTCCACATGTGCAGCCGTAGGTACTATTAATCTCTAGGAGCTGATCCGTTATCAGTATTGTAAAATATTTCTAGTGTTAAGGAAAGCTGTTGAGAAAGCTGATTTTGAGAGCAGCATTCCCTTTCTTTCGATCCTGTCAGTATCGACACATGCTCCAACGATACACTTGGCAACTGTTCTTTCTGCGTAATGTTTTGGGAAACACATGTTACATATTTGGTCGTTGTAGGAAAGATGCATTGTTAAAACACTTGTAAGACTAAATTCTATTGGGAAACTGGGCCCTGTTTGCTAAAATTCGAATAGTTTGGCTAATTTCAGTTTGTGACAAAACAACCAAACGAGTGTAGAGAATCATTGTACCATCTGAACCACTGAAATATATTTTCAATAACCAAAAGTATTGTATTTTCAGCTGTTTGAAGCTGGTGTACAAAACTGAAAGCAAAATGCTGCAAAACGTAGAGTAGAAATAGCGCACATAGAACATACTGCTTCTTAGACTTGCTTTCAAGTCACTTTTCTGTGCATTTGGTCGGGTTGCTCAAAAAGTTACATCCAGTATTTCAGCTTTAAAGCTCTTAGCAAGGTGCAAAGACCTAGACACTGATAGGCTCTCCTCTCCCCACCTGGCTCTTTCTTCCCGCTCTAGTAAAGGAGAGGAGGAATCAAAATCCTCTTTTTCTTCTCCTTTTGCCTTTCATTTCCCCTCCATCTAAATCCTGCTCTTAAGCTCCCGGGTGGTGGGGGGAAAAAGCCCAGGCGGCCTGCTCTCTCTTTCACCGGAATGTCATGAGACCTTAGAACCCCTCCCCCTTCTCACAGGGAGATGGGCATGTTTTCCCACAGACCTTAGAACCCCTCCCCCTTCTAACAGGGAGATGGGTGTGTTTTCCTACAGACCTTAGAACCCCTCCCCCTTCTCACAGGGAGATGGGCATGTTTTCCTACAGACCTTAGAACCCCTCCCCCTTCTAACAGGGAGATGGGTGTGTTTTCCTACAGACCTTATAACCCCTCCCCCTTCTCACAGGGAGATGGGCATGTTTTCCTACAGACCTTAGAACCCCTCCCCCTTCTCACAGGGAGATGGGCATGTTTTCCTACAGACCTTAGAACCCCTCCCCCTTCTCACAGGGAGATGGGTGTGTTTTCCTACAGACCTTAGAACCCCTCCCCCTTCTAACAGGGAGATGGGTGTGTTTTCCTACAGACCTTAGAACCCCTCCCCCTTCTCACAGGGAGATGGGCATGTTTTCCTACAGACCTTAGAACCCCTCCCCCTTCTCACAGGGAGATGGGTGTGTTTTCCTACAGACCTTAGAACCCCTCCCCCTTCTCACAGGGAGATGGGCGTGTTTTCCTACAGACCTTAGAACCCCTCCCCCTTCTCACAGGGAGATGGGCGTGTTTTCCTACAGACCTTAGAACCCCTTCCCCTTCTCACAAGGAGATGGGCGTGTTTTCCTACAGACCTTAGAACCCCTCCCCCTTCTCACAGGGAGATGGGCGTGTTTTCCTACAGATCTTAGAACCCCTCCCCCTTCTCACAAGGAGATGGGCGTGTTTTCCTACAGACCTTAGAACCCCTCCCCCTTCTCACAGGGAGATGGGCGTGTTTTCCTACAGACCTTAGAACCCCTCCCCCTTCTCACAGGGAGATGGGTGTGTTTTCCTACAGACCTTAGAACCCCTCCCCCTTCTCACAGGGAGATGGGCGTGTTTTCCTACAGACCTTAGAACCCCTCCCCCTTCTCACAGGGAGATGGGCGTGTTTTCCTACAGACCTTAGAACCCCTCCCCCTTCTCACAGGGAGATGGGCGTGTTTTCCTACAGACCTTAGAACCCCTTCCCCTTCTCACAAGGAGATGGGCGTGTTTTCCTACAGACCTTAGAACCCCTCCCCCTTCTCACAGGGAGATGGGTGTGTTTTCCTACAGACCTTAGGCTTGATGTGATCCCAGTGGCATTAGGACTATGGATGTTTCTTGATGTCTCACTTTTCCAGTGTAAACGTAGTAATCTTCCCACTCTCCTGACACTTTGTGGAATGTTGAGTATGAGGGAAAATAATCCTTGAAATACCACTTCAGAGAATTTGAAGTATTATATAATAAATGTTTATGGTGGTAGACAGACATTATATATGATTTTATAATCTTGTTGGGCATACAAGTAGATGGTGAGCAATTGGTAATCATGTCGTCCCTGAATCTGTGTATCCTGAAATAACCACTTGAAAAGCCACTGATATGCTGTCTGCGTCTCAGAAAATGCAATCACTTTGGTTAGTTTCCTTAACTTTTCCTCCATGTCTGTCTAGATGCAGGCAGCTGAACACTCCTTCTCCCACTCATCTCCCAACCACAGATAGCTTTCCTATTATATACTACACTGACTGTAGCTTTTAAAACAGATGCGCGAGTCTTCGGGGAGAATACGCTGACGCCTTAATGAAACTGTGCCACGACTAATTGCTGCCAGGGGGCCGGCGGGTACCCTGGGAGAGGCTGTCACCATGCCACATAGAGTGGCAGCAGACAATGGCACTGCCACTTCCTGAGTCCCCACACCCCGTCATCTCTAATTGTCCCCCTTTATGGAGCTCTGTGTGGGATGGCAGGGGCAGGTCGACGAGAGGCTGCCTAAGGCACAGGCCACGTTTTTTCACGGGGCCTGTGCCCGCTGTCGCCCGCGCCCCCAGCCCCGCCCTCTCCATCTCTGAGTCACAGTGGAAGACATTTTTGCAGGCCACCATGTCTTCCTGACACATAAATTGCCAAGGGGACGCGTGGCGTTGAGAGAATGACAGTATGGCACTTATGCTGCCCGCTGCACACAGAAGAAAGAAAGGGCTCTGACGAGAAGAGCAGTGTTTTGAGAGTTAATTTTGCCCTTCCGTTTGTGGGAATATAATAATGGACAGGTCTGTTATTTCTATCGCAGTATGAAGTGCTGCAACACTAGAAGATTATGAGGACTATTGAGGCCGGAAACTGGTGCTGTTCTGTTCTACCTATCTGCTGTGCGGTCATACAGGTGCCTCCCCCAGCGACTTTGACTTCAAAACCACTCCTCCCGCGCTCTTTCCTTCTATAGATCTTTAACCTTTCTTCCCTGGCACAAAGAGTACCAACCTTTTACCCCTCTCCGTCTCTTTCCTTTCCCCCTCTTTCTTTACCTCCCGTAAGACCCAGAGGTTGTCACAACACGGGCCTCCGTCGTCCGACAACATTGTTTACCCCCGGCCAACCCCGTTCCAACGATATTCACGATACCAGGCGTGTTCTCAGTGGATCCACGGGGGAGGAGACCTTTGGGCTGCGGTGCTGCCAGCCAGGGTAGAGGTCTTTAGTGCGTCTGTTCCCCCCCTCCCATTCCCTCTGCCTGCTGGAGGCTAGTGATGACCTTCTCCTAGCTGCTACAGCAGGGGAATATCACTGCTTTCTCCCCCTCCAAACAAAGCGGGAGATTGTAGACTCCACACCGCACCCCGGTCTTCATCAGGGGAGTCAGAGGTGTCAGCCATGACCTTTTCTGGACTGTGTGTGTGTGTGTGTGTGTGTGTGCACACATTCACGTAATGCTTTCCCACCTGGTGTGTGCCTGGCAGGGTCAGATGCCCTACATACACACACACACCTTTTGATCTTTAGAGCGGGGGCACTCAGATCCATCCTCTGGCGTCACAGTGGATATGTATTGACGCGCCACGCATGTGACACATTCAGTCAGCCAACATTCCCCCGTTGAGTGGTGTGAATATGTACATGACTATTGAAGCATAGCTTGTTAGACCCATTTTACAGCAGTCGCTGCTGCTGCGTGGCTAGACTAAAAGACTTTCCTCCTGTGGGAGGGGGGATATGTGTGTGTTCGTGTGAGACAGTGCCTGTGACATCTCTGAATGCTCTTGTCATAGTTTCCAGCCACACAGGAAGTAGCAGGGAGAGAGGACAGGTGCACCCGCTGATTGGCCCATCCTGCGTTCCCTGGTGAGATCAGTGTGATCTGGTTGAGGGCATGGCCAGGGCAGGGAGAGACACAGGAAGCCGGGCAAAAAGGAAACAATGTCAGGGCAAACCGCAACGGAGATCACATCAGCCCATGAGGTCACCGGGTGGGAGAGCAGAGGGGTTAACAATCACATTTGGTGTTCTGATTCCACTCCCAGACGTAACATTTCCCTATTGTTTTATATCTGCTATTCCATTTGATAGAATGACAACATTGACTATTCATAGAGGCGCAGTAAACTGTAAGACTAGTTCAACTTTTAAGGTTTTATTGGTGTCCGTCGCTACTGTCAGTCACCACTGTGCAATGCCTGCTGGGAGTTTGATGTTTTATATGTGCAATACCTCCTTACAACAGAAATATTGAAACCTCTTGTTTTATGTGACTGTACATTTTTCTGCTTTGTGACCTTAATTCGGTGAAGCACTGCTGAGAGCGAGAGACAGAAGGGGAAAAAAGCTTTCAAGGAAAGGCTGTGGGGAGATTTACTGACAATCTAGTGAGGCACTAAAACATGACACCCAAGTCCCACTGAATCTTATTTCATATCGATTAGGACCTGCCGCAGTCCTCAGCTGGTAAAATCCGGGATTTATGATGATTTAGTGCTGTGCTGCTGCTGCAGTTCAAGACTTTAGAGGAGCCAGGAGAGATTCTCTTCCTGTCTCTTGTTTTGTCTTTCTCACTCGAGTTCTTCTCCCCGTTCCCCCAGTGCTCTAGCAACCCCTGAGCATAGAAAAAAAGTGTCCATGTTTGGTAGCAAGATGGCTGAACGGCGAAGAGTGTAGTTTGACCAGTGAAGAATGTGCAGAGGAAACATTTAGAGAAACAACACTATTTCAAGAGGGGGAGAGCATGACTATTCCATTTTGTATGAACGTATTCATGAAATCCCTTTTAAAACCACAGCCTCCCTCCATCCCACGGCAAGATTTGCTGCAGACCATTAAACCAAAAGGGGCTTAACGCTGTCCAAGGCTCAGTTGTTTTAATTGAGTTTATTTTCTTTCACAAAAGGCTTTAAATAATGAATGAACGCAATGGAGTCAATTATGGAGCTTCGGCTTCATTTGTTTGTTGTATTGATTAACCCTCGCCAGGCCGCTAGTGTACTTGAAGCTGCAGGGACCTAGTGCTTGGTACGCGCAGGGAGGGGGTGGGAACATCTCCCCGTGGGAGGAGGTTCCCCAGGCGTTTATGACAAAGTAGGCCAATGAGTCAGATGGTCCCAGCAGACTGCTCTCTATAAACTGAATAGCGCTTTTTAATCCACCCACCGTTCTCCAATGAGAGGTGTGTGAGGTATGGGGAAAAAAACAATCACATCCGTCTCTATGTTGACTGGCCAGCTGTAATATAAAACATTTTTTTTGTATCTTTCTCTTTACTAACATTTCCATGCCATCATGTCTTCCCAAATCTTTGGAAACGTCAAGATCCCCCCCCCTCCCGGGGAATGGGTGTGTATTTAAAATATTTTTTAAATATAGTTCGCTATTCATGAGAAGACATTTTCCTTTGATCCTTCTGGGTGTGTAGCATAAAGCCCATTCACAAAGCAGGTCAGGATTAAACCCTCTAGATTTAGTCTGCTTCGCCCAAGTATTATCTCCTATCAACAGAGATGGGGGGGCAATTTTCAGAAACTCTCTTAATCTCGATATTCTTAAGAAGTCCAGGCCAGATTTAAAGTTTATCATAAATATTCTTAAAGGGGTGGTCCACCTTTCGTTTGGAGAGATTAAGTGAAAAACACATGGGAGGCCCCTCGCCTCCTTATCTCCCTTTAAGACAGGCTCAGAGGAGCCCCGCAACAATGGCCTGCCACACGGCCTGATCCTCTTACAGGAAAGAGCTGACATTACACTAACTCTAATTCTACCTCCCCAGTCCTGTAATTTATGTTGAATGGTGTCACATCCCTCCAATAGAGCTCCAGACACTTGTAGAATCAATGCCAAGGTGCATTGAAGCTGTCCTGGCTCGGGGTGGCCCACACTTTATGTTAGTGTTTTGCTTTATTTTGGCAATTTGTCAGTGAGTTCTTGGGTTTACTTTTAGAATATTGTGATTTTTATTTTATTTTTAAATTTGGAGTTGTGAAGAGTTAAAAACCAATGATACAGTTGAAGTCAGAAGTTTACATACACTATAATGGTTGGAATCATTAAAACTCGTTTTTCAACCACTCCACAAAATTTCTTGTTAACAAACTATAGTTTTGGCAAGTTGGTTACTGTGTGCATGACACAAGTAATTTTTCCAAAAATTGTTTACAGATAATGAGTTATAAGTGGAATCACAATTCCAGTGGGTCAGAAGTTTACATACACTAAGTTGATTGTGCCTTTTTAAACGGCTTGGAAAATTCCAGAAAATGATGTCATGGCTTTAGAAGCTTTTGATAGGCTAATTGACCTCATTTGAGTCAATTGGAGGTGTACCTGTGGATGTATTTCAAGGCCTACCTTCAAACTCAGTGCCTCTTTGCTTGACATCGTGGGGAAATCAAAAGCCACGACCTCAGAAAATAAATTGTAGACATCCACAGGTCTGGTTCATCTTTTGAAATGGCTCTCAAATGCCTGAAGGTACCACATTCATCTGTACAAACAATAGTATGCAAGTATAAACACCATGGGACCACGCAGCAGCCATACCGCTCAGGTAGGAGACGTATTCTGTCTCCTAGAGATGAACGTACTTTGGTAAGTCAATCCCAGAACAACAGCAAAGG
The DNA here is from genome assembly GCF_023373465.1 of Oncorhynchus keta. Lineage (NCBI taxonomy): Eukaryota > Metazoa > Chordata > Actinopteri > Salmoniformes > Salmonidae > Oncorhynchus > Oncorhynchus keta. Next base: position 22,045,868 of record NC_068424.1, on the reverse strand, counting down.
ACCTTGTGAAGATGCTGGATGAAACAAGTACAAAAGTATCTAGATCCACAGTAAAACGAGTCCTATATCGACATAACCTGAAATGCCGCTCAGCAAGGAAGAAGCCACTGCTCCAAAACTGCCATAAAACAGCCAGACTATGGTTTGCAACTGCACATGGGGACAAAGATTGTACTTTTTGGAGAAATGTCATCTGGTCTGATGAAACAAAAATATAACTGTTTGGCCATAATGACCATCGTTATGTTTGGAGGAAAAAGGGGGAGGCTTGCAAGCCAAAGAACACCATCCCAACCGTGAAGCACAGGGGTGGCAACATCATGTTGTGGGGGTGCTTTGCTGCAGGAGGGCCTGGTGCACTTCATAAAATAGATGGCATCATGAGGTAGGAATATTATGTGGATATATTGAAGCAACATCTCAAGACATCAGTCAGGAAGTTAAAGTGCGGTCACAAATGGGTCTTCCAAATGGGCAATGACCCCAAGCATACTTCCAAAGTTGTGGCAAAATGGCTTAAGGACAACAAAGTCAAGGTATTGGAGTGGCCATCACAAAGCCCTGACCTCAGTCCTCGAGAGAATTTGTGTGCAGAACTGAAAAAGCATATGCGAGCAAGGTGGCCTACAAACCTGACTCGGTTACACCAGCTCTGTCAGGAGGAATGGGCCAAAATTCACCCAACTTATTGTGGGAAGCTTGTGGAAGGCTACCCAGAGTGTTTGACCCAGGTTAAACAATTTAAAGGCAATGCTACCAAATGCTATTTGATTGTATGTAATCTTCTGACCCACTGGGAATGTGGTGAAATAAATACAAGATAAAAATTAATCATTCTATTATTATTCTGACATTGTTTAAATGAAGTGGTGATCCTAACTGACCTAAGACAGGGAATATTTACTAGGATTAAATGTCAGGAATTGTGAAAAACTGAGTTTAAATGTATTTGGTGACGGTGTATGCAAAATTCCGACTTCAACTGTGTGTATATCAACCCTGCATTGCTGATGCTATGTAATGGCTAATGAGAGGCTTTGAAGCCATGTGCCACCATTTTGGTACTCCCTAGAAGGAGCAGTCCGCCATATGGAATTCTACAGTATTTCAATAAACGGTTTCAAGGACCGAATTGCATTTATTTGTTGTAGTGGGGACAGTTACATTAGTACTCTTTAAAAATGTATATACTTATTTTTATTACCTGCATTAAAGTGTATAATACAATATACTTGACAAAAATGAATGTAGACATTAATACATGCATTTCTATAGCTTCCAAAATCTTTTTTATAGTGGAGAAGTGCCAAGATGACTGCAAAGAAAAAGCCATATCTCTGTCCAGTGTCTGTTCTTTTGCCCATCTTAATCTTTTATTTTTATTGGCCAGTCTGAGATGTGGCTTTTTCTTTGCAACTCTGCCTAGAAGGCCAGCATCCCGGGTTGCCTCTTCCCTGTTGACGTTGAGACTGGTGTTTTGAGGCTGCTATTTGAGGACTTGTGCGGCGTCTGTTTCTCAAACCAGACACTAATGTACTTGTCCTCTTGCTCAGTTGTGCACCAGGGCCTCCCACTCTTTCTATTATGGTTAGAGCCAGTTTGCGCTGTTCTGTGAAGGGAGTAGTACACAGCGTGGTACGAGTTCTTCAGTTTCTTGGTAATTTCTCACATGGAAAAGCCTTCATTTCTCAGAACAAGAATAGACTTGACGAGTTTCAGAAGAAAGGTCTTTGTTTCTGGCTATTTTGAGCCTGTAATCGAACCCACAAATGCTGATGCTCCAGATACTCAACTAGTCTAAAGAAGGCCAGTTTTATTGCTTCTTTAATCAGCACATCTGTTTTCAGCTGTGCTAACATAATTGCAAAAGGGTTTTCTAATGATCAATTAACCTTTTTAAAATGATCAACTTGGATTAGCCAACACAAGGTGCCATTGGAACACAGGAGTGATGGTTGCTGATTCTCCGCCGATGTAGATATTCCAGTAAAAGTCAGCCGTTTCCAGCTACAATAGGCATTTACAACATTAACTGTGTCTACACTGTTTCTGATCAATTTGATGTTATTTTAATGTACAAAAAAGTTGCTTTCTTTCAAAAAACAAGGACATTTCTAAGTGACCAAAACTTGTGTGTGTGTGTGTATATATATATTATATATATGGTTAAAACAGACGTACACACACTAATTGATTCATCCTACACATTCTGCCAACAATTTTTCTTTGTCAAGACAGGCGATTTAAACAAATCTGTCTAATAAACAGATGTAACATCTACCCTGGCATCTTCTCAACACCTTTCTGTGTCAGCACCACTGGTGCTTCTAAATCGTCAAACACAAAAAAGGCCCCAGTTAAGGAAAAAACGATATGGGACTCTGATGACCAAAAACACCCCAAACCAGGCTGGGGCCTGTCAGATGGAGGGATTCTGTTTCTCTGTGATGGTTCTGTCTCCAGGCAACAGCCAGGGCAGGGCAGGCATAAGGCCACCAATCCACCCTTCCTCTCTCCCTCCTTCTCCTGTTCTTTCAGCGATACTGTGCGATAAGCGCAGTAGAAGAGAGTGTGTGTGTGTGTGTGTGTGTGTGTGTGTGTGTGTGTGTGTGTGTGTGTGTGTGTGTGTGTGTGTGTGTGTGTGTGTGTGTGTGTGTGTGTGTGTGTGTGTGTGTGTGTGTGTGTGTGTGTGTGTGTGTGTGTGTGTGTGTAGGAGCGGAGCTGATGGGTGAGGACAGACCGCATGGCCCAGGGGTCTGTTGCCTAATGCGGGGTTGAGGAGGACCAGCAACCACGCCGCTGGTGTCTTCCCGAAGGTGCCACGTCTCGGCCCACACTGACCGATCAAGAGAGACAAGCGCCACATGGCGGCAGAAACACCTTGACCGGGGCGGTGCTCACTGCCATTTAACTGCATTCTCCCTCCTTTTAACGGCCTCCTCATCCATTGCTCTTTCTTACCCGCCGTCCCTCATCCGCCCAGGTCCTCCTGACAGGGTACATGAAGGGAGGTAGGACCGGTCTGCGGCCAGTTTTCATCATGGTACCAAAACGCAGCGAGCACCACTTAACTGCCCAAACTCAAAACCACCCATTTTCTGCTCTAATAAACGGCTTAGGACAAACATTGCATACATAAACATATGAGCATATGGCACTGCCAGACAGAATAAGATATTAAAGGTCCAAATATAGCTGTTTTTGTCTCCATATCAAATCATTTCTGGGTAACAATTAGGTACAATTAGGTACCTTACTGAGATTGTTTTAAATATAAATTGTAAAAATGAAACAAATAGCTTCTCAGCGAAGAACATGTTTTCAAGCAAGAATTTTGCTAAGACTGTCTGAGTGGGGAGGGGAAAACTGAATAAGGAGTTGTTATTGGCAGAGAGATTTGGAACTCTCTTATTGGTCTATTAACTAATTTAACATCTAGTGATGTCACCAGGCAGGCCAAAACTCTATCCCACCAAACAGTCTTTTACATTAAAAGTGCATTATAATTTCCACTATTTCACTATTATTTCAACCTCTGTGTGGAAATACAGTGCCATCAAAGTATTCACACCATTTGACTTTTCCACATTTTGTTGTTACAGCCTGAATTTAAAATTTGATTAAATTGAGATTGCTTGTCACTGGCCTACACACAATACCCAATAATGTCGGTGGAATTATGTATTTTTGACATTTTACAAATGAATTAAAAATGAAAAGCAGAAATGTCCTGAGTCAATGTATTCATCCCATTTGGTATGGCATGCCTAAATATGATCAGAAGTAAAAATGTGCTTAACAAGTCACATAAGTTATGGTTATGCATCATGTTATGGGTATGCTTGTAATCGTTAAGGACTGGGGAGTTTTTTAGGATAAAAAAGAAACAATGGCGCTAAGCACTGGCAAAAAAAATCCTAGAGGAAACCTGGTTCAGTCTGCTTTCCAACTGACACTGGGAGATGAATTCATCTTTTAAGCCAAATCTACACTGGAATTGCTTACCAAGAAGACAGGGACTGTTCCTGAGTAGCCAAGTTTTAAATATGCTTGATAATATATGGCAAAACCTGAGAAATCATCATCTAGCAATGATCAACAACCAATTTTACAGAGTTTGAAGAGTAAAAAAAAAAAGAAAGAATAATGGGCACATGTTGCACAATCCAGGTGTGGAAAGCTCTTAGACACTTATCCAGAAAGACTCACAGATGTAATCGCTGCCAAAGGAGCTTCTACAAAGTATTGGCTCAGGGGTGTGAATACTTATGTAAATGAGAGATTTCTGTATTTCATTTTCAATAAATGAAGGCACTGTATATAGAATGTTTACTTTACAGGTCACGAGGCTGACTTTGTTAGTGACATTATCATTTTTTTCTTAAATGCTTGAAGAAATAAATTATACGTCAGACCTACTGTGCATTCAGGAAGTATTCAGACCCCTTGACTTCTTCCGTTTTGTTACGTTACAGCCTTAATAATCTAAAATGGATTAAATATTTTTCCCCCTCACCAATCTACATACAATACCACATAATGACAAAGCGAAAAACAGGTTTTTAGAAATGTTTGCAAATGTATAAAAAAAATATATATATATATTTACATAAGTATTCAGACCCTTTGCTATGAGACTTGAAATTAAGCTCGGGTCCTGTTTTCATGAATCGTCCTTGAGATGTTTCTACAACTTGATTGGAATCCACCTGTGGTACATTCAATTGATTGCACATGATTTGGAAAGGCACACACCTGTCTATATTAGGTCCCACAGTTGACAGTGCGTGTCAGAGTAAAAACCAAGCCATGATGTCGAAGGAATTGTCCATTGCCTACAACCTTAAATGGAAGAAGTTTGGAACCACCAACACTCTAGAGCCGGCCGCCCGGCCAAACAGAGCAATCGGGGGGATAAGGGCCTTGGTCAGGGAGGTGACCAAGAAACTGATGGTCACTCTGACAGAGCTCCAGAGTTCCTCTGTGGAGATGGTTGTCCTTCTGGAAGGTTCTCCCATCTCTGCAGCACTCCACCAATTAGGCCTTTATGGTAGTGGCCAGATGGAAGCCACTCTTCAGTAAAAGGCACATGATCGCCTACTTGGCGAAAAGGCACCTAAAGGTCTCTCAGACCATGAGAAACAAGATTCTCTGGCACTATCCCTACAGTGAAGCTTAGTCGTGGCTGCATCATGCTATGGGGATGTTTTACAGCGACTGGGAGATTAGTCAGGATCGAGGGAAAGGTTAACGGAGCAACGTTTTGAGAGATCCTTGATGAAACTGCTCAGGACCTCAGATTGGGGTGAGGGTTCACCTTCCAACAGGACAACGACCCTAAGCACACTGCCAAGACCACGCAGGAGTGGCTTTGCGACCAAGTCTCTCAATGTCCTTGAGTGGCCCAGCTCATGCCTAGACTTGAACCCAATCGAACATATCTGGAGAGAGATGAAAATAGCTGTGCAGCGATACTCCCCATCCAACTTGACAAAGCTTGAGAGGATCTGCAGAGAAGAATGGGGGAAACTCCCCAAATACAGATGTGCCAAGCTTGTAGCATCATACCTAAGAAGAATCTAGGCTGTAATCGCTGCCGAAAGTGATTCAACAAAGTACTGAGTAAAGGGTCTGAATACTTGTGTAAATGTGATATTTCAGTTTAATTTTGTTTTATCAAAAAAATGTAAACCTGTTATTGCTTTGTCAAGGGGTCTGAATACTTTCTGAAATCACAGTCATGATTTAAAAAGCAGCATAAGACATTCTCAACTCTTACTAAGTTCTTTAGTATGAATTAGTCTTTGGGTGCTGTAGCCAAGTCTAAATTGTGGCCCATGGCAGGGCGTATACTCTGAATCTCCGTACTCTACACTGAGGGTCTCCTCAATGGCACAGAACACACTGTGAATCCCTCCTGTGAGGGAGATCACAGTCTGTCTGCGCCAGCCAGCCACCATCCAGCCACCAGCTCCACTGAGCACTCCCTCCCTAATCTCCTTCACACAAGTATCAGTGAAATGTCAACCGGCCTTCTGAGGCCTCCTGTCCTCCTTTCATCCCTCCCTCCCATCTCCCTGTCCCGTCTCATCATTGCCAACTAGAGCAGGGGAGCGCCTGCCAAACCCAGAGGAAAATGGAGAAAAGGGGAGGAAGAAGAGAAGGGACATGGAGTTTGGGCAAAATAGGTCATTTGCATATTATTCTAATACCAGTCAGAAATGACTGGGTTGGCATGAGAGCAGAATGAATCCAGTTCCTGGTAGCTAGCGAGCTTTCTCTCCCCAGTTGCCACATTCAGTTGCATGCCACTGTAATACATTATTCATAGTTGCCCGGAGGCAGTGAATCAGCCAGGCAAGAACTAACAAAATTAGCCACCAATTAGTGTGTATTTATGGTGATCATGTTTCTCCCCTTCAACTCATACCAAAGGAGGGGAAAAAGAAACTGCCAAGTGAACTTTGTCTTGTCTTTTCTCTCTTGCCCTTGAAAGCAAAAGGGATCAGAGAGATGGAGGAAGGGGGCTGGTTGGAAATGGTGTGTGTGTTGGGGGGGTTGCTCCATATCATAGCATGTCTTCCCTGTGTGTATTTGAGTGAAGTCTTCATCAGGCGTATCTGAGACTTTCCTCTCTTTATTTCTAAAGCTGTGATCATTCCTTGGTAAATAGGAGCCTAGTCTGTGTGGTGGAGGGGAGCTAGGAGAGAGTGGGGGTTGAAGACTCCTATCCCTCCAGGAAGACTCACACTGTCAGCTGACCTGGGCCCAGGTTTAGTGGACTTGGATGGGCTGTCCCAGGAGTCTGGCAATCTGGGGGTCACCAGTAACACACACACACACACACACACACACACACACACACACACACACACACACACACACACACACACACACACACACACACACACACACACACACACACAGAGACACACAGAGACAGATGCAACCCCCCACCCACTCACTTATACTGTAGTGCATAGACTCTGGACCGCTGTTGAAGTGGCTAATTTTAAGAGCTCAGACTACAGGTAGGGTTGTGGATAGATTGTGACACACACACGCACACACACAGCAAGCTGTGTTGAGACTCGGATCGGGGGGATAGAGTATCTTCCTGTGTGAGTTGGGCTGGGTGGAGTTCTGGCCCTATTTCCTGAGCCTCGTCCACAATCAATGTTCCATTTCTAGAAATCAATGTGGAGGGTGGCTGGGCCGTGGGCTAGGAGAGAGGAGTGGGTGGGGGAGGGCTGTTCCAACTTCCAGTAGTGGGAGTGGATCAGACTAGTTTTCAGTCCACATTCATTACACAGTGAAACATGAACCCCCTGCCTGAATACTCTACCTCTCAGCTGTGTCGGCTGGCAGGGACACGAGTCTGGTGAAAGCTGTGGAGAAAAAAAATTAAAGGGCGGAGAGAGTTGGGTATGTGGGCAGTCCTATGTGTGTGTCACAATACACAGACGGGACTATAAAAAGCTCTGCATGAAATGGTTTGAATAACTCACCCTCCCCTACTACCATTTCACTCTCTACTGATAACGCCTTTTTGTGCTGAAAAAATAGTGAATGCATCCACTGGCCTGAAGAGAAACTGAGAGTGGCAGCCAAGTCTCACTCGTCTTGACTTCCTGACTGATTGTGTGACTGGGGTACAGAGTGTGGCTTTGTGCAGGGGAGAGCGAGAGGACATGAGGGAGAAAGAGAGAGGGGGGGCAGGAGGGGAAGAGGAACGAGAGGGGGTAGGGACAGGAGTGACCAGCTGACGAACTGTCACATTGGGGGAAGAGAGGAAGGCTGAGATGAAGGGCTGAGGCATACTATGGCTCTGGAGACTGGCCATGTCAGCCAATACTGATGTGCGTCTGCTGCTTTCAATGCAGAGCCTCCTCCTTTCTCATAACATGGGGCTGTAGGTCAGGGACTGAGGCATTTCCACTAAGTGAATTTGACTTTTCTGTCTTCCCTCCTCACTCTTACCTCCACTCATTGTCAGTGAGGCTTTCTGACAGACACCAGCTAAATGCCAGGGAAAAGTCTGAAGGCTTGGCAAACGTCTGACTGTCTGTCCATCTCCTTCTGAAAGTGACTGTAAGAGCATGTGGCTGTCCGTCACTTCTGCCCCCTCGTTCACTGTCACTTCTGCCCCCTCATTCACTGTCACTTCCAATCCACTCTCCCCGCTTCCTGCAGCTCTCCCTCCCTCCTGCTCTCTCTCTCTCTCTCTGTCTCGCTCGCTTGCTCTCTCTCTCTCTCGCCTCGCAGCCAACTCCCCCAAGACTCGCTCACAGCCGGTGGGCACGCGTGTCATGGGGCCATTGCCATGTCAAAGTCAATCAGCTGTCAGCGCTGGTCGACACTCGGCTAGCGCCGCGCCTACATGACCTCGGCTAATTACAAAAAGGGCCTCTTGTTGTTGATGCCTGCTCCTCCAGAAATAATGCAATTATGTCTCACTGGTGCTATGCTTATGGAGATGAGTTAGTGGAGGTGGTAAGCACCCTCTTGGGCTCATGAGCCGCTCCTCCGCTGGAAAAAATGCTTTCCGACATGAGGCGGGTGATCTCATGCCGTAGAAATGAGCTAATAGTGATTGGAGCGGTCCACTGTAATTGGTCACTGTGTAGCAATACACTTGGAGTGTCAACAAATCAAGAGAGGGAATAAATGGGCAAGGGAGAGAAGATATCGAGGTTGAGCTAGCACGTAATGACCCTGTTGTGGAGTGAGTCTGTGCTGTGTACATATCTGTATATGCCTGTTTTGGTTTGCTTCAGGAAACACTGTTTTCCTTCCGTTGCTTGTTGTGCCTCCAGGGTCTAGACGACCTGCGACGAAGAGATTGTCTTGTAAAGGGAATATTGTAATAATGAAGATTGAAGTAAATACCCAGATTTATAGTTTATGGGTTGCAGATAAATGGCTTTTTTTTACAGAGCGACCTCCTGTGCCTCTAAACAGGCTGGCGCCACAGATGGGCCCACAAATGAAAACACAAATCTTCAAGTCAAATTGATGCTTTTCCTTAAAGATCATCGGGATTAGGGTACATTTAATCCTGAGTCGATGACTTCTGCCGGAGCCTTGTTTAATCAGGAAACATGCCTCGTACATATTCATCTCCTGGCTCGCTTCCTTGTCAGATGTTTTTAAGTGTCCCCCGTACTCCCCGCTGTGAATATCTTCAATTGATTATTTCCGCTTCATAGGCTACCCAGGTCTACTGTCTGGGAATGCACTTTTGGATTCTTCAAGTAATAGCATTGGCTCTTTGTCCTGTTTACAATGATTTACAGTTGATATCACATCTTCATAATTTGTCTGTAGGTTTTATTGACCTTTTGCTTCCCAGCAGTAGCGTATGATTTAGTGACCCATCAGTGTTTTTTCTTTTTACATTTTTGTTTTGTAATTCAATATTCGTTTTTATTGAGGTTGTTAATGCATCATAAATTATAGACCGATATTGTACAAATCCTTAGCCCCAACACAGCTTGACTCATCAGTATTTTATTATGAAACTGTTTTATTTTGTGTTAATAAGCGTTGGACTTTTGCTGGCTCCCTCCCTGTCTGGTTTGGTTGATAAACACTCCTGACGTGGCCCCTTTTTGTCAAGCCCACAGATTTCCGCTCCTCCCTTTCCTCTCTCCCTTCATTCCCGCTCTTCCCCAGCCCAGTATCACCAGGAAACAGAAAGCAGGCATGGAAAGGAGGGATGCAGAAGGAGGGGAGGTTTCAGTCCCTAAGGGAACATCAGGAATAAAGACCAGAAATGACCTAATGACTAGCATGCATGTTTGGGGAGGCGATCTGAGGAAAGCGGTTCAAGGAAGCTAGTGTTACGCTGCAGCAGGGCCCCATCTGGTTATCTGCACAGTGAGAGGCCCCTGTGGTGTTCAGTTGACTCTGGGATGCCTTAATGATGTCTGTGTGAATAGGGAGACTTGTGTGTGTGTATACTAGTGTGTGAAGAGTTCTCTGAAGGGTTTCAAATTCCAGAAACTTTTACAAAGTTCCCAGGTTTTTTTCAGGGGGATGAAATCCACCAGGGGAAGAGAATCCACCAATCCTCCAACTGGGGTTTAGGAAAACATGTTGGGAACATTTCTGGCATTTTGCAGCCCTAGTTGTGTAATAGTTATCAGTAAGTGTATGTGTCAGTTTGTGTGAAATCCAAGGGAGAAATCTTTGCCTCCTGACACTTGTAGCAGCCGGCCCAGATCCAGAGGAGGAGGGCGTGTGTGGTTTGGTTGAGACATTTGTGGGAGTGTGGGTAGAGATCTGGATGTTCCTCTAGCTGCATAGCCCCAGTCTATCAGTGCTTAACCAACTGTGGGAGACACGAAACAGAAACACATTTCGTATCCCTCCCCTGGTCCAATGGGTGTGTAAACACTTCATCAATCTGAAACCACGGAAACCAGAGAAAACAACTGAATTGGAAAGCCTTGATGCACCATGCTTATGATGAGACCTTGTTTTCTCTTCCAGACAGACTATTTGAAGATCTTTATGGAAATCTACACAGAGATGTTCTCTCTCTTTGTGCGTGTCTCCTTTAATCTCAGAAAGCCATGGTGATGTAGGCCTGGATGACTCAACGGAACAGTGGCTCCTTTGTGTGGCCCGACACTTTACATTTTTTATTTATTGCTAAGCATCTGTACAGATCCTACCTCCTAGATGCCTTAAATTAAAACAATGCAGCATCTTCAGCGCATCCGAGGGAACAAGAGGAGAATAAAGTGCATGGTAACGCAACAAAGAACCTTTTGTCCATTGACATTTAAGAGAGTCTGACTGGTAGGCTTCTTTACGAGACAGAAAATACCCCTCTATTTAGATTTTCTACCTTTTCATGTTATTGACACAGTTGAATGTACAGGGCTAGAATCCTTGTATATCTTGTGACTGCGGTTTCTTTCACTGGTTAAGCTACAGGTCTATCGTGACACGAAGACAGCTTTATCATTTGATTCAGCATTTCATCAAAGTTTTAGCGAGTCCGTAATGTTATTTTTAGGGTTTTGTGTTACATAGTCTTCCTTGGTTAGGAAAGCAAAACATGTTTTTGAAATTTGCATCCTGCAGCACAAACTCAAAGTTCTGGGACACTGTAAAGTCCATGGAGAATAAGAGCACCTCCTCCCAGCTGCCCACTGCTCTGAGGCTAGGAAACACTGTCACCCACCGATAAATCCACAATAATTGAGAATTTCAATGGCATTTTTCTACGGCTGGCCTTGCTTTCCACTTGGCCACCCCTACCCTGGTCACCACCCCTGCACCCCCCACAGCAACTTGCCCAAGCCTCCCTCATTTCTCCTTCACCCAAATCCAGATAGCTGATGTTCTGAAAGAGCTGCAAAATCTGGACCCCTACAAATCAGCCGGGCTAGACAATCTGCACCCTCTTTGTAAAATTATTAGCCGAAATTGTTGCAACCCCTATTACTAGTCTGTTCAACCTCTTTCGTATAGTCTGAGATCCCCAAAGATTTGAAAGCTGCCGCGGTCATCCCCTTCTTCAAAGGGGGAGACACTCCAGACCCCAACTGCTACAGACTTATATCTATTCTAACCTGCCTTTCTAAGGTTTTCGAAAGCCAAGTTAACAAACAGATCACCGAACATTTCGAATCCCACCGTACCTTCTCCGCTATGCAATCTGGTTTCCGAGCTGGTCATGGGTGGACCTCCGCCACGCTCAAGGTCCTTAATGATATCATAACCGCCATCAATAAGAGACAATACTGTGTAGCTGTATTCATCAACCTGGCCAAGGTCAATCACCACATTCTTATTGGCAGACTCAACAGCCTTGGTTTCTCAAATGACTGCCTCGCCTGGTTCACCAACTGCTTCTCTGATAGAGTTCAGTTTGTCAAATCGGAGGGCCTGTTGTCCGGACCTCTGGCAGTCTCTATGGGGGTTCCACGGGGTTCAATTCTCGGGCGGACTCTCTTCTCTGTACACATCAATGATGTCGCTCTTGCTGCTGGTGAATCTCTGATCCACCTCTATGCAGACGACACCATTCTGTATACTTCTGGCCCTTCTTTGGACACTGTGCTAACCAACCTCCAGACAAGCTTCAATGCCATACAACCCTCCTTCCGTGGCCTCCAACTGTTCTTAAATGCAAGTAAAACAAAATGCATGCACTTCAACCGATCGCTGCCCGCACCTGCCCACCTGTCCAGCATCACTACTCTGGAATGTTCTGACTTATAATATGTGGACAACTACAAATACCTAGGTGTCTGGTTAGACTGTAAAATGAAATCTAGAATTGGCTTCCTATTTCACAACAAAGCATGCTTCACTCATGCTGCTCACAGATCACTGCACCTGTACATAGCCCATCTGTAAATAGCCCATCCAACTACCTCATCCCCAAACTGTTATTTATTTTTCTGCTCCTTTGCACCCCAGTATCTCTACTTGCACATTCATATTTTGCACATATCACTCCAGTGTTTTAATTGCTACATTGTAATTATTTCGCCACTATGGCCTATTTATTGCCTACCTCCCTTATCTTACCTCATTTGCACACACTGTATATATATACTTTTTCTTTATTGTGTTATTGACTGTGTTTGTTTATTCCATATGTAACTCTGTTTGTCGCACTGCTTTGATTTTTCTTGGCCAGGTCACAGTTGTAAATGAGAACTTGTTCTCAACTAGCCTACCTGGTTAAATAAAGGTTAAATAAAAAATAGTTTTGTCCCTCATCATCGGTCGGTAGCCCAGTGGTTAGTGTTGGGCCAGTAACACATCTACTTGAGTTAATTAGTTACATTGCAGAGAGCTTGGTTTATTAGCTTTTACCCTCACATACTAAATCCAAGTTATTCTCATCACTGAGGGAGGAATTTCCTTCGGAACAATCTAAGCTAATTGAAATCGCAACCGTAGAATCCCATTTAACACCCAGGTCTGAATGGTGACTTTGGTTTATGAGCTAGCTGTTAATTGACGAGTGTTGAGACAATATGGCAGAAGCTGTCATTAGTTTGGCCAGGGGACCGGGGAAATGGAGGGAAAGTGATGCTTCCCACCCAGACAGACAGCCTGCTGTGCATCGTCTCCCCCCAGCCCTTCCAGTAATCACCCAGGCATGCCATTGCCAAAAGCCCAAAGGCAGCCTCCCGCCAGGGGCCCCCACCCGGCACGATTTATGGGGCCAGCATTTGTAGGGGCCGAACTCCCACAGGGCTGGATAACCCTCAGGAATCCCCAGGCCGTCGGCTACAATTGGAGCCGGGACACTCAGGAAGGGGGACTGGGGTGTCTGTTGGGGTTGGACAGTGTACGTCAGACCAACTGTAGACTGGCTTTAGGACTCTTGCCTGGGGTTAGGGCACGGAAGGGCACCGTGTGTGTGTGTGTGTGTGTGTGTGTGTGTGACAGCTGGAGTGACTTCAGAGAGATTGGAAGAACAAAGAAAGGCTGATTGAAGAGACTGCTCTGAGACAGTGGGAGACTGTTTTAATGGGCCTCTGGCCCTCTGCACATATAAATGATTGCATAGCTTATGCTAATGTTAGATTATTTGATGGGTATTAAAATGGTTATTCACGGTCTCTGGTTATGAACAAAGAGAAGAATGTTATGTTAATGCATATCTTGATGTAGAAAACAGGCCTACTCTTTAAGTTGTGAAGCAGCACAGCAGAGTCAAGACTGATCGTTCTTCAAGTTACTCATACCTACTGACCTTACAGCTGTATCCCAAATACATGGTCACAATGCAACATTAGCCCGTGTTAAGTTTTGTGTAAATGTTTATAGTTACTGTGTGTGTGTGCCTTGTAGAGTGACTCCGGAATGTTCTGGCGTCCTTCCCCCATGGCTCGGATAGCAGACATAAACTGTGCGTGACCTACTCCCTGCTGTGCAACCCTACTTGTAACCCTGACCCCCACACAAGTGTTAAACTGCAACCCTACAGAATGCATTAGTTATTCCCCATATAGACTAAGATGATTGTGGACTACAGAAAAAACAGGACCGAGCAGATCCCCATTTTCATCGACGGGGCTGCAGTGGAGCAGGTTGAGAGCTTCAAGTTCCTTGGTGTCCACATCACAAACAAACTAACATGGTCCATGCACACCAAGACAGTTGTGAAGAGGGCACGACAATACCTATTCCCCTCAGGAGACTGAAAAGATTTGGCATGGGTCCTCAGATCCTCAAAAGGTTCTACAGCTGCACCATCGAGAGCATCACTGCCTGGTATGGCAACTGGTCGGCCACCGACCAAAAGTCGAAAGTCGAACGGCCCGGTACATCACTGGGCCGAGCTTCCTGCCATCTAGGACCTCGATACCAGGCGGTGTCAGAGGAAGGCCCTAAAAATTGTCAGACTCCAACCACCCTAGTCATAGACTGTTCTCCCTGCTACCGCACAGCAAGCGGTACTGGAGCGCCAAGTCTAGGTCCGAGAGGCCTAACTCTACCTACATGTACATATTACCTCAACTAACCGGTGCCCCCGCACATTGACTCTGTACTGGTACCCCACTGTATATAGTCTCGCTATTGTTATTTTACTGCTGCTCTTTAATTACTTGTTTCTTATTTCTTATTCTCAACTGTATTTTTAAAAAAAACTGCATTGTTGGTTAGGGGCTCGTAAGTAAGCATTTCACTGTAATGCCTGTTGTTTTCGGTGCATATGACTAACATTTGTTTTGACGAAACCATCTTTCAAAGCCACAAAATTGCTCCTATTACTTTATTCACATCATAAACCTGTATTACCGTAAATTCAGTATTATACAATTCCCATTAATAACAGGTGCGATGATGATGATGATGATGATGATAATAAACACTGGCAAAGCCTCGCGTATTCTATTTGGCGCTTTGTAATGGTTTAATGAAGATGAATCTGTGTATGAGACCAGTATGAAAACAATGCGGTGTACATCAAACCAATCTGTGTAAAATATACTATATGTAAGACCAACATGACTCTCCTGAAAAGGATTACTCACTAGAATGAGTTGTGTTGGTATTTTCATCGGGATAAAAAACGCTATGACTGTCTCGGCCTGACTGACATTTAACTTCACCAATCTATCAATTTACAAGACGACTCTCGAAGCCATAATGATATTTCTACCGAAAGCTGCTTTTCCCTTCATAAATCCGTCTATATAATCCCCCTGGATAGGCAAGATGTTGCCCTGAGCTTTAGCTCTCTGATTGAGCGCAGGGAGAATCTATTAACATGCAGAAGTGGGTAAAACTAGTCTGCTACTCACCGTTGTCTTTTAAGAATAAAGGACGGTTTGTTAGCACATCACTCGGTCTCATCAGAGGAAAATGGGTCGACTCTGAAGGAGTTAGCCATCTCCCAGATAACAAGCAATTCCTATTTAAATTGGCTTAGAGTAGAACACAGCACTCCTAGCAACAGCTTTACACGCTAAATGAGTCTTGAGGTGTAAATTGGCGAGCAGATGCGCTGTTCTGTTTGCATTATGTCATCTGTGCTATGTGGATGTGCAGCGTATGAATTCTCCCCCCCCACACTGTTTTTCTTCCAAACTTCCAACATGGCAATTAATTAATGCCACCAATGACTCGAGCTCAGGTTTGACAGATTCCTCAAGCTGCAGAGCGGGCTGCCTAGGTGACAGATATTGCCAATTCAACACACAGCTAGGATTATGACGGATATGAGGGATTTACACTATTTACTGCTACAGCTGATGTCGCTAAACCCCAGAAACTGTTTATGTACTGTATGTATGGGTGGCTTTTTCCTTTTTGTGTGCATTGCTTTCCTGCTCATTCATGTGAATGGAGAGGGGAAGGGAGGGAGAGAAAAAGCCTGACCACACCCAGGCGATCTGCCAGTGCTTTAATGGAGTCCATGTTTGGGAGGCAGCTACAGGGCCAGGACTGTGTGCAGATCTCTACACACAGAGGACAGGCCCAGCCAAGCCTCATGGACCCTGACCAAGAGGAGCTGTTTTGGCCGTGGCGCTCCGATCTGACTAGAACCCCAGAAATATTTCACCTCCGACTCTCTCTGACCACAGCTGTCCATGCATCCAACTAAAAGTATCTCTTGATCTTCTCCCTTCTAATTTTGACTTGGTGAATATGAATTAGGCCTTTGAAGGTTGCCATGTGAAAACATTGGTAGAAAATGGAGGTTAGTGTGTGTGTGTGTGTGTGTGTGGTATGGCCAAAATGCCTCTGGCCATTCATATCATGCCTCTCTTATACTATTGGTCTCACTACATGGAGGGTTCCCTGGGCTCGTCTTAGTATTGACTGATTTTTATTTTTTGTCATTTTTATTTATTTTTTACTTTCTAAATCTGACTGTGTGAAAGACCCCCAGTGAAATCTCAGAGGCCTCCTAAGAAAATGTTGAGTACATTCCTGTCTTTTTTCAGTGTTCAATGAGAAAATGTGCTGTGTCAAACTGAACCCAGGTTTTTTCCATTTGCATGTTATGACAGTAGTCAAATTGGCCCAAAGTACTATCTGGCTCAACAGCAGGTCTCCATATGTACTCAACCTTGAAGTATTCTCAGTCTCTTACATGAAATGTTTTCTCTCCGAACCCAACAACAAAGCCCTTTTTTAATGTTGTTTACGTCCCTGATTGGGAGATCAAACACAATTCTTCCCTTCTGGAGAGGCATATTCCTGGGAGTAATTGTTGGCAAGATAACCTCCAGGTTTGGACAAATTAGGCCTCTGGAACCTGCGGCGAGGCAGATGGAGCCATGTCTTAATGTGGCTTCAGTGAGAGGCTCTCTCTCTCTGGTTTGCTTGATACTAGGTTGTTGACTAAAAAAGCCTCGTTTGGCCTGCCGGAGCTGGCGAGGGTCTGCTGCTGAGTTTTCTGTAAAACAGGAAGCTGAAGAGTGGAGTCAGTGAGGTGCTGTCCCCCCCCCTCCATCTACATCACACAGTGAGGCTCTCCTTTCATTCAGAATGGTGTGACCCTGTCTGGCCGCCCGCAGGCTAATCGAATGGTAACGGGTCTAGGAATAAATCATCTTTCAAGCCTCTGCGATATTGAGCCGTGGTGGCGTAGTGAATCAGTTGAGACAAAAATAAACATCCATCATGTCTCTCGCTGTCAGAGCTATGGGGAAGCAGGGCAGCGTTGGTGGTACGTGTTGATTTTTGTTTTGTGCCCCGTTTGTGGCCGAGAAACAACGAGAGGGAGCGAGAGTGAGAAAGGGCCCCTGGACCTCGGATAAGTGCAACAGACAAAGCATCTGGAACACAACTGTGCAGTGGATGCATCTGCCAAAGTCTTGTTCAGCCTGCGGTTTTGTAGTCGTGGGTCTGCTGCTGATTTGCTGTTTTCCCCTTTTGTTGTTTGGGTTTTTATTAGAGGCCTCGGCTGGGTCTATAAACGCAGCCTACAGTATCTTTTAGTCAAATCCTGGACAAAAGGCAAGTTGACTCTGTGCGATCCACTAGAATGATTCATTTGTGGAAATATATTTAGCTTTGTAGCAGCTGAATCAAATCAATAATGAAACCTGTATTGTGCCAATATGTATCCAATTCAAAACTCTACCCTGTAGCTTTGACATGAATGGTTTTATTTTTTATAGATTTTTGTAGCCTACATATGTCCCTTTTGAATATGCTTAGAATGTAAATTATAGGTCTTTCTTTGAAAAAGCCAGAGTTATTTTATTTGTAGGCTATGGGTTAAGGAATGGTCAGAATGAGATCGTATCTTAAGAAATGTTCTTTAATAGAAAAATAACTTTAATCCTCCAAGTGAATGGAGTTGCTACAGGAACCTAATTACTTTGACCCCCACGGTTTGGTGAAGTGCAATTCCACAGTAATAGAATTACACTGAGACTCAGATTTTTCCCTTTTAAAATGTATGCTAAAAGAAAAAACATTGACCACACTAACCTTACAACTCTATGCTCAATGACTATATATGTATCAATTTGCACCCCCCAAAAAGTACATTTACTGGAAAAACTGTGCAGATGCAATGTTTGGTTAAAGATTTATGATAAAATGTTCAGTGGAAATTGTAAAACTTGTCCTTGTGCTTAGAGTTGTATGGTTTTGTTCAACTTGCACCAAATCTTTTTTGTTTAGTATAATTTTTAAAGTAAAAAATATTTTCCTGAAAATATCTTATTTGACATACTATTACTAAGTCGTTCAATCCTTTGGAGAGAAAGTCCTGAAACCATAGCAACCCACGGAAAACAATGCAAAGGGAAATGGGAATGCATTCAACTGAAATGTGTCTAGTGCATTTTAACCCAACACCTTAATCGACATACATGTTGTTCTTGCAGTTGTTCTTGCCTTTGTTCAAGGGCAGAATGGCAGCTTTGACCAACCTTTCGGTTACTTCCCAAACACTCTTAACCGCTAGGCTACTTGTCACCGGACAGTATAATTGGGAAACATGTTTAGGCCCAAATAGAGACAAAACGCATATCTAATTTCCTCTTTGGCTTTCATTTGCACAGAATGATCAAATCCCCTTGTCATCTTGAAAATATGCATCTGAGCGTTTTTTATGATTGCTCTGTACAGTGCATCTGTCAGGAATGCAGAGATGTTGTTTGTTGTGCATTCCTTTTCTGTCGGGTGACGTCGAATAAAGAGAACCATGTGGGATTTGTGCTTCTCTCCCCTTCGAGTCTCCGTACAAATACTGAGGGGTTCAGCAAGTAGAGAACTCAAATTCAGCACACTGCACTCTTGTGCTGAGGAATCTGTCAATTTCCAGAGGTCGTTGAACTGGCACCACTTGCGTTGGTTTGGCAGAATGTGAGGGGGGAGCTGAGAGAGAAAGTCCACTTTTTTTTATCTGCAGGAAGTCTGGGATGAATGAGCCATGGCTAGGAACAGGATTTATTGTTTTCATTAAAATAAAATCTGATAATTAGTCTTCTTTTCCATGTGAGTCAGACCCACCCACCCTTTCAAGAGATACTTTCACATCACAAGTCTGTGTTTGATAGAATTGTATATTTTTCTCTTGTTTCCTACGCTCTCTTTTCATGCCAGTAGCCGAGCATAAAAACAGCTCTATGGAGCCTGCCCAGTCTGTGTATTTCTATCTGCAGAGCTACGCAGGGCCTCGCCAACATGCACCAAGTAAGGCGTGTGAGCCCTATCTAACTGGGCTGCATCCAAGTGGTCCCCGTTTGACCTACGAGTTGCTATGCGGAGACCAAACATTCTGACTCTCCAACATAACTAGTAAAGACTTGGACTTCTCTGTCTAGTACCCTGAAATACAGAGGGTGGAGGTCCTGTGTCATACTGGAACTTTGAAAAGTATCACGCTTTCTCCCTTATTCAGTTAAACAGTAAGGTCTAGCTTCCCTGAACCTCCTTCAGCTGTTCATCACCTACACAGACAAACTGCATTGTTAAAATATCTACGTCGATCACTCTTGTTCTCGTTCACCCACTTGCATGGAATAGTGCAGTGAGTGCAAAATATCACATTTGGCTCTTGGCATGGTTTTTATGGCTCAAACGGAGGCTCCATAGGGTTTTCATTCACTCTCTGAGGTTCCACAGGCCAGGCTATAAATGTAGGCTAGTAGCCACCCTCCCCTCTCTCTGCTGTATCACCACAGTAGTAAAATCACAAGCCACATTTAAACCACAAGCTCTAATTACCCCCAATGTAAGGGAAGCGACTGACTGGCATCCCTTATTTTTGTCAGCTCACAAAAAAGTTACTGGGTGTGTCACATCTATTGGCAGGAGGTGTAGGGTCGATTCCTTAAACACATGTTGAACGCACAGTTTTGCAACACAGTGCGAAATGTAAAAGCAGGATCATGGTGATTGTCTACTAGCATGCATGCTTGCATGAATGATCAGTCTCAATTCATTTATGTCATATGAACGTTTAGTGCAACGGGACCTTGGATAAATTGTCCCATGTCCGTGCAAAGCCTGATCACAGCTGCTTGCCCTCACATGGTATACAGCACCTCCACGCCACGCTCCCCCAATTTACAACATGCTTAGAATATGTTTCACTGCATAGCTCAATCATTCACTGTCAGTACGCTTGGCCAGCAGTGCACAGCTGTGTTATGTGACAAAATTAGTTACTCTGTCACAGTGCTACAGTACATACTCGCAATACCACCTCCCTCGTCTCACTGTCTGCAATCATCGTTGTCTCAGTGAGGCTTACGAGTCTAGACTCGTCCTAATTGAGCGCCGTTGTGGCCGTAAAGACAGACGGATGTAGTATAATTATGGCGTGGAAGTGAGTTAGTTTATGACAGAGCTTGGAAGACGGTGAACAAGGAAGCGGCGTATCTTGTAGTGGTGAATCTCCCCGTCGCTGGGACGTCTCATCCATCATCATTTGGCGGCAGTGAGAGGACGGAGACTGCCTGCCATCCCTCACGTCTCCTTAGCGGCCCGCTCAGGAGACCGTTCCATCTGATTTCACATCCCCCCTTACCTGGCGCTACGCTATTCACGTCTCCCTTCATCCTTCTGCTATCACACGGCCGCTGTGTTTAATCGCTTCATTGAGACGAAGAGGAAGTTGCTCTGTAACAACAGGGATTCCTGGTTTCACCCCCTCATGAATCGGTTTCAATGACCGCTTCTACGCGTGTTGCAGAAAATGGCACTTAGCTTCCTCTATTGCTAGTCCTACGTTGATTGGTTCATTGTATTTAAGCCAGTACTCTTTTGGCCCTCCCGGTGTACATGGCCCATCTAGATTTCCACATTTCTGGGTTTTGCCCCATAGCCTTGGAGGAAAGTAGCGACAAGTGATTTAGCCCCTTTGAACCCGGCTAATGAATTATATGGCCACTTTGATCTGAGAGGACCCAGGTAATCACAGGGGACTGCTGAAATGATGGTAAGATGGAGCCTGCTAAATTGGTTTTCTCCCTCCCTGTAGATGGATGGACGTTGGCTGGGGATGGCCAAAAAAGGCATTGGAAGAGGGTAAAGCCATTGACTGCGTGCTGAGGCTGCTAAAACCAGACTGCTATTTGCAATGTCTCCTATCCACCTGTGGAGAAATGGGATTCTTCTTCTCCCCGTTCCTCGGACTCTGTCCCATCTCTGCTGGGTCGTGTACACCGCTGCTACGTTTCCATTAGTAGGATGTCCGCTCGGCTGATCAAGTGTATCTCCCAGCTGGGAGGTGGAGTAGAAGGGGGGGTAGTAGTATCGAGCGAGTGGCCTCCTGGTGCATAAAGTGAATGGTTGGCGATGGGCTGCCAGAGTTTGCGAGAAGCTCGATATGAGCATAATATGATTAATTACTTCTGCTGTTCGGGTCAATGGGCCTGCGTTTAAACCGCAGGTCACCTCTCAGCCTAATGCATTTTAGATTCTCACCCTTATTGATAGAGAAATAATGAAGTCATGAAAAGCCAAACGCTCCCGTCAACGTTTCAACGATTCTATGGTGTGAGAGGTAGTCTCCCAAGGTTTACAGAAAATGGCTGTATGATGTTGCGGAAATTTATGGTAGAATATATTTAGAAATTCCACAACTGCAGTGTAGTGGAACAGCAATGGGCAGTTCCCAGTCTCTACAGCTCAAGAGTAAAAACATTGATACAATTTCAGATTTTTTTACAAAATGTCCAGTGAAACTGGTTCCGTATGGAAGTAAACTCTTAAAAGCTGTTAGCTCTTACTCCATTAGAACAGCCACGAAGTGAACCATGTCAGATGGTGTCATTAACTAGAACATTTCAAGATAGCCCGTCAGTTGATGACATTGGAAGTGACTGAGTGCCATAACTTCAGAAATACACACATATTACAATGTTCTCTAATTAAACACATTTAAAGAGGGGTTGATGCAGCTGACAAACTTTCCCCCTCAAACTGTAAGGAAGCGAATGGTCTTCATCTACTGAGATGGACATGAAGGGAAAGGGGGATACCTAGTCAATTGTACAACTGAACGCCTTCAACTGAAATGTGTCTTCTGTGTTTAACCCAACCCTTCTGAATCAGAGGTGCGGGGGGCTGCCTTAATCGACATCCACATCTTCGGCGTCCGGGGAACAGTGGGTTAACTTCCTTGCTCAAGGGCAGAACGACAGATTTGACCTTGTAGTGTCCTGTATGCAGTGGTGGAAAAAGTATCCAGTCGTCATACTTGAGTAAAAGTAAATGTCTTGCTAGGTGACAGGGTAAATGGGTGACAGGGTAAATGGGTGACAGGGTAAATGTACATTTTCTTTAGGAATGTAGTGAAGTAAATGTAAAAGTTGTCAAATAAAAATAGTTTTTTTTGTATTTGTATCTGTACTTTACTAAGTAGTACTTTAAAGTATTTTTACTTAAGTACTTTACACCCCTGCCTGTATGGCCAGTGGAATAAGGTTGACTCGGAGCCATTTCTTTATCCCCCTGGGATCCCGCTCCCTTGTTGTTCTCCCAAATTATTTTGGGATTATCCTAATCTCTCTGACCTGGAGGCGGTCTGTTGTACTTGAGTTGAGGCCCAAAACTGTGAGGGCCTACCGGTCTGGCTGTTTGAGCTCTCTCTGCTGATGAAGGTACTGTAGATTGCAGCATGTGACATCCCCCTGTTGTTGATCTGTGATTTCCTCTCTTTGAACAGAGCTGCTGCAAATATTTTGGACTTTAGCTCACAACCTGGCTGTACCACAGGGCCCATTGCAATTCAGTGCCCCAGGGGCCCGTATACTGTTTGTAACACACTGATTCCACACACCAGAGCACATAATTGCAAGGTGTTAAGGGAAAACGTGTGGTGAGAAGCACAGCTCTTGTCTTGTTTTTGTCTAGTCTTCCCAGAGAGTTATAACTTTGTTAGGCTGAGTTGCTGCGGCGACGCGCAAGAGACAGTTTATCGCGGTTGCTCAGGAGTCATAAACGCATCGATGCAGAGATTGATGCATCGGATTCCCCCCCGACTCTCTTTTTTTTTTTTCTGGGACCAGGCTGCTATCTGGGTCTGGAGCAATACACAGCCTGACCAGCATCTCTCCTCCCCAATGGAAGACGTTAATCAGGGAAATCTCCCTACCTCATTGGTTTTCCTCTAGAAGGAGAGATGACATTGGGAGAAAGCGAGAGAAAATTATTCTGCAACTGATGATGACATGTAAATTGACCCCATTTTTAAAAGCCTTTCTAAAGGCCTCCCAAACTACGCGTCATTCTCTTCAGACCGCTCATTCTGACAGAGCTAAGAAGGGCCCTCGACACTCAGATAAACAAAAGCAAAAAAATAAAAATAAGGCCGCAATGGGCCCATCAGTCCCAAACGGGTTTAGCAGCGGGATTCTCAGGGCTCAGGCTGTATCGGTGGCACAGCCGGGGAGAGAGAGTGGAGAGATAGCAGGCATCAGGTTTTAAATTACCTGAGATTGCTTTTGTGCTTGGTGTCCTCTGGAGGCTGAGGGGAAGACAAGATGCTCATAAAGCCAGGAACAGGCCACAAGGGACCGCCGAGCCCAAATGCACACTCGGGGGTTTCCCTCACCAGAGAGGACCGGGTGTTGGAGGCCATGTAATTGCCCAGCTGGGATGGGGTAGGAGGATGGTATTATTTCTACCATCTCTGTGTGGAATTACCTGTTATATAGGAAGCTGTTACTGGTGGAACGGGCGCTGCTAGGATAGAGGATGGGTACGAACCACATCTGCTCAGGGCTTGCATTGTTGAATTTATCAGGACACAAGCAGGTAGGCTTATGGATATGAATCCTTATCCTTTTTTTTCGTGGTGATGTTCATCACATTTATAGTTTGCTTGTTTAGGCAGTTTTTCTGAATACTGTTGGTGTGTCATAGATTTATTAGGCAACAAAAGTGGCAGTTTTAGTCAGACACAAATGCACAAACTTTCCAGAATTATAAAAAATAACAAAGTGAACCACATATCCTCTGTTCAAGAATAACTACTGTATTGGTACCGGGTCCAACAATAAAAGCCCATTTAAGGAAAAACTTTGGGGAGGAATGGGTTCCATCATGAGGAGGAGGATTATTGATTGTGGCCGGTGGCTCAAAGCCATGAAAAGACTGATGGAGTTTTAAAAATGCACAACATATCAGACTATAAAGGCCAGTGGAGCGCCTCTCACATAGAAATCTGAAATATTTACCACATAAATCTTGTACCGGCTTTAGTGTAGCTTTGGTCTGTTTGCTTGTTTTATTTTTTTCTTGAAAGGCAGAGAAGATGACCGGGAAGAAGCATTATTGATCGAGGAGGATGGAGGGAGATTGGGTCCTTTGAGGCCCCGTCAGACCCTTTCATGTACACCC
This sequence comes from Oncorhynchus keta, assembly GCF_023373465.1. Classification (NCBI taxonomy): domain Eukaryota; kingdom Metazoa; phylum Chordata; class Actinopteri; order Salmoniformes; family Salmonidae; genus Oncorhynchus; species Oncorhynchus keta. The sequence continues at coordinate 22,021,571 of NC_068424.1, read as the reverse complement.
CAACGTCTCGCTAAAGTATTGCTCACTCATTTTCAGAGGGATCAATTCAACTGGCTGTCCACACTGTTTACATTTACTGTTTGCCAGACTGGCTCTGGAGAGTAGGGTTGGGCGGGATCCAGATGTTCATGTAGTCATACCGTCCTTCTCTCATCCTGGGATTTATGGTATTACCGGTTTAGTACACAAAGGGTGCCACAAAAAAAATGCTAAAAAGCCCAGAGTGTATATATGTATATGTAATATAATTTGCACAAGTAATAGCGAATGGAGGCTGCTAGCTAAATATGCCATCAAGTGCAAATGAAAATAAACAACTTACAAAGACTGGCAATACAGCTCATAAAGTTATACATATATAGCTGTAGGTAGGAGCTAGCGAATGTCATTTTTGGTGAGTTTAGACATTTCCAAGTGAATGTGAACGAGAGACATTGTGCAAATTAAGATTGTTATTTAACATTTTTATTATTCTTTTTATTTATTTGACTCCCTTTTTCTCCCCAAATTCAATCGAATTACGATCTTGTCTCAACTCTGAAATTCCCCAACTGGCTCGGGAGAGGCAATTGTCGAGTCATGCGTCCTCCGAAACATGACCCGCCAAACCGCGCTTCTTAATTAACACCCGCCCACTTAATCCGGAAGCCAGCTGCACCAATATGTCGGAGGAAACACTGTTCAACGGACGACCGAAGTCTGCCTGCAGGCGCCCGACCCGCCACAAGGAGTCACTAGAGCGGGATGACCCAAGTAAATAAACCTCCAGCCAAACCTTCCCCTAACCCAGACAACGCTGGGCCAATTGTGCGCCGCCCTATGGGACTCCCGGGCTCGGCCGGTTGTGATACACCCCGGGTTCAAACCCGAGTCTGTAGTGAAGCCTCAAGCACTGCGATGCAGCACCTTAGATCACTGCGCCATTCGGGACGCCAAATTAAGAACGTTTTGACACATCCTTATCTGAAGGAAGAACTGTTCTGGCTCTGGAGCAGCATGTCTACACTCTGTCTTTATTGTAACCGGTATTGAAAAATCATCCCGTGGCTATTTGCAAATACCCCTGTATATGGTATACTGCCCAAGCCTACTAGAGTGCCACTGAAGGGGAGAGCAGAGGGGTTGTCTGTGCATCCCCCTGCCTTCTGTGTGCATGTGTGTACGCATACATGCACTCAGGAAGTATTCACACAATTTGACTTTTTCCAATTTTGTTGTGTTACAGACTGAATTTAAAATGGTTTCAATTAAAATGTTGTGTCACTGACCTACACACAATCCCCATAATTTCCAATGCCTCGCTAAGCAGGGCACCTATTGGCAGATTGAAAATAAAACAAGAAGACATTTGAATATCCCTTTGAGAATGGTGGCGTTATTAATTACACTATGGATGGTGTTGCAATACAGTTAGGGATTTCACCACGATGCAAATGGTGACTTAAAAACATTTACAGAGTTTAATGGCTGTGATAGGAGAAAGCTGAGGATGTATAAACAGCATTGTAGTTTCGCCACAATACTAACCTAATTGACAAGAGTGAAAAGAAGGAAGCCGGTTCAGATTAAAACTGTCAAAACATGCATCCTGTTTGCAACAAGGCACTATAGTAAAACTGCAAAACATGTGGCAAAGCAATTCACTTCTTGTCCTGAATACAACGTTTTATGTTTGGGGCAACACCAACACATCACGGAGTAACATTCTTCATATTTTCAAGCATAGCGGTGGCTGCATCATGTCATGCTTGTCATCTGCAAGGACTAGGCAGTTTTGTCAGATAAAAATAAACAGAATAGAGCTAAACAAAATCCTAGAGAAAGACCTGGTTCAGTCTGCTTTCCAACAGACACTGGGAGACACATTCACCTTTCAGCAGGACAATAAGCTAAAACACAAGGCCAAATATACACGAGGAGCTTACCTAAACATTGAATGTTCCTGAATGGCCTAGTTACAGTTTTGACTTGAATTCCACCTTGTAACGCAACAAAATGTGGAAAAAGTCAGGGTGTGTGAATACTTTCTGAAGACGCTGTGTTCTAAAGATCTATTGTTGTGTTGTCATCTGTGTCTTGCAACACCAAACAAAATGGGAGGTGATGGAGAGAAGTTGAGTTAAATTGCTATTCGCAGTACAATGCTAAGACCAACGGTCTGGGACTAAACACCTCCCTCTGCAACTGGATCCTGGACTTCCTGATGGGCCGCCCCAGGTGGTAAGGGTGGGCAACAACACATCTGCCACACTGATCCTCAACACAGGGGCCCCTCGGGTGCACGCTTAGTCCCCTCCTGTACTCCCTGTTCACCTACGACTGAGTGGCCAAGCACGACTCCAACACCATTAAGTTTGCTGACGACAACAGTGGAAGGCCTGATCACCAACGAGACAGCCTATTGGGAGGTCAGTGACCTGGCAGTGTGGTGGGAGGTCAGTGACCTGGCAGTGTGAGCAAGACAAAGGAGATGATTGTGGACTACAGGAAAAGGAGGGCTTAACACACCCCCATTACATCGACGAGGCTGTAGTGGAGCAGGTCGAGAGTTTCAAGTTCCTTGATTTCCACATCACCAACAAACTATCATTGTGAAAACACACGAAGACAGTCGTGAAGAGGGCTCGACAACTCCTTTTCCTCCTCAGGAGACTGAAAAGATTTGGCATGTGTCCCCAGATCCTCAAATAGTTCAACAGCTGCACCATCGAGAGCATCCTGACCGGTTGCATCACCGCCTGGTATGGTAACTGCTCAGCATCGGACCGTAAGATTCCAGCGACTACCTCAACCGGAGCGCACATTGACTCGGTACTGATAACCCCAGTATTTAGCCTCCTCATTGTTTTTTTTTTTTTACCTTTATTTAACCAGGCAAGTCAGTTAAGAACAAATTCTTATTTTCAATCACGGCCTAGGAACAGTGGGTTGACTGCCTGTTCAGGGGCAGAACAACAGATTTGTACCTTGTCAGCTCGGGGGTTTGAACTCGCAACCTTCCGGTTACTAGTCACACACTCTAACCACTAGGCTACCCTATAATTTTTTTAAAACTTTAGTTAATTTAGCAAATATTTTCTTGAACTGCATTGTTGGTTAAGGGCTTGAAAGTAAGCATTTCGCGGTAAGGTCTACTACACCTGTTGTGTTTGGTGCGTGTGACACAATTCATTGGTCGCCTTTGTACAGCCCATTCAAAGCATGGCCTTGGACACATGCAGTACCATCCCTCTTACATTAGAGCAGACCTGAGTTGTTGCCAGAAGAGTGACCAGAGCGCATGGCCCTATTGAATTACATTACATGACCAGTATCAATAGCAGACAGCATTGAATAGAATAGGTTTAAAAACACAGTAGTGCAAATTGACCCTTAAAATTCTCATAGATCAATCGGAGACTACACTGCCACAGGTATGATATCAAACTTAAGCAGCTACGAGAACATTGCCTTTCAGTTTGTAGTCTCTCTGTCCGCCTCATATCAGCGGGTCATTATTAAACCGGCGAACTGCTCACACCGCCAAATAGTAAATGTGTGTTTACCTCCCCCTCGTCAAAATATAATCACAGCGTTGTAATCTTAACCCCCGAAACAGCGTGTTCCGGGGAAAAGGCCCTGCGACCAGCCGTCTGCATCTGCCGATAACGGGAGGAGCGAGATTTTAAAAACTGTTGCTCCTCACCGCTGAGTAATTTTTAAAATAGCACTATCCAGTTTCCCCATGGGGAAGGGAAGAGCAGCTTTTATTCAGAGGGGTGAATAGAATGGGCTAAATATCTTTGTTGCTGAATGTTTCAATCTCTCTCTGCATTCTGTGCGTGTGGATTTAATGGCTCGACGCGGGTCCAAGTAAATTGATTCTACCATCGTGGGGTAAGAACACAGTGGCGAGCCACCAGTGGCGATGAATGAAAGAGCTATCGCCTGCAAGTCACTCTCCCCGCTCGCTGACTCCACTAGCACCACGCTGCTTCCAGTTATTTCAATAGAGAACACAACCTCACATTCACTGGCTATTTCTTTTCTCTCCCTTTGATATGGAGCTGTGTATGTGTGTGTTTTTGTGTGTGTGCGCTGCAGATGCAGTAGTGTAAACAGCAGAACAGGCCTAAACGTCTCTCTTCCTGACTACCGATCTGTGTTTTGTGTGGCATGGTCCCTGTAATGTATCAGTTGAATGTTCTCAGTGTCATTTCATATTACCAACATGTAGGTGTGACATGGTACACTAACTGATTAGCATTGCCTGCTTGGTCGTTCACCTAGTAGTCTAGATGCAGTGTGCTACAAGGTACCGAATTGTTGACCGGGTTTAAATCGAGGCTTATGATCCTGTTGGAAATCCCCCCTGTAGTTTCCACTCTTTTTGATAGTCTCTGTTACCCTTTGAATCTCTGCTCTAGGATATGTTGTGTACAGTAGACATGACAATAAGTTTCTCTCGGCACCAAAGACGACAAGCTTACCACTTCATTCTCTCTGAAAGCCCAAATGACTAGTTGTTCATGTAGAAATGAAATGGCATCAGAATGCAGAGATAATACACGCTTCTGTCAAAATCAGAGCATCAGAATGCAGAGATAATACACGCTTCTGTCAAAATCAGAGCATCAGAATGCAGAGATAATACACGCTTCTGTCAAAATCAGAGCATCAGAATGCAGAGATAATACACGCTTCTGTCAAAATCAGAGCATCAGAATGCAGAGATAATACACGCTTCTGTCAAAATCAGAGCATCAGAATGCAGAGATAATACACGCTTCTGTCAAAATCAGAGCATCAGAATGCAGAGATAATACACGCTTCTGTCAAAATCAGAGCATCAGAATGCAGAGATAATACACGCTTCTGTCAAAATCAGAGCAAAGCAGCTCAGAAAAATGTTTTTTTGTCAGTGTTGTTGCTGGCTGGTAGGCGATCAGTTTTTCCCCCGCACAGTACACAACAAGCGCTTAAATTACATGCATCTCAGAGTCATTACATCTAAACCTTGACAAGACGTCAAAGCCCATGGTGTCGCTAAAATATATTTATCCGCCGTCTTTTCAAGGAATTGAATCACACCCGTGCAGCCAAAGAAACACTGCTTAAGGGTAAGCACATGGAAAGGCGGGGATTTACTCACTTCCTCTGTGAATAAGGCAATACTGAGCTTTTTGCCTTGTTTTATTTCCTCCTTCCACGATATATATGGTTGAAATAAAAAAATAGCAAATCCTCTCAATTCACCGAATGTCACACTGGGTTCTGAACAATGTGTGAGCGACGCTCTCAGACATACTTTTTATTTATTTATCACAAAGGCAGGCCTTTGTTCAATCACCTCAGAACTTGTTTATACACAGAGGACATTGCACATGGCAGCGTCTTTATATTCTACCTGACCTGTTATATTCATGTAAGTGGAAGTTGAATCCAGTCAAAGCCGGCTTCCGTCCATGGCCACTGGCAGGTATACAGATGTCAGTTAGAAGCAGTTGTGACAGGAAAATCTCAGTGTTCTCAGGACGGTTGTCAAGTTGTGGTAGAAGCTGAAGTGGTGGTGTTCCTCTGTCTGTGGTTGTCATAATGTCGGGTTTGCCTGTTACTGTAAGGTGTTTGTGGGTGTGGTGAGCTTTTTGACAGCCTCATAGTGGTAGAGTTCTGATGGTAGCATGACCTGTAGTGGCTGTGATGACATTGGAAAGCCTATGCTACTGTACAACACTAGATAACCAAGAGTATGTGGACACCTGCTCGTCGAACATCTCATTCCAAAATCTTGGCCATTTAATATGGAGTTGGTCCCCCCTTTGCTGCTATAACAGCCTCCACTCTTCTTGGAAGGCTTTCTGCTAGATAAAAAAAAATGTAATAGCTTTTTTTATTACCCTTTTTTCTCCTCAATTTCGTGATATCCAAATTGATAGTTAGTCTTGTCCTATCGCTGCAACTCCCGGACTCGGGAGAGGCGAAGGTCGAGAGCCGTGCGTCCTCCGAAACACGACCCTGGCAATCCACACTGCTTCTTGACACAATGCTCACTTAACCCGGAAGCCAGCCGCACCAATGTGTGGGAGGAAACGCTGTACACCTGGCGACCGTGTCAGTGTACACTGTACCCGGCCCACCACAGGAGTCCCTAGTGTGCGATGGGACAGGGACATCCCTGCTGGCCAAACCCTCCTTTAACCTGGACGACGCTGGGCCAATTGTGCGGCAATTGCGCGGCCGGCTGCGACAGAGCCTGGACTCTAACCCAGAATCTCTAGTGGCACAGCTAACACTGCGATAGACCACTGCGCCACTCGGGAGGTCTAGATGTTGGAACATTGCTGCGGGGACTTGCTTCCATTCAGCTACAAGAGCATTAGTGAAGTCGGGCACTGATGTTGGGCGATTAGGCCTGGCTCGCAGTCGGCGTTCCAATTCATCTCAAAGTTGTTTGATGGGGTTGAGGTCAGGGCTCTATGCAGGGGCATTGTCATGCTGAAACAGGAAAGGTCCTTGCCCAAACTGTTGCCACAAAGTTGGAAGCACAGAATCTTCTAGAATGCCATTGTATGCTGTAGTGTTAAAATGTCCCTTCACTGGAACTAAGGGGCTGAACTAGGCCGAACCATGAAAAACAGCCCCAGACCATTATTCCTCCTCCACCAAACTTGGCACTATGCATTCAGGCATGTAGCGTTCTCCTGGCATCCGCCAAACCCAGATTAGTCCACCAGACTGCCAGATGGTGAAGCGGGATTCATCACTCTAGAGAACGCGTTTCCACTGCTGGAGAGTTCTATGGCAGGGCGCTTTACACCACTACAGCTGGCGCTTGGCGATCTTAGGCTTGTGTGTGGCTGCTCGACCGTGAAAACCCATTTCATGAAGCTCCCAATTTTAAGTTATTGTGCTGACGTTGCTTCCAAAGGCATTTTCGATCTCTGTAGTGAGTGTTGAAACCGAGGACTATTTTTACACGCTCCGCACTTCAGCACTCGGCAGTCCAGTTCTGTGAGCTTCTGTGGCCTACCACTTCACGGCTGAGCCGTTGTTGCTCCTAGGCATTTCCACTTCACAATAACAGCACTTACATTTGACCGGGGAAGCTCGAGCAAGGCAGAAATTTGATGAACTGGAAAGGTGGCATCCTATGACGGTGCCACGTTGAAAGTCACTGAGCTCTTCAGTAAGACCATTCTAATGCCAATGTCTGAAATAGTCGAATCCGCTAATTTGAAGGGGTGTCCACATATGTTTAGATGTATAGTGTATGTATTACTGCAGACAAAGCTACAGGAGTTCTATTCTGTAATTTGCTTCCTTGTATTTTCTCTCTTTCTGCCAGTGTCAAATGTTTTCTATTTCTCTCCCTCTGTCCCACTCTTACAGGAACTACACAGTATGCCTTATTGAATGTGTTGTGTTACTCCAGCACTGGTTCTAAATCCTATTTTGTTGTATTCCTCAGGGGACTGTGACTTTGAGGTGCCCTACACGGCATGCGGCTACAGCCAGGGTAAGGACGATGACTTTGAATGGGAGCAGGCTAACACCATGGAGAGGCCGTCGCCCAACCCCTGGATGCCCACGGGTCAGTCTTCTTCCTCTTTCTCACCCCTCCCCCTCCCCACCCAAACAGAAAGCCCCTGAAAAACAGAGAACCCGTTCAACCCAATGACCCACTCACTCAGCACTAAGCATTTTCTCTTATTGTATTATCAAGGGAACGTCTCCCAAAGAGAAAATCCCCCCACTGGGTATGACTGTGATCTCTTCTACAGATAAGGTGGTTCCTTTTGAACTCTCTCAAAGGAAACGTGGCAGATTTACGCTCTGCTCAGCATTAGGCTGTATTCAACGTCATTAGTCTCCCTTTGTTGGGCCCGCAACTCATCACCTCACTCCGATGGGGCAGCAATAGTCGCAGTGAAATGTTGTGCCAACGTTGAGAAATAGCTTAGTGATGGCACCCGCTTTGACCTTTCTAATGAGGTCTACAAGACAGTGGCTCTTCTGTGTGAGCAGAGGTTTCTGTGGATAGAATGAGCACAGGATGAGACGCTCTATAGTCTCCGATGGCACAGCCAGTGTGGATTCATCTATGGTATTCATGGAGGAATGATGTGTTTACAATGCCTCTGTAGGCCGGTTAGTGCTGGTTATTGATTAAAATCTAGCCCAATAGTTGCCAGAGGAAGATTTAGCTAACTAGAGATTAATGATGTCCGGGCTAATTATTTATATATATTTTTAATATACGGTGTTAATAAACGGCTTCCTTTTTAATCTGATGAATTTCATGAACACAGTTTTTGTTGTGCAGTTTGTCCCTTGGTAGCTGTGGCTTGAAACGCCAACAATTTAAAATATTTGATTTTGTAGGGCTATTGTCAGAGCCTATTTCATAGATAAAATAGAATTAAAATGCTCTTTCATATCATGTTTTAGTTGCCATTTCTGTTTAAAAAAACAAGGACCGCTTGTCAGATGCTCTTCAATTATTTCACATAAATTGATTCTCCACAATGACATTGAAAAACATTTAAGAAATGTTCAATGCCTCTTTCATTTGCTGTACAATGAGCTCCCCCGGCACAGCATTGATCGCTTCCTCAATTTCAAACGGAAGAGTAATTGCCACAAAGGGAATCGACTAGCACCCTTTGATAATTGACTGAGGATGAAGAGGAGGCCATTCAGTCACTCGATAACAAAGGTGACGCCTTTGGACAAATGGACCCGTTTTCCCTCTTTAATCTGATAAATCAGAGGCCCAATTCGCATGAAAGCCGCATCTCTTCGCTCTCACTGTCTCTGCTCTCATCCAGCTTGCCAACTGACAGACAGGCTAGAATGAATTACCTGGACTTTTGCTAATTTCATCGCTTTCCTACCTACTCCACGTCCATCGTCCAATGCCCTCTCTGTCTGAGAAATGACCTGACATAGTCAGGGAAGAGGGGGAGGTGTTTACTTTGCCATTGGAAGGGTGATTTATGTGGCTACAATGGGGAGGAGGTTTAAAGCGTGGCTCGGCAGAGAGCTGTGACATACACAGTCAGGCCCCGGCTCCAGGACCTTTTTTAATTGATGCCCGTGACGGAACTCTGGTTGTGGCGGTCCAGAGGCAGCATCATATTGTTTTCTTTAAGGAGCATCCCTACTGGGATGTGAAGCTGCTTCTCTCTGATTGCAGCTGCCCCCCCGGTTATTGCCTTCTCTCAATATCCTTTGCCGTGATTTATACACCGGAGTATATAGGTGCTGTGGAGAGCAATAAATCAAGCTTCTACCTTTAAAAAAAAATGTTTTACTCACCCCTCACGCTGCGTTGTCAGCGGCTAGTTAGGACGATGTCATGCGAACGTGTGAATGCTTTTTGGTATAGTAAATGCTCAAAGCTAATTTGAGCGCAACTGACAACTGTTGATATTTATATATCTCTATGTATAACAGGTTACATCAGTTGGGCCTGTGCCAGTCAGTATTACATATCCGTGTATGATTAAGGAGTGGCCTGTCGTAATAGTAGGACTATATATTCCCTCTCTCGTCTTACAGCTAAGTTCTATATCCAAATGTTTCCACCAGGACACATTGCGTTATGTGTTGCTCATAGAAGCAATTCTATTTCTATCATGTCTGCCTTCCATCCAGGAGAGGACAGAGGAGGGTGGCTGTGTTCTCTGCTCTGGGAGTTAGAGTGCTAATTAAGAGCCATAAGAAGTCTTATGACCCCTGTTTGAGGAAGTGGGCCAAGCACGGCGAGGTCTGGGGAAAGGCACTTGAGGGCAAGATGACACAATGGCCACTGGCCTGACATGAAACCTAGGTCTGAATGACCTCTGACCCTGATTGGCCCACCATAGCCACCTGCTGAGGTGTAGGGGGAGGGATGTAAGTGGGTGTAGCTACACCCTAGGGTGTCTTATCACATGTCAGAGGGACACACTGACTGGACACAATAGACCAGAGGTTATACATGCCATGTTAGTATCTCAATCATCCTGACCTATGGCTTTGAGGCGTTTGAAGAGTGCCCAATAAGAGCTCAAACCCATCAACACAGCACGGTTCCTTGGATGAGGCTGGTCGTCAGTCAGTCTCAGAACTCGCTGACTGGACCTCACGGTCTCCCAGTCTGTTGGCTGTATCTGGTTACCAGACTTGCTGTCTTTCTGAGGCTTGAAATCATTCCCCATCTACTGCCATAACAGGTGTAAACCCACCAGCCCAGCCTTTGAACAGTCCCACTTAGTTGCTTTTAGGGTTTATCTATCCTGCTGCATCTCTCTGAGATTCAACCAGCTCTAATGGTGTGGTAAATCCAAATGCTCGACTTCGGACTTCCTCCATTACCAAAAGGATGGAGATGGAATTGACTCAGAGCTCTTCAATACAAGGTTGTAATGTGGTCAAGTAGCCCTGGAAAGTGTCCGACTTTGTCTCCCATGTAGATAACGCAATCCTGAACCCATTACGTCACTGTTGGCAATTCATCTTCGGCAGAACGTTACTGTTTGTTTCAGATGGAGAACAGAAGTGGCGAGATACCGTTAAGTTTTCTCCTCATTTAACCTTCTGATGGTCACGTTGTAATCATGTCTGTAAAATTCGAAACAAATGTTCCTTGGTGTCCACAAAGGGTACCAGCCCTATTAAAAAAATAACTAAATGTAAGACCAAAGGGGAGGAAAGGGGCTTCGCTATTGGACAAACCACCTCTACTCCGGCGTGCCTTATTAGATGACGTGTAAATGATGGCCCCATATTCAGGTACAGCCCCCCATATCTGGGGAAACAAGCTGAAGAATAATAGGGTCTCTGTCTGGGTGAGAGGCAAACCGTGAGTCGGCAAAACAGACGTTCACACATCCCTTCCGTAACAGTCCCATCATGCATTACACCGATAAGTATCGCTTTGCAGCGTGACTGAGGGAACTCATTCTGAAATGGGATTATTGCACGCCACAACTCGCCTCATCCATCAACAGTCGAACGCAGTGAGATCTCACTGTCAGCAAACAGACTCCTGGTGTATCCAAACCCCCAGTGAAGTTGTCTGTTCTGTGGAAATGTTAATAACCTCAGAGTGCAGTAGGGCTAAGTCAGATGACTGTGCTGTTCTGCTCTAATGAAAGAATCCTATCTTACTGCTGTGACTAGCGTGTTATTCCAGCTTTGTGTAATGCGAGCGCCACCGTGGAAAGGAGGTTAAAAGTGAATGACCCATGTAACTGCTGACCTAGCTGGCCTATCAGATCTGGGTTTACTGTACTGAGCTACTTCTTCCTTCAGGGTGTGGGAGCGGGGAGCATGTGATGTTGATGTGATGTTTTTTTTCCTTCACTCTACTCTTGCTCTCTCCCTCCCCTCTTTCGAAACCCAGATAACATTACTAGTTTGCACAAATAAGGTAATTGCCCCAGTACTGTGTGAATTTACACTCTTTCCTCGCACAGCTCAAGTACTGTTAACTTTTTGGTTCCGAGATGAATGTCAATAATATAAGTGTCATACTACGTTTTTAGCGGTTGACCTAGGGTTCATGACTAGATTTACACACTCCAGTGGAGCATTCTAACTGGTAAATTTCATCATGTCATTTTGTCATCATACACAGCTGGTCTATCCACAGAAGATGTCAGTGGGTCATTGTACAGTAACTCTGAAAGAGTCATGGTAATGCTCCCTACTATATATACTGAACAACAATATAAACACAACATGTAAGGTGAAAGATGACAGAATTTGTCCGTACACACAAACAGCTTCTTTCTCATAAATGTTGTGCCCACATTTGTTTACATCCCTGTGAGTGAGAATTTCTCCTTTGCCTAGATAATCTGTCCACCTGACAGGTGTTGCAGGTCAAGAAGCTGATCATAACACAGGTGCAGCTCAAGCCACAGATGTCTCAAGTTTTGAGGGATTGTGCAGTTGACATGCGGAAATGCAGGAATGTCCACCAGAGCTGTTGCCTGAGAAATTAATGTTAATTTCTCTACCATAAGTCGCCTGATTAAAAAAAAAAAAAAATACAAAGAATTTGGCAGTACGTCCAACTGGCCTCACAACCGCAGACCACGTGTAACCACGCCAGACTGGGACCTCCACAACCACAGACCACGTGTAACCACGCCAGACTGGGACCTCCACACCCAGCTTCTTCACCTGTGGGATCTTCTGAGACCAGCCACCCGGACAGTTGCTGAAACTGGGGGTTTGCACAAATGGTAAAAAAAAAATGTTTCAGGAAAGCTAATCTGCGTGCTTGTCATCCTCACCATGGTCTTGACCTGACTGCAGTTCGGCATCGTAATTGACTTCAGTGGGCAAATGCTCACATTCGATGGACACTGGCATGCTGGAGAAGTGTGCGCTTTACGGATGAATCCTGTTTTCAACTGTACCGGGCAGATGGCAGACAGCGTGTATGGTGTTGTGTGGGCGAGCGTTTGTTCGCAATGTTGACATCAGCAGAGTGCCCCATTGTGGCAGTGGGGTTAAGGTATGGGCAGGCATAAGCTATGGACAACAAATACAATTGTACTTTATCGATGGAAATTTGAATGCACAGTTACCGTAATGAGATCCTGAGGCCCATTGCCGTGCTATTCGTCCGCCACCGTCCCTTCATGTTTCAGCATGATAATGCAAGACCCCAAGTATCTGTACACAATTCCTGGAAGCTGAAAATGTGTCAGTTCTTTCATGGCCTGCATACTCACCAGACATTGAGCATGTTTGGGATGCTCTGAATCAACACGTACAACCTCGTGTTCCAGTTCCTGCCAATATCCAGGAACTTTGCACAGCCATTGATGAGGAGTGGGACAACATTCCACTGGCCACAATCAGCAGCCTGATCAACTCAATATGAAGGAACTATGTCGTGCTGCATGAGGCAAATGGTGGTCACACCTGATACTGTGAGTTTCACAAACTGGATACTACCGTGCTCCGAGCATGCAAATTGGAGCACGGCAGGGTCGGCGTATGAGTCCGAGTCAAAGTATGAGAAATGGCGCAGGGAGGGCACATGAATGCGTACTCCGTTTGTATGCATCATTTATTTTGAAGCACGCATCGATGCAAGCTTCAAAGGAACATGATGCAACTACGTAAAAAATGACTCACATTTTCTGAGTCAAAGACTGAAGCGAGAGAAAATATACTCCGACTTCGGAATTAAATGTTGCCTATTCACATCTCATATGTTGCCTGACTACAATATTTTAGTTTGATACCTTAATTAACACAGCATGTTTTTAATAACTGGTTGGCTTAACTTGGCCAGAAAGAATTGTTAGTTAGCTACCCACAAAGAATTGACATCTACCTTGGATAACATTGATTTTAGGTCATTGTTGCCTATTATACTATCTGGTTAGCTACATTATTACGATTAACATAAACATTTGCTTTGTGTATATCTTGTTTCGTCTATTGCAATTGTCCTGGCTAGAAGAAGGAAGGTTCAGTGAATGGGTAAGTCAATAGGCTTAGCTGGCTGGCTAGCTAGCTACCCATGAATAATTGTCATCCCATATATCTAGCTGATAATAATGAAGTAAAATGTTTGCTTTGTGTATGTCTTGTTTAGTCTCTTGTTGCCATTGTTCTGGCTGGAAGAAGGTTCAGTGAATGGGAGATGCAGCGTGAGTGTCACGGTTTTCATGTGGTGAAGGAGAGTCGGACCAAACTGCAGCGTGTATATTGCGATCCATGTTTAATCACACAACGTAACACGAATCCAAAACACAAACTCTACAAAACAATAAACGTAGTGAAAAACCGAAACAGCCTTAACTGGTGCAAACTAACACAGACTAAGGACATCAAGACACTCAGGACAATCACCCACGACAAACTCAAAGAATATGGCTGCCTAAATATGGTTCCCAATCAGAGACAACGATAAGCACCTGCCTCTGATTGAGAACCACTCCAGACAGCCATAGACTTTGCTAGATAACCCCACTAGCTACAATCCCAAATACATATACACCAAAACCCCAAGACAAAACACACCACAATACAAAAACTCCATGCCACACCCTGGCCTGACTCAAATACATGAAGAAAAACACAAAATACTTAGACCAGGGCGTGACAGTGAGGTAATACAGTAGGGAGTGCTACTCAAAAATAATGTTTTATGTGTTCTCCACACTCTTGTACTCAAAAGAACGTCCTCGGAGAATGCACTTGGAGCATGAGTGTGGCGCACGGTAGTATGCATATTGAGAAACACCCAATGCCTGGTTCTGATCCACTCCCCTATTCTGGTTCTGATCCACTCCCCTATTCTGGTTCTGATCCACTCCCCTAGCTTTTTTTAAAGGTATCTGTGACCAACAGGTGCATATCTGTATTCCCAGTCAAATTAATTTATTTCAACTGACTGATTTCCTTTATGAACTGTAACCCAGTAAATTCTTTGAAATTGTTGCATGTTGCATTTTAGTTTTGTTCAGTGTATTTCTAAACGACTCCCCTTTTGTGTTTTGAAATGTACTGCTTTTACCAAGGCCGTATGGTATGTAAGGCCTATTTGAACCGCTGTTATTATTGCAGCCAGCTCCAACAGGACTTTAGAATATATAAATCAAATCCAGATGTATATTGACCTGGGCAAGGTTTCGATTGATAAATGTTTTAATGTTTCTCATTCTAGACCCAATCCTGCCTCTCTGCTCTCCATGTTCATGACCTGATATGAACTGTCCAGGTCAGCAAATATCCAATCTGAGTCTGTCGAGACTCGCTCTGTGATTGGTTGGCAGTGACAGAGCTAAGAAGCTATTCTTTGTTTTTTGTTTTTTTACCCTCGCTACACAACTCCCAAATTTTTCTACTACGACAATTTAATTGCAGGGAGCATGTTTCCCCGGTTAAGCCCATGAAAAACAATAATCTGTGTTTAATACCTTTTTCCTGCGCTGCGACAGTGAAAAGAACCACTCCTTTCAGCAGAAAAAGAGGCCTGGGCTTTGGCAGGGTATTACTGGCTCTGACTGTGGGCGGACTGTCAATAAACACACTACCTCAAATTAAATGTGGAAAAGAATATTTGCCATTCTTTCCAGGCTTTTTGTGTTATTATTTTTTGGTTGATGCTCTTAGGCTTATAGTCACATCAGAAACAAGTACCGTACTTTTCTGTGGCTTGAGTATTTTCACTTAGTGCTAAAACAGACACAGTCTCTTTAATAATGATTTTCCACGGTAATCTCGGTTAACTCTATTTTAATACCACACATGGCCTTACATGGATTTAGTTTAACATATTCAGATGAGTCCTTTTCCTCTCACCACTGTAATGGTTCGACCTTCAATGTTAACCCATATAAATAGCATTCGCTGCACTCAACTCTGCATCACACTGGCATCAACACATGTAAAGAGGGACAGAGAATAAATCTGAAAATGTGTTTACTGCTGAATACACAATGATCTGCTTTGGGTTCCACCATCCGAGGCCTGCGGGATACGACCCTTATCAGTCACACTTGCTGCAGAAATGGGAACTGCCAAGGCGACCACGGCAGAGTATCCTGGCTCACACCACAGATTGATCGGCTCCAACCAGAACTGTCCCTTAATTACAGTAGAGGGTGAAAGGCGACAGTGAGACCGTTTTAAATGCACACTGCCTGGCCAGTAGACATGATTTATGAATCATTATTATTCGAGGGGGGCGACCGGAGTCTGCGTAGTGCTCCTGTTATTAATATTTTAAATATGGCTTGTTTGTTATCAGGGCAGACACAGCTACTCCCAGTTCATCTATGCACAGAGACCTGCTTTCATGTGACCGACAATTCAAGTTGTAACCGTCAAAGCGACCTCACAACCACATTCCTTCCATGCAGTATTGTAAGCGTATATCAGACACAGCAGTACACCTTCAAAAGCGGTGACTGAAATAATATAGCTGCCTACCTCTGAGAATGACTTATTCTGTTGCTTGCGCAATCTCTCTTCTGTACTGTATATGCAAGGCCCAGACTCTGCCTCTTTGCTCTGAAACTGAAACTAGAGCCCTTGTTTGTATCCACCACCCTGGATGTTAGGATTTGAATCAAATGGTGACTAATAAACAAAGTCCGTCTTTGGAAGGAAACGCTGGACTCCAGCCTCCTTCATGTCAGTGCTGACCGCCAATGTTTTGGAGCTGCAATCTGTCTGTGGGATCATTCATTGGACAGCTAATCACCAGTGTAGATGCAACATATTGCGCCAAGCCTTTTGCTACAGGGCTGAAATGAAACCAGTGCATTTCTGAATTTAAAGGCCTTGGATATCCAATCCAATCATGGTACTGTACACGTCACTCCTGATTTTCAGGTTTGTCTGAAGTTTGTTCAGACGGTTAAACGATCCACAACTGTGGGCTACAGCATGACTTCACTACCTGCTGCTGTGTGTCACGGTTAGCCTGACCTCTGAACTCTATCACAGTGATCTGTCTGACTGTTCTAAAAGGCTTGTTACCAGTTACTGCCCTTTCTGCCAGCCCAAATGAATTCCCAGCAGTCTCGCTAACCCCCTGACGCACCGGGAACAGCGGCTAATTGCTCAGACAATGTTTGCAGAGACGACGGGTATCGTGTCCCTTGGCAAGGTTTCAGTGTTGCATTATGCAGAGCAGTGGGAGGAGAGGGGGTAGAGGGGGACCGGCGCATCCCCTGGGGAGGTGACATGATCCCCATGGCGGGGGCGAGGGGGAGTAATTGGGACCAGCGAGTGAATAAAGACAACTTTATTACATTACAGACGGGTCAAGGCACCCAGCACAGTCCTTGCCCGGTGTTCAGATGGAGCGTGAGCAGGCAGCTCTGTGTACACACACACACACACACTGGGTTGTTTATCGGTTTATCTGCCCCTCTCTGTGATTAACACTGATCGCCACGCCGACGGCTCGAAACAGATTTCAGGCAGCTGTCATGCTTATGTCCCCTTTATCACTCTAATTTGGGGGGTAGGGGAGGAAAATGGCAGGAAAACATACTGTCCCCTATTACCCCCCTCCCCCTGTTTTGTTCTGGTCAGGCCTAGTATAACCAGTTGAATCCTAATGACCTTGTTATTTTGATCCAACGAAGAGGCGATGGATTCTATTTGTTTCCCCATCTGTCTCATCAATTTGTACCTGAGGCTGAGTACTTCATACAGCGGGTGCTGTTACAAGAAGCCACAGTGGAAGTAGAGTACGTGATTTGACTTAAGCAAGTTCCTTCATAGTTTTAGCTCAAACTTTAGTTCCAGCATGGTTTAAATGGGGTAGGCTAGCTTGATGGCTTAAAGAGGAACTGTTACCTAACCAATGTCATTGTTTACACATGTATATAAAGACATGTTTGTTTAAAAGCTTTGTGCTTAATTGTTATGTGGAGGTTAGCATAGCAAGGTTACGGATTGCCCTTGTTCATCCCTATGGCCTGGTTCTGATTGCTACCCTCGGCTAATTGAGGTGATTGGTTGGAGCCGGGCTGTGGTGCATGATGGGCACATGCTCCAGTGCCCCCATTGTGCCTCCCTGCATGGCAAAGCTGGATCCAGAGCAAGGCCCCCTTTTGGTGATGTCATCACCACAGGCTGCCTTACCTACCGAGGCATGATTAGATATCCATCCAACAAGGCTCAGATCATCTCATGGGTCATCATGGCCTTCATCCCAAAATTCATCTGAAGACTGGGACTGGTCAACAACGTGGCTCATCCGTTCACTCAACTCAATTGGATTGTTGTTTAATTGAAGGGAGAAGAGATTGATTGACTCAATTAAGGAATCGGTGAGCTCGTTTGCAGAAGCCCCGATCTGTGTTTTTGAACAGACTGAGGACGGCCAGGTTTTGAATGTTTCCTTTGAAGACGCGCTGCCAGACAATCCGTCTGAGGTTTCTTTGATGAGCATCTGTCAGTTTCTGGAACCAGGCATTTCGTTTGGCAGCTGAACAACCGAGTATCATTTATAAAAAAATGGAGCATCGCTACACTGGATGCTTCTGAACCGGCGGGTTAATTTCCGTGTTAGAGGCTTATCGGTGTTGGCCACATGAGTGAGAGCAGCCAATCATGTCAGGCCTTTGAACACGACCCCTCCGCCAGTCAGTCAGTCACTGGGGGGTGGGGGTGTGTGTCTAGCTTATTTCACACTGCTGCCATGGGGACCGACTGTGATTACAAAGCCACCTATCAGTGCACACATGGCCGTAATTAAAACCTAGCCCACTAATTCCACGCAAACAAACACAGATAATGCCTACGAGGACCCAACCGGGACCATCTCTCCCCCCTCCCTGCCCTCCCCATGTCGCGCATCACTGCATATCGTGTACAAGTTCATTATGACACTCTTTCTCTCTTGGCTGCCAGTTGCAAACTGTGCCGCTGTGGCAGACACATTTTTGTCAAAGTCAGGAAGTCTCTCTCTCTCTCACACATACATTGGCCTTCCACTTTTTTGTGTACTTTCCAAAGGCTTTTTGAGTTTGTGTTGTACGACAGGCTCTCAGACTAGACCTCTATGTCAACGCTTTAGACAAATCCTACACACACATACACACACCACCACCCCAACCCTCCCCTCACGAATAAACTACAGATCCCTCTTCTACACAATTGCACTGAGCAGCCAATGTCCCATCAGCTGCTGGTCCCAGCCCCTCACCCCAACAGGAAACCTCTCTGTCAGCATAGGTCCTGTAATGTGGGATTGGGGTGGGTCTTTCTTGATTTGATCTGGACCTTGAGGTTGGGCTGTGTCAGGGAAAAGGGGAGTGGGCACGGAGTGCAAGAGAAGCATGAGCGGCAGTGGGCTAGGGGTAGATGTTCACGTTCTGTAACCCTTGCCATGCAATCACATGGCCTGATGAATTATTTTATTTTGGCCAGTAGTGAGATTGGTATGTGAATATGGTGATTCATTTCTGTCACACCAGGGAAAGGAAGAGGTGTTCTTCCTTTTAGGGTTCAGTATTTTTCAAAAGGGAAATTCCAATAGAATGTTCTCTATCATTGACCGACTAGAACAGAGGCAACGCAATTCTGACTCCCATCCTAACTCCATAAGCATGGTAATGAGTCTGTGGTCTGGCTGGCAGAGAGGACGAGGCCGTCCTTTCCCTTACCGCACACCTTTCTCCCATGTCTGTTTACCCTACTGATCCAGACCGGCTATCTCTCATTCTGCTGCCGTCTGAGATTGACAGGCAGTGTCACCTTTTAAACATTGTGAAGATCCACTTCCTAGGATGTTAAGGCACAATTGTAATGGAATCTATCGTAAGATTTCTGACCCGTGTTGTAGAAAGTCAGTGGCTATGCATATTTCTATCCCACTTTCCAAAAATGTCATTCTTATGTGGAAGAGCAATTATTATTTTTTGTCTTAAAATGTTTTTTATTTTAAAATTCTGTCACCTGGGGGAAAAAAAAGAAGTTCAATCTGAAACAAGACCTGGTAATTAAATGAACTCTCCAGTCTACTTCAGCTTGTCCCTCCATGTACCCTGTCTTGTTATTTGGGATTGTCCCTCCATGTACCCTGTCTTGTTATTTGGGATTGTCCCTCCATGTACCCTGTCTTGTTATTGGGGATTGTCCCTCCATGTACCCTGTCTTGTTATTGGGGATTGTCCCTCCATGTACCCTGTCTTGTTATTGGGGATTGTCCCTCCATGTACCCTGTCTTGTTATTGGGGATTGTCCCTCCATGTACCCTGTCTTGTTATTGGGGATTGTCCTCTGTACCCTGTCTTGTTATTGGGATTGTCCCTCCATGTACCCTGTCTTGTTATTGGGGATTGTCCCTCCATGTACCCTGTCTTGTTATTGGGGATTGTCCCTCCATGTACCCTGTCTTGTTATTGGGGATTGTCCTCCATGTACCCTGTCTTGTTATTGGGGATTGTCCCTCCATGTACCCTGTCTTGTTATTGGGGATTGTCCCTCCATGTACCCTGTCTTGTTATTGGGGATTGTCCTCTGTACCCTGTCTTGTTATTTGGGATTGTCCCTCCATGTACCCTGTCTTGTTATTGGGGATTGTCCCTCCATGTACCCTGTCTTGTTATTGGGGATTGTCCCTCCATGTACCCTGTCTTGTTATTGGGGATTGTCCCTCCATGTACCCTGTCTTGTTATTGGGGATTGCCCCTCCATGTACCCTGTCTTGTTATTGGGGATTGTCCCTCCATGTACCCTGTCTTGTTATTGGGGATTGTCCTCTGTACCCTCTCTTGTTATTGGGGATTGTCCTCTGTACCCTCTCTTGTTATTGGGGATTGTCCTTTGTACCCTCTCTTGTTATTGGGGATTGTCCCTCCATGTACCCTCTCTTGTTATTGGGGATTGTCCCTCCATGTACCCTGTCTTGTTATTGGGGATTGTCCCTCCATGTACCCTGTCTTGTTATTGGGGATTGTCCCTCCATGTACCCTCTCTTGTTATTGGGGATTGTCCTCTGTACCCTCTCTTGTTATTGGGGATTGTCCCTCCATGTACCCTGTCTTGTTATTGGGGATTGTCCCTCCATGTACCCTGTCTTGTTATTGGGGATTGTCCCTCCATGTACCCTGTCTTGTTATTGGGGATTGTCCTCTGTACCCTCTCTTGTTATTGGGGATTGTCCTCTGTACCCTCTCTTGTTATTGGGGATTGTCCCTCCATGTACCCTCTCTTGTTATTGGGGATTGTCCCTCCATGTACCCTGTCTTGTTATTGGGGATTGTCCCTCCATGTACCCTGTCTTGTTATTGGGGATTGTCCCTCCATGTACCCTGTCTTGTTATTGGGGATTGTCCCTCCATGTACCCTGTCTTGTTATTGGGGATTGTCCCTCCATGTACCCTGTCTTGTTATTGGGGATTGTCCCTCAATGTACCCTCTCTTGTTATTGGGGATTGTCCCTCCATGTACCCTGTCTTGTTATTGGGGATTGTCCCTCCATGTACCCTCTCTTTTTATTGGGATTGTCCCTCCATGTACCCTGTCTTGTTATTGGGGATTGTCCCTCCATGTACCCTGTCTTGTTATTGGGGATTGTCCCTCCATGTACCCTGTCTTGTTATTGGGGATTGTCCCTCCATGTACCCTCTCTTGTTATTGGGGATTGTCCCTCCATGTACCCTCTCTTGTTATTGGGGATTGTCCCTCCATGTACCCTCTCTTGTTATTGGGGATTGTCCCTCCATGTACCCTCTCTTGTTATTGGGGATTGTCCCTCCATGTACCCTGTCTTGTTATTGGGGATTGTCCCTCCATGTACCCTCTCTTGTTATTGGGGATTGTCCCTCCATGTACCCTCTCTTGTTATTGGGGATTGTCCCTCCATGTACCCTCTCTTGTTATTGGGGATTGTCCCTCCATGTACCCTGTCTTGTTATTGGGGATTGTCCCTCCATGTACCCTGTCTTGTTATTGGGGATTGTCCCTCCATGTACCCTGTCTTGTTATTGGGGATTGTCCCTCCATGTACCCTGTCTTGTTATTGGGGATTGTCCCTCCATGTACCCTGTCTTGTTATTGGGGATTGTCCCTCCATGTACCCTGTCTTGTTATTGGGGATTGTCCCTCCATGTACCCTGTCTTGTTATTGGGGATTGTCCCTCCATGTACCCTCTTGTTATTGGGGATTGTCCTCTGTACCCTCTCTTGTTATTGGGGATTGTCCCTCCATGTACCCTCTCTTGTTATTGGGGATTGTCCCTCCATGTACCCTCTCTTGTTATTGGGGATTGTCCCTCCATGTACCCTCTCTCTTGTTATTGGGGATTGTCCCTCCATGTACCCTCTCTTTTGTTATTGGGGATTGTCCCTCCATGTACCCCCTCTCTTGTTATTGGGGATTGTGAGCAGCATTATATTTGTCTGATTTTCCAGTTTGTGAGTCCAGTCGAGCCACTGTCGGCTGGTTAAATGGAGCTTGCTAGCAGTAGGGCTGTTCAATTTCGATGGCTGGCCCTGCCGCAAAGAGAATTATGGCCTGAAATAACGAGGACTGGAGGAGAATGAAACTCTCTGAATCAGGTGATGCTGGACTGTCTCCTCTCTGTATTAATTAAAATATCAATTTATGCCCTGTATCAATTTATGGCTTATTTCTCTGCTATCTCTGTCACCTTTGCTTCATAACCAGAGCCACACCAGCCCAGTAGCTTGTGGAGCGAGTCTCATTTTCGGGACAGTGTAATTTCCAAGTGGACATCTCTGCTTGAGATGGCGCCTCCTTAAATTGGACGGGCCGGTGATGGGGGTAAAGGAGTGAGGCGCTTCGCGGTGGCACAGGGGTGTGCCGCCCGCCATTGCCTCTGCTTTGGAACATGATTTGTTGCAGGGTCACGTCCCATAAACCTGTGCTCCCCACAGTCACAGTCAGCAACAGTGTCTAGCGACAGAGAAGGAACTAGCTACAGCCGCAGCCCGAGGTTAGTGTTTTACAAATTGAAAAAAGTCCCAGTAAATCACTCTACTTTTTACCCCCTCCCCGGAGCCTTCTGCACATCACAGCCTTGGCTCCTTTAATAGTGGTTTGAGACTGTGTTAGTATGCATGTCTGCATCAGCTTGTGTCTATGAGTATTGGCACTGGTAGACTGTAGTACAATATGAAGGGACTCCCTGAAAACACTTTTCGTAGCAGGTTAGGAGAGCATTTCAGCTACCCTAACCTTCCTAAGCATAACCTAATTCTCATAACCTGCTGAGAAAAGTCACCAATATGACTGCGAAAATTAAAAATGACCCCATTTCCTGGGGTCTACTTCCTTTCGTCATTTCTCTTAAACCAGGAAAGTCTACCTGACTGGGTTCTGAGGAGGAGAGCTCGAGTGAGTGAAGTGATTTTGTTTTAATGGTAATAAGTGTACTCAGTGAAAGTAGTCCCTTTCATCGCAGCACTACGGTAATGAGACGCAGCCTCAGACGTCTCCTGCACTCCGTATGGCCTCCGGGAATCACAGATGGAGAGTCCCAGGTACCGGGATACAATTATCAGCCATTATCTTCAGTTTAGCAATTTAATAAGGCAATGACTGATCGAAGACGGGCACTTGAAAGCGAGTACTGAGGGAGGGGTGGGGGGGGGAGTACTTCAACTCTTTTCTTTTGTCAAAAGGAGGGACCGTTCTGTGACTGTCCCGCAGCCGTGGAAAAACAGCTCATTATTTCCTGGCTAAATTGAACAAATCAAAGAATTCCCAAATGATGAAAGAAACAGGGCTTCCATTTATCTTCAACTCTAAAACACCCCCACCACCCCTCCATCCCTCCCACCTGGATGTTTAGGCATCAGGATCAGGTGTGTGTGCCTGTGTGTGTGCATGTATGTTTGTTGGAGAGGCTAGGGGGCAAGGGGAGGAATGTGTCAAATCAAGCTTCTCTGAAGCTCAGGAAGACGACCGCAGGAGTGATCCACTTACCCTGTCATAGTAGTTGGATAGGATACGAGAGACGAGGACCGGCCGTACAGGAAAGACGCCCGGAATCAAATCAACTGTTAACTGAGATTTCCACCAGGAAAAGTGTGGAATAAGCGTAGTGAGTTTGGGAATGTGGTACTGAGCCCAGTGTGTGTGCTTTAGCTCTGTGCTACCTGAGAGCAGCAAGAGGTGAGAAAGACCACCTTTCACACCATGAAGGAGGAAAGGAAATAGCTTTGGGTGCCATGTTGGACAAAGTCACCTTTATAATAATTTCCATAATCGGTGGGCTTCTACATGAAGCCCTATCAATAAAAAGGGCACAAACCTTCATGCATTATTCACCTACTGATAATCTGAATCATAAAATTACGACCCATGAGATCAATGTGATGTAGAATTATTGATTCTACCTATGTATAACACAATCAAACTTTGACAACTATGTAATTCACACCATCAGCTGCAAGTTTCAAACACACAGCCTCAAGCCAAGAAAACGGAGGTGCTAAAGGAAAGACACTTACTCCTCTTCTCGTTTCTTCTCTTCGGAAATAAGCCGTAAATAGTCGACTGGTTTGACTTGATACTGTTGTTCCCTCAAGCGAAGGCTGCATACCTCTTATAGATCACAAAGATACAGGCTCTTTGCTATCACAAAGACTTCCCACATATCTGCAAATATCCCCTCTGTACCATGGCAGAGGAGGGAAGGGGTGAACATCGAGGCCCACGCAATAGAGCACTTACGACGCAAATGCATATCTGATCAGAACACAATTGACTTTTCTGTGTCAGTCTTCCAAACCCCTATGCCCCCCTTGTTATTTTGACTAGAACTACAGTATCTGTTGGTTTCTAAGGAAACAGATGGTAAACATGGCAGAAACATTGGAGGGGGAGCGTTCACACAATCCACGAAAGCTGTTGACGTGTTGTGAGACTTTATTAGTTTCTAATGTGTGTGAGACAAGCAACCACCAGGGTTACTGGAGACCTGGGTAAAGAGACGCACACCATTTTTAAAAGACCAGCCTTGACCAACTTGAGAAGAAACGACCTGTACACAATGGACTCTGATTAACAACTACTGGTCAATGGAGCTAATGTGTGTCATTTGTCACCTTGACGTAGTCACTGACTTGGTAGTGCAGGTGCCACGTTGTTTTTGCTGCAACTTAAGTTGTAGGCACGTTGGGTGTTGTTTGTGGTGACTAATTACTTTTGTGTCAAAGGCTGAATCCTTAGAGACCATAGCCAACATACAGACTTGAGATGGGGATTCAGAGAAGTCTTGCGATGTTTTGATAATACACAGCAATCAGTGGGATCTTGTTGAGGATTTAGGCTTTTCTGTCAAGTCTCCACTTTTTGACTTTTTTTCATTTTTTTCCTTTGTTCTACGTCGGGGTTGATTTGACATTGTGGCTCGAAAGTGCATGCTCAGCACAGACTCTCTGGGAGTGGGTTCTCAGCTAAGACTCTGGCTAACCTCAAGGTGCACAGCACCTGCTGAAACTCCTCGTTAAAATGTGGAAGGGATTAGAGGCACAAATCCTGGAGTGGCGAGAGAGCTCGCCTCCACATCGCCCATTTGGAAAACGTTGTTTGTTCGCCCCGCTCTGAGCGACCTCTGAGTGAATCATATTAGCGGACGGAGTTGAGTGCTCGAGGTGGATGGAGGAGAGGAGGGTTTGGGAGGGCTGGGTGGAGGGAGAACAGGAGGTGTGAAGAGTCGTTCTCTCCGGATGAAATCGAACCACAGTAATGATCTACAAGTTCAGGACCTGACAGCGTTTGGCCATAATGAGGGCCGCAGTAATTCCGACAAATTACATCCAGCATGCCGCACTGGGTGGCCGGCCCCTCCGTCGTTTACTGAAAAAAGCTCATTGAAAAAATATAATACCTCCAACCTCTGCTCTTTTGATTAGCACTCACTCTAGACTCCCGGTGAGCTAAATGAGTTGATACCGGGGATGCAGTATTTAGTGGAATAGATGAAGCCATTTAGACATGGTTAAAAGGTAAAGGCTTCCAGCAGGAAATGGAGACATTTGGGCCGGTCGGGCTGGTGATTATGAAATATGGAGAAGGCAAGTTATGGACAGTCTTCCATACTTTGAATGCGTAATTAGAAACGATACCGTCGTCTAAGTGAATGGATTAGTTTTGGCTCCTCCAGTTTGTGGGATACAATGAAATATGATAATGCCATTACTCCCTTACACATCATCCTCAAGGTTTAGGCCTATTTTCTATCAAGCTCCAAGTGTTTGGGGAATAACAAACATCCTCCCTGTACTACACCACAATAGTTTAAATCAAATGGAATTGTATTTGTCACATGCTCAGAAACAACAGGTGTAGACTAACAGCTAAGCATGCTTACTTATAGGCCCTTCCCAACAATGCAGAGAAAATAATAGAAAAATAATAACACAAGGAATGAATACATAATTTGTAACTAACTTTGCTATACACTGGATACCAGTACTGAGTTCATGTGCAGGGGTACGAGGTAATTGAGGTAGATATGTACATTTACAGTGTATTCGGAAAGTATTCAGACCCCTTAACTTTTCCCCACATTTAGTTACGTTACAGCCTTATTCTAAAATATATTAAAATGTGTGTAGGTTGATGAGGAAAAAACAGAATTGAATACATTTTAGAAGGCTGTAACAAAATGTGGAAAATGTTAAGGGGTCTGAATACTTTCCGAACGCACTGTAGGTAGGGATAAAGTGACTAGGCAACAGGATAGGTAATACATATCAGTTTAAGATACATTTCACAAAAATATCATCTGAAATATGTTTGCTCTAATGCTCAGAGGCTCCAGATCCATAAATGAGCCAAATAATCAATTGTTCATGCAACAGTCTGTACCACATTGATTAGTGTCTTCTTCTGCTGTGAGACACTGAATCTTCTTTGATTGTTATGCAAGTTAGGTTTCAGAGAATATAAGTAGTTGCACCTAGAAGGATCCACGACTGCACTGAGACAATGTCCTTGTGCCACTGGCATTTTACATGATTATTGTTTAAATCCCCCTTTTACCATAGTATTGTGTTATCAGGGCCCCATTGAAACCAACTTCCTTTTCCTTTACAGCAGACACATGAAGGAAATCTGTGAGACAACATCTGGGAGCGATTGTGTACGATCAATGCAGCGCTCTCGATCATACTTCCTTCTGTCGACCAAAGCCTCTTTTCAAAAGGCTTCGCTGTCCTAAGTCACTGTGTGATTGTGTTCATTAGATGGGGTTGTAGGCTCACATAGGCAGCGGAGTCACTCACTAGCCATCTCAAGGTCCTCTTCCCTATTAAAACTGATAATGTAGTCCAAAGGAGCTGCCCATGCTCGTTATGTAAATGGTGTTTCAGGAAGAACCGAAAGAAACGTTTACAAAGTGTTTGACTTTCTATGTCACAAATAGTCTAACCCTGGCTGCAAAGGATAGCGGCTGTAGACCTGGCACATTAAGGGAGAGGTTGGCACCTGTGAGGTTGGATGTTTGGTGGTGCCAGTGGCAGGCTCCTTACCTAGCCAACGCCACAGGTGCGGCCCTGAAGTCATGGACACCTGCCAGTCTGGGGAGCCAACCTTCACCATAGTTCCACAGGGCCTCTCTCTTAAGAGGGAGTGAGAGAAGGGAGGATGCTGCCTTATCATCTGGCTTTGAGCTGCTGGGTCTCCTTTTCACTGTGTTGGTTACTTCATTAACTTAAGCAGGTAGTTTCGCATGCTCATTTTGTATTGCTGTTGAGTGTGTCTCCAATTACCTTAACAATTGTAGAAAGGCCCTTGTTATACATTTCCTGCTAAAGTAATATATATATATATATATATATATATTATTTTTAACAGTTTCATTGAACCCATTTAAGAGCAAGGCAGATAATGTTATTGCCGTGTTCCTAATTGCATTTTTAAAATGCATGTTGTGCTGGAATGGTTATTACATTCAAGAAGGGTTGGACAGTTTTGTCTATCCTTCGTTCAGCAGGAATAGCTCATGAACGGGATGATTCCATACAAAGTTTCTACACGCATCATTGTTGCTCCCTATTTCCGGTGACCTCCTGGTAAAGGACATTAGGATCGTGAAGTTCAAGTCAACTTTTCTTCATGAGGGCCTTTCAATGGGAAATGTCTGCGTTCCTTGGAAGTATTTACACTGGGGTTCGTACTGAAATGAGGAGCCATTTCAATACGAAACATTTGAGGAGACATTTCAACCCCCCCCCACACACACTCTCTGGCTATTCATCACCGGGTCTTACACATATCCCATTTCCAATAAGCCCAACTTCAATTTACAAAGTACTTTGCATGTGAAGGTTAATCAATAAGTGGAGAGACGGCACATCCTTGTTACAAGAGCAGCACCTGCTTCTGCTGCTTAGCCCCAGCCTCAATCATTCATTAGTCTGCACAGCAAAAGAGAACAACTTATCTGATTCTAAACAAATATGCTCATCAACGGAATCCCATGGGGAATGAGCTGTGTGTGTGTGTGTGTGTGTGTGTGTGTGTGTGTGTGTGTGTGTGTGTGTGTGTGTGTGTGTGTGTGTGTGTGTGTGTGTGTGTGTGTGTGTGTGTGTGTGTGTGTGTGTGTGTGTGCGTGCGTGCGTGCGTGCGTGCAAGGTTATAGCAGCGTTTGTTTGCCATGGCAGAGTATCATTTGAAAACATGAATTGTTATTGATTTGTGTACTTCTAAAAGTCAGTGAAGTGTAGAGATTACAGTTGTGTGTTATAATAGATAATGTAGACCTTGAATCAGTCTGCCTTGTAGGCTGTGGGCCTTTCATACCTAGACATCTGGCTGAAGGGTGGCTGGTATGCTCAGATTTGTTTCGGCAAGTCATCACGGCAGACATTGCTTTGTCAAGTAGTGACGCTAGAGTTGATTCGAAATGATGTTTTTAATCCTTTCAGTGAAGTTTTATTTTCTAGGTGCTCATCGATGTATTTTCCAGCGTACTCTGGATCATACTTTAAAATGTTGATGGAAAAAAGAAAAACGCTGTAGAAAGTTTGCTCTCCCTCAGCTCCTAAAGTTGAAAGATTAGTTGTTTAGCTGTCACATTCTGTCTCCAAGTCCCAACATCCCTCTCTGTATTAGAATAAACTCTACTCCCAGTCCCCGCCCCACTTTTTTATGCAATTGCATGGCGCCTCCAATAACAGCGCACGGCCGAACGATAATGATTAAAATACACATTTTCTAATCCTTTTCCCAGTCGAAGGGCATTGATCCATGCTCTAAGTGAGAAATGATGTCTCCTCCCATGTAGAAAAATCTCATTACCAGTCTTGCTGGCTCGCGAGGAGCTGTTTACATGCCTTAACAATTCTGCTGGAGTGGAACCAACAAGACAATTGCACTGACAATATTGTCTCCTCGCACCTCTCCCCCGCTGCCTTAGACCCCCCTGCACTGATTCACTCTCTCACGTTTCATCTCTTAAATTGTGCTGAAATATTTAAGTGCTCGGGTGAATGTGGCTTGATGGCTAACAATGCTTGTTCCATTTAACCTGAAATGAAGGCCACTATTCCACTTGTTCCTATGCCTTCCTTCCACTGAGAAGGCCCTATTGCACTTAGCCCAAAATCAATTCAGCAGAGAAATTCATTGTTGAGAATTCATCCCTCAGAGAGGAGGGAGGGAGGGAGAGGGAGGGAAAAAAGTTGTTCTCTCCTTTTGTTGCATGTCATCCCACCAGAAAATGATTGATGCATGATCATTTGTGGGCCTAGGAAAAATTGGATTCAGGCAATCTGTGTTTGACCATTTTAAAATGCATGAGTCATTCTTCTCTCTCCCATGTCAAAAGCTCAATGAGGAAAAATAGAGTACATGAACATCATCAACTGACAAGGTCGATATCCGCTCATAATGGGAGCTGGAAATGGCAAACTTTTTTTATTCATTTTTTGTTGTATTTTATTCGTTTTCTTTTTTCTTTCCTATCCGGTCTCCTCTCCTTTCTCTCCTCTCTCTCCTTCCACTCCTCTGTTTCTCTCAATCCATTAACTTTCTGACCCTAATGTGCCTCTAATATAGTTAGTAAATTACACAGTGTAAGCAGAGCCTTCATTGCGTGGTCACATTAAGTAAAAGGTGGAGAGGGATACGTTAAATAACTGCTAAGCTATGGAGATGGAGAAAATCTAGGCTAGCTAATGGGGTTTTTCACCACTGGTATGAGTTGCAAGGGTCATGTGTCTCACAGCTGTGTGAGGTGTATTTAAATTCAAAGTGAGACTCGCTGTGTGAATTCCTGCATTAATGCTTTTTTCTATTTATGTCATGTTTTCAAAACTCAGAAGAAACTGAAACGTGTGGTCTTGGCTTTTGGCTCTTAGGTTCCCAACTTAACTGGTTCAGTTTGATCCTCTCGACCTTAGTGTAAATAGTATGCTCATTTTTCTGTCAGGTGACATGGTGAGGATACCGATATAATGTAATGGACAGGTGTTCAAGTAGTGCACCTACAAGAGATTCCTCCCTCTCTTACCATGCTGGTGATTTCACCCTTGGCGAACACTCAGAAGCCAAGAGCCCAAGGTCCTGCTGCGGTGTATCTCATGATAAATAAGACCCGTCTCTCCGGCAGCCCTTCAGCGCCAAGGGTAAACTCAGCTGCGTCGGTTAGCGAGTGTCATCCTCGAGTGCAACACCACAAATGATGCCAGCAGAGGTGCTGATTTGGTGACAGAATACTTGTAGCAGACAAATCGACAACAGATTGCCTCCTTTATTTTCAAGGGTAAAAAAAAATGTTTTGTTAGTCTAATGGGGGGACAGGAACAGAACATG
This sequence comes from Oncorhynchus keta, assembly GCF_023373465.1. Taxonomy (NCBI): domain Eukaryota; kingdom Metazoa; phylum Chordata; class Actinopteri; order Salmoniformes; family Salmonidae; genus Oncorhynchus; species Oncorhynchus keta. The sequence goes on along the minus strand of NC_068424.1, from coordinate 21,991,321 downwards.
CCAGGTGTGTAATGTTCCTCCCAAGCCAAGTCCATTAGTTAGAATGCAGGCGTAATTGCCTTTTCAGAAAGCCAAGGTTTTTTCACATTTCTTACATGTTTGGTGCCACTAAAGGCTCTCAAGTGTATCGGAGAGCTTAGCAACTGGATTCAGGTCCAGACCACCTTGCACTAGAGGAGGCTGATACCTGCTATCATAACTACAGTGGTTGCTACACTAAAAGTTTTGCGATTGTGCTGCTGGACTTAGGTAATTTGTGGTTTAGTATGGTACCCTGCATCACCACTTCATTGCTCCAGACCAGCGCAAGAGGGGGAGTTAGAGCACTGATTATGCTTTTGGGTGCTACTGTGTCTCTATCTGACAATGATTGGGCGACATAAACCTAAATAGTAACTGATAATTGTGCACAACGTCAGTATTACTTACTAAAACTGTTACGCTAAGTTTTTAATTATTTTGCTCTTACTGTAGTACTGTAGGCCACTCCCGACCAGTCACATTGTACAGCGCTTGAGTGGTGCAACGGTCTAAGACACTGCATAGCAGTACAAGCTGTGTTGCTGCAGATGCTAGTTCAATACCCTTGCCGGCCTCGACTGGGAGACCCATGAGATGACTGTAGGTTTTTGGTTTCTCTCCATCTAAAACCAGAAATAAATCATTATAAATAACAACCTTGCTTTATTTTTTAAATGAATGACGGTGTCTCATTAATTAATAATTATTAACCCTGTTATTAGCAGGACAATATATATCGGTCATGGCTCCCGAGTGGCACACAATGGGATTGCCTTGCAGTTCTCCAGCTGTATCCACTGAAAGTGCACGAGGTTCACGGCACGAGGGCAGAGGGCACAGGATGGGCCGCAGAGCTGCACACAGAAGAAGGACCTAGCCCATGGGGAAGGGAGGAGGGATGGACCCCCACCCCGCCACACTGGGTAGCACAGAGCAACACTTTAAGGGGCATTGCACTAATAATGGCGCTGACTAGGGAAACGTTCCCGTTGTTCTTAGTGCCAGTCTGCATGTTTAAACTAAAACAATGTAACTAGTAATGGCATCTTCATGCTTTCCTAAATAAAATAATAATAAAAATACTCTTTCAAAATGCCAATGTTTATTTAGTTATGGATCCATATCGAATTACTATGGGAATAAATATCACAGAATTACAGGAACAACGTTGTCTAATGAAGGTAAACAAATGGTTGCTTACTGGAAAATATTATTTCAAACACACACGGTCACGTTGTACAGCGCCATTATGGCTATTAGCAGGTAGCTGGACAATAGACTTACAATGGGGCAAAAAAGTATTTAGTCAGCCACCAATTGTGCAAGTTCTTCCACTTAAAAAGATGAGAGAGGCCTGTAATTTTCATCATAGGTACACATCAACTATCAACACATCAAAAAATCACATTTTAGGATTTTTAATGACACACACACACACGCACACGCACACGCACACGCACACACACACAAACTGTCTGAAATTAAAATGGAGTAACAGTGCCTCCTTGTCTCGTCTGTATCTTTTCCTCCTGGAATATGACAGCTCTGAAAATAAGAGGCGAAGAATCCCTTGAAAGTGCTCTGGTGTTTCTAGTAGTTGTTTCAATGCAAGTAGAGAGTAGGCCTCCACTTATAAAAGGTGTCCCTCTCTCTCAAATGTACATAGCGAGTTGGAAAGAAAGTTAAGTGTTCTTCTGATCACGGCAAAATGAGTTATTCTAGTGACAGGCATATAGACCTGTTGTCTCAATGCCAACGTGCAGCTGAACACTATGCTCTGAGGCACATTAGAGAGGACTCGTTTATTAAAAGGCCTAGTTTAGATGAGTCATGAAAGACACACTCCCTTGTGGAAGCAGCATTTTTCTGATAAGGCTGCCCAAGAAAATAGTGCTCTGCAACACTGTCTCCTAGACTATTTCTATACTGAACAAAAATATTATCGCAGCATGTAAAGTGTTGGTCCCATGTTTCATGAGCTGAAATAAAGATGCCAGAAATGTCTCTCTCAAATTTTGGAATATGAAATTCATTGAGAGAAATGGCTGATGCCGGGGACTTGGTGGCTGTGGGAACCTGTGCTCTGTCTGGAGCTTGGTCGTGATCATCGCCAGATGTACTGGTATCTGTGTAGGGACAGAGAGGGGTCATCTGAGCTTTGGAGGTTGATAGTATAACATGAGGTTGGGAACAGATTTGGTTGTGTTCTGGGTGTGTCTGTCACACTTCTCTGTGTCAAGTAAAAGCAACATGGTGTCACGCCTTGGTCATTGTATTTTGTGTTTTCGTTATATATTTGTTCAGGCCAGGGTGTGACATGGGTTTATTGTGTTGTCGTATTGTTTTTTTTGTAGGCATTGGAGGCATTGGGATTGTGGTTGATTAGGGGTGTGTAGCATAGGTTTGGCTGCCTGAGGCGGTTCTCAATCAGAGTCAGGTGATTCTCGTTGTCTCTGATTGGGAACCATATTTAGGTAGCCGGGGTTTCACTGTGTATTTCGTGGGTGATTGTTCCTGTCTCTGTGTAGTGTTCACCAGATAGGCTGTATTAGGTTTCACGTTCCGTTTGTTGTTTTTGTATTTATTTAGTTATTTAATGTATCGTCATTCTCTTCATTAAAGAACATGAGTAACAACCACGCTGCATTTCGGTCCGACTCTCTTTCGACAAACCAAGAACGCCGTTACGCATGGAAGATATGAGCCACCTCGGGAGGAGGAACCGTCAACTGAACTGTTTTACAATGGTATTTTGGTGAGCACTGAGGACTTGTACCCATGAAATGAATAAACAGCTGTTGTTACCAACTATGAGCCCAGTTGTTTTAAAGACTCTTAATCGCTCCGTTTTGTTCATCACGTTTGGGTAAGAAAATACCCGAAAATTAAGTCATTACAACGTGAACTTTTTTCCAAATTAACTCCATAATATCGACAGAAACATGGCAAACGTTGTTTAGAATCAATCCTCAAGGTGTTTTTCACATATCTATCGATGATAAATCATTCGTGGCAGTTGACTTTCTCCTCTGAAGAAAATGGAATGAGCATGGACCTGGAGATTACGCAATAATTTCGACGGAGGACACCGGGCGGACACCTGGTAAATGTAGCCTCTTATGGTCAATCTTCCAATGATATGCCTAAAAATACGTCACAATGCTGCAGACACCTTGGGGAAACGACAGAAAGTGCAGGCTCATCCCTGGCGCATTCACAGCCATATAAGGAGACAGTGGAACACAGGGCATTTAAAATCTGGACCATTTCCTGTATGAAATTTCATCTTGGTTTTGCCTGCAGCATTAGTTCTGGGGCACTCACAGATAATACCTTTGCAGTTTTGGAAACGTCAGAGCCTTTTCTTTCCAAAGCTGTCAATTACATGCATAGTCGCATCTTTTCGTGACAAAATATCTTGTTTAAAACGGGAACGTTTTTTATCCAAAAATTAAATTAAAACTTTTTACGGCAAGGGGTTCCGCTAGCGAAATTCGCTAAATTCCAAAATATTTTTTAGAAATATGTAACTTTCATACATTCACAAGTGCAATTCACCAAATTAAAGCTTAACTTCTTGTTAATCTACTCATCGTGTCCGATTTTCAAAAAGGCTTTACGGCGAAAGAAAACCATATGATTATGTTAGGTCAGAGCCTAGTCACAAAAACATACACAGCCATTTTCCAGCCAAAGAGAGGAGTCACAAAAACCAGAAATAGAGAAAATTAATCACTAACCTTTGATCTTCATCAGATGGCACTCATAGGACCTCATTTTACACACTTTCGCCTGCAATATCAGTTAAGTTGTACTCTCAGACAATATTTTGACACTTTAGAGTTTTCTATCCTAAGCTGTCAATTATATGAATATTCTAGCATCTGGTCCTGAGAAATAGGAGGTATATTTTGGGAATGTTATTTTTGCAAAAATAAAAATAGTGCCCCCTAGTTTCAAGAGGTTAATGCAACCACTGTGTCAGATTTCAAAAAAGCTTCACGGAAAAAGCAAACCATGCAATAATCTAAGTACGGCGCTCAGACACAAAAACATGCCATGCAGATACCCGCCATGTTGTGGAGTCGTTAAAAGTCAGAAATAGCATTAGAAATATTCACTTTGATGATCTTCATCAGAATGCACTCCCAGGAATCCCAGTTCCACAGTAAATGTTTGTTTTTGTTCGATAAAGTCCATTTATGTCCAAATACCTCCTTTTGTTAGCGCGTTTGGTAAACAAATCCAAACTCACGAGGCGCGGGCAAGTTCAGACGAAAAGTTTTTAAAAAATGAAAGTTCGGATAGGAAAGAGTTCAGAGTTTTCTATCCAATACTACTAATAATATGCATATATAGCTTCTGGGCCTGAGTAGCAGGAAGTTTACTCTGGGCACGCTTTTCATCCAAATGTGAAAATGCTGCCCCCTATCCCAAACAGGTTAAACAGAGTGGGAGAACCACCAATTCTAAAAAGGATTACCGCACCAGACTAAAGTTCCTATCAACCTTAAACACAATCCCAGAGACTGTTTGGGCTCCTTGACACAATGCCATTATTATTACGAATGATCAAATGACCCCCCTCGATGCCGCAGGCCAGAGGCGATCAACAATGGAGTTGCCTGGGAAATGAGAGGGCAGGGTGGGTGCTCTACGTTTTAATCTGAATTAAGTGGGAAAAGGCACACTTTAATGCACAAGACTGGACATGTCACTGGAGGGGAGCCTCTGTCTTATTAATACTACAGGGACAGAGAGGTTAAATCATTGGATTGTAGTTTTCTGTCTAATTATATAGAGGAAGTGAGTATGTGCATGTGCCAACCTACAGTACTGATGACACTGTCGCTAGGGACTGACTCACCTTGGATGACTGATTATTCCTCCTGTACTACAAGTTGGAGCTACAACTGCAGTACAACTTTTGGACAGCAGTACATCTGCTTGTTAGCACTAACTCTGGTTGCATGTATAGAGCTCTTGAACATCTCTCTTGTACTGCAAACAGTATTGCAAACAGTATAGAGAGGTTTCATGTTTAAAACCACAGCTCTGTTTACAGTGAACTAAATACACCTAAATGAGGGTTTGTCCCAACGTAGTACACCAATCATCGAGAAAACACGACCGGCCTTGAATAACGTCAGAGATCCATTCAATGCAAACTCTTCTCGTTTCGCCAACCCTTTCACTGTCTAAGCTACTGCCTTGGTAATTAAAATGAGAAAATTGGAGAGCTTTTTCAATAACGGCCCTCAACCCAAAAAGCGGTGTGTGTCAAGGGCGCCCATCGGTCCCTACTGGATTTGTCCCCTGTGTACCCTAGACTACCTCCAGACTGTATCGATTCCTCCCACTCCTCCTCCCGCTCTGCACTCTAGGCCCGGAAGGCCAACGCCTGAGCACAGATGTACTAATGAGAGGGTTGCCGATGAGACGCTGCAGCCCCATGGGCTGAGCACTTCAACGTTGCCATGGCACAGCGCATTCTCCAGGTTTTAATGGAAGTGGGGATTGAAGGCCAGGGACGAAGTGACCTCTTTCCCGTTCTCTTCTCCACTCAGGGTTCCCCCCCTCCATCCTTCACTATCCCCATCATCTAGGCTTTTAGTGCATGACGGGGGACGTTAGAGACTGAGTCCTCAGTAGGGAAAAGCAGGTTTCTGAAAAATCTAGAAATGGAGCTGTATACATTAGTGACACTTGAGACTTTTTTAGATTTTCCACAGTGCTGTTTGGGCATACTGCACTTAGTAAGGAGAACTTATTTGAGAATTCTAATTCATTGTTGGTGGGCCGTACATTCCACACTATGTATGCCCCTATGTAAATATTAGTTTTTTTATGTCACTTATTTTAGAAAAACGCTACAGGCATACATGCAGTACAGTACTTTAGAGCGAAATATAAACTTGCGCCTCGGCTCCAGAATACCAGTCTGTGTAGATAATGAACACCTCGTACAGGAGCCAGAACAACGGCCAAGGGCTTTTTGCAGTAAAACAAACTCCATGCTCCACTTTTTGCCCATTAAAAAAAAAGTGTTGAAAAGGCTCTTTTTAAATGAGCTGAGAGTGCGCCGGGCCCTTTCAAGGCTCTGTCCACAGAGGACCCAGAGTCAATAGTCAGGATGGGTTGCCAGAATGGGTGAGGTTCTCTTAATGTCACATCAGGGTTATTTATTAACTGTTCTACTGATTGAGGCAGACATCATCTCTTCACGCCTGTTTCCTTTTGTGTTGTGGTCTTGTAATAAACTGTCTGTAGTTAACAGTTCACACCTTTGCTCTTGGATACGGTCATAAAAATACAGTATGTGCCGTGTTCGCTGTTTCCTGTTTCTGAATCCAGCAGGTCAAGTTATCTTCTACAAACACGTAGCCTGCTGATTATGCCACGTTGAAAGCAACACCTATTGTTCTGTACCTACCACCGGCTGTCAAATATGTGTTTGTTCATGACATGCCCATTCAGAAACTGTGGGTATTGGATGTCCTCACCTAATGACTTGACCTGTCTAATTAATATTTTGAACATAAACTGTCATAATTGAACGTGTGAGTGTAACTCATGCTCATTGAAAACATGTTACGCTCTTATCTTAAAGGGGCAACCTGAAGTTGCAGCATTCATTTTTGGACTTATAAATGAATGATTCAATTAAATGTACCCATTTTGATTCTTGAAGAATATAACTTCCTCATGAGCTTTGTTAAACTGTCGTACCCCAACAGAACCCAAAATATAAGCTTCCTTTATTTTATTTCACCTTTATTTAACCAGGTAGGCTAGTTGAGAACAAGTTCTCATTTACAACTGCGACGTGGCCAAGATAAAGCACAGCACTTCAACACATACAACAACAGTTACACATGGATAAACAAACATACAGTCAATAATACAGTAGAAAAAAGAAAAGTGTATATATACAGTGAGTGCAAATGAGGTAAGATAAGGGAGGTAAGGCAATAAATAGGCCATGTTGGCGAAGTAATTACAATATAGCAATTTAACATCGGAACGGTAGATTTGCAGAAGATGAATGTGCAAGTAGAGATACTGGGGTGCAAAGGAGCAAAATAAAAATATACAGTATGGGGATGAGGTAGTTGGATGGGCTGTTTACAGATGGGTTATGTACAGGTGCAGTGATCTGTGAGCTGCTCTGACAGCTGGTGCTTAAAGCTAGTGAGGGAGATATGAGTCTCTAGCTTCAGTGATTTTCGCAATTCGTTCCAGTCATTGGCAGCAGAGAACTGTAAGGAAAGGCGGCCAATGAGGAATTTGCTTTGGGGATGACCATGGTGACCAATGAGCTGAGATAAGGCAGGGCTTTACCTAGCAGAGACTTGTAGATGACCTGGAGCCAGTGTGTTTGGCGACGAGTATGAAGCGAGGGCCAGCCATCGAGACCATACAGGTCGCAGTGGTGGGTAGTATATGGGGCTTTGGTGACAAAACGGGTGGCACTGTGATAGACTGCATCCAATTTGTTGAGTAGCGTTTTGGAGGCTATTTTATAAATGACATCGCCGAAGTCAAGGATCGGTAGGGTGGTCAGTTTTGACAGCATGAGTAAAGCATGCATTGTCGCGAAATAGGAAGCCGATTCTAGATTTAATATTGGATTGGAGCTGCCTAATGTGAGTCTGGAAGGAGAGTTTACAGTCTAGCCAGACATCTAGGTATTTGTAGTTGTCCACATATTCTAAGTCAGAACTGTCCAGAGTAGTGATGCGGGCAGTGATCGGTTGAAGAGCATGCATTTCGTTTTACTTGCATTTAAGAGCAGTTGGAGGCCACGGAAGGAGGGTTGTATGGCATTGAAGCGCGTCTGGAGGTTGGTTAACACGGTGTCCAAAGAAGGGCCAGAAGTATACAGAATGGTGTCGTCTGCGACATCATTGATATATACAGAGAAGAGTCAGCCCGTAAATTGAAACCTGTGTCACCCCCATAGAGGCTGCCAGAGGTCCGGACAACAGGCCCTTCAATTTGACACACTGAACTTTATCAGAGAAGTAGTTGGTGAACCAGGCGAGGCAGTCATTTGAGAAACCAAGGCTGTTGAGTCTGCAGATAAGAATGTGGTGATTGACCGAATCAAAAGCCTTGGCCAGGTCAATGAATACGGCTGCACAGTAATGTCTCTTATCGATGGCGGTTATGATATCGTTTAGGACCTTATGCGTGGCTAAGGTGCATCCATGACCAGCTCGGTAACCAGATTACATATCGGAGAAGGTACGGTGGGATTCGAAATGGTCGGTAATCTGTTTGTTAACTTGGCTTTCGAAGACCTTAGAAAGGCAGGGTAGGATAGATATAGGTCTGTAGTAGTTTGGGTCTAGAGTGTCTCCCCCTTTGAAGAGGGGGATGACTGCGGCTAGCTTTCCAATTTTTTGGGAATCTCAGACGATACGAAAGAGGTTGAACAGGCTAGTAATAGGGGTTGCAACAATTTCGGCAGATCATTTTATAAAGAGAGCGTCCAGATTAGATTGTCTAGCCCGGTTGATTTGTAGGGGTCCAGATTTTGCTGCTCTTTCAGAACATCAGCTATCTGGATTTGGGTGAAGGAGAAAAGGGGGAGGCTTGGGCAAGTTGCTGTAGGGAGTGCAAGGCTGTGGGTAGGGGTAGCCAGGTGGAAAGCATGGCCAGGTGTAGAAAAATGCTTGTTGAAATTCTCAATTATAGTGGATTTTTCAGTGGTGAGTGTTTCCTAGCCTCAGTGCAGTGGGCAGCTGGGAGGAGGTGCTCTTATTCTCCATGAACTTTACAGTGTCCCAGAACCTTTTTGAGTTTGTGCTACATTTCTGCTTAAAAAAAGCTAACCTTAGCTTTCCTAAATGCCTGTGTATATTGGTTCCTAACTTCCCTGAAAAGTTGTGTTACGGTTTTCTTCCGTCGAAGGAGAGGAGGACCAAAATGCAGCATGGTTATTTCGATACATCTTTAATCAAAGATAAACACGAACAATACAAAAACAATAAACGTAACGTGAAAACCTAAACAGCCTTATCTGGTGCAAACAAACACAGAGACAGGAACAATCACCCACGAAACACTCAAAGAATATGGCTGCCTAAATATGGTTCCCAATCTGAGAAAACGATAAACACCTGCCTCTTATTGAGAACCGCTCCAGGCAGCCATAGACTATTCTAGACAACCCCACTAACCACAATCCCATGACCTACAAAAACGACAAGACAAAACACACCACATAAATAACCCATGTCACAGCCTGGCCTGACCAAATTAATAAAGAAAACACAAAATACTAAGACCAGGGCGTGACAGAATTCCCCCAAGGTTTGGACTCCCGGCCGCACACCTAAGCCCATAGGGGAGGGTCCGGGTGGGCATCTGTCCACGGTGGCGGCTCCAGCGCGGGACGTGGACCCCACTTCAACAAAGTCTTAGTCCGCTTAATAGATATGCGACCCTCGCCGCCAACCTTGGCCTAGTAACCCTAACCAAGGGCCCCACTGGACTGAGTGGCAGCTCGGGACTGAGGGGCAGCTCGGGACTGAGGGGCAGCTCGGGACTGAGGGGCAGCTCGGGACTGAGAGGAAGCTCGGGCAGATCCTGGCTGGCTGGTGGTTCCGGCAGATCCTGGCTGGCTGGAGGTTCCGGCAGATCCTGGCTGGCTGGCGGTTCCGGCAGATCCTGGCTGACTTGTGGCTCCGGCAAATACTGGCGGATCCTGGCTGACTGGCGGATCTGGAAGATCCTGACTGACTGGCGGATCCTGGCAGACTGGCAGCTCTGGCGGCTCCTTGCAGACTGGCAGCTCTGGCTGCTCCTTGCAGACTGGCAGCTCTGGCTGCTCCTTGCAGACTGGCAGCTCTGGCTGCTCCTTGCAGACTGGCAGCTCTGACAGCGCTGGACAGGCGGGAGACTCCGACAGCGCTGGAGAGGAGGAAGGCTCTGGCAGCGCTGGACAGGCAAAGCGCACTGTAGGCCTGGTGCTGGCACTGGTGGTACTGGGCCGAGGACACGCACAGGAAGCCTGGTGCGGAGAGCTGCCACCGGAGGGCTGGTGCGTGGAGGTGGTACTGGATAGACCGGACCGTGCAGGTGCACTGGCGCTCTTGAGCACCGAGCCTGCCCAATCTTACCTGGTTGAATACTCTCGGTCGCCCTGCCAGTGCGGCGAAATAGCCCGCACTGGGCTATGCAGGCGAACCGGGGACACCGTGCGCAAGGCTGGTGCCATGTAAGCCGGCCCAAGGAGACTCACTGGAGACCAGATGTGTAGAGCCGGCTTCGTGACGCTCGATGCTTACTCTAGCCCGGCCGATACGAGGAGCTGGTATGTACTGCACCGGGCTATGCACCCGCACTGGGGACACCGTGCACTCCACAGCATAACACGGTGCCTGCCCGGTCTCTCTAGCCCCCCGGTAAGCACAGGAAGTTAGCGCAGGTTTCCTACCTGGCTTTGCCATACTCCCTGTGTGCCCCCGACCAAGACATTTTGGGGGCTGACTCTCTGGCTTACATCCGCGTTGTCCTGCTGCCTACTCATACCAGCGCCTCTCCGCCTTCACCGCCTCCAGCTCTTCTTTGGGGCGGCGATATTCTCCAGGCTGAGTCCAGGGTCCTTTACCATTCAATATCTCCTCCCATGTCCAGAAATTTGGATTTCGCTGCTCCTGCTGTCGCTACCTGTCACCACGCCACTTGGTCCTGTTGTGGTGGGTGATTCTGGCCTGACCAAAATAATAAAGAAAACACAAAATACTAAGACCAGGGCGAGTTGCATAACACGGGGGCGATTCGATGCTAATGCAGAACGCCACAGGATGTTTTTGTGCTGGTCAAGGGCAGTCAGGTCTGGAGAGAAACAAGGGCTATATATGTTCCTGGTTCTACATTTTTTGAAAGGGGCATGCTTATTTAAGATGGTGAGGAAGGCACTTTAAAAAAAATGACCAGGCATCATCTACTGATGGGATGAGGTCAATATCCTTCCAGCATACCCGGGCCAGGTCGATTAGAAAGGCCTGCTTGCTGAAGTGTTTTTTTTAGGGAGCGTTTTGACAGTGATGGGGTGTGGTCGTTTGACCGCAGACCCATTATGGATGCAGGCAATGAGGCAGTGATCACTGAGACCTTGGTTGAAAACAGCAGAGATATATTTGGAGGGCAAGTTGGTTACGATGATATCTATGATGGTGCCTATGTTTACAGATTTGGGGTTGTACATGGTGGGTTCATTGATAATTTGTGTGAGATTGAGGCTATCAAGCTTATATTGTAGGATGGCTGGTGTGTTAAGCATCTCCCAGTTTAGGTCACCTAGCAGCACGAGCTCTGAAGATAGATGGGGGGGCAATCAGTTCACATATGGTGTCCAGGGCACAGCTGGGGGCAGAGGGTGAGAGCGGCAAAGGTGAGAGACTTGTTTCTGGAAAGGTGGATTTTTAAAAGTAGAAGCTCGAATTGTTTGGGTACAGACCTGGATAGTTTGGGTACAGACCTATTTGGGTACAGACCTGCAGAGCTACAGTGGGGCAAAAAAGTATTTAGTCAGCCACCAATTGTGCAAGTTCTCCCACTTTGAAAGATGAAAGAGGCCTGTAATTTTCATCATAGGTACACTTCAACTATGACAGACAAAATGAGAAAATAAAATAACCAGAAAATCACATTGTAGGATTTTTTATGAATTTATTTGCAAATTATGGTGGAAAATAATTATTTGGTCACCTACAAACAAGCAAGATGTCTGGCTCTCACAGACCTGTAACTTCTTCACTCCTCCACTCGTTACCTGTATTAATGGCACCTGTTTGAACTTGAACTTGTTATAAAAGACACCTGTCCACAACCTCAAACAGTCACACTCCAAACTCCACTATGGCCAAGACCAAAGAGCTGTCAAAGGACACCAGAAACAAAATTGTAGACCTGCACCAGGCTGGGAAGACTGAATCTGCAATAGGTAAGCAGCTTGGTTTGAAGAAATCAACTGTGGGAGCAATTATTAGGAAATGGAAGACATACAAGACCACTGATAATCTCCCTCGATCTGGGGCTCCACGCAAGATCTCACCCAGAACCACACGGGGGGACCTAGTGAATGACCTGCAGAGAGCTGGGACCAAAGTAACAAAGCCTACCGTCAGTAACACACTACGCCGCCAGGGACTCAAATCCTGCAGTGCCAGACGTGTCCCCCTGCTTAAGCCAGTACATGTCCAGGCCCATCTGAAGTTTGCTAGAGAGCATTTGGATTATCCAGAAGAAGATTGGGAGAATGTCATATGGTCAGATGAAACCAAAATAGAACTTTTCGGTAAAAACTCAACTCGTCATGTTTGGAGGACAAAGAATGCTGAGTTGCATCCAAAGAACACCATACCTACTGTGAAGCATGGGGGTGGAAACATCGTGCTTTGGGGCTGTTTTTCTGCAAAGGGACCAGGACGACTAATCCGTGTAAAGGAAAGAATGAATGGGGCCATGTATCGTGAGATTTTGAGTGAAAACCTCCTTCCATCAGCAAGGGCATTGAAGATTAAATGTGGCTTGGTCTTTCAGCATGACAATGATCCCAAATACACTGCCCGGGCAAGGAAGAGTTGCTTCGTAAGAAGCATTTCAAGGTCCTGGAGTGGCCTAGCCAGTCGCCAGATCTCAACCCCATAGAAAATGTTTGGAGGGAGTTGAAAGTCTGTGTTGCCCAGCAACAGCCCCAAAACATCATTGTTCTAGAGGAGATCTGCATGGAGGAATGGGCCAAAATACCAGCAACAGTGTGTGAAAACCTTGTGAAGACTTCCAGAAAACGTTTGACCTCTGTCATTGCCAACAAAGGGTATATAAAAAGTATTGAGAAACTTTTGTTATTGACCAAATACTTATTTTCCACCATAATTTGAAAATAAATTCATTAAAAATGTGATTTTTTGGATTTTTCTTCTCATTTTGTCTGTCATAGTTGAAGTGTACCTATGATGAAAATTACAGGCCTCATCTTTTTAAGTGGGAGAACTTGCTCAATTGGTGTCTGACTAAATACTTTTTTGCCCCACTGTAGCTCTGCAGGCTATCTGTGCAGTAGATTGCAACACCACCCTCTGGCAGTTCTATCTTGTCAGAAAATGTTATAGTTAGGGATGGAAATTTCAGAGTTTTTGGTGGTCTTCCTGAGCCAGGATTCAGACACTGCTAGGAGGAGACTTCTAATATTAACATGCATGAAACCAAGGCTCTTATGGTTACAGAAGTCAACAAATGAGAGCGCCCGGGCAATGGGAGTGATGCTGGGGGCTGCAGGGCCTGGATTAACCCCTACATCACCACAGGAACGGAGGAGGAGTAGGATAAGAGTTTGGCTAAAGGCTAAAAAAGCTGGTTGTCTAGTGCGTTCGGAACAGAGAGTAAAAGGAGCAGGTTTCTGGGCACGGTAGAATAGATTCATGGGATAATGTACAGGTAAACCTGTGCATAGAGTGACGATGAAAGAGAAATTGTCTCTAGAAGTATAATTTAAACCAGGTGATGTCACTGCATGTTTGGTAGGTGCAACTAAAGTGTTAAATAAGGAATATTGAGCAGGGCTAGAGGCTCTACAGTGAAATAAGGCAATAATTACTAACCAAAACGCCAATGGACAAGGCATATTGACGTTAGCGAGAGCATGCATAGCTGAGTGATCATAGGAGTCCAGTGAGTGGCTTCAGGCAGCTAGCGGGCCCAGGGATAGCAAGCTAGCAGAAGGGCTTTGGAGGGATGTTGTGACGGAAGAAAGTCTGTTGTGGCCCCCTCGTGCTATTACGTTGGCAGACGGATCAGCAGGGCTCTGTGTGGTAAACCAGGCCAAATGGCAAAATAGGTACAGTTGCCAAAGAATTTGTCTGGTGGGCCTCTTAAGCTAACAGTCCGATGTGCTCTGGAAAGCTAGCGGGCCGCGGACAGCAGGCTAGCGGATGGGCATTCAGGGGACGACGTGACGGCGGAGCCAGTTGAGAAAACCCCATCGGGCGAATCACGTCGGTGGTCCAGTCGTGATGGGTCGGCGGGGGTCCAGGCCAGTTGGCAAAATAGGTATTGTAGCCCAAGGAGTGGCTGATGGACCTCTTTGGTTAGCTGGGAGATGTGCCTAGCAGATGGGCCTAGCAATGCTAGCTCCTGGTTAATTGGTTCTTGCTTCGGGACAGAGACGTTAGCCAGGAGTGGCCATTTGAATAGCGAGTTTGTAAAGAAAGTAAATGTAAACAAAACACTATTGCCTCAAATCATGGTTAAAACTATCATTTTGATATCATGGATAGTCGGTCCTTGAATTTTGAGTGGTTACATTTCTCCAGCCCCATCCTCAAGCTTTTTACCGAAACAAGGGCATGGGAGAAGCGTTGTTGTTTCAACTGCTGATTCCCGCTTTAAATAAATGTGAATTCTAGTCAAGTTTATTCATGCCATTTGTAGATATTCTTTGTAGTAATTTCAGTAGAGGTCACGCTGTGGCCATCTCATGACTAACCCTGCTCTTCTCTCGCTACCCCCCCCAGACTCTGCCTTCATGATGGTCAACACCAGCGGACGTTTCTCGGGCCAGAAGGCCCAGTTGCTCATGCCCCAGCTCAAGGAGAACGACACCCACTGCCTCATCTTCCAGTACTACGTAGCAGGACAGCGCGAGGGTGCCAACCCGGGCCAGCTTAACGTCTATGTCAAGGAGAACAACAGTCCGCTGGGCATCCCTGTGTGGAACGCGTCAGGGCCCGCCTACCCCACCTGGCGCCAGGTGGAACTGGCTGTCAGCACCTTCTGGCCCAACTTCTACCAGGTGAGATGGGATAAAGAAGATGGTGATGGGCTGTGTCTATAAAAGTGGCACATAGAACAAGGGGTAGGGTTGTCAGTGAGGGTCCTACTGTTCATCAAATGTAAGGTTTTGTCAAGGTCCTGTTGTACTGTGAGCAGTTAGGAAACGGTAGACATTGTGTTATTATCCTCCGTGGGTTGTACGTCGACCGATGAAGTGGTAATATTGGTGGAGATAAGAACCCATCAGATCGGGACATTTTCCCAGCCCCAGAGCCATATTTAAACACTGCCCATTAGCAGGGAATAATATTGAACTCTGACAGAGTCCATGTTTTCTCAGTGCGGGTCCATGGCAGTACAGTAAACACATTCTCCAAGGTCTCTGGAGGTCAAACCACTTTCTATCATCACCTCCCCAATATTTCTCCTCTTTGAAAATTAAACTCATTTTGTGTGTAGCATCGTGCCGTTAGGCAGCAGCGCTGTGAATTTCCAGCCGAGGCAATTACCGCTCACGCCAAATGTTTAGTTTACTCCCACATGAGGTCAAACACACACACACACTCGCTCACAGGGTCAGTGTGTACTGAGTGACCCAACATGTAAGCCTGTCAGTATGTCACCTGCTCCACGGATGACCCTCAGATTGAAGGCTGATGGTGTGTGTGTGTGTGGAAGGTTGGTGGGTCACGCCATCGAGCCCTCCTCCTCCCACTAACATACAGTGTTGGCTGTTAGACATGTTTTTTCACACACGTGCCTGTGAGGTTTTCCCTAGCGAGACCGACAGTAAAGAGTGATAAATACATCTCCACGTTTCCCAAGAGAAATCACCGCCATCTGTTGTTTGACAGAGGCACCGTGCAGAAGGAGCATCTCTCTGACTTCCTATTACTCTTTCAGATTAACAATGGAAAGGCGGCATCTTCAAAGCTCTATACCCAATTAGCAATGTAGCAAGTAATTATGGTGTTTCTGTAATTGCACAGTATCTTTAAGTGTTTGTCAAAATGAAAACCACCTGGTATTCAGAAATTACTTTGTCTCTTATTTTGTAATTACAGCGTATGGTTTTCGCTCCCCTCAGTTTACAATGCAAGTCTATCAGCACAGGTCTAATTACATTGCAATGGTTGGGCCGCATTTTGAGAAACTTTTAATGAATCACGCCGTGCATTTCAAATATGGTTATTGTCTTCCCCAGCCCGGCACACTCTGATCTTGATCCTGCCATTTTGCGTTGTTCATCTCCACCTGCTCTGTTATTCCAATTCCATTTTTAGACACAATCACAATTACCAGGTGATCTGTAAAGGAACATTGGGGTGACATCGCATCAGTATTTAATGAACAGTGTGAGAGGAGGGAAGGGTCATTTCTTCCCCGTCTGCTATTATGTATGCATGAGAGGTCAGCCTTTTGTTCTTAGGATGTTTCAACAACTTACTGACAAGACTTTTTGTAAAAGATGTGGTGAACCTGAAGTTGCACTAAGGACGCCATGAAGTAAAGCAATACACACACACACACACACACACACACACACACACACACACACACACACACACACACACACACACGTCGGAGGAGCACTACTCACATTCGCTTATGCATTAAAAGCAAACCTACTTCTCTAGCCCCCACAAGCCACATGAACGTTATCATGGCTAATTGAGCTCATTCACCAGGTGCAGCTAAAGAAGATAAACCTAAAAACACATGGAGGAGGGGGGGTTGGGGGGGTCCGCCGGGGTCGAGCAGGTTGCTTAGCATCACCACGGCGACAAACATTAACAACCTTGGTTTTAATCACCCCAGGCGGCACGTTGTGACATTATGCACGCTGGCGTTCGCGTTTTTATTTCCTTTTTGCAAATTAGGCCCTCGTTAAAGGCGTAATTAGCGGCCAAGGCTTCTGCCGTCGCTCAAAAGCAAGAGAGAGGGGAGGAAAGGGACACAAATCTATTAAAACCCATCTGAATGGTTTTATTTACAGCATCTTGTTTGGCCTCAGCTCAACAATGTTATTTCATGGCTAATGACTCACTTTCTATTTGTTCATTGGGCATTGGGACTGGTGCGGTTGGCATTCCCTTGTAACAAACAAAGGCCATATTTAAATAGGTTCCATTGTAGTAGGTATGGTCCCACAACAATACATCCTACAGCAGCTGATGTGGTAGGCATGATGAGGGGAGCCACAAGAATAGACAGTAGATCCATTAATAATTGGGGTGGCAGGTAGCCTAGTGGTTAGAGCGTTGGACTAGTAACCGAAAGGTTGCATGATCAAATCTCTAAGCTGACAAGGTAAAAATCTGTCGTTCTGCCCCTGAACAAGGCAGTTAACCCACTGTTCCTAGGCCGTCATTGTAAATAATAATTTGTTCTCAACTGACTTGCCTAATTACATAAAGTTTAAATAAAAAAATAAATACAAATAATTCTGGGCTCCATATGTCAGCTTGGTATGAGGTACGCATGCGCACATCTATGAGGCCTAGGGTTGTGTCCCAAATGGCACCCTATTCCCTATATAGTGCACTACTTTTGAACAAGGTCCTATATAGGGAATTGGGTGCCATTTGGGATGAAGCCTTCCATTCATAGGGTCTGCTGTATTGAAGGAGTTTGAACCGAATCGTGGCTAGAATTGTAGCAGTGTTTTCTTGTAGGAAGTAATGCGTAGCGCAGTGTTGCTATCTCCTCAGAGTTGATTTGTGTCCTTGGGTATTGTAGTCTCCCCGGACATGTGGGTATTGTAGTCTCCCCGGACATGTGGATATTGTAGTCTCCCCGGACATTTGTTTTGGTTTGCTATTTTTTCGTCTACAAACCTGATATCTGGGCCCCACATAGTTCTATTATCTTAAGTGTTTGTTTTTGTTGTTCAGAAACTTTGAACGCTGCACATTTCGTCCTTGATCGTATCTGTCCTCTTGCCCTCGACCGCCAACGGACCGTTTCTGTCATCAGTTACCGAGTCAAGTGAGATATTCAGGGTTCACTCACAACCATTACAGAGGGCGTGTGTTTCATACCAGAACCTTGTTCCCTTCCCTTGCTCCCATCACTGATCAGAATTTTTGGTACTGGATAGTTTAAAACAATATGGTGGCTCAGCATTGTTTACAGCTGCCCAGTTGTCCCAAATCCATGAAGGTTAGTGAACAAGGACAAGGGGACTAGTGCATAGGGAACAACTTTATGGAATGAAATAACTGGGAACTGGGAATGAGGGAGGATCTCCAGAAAGCGGGGTCCCATTGGCCCGTTTTCTGGCCTATAGAAAAGCTCTGATGTAAACCAAGTAGGTTGGGCGTGTTGCCAGAACCTCTGCATGAACAGGAAGGCAGCCCCTGCGTCTTTAACCAGTTGTTTCCTGAGCGATAAGGGCCATGGAATGTGGTCTCCGTGGGGCCACTCCTCTGAAGTGGACCGCGAGGTCAGAAGTGTGAGAACATGATTCGGGCTGCTCTATTCGTCACTGTGGTAATGCAACAGAGCGTCCCTCGCAGGTGCAGCCGTTAAAAAAAAGAACACATGATACAGACACCCTGTCATAGAAACCATGACTCCAGAGTCCAGACACTCTCTACCATTCCCCTCCCTCCTCCCCTTGGGAAATGGAGGATGAGACTCTGTACAAGAAAACATAATTGTTTTAAACATTTAAATGATTAGGTCGATCTTTACGAGGTGTGTACCCTAAAACAGTTTTCTCGGCTGAATTCCACTCACGGACTGTAACAGCACTGATGAAGAGGGGGAAGTGGGCTGGGAATCCATCCCATATCACATGCCTCTTAGCTAAAGCATGCTCTCTGAAAGCCATGATGATTCAGGGATATAAATGAACCCAGTCATCATAGACCCAGGCCCCATTGTTTGAAATGGAAAGGGTCCATGTAACCCAATCCTTTTCCCCCGTCCGCCTCCCTGCCTCATGCCCCATGTTTGAAGCCTGAACGCGTGGGCCCGGGCCCCTTAAACTGTAGCAGCTGCCAGCTTCTCCCTCCTCTAACTAGACGTACAAGGAATGGGAGCACAGGAGCGTTGTCTATGCCTGCGTTCCCATTCTCTACTCTTCTCCTGAGGTGCGCTGACATGGATTTATTAGCAATGGTGAAAACTCCCTCCAAACGATTCTTACGCCATTTTGCTGGTTTTAAATCAGTGAGTGTTCAAGACAAGTGCACAATTTCAAAATTGGGTAGTTTTCCTCTTGTCATGTCAGTTATTGCATACCTTAGAGCTATTTATAACGTTTTAGCTAGGTTTTTAAGACCATAGATTTTGTTGTAATGTTTGAGTCACTAAGATGTCACATGATTACACAATCGACATGTGTACATGTGTAGAATTGCAAGAAAATGTGCTTTAAAACTGCAACATTTTCTCTGCATCCCATGACAATGTGTAGAATTGTAGGAAATACGCTTTAAACCTGTTAAATGTACTCTCCACCAACAAGAGTGGTGTGAACAGTTTGTCATGAGCAGTGCTTGTTCCCATAGAAATAGAGGGGCGCAGACACAGAGCATTGGGACACATTCTGTCTATGTTTGTGCCAACTGCCAACCTCTTTACCCACCTCTCTTTCTCTCCTTTCCACCCCTCTGCAGATTGTCTTTGAGGCGGTGAGCACAGGACAAAGAGGTCTACTAGCCATCAAGGATGTCACACTGCAAGGCCATCAGTGCAGTAAGTCTCCCCGCTCCCCCCACACACACACAGTGAATGTTCTATGTAGCACCCATTCCTTGCGTGTCTCATAAGTCACCCACTACCACTGGGTTGTCACTCTTCAGCCCCCCCCCATCTCCCTCTTCTCACATGTTATTGCTGTCACCTACCGACCCATGTTTGTGCTACATAGCGAACTCAATATACAGTATATTCCTGGGCAACATATTTACAGTCCTGTGACACGAACGAAGCTAGAATATACTACACAAGCCTTCATATTAAATATGTCCTTTGAATCAAAGGCAAAAGGACTAGATGGCGGCGAGCTTCTTGTGTCTTTGCCCTCCTCTCCAGGAAAGACTCCGGTTCCACAATCCTCCCCCAGATTTGTGAAATTCCATGAGGAAGCTAGGCTAATTGCCTCGGATAGAACGGACAAATCCGATTCGCCATGTAGCCAGGCATGGAGGAACACCACTCCACAAAGAATGTGTGATGATTGCAAGTGCGTAGTACAGCACACACATTATGTTGACTAAAGGTATAAACACGCATGAACCACTCACATTTTTCTTCGTCACATTTCACTTCTGTTTAGTCGTTTTACTAACAACGTCACTAGCCTAGACTCGTGTGTGACTTTCCAACGGCTCTCGACAGATTAAGTGTCAACAAAGAGGGGGACTTGGGCTCTTCAAAGTTTGGCCTCGGTCCACATATCTTTTCCAGGTGAAGCAAGGCAATACCATTAGCCCTCAACTCCAAAGACTGGGGGAGTGCTGAGCTGGGAGATATCAGGGCCACCGCGTTACTTCACAAGAGTTGTTTTAATTGCCTACCGCAGAGTTACACGGTGCGCACTCTAGTGTACCTCGTCTCAGATATCAGAATCAAGGTCGTCGCCCACCACGGCCCGCGTGCCTCGAACACAGAGACAAGGGGGAACTAATTAAAAACGAATTTCCATAATTTCATTAGCATGGACTTTCATCCGTGCGTTAGTGAGGTAGTGATCCCACCTACCATTATGTATTTAGATTGACCCAGATTCCCCAGCCAAGTCAGATTTGTTGTTAGTTCAACCGGCAAACTATTAAGGAGTAAGGAGACAACCCACCCTATGCACACACCATATCAACAAGTTTACATAGAAGTGTGTTTTTGATAGTGGTCAAAATGCAGGGAGCTCTGAACACTGAACAGGGGCCAGAAAAAATAGTTTATGGCTCTGTTTTGATTTGCAACCTGACCCCTAAACCCTTTTCCTCCCCTCCTCCCCTTTTTGCTTTATCACTGTTATTGCTGCGTTGGTGAAAACTTTCTTCCAATATCCTTGAACTCTAGAGAGTCGAAAGGTTTATACGTTCCCCGGCTAAAATATTTTCACCACAGCTTGCCTCCTGACCTTTCACCTCTGTAATATCCTAATTGAAAACGCTGTCCCCGACACTCCTCCTGGGAAGAAGGTAAAAAGAAAAAGTGTAAGGATCCATTTTGTGATTGAATCCCGGCAGATTTCTCCCCCGAGTGGCTCAAGAGATCAGACCAAGGTTAGGCCAACGCCAATGGAGAATAAATGTGATTTGTTTTTGGTAGGATTGAAAGATAATTGGCCGTATTAGTATGAGTTGAGGCAGATTCCGTATACGTGCTCAGGTTACTGGAAAAATTGAGAAATGGGGAATTCGGGAGAAAAACAACCACCACAATTTCCCATTAATCTCAATAAGAATGAAACCGTTAGACTCAAAGGAAATTCAACTGAAAGTGGATGAGACTACAATACATGCAAGTACTGTATTTAACATGCTCAATATGGTTTTGGTTATTGTATACATCTCTCTCTCTTCCTCTCTTTTAGTGAGCACCCCCCACTTTCTCCATATCAAAGGTGTGGAGGTCAACGCCAGGCAGACTGCCACGTTCCAGTGCACCGTTAACGGTCGACCGCAAGACAGCCATAACCTCTGGTTACAGGTGAGTCCATTTTGACCTTAACACTCGGAACGCTGGAATTCCATAGCTACTAGAATGGCCATGATGTACATTCTGACAGTTGATATTTCAATTGTGTACATAGTCCATAATAAGTAATACATTGCTAAATGAATGAATTTATGATGTTAAAATAGGTCATAAGAAACCTCAGGATTTCAAATGCAAATCTTAATCAATCAGAGAATGTATTGATTGGTCCAGAAGTGCATAGAGTGTTAATATTAAAATGTGTATTTTAGTGTATTTTCTGACTATTAGACAACAGTTGCCTGCCCAGCTGGCCCATACAAACTACACCTAAACTATATTGAAACTAATTTCACACACATAATGATAATAATAGATGTGGCCTAAAGACTAGATTAAATTGACAATGGTCTGATGGGTGACAATATTATGTAATAGAGCATGAAGAGACTGAAGACCAGCACAGGGTGCTATGACAAAGGAATGGAGCTTACCAAATGGCACTTTTTCCATATCCTACAGAGCTCCAGGCAGGCCAGGCATTTTAATTGGGGGGGGGGGCTGCGGCAAGTACAAATGACTGTGCAACTGTATTGTCATTTTCCATTAAGACAAATTGTTGAAAAGTATTTGTATAATTTTGTTGCAATGTTTTCATAAACTATGTCCAATATTGTTTGGCAATATATAAAAAACATCCTCATGTTGATGTCGGTCACATTACTGCTAACTAATGTGAGCTAGTTATACTGCACGTACTGTGCAGATCCAAAATAATCCTAATGGTGGCAGCCTAAACCACAAATTAATGTTTTACATGAAATAATGTTGTAGTTAGGTGTTATATAGCAGGATTGGGATTTTAGGCTACCATCCTTCTGGATTATGTTGGAACTGCGTAAACTCGCAGTAGTCTGCTTGTATTATAACTCTAGAGTGGGGGGGGACAACTTTTGCAGAAAATATGCACTAACGGTGACATCAAACACACTTGAAAATCATGATTTCATAATATTTGTGGTAATAAATCACAGATTCCAAGGTCAATTAGCTACAGGACCATCTGTCTACCTAATTAATTACACCAAAACAAATACACCCGCTCCAACACCCCTGTAGTAACAACACTTCACAATGTTACACACATGTACAGACCAGCATACAATCCTTTCTCTAATTAAATATTCACAGTGTTTGCAAGTTATATTACACAGTACTAGGATGTTAGTCCATCCATAACGATTAGAAATGAAACAAAATAAAACTGTAGGTGCAAACCTGTCCGACTTCTCTTTCCCTAGAGTGTTAGTATGTATATCTTTGTCAATTGCCATGATGCATTCTATCTTGGGTCATTGGGCTCCTAAGCCAGGTGTGTAGACATCTTAATGCACGAGTGGAAAGATCTCTCACAGCTGCTAACTGGGATGGTCAGCGACACCTGTATGATTTGATTGCCTTCAGTGATAGGAACATATTAGGGTCTAACAGTTTATACACACAGGACATGTCAGAAGTGGCATCTTTCCTTTTTTAAAGAGGTCATATTTAGCAGGAATATGCCATGTTTTTCTTGCGTGGGCCTCCCCTCTCTCTGTTCTCCTGTGTTCTCTCACTGTCCTGTCTGCTCCTCTCTTGCTCCCATCTCTCCCTTACTGTCTGAATTTCTGCTTTCCTAGATCTCCTATATTATTACAGAGACGCTATAATATCAGTACCATAGCAATATGAAATATTCTGAACAGACAAAGGCACACAAAAGCAATATACACGCGCGCGCACACAATGAACAACAGGCAAATAATGTATACCTGAATTGAGCTAAATGTCAAATATGGGAGAATTTCTGTTCCTTAATGATATTAGCCATTCACTCAATCTTAAACCTGATTTTAACATTCAACTGTCTTACCCTTCACTAACCCCAATACCTGCGTTCTCTCTGTTGCTTTAGCAACAAAATCAACATGCGTGCAACCATGGGGCAAAACCGATGCGGTTGACTTAGATTGTTGACAACATGTAAGCTATATTTCGTCTCCAATGTTTATTGAAAATAAATACATTTGCACAACAATGTATTTTTTTCAAATACATCGTTATTTGTTGGTTAGCTAGCTAGCTAGCAAGCAAATATTAGCCCTATTTGCATTGACATTAAATCAGTCAAAACACCTCAAAACAACACATGCTGAAACAAGCCACTTCCGATTCCCCATGGCAGTGTCATTCTTGCTGGCAATCTGGCCATCCAGAATCACAACAGGCTGACTTCTGCCCCATGGAAGTGCGCACGTCAGCCAACCCATCTATGTAGTTAGATGCTAAATAATTGTGGTGTAAACACACACACAAAATCCATTAACTTATTCCTGCAAATACAACAAGTGTCTCTGTGTTTGCTGAGCTGCATCTCTCGCCCTCTTTCTCAAGAAGAAATTCCGTATGTACATCTTCTTTTAAATTGAAAAAAATGTTAACTCCGCTATCCAACTTTGTTTTTATAACAAAAAAATAGCCAATTGAGCAACGTTACCAAAAGTAAAATCATTTTAGGTGAAAGCTGGTGACGTCAATGTGCTATACCCTACCAGAAAGAGCAGATTCCAAGGTTTCTAATGAATTATTGTTTTAAACTTTTCCTTAGAATAACCGTGTCTCTGTGCACTTTCCTACTGGCTTCTGGTGACAATCAGCAATAGCCATTTGGGGAAAATATCCTTTATTTTCTTCTGTTATATTCTTACTGTAAAATAAGTGTGTTGACTGTGGTAGGGCAGGGCCTGTGATGTGACTGCATGGCCCAGCCATAGATAGCCTTGGCTACTAAGCACAGATAAATAAAACTCAAAACAGGCTATTCTGTTCTTTTGAAATAAATTGTATTTTGTATTTTATGATCTTCCTAAACAAAATATGAATTGATTTCTTTGTGATTGTGTAAATTAACACTAGAAGGCATATTGACAAAAAATGCTGTAACTTTAAAGAAATGTCCCCCTGTCCTTGACTTTTCCTAAAGTCTATACACTGAGCCTACCAAACATTAGGAACACCTTCCTGATATTGAGAAGCAACCCAGGCTGTATCACATCCGCCTGTGATTGGGAGTCCCATAGGGTGGTGCACAATTGGCCCAGCGTCATCCGGGTTTGGCCGGAGTAGGCCGTCATTGTTCTTAACTGACTTGCCTAGTTAAATTAAATAAAAATGTCTCAAGGCTTAATCATTGTCTCCTGTCTCCTCCCCTTCATCTACAGTGACATCAATAGCTTTCACCTGGATTCACCTGGTCAGTCTGTCATGGAAAAAGCTGTTTTTAAAATGGTTTTCCCCATTACCCCTCCTCCCGACAGTAGGGCCTGCTCCGCTCCTTCTCCCGATTAGTTAGGTGCCATTCCCAGTTGATAGTCACCCTGATAATTGCCTCGAAACTGAACCTAAACTATATCAACATTAATTTCACACGTATAACAGATTAAATGAATTAAGTATAGTATGATGGGGAGAATGGGTGAGTTGATGAGCGAGGGGAAGTGAACAATGCATAATTACACTGAACTCAAATATGAATGCAACATGTAAAGTGGTCCCATGTTTCATGAGCTGAAATAAAATATCCCAGAAATGTTGTGCACACATTTTACATCCATGTTAGTAAGCATTTTAGCCTTTGTCAAGATAATCCATCCACCTGACGGGTGTGGCAAATCAAGAAGCTGATTACACAGCATTTTCATTACACGTGTGTACTTTGTGCAGGGGACAGTAAAAGGCCACCCTGAAAAGTGCAATAGAATACAGTATATACATATGAAATGAGTAAAGCAGTATGTAAACATTATTAAAGTGACTAGTCTTCCATTACTAGGGGCCAATGATTCCATGTCTATGTATATAGGGCAGCAGCCTCTAAGGTGCAAGGTTGAGTAACCGGGTGGTAGCCGGCTATTGATGGCTATTAAACAGTCTGAAGGTCTTGAGATAAAAACTGTTTTTCAGTCTCTCGTTCCCCGCCTTCTGGATGATAGCGGGATGAACATGCCGTGGCTCAGGTGGTTGATGTCTTTGATGTTTTTGGCCTTCCTGTGACATCTGGTGCTGTATGTGTCCGGGAGGGCAGGCATGCGCTGGGCAGACCGCACCAACCTCTGGAGTGCCCTGTGGTTGCAGGTGGTGCAGTTGCCGTACCAGGCGGTGATACACCCCGACAGGATGCTCTCAATTGTGCACCTGTAAAAGCTTCTGAGGGTCTTGGGGCCAAGCCAAAATTCTTCAGCATCTCGAGGTTGAAGAGGCGCTGTTGCGCCTTCTTCACCACACTATCTGTATCGGTGGAACATTTGAGAACGTCAGTGATGTGTACGCCGAGGAACTTTAAGCTTTCCACCGTCTCCGCTGCGGTCCCGGTAATGTGGATAGGGGCGTGCTCCCTCTGCTGTTTTCTGAAGTCCATGATCAGCTCCTTTGTTTTGTTGACGTCAAGGGAGAGGTGTCGTCTGCAAACTTGATGAAATTGTTGCACGTTGCGTTTTTATATTTCTGTTCAGTATATGTAATCACCAATTGTGAATGAAGAACAGGACGGACCTTTCTATTGTATTCATGTATTCTAATTATAATCTCAAAACGGTGAATGCCTATATCAGTCCACTGAATCCAAGCAGTCTTATTAGTCTACTCTAGGCCTACTTGGAGTAGTGTGAGCGTGCATAATTTACAATGGCAAGAGCAAGACGAATGGACGCACATGCTGCATTGCGTTGCTACAAGATCTGAGTGAAAGCGACTCAGATGACAGCGGAAAAATGGATCATGACATCGCTGATTATTATTCTGGTTCATGCTGATCGACTTTCCATATCTGGGAAAGGATCCGTATCGGGCAGCAGGTGAGCGATGCTCTGATAATGTAGTGATGAGGCTTCTGGAACCTTACATTGGCAAGGGGAGAAATGTCACCGTGCTGCATCAACGGGGACACAACAAAGAGAGAACCGGCGACTATTACGCACTACAACCGGACAAAGGTCTGTCAACATTACATACTATGCATCGCCGTAGATCAACTTATGCAATGCTGTTCTGTATCACACCTTTGTTTTTCCTATGGGAATATAATCCTAACCTGTTCTATTCCATAGGTCGGTGTGGACGTACTCTGTACTCTGTGAAAGGAGGAACTCTCCGCTGGCCTGTTGCTGTGTTCTACAACATGCTTGACTTGGCTGCTATCAACATACACGTGTTGTTCAAGTCGTGTATGAACAACACCATGAGCAGGACAGACGTCATAATGAGTCTGGCACACCGGCTACGTGAGAAACATGAGTGCCAAGGCCGCAGCAAAGGTTCCACTCGAGCCAAATTGTGCACAGCTCCCGGCAAGGAGAAACTGCCAGGGGGGCAGATGCACTTGCAACAAAACCTACAACTCCAGTTTCAGCTACAAGTGACTTATTTGTGCATGGTGTTGAAAGCAAGTGAAGGTGTCAAATATTTTTGGTGACTGTTAGGACAAGCTATAACTGCTAAATTGGATCCAACCGCTGCTTGAAGTCGCACACCATATTGTAAGCACGAGCGAGGCCACAAATGTGTCCAATAACTGACAATAGACTATTTTTGACCGGTGTCATATCGACACTTATATTCATCATAATGCCATTATGTATTTTGAGCTGATTTTCACTATTCACAAGCATGCTTGGCACTTATACTTAAGCAATAAGGCCTGAGGAGGTGTGGTATATGGCCAATATACCACAGCTAAGGGCTGTTCTTAGGCACGACGCAACGCTGCTTGGACACAGCCCTTAGCCGTGGTATATTGGCCATATATCACAATCCTTATTGATATTGTAAACTGGTTACCAACATCAATAATGGAAAAATGTAAAATTAAATGTTTTGTCATACCCATGGTATACGGTCTGATATGCCATGGCTTTCAGCCAATCAGAATTCGGGGCTTGAACCACCCAGTTTATAATGATGTTTAGGCTACTGATATTTTCTTCATTGACTTGTTGGTTTGGATCATTTTGATTTGTTTTGCCTTTATAAAAATAATTTTTTACTGCATACACATGGTTTTTGTTTCATAGTTTGTAACAAAGGCACTCCACAAATAAAATGTATTTTACTCTTGAAATTCTGTGTTTTAGTGGTTTTTAGTTTTTACACAGGGCTATAAGCCTACAGTAAAATAAACAAATAAATGTTTTGTTCAAATATTTACATTTTGTATTCTAATCTTACAATCATAAACACAACCAAATGACTTGGGCACGAAGGGGTGTCCAACGAGGCCAGGTTTAAAATTATTTATTAAGACTGGTGGTTATGGATAATCGTTGAGGCCCGTCTAGTCTACTGTTAAATATGCATATGGTCATTTTGCAGTCACATGGAACTGCCGTTACCAGACTCCTTGTCAAACACATCCCTGTCATCTGCATATCAGTGTGTTGTACAGAGGTTGACAGTGTGTGAGTTAGTCGCTCCTCTTACCGAATGCCTTTTAATCCTCGTTAACGGAGGAGATGAAACACTAGCATTAAGTGAAATCCCCCGGGTGACATTAATGAAGAAATATTCCTGAAAACAAATGGCCCCAATTTGGCGTGTGTGTATGGGTGCTGTCCGTGTGTGTGTGGTGACAGCTGTGGGGGAGCCGGGGCTGTGTGTGTGCGGAGAGAAGAACAAACAGATCAGCTCTCGCTGACAGGATCCTCTGTCCCTCTCTCTCTAAACAGACCAGGAGACGAACATGAATACACACACACACACACACACACACACACACACACACACACACACACACACACACACACACACACACACACACACACCACTTGTGGCATTGCCCTAAGCTGTGTTTGACCCCCCCCTTCCAGTTTCATGCGTCACATGAAAACAATAGGAGGATATCTCCTCTTCACATGAAGACCCAGTGCTCTGTTTTGTTGGTGTTCCTCTCCCATCTGAATTCTTTGACCGTTAACAGTTCAGTTTGACCTCTTTGACCGTCTGCAACGATGCGTTCCCCTTTTCCCAGTAGGACCAGACTAGCGTTGCCTGCCAGGCAGCTTCGTACACCTCTCCCATACATAAACACACCAGCTGTATGGAAACCTGCTGGTTAGCACAGGGAGAATGGCAGCGGTGGTGTTAGACCCCTTAGCCCGCAGGCGCTCTTCACTCGGCCTCAGCACTAGTGTTTACAGTATGCCGTGTGGAGATTTGAAATCACTACAATCTACAGTACAATCTATTGTACTCTAGTCGACACCATGCTGGCAGTGTTGAGTTCCTAAACAAAGTTTGACAAGAGTCACTGCAGAAGACACATTTTGTCATCCGTCAAATGAGGGGAACCATTTTGGATAGGTGATGTTTTTGCCCAACCAGGGCATTGCAGAGAGACACAATATTTGTGACAGAGGGGAACCAGTTTAGATGTGGGGGTGTCACAACACTAGTGATGTACCGGTTTGTTTGCTGTATATTTTCCTACCAGGGTATCGGAGGGAGACAGGCCCCGATGAGAGAGACCAGGCCGGTGAACTCCCGCCGCTACATCGCCACGTTCGACGTGGAGAACACCACCAAGGGAGACTCGGGCCGCTACCGCTGCATCGTCCACTCAGACATGGGCGTGGGCGTGTCCAGTTACGCTGACCTGACGGTCAAACGTAAGTCACGTTCTGTTTGTACCTCGCATAAGACTGGTTATGTTTCTTCAAAATTCACCCCAATTTAAGATGATAGCCAAAGAGTTATATGAAATTTCTCTCTCTCTGTGATGATTTCCTCTAATCCTGACTGGCTAGATGGAGACCTGTCAATCACTCTCAAATAGCCTCTTCTGTGTTTGTCCATCAGCACGTTGCCACGGCAGCAGACTCCGGCTGCAGCTTCCCTGACGGTCTCAGAGGAGAAGTGTATAGCTCACAGCTGTGTGTGTGTGTGTGTACTTGTCTGTGTATGTGTGCATATACGTGTACTACTGTAAAATGGTTATATATCAGACCTGTCAATGCAGATGAGGCCTGACGTGTTGGAGTGTGCCATAGTAAATCTCCCTCCACTAGGTTGTGTGGAGGAACGATGCATGATGGCTGCCTCCTTCACCATGTCAAATTATGCATCATCATTTAAACGCCATTACCAAAGACGCCCATCCTTCTTACCTAATTGGGATGTATTAGAACAGCTACAACCAATTCCCTCTTATTCCCTTTATTAGTTTAAATTGAGTCGTCAACATTTTTCAACCCAGCAGTTTGTCCCCCTCTCCTAAATGAAATATTAGATCAGTGAAATTGTACATTTTTATGCATTTGCCATCGCCGACTCGCTCCAGGGTCCTCTTTCCCCACCCGTTTTTTTTCATCCAATTACTGGTGTTTTGTCTAGCGAAGACTTGTGGAGGCTGTGTCAGGGGAGCGCTACCCAGCTCTGCTCTATCTCAGAGTTGGAGTTAGTGACCTTACCGCCATAGGCCCGTATTCACGCAGTCTCAGAGTAAGAGTGCTGATCTCGGATCAGTTTTTTAGATCATAATGAATAAGATTATATGGAGAGGAGTGCCTGATCCTAGATCAGCCCTCCTACTCTGAGACGCTTCTTGAATACGGGCCCTAATCGAGCCGAGGACCCAGGAACAGTCTTCAACCCTGCTCTGGGCTTACAGGACAGAGCCTGCGGGTTAACAAGGCTGACCTTGGGACTGTGGAGGGCTGGGATTGTAAATCATTAACATTGTACTGGGGCCTTCCAGGTCCCAGGGGGAACCATTACTCTACCACTACTGCCAGTTAGAGGCCATTGTATTAATTTTATTTTACCAGATAAGTTGACTGAGAACACATTCTTATTTACAGCAATGACCTGGGGAGTAGTAATAGAGGAGAGAAGGGGGATGAATGAGTCAGTATATGATCTAACAGGCTATATGATCCACCTGGTATCATACCTACTGCCAGTTAGCCAGTATATGATCTGACAGGCTCTATTATCCACCTGGTACCATACCTACTGCCAGTTAGCCAGTATATGATCTGACAGGCTATATTATCCACCTGGTATCATACCTACTGCCAGTTAGCCAGTATATGATCTGACAGGCTATATGATCCACCTGGTATCATACCTACTGCCAGTTAGCCAGTATATGATCTGACAGGCTATATTATCCACCTGGTATCATACCGACTGCCCGTATATGATCTGACAGGCTCTATTATCCACCTGGTATCATACCTACTGCCAGTTAGCCAGTATATGATCTGACAGGCTATATTATATACCTATTATCATACCTACTGCCAGTTAGCCAGTATATGATCTGACAGGCTCTATTATCCACCTGGTATCATACCTACTGCCAGTTAGCCAGTATACGATCTGACAGGCTCTATTATCCACCTGGTATCATACCTACTGCCAGTTAGCCAGTATATTATCTGACAGGCTATATTATCCACCTGGTATCATACCTACTGCCAGTTAGCCAGTATACGATCTGACAGGCTCTATTATCCACCTGGTATCATACCTACTGCCAGTTAGCCAGTATATTATCTGACAGGCTATATTATCCACCTGGTATCATACCTACTGCCAGTTAGCCAGTATATGATCTGACAGGCTGTATGATCCACCTGGTATCATACCTACTGCCAGTTAGCCTGTATATGATCTGACAGGCTATATGATCCACCTGGTATCATACCTACTGCCAGTTAGCCAGTATATGATCTGACAGGCTATATGATCCACCTGGTATCATACCTACTGCCAGTTAGCCAGTATATGATCTGACAGGTGCTATTATCCACCTGGTATCATACCTACTGCCAGTTAGCCAGTATATGATCTGACAGGCTATATTATCCACCTGGTATCATACCTACTGCCAGTTAGCCAGTATATGATCTGACAGGCTCTATTATCCACCTGGTATCATACCTACTGCCAGTTAGCCAGTATATGATCTGACAGGCTCTATTATCCACCTGGTATCATACCTACTGCCAGTTAGCCAGTATATGATCTGACAGGCTCTATTATCCACATGGTATCATACCTACTGCCAGTTAGCCAGTATATGATCTGACAGGCTCTATTATCCACCTGGTATCATACCTACTGCCAGTTAGCCAGTATATGATCTGACAGGCTCTATTATCCACCTGGTATCATACCTACTGCCAGTTAGCCAGTATATGATCTGACAGGCTCTATTATCCACCTGGTATCATACCTCCTGCCAGTTAGCCAGTATATTATCTGACAGGCTATATGATCCACCTGGTATCATACCTACTGGCAGTTATCCAGTATATGATCTGACAGGCTATATTATCCACCTGGTATCATACCTACTGGCAGTTATCCAGTATATGATCTGACAGGCTATATTATCCACCTGGTATCATACCTACTGGCAGTTATCCAGTATATGATCTGACAGGCTATATTATCCACCTGGTATCATACCTACTGCCAGTATATGATCTGACAGGCTCTATTATCCACCTGGTATCATAGCTACTGCCAGTTAGCCAGTATATGATCTGACAGGCTATATGATCCACCTGGTATCATACCGACTGCCCGTATATGATCTGACAGGCTCTATTATCCACCTGGTATTATACCTACTGCCAGTTAGCCAGTATATGATCTGACAGGCTATATTATCTACCTATTATCGTACCTTGGCCAGTTAGCCAGTATATGATCTGACAGGCTCTATTATCCACCTGGTATCATACCGACTGCCAGTATATGATCTGACAGGCTCTATTATCCACCTGGTATCATACCTACTGCCAGTTAGCCAGTATATGATCTGACAGGCTATATGATCCACCTGGTATCATACCGACTGCCCGTATATGATCTGACAGGCTCTATTATCCACCTGGTATCATACCTACTGCCAGTTAGCCAGTATATGATCTGACAGGCTATATTATCCACCTGGTATCATACCTACTGGCAGTTATCCAGTATATGATCTGACAGGCTATATTATCCACCTGGTATCATACCTACTGGCAGTTATCCAGTATATGATCTGACAGGCTATATTATCCACCTGGTATCATACCTACTGCCAGTTAGCCAGTATATGATCTGACAGGCTATATTATCTACCTATTATTGTACCTACTGCCAGTTAGCCAGTATATGATCTGACAGGCTCTATTATCCACCTGGTATCATACCGACTGCCAGTATATGATCTGACAGGCTCTATTATCCACCTGGTATCATACCTACTGCCAGTTAGCCAGTATATGATCTGACAGGCTATATGATCCACCTGGTATCATACCGACTGCCCGTATATGATCTGACAGGCTCTATTATCCACCTGGTATCATACCTACTGCCAGTTAGCCAGTATATGATCTGACAGGCTATATTATCTACCTATTATCATACCTACTGCCAGTTAGCCAGTATATGATCTGACAGGCTCTATTATCCACCTGGTATCATACCGACTGCCAGTATATGATCTGACAGGCTCTATTATCCACCTGGTATCATACCTACTGCCAGTTAGCCAGTATATGATCTGACAGGCTATATGATCCACCTGGTATCATACCGACTGCCCGTATATGATCTGACAGGCTCTATTATCCACCTGGTATCATACCTACTGCCAGTTAGCCAGTATATGATCTGACAGGCTATATTATCCACCTGGTATCATACCTACTGCCAGTTAGCCAGTATATGATCTGACAGGCTATATTATCTACCTATTATCATACCTACTGCCAGTTAGCCAGTATATGATCTGACAGGCTATATTATCCACCTGGTATCATACCTACTGCCAGTTAGCCAGTATATGATCTGACAGGCTATATGATCCACCTGGTATCATACCTACTGCCAGTTAGCCAGTATATGATCTGACAGGCTCTATTATCCACCTGGTATCATACCTACTGCCAGTTAGCCAGTATATGATCTGACAGGCTATATGATCCACCTGGTATCATAACTCTACTGCCAGTTAGCCAGTATATGATCTGACAGGTGCAATTATCCACCTGGTATCATACCTACTGCCAGTTAGCCAGTATATGATCTGACAGGCTATATTATCCACCTGGTATCATACCGACTGCCCGTATATGATCTGACAGGCTCTATTATCCACCTGGTATCATACCTACTGCCAGTTAGCCAGTATATGATCTGACAGGCTATATGATCCACCTGGTATCATACCGACTGCCAGTATATGATCTGACAGGCTCTATTATCCACCTGGTATCATACCTACTGCCAGTTAGCCAGTATATGAACTGACAGGCTCTATTATCCACCTGGTATCATACCTACTGCCAGTTAGCCAGTATATGATCTGACAGGCTCTATTATCCACCTGGTATCATACCCACTGCCAGTTAGCCAGTATATGATCTGACAGGCTATATTGTCCACCTGGTATCATACCTACTGCCAG
Source organism: Oncorhynchus keta (assembly GCF_023373465.1). NCBI lineage: Eukaryota > Metazoa > Chordata > Actinopteri > Salmoniformes > Salmonidae > Oncorhynchus > Oncorhynchus keta. The sequence goes on along the minus strand of NC_068424.1, from coordinate 21,957,357 downwards.
TTAGCCAGTATATGATCTGACAGGCTCTATTATCCACCTGGTATCATACCGACTGCCAGTATATGATCTGACAGGCTATATGATCCACCTGGTATCATACCTTCTGCCAGTTAGCCAGTATATGATCTGACAGGCTGTATGATCCACCTGGTATCATACCTACTGCCAGTTAGCCAGTATATGATCTGACAGGCTATATGATCCACCTGGTATCATACCTACTGCCAGTTAGCCAGTATATGATCTGACAGGCTCTATTATCCACCTGGTATCATACCTACTGCCAGTTAGCCAGTATATGATCTGACAGGCTATATGATCCACCTGGTATCATAACTCTACTGCCAGTTAGCCAGTATATGATCTGACAGGTGCTATTATCCACCTGGTATCATACCTACTGCCAGTTAGCCAGTATATGATCTGACAGGCTATATTATCCACCTGGTATCATACCTACTGCCAGTTAGCCAGTATATGATCTGACAGGCTCTATTATCCACCTGGTATCATACCTACTGCCAGTTATCCAGTATATGATCTGACAGGCTATATTATCCACCTGGTATGATCATACCTACTGCCAGTTAGCCAGTATATGATCTGACAGGCTATATTATATACCTATTATCATACCTACTGCCAGTTAGCCAGTATATGATCTGACAGGCTCTATTATCCACCTGGTATCATACCTAATAATAATAATAATATATGCCATTTAGCTGACGCTTTTATCCAAAGCGACTTACAGTCATGTGTGCATACATTCTATGGGTGGTCCCGGGGATCGAACCCACTACCCTGGCGTTACAAGCGCCATGCTCTACCAACTGAGCTACAGAAGGACCACATACCTACTGCCAGTTAGCCAGTATACGATCTGACAGGCTCTATTATCCACCTGGTATCATACCTACTGCCAGTTAGCCAGTATATTATCTGACAGGCTATATTATCCACCTGGTATCATACCTACTGCCAGTTAGCCAGTATATGATCTGACAGGCTCTATTATCCACCTGGTATCATACCGACTGCCAGTATATGATCTGACAGGCTCTATTATCCACCTGGTATCATAGCTACTGCCAGTTAGCCAGTATATGATCTGACAGGCTATATGATCCACCTGGTATCATACCGACTGCCCGTATATGATCTGACAGGCTCTATTATCCACCTGGTATTATACCTACTGCCAGTTAGCCAGTATATGATCTGACAGGCTATATTATCTACCTATTATCATACCTACTGCCAGTTAGCCAGTATATGATCTGACAGGCTCTATTATCCACCTGTTATCATACCGACTGCCAGTATATGATCTGACAGGCTCTATTATCCACCTGGTATCATACCTACTGCCAGTTAGCCAGTATATGATCTGACAGGCTATATGATCCACCTGGTATCATACCGACTGCCCGTATATGATCTGACAGGCTCTATTATCCACCTGGTATCATACCTACTGCCAGTTAGCCAGTATATGATCTGACAGGCTATATTATCCACCTGGTATCATACCTACTGGCAGTTATCCAGTATATGATCTGACAGGCTATATTATCCACCTGGTATCATACCTACTGCCAGTTAGCCAGTATATGATCTGACAGGCTCTATTATCCACCTGGTATCATACCGACTGCCAGTATATGATCTGACAGGCTCTATTATCCACCTGGTATCATACCTACTGCCAGTTAGCCAGTATATGATCTGACAGGCTATATGATCCACCTGGTATCATACCGCTATATTATCCACCTGGTATCATACCTACTGCCAGTTAGCCAGTATATGATCTGACAGGCTATATTATCCACCTGGTATCATACCTACTGCCAGTTAGCCAGTATATGATCTGACAGGCTATATTATCTACCTATTATCATACCTACTGCCAGTTAGCCAGTATATGATCTGACAGGCTATATTATCTACCTGGTATCATACCTACTGCCAGTTAGCCAGTATATGATCTGACAGGCTATATGATCCACCTGGTATCATACCTACTGCCAGTTAGCCAGTATATGATCTGACAGGCTCTATTATCCACCTGGTATCATACCTACTGCCAGTTAGCCAGTATATGATCTGACAGGCTATATGATCCACCTGGTATCATACCTACTGCCAGTTAGCCAGTATATGATCTGACAGGCTCTATTATCCACCTGGTATCATACCTACTGCCAGTTAGCCAGTATATTATCTGACAGGCTATATTATCCACCTGGTATCATACCTACTGCCAGTTAGCCAGTATATGATCTGACAGGCTGTATTATCCACCTGGTATCATACCTACTGCCAGTTAGCCTGTATATGATCTGACAGGCTATATTATCCACCTGGTATCATACCTACTGCCAGTTAGCCAGTATATGATCTGACAGGCTCTATTATCCACCTGGTATCATACCTACTGCCAGTTAGCCAGTATATGATCTGACAGGCTCTATTATCCACCTGGTATCATACCTACTGCCAGTTAGCCAGTATATGATCTGACAGGCTCTATTATCCACCTGGTATCATACCTACTGCCAGTTAGCCAGTATATGATCTGACAGGCTATATGATCCACCTGGTATCATACCTACTGCCAGTTAGCCAGTATATGATCTGACAGGCTCTATTATCCACCTGGTATCATACCGACTGCCAGTATATGATCTGACAGGCTATATGATCCACCTGGTATCATACCTTCTGCCAGTTAGCCAGTATATGATCTGACAGGCTGTATGATCCACCTGGTATCATACCTACTGCCAGTTAGCCAGTATATGATCTGACAGGCTCTATTATCCACCTGGTATCATACCTACTGCCAGTTAGCCAGTATATGATCTGACAGGCTATATGATCCACCTGGTATCATAACCTACTGCCAGTTAGCCAGTATATGATCTGACAGGTGCTATTATCCACCTGGTATCATACCTACTGCCAGTTAGCCAGTATATGATCTGACAGGCTATATTATCCACCTGGTATCATACCTACTGCCAGTTAGCCAGTATATGATCTGACAGGCTCTATTATCCACCTGGTATCATACCTACTGCCAGTTATCCAGTATATGATCTGACAGGCTATATTATCCACCTGGTATCATACCTACTGCCAGTTAGCCAGTATATGATCTGACAGGCTATATTATATACCTATTATCATACCTACTGCCAGTTAGCCAGTATATGATCTGACAGGCTCTATTATCCACCTGGTATCATACCTACTGCCAATAATAATATATGCCATTTAGCTGATTATCCAAAGCGACTACAGTCATGTGTGCATACATTCTATGGGTGGTCCCGGGATCGAACCCACTACCCTGGCGTTACAAGCGCCATGCTCTACCAACTGAGCTATCAAGGACCACATACCTACTGCCAGTTAGCCAGTATATGATCTGACAGGCTCTATTATCCACCTGGTATCATACCTACTGCCAGTTAGCCAGTATATGATCTGACAGGCTATATTATCCACCTGGTATCATACCTACTGCCAGTTAGCCAGTATATGATCTGACAGGCTCTATTATCCACCTGGTATCATACCGACTGCCAGTATATGATCTGACAGGCTCTATTATCCACCTGGTATCATAGCTACTGCCAGTTAGCCAGTATATGATCTGACAGGCTATATGATCCACCTGGTATCATACCGACTGCCCGTATATGATCTGACAGGCTCTATTATCCACCTGGTATCATACCTACTGCCAGTTAGCCAGTATATGATCTGACAGGCTATATTATCTACCTATTATCGTACCTACTGCCAGTTAGCCAGTATATGATCTGACAGGCTCTATTATCCACCTGGTATCATACCGACTGCCAGTATATGATCTGACAGGCTCTATTATCCACCTGGTATCATACCTACTGCCAGTTAGCCAGTATATGATCTGACAGGCTATATGATCCACCTGGTATCATACCGACTGCCCGTATATGATCTGACAGGCTCTATTATCCACCTGGTATCATACCTACTGCCAGTTAGCCAGTATATGATCTGACAGGCTATATTATCCACCTGGTATCATACCTACTGGCAGTTATCCAGTATATGATCTGACAGGCTATATTATCCACCTGGTATCATACCTACTGGCAGTTATCCAGTATATGATCTGACAGGCTATATTATCCACCTGGTATCATACCTACTGCCAGTTAGCCAGTATATGATCTGACAGGCTATATTATATACCTATTATCATACCTACTGCCAGTTAGCCAGTATATGATCTGACAGGCTCTATTATCCACCTGGTATCATACCGACTGCCAGTATATGATCTGACAGGCTCTATTATCCACCTGGTATCATACCTACTGCCAGTTAGCCAGTATATGATCTGACAGGCTATATGATCCACCTGGTATCATACCGACTGCCCGTATATGATCTGACAGGCTCTATTATCCACCTGGTATCATACCTACTGCCAGTTAGCCAGTATATGATCTGACAGGCTATATTATCTACCTATTATCATACCTACTGCCAGTTAGCCAGTATATGATCTGACAGGCTCTATTATCCACCTGGTATCATACCGCTGCCAGTATATGATCTGACAGGCTCTATTATCCACCTGGTATCATACCTACTGCCAGTTAGCCAGTATATGATCTGACAGGCTATATGATCCACCTGGTATCATACCGACTGCCCGTATATGATCTGACAGGCTCTATTATCCACCTGGTATCATACCTACTGCCAGTTAGCCAGTATATGATCTGACAGGCTATATTATCCACCTGGTATCATACCTACTGCCAGTTAGCCAGTATATGATCTGACAGGCTATATTATCTACCTATTATCATACCTACTGCCAGTTAGCCAGTATATGATCTGACAGGCTATATTATCTACCTGGTATCATACCTACTGCCAGTTAGCCAGTATATGATCTGACAGGCTATATGATCCACCTGGTATCATACCTACTGCCAGTTAGCCAGTATATGATCTGACAGGCTCTATTATCCACCTGGTATCATACCTACTGCCAGTTAGCCAGTATATGATCTGACAGGCTATATGATCCACCTGGTATCATAACTCTACTGCCAGTTAGCCAGTATATGATCTGACAGGCTGCAATTATCCACCTGGTATCATACCTACTGCCAGTTAGCCAGTATATTATCTGACAGGCTATATTATCCACCTGGTATCATACCTACTGCCAGTTAGCCAGTATATGATCTGACAGGCTGTATGATCCACCTGGTATCATACCTACTGCCAGTTAGCCTGTATATGATCTGACAGGCTATATGATCCACCTGGTATCATACCGACTGCCAGTATATGATCTGACAGGCTCTATTATCCACCTGGTATCATACCTACTGCCAGTTAGCCAGTATATGAACTGACAGGCTCTATTATCCACCTGGTATCATACCTACTGCCAGTTAGCCAGTATATGATCTGACAGGCTCTATTATCCACCTGGTATCATACCCACTGCCAGTTAGCCAGTATATGATCTGACAGGCTATATTATCCACCTGGTATCATACCTACTGCCAGTTAGCCAGTATATGATCTGACAGGCTCTATTATCCACCTGGTATCATACCGACTGCCAGTATATGATCTGACAGGCTATATGATCCACCTGGTATCATACCTTCTGCCAGTTAGCCAGTATATGATCTGACAGGCTGTATGATCCACCTGGTATCATACCTACTGCCAGTTAGCCAGTATATGATCTGACAGGCTATATGATCCACCTGGTATCATACCTACTGCCAGTTAGCCAGTATATGATCTGACAGGCTCTATTATCCACCTGGTATCATACCTACTGCCAGTTAGCCAGTATATGATCTGACAGGCTATATGATCCACCTGGTATCATAACTCTACTGCCAGTTAGCCAGTATATGATCTGACAGGTGCTATTATCCACCTGGTATCATACCTACTGCCAGTTAGCCAGTATATGATCTGACAGGCTATATTATCCACCTGGTATCATACCTACTGCCAGTTAGCCAGTATATGATCTGACAGGCTCTATTATCCACCTGGTATCATACCTACTGCCAGTTATCCAGTATATGATCTGACAGGCTATATTATCCACCTGGTATGATCATACCTACTGCCAGTTAGCCAGTATATGATCTGACAGGCTATATTATATACCTATTATCATACCTACTGCCAGTTAGCCAGTATATGATCTGACAGGCTCTATTATCCACCTGGTATCATACCTACTGCCAGTTAGCCAGTATACGATCTGACAGGCTCTATTATCCACCTGGTATCATACCTACTGCCAGTTAGCCAGTATATTATCTGACAGGCTATATTATCCACCTGGTATCATACCTACTGCCAGTTAGCCAGTATACGATCTGACAGGCTCTATTATCCACCTGGTATCATACCTACTGCCAGTTAGCCAGTATATTATCTGACAGGCTATATTATCCACCTGGTATCATACCTACTGCCAGTTAGCCAGTATATGATCTGACAGGCTGTATGATCCACCTGGTATCATACCTACTGCCAGTTAGCCTGTATATGATCTGACAGGCTATATGATCCACCTGGTATCATACCGACTGCCAGTATATGATCTGACAGGCTCTATTATCCACCTGGTATCATACCTACTGCCAGTTAGCCAGTATATGAACTGACAGGCTCTATTATCCACCTGGTATCATACCTACTGCCAGTTAGCCAGTATATGATCTGACAGGCTCTATTATCCACCTGGTATCATACCCACTGCCAGTTAGCCAGTATATGATCTGACAGGCTATATTATCCACCTGGTATCATACCTACTGCCAGTTAGCCAGTATATGATCTGACAGGCTCTATTATCCACCTGGTATCATACCGACTGCCAGTATATGATCTGACAGGCTATATGATCCACCTGGTATCATACCTTCTGCCAGTTAGCCAGTATATGATCTGACAGGCTGTATGATCCACCTGGTATCATACCTACTGCCAGTTAGCCAGTATATGATCTGACAGGCTATATGATCCACCTGGTATCATACCTACTGCCAGTTAGCCAGTATATGATCTGACAGGCTCTATTATCCACCTGGTATCATACCTACTGCCAGTTAGCCAGTATATGATCTGACAGGCTATATGATCCACCTGGTATCATACCTACTGGCAGTTATCCAGTATATGATCTGACAGGCTATATTATCCACCTGGTATCATACCTACTGGCAGTTATCCAGTATATGATCTGACAGGCTATATTATCCACCTGGTATCATACCTACTGCCAGTTAGCCAGTATATGATCTGACAGGCTATATTATCTACCTATTATCGTACCTACTGCCAGTTAGCCAGTATATGATCTGACAGGCTCTATTATCCACCTGGTATCATACCGACTGCCAGTATATGATCTGACAGGCTCTATTATCCACCTGGTATCATACCTACTGCCAGTTAGCCAGTATATGATCTGACAGGCTATATGATCCACCTGGTATCATACCTACTGCCAGTTAGCCAGTATATGATCTGACAAGCTATATGATCCACCTGGTATCATAACTCTACTGCCAGTTAGCCAGTATATGATCTGACAGGTGCTATTATCCACCTGGTATCATACCTACTGCCAGTTAGCCAGTATATGATCTGACAGGCTATATTATCCACCTGGTATCATACCTACTGCCAGTTAGCCAGTATATGATCTGACAGGCTCTATTATCCACCTGGTATCATACCTACTGCCAGTTAGCCAGTATATGATCTGACAGGCTCTATTATCCACCTGGTATCATACCTCCTGCCAGTTAGCCAGTATATTATCTGACAGGCTATATGATCCACCTGGTATCATACCTACTGGCAGTTATCCAGTATATGATCTGACAGGCTATATTATCCACCTGGTATCATACCTACTGGCAGTTATCCAGTATATGATCTGACAGGCTATATTATCCACCTGGTATCATACCTACTGCCAGTTAGCCAGTATATGATCTGACAGGCTATATTATATACCTATTATCATACCTACTGCCAGTTAGCCAGTATATGATCTGACAGGCTCTATTATCCACCTGGTATCATACCTACTGCCAGTTAGCCAGTATACGATCTGACAGGCTCTATTATCCACCTGGTATCATACCTACTGCCAGTTAGCCAGTATATTATCTGACAGGCTATATGATCCACCTGGTATCATACCTACTGCCAGTTAGCCAGTATACGATCTGACAGGCTCTATTATCCACCTGGTATCATACCTACTGCCAGTTAGCCAGTATATGAACTGACAGGCTCTATTATCCACCTGGTATCATACCTACTGCCAGTTAGCCAGTATATGATCTGACAGGCTCTATTATCCACCTGGTATCATACCCACTGCCAGTTAGCCAGTATATGATCTGACAGGCTCTATTATCCACCTGGTATCATACCCACTGCCAGTTAGCCAGTATATGATCTGACAGGCTCTATTATCCACCTGGTATCATACCGACTGCCAGTATATGATCTGACAGGCTGTATGATCCACCTGGTATCATACCTACTGCCAGTTAGCCAGTATATGATCTGACAGGCTATATGATCCACCTGGTATCATACCTACTGCCAGTTAGCCAGTATATGATCTGACAGGCTCTATTATCCACCTGGTATCATACCTACTGCCAGTTAGCCAGTATATGATCTGACAGGCTATATGATCCACCTGGTATCATAACTCTACTGCCAGTTAGCCAGTATATGATCTGACAGGTGCTATTATCCACCTGGTATCAAACCTACTGCCAGTTAGCCAGTATATGATCTGACAGGCTCTATTATCCACCTGGTATCATACCTACTGCCAGTTAGCCAGTATATGATCTGACAGGCTCTATTATCCACCTGGTATCATACCTCCTGCCAGTTAGCCAGTATATTATCTGACAGGCTATATGATCCACCTGGTATCATACCTACTGGCAGTTATCCAGTATATGATCTGACAGGCTATATTATCCACCTGGTATCATACCTACTGGCAGTTATCCAGTATATGATCTGACAGGCTATATTATCCACCTGGTATCATACCTACTGCCAGTTAGCCAGTATATGATCTGACAGGCTATATTATCTACCTCTTATCATACCTACTGCCAGTTAGCCAGTATATGATCTGACAGGCTCTATTATCCACCTGGTATCATACCTACTGCCAGTTAGCCAGTATATGATCTGACAGGCTCTATTATCCACCTGGTATCATACCTACTGCCAGTTAGCCAGTATATGATCTGACAGGCTATATGATCCACCTGGTATCATACCTACTGCCAGTTAGCCAGTATATGATCTGACAGGCTCTATTATCCACCTGGTATCATACCTCCTGCCAGTTAGCCAGTATATTATCTGACAGGCTATATGATCCACCTGGTATCATACCTACTGGCAGTTAGCCAGTATATGATCTGACAGGCTATATTATCCACCTGGTATCATACCTACTGGCAGTTAGCCAGTATATGATCTGACAGGCTATATTATCCACCTGGTATCATACCTACTGCCAGTTAGCCAGTATATGATCTGACAGGCTATATTATCTACCTATTATCATACCTACTGCCAGTTAGCCAGTATATGATCTGACAGGCTCTATTATCCACCTGGTATCATACCGACTGCCAGTATATGATCTGACAGGCTCTATTATCCACCTGGTATCATACCTACTGCCAGTTAGCCAGTATATGATCTGACAGGCTATATTATCCACCTGGTATCATACCGACTGCCCGTATATGATCTGACAGGCTCTATTATCCACCTGGTATCATACCTACTGCCAGTTAGCCAGTATATGATCTGACAGGCTATATTATCCACCTGGTATCATACCTACTGCCAGTTAGCCAGTATATGATCTGACAGGCTCTATTATCCACCTGGTATCATACCTACTGCCAGTTAGCCAGTATATTATCTGACAGGCTATATGATCCACCTGGTATCATACCTACTGCCAGTTAGCCAGTATATGATCTGACAGGCTCTATTATCCACCTGGTATCATACCTACTGCCAGTTAGCCAGTATATGATCTGACAGGCTATATTATCCACCTGGTATCATACCTACTGCCAGTTAGCCAGTATATGATCTGACAGGCTATATTATCCACCTGGTATCATACCTACTGCCAGTTAGCCAGTATATGATCTGACAGGCTATATGATCCACCTGGTATCATACCTACTGCCAGTTAGCCAGTATATGATCTGACAGGCTCTATTATCCACCTGGTATCATACCTACTGCCAGTTAGCCAGTATATGATCTGACAGGCTATATTATCCACCTGGTATCATACCTACTGCCAGTTAGCCAGTATATGATCCGACAGGCTCTATTATCCACCTGGTATCATACCTACTGCCAGTTAGCCAGTATATGATCTGACAGGCTATATTATCCACTTGGTATCATACCTACTGCCAGTTAGCCAGTATATGATCTGACAGGCTATATTATCCACCTGTTATCATACCTACTGCCAGTTAGCCAGTATATTATCTGACAGGCTATATTATCCACCTGTTATCATACTGTAATGACCGGACTAGATCATAAATGAACAATTGTCCAGACAGAGGCTTGAGTTTACGAATTGACGGTTTATTACACCAACTATACACAGGCTACTGTTTGGGCCGTAGCACACGCCAAATAGATGACAGATAACCCACAAGCCAATCGTGACCTTCTCTTGTGAAACCCAGACGTAAGAGAGAGAGAACAAAGGCTGAACCTGGTCTTAAGTTCCAATGCTCCACCCCCCTGCCCAACCCCCCTCCACGCCACTCCGCCAACCACCAGGATGCCCGGCATCAGAACATTCCAGGCATTCCCGTGATTGGCAGATAGCAGGTTGATTGACAGGTCGGACCCCGCGAACACCGGGTACTGGTCAGTACAACACAACCACCTCCTAGCCTAACACATAACACACAGCTGTCTGTGCGGGTCGCTACACAGCCCCCCCACCACAAAGTCCCTCGTCCCCGAGGGAACAAACAAAGTCTCTGAAGCGACCCGGAGGTCTCCTTTGCCTGCGTGGCCGTGATGGTCGCAGAGTGCCCCTCTGGGACCCAGGGGATGAAGGCAGGGATATGGGTGACAAGGAAGCGGGAACGGGTAATACAGTCCGTGGCTCTGGGGAACCACGCGGTGACACAGGGGGGGAGACAGGGGGAGTGGGCTGTCTGGAGCCTTGTCTGCGGCACCTGAGGGTGGGTGCCTGGAGAATGTCATTGCCAGAGAGGGAATTGTGGGGGTTCCTGGGGTTTGGGAGAAGAGGCCCCTCTGTATGGGGCTAACCTGTCCCGGTGCAGTGCCACCTTTCTCCCCCTGGGAGGAAGCTGCACCCGGTACACAACCTCCCCTACCCTCTCCAGGACACTGCAGGGTCCCACCCAGTGACTGTCCAACTTGGGGCATCTGCCTTTTTTCCTTAGGGGGCTGTAGACCCAGACCAGCTCCCCAGCCACAAAGTGCCTTCCCCGGGTGTGCACGTCATAGTTCCTTTTCTGCCTCACACCTGCCTTCACCAGCTGCTCTCTGGCGAAGGTGTGGGCTGTCTCCAGGCGGTCCTGGAGTCTCCGGGCATACTCCGGCCCCGGAGGAACATGAGGGCTATCCAGGGGCCGACCAAACGCCATCTCCGCAGGGGTGCGGATCTCTCTCCCCAGCATGAGGAGGGCAGGCGTGCAGGAAGTGGAGTCTTGGACAGCGGAGCGGCATGCCATGAGGACCATAGGCAGGTGCTTGTCCCAGTCACGCTGGTGTTTGGAAGAGACGATGGCCAGCTGCTGTCCAAGCGTTTTGTTGAAGCGCTCCACAAGGCCATCACTTTGAGGATGGAGAGGAGTAGTGCGGGTCTTGTGCATACCCAGCCTCTCACACATGCTGGCGAACACACGGGACTCAAAGTTTCTGCCTTGGTCGCTGTGGATGGACTCTGCAGCTCCAAACCTGCTGAACATCCCCGCTGTCAGGGCGTCGACGATGGTCTCTGCCTCCTGGTCAGGCAGAGCATAGGCCTCGGGCCATTTTGTGAAATAGTCCATGGCCGTGAGCACCCAGCGGTTTCCACTGTCTGTGGTGGGGAACGGCCCAACTACATCCACTCCCACCCTCTCCATGGGAGCCCCCACTGGGAACTGTTGGAGCTGAGCTTGAGAGCGGCCTGGGGGGCCCTTTCTCGCTGTGCAGTTGTCACAGCGGCGACAAAAGTCCTCCACATCCCTCTTGTGCTGCCCCCAGTAGAAGCCCTGACGGAGACGGCGCAGTGTTTTTGTGACCCCAAAGTGTCCAGTCCCCACCCCCCCATGAGTACTCTGGAGCACAGCCTCCCGCAATGCTTTTGGGACCACCACCTGCCACCTCTCCTCTCCTTCCATGCCCGCTGTAGCACGCCATCAGCCAGCCGCAGTCTCTCAAACTTCGACCACAACCCTTTGGTCGCGAGTGAGAGCGCTGTCACCTATTCCCATGGTGGCCTCACCTGCGCCTCTACCCACTGTAGCACTGGCTGTAGGTCTGTGTCCCGTCCCTGCTGCTGCCGCCATTCAGCCACGTCGACAGTCTGCAGCTCACAGCAGACAGGCCCGCTCGCCCGACACACTGTGGCACAGACACCCTCCTCTGCCCGCAGCTCTCTCTCCCGTCCCTCTCCCGTTCACAGTGGCGGCAGCCGTCTGCAGTACAGGGCCGACGGGACATGGCGTCGGCGTTGGAGTGGCGTGCCCCTGCCCTGTGCACCACCGTGAAGTCATACGGCTGAAGTTCCTCCAACCAGCGTGCCACCTGCCCCTCTGGCTCTCTGAAAGACATGAGCCACTGGAGAGCAGAGTGGTCAGTCCTTACAGTAAAGGGCAGACCACCCAGGTAGTACTTGAAGTGTTTGACGGAAGCCACAACAGCCAAGAGCTCCCGCCGGGTGACACAGTAGCGGCGCTCATGTTTGTCAAATGTTTTGCTGAAGTACGCCACCACTCTCTCCCCCTCTGGCCCCGCCTGGGCCAGCACCCCACCCATGCCCACATTGCTCGCGTCTGTGTCCAGGATAAAGGGCAAGGTGAGGTCAGGGGGCGAGCACGGGGCCTCGATCAGTGCACGTTTGAGGGTGTTGAACGCCTCCTCACACTCCACTGTCCAAGTGAAAGCCTTGTCCTTCGGCAGCAGGCGGTTCAGTGGAGCAGCAACGCTTGAGAAGCCCCGTACAAACCTCCTGTAGTACGAGGCCAGGCCCAGGAAGCTCTTCAGCTGACGCTGGTCGGTGGGGGTGGGCCAGTCTCTGACAGCCCCTACCTTGTCCTCCATGGTGATGATCCCCTCCTTCCCCACTCGGTGGCCCAAGAAGGACACCTCTCTCCTCATGAAGTGGCACTTCTCGGGGTGGAGCTTCAGACCTGCGGCAGCCACCCTCTCCAGCACACGTCGTAGCGCCCCCAGGGCTGACTGGAAGGAGCTGCCATGGGCCAGGATGTCATCGAGGTATACCAGACACTGCTGTCGGGGGATGCCATCCAGCACCCTGTCCATCAAACGCTCAAAAGTAGCTGGAGCGTTGCACAGGCCAAAGCACAGGACCTTGAACTGCCAGTGTCCTCTGTTAGTGGAGAACTCAGTTTTGGCTCTGGCCTCTGGGGAGAGGGGCACCTGCCAGTAGCCACTGCGGAGGTCTAGTGAGGAGAACCAGGAGGACCCCCTAACCAGGTCCAGCGACTCATCGATACGTGGTATGGGGTATGAGTCCTTCCTGGTTACCTCATTCAGCCGCCTGTAGTCCGCACAGAACCTCAGCTTGCCCCCCTTCTTCGGAACCATGACGACTGGCGCCGCCCAGGGGCTGTCTGAGGGCTCAATGAAGTCTGCCCCCTGCATCTCCAACACAGCCTTGTCTGCCGCCTCCTGGCGTGCCAGCGGGATACGGCGGGGACGCATCTTGATGGGTCGAGCATCACCTGTGTCGATCTCATGCTGCACCAGATGAGTCTGACCCACCTCTTCCTCACTCAACGCAAAGCTGTCTCTGAATTCAAACAGCAACTGCCACAACCGTTCCTGCTGCTCAGGGTCAAGACCAACACAGTTCCTCCCCATATCTCCCTCACTGCAGACAGTGTCCTCTCCTCTCCCATCTGGGGTAGCTGGGCTGGGGGGGTGCGGCCCGGGCTCACAGAGGGCTGTGTCATGGAGGTAGCTGGGGGAATGTAACACACCGCCGTCGGTGACAGGGGGACTGGGGAAAAGTCACACACAGCTGTGGGGGAGGGGGCGCAGCCATGAGTCTCTGCTGCTTTAACTGTTGGAGTAAAGGGTTTGTTGGGTTGAGTGAATGTGACATTAGGGGGGGCCATGGTGACTTCCGTCCCTCCCTGGAAGCTCAGTGTGCCCCTATTTAGGTCTAACTGGCAGCCAGTGCTCCTAAGAAAGTCCAACCCCAGGATACAAGGGGCCTGCACAGCCACCACCCACACAGGATGACGCACAGTCCTGCCCCCTACTGTCAGAGTCATTATTCCCTTCCCTTTCATGGGTGCCAGCTCACCTGTGACTGTGCGGAGCTGCACAGTTGTAGGCTCACACTGAGTCCAACCTGGCACAATATCTGGCCTCACCAGGGTTACTGTGGACCCAGTGTCCACCAGGGCGGAGCAGGGACCCCCTCCACAGTGACAGGGACATGACAAAAGTCCCCAACACAGGTCCGGCCCACCACAACAACAGGCTCCATCCGCTTGCCCTCGTCTGCTTCTGGGGGAAGTGGAGCCTTGATTCCCCGTCTGTGCCGGTGGGCTCCTCCTGAAGATGATGGTGGTTGGGATAGAAAGCCAGGGGTCCGCACTACCCAGTCTATGCGGACCCCGAGCCGTTTCCCTGAGCTCTGGGGGACATGGGGCAATCTCGGCGCTGATGGCCTGGCTGGCCACAACCCCAGCAGACCCTGGGACCAGGGCGTGTGTTTCGTTCCGCCTGTAGCGACACAGCACGAATGAGTTTTGTCATTTCGGCCACCCAAGCAGGCTTTTCCGGCTCCGGGCTGCTCTGCCCCCCAGCTCGCACAGAGGGTGTGTCTCCCTGCACCCCCACCAAAGCCCCAGCTGAAGCCCCAGCCCACACCAGCTCCCTCTCCAAAGCCATCACCAAGGCTGTCTGCAATGACTCAGGATGAGCCAGCTGGGTCTGTATGCGCAGCTCCGTAGGAGAGAGCGCCTGTATGAACTGGTCCCGTGCTAGCTCGCTCTGCACGGAGGGGGGCATGTGAGCATATGCCCGCCGAGAGAGGCTCTCAATGTCATTAGCTAGCACCCGTAGAGGCTCTCCAGGCTGCCTGCGTCTATTACTCAGTTCGGAGCGCAGTAGCCCGGGCTGTACACACTGTCCATAGCGCCTCCTCAGTGCTCCCACTAAAGCCCCATAATCATGCCTGTCCTCGGGGCTAATCAATATCAAACAGGCCAGAGCTTCATCCGTGAGGCATAAAGCCAACTGCAGTGCCCTTTCTTCATCCGACCACCCCCTAAAATGAGCTAACAGTTCAAACTGAGCATGAAAAGCTTCCCAATCCGCCTTACCGGAATACTTCGGGGTCTTAACAGATACGGACGCAGCCGGGAACTGGGCGCTGCCATGTTTGTTTACATCCTGAGCCCCAGATTCCTCGTCACGCCGCGTCGACGTCACCACTTCGGTCCACCCACCAGAATCCGCGCGAAATACATTCGACGAAGCACTCATGCCCGCTTCAGCAGCCATCGCTCTAACGTCCTCCCTCAAGCGGCCTCTGCGCTCCGACGCCCTGGCGATCTCCTCAGACAGAGCCCCTGACGTCCATTCACACTCACCTCCTTGGCCATAATCGTCCCCTACCTCCACCTTCACTTTCGGATTCCCTCGAAGCATTTTCAATCCCCGTTCTCACCTACGGTAGCTAGCCACATAAGTCAGCTAGCTAGCTGGCTAACTTGTATCAACGTTTTTACTTCTGACACCAATGTAATGACCGGACTAGATCATAAATGAACAATTGTCCAGACAGAGGCTTGAGTTTACGAATTGACGGTTTATTACACCAACTTTACACAGGCTACTGTTTGGGCCGTAGCACACGCCAAATAGATGACAGATAACCCACAAGCCAATCGTGACCTTCTCTTGTGAAACCCAGACGTAAGAGAGAGAGAACAAAGGCTGAACCTGGTCTTAACTTCCAATGCTCCACCCCCCTGCCCAACCCCCCTCCACGCCACTCCGCCAACCACCAGGATGCCCGGCATCAGAACATTCCAGGCATTCCCGTGATTGGCAGATAGCAGGTTGATTGACAGGTCGGACCCCGCGAACACCGGGTACTGGTCAGTACAACACAACCACCTCCTAGCCTAACACATAACACACAGCTGTCTGTGCGGGTCGCTACAATACCTACTGCACAGGTATATGTAAACCCTTTAGATACTAGTTTAGATCTGCACCTTTGGTTTTGGATGTTGATACATTGATTATTTTAGTTTAGTTTGCAGTGAATGTCACGTTTGTCTCTGACTTTGGTTGTAGTTCATGGTGTTGAGACTTTGGTTTTAGTTCATGGGGTTGAGACTTTGATTGTAGTTCATGGTGTTGACTGCAGCCTCTTCAGGTGGACCGCTTGGCAGAGTGTGGCCAGATCACAAGGGAGGGATTGGCTTAGCATCCAGCTCAGAACAGTTCCTTAACCATACCCTAATCACATACAGGAAACTCATGTATAATATATGTCCATATATGCAGGGGAATTGAAACTGTATTTACATACAGCACCAGTCAACTTTGGACACACCTACTCATTCAAGTGTTTTACTTTATTTTTACTATTTTCTACATTGTAGAATAATAATGAAGACATAAACTATGAAATAACACATGGAATCATGTAGTAACCAAAAAAGTGTTAAACAAATCTAAATATATTTGATTTGAGATCCCTCAAAGTAGTCACCCGTTGCCTTGATGACAGCTTTGCACACTCTTGGCATTCTCTCAACCAGCATGCATTTCAATTAACAGGTGTGACTTGTTAATTTGTGGAATTTCTTTCCGTAATGCATTTGAGCCAATCATTTGTGTTGTGACAAGGTAGGGGTGGTATACAGAATATAGCACTATTTGGTAAAAGACCAAGTCCATATTATAGCAAGAACAGCTCAAATAAGCAATACGAAACGATAGTCCATCATTACTTTAAGACATGAAGGTCAATCAATATATGTCAATATATTAGGCTTCGGTATGGATCAGTAGCTTAGGCATTCACTGCACCCCTAGAATTAACAAAAGCTGTCTTTCTGAACAGACCTGACCTCCAAATTGCACCATCCAGTTGCACCATCACTGCCTGGGGTTATTTTATAACTACTGCATGTGAATCACACAGTAATAGTGTCTTCAAGTCCTTAACTAGGCTAGCAACAGGCTTAGTTTACCCTGTCCTCCTCCCTACTCATTCACTCCCTCTGAATTGTGGATGGATAGCACTGGCACACTAGCAACAACAACTCACAGAACATCCAACATCTCTCTGACCCTGTTTCTAACCCCTCTCCAAATATTGAACCATAATCACTTCACCATAATGGGACCCAGAAGGGGAGTTTACATGAGCATACACATCCCATTGGACAGGGACCAGTTCAAAGTCATCTGGGGAACCATGCGGGCTAAGGGGTTAGGTTGCACGGCGACCGAGCTGCCAGTAACACTCTATATATATATATATATATACCCTGTTTAGGGTAGGGCCTTGTGGCCACTGGGGGAGGGGGTGGCTGGCAGCAGGTGCTAGCTAGAGGCACAGCAGCATTTAGCTTATAGTCTCCGAGCCACATGGTCTTTGAACAAGGGCTCTCTTCTATGATCTCTGGGTTGTTGTAAAAGTGGGACTTGTAGTTCAACTGTAAAGTGGGACTTGTAGTTCAACTGTACATATGAAGGAGGGCTCTTTGGACTCATCCTTTTTGTTTTGTTTATACTCCAGGTGGAGTTGATGACATTTTCCTGGAACCAGCAGGATAGTCCCAAAAATGCAAACCATGCCCCTCTGGCACTTTCGGCAGACTCTTATCAAGTGCTCGGTGTTTGAAAGAAAACAAGCACTCTTTACCATACAGATTGTTGACGCCTGTAATGTCACCCACTCCAGCCCCAGCACTTTGATGCTGTTTAGTTATTACTGATGGTCGATACCCACACAGAGTGGACAGGGAGTGAGGCCTGACACATCACAGGTATTACAAGGTACCCATCAGTGCGATGTGGCTCCAACCTTTTGTTTTCCCATTCTGCTACGTGTCAGTGGCCGTGGTGGATCGATTGCCGGGCCCTCCCGATGCTGAAGGAGCTGATGCCTTATTTCTTTTTCTTTCACCCCCCCAACCCAAACAAAATGACAAATGTGGTATCGACTGACCGGAGATGTTGACTCGTCTCGCCACCCGAGCACCCGCTGGAACACCTTACAAGCCATGCTGTCTAAATCTGCCCCACAGCCAGATTGAACTGTCACCATCTCAAAGTAAATCTGAGGCAGCATCGCTCTCTCTCTCACCCTCTATTTCTCGCTGTCTCTCATTCTCTCTTTCGCTCTCTCACTTTTTCGTTTGTCTCTCTCTCGCTGCTTCTGGAGACAATAAACATTTACTAATTGGGTGTGTGAGTGTCTACACCTGTTTGCTGTCTGAGAATAGATCAGTCAGTAACCCAGGGATCAGGACGGCTGGCTCGACTATGATCAGGACGGCTGGCTCGACTATGAGCACGACGGCTGGCTCGACTATGATCAGGACGGCTGGCTCGACTATGATCAGGACGGCTGGCTCGACTATGAGCACGACGGCTGGCTCGACTATGAGCACGACGGCTGGCTCGACTATGAGCAAGACGGCTGGCTCGACTATGAGCACGACGGCTGGCTCGACTATGAGCAAGACGGCTGGCTCGACTATGAGCACGACGGCTGGCTCGACTATGAGCACAACGGCTGGCTCGACTATGAGCACGACGGCTGGCTTGACTATGAGCACAACGGCTGGCTCGACTATGAGCACGACGGCTGGCTCGACTATGAGCACGACGGCTGGCTCGACTATGATCAGGACGGCTGGCTCGACCATGAGCACGACGGCTGGCTCGACTATGAGCACGACGGCTGGCTCGACTATGAGCACGACGGCTGGCTTGACTATGAGCACGACGGCTGGCTCGACTATGAGCACGACGGCTGGCTCGACTATGAGCACAACGGCTGGCTTGACTATGAGCACGACGGCTGGCTTGACTATGAGCACGACGGCTGGCTCGACTATGAGCACGACGGCTGGCTCGACTATGAGCACGACGGCTGGCTCGACTATGAGCACGACGGCTGGCTCGACTATGAGCACGACGGCTGGCTCGACTATGATCAGGACGGCTGGCTCGACTATGAGCACGACGGCTGGCTCGACTATGAGCACGACGGCTGGCTCGACTATGAGCAAGACGGCTGGCTCGACTATGAGCACGACGGCTGGCTCGACTATGAGCACGACGGCTGGCTCGACTATGAGCACGACGGCTGGCTCGACTATGAGCACGACGGCTGGCTCGACTATGAGCACGACGGCTGGCTCGACTATGAGCACGACGGCTGGCTCGACCATGAGCACGACGGCTGGCTCGACTATGAGCACGACGGCTGGCTCGACCATGAGCACGACGGCTGGCTCGACTATGAGCACGACGGCTGGCTCGACTATGAGCACGACGGCTGGCTCGACTATGAGCACGACGGCTGGCTCGACTATGAGCACGACGGCTGGCTCGACTATGAGCAAGACGGCTGGCTCGACTATGAGCACGACGGCTGGCTCGACTATGAGCACGACGGCTGGCTCGACTATGAGCACGACGGCTGGCTCGACTATGAGCAAGACGGCTGGCTCGACTATGAGCACGACGGCTGGCTCGACTATGATCAGGACGGCTGGCTCGACTATGAGCACGACGGCTGGCTCGACTATGAGCACGACGGCTGGCTCGACTATGAGCAAGACGGCTGGCTCGACTATGAGCACGACGGCTGGCTCGACCATGAGCACGACGGCTGGCTCGACTATGAGCACGACGGCTGGCTCGACTATGAGCACGACGGCTGGCTCGACTATGAGCACGACGGCTGGCTCGACTATGAGCACGACGGCTGGCTCGACTATGATCAGGACGGCTGGCTCGACTATGAGCACGACGGCTGGCTCGACTATGAGCACGACGGCTGGCTCGACTATGAGCAAGACGGCTGGCTCGACTATGAGCACGACGGCTGGCTCGACCATGAGCACGACGGCTGGCTCGACTATGAGCACGACGGCTGGCTCGACTATGAGCACGACGGCTGGCTTGACTATGAGCACGACGGCTGGCTCTACCATTGCCAAAGAAAGACTATCTCTATCATAGAAATGGAATTAATAGAATTGAGTATAAGCTTGTCAGGTGCAATGCGACCAATAGAATAGTACTAAACGTGCAAACCCAGCTGACATTAACACACAGTGTAAACCCAGGTCTGATGTGTATAGAATGGTGTGAACAGGACAGAGGAAGAGGTGTGATATGCAGGGAAGGTCAACAGGTGGGCAGCCATGATGTTTGTGTGTGTGTGTGTGTGTGTGTGTGTGTGTGTGTGTGTGTGTGTGTGTGTGTGTGTGTGTGTGTGTGTGTGTGTGTGTGTGTGTGTGTGTGTGTGTGTGTGTGTGTGTGTGTGTGTGTGTGTGTGTGTGTGTGTGTGTGTGTGATTTTAACATTTGTATTTATTTATTTAACTAGGCAAGCCAGTTGAGAACAAATTCTTATTTACAATGACGGCCTACCAAAAAGGCAAAAGGTAGGCAGCAACACATGACAACACAACATGGTAGCAACACAACATGGGACAAACATGATTTGGCATAGACAACAGCACAAAGGGCAAGAAGGTAGAGACAACAATACATCATGCGAAGCAGCCACAACTGTCAGTAAGAGTGTCCGTGATTGAGTCTTTGAAGAGATTGAGATAAAACTGTTCAGTTTGAGTGTTTGTTGCAGCTCGTTCCAGTCGCTATCTGCAGCGAACTGAAAAGACGAGCGACCTGTGGGTGGGTGGGTGGGTGTGTGTGTGAGACTTTCATGGACTCCAGGATGTACAATATCCTGATGAGTGTAAATCACAATTGAGTCAGGCTTCACCCCCCAGTGGACACATTACAGACAGCGGTCTAGAGCTGTAATTCACAAAGTGAGTGCTGATCTAGGATCAGGTCCTACCTGTCCATCTCATTCATTGTAATCTAAAAGTCACAAATGGTCCTAGATCAGCGCTGCTACTGTGAGACATACGGCCCCTGGGCAGACAGAGACAGACATTCTGTCCTTTCCATCTCATAGAAAGGTGACACGTTATGAGGCCAGGCTTGCACCTGCCCCAGCCAGGAAGACAGATGAGCCATTACTTCACCGGTAATTGGGGTTCTCCCTGGTTCCAATCGATATCAGCGGCCCTGGACATCGTGTGTCTGTGTGAACTACACACACCTCCAGCGGCGACGAAATACTCTGAGGTCCTGTTTTTTTACAAGTCTTGATGGCTCAATATTGTATGGGAATAAGATGACTGTTAAATACAGATGTAGGATCTTAATTAGATCACTCTTTTGTTGCTGAGAATTGTCCTACACCACAGGAAATGCAGATGAGCTTTGCGATTGACATAAATTCACTGAAAACCCACGCTCACACATGGTTAAATTAACAGTATTGCACTTTTCATGAAGCCTACCTTTGGCCAGCTATCAAGCAACAATATCGACTCAATGTTCAAATCCTGTTGCTGCAGGATTATTTTGCTGTGACAATATAGGTCAAATTAAGATCCTACATCTGTAATTGAATATACTATATTTAGGGAATGTCCTCATATGCACCTTCTATTAAAAAAAAACTGCGTTATTGGAAAGAACCTGGAGAACTGGACTTTTCGAAGATAAAATCCTCACGGGGACATGAGTCACTCAGATTGATATCCAAGGCTTATCTATTTAGTTACGTTAGGGCTAATAAATGCACCAGAGTTTTCAGACTTAGTCACACAGTCACCAGGACACCTGACTGGCCTGTCGGACAGGCTATCATCAGGGCAAAGACTAATTACAGGGCAAGTCACTCGCTGTGCTGTGTATGTGTGTGTGACACAAGGATTGACAGTCCCATTCGTGTGAGACACTCATCACGCAAGAAAAGAGGGAGAGGAGAGGGGCCATATCAAACTTCAAAGGCCAACACTGGGCTGTGTTTAGACCGAACATGCTGATGCTGACATGTAGTTACTAGTCATAGCTGTAGGACAGCGTCACACGTCCATGGAAGTCGAGCCTGTCACTCCCTAGACCAGACAAAGAAAAAACCCCTGACCCTTAGTCATAGAACAGACCAAAAAAACAGTGAAAAAACATTCACCCTCACAATGGACAGGAATTGTCTCATTGTCTTATCGTTGACGATTGAACACGATAGACTGGCATTGGCAAAATGAATCCTTCTCAGAGGTCTCTTCGGGGAGACAAAGAGGAAAGAGAGATGGGTGGAGGAGAGGGAGATTATTGAAATGGGTCACGGGAGAAATGGAGCAGGACCGGTGGGAGTGATGAGTAATGGGATTCAGGTTGGCTGTTCTATCGGCGAAGGTCAGGAAATTAATTGGTTTAACTCATTACCTCGCTTTTGATCTCTCTCCGTTTCACCGTGCTCTCCGCTTCAGCCCGTTACTCCCGGCTTTGTGTGAGGCACCGCCACTACAATCACTTAATTGCTCTTACTTAAGATTTAAGCTTCCGATATCATGCTAACATGTTTTCTATTTCTCTACAGACTCAAGTTGGATGTAATTGAGAATGTTGGGCTCTATTCTGTTTTTTTTGCAGAGTAAACCGGTAGTATTTGCATAGTTTTAGTGTGTTTAGCTACGCTCACTGCAGGTTTAGCGCAGGGTGCTATTTGCCATCTCCCTTGTATAGCAGAGTCAAGGTGAATCATCAAGAAACAGAACACATTTTGCAATGTATTATCAGTTCCTGGAACCATATGAATGAAAGCCCCTAGAGAGTAAATACAGTATATATAGTGTCTCTGGGGATAAAATAATTAATATATTATAAAGTATTAAAATAACTGGCCTGTTTTTACCAATTTTCTATTAAATATTACCTGTAATTAATGGCAATATGAGTGAAATAGTTTTTTTCCCATGTCAACATCCTCTATAAGGAAGTAGCAAGCATTTTTGAAACGGTCTGTTTGAGATACAAGTTCGAGGTGGGGTTTTTGAAAAAAAAAATGATCCTCCTATTTATGCTTTGGCCACATACGAGTATAGGATCAGTCAACAACGTCATTTGGGTATGAGTTAACAGAATATAAACTTTTAAAAGTGAGATTTTCACTGGACAGTTACTTTAACCTTGGTAGATAAACAGTATTTATCTACCAATTGAAATGACCATTTAAGACTCCTCATCTAACCCTAATCTCTTCCTCTTTGACCCCCAGAGCCCCCGGTGCCCATCGCTCCGCCCCAGCTCACCGCCGTGGGTGCAACCTACCTGTGGATCCAGCTCAACGCCAACTCCATCAACGGTGACGGCCCCATCGTGGAGCGAGAGGTCGAGTACCGCACGGTGGCAGGCAGCCTCATCGACAACCAGCCCGTGGACAAGACCACACACAAAATCGGCCACCTGGACCCCGACACGGAGTACGAGATCAGCGTGCTGCTCACCCGGCCCCTGGACGGAGGAACTGGGGCCCCCGGACCCCCCCTGAGGGCCAAGACCAAGTGTGCTGGTGAGTCCAATGCAAAGACGCGGGCACGGGCACACACACACCACACACACACACACAATTAGAGTAATACATTATGGTGTTACATAGTAGCAGTTATACAGTACTTGGTGTAATGACAAACTATTTTCAGCACAGTCATACATTATACAGTTGGACCCTGTCGCTATACAGTGGTGCTTACTTACGGCTGTTCATTGACATTTACTTCAGTGGGAGTGGTAAGTGGGGCAATACATACACCACTTTAGCTACACGCAATGTACAGTCAGTTGCAGTGAGGCCCTTTGATAAAGTGACACCGTCATGAAATGAATAGCGCGGGAACTATATACTTAACTTGTTATTCAGTTACACATCTGAAGAATACTTTAGATACTCACATTCTACAAATTCAGTAAACTTACTGACAAAAACCATGCACTCATACTCAACATTCTAAACTACCTGTTTCATGGGGCAGACTTCAATACTCTACGTGAACCATGGGAATGTCTGAGTAAAATTTTCATGGATGGATCTCAGTTTCAGCCCTTAGGGGCTTGCAGTGTCTGGCCGTTCACTCTCCACCCACACACACAGCTTAATTTCCCACTGGGTCTGGGTCTGTCTTGGTGACCACAGGGGCTGATGGGATGTGAGGAATGTGAGAGCGTCTGACTGCAGGAGAAGAGCAGAATCTCCTGTCTCCACTTTCCCTGTAGCAGGAGGTCTGGGTGGCCAGTGCCTCCTTCACAGTAAAGCATACCTTCTGGCTTAAGTCAGGTTTTTAACATTCCATCCCAAAGGGATGTACAACATCTATCAGCATGATATGCAAGCATACATTAGATTGTCTATTATAGTTCTGGACTACAATGAACATGAGTGTGGTGCTGGATATGATCAGGGCTTGGTATGTGAGGCTCGGTAGTATACGTGATTGAAGTCGTATTATCTCTCTGTGGTTTGGTGACAGTTTGACAAGATATCACGTTTTCATTGTCAGGCGGGAGAACGGACCATCCACAGCTCTTTTTGGATTTGGAAGAGGATATATTGTTTCCTCTCTTTTGTGATGGAGGTGGTTGCAGAGGGGAGGCTGACTGACCCAGGAGAGACACAAGGGTGATGGATGGCCCTACATGTCTCGTCTTAAAAGCGCTTCCTCTCTGTGGAGGATGAAACGTTTTTATATCTGATTTCCCTGACTGTCTCTGAGCTGCTAAAGGTTTCAGAGGAGGGTTGTTCCCTTGCCCATATAACCACTATTTTCAGAGCAGTTCAACAGTTTTTAATTGAGCCAAAGTCGCTCTCACAAAGCCGTTCAATTTCAATCAAATCAAATTTTAATCAATGACACATTTCATTAGAGGAATTATGATTTGATTCTTCTCACTCCACACCCCCTGACCAATACCCATTAGGCATATCACTATTAATTATAGATTTTCATACAAAAACAATTAGATCAGCCCCCCATTCAGAGTTTCAGATAGTGTCCTACCCAAAAGGGACAAATGGTAGTCCTATTTAGTAGAGCTGAGCGATTAGTGCTTTTTGAGGTTGTTTCGGTTCGACTATAAAAAATTATCACGGATTTTATATATTTCGTTTTTTAAAGATATTAAATGCATTATGAAATAATGACATTCAAATTATTAGGGCTTTTTAATGGAAATGCCAAAGCCAAACATACTGAACATTCAATTACAAATTCAGTTGTTTCTGTCAGGTCTACACATAGAAATAGGACATTTCAATACATTTCAATAAATAATCAAATATTTCAGTTGTGTATATTACTTAGTTTTATGACTTTATCATGTTTTATTCCTTAAAGTCAGCATCTCATCTCTGCTCAGGCAGTATCAAACAGCACAGACAGCCATCTAACGTTATCTATGTTCTCCCCGTACTGTACCGTCTTTAGTCACCCTATTAAGCTAGGCTAGCCTGCCCAAGTATGCTTCAGAGCTGTCTGACAATCATTTTTACCTGTGCTTCAAAGTAGATGAGGCATACTTTCATGAACTCTCTATCCCTCTTTCTTGTCATTGTGTTTTCTGCATTCCTTTCTCATGCGGCAGCGTATGTGGTCTGTGTTTATCTAACCTAACGTAGAATGCATAAAAGTGTATCCATGCTGGAAAAGAACGGGTGCAATGGATTATGGTCATTGTAGTTAATTACCATATTTCCATGCTGGACTATGTTGAATATTTGCTCAATGAAAACTACTACTCCCTTCGGCCCAGCGTTCCATAGTTTTTTAATTATTACATTTTTTATTTTATTTTATTATGAACACAACAAACACAAAAAAAAACAGAAATATACAAACAATAGTACATAGTTCTTGACTTGAATTGACTTGATTTTTCTTGTGAATTATTTTATTTCTCTCTGGAGAAACAGCCTGTTGGGCTTGCATGTTCCCCCCAAACAACAGTACCAGTCAAAGTTACACATCTACTCATTCAAAGGTTTTTCTTTATTTTTACTATTTCCTACGTTGTAGATTAGTAGTAAAGATATCAAAACTATGAAATAACACATATGGAATCATGTAGTAACCAAAAAAGTGTTAAACAAATCAACATATATTTTAGATTCTTCAAAGTAGCCACCCTTTGCCTTGATGACAAATTTGCACACTCTTGGCATTCTTTTATTTTATTTAACCTTTATTTAACTAAGCAAGTTGATTTAAGAACAACTTCTTATTTTACAATGACGGCCTACCCCAGCCAAACCCCCCTCTAACCCGGTCAACTCTGGGACAATTCTCTCAACCAGCTTCACCTGGAATGCTTTTCCAACAGTCTTGAAGCAGTTACAATATATGCAGAATATATGGGGTGTTTTTCTTTCACTTTGCGGTCCAACGCATCACAAACTATCTCAAATGGTGTTGAGGTCAGGTGATTGTGGAGGCCACGTCATCTGATGCATCACTCAATCACTCTCCCTCTTGGTCAAATAGCCCTTACACAGCCTGGAGGTATGTTGGGTCATTGTCCTGTTGAAAAACAAATTATAGTCCCACTAAGCGCAACCCAGATGGGATGGCGTATCGCCTCGGAATGCTGTGGTAGTCATGCCGGTTAAGTGTGCCTTGAATTCTAAATAAATCATTGACAGTATCACCAGCAAAGCACCCCCACACCATCACACCACCAGCTCCAAGCTTCACGGTGGGAACCACACATGTGGAGATCATCCGTTCACCTACTCTGCATCTCACAAAGACACTGCAGTTGGACCCAAAAATCTCAAATTTGGACTCATCAGACCAAAGGACAGATTTCCACCATTCTAATGTCCATTGCTCATGTTTCTTGGCCCAAGCAAGTTTTTTCTTCTTATTAGTGTCCTTTAGTTGTGGTTTCTTTTCAGCAATTCAACCATGAAGGCCTGATTTCACGCAGTCTCCTCTGAACAGTTAATGTTGAGATGTCTTACTTGAACTCTGTGAAGCATTTATTTGGGCTGCAGCAGAGGTAACTCTGGGTCTTCCTTTCCTGTGGCGGTTCTCATGAGAGCCAGTTTCACCATAGCGCTTGATGGTTTTTGCGACTGCAATGGAAGAAACTATCAAAGTAATTGACATTTTCCGGATTGACTGACCATGTCTTAAAGTAATGATGGACTGTCATTTCTCTTTGCTTATTTGAGCTGTTCTTGCCATAATATGGACTTGGTATTTTACCAGATAGGGCTTCCACAAATTAACTTTTAACAAGGCACACCTGTTAATTGAAATGTATTCCAGGTGACCACCTCATGAAGCTGGCTGAGAGGATGACAGTGCAAAGCTGTCATCAAGGCAAAGGGTGGCTACTTTTGAATAATCTCAAATATAAAATATATTTAGATTTGTTCAACACTTTTTTGGTTACTACATGATTCCATATGTGTTATTTCATAGTTTTGATGTCTTCACTATTATTCTACAATGTAGAAAATAATAAAAATGAAGAAAAACCCTTGAGTAGGTGTGTCCAAACTTTTGACTGGTACTGTAAATGGAATTCAAGTCATTGAACTGACATCGGTCAATTAAATTGGTTAATCACTCAGCACTACTATATTTTGTTATTTAATTCCAGTCAAACACCACTCTAATTAATCATTAGGATCTAAGGTAGATACACACCTCTGGTGTTTTCCGAGGAGTCTCACAGCTAACTGCTTTTAACTGGAGGTACTGATACATTAGCTGCTAGCTCATTAGGTGGCTAATGCTAAATTCATTAGTGCGTTGTGCAAAGGGAGCATGCCCCTACCCACATTGACGGGACCACAGTGGAGAAGGTGGAAAGCTTCATGTTCCTCGGCGTACACATCACTGATGATCTGAAATGGTCCACCCACACACAGTGTGGTGAAGAAGGCGCAACAGCGCCTCTTCAACCTCAGGAGGCTGAAGAAATTTGCATTGGCCCCTAAGACCCTCACAAAATTTTACAGATGCACAATTGAGAGCTTCCTGTCGGGCTGTATCACCGCCTGGTACGGCAACTTCCCTATATACATAGACATGGAATCACTGTTCACTTTAATAATGGAAAACTATTATCTTTAATAATGTTTACATACTGCTTTACTAATTTCATATGTATATACTGTATTCTATTCTACTGTATTTTAGTCAATGCCACTCCGACATTGCTCGTCCTAATATTATCTTAATTCTGTTATTTTACTTTTAGATTTGTGTGTATTGTTGTGAATTGTTAGATATTACTGCACTGTTGGAGCTAGGAACACAAGCATTTCACTACACCTGCAATAACATCTGCTAAATATGTGTATGTGACCGACCAATAAAATTGTATTTAATTTGACACTCTACTATCTACAGCCTATGGGCAAGAGAGGCTAGCCGCAAGTACTCATAAGAATGGAATTGCTCAATTGTATTTAGGTAAATCAGCATTTCATTATTTATTCAACTTGTCTCCTTTAGCAACACAGCCCCCACCTCAGCGATAAAAGACTGGAAAAGACAGACACGGGGGGGTTTGTTTGGGAGGGGTTGTTTGATTCACTTCCGAGGAGGTTGCTGACAATCTCAGAAAGGCAGCTTGTGTTTTGTCCAGTTAGTCGTTAGCAAAGAGGAGATCTCTTAGTGCTCAGAGCTACAAGACAGATAGGAAAAGCCGAACCATTCTAACATGAATATGACCTTAACGATCTACTGTGCTTTAGTAATTTAATCTTTATGGACAGTTAGGAGTGATTAAATCTCAAATGGGGGAGAAGGAGAGCGAGCAAGGGAGTTAAACTTCAATAGGATGTAGAACGGGGAGAAGATAAGCTAGATGTGGGGACAAAGGAGGAGAACTTGGGATGGAAAGAGGGAAGTGCGTGGGGGAAGTGAGGGTGACTGAGGTATGTGAGGTGAGTGAGGGAAGATAAGTGGAGCACTTTTAAAGTAACTGTCCAGTGTTGCCATATTTCTATGAAATATCACCTATAATTAATTACAATGTAAGTGGAATAGTTTTCCTTCCAAAATGTTTTAATTAAGTATGTTAAAAAGTAGCCTTTCTGTGTTGGAATGGTGTGGGCGTACCCCAACAGGCTTATACCGGTTGCTAAAGAAAGTCATGCAAGTAGACCGCTGATTGGCCAGCTCATCCTCCTCAGCAGCATGACATCATCCTGTAAGGAAATAGAAACTGGCTGTTTTAGATTACAAGTTTGAGTTGTTGTTTTTTTAGGTGTTTTTTCTTTTTTCTTCAATTGATGCATTGGTCAGAAAATGCGAGTATAATATGAGTCAACAACATGTGGCGATGAGTTAACATAATATAAACTTTTAAAAGTGACATTTTCATTGGACAGTTATTTTTAAGGAGAAGATGCACTGGGGGAAAAGGGTCAATATCAGGGGACATATTTCTGACATTTTATTGGAAATAAGGAGTAGATGTGCTCCAGATACGCATGTCCTTAATTTCATATATTGAGCTAGGATATTCTCAATAATGGGACAGTTTCTACATGGATCCAGTCCGGACTTCAGAAATCTCCCTGCTACTGTATGAGTCCAGGGAGATATCGGGGTGAGATCCCTTCAAGATACGCTTCTGATGTGAGTGCTCCCGCTTACATATTTATAGAATATTTTAACTCCGGAAAGGTTATGTGTCAACATGCTGACATATCTAATCCTTTATACTTTGTAGGCTGGACAATAGAACGTGTCAAAATTCCCCCTAAGGCTGAAAAATGGCAAAATAACATTGGCTAAGCTGGTAAACTAGCGTGAGCCCATAGCAAATGAATGGAGTCGAACGTTCGCAGAGCCTGTTTTGACTTGAGTGACGCTTAGAATTCCATTTTGCCAAAAGGTATTTCTGGGCTAGCGTTTGATGACAACGGAGTACACTGCCCAGCCTTACATAATTAGAAAGAGGAGATTATAATGTTAAAATGGTGTCCAATTCGAAAAAATCTAAATATACACATTGCGAGATATTTGGCAATATAGACAGACATACCTGTGTTACCCGATAGTAAACGATGGGACGACCTCAGAGTTCCATGAGCCATTTTTTGTTTACATTTGAACTACCAGCAATGTGGGCAGGTCTCATTGCCAACAATAGCAAAGCAGGCATTGTGACGTAGAACAATAAACTGGGAATAGAACGTTCGGAAGGCGAGTTGGTGCCACGTTGCTCAATAGAACTAATAGGAGCAGGCAGGGTGAAAAATACCCTAAAATAAGGCCTGCTTTTTCATGATTACTTCAAAACTACAGCAAGCAGCTGGGACATATAGTAATATTATGAAACTGGGCTCTAGTTTTTATCAGAAAAAAAGTGTGTCCAGCCTATACTTAGGCATGAACGAATCCACATACTTTCAGAAATGTATCATATCTGTAGTCATTACCTGATCATTTATGTATACGTATTTCTCAAAAAATTCATAATATCAAAAGATATCCTTACATGATGTGTAATATTCATCCTCATGTCTGATCGAAAATGGGTTAAATCCTACTCGTGATCAATGTCCAGCACCCAAATTATTTTATCTGTTCAGGCGCAAGAAATCATTGTGCTTCTTCACATGAAGGTGACATAACTGAGCATACATTTGCAATATATTCAGGTGTAGGCTACAAGTTACGAAAAAGCAAACATCGTCATATTTAATCTACAACACATCCCTGCTATTTCTCTTTAAAGAATGCAGCATAGCAAATCCAGAGCTCCAATCACAACACATTTTCTGTAAAGATGCAAACATAGGCAATCTTTGCTAAAAATGATTTTATTTTTTAACCTCTCTGGGATATGTGTCCCACTTGGCCAAAAGCCAGAGAAAATGCAGAACTCTAAATTCAAATAAATTACTATAAAAATCAAACTTTCATGAAATCACACATACCAAATGAATCACACATACCAAAGATACCCAATTAAAGCTACACGTGTTGTGAATCCAGCCAACATCTCAGATTTCAAAAAGGCTTTTCGGCGAAAGCAAACGATGCTATTATCTGAGGATAGCACCTCCGTAAACAAAAAAGAGAAAACATATTTCAACCCTGCAGGCGCGACACAAAACGCAGAAATAAAAATATAAATCATGCCTTACCTTTGACGAGCTTCTTCTGTTGGCACTCCAATATGTCCCATAAACATCACAAATGGTCCTCCTGCATAATATGCATATCTTATCTTCTGGGTGAGTAGCAGGCAGTTGAATTTGGGCATGCATTTCATCCAGACGTAAATATACTGCCCCCTGTCACCAACAAGTTAAAGCCAGTGTAGCAGGATTCGACCTTAGTCCTCTAATGGCGTGTTACCTGTTTGATGGTTTGTCGTAGAGCGTAGTGGGATTTCTTATAAGCGTCCGGATTAGTGTCCTGCACCTTGAAGCGGCAGCCCAAGCCTTGATCTCAGTGCAGTTGTTGCCTGTAATCCATGGCTTCTGGTTAGGATATGTACGTACGGTCACATCAATGTCGTCAATGCACTTATTAATGAAGCCGGTGACTGATGTGGTAAACTCCTCAATGTTATCAGATGAATCCCAGAACATATTCCAGTCTTTGCTAGTGAAACAGTCCTGTTGCTTAGCATCCGCTTCATTGGATCACTTTCATATTGCGCGCATCACTGGGACTTCCTGTTTGAGTTTTTGATTGTATGCAGGAATCAAGAGGATAGAGTTATTGTCAGATTTGCTAAATGAAGGCCATGTACCTTAGAATGTGACTTGTTAAGTTAATTTTTATTCCTGAATTTTAGTCTTGCTGTAACAAAGGGGTGGATTTACTCAAGGCATTTCAGCTTGTCATTTTTTATTCATTTGTAAAAATGTCTAAAACCATAATTCCACTTTGACGTTTTGGGGTATTGTGTGTAGGCCAATGACAAAATAAACTAAATGTAATCCATTTAAATTAATTTTTAAACAGTCGAGGGGTGTAAGTACTTTCTGAAGGCACTGTACATGCTGTAAAACCCAATGAACAACCTCAATAGGGTTATTTTGGTTGTAAAATGCTGGAGAGGATTCCTCGAACAGGTCTCATTTGACATGTTGATTACAGCTTAGATTTAGATCAGTGGTTTTCAACCTGTGGTTGATTATTTAGATGTTTTTATTGATTTATTTCTCCAAATATAATAACAGCTGGGAGTATTATATTATTACTTTACTATTCAGAATGCAAATTGTTAATAATAATAATAATACACTTTTAATCTCTTACATTCACTGAAAACATGTATCAAATTTGACCACCAAGATCAATTTCAACAACAAAATGCTGTTCCTCAAGAGCTTTTGACTTTGATTTGGTGGTCCCCGGTACAGAAAAGGTTGGGAACACCTGATTTTAGATCACTCTCTTGGCCATCACCTGCCATTTGTGCACCTGCCATCTATACCACACGGACCTTTGATCCAAAAGGCACTGACACATATGCAAACACACCCACACACATATTGTTTCCACACGCTTTTTACCGACAATCCAAGGTCAAAAACAGGTGGATGCTTGGGGTTTACATCACCACTAAGGAAAATAGCCCTCAAGATGGCTTCCTATTTATTGTTATAGTCAGTGTGAGTGATGACCCTGACAGGCCTTTGTAGCGCTCCAGGCTAAGTACCATATCCTTTGTCACCAATGACAGGTAACTACTAGCTCCTCAGTAGAACCCAATGCTTTCCATCAGCTTCCCCTGATGCTTCAACATACAGTGCCTTCAGAAAGTATTCACACCCCTTTACTTTTTCCACATTTTGGTGTTTTACAGCCTGAATTAAACATTTATTCAATTGAGATCGTCACTGGCCTACACACAATACCCCATACAGTTGAAGTGGAATTTATATTTTTGGACATTTTTCTAAATTAATGAAAAATGAAAAAAATTCTAGATATTTCAGCTTAAGTATTCAACCCCTTTATTAGGCAGCCCTAAATAAGTTCAGGAGTAAATAT
The DNA here is from genome assembly GCF_023373465.1 of Oncorhynchus keta. Classification (NCBI taxonomy): domain Eukaryota; kingdom Metazoa; phylum Chordata; class Actinopteri; order Salmoniformes; family Salmonidae; genus Oncorhynchus; species Oncorhynchus keta. The sequence goes on along the minus strand of NC_068424.1, from coordinate 21,923,879 downwards.
TTGCTTAACAGTCACATAATATGTTGCATGGAGTCACTCTGTGAGCAATAAATAGTGTTTAACATTAATTTTGAATGACTACCTCATATCTGTACCCCACACATTCAATTATCTGTAAGGTCCCTCCTTCGAGCAGTGAATTTCAAACACAGATTCAACCACAAAGACCAGGGAGGTTTTCCAATGCCTCGCAAAGAAGGGCACCCATTGGTAGATGGGTAAAAAAATCCCTTTGTTTGAGCAGGATGAAGTTATTAATTACACTTTGGATGATATATCAATACACCCAGTCTCTACAAATATACAAGCATCCTTCTTAACTCAGCTGCCGGAGAGTAAGGAAACCGCTCAAGGATGAGGCCAATGGTGACTTTAAAACATTTACAGAGTTTAATGGCTGTGATAGGAGAAACTGAGGGTGGATCAAAAATATTTGTAGTTATTCCACAATACTAACCTAAATGACAGAGTGAAAAGAAAGTCTGTACAGAATAAACATATTCCAAAACATGCATACCGTTTGCAATAAACCACTAAACTAAAACTGCAACAAATGTGGCAAAGAAATTAACTTTATTTCCTGAATAAAAAGGCGTTATGTTTGGGGTAAATACAACAATACATCACTGAGTACCACTCTTCATATTTTCAATCATGGTGGTGGCTGCATCACATTATGGGTATGCTTGCATTTGTTAAGGATTGGGGAGTTTTTCAGGATAAAAAATAAACAGAATGGCACTAAGCATGGGCAAATTCCCAGAGGAAAACCTGGTTCAGTCTGCTTTCCACCAGACACTGGGAGATGAATTCACCTTTCAGCAGGACAATAACCTAAAACACAAGGCCAAATCTACACTCATTTGCTTACCAAGAAGACAGTGAATGTTCCTGAGTGTCTGGTTAGTTTTACTTAAATCTACTTGAAAATCAATGGCAAGACTTAGATGGTTGTCTAGCAATGATCAACCAATTTGACATTTTGAAAATAATAGGTCAATATTGTACAATTTAAGTGTACAAAGCTTTTACAGACTTACCCAGAAAGACTCACAGCTGTAATCACTACCAAAGTGCTAAAATCATGTTTTCAATTTGTCATTATGGGGTATTGTGTGTAGATGGGTGAGGGGGAAAAAATATTAATTCATTTTAAATTCCGGTTGTGACAACAATGTGGAATAAATCAAGGGTTATGAATACTTTACAAAACACTGTACGCAAGAATTTTGAAAAACATAATGGGCAAATGTTGTACAATCCAGGTGTGGAAAGCTCGTAGAAACTTACCAAGAAAGACTCACGTTTGTAATCTCTGCCAAAGGTGCTTCGACAATGTATTGACTCAGGGGTGTGAATACTTATGTACATGAGATTTCTCTATTTCATTTTCAATAAATGTACAAAAAAATAAACATGATTTCACTTTGTCATAATGCGGTATTGTGTGTAGATGGAGATTTTTTTAAATGTATTTAATCCATTTTGAATTCTGGCTGTAACACAGCAAAATGTGGAATAGGTCTAAGGATATGAATACTTTCCGAAGGCACTGTAATGGCCAATAATGGCTATTTGAATTAGCAAGGTTTTCTTCTTTGCGTTGAGCCCCCTGTCAGCCTTTGGAAAATTGCATTCCGTTTGGGTTGGAGGAACGTTATGGGGGAGGTTTTGAGGGGGTGGGGAGAGTGGTGTTTACCATAGTGTAGAACTTGGAAGGAGATTAGAAAACAGATATTAGTGAAAGAACTTCGGAAGTTGTGTGTGTGTGTATTAGTGTTTGGACAAGTTTTCGATGTGATAAACAGAAAATAACCAAAGGAGATTCATTTAGAATATTTTAAATATTTTCTAACTTGCTGCGAGTCTGTCTCTGCATTTAATCCACAAGATTGTTAGGCATTCTTGAAACATGACTACTCTGTGTAATCTGACAAACTAGAGAACATCAACCATGCAAATTGGATCTTTTTTAATCAGACAATGACACTTTTCCAGTATGTTTCTTTTTTTTCTCCAGTTCTCTTTTTTTGTTGATTTATTTAGTACGATTAATTATTTATCACGTGCCTTATGTCTTTTTTTTATTATCACAGAAACATGTTGAATTATAGATATGCGAATGGCCCTCATACACAAATTGAGACGTGGGCTCAGTGTGGGGTGTCTTTTAGTACGTCACTGGCTCAGATAATACACTGGCTTAATGGCTCTTTTCATCTATTTTCTGACCGCTTCAATGGTGCAATTTTCAGTCTCATTTCACAACCCTACTCTGTGCGTGTGTATGTGTGTGTTTGTGCACCTGTGTGTGTGTGTGTATATGCATGCCTGTGTGTTTGCGTGGAGAGAGGCTGTCGTCTCATTGTTCCACCTAATCCTAGTCAATTGGACTCTTCTGTGTGCCCTAGCCCTCTGACTGCTAAACAGCTTGGCTGCCTAGCACCAGGCAAGTACTGACACTCCCATTTACTACCACAAACTGAGTCTGCACCGGGCAGGATGCAACTAATGAGAACACACACACAAAATCCATTGTAAAATGAAGCGGTGCCTTTGAAGCAGTGGGAATGTACAACACCCGTAACACAATGATTCAATGTAGTTTCAGCAGGTCTTAAAATACTGGGCCATGCTGTGTGAGTAGAGGTCTACGAAGGGCCAATGGGAAGTTTGGCCATGGTTTTAAATGTACTTTATTTCCCAGAAGTAAGCAGAGAGGGGACAGTGAAGCAAACCGAGGGAGGGGTGAGATGGTTTCAGGGGACCAGAGCGTGAAAATCTGATGTGCAAAAGGGAAGAGGACACAAGTGGAGAGAGAGAGGAAATGGTGGAGGAACTGGAAAGAGTGATGCCAAATAAATAAATGGTGAGAGAGCCAGCCGAGGGAGAGGAGATACAATTGCGTACATTTATGAGTGGGTATTAGAAAGCTCCACGGACATGAAAAACACATTTCAAAGAAGAGCCCTGGCCAGCTTTTAATGCATGTTCTCCTGTCGGTTTTTTGTTGTTGTTATTTTTGTCAGACGAGACGACACTTAAGCATGTCTCAGGGCCACATTTAAAGTCTACCGGGCTTGTTGGGGAAGGGTTTTGGCTCGAACTCGTCTGTCTGCCGTTGCCTTTTGCCAAGATGCCACCGTCATACCAATATAGGGTCTTGCATTGTGGCCCATGAAACTACTGTAATGGATAATAGGTATGTTATGTACCTGCTATTAAGTGTGTGTGTGTGTGTGTGTGTGTGTGTGTGTGTGTGTGTGTGTGTGTGTGTGTGTGTGTGTGTGTGTGTGTGTGTGTGTGTGTGTGTGTGTGTGTGTGTGTGTGTGTGTGTGTGTGTGTGTGTGTGTTTATCTGTGTGCAGGTGCAAATGTGTGTATGGTTTATTTGTGTGTGTGTACAGGCCCTCCTGTGTGTGTGTATAGGGTTTAGGGTGGCACTGTTGTGATGACTGGTGGGGGGAGAGAGGAGAGTTGAAAGCCAGGATGTCCTCTGAGCTCTCTCGCAACAAGGCGCTCTCTTTCTCCCCTCAGGCACCACACTCTTCTCCTCCTTTCTTCCTCCTCTCCTCTCTCTCCTCCGAACTTCATTCCTCCCAGTAGGCAAATTAAATATGATGATCCCGCTGGAAATGAAATAGTAAATCTCTTATATGCCTCCCTGCTTTCTTCCCTGCCTGCCTCCCTGACTGGGGTAGAAGCACGCTCTTGAAAGTCACCTTCACCAATGACATCTGTTCCCTGGGAGAAAAATTATCAAAGTAAAGAAATACAGAGGGGAGGTATCGCGCGCCTCCATCTTTTAAATCCCCACTGCGCGAGAGCTCACACTCTTATCAGTTCCTCCACTATGGATATCTACAGTACCAAAGAAGCGCCTTTACCTGAAGTGCTCCAAAAAAATAGGTTTAAAAGTATAGGTGAGTGTGTTTTTGAGATGCGTTTTGGGTGTTGAAGTTGTGTGTGTGCCCACGTGCATGTGTGCAATGTACTAGTTTTAAGACCTGTTTACAGTGAGGATGCTGAGAAGAGGACACTAGGAAATGTTATGAGCATGTGCGTACAGTGCCTTTATAAAGTATTCATACCCCTTGACTTATTCCACATTTAGTTAGACGAAATTCAAAATGGATTAATGCTATTTTTCTCACCCATCTACACACACAACAACAACAACAACAACAACAACAACAACAACAACAACAACAACAACAAAGGATGGCACCGACAGAGATGGTTGCCTCGCTTTGGGTCCTTAGGAAACTATGCAGTATTTTTTTTATTTTATGTATTATTTCTTATATTGTTACCCCAGGAAATCTTAAGTCTTATTACATACAGCAAGGAAGAACTATTGGATATAAGAGCGACGTCAACTTACCAACATTACGAACAGGAATACGACTTTCTCGAAGCGGATCCTCTGTTTAGACCACCACGCAGGAAAATGGATCTAATCCCAGGAGCCGACCCAAGACAACGGCGCCGCAGAAGGGGCAGACGGAGCGGCCTCCTGGTCAGGCTCTGTAGACGTGCACATCGCCCACCGCTCCCTTGCATACGACTTGTCAATGTCCAGTCTCTTGACAACAAGGTAGACTAAATTCGAGAGAGACATCAGAAATTGTACATCCAAAGAATGTTACATTAATAGAAACGTGGCTCTCGGGATATGTTGTCGGAATCGGTTCAGCCACCGGGCTTCTCCATGCATTGCACCTACAGAGGTAAACACCTCCCTGGGAAGTGGAATGACGGGGTTGTATTCTTCATGATTAACGACTCATGGTGTAATCATAACAACATACTGGAACTCATGTCCTTCTGCTCACCCGACCTAGAATTCCTCACGATCAAATGCCGTCCATATTACCTTCCAAGAGAATTCTCTTCAGTTATCGTCACAGCTGTGTACATTACCCCTCAAGCAGACACCAATATGACCCTAAAGGAACTTAACTGGACTCTATGTAAACTGGAAACCATATATCCTGAGGCTGCATTTATTGTTGCTGGGGATTTTAACAAAGCAAATTTGAGAACAAGGCTACCTAAATTCTAGCATATTGATTGCACTACGCGCGGGGGTAATACACTAGACCACTGCTACTCTAACTTTTGCGATGCATACAAAGCCCTCCCCTGCCCTCCCTTTGGAAAATCCGACCACGACACCATCTTGCTCCTACCATCTTATAGGCAGAAACTCAAACAGGATGTACCAGTGACTAGAACCATTCAACGTTGCTCTGACCAATCGGAATCCACGCTTCAAGATTGTTTTGATCACGCAGACTGGGATATTTTCCGGTTAGCCTCTGATAACAACATCGATCTATACGCTGACTCAGTGAGTGAATTTATAAGGAAGTGCATTGGAGATGTGTCTAAAACCTATCCTAACCAGACAACGTGGATGGATGGTGGAATTCGCACAAAACTGAAAGCGCGAACCATGGCATTTAACCATGGAAAGAGGTCTGGGAATATGGCTGAATATAAACAGTGTAGTTATTCCCTCCGCAAGTCAATCAAACAAGCAAAATACCGGTACAGGGACAAAGTGGAGTCACAATTCAATGGCTCAGAAGTGAGACGTATGTGGCAGGGTCTACAGGAAATCACAGACTACAAAAAGAGAACCGGCCACGTCACCGACACCGTCACGCTTGCAGTCAAACTAAACACATTCTTTGACTGCTTTGAGGATAATACAGTGCCATCGTCGCGGCCCGCTATCAAGAACTGCGCCCTCTTCCATGGCCGACGTGAGTAAAACATTTAAACGTGTTCACCCTCGCAAGGCTGCTGGCCCAGACGGCATCCCGAGCCGCTTCCTCAGAGCATGCGCAGACCAGCTGGCTGGTGTGTTTCCAGACATATTCAATTAATCCCTATCCCAGTCTGCTGTCCCCACATGCTTCAAGATGGCCACCATTGTTCCTGTACCCAAGAATGCAAAGATTGAACTAAATGACTACCGCCCCGTAGCACTCACTTCTGTCATCATGAAGTGCTTTGAGAGACTAGTCAAGGATCATATCACCCCCACCTTACTGGCCACCCTAGACCCACTGCAGTTTGCATACCACCCTAACAGGTCCACAGACAATGCAATCACCATTACACTGCATGCTGCACTATCCCATCTGAACAAGAGGAATACCTATGTAAGAATGCTGTTCATTGACTACAGCCCATCATTCAACACCATAGTACCCTCCAAGCTCATCAAGCTGGAGGCCCTGGGCCTCAACCCCACCCTGTGCAATTGGGTCTTGGACATCTCCACCTCGCTGAACCTCAACGCAGGGGCCCCACAAGAGAGTGTGCTCAACCCCCTCCTTGTACTCCCTGTTCACCCATGACTGAGTGGCCATGCACACCTCCAACTCAATCATCAAGTTTGCAGACGACACAACAGTAGTGAGCTTGATTACCAACAATGACTAGTCATCCTACAGGGAGGAGGTGAAGGCACTTGAAGTGTGATGTCAGGAAAACAACCTCTCACTCAACGTTAACAAAACAAAAAAGGAGATGATCGTGGACTTCAGGAACCACAGAAGGAGCATCCCCCTATCCACATCGATGGGACAGCAGTGGAGAAGGTGGAAAGTTAAGTTCTTCAGTGTACATATCACCAACAAACTGAAATGGTCCATGCACACAGACAGCGTGGTGAAGAAGGCGCAACAGCACCTCTCCAACCTCAGGAGGCTGAAGAAATTTGGCTTGTCACCGAAAACCCTGACTAACTTCTATAGATCCACAATCAAGAGCATCCTGTCCAGCTGTATCACAGCGAGGGTTAACACACTTGGCCATCGCTCACCCATACATACATATTCTCATTCACCCCTTTTTAGATTTGTGTGTATTAGGTAGTTGTTGGGGAATTTTTTGATTACTTGTTAGATATTACTGCACTGTCCGAACCAGAAGCACAAGCTTTTCGCTACACTCGCATTAAGATCTGCTAACCAAGTGTATGTTACCAATAACATTTGATTTGGAATACCCCATAATGACAAAGTCAAAACATGATTTTAGCACTTTGGCAGCGATTACAGCTGTGAGTCTTTCTGGGCAAGTCTCTAAAAGCTTTGCACACCTAGATTGTACAATATTTGCCCATTTTATTATTTTCAAAATTCTTCAAGCTCTGTCAAATTGGTTGTTGATCATTGCTAGACAACCATTAGACAACCATTTTCCAGTCTTGCCATAGATTTTCGAGAAGATTTCAGTTAAAACTGTAACTCGGCCACTCGGGTACATTCACTGTCTTCTTGGTAAGCAACTCCAGTGTAGATTTGGCTTGCATTTTAGGTTTTTGTCCTGCTGAAAGAGGAATTAATCTCCCAGTGTCTGGTGGAAAGCAGACCGAACCAGGTTTCTCTAGGATTTTGCCAGTGCATAGCTCCATTCTGTTTATTTTTTATCCTGAAAAACTCTACAGTCCTTAACAATTACAAGCATACCCATAACATGATGCAGCGACCACTATGCTTGAAAATATCGAGAGTGGTATTCAGTGATATGTTGTATTGGATTTACTTTGTACTCAGGACAAAAAGTGAATTTCTTTGCCACATTTTTTGCATTATTGCTTTAGTGCATTGTTGCAAACATGATGCATGTTTTGGGAATATTTTTATTCTCTACAGGCTTACTTCTTTTCACTCTGTCAATTAGGTTAGTATTGTGGAGTAACTACAATGTTGTTGATCTATCCTTAGTTTTGTCCTATCACAGCCATTAAACTCTATAACTGTTTAAATGTCACCATTGGCCTCATAGTGAAACACCTGAGCGGTTTCCTTCCTCTCCGGCAACGGAGTTAGGTAGGACGCCTGTATCTTTGTAGTGACTGGGTGTATTGATACAACATCCAAAGTGTAATTAATAACTTCACCATGCTCAAAGGGATATTCAATCTCTGCTTCTTTTTTTATCCATAAACCAATAGATGGTATATGGGAGACACAAAGACCTCCCACTTCGACATGGGATATTGTAGGATATTGTGTGTCGGCCAGTGGCAGTTGTTTCACTTGCTTTGCAAGGGCTGCGGCTTTTGTGGAGCGATGGGCAACGATGCTTCGTGGAAGGCAGTTGTAGATGTGTGCAGAGGGTCCCTGGTTCAAGCCCAGGTAGGGGCGAAGAGAGGGACGGAAGCTATACTGTTACATATGTATGTATCAGAGCCTGAAGACAGACACCCACAACTGTCCTGTCACACACACACTTTGGAGAGTAGACAAAAAGGGGGAAAAGTGCCAAACGCTCATCAGAAGCTACATGTCAGGCCTGGTGAGCCACCAGGGAAGAGCAGCCATTCCGTACACTGTCAACATTGCGCAATTACACTCTCCTTCACATGCACTGTTACCCAATTGCTACTTTGAACAGGAAGGGGGTGGATGAAGGGAGGGGAGAGGACAAACGGAGAAAGAAAGCACCAGGAAGAGAAGAAGATAAAGGCAAACCGGGGCCTGCCTGTCACTCTCCGTCACATTCTCCTCCGAGGGGTTCGGTGAGGTTTCACGCATCATGTTTTTTTCCCTCCTCCCCCCATTACCCCCACTGAGAAAAAACAGATTGTCTCCTCTCAATGAATTTATTTTTCTTCTTTACGGGACTGGAACAGCTGCCAGCTGAAGGGACGGAGACAGAGCACAGAGTGAGATGTGTGTCTTTGTGCGTGTGTGTGTGTGTGTGTGTGTGTGTGTGTGTGTGTGTGTGTGTGTGTGTGTGTGTGTGTGTGTGTGTGTGTGTGTGTGTGTGTGTGTGTGTGTGTGTGTGTGTGTGTGTGTGTGTGTGTGTGTGTGTGTGTGTGTGTCGCAGAGTGCACATCCCTCCCCACCACGCTACACTGACCCCAATCACCACCTGAGGGACCAGTCCAGCACTGACAGATAGCACAACCAGGCTGACACATGACAAATTGCTACTCACCGCACAACCCTATAGAACACACACACACACACACGCATATATATGCAGCAATGCACACACTGGTCCCCTTGCTACCTCAGGCCCCCCTATGCCTCTCCCCATTTCATTTAATACCTGTGTATGGAGCCTGAGATTACAGTGGGGCCCAGGCTATTGGATCAGACTGCTGGAAGTAGCTTCCCTTCGTTGAGGAAGATGTATAGATTGCATTCTGCCGGTCTGCAGCCGTTCCCCAGCCCTGTTCAGATGAGAAGACAACAAAACAACAAACAACACACATTGATCCTTGTATTTTTTTCAGCCCCCAGATTTATTTGCTGATGGTGAAGGAAGAATCCCACACACGTCCACTGCAACACACACACACACACACACACACACACACACACACACACACACACACACACACACACACACACACACACACACACACACACACACACACACACACACACACACACACACACACACACACACACCCATGTACCACCACCTTTTTATTTATTCTTCTGCAAGATAAGCCCAGACCAAACAGATTGTTGTTAGTGCGAGCCTCCCTCCATTATTGGATTATAAAGCAATGTGACATCTCTATTACTGTACCAACCGATCTCCCATCCCCACTCTGCTGCAAACACAGTAATCCGGCCACTGATAACATTGGCAGCTGCACCACTCATTGTGTCCCCTTGGCAGACACAATATCCACAAGTCAGCTAACTGTTTACATCTTAGCTATTAGCGCTTCCTCCCACTGTTTATTAGTCTGCTCTAGCCCACCTAGGAGAAAAAAACGTATTGGATTGAGGGGGAAAAGCTGACGCGTGGACGTACACCAACCAGGTCCTTACTCCTTACAGACTGTCTCCAATCAATCGGGAATGTGTTAATGTCTTCCCAAGATTGCTTTTCTCATATCAAATGGAATCAGTGACTAGTGTGACATGGACTTTAATGGTTAGCGGTGTGACTCCATAGGGGACTGATGGTATCTGTTGCAGCAGTGTGGAAATATGAGCGTTCTCACCAGATTCTGTAGGCAGAGACTGTTACAGGAAACCAAAAATTATAATACACCATCTCCTGTTCTATCATACCCCTGGGGGTGATGACAATCCACCTGTATCTGTCATTATGTTTTCCGCCATAACTCACCTGAACCAGGAAGTGGACCGGTGTCTCATTTTACTGTGGCAAAATGAGAAACAAGTTTCTCCAACGGCAATGGTCCACACGGCTCTACAGTAGATGGGTTTTTTAAGCTATGCATTTCATTCATGGAACAAGAAAATCTGGTTTTATTGTTCTTTTCACTGCAGTTTTCTTTTAGCCGCCCTGAACACAATAAGAGTTTGGGTTCTGAGTGGGACCGCCGTCATTTTCTGCTTGAAACGTCATTTCAATGGTTATTCTCTCTCACTTTATTTCTCTCTCTCTCTTTCTGTACTCTTATTGGCCTATTGAACAGGCAATGCAATTTCCTACTTTTTCTCCCCTTGTCTCTCCCTCTTCCTCTCGTATGTGTGTGACAGCGGCTGTTAGACTCAGCGCCCAAATGAAAGCTGACCAACTCTTGTTCTGAACTTTCGCCCAAGGAGCGTCACGCTGTTATCGGTTTTGACAAAACAAGCCTCAGATAGGTCTAAGTAGAGACAGTAAGGAAAATGGGGGGAGAGAAAGAAAATGGAACAGACCCACAGGCATTTCTCCGCCGCTCTCATTTCAGTTCCGCCTACATCGCTGTAGATGGTTTGTCACTGTTTAACCTCGTTATACACCTCTCAGTGACGCTAAAACCCACCCTAACGCTCTGTGGAGCATTATTCATCCACCCCAGGTCATCTTTGGGAGGGCGCAAGCCAAGCTGGTTTCATCTGGTTTGCCTGGTTTATCGAGTTACATCCAAATGGAATCAAGGGAAAGATAGAAATGCTCTGAGGAGGATGGGGGAACAGCCATATTGTTTCACTCTCATCTTCAATTAAAGGGCCTCTGTAATGACTTAACCTTTGGTTTACAGCACATATAGCACTCTAGCTGCATAGCAGGTGAATCTACACACTAACCCTATTTGGACCCTATTCCCTGTTAATGTTTCCATCGTCTTCTTTAATACTAAGGAAGGCCGTTGACTGGGGCAATATTAACTGACACCTTGACAAGAGAATTTCCAAACTGTAAGAATGAATTCAAATGGAATTGTATTTATTGCATGCTTCGTAAACAACAGGTGTAGACGAAGAGTGAAATGCTTACGTACTGGCCCTTACCAACAATGCAGGAAAAAAAAGATAAATAAGTAGAAAAAAATGTAAGAAAAAAACAATCAAAAAATAATAACAGGAGGAATAAATACACGATGAGTAACGATAACTTGGCTGTATACATGGAGTACCAGTACCAAGTTGAGGTAGACATGTATATACAGTACCATTCAAAGGTTTGGACACACCATAACAAATCAAAATATAGTTCATATTTGAGATTCTTCTAAGTAGCCACCCTTTGCCTTGATGACAGCTTTGCACACACTTGGAGCATCGGTACTGTTTGGCGTGCGATGAGAGAGAGAACAGTCTGACTTGGGTGGCTGGAGTCTTTGACCATTTTTAGGGCCTTTCTCTGACACTACCTGGTATAGAGGTCCTGGATGGCAGGTATAGAGGCCCCAGTGATGTACTGGGCAGTACGCACAACCCTCTGTAGCGCCTTGCGGTCAGTTGCCATACCAAGCGGTGATGCAGCTAGTCAAGATGCTCTCAATGGTGCAACTGTAGAACCTTTTGAGGACTTTTTGAGGACTTTTTCCAGCCTCCTGAGGGGGAAGAGGCATTGTCGTGGCCTCTTCACGACTGTGTTGATGTTTGTGGACCATGATAGTACCTTAGTGTTGTGGACATAGAGGAACTTGAAGCTCTCGACCGGTTCCACTACAGCCTCATAAATGTGAATGGGGGCGTGCTCGACCCTCCGTTTCCTGTAATCCACGATCAACTCCTTTGTCTTGCTGACGTTGAGGGAGAGGTTGTTGGCACCACTGTGCCAGGTCACTGACCTCTTCCCTGTAGGCTGTCTCAATGTTGTCGGGAGCGGTAAATGAACCAAACCTGCCTTTTATCGGTGAAGGAGGCCATTACACCAACACACACATGCACACCGCAAACAGCCTAATCGCCCCAGGCAAACCACTGCGAGAGTAGAGCGAGGTAATTGGTGTGGAGAACGCTCCTCACTTCTCTCAATTTAGGGTGTGTTTAGCCTCCTCTGCGATCATTAGAAAATAGACTGTTATTTCACACTACTTACCCTAAAAGCTTTAACCTCTAACCTCTAGAGTGAATGGTAAGTGTATGAGTCCAGTTGGGTTCTAACATAATGGGGAGGACTTTATTGACTCTGTCTATTGCCACCCTTAAAAATTAGATGATAGAATATTGTTTCCACACAGTACTTCAAATGGATACTCTGACGTTTCCTGTATTTGAATGGGACATTTCTCACTCAGTGATGTTTTTTCTTGCACTTCAGAGAAACCTTGTTTTTCAAAAGAAGCCTTTGTTAAATAAAAAATCCTAGAAACCCTGTTGAATGATTTTAAATCAGTAGGACTCTTTCCTTTGGCTTTGGTGTCTGTTCAATGTGTTTGTTTGCGTAGTGTGTGGGAGAAAGAGAGAAATATTTTATATGGGCTTAGGAAAGAGTTAAATATTTGTATTCTTGTGTGCACGCGTGAGACTGCATCTGTGCATGAGCATGTGTGTGTGTGTGTGAAAGTGAAGATTCCCAGAGGGAACTCCAGAGCGGGGCTAAGGTCTTTGAGGAGCTCTCTGGCTCCCAGCCACAGAGGGACCAGATAAGACCTCTGCTCAGGGACCCTGCCCACCTCAACTGCCCTGCAGGCCCTCTACTGCCCCCTTCTCCTTCCCCACTGTCCACCTCTCCTTCTCTACTGCCCCCCTCACACTCCCTACTGCCCACTTGTCCTTCCCTGCAGGCCCCCTACTTCCCCCTAACACACAGCCATTTCCCCATTACTTGGCACCACCATTAATCACTGGAAGGAAGACACACCAAGTTGTGTGTGACTCCACACAGTAGTTGTGTTTAACAAAAGAGCTGTAACCCTGATGGTGGTCCTTGGCCACGCCATCCATTACATAGCAATCAGCCCATTGAGAAAACTGTCTCTCTTCTGCCCTGGAGGATTGGTAGGAATGAGGGGTGTGTGTGGTCGTGGCCCTTTCCAAAAATGCTGCGATTTTTTTTTAAATCATAGAAAAATAATAACACGAGTAATAAATACACAATGAGTACCGATAACTTTGCGATATACACGGGGTACTAGTAATGAGTCGATGTGCAGAGGTACGAGGTAATTGAGGTAGATATGTCCAGTTGAAGTCGGAAGTTTACATACACCTTACTCAAATACATTTAAACTCAGTTTTTCACAATACCTGACATTTAATCCTAGTAAAAGTTCCCTGTCTTAGGTCTTAGGAAATGTCAGAGGACAGAGGACACTGTCTTAGGAAATGTCAGAGTAATAGTAGAGAGAATGATTTATTTCAGCTTTTATTTCTTTCATCACATTCCCAGTGGGTCGGAAGTTTACATACAATCAATTAGTATTTGGTAGCATTGCTTTTAAATAGTTTAACTTGGGTCAAATGTTTCCCATTTGGCCCATCCCTCCTGACAGGGCTGGTGTAACTGAGTCAGGTTTGTAGGCCTCCTTGCTCACACACTCTTTTTCAGTTCAGCCCACACATTTTCTATAGGATTGAGGGCTTTGTGATGGCCACTCCAATACCTTGACTTTGTTGTCCTTTAGCCATTTTGCCACAACTTTGGAAGTATGCTTGGGGTCATTGTCCATTTGGAAGACCCATTTGTGACCAAGCTTTAACTTCCTGACTGATTTCTTGAGATGTTGCTTCAATATATCCACAGAATTTTCCTTGCTCATGATGCCATGTGTTTTGTGAAGTGCACCACAGTCCCTCCTGCAGCAAAGCACCCCCACAACATGATGCTGCCACCCCATGCTTCACGGTTGGGATGGTGTTCTTCGGCTTGCAAGCCTACCCCTTTTTCCGCCAAACATAATGATGAACATTATGGCCAAACAGTTCAATTTTTGTTTCATCAAACCAGAGAACATTTCTCCAAAAAGTACAATCTTTGTGCAGTTGCAAACCGTGGTCTGGCTGTTTTATGGCGGTTTTTGAGCAGAGGCTTTTTCCTTGCTGAGCGGCATTTCAGCTTATGTCGATATAGGACTCGTTTTACTATGGATATAGATACTTTTATACCCGTTTCCTCCAGCATCTTCACAAGGTCCTTTTGCTGTTATTCTGGGATTGATTTGCACCTTTCTCACCAAAGTACGTTCGTCTCCAGGAGACAGAATGCGTCTCCTTCCTGAGCGGTATGGTGGCTGTGTGGTCCCATGGTGTTTATACTTGCGTACTATTGTTTGTACAGATGAACGTGGTACCTTCAGGCATTTGGAAATCGCTCTCAAGGATGAACCAGACTTGTGGAGGTCTACAATTTTTTTCTGAGGTCTTGGCTGATTTCTTTTGATTTATTTTCCCATGATGTCAAGCAAAGAGGCACGGAGTTTGAAGGTAGGCCTTGAAATTCATCCACAGGTACACCTCCAATTGACTCAAATGATGTCAATTAGCCTTATAAAGTCATGACATCATTTTCTGGAATTTTCCCAGCTGTTTAACCTCTCTGGGATATGTGGGACTGTAGCGTCCCACCTCACCAACAGCCAGTGAAATTGCAGGATGCCAAATTCAAAACAACAGAAATCCCATAATTTAAATTCCTCAAACATACAAGTATTTTATACCATTTTAAAGATAAACTTGTTGTAAATCCAGTCACAGTGTCCGATTTCAAAAAGGCTTTACGACAAAAGCACACCAAACGATTATGTTAGGTCAGTACCTAGTCACAGAAAAACACAGCCATTTTTCCAGCCAAAGAAAAAAAGCAGAAATAGAGATAAAATTGATCACTAACCTTTGATGATCTTCATCAGATGACACTCATAGGACTTCATGTTACACAATAGATGTATGTTTTGTTTGATAAACTTCATGTTTATATCCAAAAATCTCACTTTACATTGGCGCATTATGTTCAGTAGTTCCATGACATCCAGTGATTTTGCAGAGAGCCACATCAATTTACAGAAATACTAATAAATATTGATAAAAGATACAACTGTTATGAATGGAATTTTAGATCCACTTCTCCTTAATGCAACTGCTGTGTCAGATTTTTTTAAAACTTTACGGAAAAAGCACACCATGCAATAATCTGACTACAACGATCAGACAACAAACAACCCAAACAGATACCCGCCATGTTGTGGAGTCAACAGAAGTCAGAAAAAGCATTATAAATATTCACTTACCTTTGATGATCTTCATCAGAATGCTCTCCCAGGAATTCCAGTTCCACAATAAATGTTTGTTTTGTTCATCATTTATGTCCAAATACCTCCCTTTTGTTCGCGCGTTTAGTACACAATCCAAACTCACGAGGCACGGGCAAGTCCAGGCGAAAGTTCAGACGAAAAGTAATATTACAGTTTGTAGAAACATGTCAAACAATGTATAGAATCAATCTTTAGGATGTTTTTATCATAAATCTTCAATAATGTTTCAACCGGAGAATTCCTTTGTCTGTAGAAAGGCAATGGAACGCAGCTAACTCTTACTTGTTCAGCTCATGGCACTCTGCCAGACCCCTGACTCAATCAGCTCTCATTCCCCCCTCCTTCAAACAACTTTCTATAGACTGTTGACATCTAGTGGAAGCCTTAGGAAGTGCAATATGACCCCATAGACACCGTATAGGCAATGACTTGAAAAACTACAAACCTCAGATTTCCCACTTCCTGGTTGGATTTTTTCTCAGGTTTTTGCCTGCCATATTTACATTTACATTTACATTTAAGTCATTTAGCAGACGCTCTTATCCAGAGCGACTTACAAATTGGTGCATACACCTTATGACATCCAGTGGAACAGCCACTTGCATCTAAATCTTTTTTTTTGGGGGGGGGGGGATTGAGTATATTGAGTACTGTTATACTCACAGACATCATTCAAACAATTTTAGAAACTTCAGAGTTTTCTATCCAATACTACTAATAATATGCATATATTAGCAACTGGGCCTGAGTAGCAGGCCGTTTACTCTGGGCACCTTATTCATCTAAGTTACTCAATACTGCCCCCCAGTCCCAAAGAAGTTAAATGCACAGTCAACTTAGTGTATGTAAACTTCTGACCCACTGGAATTGTGATTCATTGAATTATAGGTTAAATAATCTGTCTGTAAACAGTTGTTGGAAAAATTACTTGTGTCATGCACAAAGTAGACGTCCTAACCGACTTGCCAAAACTATAGTTTGTTAACAAGAAATTTGTGGAGTGGTTGAAGAATGAGTGTTAATGACTCCAACCTAAGTGTATGTAAACATCTGACTTCAACTGTACAAATAGGTAGGGATAAAGTGACTAAGCAACGGAATAGATAATAAACAGTAACAGCATCATATCAAATCAAATGTTATTTGTCAAATGCGCCGAATACAACAAGTGAACCCGTTCCCAACAATGCAGTTAAAAAGTACAACAATTTTATTTGACAATTTTAAGGGCCTAACTTTGACACCGCCTGGTTTAATGGTCCTGGATGGCAGGTAGCCCGGCCCCAGTGATTTACTGGACCGTACGCACTACTTCCTGAAGCACCTTGTGGTTGGATACCAAGCAGTTGCTATACCAAGCGGCTATACAGCCAGTCAAGATGCTCTCAATGGTGCAGCTGTAGATCTTTTTGTGGATCTGCGGACCCATGCCAAATCTTTTCAACCTCCTGAGGGGGAGTCATGCCCTCTTCACGTGTGTGGACCATGATAATTCCTTAGTGATGTGGACACCGAGGAACTTTAAACTCTCGACCTACAGCCCCATCCATGTGGATGGGGGCCTCCGTTTCCTGTAGTCCACGATCAGCTCCTTTGTCTTGCTGATGTTGAGGGAGAGGTTGTTGCACATGAAGGCACGCACACAGCTCTGCCAGTCCAGGGGTCTGACCTTTAGAGGAAACATGGCCTCTTCCTGATGAGAACAGATTTGAAACATGTCTCGTCTCGCTCTGCAGAGCCGTGTCAGGGAGAGAGGATGAATGGAGCTGACACTTCTCCTCCCTCCATCTATTCATCCATCCTTCCATCCCGTCAGTCTCTACATGTGTGTGGTCAGTCCATCGTCACATCACTGTGGTCGCGGCACTTAATTCAGAAAGACAGAAAACGTCTGGAAGCTGGTGTGTGCTTTGCCTTATTTGACAGACTCGGACAAGCCATTTATTTCAACAATAACACGGCATGAATCCTTTTAAGTCTTATCTTGTTTTAGCGATGACACGGTGTGATGGTGAGAGATGTCTCCTTAATTGAGGTGTTGTTAATATGTCATGTAATAACATGAATAATAAATGGAGTTACACTGACAGACCCTAGTGGGATGATGGAAGAAGAGGATGTGTTCCACAACATATTCATCTGGTAATTTGTAAACTTCCCCTCCCTCGGCTCCCAGTCTGCATCTTTTAATGAGCTGCAGGTGTCACGTCCAGGCTCTCGCGCTCACCACCAATGTAATGGTGACTCTGACTTCACCAAGGGTGACGCTTTAAAGCCGTTCACTACAATGGATGAGGAGCCACACACACACACACACACACACACACACACACACACACACACACACACACACACACACACACACACACACACACACACACACACACACACACACACACACACACACACACCTCAATACAACCACCAATATTGGTTATAGAACCTCTAAACCATGGGGTGTATGTACAAAATGGGATTGGTGGTTTTAGTAGCAGATGTGCCTCTGTGTCCTCCTACCGTTATGAATAGGGGAAGATCAGGGGGAGAGGAGAAGAGGGGATGGATAGCGGTATACAGGAGAGCACTCACGGAGAGTAATTGAGTTTTGATTGTCGGTTGTCAAAAAGCCGTCATTATTGGCTGCTTCCACCTGATCTGAAGCGGGGCTTTGATAAGGATGAAAGCCGGATGCCATTACCCAGATGGCTGTGTTGATACTGTTGAAATCATTCTGTCTCTCGCTCTTTTTACAAGGGTTTTCAAAAAACAATAAATGTGTGTGTGTGTGTGCCGAGCTACTCTGAAGTGAATAGCACAATAGTAGAGATGAGTGACAGTGAGATCAGGACGGAGGTACACCAACATGAAACGCACTTCCAAGCGGAACAACACTCTTCCTGTTGTTGTCGATACTAAACTCCTTTATTTTTTTTAAAGCACTCCTTACACACACACGCAACCACACACAGACAACTGGTCTCAGTGACAACAGCTGTTCCTCTGTGTCTCTGGTATCCCTGGAAAGAATCAGTGACATCTCGCCATCTCCCTCTCCGCTCGCCTGCACCGGAGTTTAGTCTCCGGAACGCTCGAACGCACCCGTGAGAATCTGTGCTGCTAGGCTGTGCAGGGGTCTGACAGCGTATCACACATCTCGCCGGGTATGAAAAAGAGGACGGCTGTCAGTCAAACAGTGTTGTCTCTCCCTGTGCTGGACCAGAACAGCTATGAAGACCTCCTAAGGGGAGAACCAGACAAGTTTACAAGTTATCTATCGATCTACACTATATATACAAAAGTATGTGGACACCCCTTCAAATTAGTGGATTCAGCTATTTCAGCCACACCCATTGCTGACAGGTGTATAACATCGAGCACACAGCCATGTAATCTCCGCAGACAAGCATTGGCAGTAGAATGGCCTTACTGAAGAGCTCAGTGACTTTCAACGTGGCCCCGTTATAGGATGCCACCTTTCCAACAAGTCAGTTCATCAAATTTCTGCCCTGCTAGATCTGCCCGGTCAACTGTAAGTGCTGTTATTGTGAAGTGGAAGCAACAACTGCTCAGCCGCAAAGTGGTAGGCCACACAAGCTCACAGAATAGGGCCGCCGAGTTGCTCCTAAAAAAAAAAATCCTGTTCTTGAATGTAACACTCAATGCCAAGTTCCAAACTGCCTCTGGAAGCAACGTCAGCACAAGAACTGTTTGTCGGGAGCTGGGTTTCGATGGCCGAGCAGCCGCACACAAGGCTAAGATCACCATGCGCAATGTCAAGTGTCGGCTGGAGTGGTGTAAAGGTCACTGCCATTGGACTCTGGAGCAGTGGAAACGCGTTCCCTGGATGTGATGAATCATGCTTCACCATCTGGCGGTCCGACGGATGAATCTGGGTTTGGCGGATGCCAGGAGAACGCTACCTGCCCCAATGCATATTGCCAACTGTGAAGTGGCATACAATGACATTCCAGACGATTCTGTGCTTCCAACATTGTAGCAACAGTTTGGGGAAAGCCCTTTCCTGTTTCACCATGACAATGCCCCCGTGCACGAAGCGAGTTCAATACAGAAATAGTTTGTCGAGATTGGTGTGGAAACATTTGCCTGGCCTGCACAGAGCCCTGACCTCTACCCCATCGGACACCTTTGGGATGAATTGAAACGCCGACTGCGAGCCAGGCCTAATCGCCCATCATCAGTGCCCGACCTCACTAATGCTCTTGTGGCTGAATGGAAGTAAGTCCCTGCAGCAATGTTCCAACATCTAGTGAAAAGCCTTCCCAGAAGAGTGGAGGTGGGACCAACTCTATCGTTCTATCAATTGTTCTTCTAACGCAAAATCCAGGATGAGCTTGAGAATTGAGGCTGACATTTAGTGCAAGGCTTTGGAGTCTGCATGCAGGATGAACTGGCTGCCTTTCTTGCTCGCTCACACACACTAAACCACACACACCCCTGTGTCGGGGTAGGAGCGTGGCTGCCACAGACACGGCCAATTTGTTTCCTCTCATCCGGGACTAATACCTTTATTCTCCCTCCCAGAGCACTTAGTGCATCACAAGAGGCCTGCTGCTGCTCCGTAACACTGCCCACAGCAGAAGGGAGCTTAGGTAGAAAGATGCACCACACTACACTATGCTAGCTACATCATGCTAACTCTGTGCTATGCTACAGCTGCGCTACAGATGTTTTTCTCTGGCTTACACACTTTATACATTCCTTACTGTTGTTATAAAATTGAATAATTGTGATGCTTTCGGTTTTGTACACCAGCTTCAAACAGCTGAATATACTATATTGTTGGTTATAGTAAATATATTTCAGCGGTTTAGATGGGACAATTATTCTCTACACTATACTTGCTCTGTTTTGTCATATAAACTGAAATTAGGCGAACTATTAGAATTTTAGCAACCAGGAAATGGCGGAGTGAGTTCTGCATATTGCACCTTTTGAAATGATTTGATTATACTAGTACAAGTGGGGGGTAAGGCCGAAAATCCCACCCCTGCCGACCCTGAAATGCGATGAATATCAATTCTCTGGCAGCATCATTCCTCTCCCCATCCATCCCTCCCTCTGCCATTCAGGGATGTCCCTACCTGGAGGTTTAAGGCCGGGGTAATAGGCTTCATCCATCTTCTCCTCCGACGAGCAACCTTGGCCCCTGACCCGCCATTTTGTATAATTCTATGACAGGTGTGTCAAAGAAGGCTCGTCGTGTTCGGGCTCTCCAAGCTATTTGGCTATTACGTGAGCGGGAGAGCGTGGATTGGTTCTCTGGTGATTGGAGAGGATGGTTAAGAGGACCTTGGTGCCCTCTGGGAAAGAGATGGATGGACGTTCTTTAAACCTCCAATCCTATTCAGACACACAGACATGTGCATGCGCTCACACACAGGCACACTTTCCGCCATACTCAAGCATACAGTTATTGAATTTTTGAGGGAAAATTTGGTGTGTTCAAGAAAAAATGTGCACAACTTTGTAACTTAATATCCATTGAGAGCGGTTTGCGCTTCAATACTCTCCCACCACCCTTCCTCGCCACTTGTTTTTCTCCCATAACCTCCTGTCTTACTGTAAACATATTGTGCATGTGTAATGCGGTGTGTGTCTGCGTGTTTAAGGCAGACTCAAATCCCTGTTTTCCACAGCCATTGCCAGCAGTCTCTATTACCCCAGAGGGAGACTGTCATGTCCCAACAGATGTCAAGCCATTCTCTCACTGACCCTCTCTTCTCCGCCTCCCCTATTTCACCCTAATTTCTCACAATCTCGATCTCACTCTCTCTCCTCTCACTCTTTCAGTCATGACATTTCTCCTCTGCCAGAGAAACTGACCCCCCCCCTCTCCTCACGCTCCTCCAGCACGGCTGGTGTGAATTTCCAATGTAGCGAACGCATGTTACTACCCGGCTAATTTGATTTCTCTGCCTGGCCAGCCGGCAATTCCTCCACACTTTCAGCGAACCAGAAACGTATTCACCAACCGGCCCAACCTCAATAGTTCTCCCCACAAATAGAGAGGGGGGGGAGACGGCGGAGAGCAGGAGATGGTAGGGGGAGAGAAGAGAGGAGAGAGGAGGGAGGGGTGGTAGGGAGGGAAGGAAGGAGGACCTAGGCCTGTTGTCTGAGAGCGATATGTGTGGAAGTCGTTTGACAAGGATGTGACGTGAGATTTTTCTTGACTCGTTTCTGAGTTTTGTTTCCTTTTAACGGGGTGCGTCTTTGAAGGACCGAAGATAGCATTTGTTTTGTGGAAATTGCGCCAGCTTTTTTTTCACAGGAAGGATGTATCTCTCACTTCTTTTGATCAGTTTCTGTTTCTCTGAGCGAGCACAGGTTTTATCATACGCCATATCTGGAGGATTTACAGTGGGCCCTGCCACGTGTTCCTCACTTTTAATCATTTGAAATCTGGCCTTAATAACACTGAACCGGACCATTCTCACTGCGATAAAAGGCGACTTGAAGAAGAAAAGAGCCTGTAGTTCAATATACACAGCGACAGCGAGAGAGAGTTATCGCTAGTGGTCAGATGGTGTGTGGGGTTGCCTGTGTGGACCAGTACATGCTTTCATGTATTGGTCCGTGTCAATGTGTGTCTTCCTTCATGAAAGTTTGTGACAACAGGTGTGAGTCCGCATGTTTGTGTGCGTGTATGTTTGACTTTGATCTCAGTCTCCGTATTTCATTGGTGGCCATGGAGTTTTAGCCCTTATCTCCCTGCCTGCAGTCTGGTCACTGGGCTATTTGTTTACCCACCAACAACCGCATAGCAGCATGAGCCCTACTTTATACTGTCTCTCGGCTTTATCAGCAACTCACAATACACTCCTAGACCTGATAATCTCTTTGCTTTCTCCTCTACACACACACACACACACACACACACACACACACACACACACACACACACACACACACACACACACACACACACACACACACACACACACACACACACACACATTACTTCCAGCAGCTGATTACCTGCGTAAATAAACCGTGATTTGTCTGGTGGGAGTTTTTTTTTCTGCAACGCGGGTTAATCGATAAGATTGTTAAGTCTTTTGACTGTCTCACTATCAATTACAAGGTAGTGGGAAGAGGGAAAGTCAATGTGTTCAAAATGTATTCCAGATATCCAGCCAGACAGACGGGTGGGTGCATTGTGCAAAGGAAGGCGCTTGTGAAGTCTGAAGGGCAAATGGCTCCTTGGGGGGGAAGAGGGACACTCTGAAGAGGAGATGATATGGTGGAGGGAGGGAAAGAGGGATCATAAACAGAAGGTCAGCTGATTTGGGCTGTCACCCACACAGTGGCAGGCGCTCCTTCTGGCTGAGATGGTGTGTGTGCGTGCACGTGTGTGTGTGTATGTGTGGGTTGTCCCAATAGAATAGATAGTGTATATATGAATTCAGTCATCTCTGTCCTCATATTTGTCATAGCAAGGTGTGACATGCTTAGTTTTGAAGTCATTTTCTGCTGATAGTATATCCAAGTTGTGTTAGGCCATGCAGACCCTACTGCTTTGTACACTGCCTGACAGGAGCTACTGTGTGCAGCCGCCAGTGTCTCCTCTGTGTGGTTGAGATGTTGACCTCACTCTAAATGGCCAATTATAGACCCCCTCTTTTCTGGGTTTTAATAGAGAGACGCTCTCTCTTTCTCTTCTTCTTCCATGCTGGGGTCAGGAGTCATCCTATAGGGCATTCATTAATTATTGTTTTACCGCTGTCTGTTCGATGCTCGGGGAATTGGAAAGGGGCGGAATTATTGCTGTGGTCAGGACATAAGTGAAGTGTACACAACACCGCTCCCTTTGACTGGGAATGAATTCCCAGATATCTGGAATGCTGGAGTTATTGATTGATGGGTGGAAAGGGGTAAGAGGCCCTGTGGGCTGTTTACTGTCACAACTCCCTTGCTCGCCTATCTATCTCTCGTTCTCTTTCTTGGCTAACTCTATATTTATCTGTCTTTCTATCACTCTCTTTTTCTCACTCTTTCTTCCTCTTGGCTCTTTCAATTCTTCCTCTGCTCTCTTTTCTCTCAAATTTGCTCTCTTTTTACCTACACTCCTCTCTCTCTCTCTCTCTCTCTCTCTCCGTCTCTCTGTCTCATTCTCCCTCCTTGCTCTTTCTCTTTGAGTAGGATTCAGTGGTACGGCATAGACAGTCGTTTTGAGAATGAGACAAATATACATTTTCACAAAGTCTGCTGCCTCAGTGTCTTTAGATATTTTTGTCAGATGTTACTATGGAATACTGAAATATAATTACAAGCATTTCACAAGTGTCAAAGGGTTTTATCGACAATTACATGAAGTTGATGCAAAGAGTCAATATTTGCAGTGTTGACCCTTCTTTTTCAAGACCTCTGTAATCCGCCCTGGCATGCTGTCAATTAACTTCTGGGCCACATCCTGACTGATGGCAGCCCATTCTTGCATAATCAATGCTTGGAGTTTGTCAGAATTTATGGGTTTTTGTTTGTCCACCCACCTGTTGAGGATTGACCACAAGTTCTCAATGGGATTAAGGTCCTGGCCATGGACCCAAAATATCGATGTTTTGTTCCCCGAGCCACTTAGTTATCACTTTTGCCTTATGGCAAGGTGCTCCATCATGCTGGAAAAGGCATTGTTCGTCACCAAACTGGAGGATGTGTTGGTACCATTCTTTATTCATAGCTGTGTTCTTAGGCAAAATTGTGAATGAGCCCACTCCCTTGGCTGAGACGCAACCCAGCACATGAATGGTCTCAGGATGCTTTACTGTTGGCATGACACAGGACTGATGGTAGCGCTCACCTTGTCTTCTCCGGACAAGCTTTTTTCCGGATGCCCCAAACAATCGGAAAGGGGATTCCTCAGAGAAAATGACTTTCCCCCGGTCTTCAGCAGTCCAATCCCTGTACCTTTTGCAGAATATCAGTCTGTCCCTGATGTTTTTCCTGGAGAGAAGTGGCTTCTTTGCTGCCCTTCTTGACACCAGGCCATCCTCCAAAAGTCTTCACCTCACTGTGCGTGCAGATGCACTCACACCTGCCTGCTGCCATTCCTGAGCAAGCTCTGTACTGGTGGTGCCCCCATCCCACAGCTGAATCAACTTTAGGAGACGGTACTGGCACTTGCTGGACTTTCTTGGACACCCTGAAGCCTTCTTCACAACAATTGAACCACTCTCCTTGAAGTTCGTGATGATCCGATAAATGGTTGATTTAGGTGCAATCTTACTGGCAACAATATTCTTGCCTGTGAAGCCCTTTTTGTGCAAAGCAATGATGACGGCACGTGTTTCCTTGCAGGTGACCATGGTTGACAGAGGAAGAACAATGACTCCAAGCACCACCCTCCTTTTAAAGCTTCCAGTCTGTTATTCAAACTCAGTCAGCATGACAGAGTGATCTCCAGCCTTGTCCTTGTCAACACTCACAACTGTGTTGAGAGAATCACTGACATGGTGTCAGCTGGTCCTTTTATGGCAGGGCTGAAATGTAGTGGAAATGTTTTTTGGGGTATTCAGTTCATTTGCATGGCAAAGAGGGACTTTGCAATTCATCTGATCACTCTTCATAACATTCTGGAGTATATGCAACTTGCCATCATACAAACTGAGGCAGCAGACTTTGTGAAAATTAATATTTGTGTCATTCCCAAAACTTTTGGCCATGACTGAACTGTACAGTATTTGTACATCAGCTGTGAATGGGCTCCTGTTGTTAGCCATCCAGTAATTGCACTGCTCCTCTAAACACTCCCCATCACTCCCCCCTTTGATCTGCCGTCAGTTTTGGAGCACTCCCCAGGGTTTTGAAAAGGTTGCTCACAGATTAGATGGCTGTGTTTTCTTTATCAAAGGCCCCAGACTTCCCTAACTCCTGTTGAAGGTACACTATATATACAAAAGTATGTGGACACCCCTTCAAATGAGTGGATTCAGCTAAATCAGCCACACCCGTTGATGACTGGTTTATAAAATTGAGCACACCGCCATGCAATCTCCATAGACAGACAGTGGCAGTAGAATAGCCTTACTGAAGAGCTCAGTTACATTCAACGTGGTACCCTCATGTGATGCCACATTTCCAACAAGTCAGTTCATCAAATTTCTGCCCTGCTGGAGCTGCCCCGGTCAACTGTAAGTGCTGTTATTGTGAAGTGGAAACGTCTAGGAGCAACAATGGCTCAGCCGTGAAGTGGTAGGCCACACAAGCTCACAGAACAGGACTGCTGTTGTGCGTTGCGCGTACAAATCGCCTGTCCTCAGTTGCAACACTCACTACCGAGTTCCAAACTGCCTCTGGAAGCAACGTCAGCACGAGAACTGTTTGTTCGGGAGCCGCACACAAGCCTAAGATCACCATGCGCAATGCCAAGCGTCGGTTGGAGTGGTATAAAGCTTGCCACTATTGGACTGTGGAGCAGTGGAAACGTGTTCTCTGGAGTGATGAATCACACTTCATCATCTGGCAGTCCGACTAACGAATCTGGGTTTGGCGGATGCCAGGAGAATACTACCTGCCCCAATGCGTAGTGCTGACTGTAAAGTTTGGTGGAGGAGGAATAATGGTTTGGGCTAGACCCCTTAGTTCCAGTGAAGGGACATGTGCAAATATTTGTATGAACATAAGATTCAACAACTGAGACATAAACTGAACAAGTTCCACAGACATGTGACTAACAGAAATTGAATAATGTGTCCCTGAACAAAGGGGGGGTCAAAAGTAACAGTCAGTATCTGGTGTGGCCACCAGCTGCATTAAGTACTGCAGTGCATCTCCTCCTCATGTACTGCACCAGATGTGCCAGTTCTTGCTGTGAGATGTTACCCCACTCTTCCACCAAGGCACCTGCAAGTTCCAGGATAATTCTATAGCCCTAGCCCTCACCCTTCGATCCAACAGGTCCCAGACGTGCTCAATGGGATTGAGATCCGGGCTCTTCGATGGCAGAACACTGACATTACTGTCTTGCAGAAAATCCCGCACAGAAGGCTGGTGGCATTGTCATGCTGGATGGTCATGTCAGGATGAGCATGCAGGAAGGGTACCACATGAGGGAGGAGGATGTCTTCCCTGTAACGCACAGCGTTGAGATTGCCTGCAATGACAACAAGCTCAGTCCGATGATGCTGTGACACACCGCCCCAGACCATGACGGACTCTCCACCTCCAAATTGATCCCGCTCCAGTGTACAGGCCTCGGTGTAACGCTCATTCCTTCGACGATAAACGCGAATCCCTTCGACGATAAACGTGAATCCAACCATCAACCCTGTTGAGACAAAACTGCGACTCGTCAGTGAAGAGCACTTTTTGCCAGTCCTGTGGTCCAGTGACGGTGGGTTTGTGCCCATAGGCAACGTTGTTGCCTGTGATGTCTGGTGAGGACCTGCCTTACAACAGGCCTACAAGGCCTCAGACCAGAATCTCTCAGCCTATTGCGGACATGCTGAGCACTGATGGAGGGATTGTGCGTTCCTGGTGTTACTCGGGCAGTTGTTGTTGCCATCCTGTACCTGTCCTGCAGGTGTGATGTTCGGCTGTACCGTTCCTGTGCAGGTGTTGTTACACGTGGTCTGCCACTGCGAGGACGATCAGCTGTCCGTCCCATCTCCCTGTAGCGCTGTCTTAGGCGTCTCACAGTACGGGCATTGCAATTTAATGCCCTGGCCACATCTGCAGTCCTCGTGCCTCCTTGAAGCATGCCTAAGGCACATTCACGCACATGAGCAGGGACCCTGGGCAATAGAAAGGCCTCTTTAGTTTCTTAAGTTTTTTCATAACTGTGACCTTACAGAAGGTAGGCAATTGAACTGTTAGTGTCTTGAAGACCGTTCCACAGGTGCTTGTTCATTAATTGTTTATGGTTCATTGAACAAGCATGGGAAACAGTGTTTAAACCCTTTACAATGAAGATCTGTGAAGTTATTTGGATTTTTACTAATTATTTTTACTAATTATCTTTGGAAGACAGGGTCCTGAAAAGGACACTTTCTTTTTTTTGCTGAGTATATTAATGCTTCAGCATACAATTGCATTCTAGAGAATTCTGTGCTTCCAATTTTGTGGCAACAGGTTGGGGAAGCCCCTTTCCTGTTTCAGCATGACAATGCCCCGTGCACAAAACGAGGTCCATACAGAAATGGTTTGTCGAGATCGGTGTGGAAGAACTTGACTGGCCTGCACAGAGCCCTGACCTCTACCCCATCGGACACCTTTGGGATTAATTGGAACGCCGACTGTGAGCCACAGGCCTAATCGCCCAACGTCGGTGCCCGATCTCACTAATGCTCTTGTGGCTGAATGGAAGCAAATCCCCGCATCAGTGTTCCAACATCTTGTGGAAAGCCTTCCCATAAGAGTGGTGGGTGTTATAGCAGCAAAGGGGGGACCAACTCTGTGTTAATGAGGGGGGACCAACTCATGATTTTGGAATGAGATGTTCAATGAGTAGGTGTCCACATACTTTTGGTCATGTAGTGTAGTTCTCTCTCTCTCCCCCTTTTCTTTCCCTCTGCCTCTCACAAACTCATGCCTCATTCACAGCTGTAACATTTCATGGGCTGTGGAGAGAGAGAAACATTTTTGTCTCCTCTTCTGTTTCCTGATTGGAATTGTTGTTCTGATGTAGGTTTCATCCTACACCTCTGTCACCAGGGTTTTTACCCTTATCTAATTCATCATTATTCATTATTATTATCCTTTTGAAAAGGAACTTTTGACCCCAAAAATGTTTTTTGCTCTCCGGCTTTCCATTGGGACATTTTCAGTGGTATTATGCCGAAGTGCTCCAATTATGCTTTCAAGTATTCAAAGTTATGTTTTTCTATGCGCAATCAACACATAAAGGAAACAGTAAGCACTCTTCTGCGGCGAGGCCCAATTGCCATTGTGCTCTCGCCTCCTGGATTACTTTGAATGTCTCGCAGCATCGGCGGACACTTAAGCTGCAGCTCCTGAATAGTGAAGGAGACTAGATGTGCAGTGGAAGACTCCTCAGGCCTACTATCCAGCTGAGCTCCCTGTCAGTTAAGCCAGTGATTACCGTTTAGAACGGTGACAATGTTACACACAATGGGCTCTGGATTGCACAGTCGTACGAGTACAATGGGAAAGTGCACTGGAGACTTGAAAACTGTGGTTTAGCGAGAGGTACCTATCCTCAATCCTAGCTTTTAAGAGCCAAGTGGGGTTCGGTGAGTGAATGCTGTGTAGGTGAGTAGACCATGGAATCACAGATGATAGATGGTGCTTTGTCATCAGCTATGTTCATGTGATGTCAACTGAATAGTGCATTGAAACTATTGTACTTATGAGGTGAAATGGAGATATCTGGCACAATTCCACCAGCACTTCCTATTAATATATATTTTTAGTATATTGGAGGACAATTGTCTTCCTGATCAACTGAGGGGAGTTATGAATGGCCAACAGTGTCCATCTCTGTCCTTGCATTATCAGGCTGGCTGCCTGTACTCAACAGTACCTAAACCAAAGAGTCACAGACCAATGTAACCCGACTGTCATCACCAGAGACATGCTAGCCTGCTCTTCCGAGACCACTCACAGGCCCTTTGGATATGCATCAAAGACTAGAGGGAACAGAAAATACACTGTTGGCATTTTTAAGTCCCACACCTGCACCGCAACTGTCCCCCATTTTTATCAGCACCGGGAGTTTGTTGTGTGATAGATGCAGCCACGCGCCAAAGAAGCTTTTAGTTCAGCCCACAGAAGCTCTCAAGCTCTCTCAATCGCATCAACAGTCGAGGAAAGAAGAGAGGATGTGTCTTTTGTGTGGCAATTTTCGCCCCCCTTCTCCTTTTTTCTCCCACAATGCTGCTCTCGAATACAAAGACATCCCTGTCCTCTTGAAATCTACGTCTTTGATTTCGTAGAACAAAGGGTTGAGCCTTGCAGCGTACTCAGTGATATTAAGAGGTATTTCAATGAAGCATTGATTTGTGCTTTAATCTTACACTCAGTATTGCGTTGTAATGAGCATGCTTTGGCCTACAAGCTAATGTTGAACACCACGAAAGATGAACGCAGGGTTTGGTTCTGACTTGCACACGTGTCCTCCTCACACACGCTTGCAGTACTAAGCCTGTGGTATAGCGTTTCTCCCCCTCTTCTCTTGACATTCCTCAGTTGGAGTGGCTCTAGGTGGGAGGTCAGCCATAGTCGTCTTTCTCCCCATAACAGTGAGTGTGACCTTGCTTTCCTCTCACGGTATATCACCTTCACACATTTCCACAACACAGCGCTCTGATCCTGTGTTTAGGAAATTGAATAGAGAGGTTATCTGCTAGCTTATGTCTGTATTCTTGGAAAATACTCCTCATCCTCCCTATATCCTACTTTTGTTTAGTGGAAACGGGACATGATTGAAGAGATGAAAATATCCAGCCAAATGTGGGATTACTATGGTGGAATCTAAGCCTTGGACAATATTTGATTGATCAAAATCTACATAACAGACAATAGGAGATTAGTGGATTAGTCTGTCGTAATCAGAAAGGTCTTACTCCTTTGGGATGTTGCGCAAAACTGCAAAAGGAAGTGTAAAAATAGAGTAAGAGTGCTGTTAGATATCCTTTCATCCATCTCTTTTGTCTGATCATCTCTGTGATGCATGTAGTTGGCTGTACTTCTCCATTCAGCTGAAGTTAAAAGTTGATGACTTCACAGAGACCTTTCTGGAAGTGCGGAAGGTTCTGATTTTAGTGATTAATGCCATAAATCTAAGGAGTGCGAGTGACTGGCTTGTCAGAATCTGATTTCTGCCTGTAAAACGCCTTCCCTGAGAGCTTTATTACAAGACTGCTGATTAAAAGGTGCTCCCAGACCCTTTATTTTAATCTCGGCTCCCTCGTGCTCCGAATAGAAATACACATTTTAAAAATGGACTCTATACTTAGATACTTGGATATTCATATAAACCCAGGACAAAATAGAGTCCCGTCCATGAGCTGCATGTTTTTTCAAGATGTCCTCTCAATGTCAGCAGAAACAGAAGTGGACAATGTTAAACCACTTGGCATGTCCTTTTCTGTCTTTGTTGCCATGGCATTAAACCTCACAGGTTTTGTCTCTGACCTAATCTTTGTTGGTGGACATGGAGAGGATTATACAAGTACAATTGAATGGGTTTTGCACACTCATGGTTCCCATCCAGCTTCAATTGGAACTTGGTCTCCTTATCAGAGTCCACCCGGGCTTGCCAAATTGCCTATCTGGTGGCTCCCGTGGTCCGAGAGCAGCATGGCTCATGTAACTCTTAAGTGTTAGAGCGCTAAATTCCACAGAGATGGACTGCCAATTTAACCCAGGATGGAAATGTATCCTATTACAGTGCTGTGTGTGGCTGCCTT
This sequence comes from Oncorhynchus keta, assembly GCF_023373465.1. Classification (NCBI taxonomy): domain Eukaryota; kingdom Metazoa; phylum Chordata; class Actinopteri; order Salmoniformes; family Salmonidae; genus Oncorhynchus; species Oncorhynchus keta. Next base: position 21,893,070 of record NC_068424.1, on the reverse strand, counting down.
CACTTAACATGGGAGAGAGTAGAGATCAGATAGAGCAGGAACCATGGCTCTCTTATTAGACCTGATGGGTTCTAGAGGGCCTGGGGTGACTGTCTGGACAGAAGTGTTGGGAACATGTCCTATTTCCTGTCAGAGTGGGGGTACCCCAAGCATCAGTGGTGGGACCATTACCATTCCCAGTCAGAGCGGGGAGACTAGGTGGTTACACAGTGCCACAGCAGGTAAAGGATGGGTAGGTAGGAGGATTGGGATGTTGTTTTTTATGCTTGCCAACATTCCTAGTCTTTAGATAACAAAAAGCTATATTAAAATAATGGTAAAAATGTTTTAAATACGTTTAATAATCTCCATGTTTGACACAGGCTGCGATAAATTAGTGTTGATGTTATCTTTATGATTGACTAACTTTTCCCCTCCTGTCCCCTTCTTTAAAGACCCCATGCACGGTCCCCGAAGACTGGAGGTGGTGGACATCAAGTCCAAGCAGATCACAGTGCGCTGGGAGCCCTTCGGCTACAACGTGACCCGCTGCCACAGCTACAACCTGACTGTTCAGTACCGCTACCGGGCCGGCGGCAAGGAGGAGACCCGGGAGGAGGTGTGCTACGACACGCTGAGTGTGGCTCCGCAGCACACCATCCGGAACCTGTCGCCCTACACCAATGTCAGTGTCAAGCTGGTGCTGAGGAACCCAGAAGGCATCAAGCAGAGCACGAACGTAGGCGTGCTGACCGATGAGGATGGTGGGTGCTCCAAAAGAGGGAGACCGGGTGGGGGGGAAAGAGAGTGGGTGGGGAGAGCGTGGTGGGTGGGGAGAGCGAGCAGGTGGGGGGGGAGCGAGCAGGTGTGGGGGTGGGGAGAGCGAGCAGGTGGGGGGTTTGGGAGAGCGTGGGGGTGGGGGGGGGGAGCGAGCAAGTGGGGGGGTGACAGGGTGACGGGGGGTGGGGGGTGAGAGGGTGGGGGGGGAGATAGAGAGAGAACGTGCGTGAGAGAGGATGGGGCAGAGGTCTGGGGAAGAGAGAGAATGGGAAGAGGAGAGAGAGAATGGGAAGAGGAGAGAGAGAATGGGAAGAGGAGAGAGAGAATGGGAAGAGGAGAGAGGGAAGGAGATGGGGGAGGGAAGGAAATGGGGGAGGGAGCGGGAAAGGGAAAGGAAAAAATAGAGAAAGCTTCTAAGAATTTAAATAGAGTTGATCCCAACTCTGCCCTGCCAACACTTCCAACATTCAGCCTTTCAATGTCATCATTGGGGTCTAAGAGAGCACAAAAGCATGAGGGCTTGTGTTTCAATAAGGGAAAGATAGTTATTTGAAAGCACTTACATTACCTTCAACTACATCTACTTCCTCCTTTGGCGCTCAAGGCCATCTGCTCCTCAATAGCCCTTTGGAGGTTATTCAAATTGATATCAAACGTTCAAAAGACCTCGAATGGAATTATAATAATAATAATAATAATAATAATAATATGCCATTTAGCAGACGCTTTTATCCAAAGCGACTTACAGTCATGTGTGCATACATTCTATGTATGGGTGGTCCCGGGAATCGAACCCACTACCCTGGCGTTACAAGCGCCATGCTCTACCAACTGAGCTACAATTATCTGCATGATAACAAGTTTAACTTTTCCAAATGAGTATAGGAGGTGTATTTAATTTGCACTGTTTTTTAAAAAGAAATGTAGAAACTAGAAACCTTTGACCCTGTTATGAGCAAGAAAATGGAATGGTTTGCTTTCCTTTCATTTAACTTGTTTTGCCAGTGAGTCTACATTTTCTAGCTGTCCTTGACCCTAATGCTACTTTGTTTTGTTTCCGATTCAATATACAATGCGAGGACCCAGAGCTCTGTATCAGTTTACTGTAGTGTACCTACAGCCAAGCTGTAAAGCCTCTGTATCAGTTTACTGTAGTGTATCTACAGCCAAGCTGTAAAGCCTCTATATCAGTTTACTGTAGTGTACCTACAGCCATGCTGTAAAGCCTCTGTATCAGTTTACTGTAGTGTACCTACAGCCATGCTGTAAAGCCTCTGTATCAGATTACTGTAGTGTATCTACAGCCATGCTGTAAAGCCTCTGTATCAGATTACTGTAGTGTATCTACAGCCATGCTGGAAAGCCTCTGTATCAGTTTACTGTAGTGTATCTACAGCCATGCTGTAAAGCCTCTGTATCAGTTTACTGTAGTGTATCTACAGCCATGCTGTAAAGCCTCTGTATCAGTTTACTGTAGTGTATCTACAGCCATGCTGTAAAGCCTCTGTATCAGTTTACTGTAGTGTATCTACAGCCATGCTGGAAAGCCTCTGTATCAGTTTACTGTAGTGTATCTACAGCCATGCTGTAAAGCCTCTGTATCAGTTTACTGTAGTGTATCTACAGCCATGCTGTAAAGCCTCTGTATCAGTTTACTGTAGTGTACCTACAGCCAAGCTGTAAAGCCTCTGTATCAGTTTACTGTAGTGTATCTACAGCCATGCTGTAAAGCCTCTGTATCAGTTTACTGTAGTGTATCTACAGCCATGCTGTATAGCCTCTGTATCAGTTTACTGTAGTGTATCTACAGCCATGCTGTATAGCCTCTGTATCAGTTTACTGTAGTGTACCTACAGCCATGCTGTAAAGCCTCTGTATCAGTTTACTGTAGTGTATCTACAGCCAAGCTGTAAAGCCTCTGTATCAGTTTACTGTAGTGTATCTACAGCCATGCTGTAAAGCCTCTGTATCAGTTTACTGTAGTGTACCTACAGCCATGCTGTAAAGCCTCTGTATCAGATTACTGTAGTGTATCTACAGCCATGCTGGAAAGCCTCTGTATCAGTTTACTGTAGTGTATCTACAGCCATGCTGTAAAGTCTCTGTATCAGTTTACTGTAGTGTATCTACAGCCATGCTGTAAAGCCTCTGTATCAGTTTACTGTAGTGTACCTACAGCCAAGCTGTAAAGCCTCTGTATCAGTTTACTGTAGTGTATCTACAGCCATGCTGTAAAGCCTCTGTATCAGTTTACTGTAGTGTATCTACAGCCATGCTGTATAGCCTCTGTATCAGTTTACTGTAGTGTATCTACAGCCATGCTGTATAGCCTCTGTATCAGTTTACTGTAGTGTACCTACAGCCATGCTGTAAAGCCTCTGTATCAGTTTACTGTAGTGTATCTACAGCCAAGCTGTAAAGCCTCTGTATCAGTTTACTGTAGTGTATCTACAGCCATGCTGTAAAGCCTCTGTATCAGTTTACTGTAGTGTATCTACAGCCATGCTGTAAAGCCTCTGTATCAGTTTACTGTAGTGTATCTACAGCCATGCTGTAAAGCCTCTGTATCAGTTTACTGTAGTGTATCTACAGCCATGCTGTAAAGCCTCTGTATCAGTTTACTGTAGTGTACCTACAGCCATGCTGTAAAGCCTCTGTATCAGTTTACTGTAGTGTACCTACAGCCATGCTGTATAGCCTCTGTATCAGTTTACTGTAGTGTACCTACAGCCATGCTGTAAAGCCTCTGTATCAGTTTACTGTAGTGTATCTACAGCCATGCTGTAAAGCCTCTGTATCAGTTTACTGTAGTGTATCTACAGCCATGCTGTAAAGCCTCTGTATCAGTTTACTGTAGTGTATCTACAGCCATGCTGTAAAGCCTCTGTATCAGTTTACTGTAGTGTATCTACAGCCATGCTGTATAGCCTCTGTATCAGTTTACTGTAGTGTATCTACAGCCATGCTGTATAGCCTCTGTATCAGTTTACTGTAGTGTACCTACAGCCATGCTGTATAGCCTCTGTATCAGTTTACTGTAGTGTATCTACAGCCATGCTGTATAGCCTCTGTATCAGTTTACTGTAGTGTATCTACAGCCATGCTGTATAGCCTCTGTATCAGTTTACTGTAGTGTACCTACAGCCATGCTGTATAGCCTCTGTATCAGTTTACTGTAGTGTATCTACAGCCATGCTGTAAAGCCTCTGTATCAGTTTACTGTAGTGTACCTACAGCCATGCTGTAAAGCCTCTGTATCAGTTTACTGTAGTGTATCTACAGCCATGCTGTATAGCCTCTGTATCAGTTTACTGTAGTGTATCTACAGCCATGCTGTAAAGCCTCTGTATCAGTTTACTGTAGTGTATCTACAGCCATGCTGTATAGCCTCTGTATCAGTTTACTGTAGTGTATCTACAGCCATGCTGTATAGCCTCTGTATCAGTTTACTGTAGTGTACCTACAGCCATGCTGTAAAGCCTCTGTATCAGTTTACTGTAGTGTATCTACAGCCAAGCTGTAAAGCCTCTGTATCAGTTTACTGTAGTGTATCTACAGCCATGCTGTAAAGCCTCTGTATCAGTTTACTGTAGTGTATCTACAGCCATGCTGTAAAGCCTCTGTATCAGTTTACTGTAGTGTATCTACAGCCATGCTGTAAAGCCTCTGTATCAGTTTACTGTAGTGTATCTACAGCCATGCTGTAAAGCCTCTGTATCAGTTTACTGTAGTGTACCTACAGCCATGCTGTAAAGCCTCTGTATCAGTTTACTGTAGTGTACCTACAGCCATGCTGTATAGCCTCTGTATCAGTTTACTGTAGTGTACCTACAGCCATGCTGTAAAGCCTCTGTATCAGTTTACTGTAGTGTATCTACAGCCATGCTGTAAAGCCTCTGTATCAGTTTACTGTAGTGTATCTACAGCCATGCTGTAAAGCCTCTGTATCAGTTTACTGTAGTGTATCTACAGCCATGCTGTAAAGCCTCTGTATCAGTTTACTGTAGTGTATCTACAGCCATGCTGTATAGCCTCTGTATCAGTTTACTGTAGTGTATCTACAGCCATGCTGTATAGCCTCTGTATCAGTTTACTGTAGTGTACCTACAGCCATGCTGTATAGCCTCTGTATCAGTTTACTGTAGTGTATCTACAGCCATGCTGTATAGCCTCTGTATCAGTTTACTGTAGTGTATCTACAGCCATGCTGTATAGCCTCTGTATCAGTTTACTGTAGTGTACCTACAGCCATGCTGTATAGCCTCTGTATCAGTTTACTGTAGTGTATCTACAGCCATGCTGTATAGCCTCTGTATCAGTTTACTGTAGTGTACCTACAGCCATGCTGTATAGCCTCTGTATCAGTTTACTGTAGTGTATCTACAGCCATGCTGTAAAGCCTCTGTATCAGTTTACTGTAGTGTACCTACAGCCATGCTGTAAAGCCTCTGTATCAGTTTACTGTAGTGTATCTACAGCCATGCTGTATAGCCTCTGTATCAGTTTACTGTAGTGTATCTACAGCCATGCTGTAAAGCCTCTGTATCAGTTTACTGTAGTGTATCTACAGCCATGCTGTATAGCCTCTGTATCAGTTTACTGTAGTGTATCTACAGCCATGCTGTATAGCCTCTGTATCAGTTTACTGTAGTGTACCTACAGCCATGCTGTATAGCCTCTGTATCAGTTTACTGTAGTGTATCTACAGCCATGCTGTAAAGCCTCTGTATCAGTTTACTGTAGTGTATCTACAGCCATGCTGTAAAGCCTCTGTATCAGTTTACTGTAGTGTACCTACAGCCATGCTGTAAAGCCTCTGTATCAGTTTACTGTAGTGTACCTACAGCCATGCTGTATAGCCTCTGTATCAGTTTACTGTAGTGTACCTACAGCCATGCTGTATAGCCTCTGTATCAGTTTACTGTAGTGTACCTACAGCCATGCTGTAAAGCCTCTGTATCAGTTTACTGTAGTGTATCTACAGCCATGCTGTAAAGCCTCTGTATCAGTTTACTGTAGTGTATCTACAGCCATGCTGTATAGCCTCTGTATCAGTTTACTGTAGTGTATCTACAGCCATGCTGTAAAGCCTCTGTATCAGTTTACTGTAGTGTATCTACAGCCATGCTGTAAAGTCAATAAAATAAAACAAACCATGTTGTGCTCTCACAACAGCTTTTAGGAGGTTACATCTAATGTGCCTTATTGAAGTAGTTAAAAGAGACAACGGCAGAACCATGACCGCCCTGCGCCCCCATGAGACCTCAGTTGATCCTTTTCACCAAATCATTCAAGCTTGGTCTGGAGAAAGTTCGCCGCCAACCAACCGCCCAATCTATGGGAATCACAATGTCGATTTATGATGGTGTTAGGATGTTGAAGTGGCTCAATATCGAAAATGGTCGATATTTAATTTGCTCTGAATTTATTTCCCCCTCGTCCCTCTCCTCCATAGTGCCTGGCGCTGTGCCACTTGAGTCCATCCAGGGGAGCACGTACGAAGAGAAGATCGCCCTGCGATGGCGTGAGCCTGTCCAGACCTACGGTATCATTAAGCAGTATGAGGTAAGATCTGAGAAACTCCCGAGCACATTTGCCCACCCAGGCCCAGCTCTTATTATCTCTCTCTTCCTCCCCCTCTCTTTCTCGCTTCCTTCCCCCCCCCTCTCTCGCTTCCTTCCCCCCCTCTCTCTCGCTTCCTTCCCCCCCTCTCTCTCGCTTCCTTCCCCCCCTCTCTCTCTCGCTTCCTTCCCCCCCCTCTCTCTCTCGCTTCCTCCCCCTCTCTCTCTCGCTTCCTCCCCCTCTCTCTCTCGCCTCCTCCCCCTCTCTCTCGCTTCCTCCCCCTCTCTCTCTTGCTTCCTCCCCCTCTCTCTCTCGCTTCCTTCCCCCTCTCTCTCTCTTCCTCCCCCCTCTCTCTCGCTCCTCCCCCACTCTCTCGCCCCCTCTCTCGTTTCCTCCCCCTCTCTCGTTTCCTCCCCCTCTCTCTCTCTCTCTCGCTTCCTCCCCTCTCTCTCTTGCTTCTCCCCCTCTCTCTCTCGCTTCCTCCCCTCTCTCTCTCGCTTCCTCCCCCTCTCTCTCTCGCTTCCTCCCCCTCTCTCTCGCTTCCTCCCCCTCTCTCTCTCTCTCTCTCTCTCTTCCTCCCCCTCTCTCTCTCTCTCTCTCTCTCGCTTCCTCCCCCTCTCTCTCTCTCTCTCTCTCGCTTCCTCCCCCTCTCTCTCTCTCTCTCTCGCTTCCTCCCCCTCTCTCTCTCTCTCGCTTCCTCCCCCTCTCTCTCTCTCTCTCTCTCTCTCTCTCTCTCTCGCTTCCTTCCCCCCTCTCTCACTTCCTTCCCCCTCTCTCTCTCGTTTCCTTCCCCCCTCTCTCGCTCGATTCCTTCCTTCCCCCTCTCGCTCGATTCCTTCCTTCCCCCTCTCGCTCGATTCCTTCCTTCCCCCTCTCTCTTGCTTCCTCCCCCTCTCTCTCTCTCGCTTCCTCCCGCCTCTCTCTCTCGCTTCCTCACCCCTCTCTCTCTCGCCCCCCTCCCCCTCTCGCTTCCTCCCCCTCTCTTGCTTCCTCCCCCTTCTCTCTCTCTCGCTTCCTCTCTCTCTCTCGCCTCCTCCCGCTCTCTCTCTCTCGCCTCCTCCCCATCTCTCTCTCGCTTCCTCCGCCTTCTCTCTCTCTCTCGCTTCCTCCCCCCTCTCTCTCTCTTGCTTCCTCCCCCTTCTCTCTCTCTTGCTTCCTCTCTCTCGCTTGCTTCCTCTCTCTCTCGCTTCCTCTCTCTCTCTCGCCTCCTCCCGCTCTCTCTCTCTCGCCTCCTCCCCATCTCTCTCTCGCTTCCTCCGCCTTCTCTCTCTCTCTCTGTCTCGCTTCCTCCCCCCCTCTCTCTCTCTCGCTTTCTTCCCCCTCTCTCTCGCTTCCTGGGCAGCCTCTTTCAATAGCAAGGCAATGCTCACTGACTCTGAACATAGTCAAGGATTGTTTTAAATTTGGGTCAGTCACTGTGGTCAGATATTCTGCTACGGTGCACTCCCTCTTTTTAGGGCCAAATAGCATTCTAGTTTGCTCTGCTTTTCTTTGGATTTTTTTCTCAATGTGCCAAGTAATTATCTTTTTGTTTTCTCATGATTTGGTTGTTTCTAATTGTGTTGCTTGACATTTGCTCAGGACATTGTTTTTACTGAGGAAATGTAGGAATCTGCTATTAATGATTATGCAGAGGATTTTCCCAAGGTTGCTGTTGACTCATATCCTACAGTAGTTATTGGGGTCAAATTTGGTCTCCACTTTTGTGGATTGGGGTGATCAGTCCTTGGTTCCAAGTATTGGGGAAGATGCCTGAGCTGAGGATGATGTTTAAGTATAGCCAATTAAAATGTGTGGTTTGTATGTTTGATCATTTAATATAGGATACCGTCAACACCACAGGCCTTTTTTGGGGATTGAAGGGTTTGTATTTTGTCCTGTAGTTCCTTCAATGTAATTGGAGAGTCCAGTGGGTTCTGGTAGTCTTTTGTCTTTTTAATAGCTGACTCTAAAATGTGTAATTGATCATGTATATGTTTTTGCTGTTTGTTCTTTGTTATAGGGCCAAAGATATTGGAGAAGTGGTTTATCCATCTCCATTTTGGATAGATAGCTCTTGTTGTTTTTAGTGTGTTCCAATTTTCCCAGAACTGGTTCAATTCAATAGATTCTTCAATTACATTGAGCTGATTTCTGACGTGCTGTTCATTGTGTATTTTTGCACCGTTTTAGTGTTTCAACATAGAGTACCACAGTATGAGTCATAATACCCATAAAACTAGTGTCAAACAAGGGAATGGTCCCATTTTTTCCCCCACCATTTGTTTTTCCCATTGGGGATTTTAGAAACGCATCAAATAAGGACTGTGTTTCATGTAGGCTTACCCTTGCGTGACGCATTGATAACCACGCAACGTTTATCAATATATTTTCCTGCATTTAAGCTGCTAATGTGGCTATTGTAAAGAACTACAAATGCCATGATGATGTAGATGAGACTGCCGAATCGAAGCAAAAGTAAGAATCTCTGGATTAATGTTAGCTAAATAATGTAATAAATAAATTGGCAAAATATATTAAAATGGACAATTCTGTGAACTGTATTGTGCAAGTTATAAAAAGACCATACCTGTTAGCAAAGATGTCAGCTAGAGATGACATGCAGAAGCTTGCAGGGATTTGTAGATTTTCTTGATGTCCACTTTGGTGCTAATTAGCATTTGAGTCTGAGAGTAAATAGAGCCAAATATATTGATAAAAATCAGCTTGTCCGAGAGAGATTTACATGGCTATCAAAAGGTAATGCAAGGTAAGCCTACACGAAGCACAGCGCTTATTTTAAGTGTTTCCAAAATTCCCTATGGGATAAATGAATGGTGGAAAAACAATTGGAACCTTTTCCCTGTTTGACTGCTATGTTTTATGGGTATTATACCACCACCACTGTGGGGCTTTATAATGAAGTTGTAGGCTCAGGTTTGTCTGTGTGTTTTTGGTTGGATCGGTTCCTCAATTCCTTTCTTAGGTTTTTACATTCTTCATCAAACTATTTGTCGTTGTTGTTAATGTTCTAAGGTTGTCTGGTTGAAATGTTTAGATTTGATGGGGAAGCTGAGAGGTCAAATGTACTTTTTAGGCTTTCTTCTGCCAAGTTTACCCCTTCAGTTTTGCAGTGAAACATTTTGTCCATGACGTTGTGTAAGAGGGATGGAATTTGTTGTTGGCTAATTGTTTTCTGGTAGGTTTCTGCTCTCTCTTTTCTGTCTCTTTCTCTCCCTCTGTCCATCTGTCTCTGTGTCTCTCTCTATCTGTCTTTGTCTTTTTCTCTCGGTCTCTCTCGCTCTCTGTCTTTCTCGGTTTCCCGCTCTCTCTCTCTCTCTAACACACATCCATCTTGTGCCTGACAGGAGCTGGGCAGCTTCCATCTTTCATTCACTCCGGGCCCTTAATTATCTAATAAATCCAACCTAATAACCTTAAGGCCTGCATGCACTGAGGCTTGTTAACACAATCTATTACCCACTGAACCCCCTCCGACAGCACTCCCAACACCAGCCCAGCCCTGTGCCCCCAGAGTGGAGCTCCTAATACAACTGACAAGGAATTAAACGAGTTTCCCCAACAACCAGGGAGGAAATTAAAGTTACAACTTGGGGCCTTGTTCAATCAGACCCCCGTATACCAAGTTTTGGGGATAAGTCAAAAGTATAATTGTTTCCCTGAGTTTGTGAGTATGCACATGTGGATTGGTGCCCTCAACAGTATAACGTCAGCGGTAGAACTACAGTCGTAGACAAAAGTTTTGAGAATGACAAAAATATTAATTTTCACAAAGTCTGCTGATTCAGTGTCTTTAGATATTTTTGTCAGATATTATTATGGAATACTGAAGTATAATTACTAGCATTTCATAAGTGTCAAAGGCTTTTATTGACAATTACATGAAGTTGATGCAAAGAGTCAATATTTGCAGTGTTGATCTTTGTTGTCTGGGAGAAGTTGCTCTCGGAGGATGTGTTGGTACCATTCTTTATTCATGGCTGTGTTCTTAGGCAAAATTGTGAGTGAACCCACTCCCTTGGCTGAGAAGAAACCCCACACATGAATGGTCTCAGGATGCTTTACTGTTGGCATGACACAGGACTGATGGTAGCGCTCACCTTGTCTTCTCCGGACAAGCTTTTTTCCAGATGCCCCAAGCAATCAGAAAGGGGATTCATCAGAGAAAACGACTTTTCCCCAGTCCTCAGCAGTCCAATCCCTGTACCTTTTGCAGAATGACATAGGACTGATGGCAGCTTCTTTGCTGCCCTTCTTGACACCAGGCCATCCTCCAAAAGTCTTCGCCTCACTGTGCGTGTAGATACACTCACACCTTCCTGAGCAAGCTCTGTACTGGTGGTGCCCGCAGCTGAATCAACTTTAGGAGATGGTCCTGGCGCTTGCTGGGCTTTCTTGGGCGCTTTGAAGCATTCTTTACAACAATTACACCGCTCTCCTTGAAGTTCTTGATGATCCGATAAATTGTTGATTTAAGTGCAATCTTACTGGCAGCAATATCCTTGCCTGTGAAGCCCTTTTTGTGCAAAGCAAAAATGACGGCAGGTAACCATGGATGACAGAGGAAGAACAATGATTCCAAGCACCACCCCCCTTTTGAAGCTTCCAGTCTCTTATTCAAACTCAATCAGCATGACAGAGTGATCTCCAGCCTTGTCCTGGTCAACATTCACACCTGTGTTAATGAGAGAATCACTGACATGGTGTCAGCTGGTCCTTTTGTGGCAGGGCTGAGATGTAGTGGAAATGTTTTTGGGGATTCATTTCATTTGCATGGCAAAGAGGGACTTTGCAATTCATTGCAATTCATCTGATCAATCTTCATAACATTCTGGAGTATATGCAAATTGCCATTATACAAACTAAGGCAGCAGACTTTGTGAAAATTAATATTTGTGTCATTCTCAAAACTTTTGGCCACGACTGTAGATGCCTCTTTTATTGAAAATGATTGAAGTAGCTCTTCCTCTTGTGATATGTTCTCGTAAATCAATTGTGAGTCAGAGAATATACAGTGTGATCTTCAAAGATGGAAGGGACCAAACATGTATTATTGTAGCGAACACTGTTAAAATAGGCAGTTGAAAAAGTTCATCCTCAATCTGCTGGAATTGAAAGCGGAGGCATACAGTACTTGAGCCTGGTTGTCATAGGACTTTAATTTGACAGGAGCGTGGGGCATACCTTAGACAGGGTAAAACATGCTGCACTTCATCTGTCTGACATCATCCAGTATTTATAAAGATTGCGGCCTTTAAAATACCCTTCAACAACACTGTGGCGTCAAGACGGAAACATCTGGCCCTCTTCAACATTTACACAACCTCAAAAGAACCTTCACAACCTTAAAAGAACTTTCACAACTTAATACCGGTTTGAGTCTTATAGCAGTGTGGTTTCCTATAATCCACATTTGTACGTAAAACATAATTGGAAAGCGCTGTTCATGTGAATAGGCTACTGTAGTACTACATGTTTTTCCCATCGCAGCGTTTGTCTTGCGTTTGACATGCACTTCCACTCTCCACACAATGCAATGTTAGAGGCTTTTTAGTGAGTTCAAAAGAGCCATTGTACCAGAACACAATTTATGCTGAAATTCTCCAATTAAGCTGTCAGGTATGCACATAATGAAATGATATTCTGTCACCTCCACCCCCTGTACCTCTGAGCTGCTATTGTGATCAAGTTGGACAAATCAAAAGGTTTTTTTCTGCCTCATTAGACTCTGATAAAGTCAACGCCATTATCATTGGCTGACATTCAGCTTGCCTCATATGCTCTTCAGTATTTGACTGTGAGCCATGCATCTCTCACTCCAAAACAGCATTTTGTTCAGGGTTGGCACATCTTTACTGTGCTTTGTCTCAGTTCGGCAGTTGTAATATGGGCTCGTTCTTTGGGGCTTTGCCTTGAAGATGTACAGCTGGCCCTTTGCGTTGAGACGAATTCAGGGCTATTCTACTATGACTGGTGATACAAGAAAACGTTTGTGTGTTGATTCATTGTCATAAGTCATTAAGTACTTCAATAGCTCTGTATGTAGTACTACGTAGGAGTTGTTCCCGAGGAAATTGTTTCTATGTCTGTTCATTGCATTCTTCAAGTTTGCCAAAGTTTGTGTCACTGACCAAAACATGACCACAGTCACCATGGTGACTTCCCCTGCTCCTAACTGAACCCTATCGAATCCTCCTTTCCCAACTGAAAATCCCTCACCCCACCAATCAGTCCTGTGTGTGATAATACTGCTCAATGCTAGCTATCTAGCCTTTTGTAATGATCCAGATGTGTTCCTCTCTCCCTGCCTCCCTCCCGCCCTGCCTGATGAAGACTAATGTCCCACCAGAGCCCTGAGCAGCAGCATTTCACACCTGATGGATACAAATGGCCGCCACCGCACTCCAACACTCCCCATTGTGCTTCTTAATTGGGAATCAGAACTGAATAATAATGGAGCTTTCCATTAGGGGAGACCGAATGATTTATTTAAATGAAGCTTACTGAGAGAGAGGGAGAACTGATAAAGTTATATGAATGAGGGGAGGGAGGAGGGGTGGATTCGCCGCTCCTCTGCACTCTCTTTCAGAAAGAAATTCCCGGGGCCTCCAATCTCCTGCTCGATGGGGTGGGGGGTTTAGAATAAAACAAGTGCCCCCCCCTGCCCAAACTCTCGCTCATTCAATCCATCACGGAAATGACATTGGAGCTGAGCGTTTCTGTCTGCTGTTTTTTTTTTGCCCACAAGTTCCTCCCTTTTCAACGTTGACTTGAAGGAACCTTCTATGGAAAGTTCAGGCCTAGTTTCACTATCAAGGGCTCTGGGTGAAAACTCTAACTTTGTGTGCTAACTCTTTCAGTATTGTAGTACATTGTAGTTTTATAGATGTACGCCATTATCTTTACCATACACCAAAACTAACCATAGCTATGACCATAGCAAGCCTGACGCTAGATTTGGAACTTTTATATAAACTTGTCATATCCAATCATCTAATCTAGGTTGTGTGTCAATCCACAGATCTCCTACAAGGCCTTGAGCTCCTTCGACACGGAGTTTGACCTGACCAACCAGAGCGGCAAGGTGTTTAAGTTCAGCAACGAGACGTCCCACATGTTTGTGGGTCTCTACCCCGGCTCCACATACTCCTTCACCATCCGGGCCAGCACCGTCAAGGGCTTTGGACCTCCCGTCATCACCCAGTTCACCACCAAGATCTCAGGTATGAGAAACTTTGACCAGGACCAAGTAACCAATAATCCTGGACAACCTACTGTAGAGGGGCGGCAGGGTAGCCTAGTGGTTAGAGCGTTGGACTAGTAACCGGAAGGTTGCAAGTTCAAACCCCCGAGCTGACAAGGTACAAATCTGTCTTTCTGCCCCTGAACAGGCAGTTAACCCACTGTTCCTAGGCCGTCATTGAAAATAAGAATTTGTTCTTAACTGAACTAGTTAAGTAAAGGTAAAAAATAAATAAATTAAAAAATTTAAAAAAGAGCCCTAAATCTTCCAGGAGATCCCCAGTAATATATAGCTGTGTTCATTGTTCCTGGGTGTAGTATTTGTGTGTACTTGCTGTTCTCTGTCTGTCTCCGGGTCTCAGTCTGTCTTTATTTGTCAGTCAAATCACCATCTCCTGTGCTCATGTGTCCCCCCCTCCAGCTCCATTGATGCCAGGCTATGACCAGGAGACTCCCCTGAACCAGACAGACAGCACGGTCACTGTCCTGCTGAAGCCTGCCCAGAGCAGAGGAGCCCCTGTCAGGTAGACCCATTCACACATCAAACAGCCCTACACACACACTCACGTCACACACACAGTGATAAACACCCTGCCCTCACTCCAGCCACTGTCGTCCTCTCCTCCTCTCGCTCCCACAATTTCTTTCACCGCGCAAACGGCCCTCACAAACGGCCCTCAGAAATGGCCCTCAACCAGAAACGGCCCTCTGTTCTAATTGATTGTAATTGGCTTGGGAGGGTGGTGATATTATCCACAACAACATATTTCGTTTTTTAACAGTATCAGCATGTATTAATGTGGGCATTTGATCTGAGCAAGCAGCACTCCCCCCTTTTTAAGATAAGAATAAAGCTGTTCTCTCAGACTCCAAAGATGAGCAATCTCAATCTCCTCCTCTTTCTCTCTCTACTTCTGGAAGCAAAGATTGTGGTCAAGGGTGTCTCTCCTATGATTTGCACACCTCTGAAAATAAACAGAAATATGCAATACGCTTGCCTGGGAGCATAAACTGTGGTTTGGGCCTTTATTTTTCTCTTGGTTGAGAGAGAAATCAATAACAGTGCTGGCAGGTTCCCACACCCCAGCTATGTTATCCTTCCTTCATTGGCCACTACTGTCGGTGCTGCCGACGAGTTCTCCACGAAACCTATGTCTGTAATTTGTCTCTGTGTGTGTGTGTGTGTGTGTGTGTGTGTGTGTGTGTGTGTGTGTGTGTGTGTGTGTGTGTGTGTGTGTGTGTGTGTGTGTGTGTGTGTGTGTGTGTGTGTGTGTGTGTGTGTGTGTGTGTGTGTGTGTGTGTGTACGAAAATGTGTACACTGACTGCATGTGTGTGTGAAGACTGCAGATATGCTAGCCGGTTGGGCTGAGGTTGTCCTTCACACACAGACAGGATATCCTACTACTGTCGTTACTGTAGTTTTCTCTTTCGTCATGAAGTCCTTGCACTGCATTAAGACAACATTATCACATGTTCTGTGCTCCTTTAATCATTCATAGACCCACACAGAGACGACGGATACACACACACAGGGGCTGGCCAGCAAGCTAGAGTGATTACATGTTTTAATGTTTCAGACTGAGGAGATAACCAGTTTCTCTACGGACACACACACACACACACACACACACACACACACACACACACACACACACACAGGACAACCTGTCTCTGTTATCAAAAGGAAGGATAAAAGTATTTTAGTATGAAGAAACCAGCCGGTATAAATAAATGAGCATGTGCTTTAGCACCTGGTGGCCCATCATGAAGTATTTACTATCCACTCCTGTCTGAAGCCACTTTAATGGCCGTTTGAGCAAAGTGACAAAAGACACTGAGAGAAACAGAGAGAGGCCTCTCTCTCCACCTCACATGAATAGAGCCTAAGTTACACAGATGGACGGTAGTGATATTAGCCTTTTTCACCTGTCGATCACATTCTATAAAGGAATGCCCTGAGTGTCCTGGAAGTTGCTTTGTATAAAAGCGTGTCCTACGTGGCATATTGTTATTATTTAGATAAGGTAGACTGAGCCAAACACCCGCAAGGTATCCATAAAAAGTCGGACACTGGAATTCACTCTCCGTCAAACATAATCCTTTTAATTTAACAATTTAACAATAGTGTCACCAATGACATGTCAAAAAAAATAGCACTACTGTACCTTAAGATTAACACCAAAAGTGTGAAGAAAACTGTCAGCCCTGCTCCAATCCTCCAATCCAAATCAGGTACACTTTTTTTCTCTCCCTGATGACCTTTCAACGACTGTCACATGGGCCCGTCGTTGCCATCTTAATTACAGTTAACGGGTCTTAATGAAATCACAGGATTCGCTAATTAGCGCATTGAGGCTGTCTTTTGTTGACTGGTAAGGATTCGCTGAAAGATTAAAGAGGGGATTTGCCAGCTAAAATGTTTGCTGGTTTGTATAACACCTTATAATCCCAGCACAATGTCTCACCAGGAAAATTAAGAAAACCAAAGGCTGTAAATTGGAGTGATATATAATTAATTTGGAAATTATTTGTCATTTCGTGACACATTTGAAAAATTCTGATATTGTATATTGAAGAGCATTATCGACTGTCAATTAAGTGACCTAATATGTAGTACTACTGCCTATAGCAATAACAATGATTAATTATGATTCCCAATTTCTATGCCTTTGACGTTTCTTTGAGATTCCTAGGCCTTGGTCACAGCAGTGTTCTGGCTTGACAACGCAGTGTGCATTTTCAATCAATAGGCGATTATGCTCATTAACGTGTGCATTTTCATTCAATAGGCGATTATGCTCATTAACGTGTGCATTTCAAAGGTCCATGACATTAAGAATGGTCTCCTTCAAAGTGTAACTTTTGTGTTTCCAGCTAGCACCATGATTTGTAGGAAGGTGATCTCGGCACTCTGAATCAAAGTGTGCGTGCATGCTTGCCAGCTACTCACTTGTTACATATGTAGCAGTCTGTCGAGAAGAAAGGTGACAAACACACTTAGTCAGGAGCTCCATATCCCTTCAAAAGAAGAGGTGGGTGGGCTGAGGAGACAAGAAACTAAGTTGAAAGTCAAGGAGAAAATAGAGGGCAAGAGATAAAGGAGGATGTTGATGAAAAACAGGATTTGAAGGAGTCTCCTCTTTTACTCCCTCCAGCATATTATGACAGAATGACAGTGGAGAACTACACAGTAGGTCTCAAGAGAAAGAGTTAGTCAGAAAGAGTCAGACAAAGAGAAAGAGAAAGAGTTAGTCAGAAGGAGAGAAAGAGAGAGTTAGTCAAAGAGTCAGACGGAGAAAATTGAAAGTTAGTCAGAGTCAGACGGAGAGAAAGAGAGAGTTAGTCAGAAAGAGGCAGACGGAGAGAAAGAGAGAGTTAGTCAGAAAGAGTCAGACGGAGAGAAAGAGAGAGTTAGTCAGAAAGAGTCAGACGGAGAGAAAGAGAAAGAGAAAGAGTTAGTCAGAAGGAGAGAAAGAGTTAGTCAGAAAGAGTCAGACGGAGAGAAAGAGAAAGTTAGTCAAAGAGTCAGACGGAGAGAAAGAGAGAGTTAGTCAAAGAGTCAGACGGAGAGAAATAGAAAGTTAGTCAAAGAGTCAGACGGAGAGAAAGAGAGAGTTAGTCAGAAAGAGTCAGACGGAGAGAAAGAGAGAGTTAGTCAGAAAGAGTCAGACGGAGAGAAAGAGAGAGTTAGTCAGAAAGAGTCAGACGGAGAGAAAGAGAAAGAGAAAGAGTTAGTCAGAAGGAGAGAAAGAGAGAGTTAGTCAGAAAGAGTCAGACGGAGAGAAAGAGAAAGTTAGTCAAAGAGTCAGACGGAGAGAAAGAGAGAGTTAGTCAGAAAGAGTCAGACGGAGAGAAAGAGAGTTAGTCAGACGGAGAGAAAGAGAGTTAGTCAGAAAGAGTCAGACGAAGAGAAAGAGAAAGTTAGTCAGAAATAGTCAGACGAAGAGAAAGAGAAAGAGTTAGTCAAAGAGTTAGACGAAGAGAAAGAGAAAGAGTTAGTCAGAAAGAGTCAGACGGAGAGAAAGAGAAAGAGTTAGTCAGAAAGAGTCAGACGGAGAGAAAGAGAAAGATTTAGTCAGAAAGAGTCAGCCAAAGAGAAAGAGTTAGTCAGAAAGAGTCAGACGAAGAGAAAGAGAAAGAGTTAGTCAGAAAGAGTCAGACGAAGAGAAAGAGAAAGAGTTAGTCAGAAAGAGTCAGACGGAGAGAAAGAGTTAGTCAGAAAGAGTCAGACGAAGAGAAAGAGAAAGAGTTAGTCAGAAAGAGTCAGACGGAGAGAAATAGTTAGTCAGAAAGAGTCAGACGAAGAGAAAAAGAAAGAGTTAGTCAGAAAGAGTCAGACGGAGAGAAAGACTTAGTCAGAAAGAGTCAGACGAAGAGAAAGAGAAAGAGTTAGTCAGAAAGAGTCAGACGGAGAGAAAGAGTTAGTCAGAAAGAGTCAGACGAAGAGAAAGAGTTAGTCAGTAAGAGTCAGACGAAGAGAAAGAGTTAGTCAGAAAGAGTCAGACGAAGAGAAAGAGAAAGAGTTAGTCAGAAAGAGTCAGACGGAGAGAAAGAGAAAGTTAGTCAGATAGAGTCAGACGGAGAGAAAGAGTTAGTCAGAAAGAGTCAGACGAAGAGAAAGAGTTAGTCAGAAAGAGTCAGACGGAGAGAGAGTTAGTCAGAAAGAGTCAGACGAAGAGAAAGAGAAAGAGTTAGTCAGAAAGAGTCAGACGGAGAGAAAGAGTTAGTCAGAAAGAGTCAGACGAAGAGAAAGAGAGAGTTAGTCAGAAAGAGTCAGACGGAGAGAAAGAGAAAGAGTTAGTCAGAAAGAGTCAGACGGAGTCTCGGAGTCAGACGGAGAGAAAGATTCATACCACACAGACATGCACAGGCTGTCATAGCACAGGCTATCATAGCACAGGCTGTCATAGCACAGGCTGTCATAGCACAGACTCTCATAGCACAGGCTGTCATAGCACAGGCTGTCATAGCACAGGCTGTCATAGCACAGGCTGTCATAGCACAGGCTGTCATAGCACAGGCTGTGGCTGAAGAGATAATCCTCTGTTGCTACAAAGTGGAGTGAATTAAGAGAAACCATGTGAGCTTTTGAGCAATTCATTATCATATGACACCGCTCTTCTTTTGGAGATATTTTTGTCACTTTGTTTTAACATGGAGTCGGTATTATTGGAGTTGATGTTGTTCATAACATGTTGGTTACCCTGTCAAAGGCTCAAAGAGATCAAAACGAATATACCACATACTATGTAAGAACATGCATACTTATTCGCCATAATGAGAGTCCTCCCTGGCGATGGGATTGAGCCAGACAGATTTTAATGTGAAATACCAGATGTTTTTCTGTGATACAGTTTGTTAAGACTGCAACCCTTCAAACTGACTGTAAACGTTTGGTAAAAGCAAAGAGTCGGGACGCACACAAAAATACCTCTGTCTGTCATGTCGCATTTGGGGCATAATGCCTTGTGAGGGACTGGATCATTGACAGGCTGGTGTTTGAAGGGCGGTCTGTCTGGCAGTGTTACATATGTGGGGTGCTACAATGGCAGCCTAACCAGGGGCAAGTTACTCCATTAAATGGATTACTGTCAGTCAGGTTCGCTCTCGCGCTAATGTGTCGAATCTGCCGCACCAGGGCTAGGACACACACCACCCTGCACTCACACTTTCTCAGACGAGCGCACACACACGCATATAGACACACACACAAACCTCCTCACCCCCTGTGCCAAGACAAGCGTTTACCCAGCGCTGTGGAAAAAGATTTGTAACGCCTCCTAAACCCAGCATCGCCCCAGCTACGGAGTCAAACCACTTTCTCTCTGTCATCTGTTTCTCTGAGGACAGCCAGAAACACTCCTGAGAGAGAGGGGGAGAGAGAGAACAGCCCACCTCAGACCCGCACCACAACCCCAACACCACAATGGGACACACAACACAGGATCCACCAACCCAACAGACCCCACCCCCTCCTAACATCCCTCCTGTCAGCTCCCTCGATAGCCCCCCCCCCACATCCACTGAGGACACACTAAAGTAAAGGATTGTGCTCCTCATTGACACAAATGGCAAATACATTCAAGAGGAGAAGCTTTTTCCCAAACACAAAGTGGCTAAACGCTGGTGGCTAAACCCCTCCCGAAGGACCTGCACCTAGAGAACCAACACCAAGAGGACCTACATCCAGACCACACCATCACCAACCACACCCCAACCAGCTAAGAACACCCCAAGCAAACCCTGGCCACACCCTATATAGGCCCCACCATGTCAGACCTATGCCTCTTCTGCCCACCCCATGCCCCTGCGGCAAGGACCTCAACATGACAGCAGGACATATGCCCAGGCCGTGAGCAGAACAACAGGCCCAACCCCTGCTATTACACCTGCCCAAGCACCATCCTGTGACCTAAGATGTATTTATCAGATGCTCAACATGCTCTGCTTACACCTACTTTGATGTTCTGGGCCTAAACCACACAAAAACAACACTAGACACTATGGAACACAAAGCTTTTACTATCTTATTCTGGAATATACAAGGACTGAGGTCATCTGCCTTTGGCCTAAAGAGCATACAGACATTGTCATCCAACAAGAAACATGATATAAAGGAGACGGACCCACTGGTTGCCCTCTAGTTTAGAGAGAACTGGTAGTCCCATCCACCAAACTACCAGGTGTGAAACAGGGAAGAGACTCGGGGTATGCTAATTTGGTATAGAGCAGACCTAGTCAAAACAGGAACATTTTACATCTGGCTAGAAATGAATAAGGAAATGATCTCAACAGAGAGAAATGTCCTTGTGTGCTACCTATATTCCCCCAATAGAATCCCCATACTTTAACGATGACAGCTTCTCCATCCCAGAGGGGGAGATTAACAATTTACAGGCTCAGGGACATGTGCTAGTCTGTGGCAAACTAAATGCCAGAATTGGACAAGAACCCGACACCCCCAGCACACAGGGGAACAAACAGGACAGCATTCCCTCCCCCATATGCCCCCCTAGACATAACCAACAAAAACGGGTCACAACTCTTGCATCTCTGTTGTATGCTGGCTATGTACATAGTCAATGGTAGAGGACACTCCTATGGTAGGTAAACCTATAGCTCATCTCTTGGCAGTAGTACTGTACTACTTTATCACTGACCTCAACCCAGAGTCTCTTGGGGAGAGGGATGTGGAGGGAGAGGGAAAAAGAGTCCCTTTCTGTCATCATTGATTTAAAATGTTCCTATATGTTTGCTTTGGCAATGTATGTGGTTACACTTTCCATGCCAATAAAGCCTTTTGAATTTAAGAGAGAGGGAGGGAACAAGATCCCTTTTTTCTCTAATTTTGTAATCTGCTCTATCACATTACCACATGTCCTGTTTTATCAATTACCCCAGGGAGGTAACACATTACCACATGTCCTGTTTTATCCCATTACCCCAGGGGAGGTATCACATTACCACATGTCCTGTTTTATCCATTACCCCAGGGGAGGTATCACATTACCACATGTCCTGTTTTATCCATTACCCCAGGGGAGGTATCACATTACCACATGTTCTGTTTTATCCATTACCCCAGGGGAGGTATCACATTACCACATGTCCTGTTTTATCCATTACCCCAGGGGAGGTATCACATTACCACATGTCCTGTTTTATCCATTACCCCAGGGGAGGTATCACATTACCACTTGTCCTGTTTTATCCATTACCCCAGGGGAGGTATCACATTACCACATGTCCTGTTTTATCCATTACCCCAGGGAGGTAACACATTACCACATGTCCTGTTTTATCCATTACCCCAGGGGAGGTATCACATTACCACATGTCCTGTTTTATCCATTACCCCAGGGGAGGTATCACATTACCACATGTCCTGTTTTATCCATTACCCCAGGGGAGGTATCACATTACCACATGTCCTGTTTTATCCATTACCCCAGGGGAGGTATCGCATTACCACTTGTCCTGTTTTATCCATTACCCCAGGGGAGGTATCACATTACCATTTGTCCTGTTTTATCCATTACCCCAGGGGAGGTATCACATTACCATTTGTCCTGTTTTATCCATTACCCCAGGGGAGGTATCACATTACCACATGTCCTGTTTTATCCATTACCCCAGGGGAGGTATCACATTACCACTTGTCCTGTTTTATCCATCCCCGCACGGGAGGTATCACATTACCATTTGTCCTGTTTTATCCATTACCCCAGGGGAGGTATCACATTACCATTTGTCCTGTTTTATCCATTACCCCAGGGGAGGTATCACATTACCATTTGTCTGGTTTTATCCATTACCCCAGGGGAGGTATCACATTACCATTTGTCCTGTTTTATCCATTACCCCAGGGGAGGTATCACATTACCACATGTCCTGTTTTATCCATTACCCCAGGGGAGGTATCACATTACCACTTGTCCTGTTTTATCCATCCCCGCACGGGAGGTATCACATTACCACTTGTCATGTTTTATCCATTACCCCAGGGGAGGTGTCACATTACCACTTGTCCTGTTTTATCCATTACCCCAGGGGAGGTATCACATTACCATTTGTCCTGTTTTATCCATCCCCCCAGGGGAGGTATCACATACCACTTGTCCTGTTTTATCCATCCCCTCCAGGGGAGGTATCACATTACCACTTGTCCTGTTTTATCCATCCCCCCAGGGGAGGTATCACATACCACTTGTCCTGTTTTATCCATCCCCCCAGGGGAGGTATCACATTACCACTTGTCCTGTTTTATCCATCCCCCCAGGGGAGGTATCACATACCACTTGTCCTGTTTTATCCATCCCCCCACAGGAGGTATCACATTACCACTTGTCCTGTTTTATCCATCCCCCCAGGGGAGTTATCACATACCACTTGTCCTGTTTTATCCATCCCCCCCACAGGAGGTATCACATTATCACTTGTCCTGTTTTATCCATCCACCCCACGGGAGGTATCACATCTCACTTGTCCTGTTTTATCCATCCCCCCACACGGGAGGTATCACATTACCACTTGTCCTGTTTTATCCATCCCCCCCAGGGGAGGTATCACATTACCACTTGTTCTGTTTTATCCATCCCCCACGGGAGGTATCACATTACCACTTGTCCTGTTTTATCCATCCCCCCCACGGGAGGTATCACATTACCACTTGTCCTGTTTTATCCATCCCCCCTAGGGGAGGTATCACATTACCACTTGTCCTGTTTTATCCATCCCCCCTAGGGGAGGTATCACATTACACTTGTCCTGTTTTATCCATCCCCCACGGGAGGTATCACATGACCACTTGTCCTGTTTTATCCACCCCCCCCACAGGAGGTATCACATTAGTACCTCTCCTGTTTTATCCATCCCCCCACGGGAGGTATCACATTAGTACCTCTCCTGTTTTATCCATCCCCCCAGGGGAGGTATCACATTACCACTTGTCCTGGTTTATCCATCCCCCCACGGGAGGTATCACATCACCACTTGTCCTGTTTTATCCATCCCCCCAGGGGAGGTATCACATTACCACTTGTCCTGTTTTATCCATCCCCCCCACGGGAGGTATCACATTACCACTTGTCCTGTTTTATCCATCCCCCCACGGGAGGTATCACATTAGTACCTCTCCTGTTTTAGCCATCCCCTCCACGGGAGGTATCACATTAGTACCTCTCCTGTTTTAGCCATCCCCTCCACGGGAGGTATCACATTAGTACCTGCCCTGTTTTATCCATCCCCTCCACGGTAGGTATCACATTAGTACCTGTCCTGTTTTATCCATCCCCTCCACGGGAGGTATCACATTAGTACCTCTCCCGTTTTATCCATCCCCCCAGGGGAGGTATCACATTAGTACCTCTCCTGTTTTATCCATCCCCCCAGGGGAGGTATCACATTACCACTTGTCCTGGTTTATCCATCCCCCCAGGGGAGGTATCACATCACCACTTGTCCTGTTTTATCCATCCCCCCAGGGGAGGTATCACATTACCACTTGTCCTGTTTTATCCATCCCCCCCACGGGAGGTATCACATTACCACTTGTCCTGTTTTATCCATCCCCCCACGGGAGGTATCACATTAGTACCTCTCCTGTTTTAGCCATCCCCTCCACGGGAGGTATCACATTAGTACCTCTCCTGTTTTAGCCATCCCCTCCACGGGAGGTATCACATTAGTACCTGCCCTGTTTTATCCATCCCCTCCACGGTAGGTATCACATTAGTACCTGTCCTGTTTTATCCATCCCCTCCACGGGAGGTATCACATTAGTACCTGTCCTGTTTTATCCATCCCCTCCACGGGAGGTATCACATTAGTACCTCTCCCGTTTTATCCATCCCCCCAGGGGAGGTATCACATTAGTACCTCCCACGGGAGGTATAACATTACCACTTGTCCTGTTTTATCCATCCCCCCACGGGAGGTATCACATTAGTACCTGCCCTGTTTTATCCATCCCCCCACAGGAGGTATCACATTAGTACCTCTCCTGTTTTATCCATCCCCCCACGGGAGGTATCACATTAGTACCTGTCCTGTTATATCCATCCCCCCCATGGGAGGTATCACATTAGTACCTCTCCTGTTTTATCCATCCCCCCACGGGAGGTATCACATTAGTACCTGCTCTGTTTTATCCATCCCCCCAGGGGAGGTATCACATTAGTACCTGTCCTCTCTCATGAGGGTAACCCCTTTTTTATATTAATTCCCAGAGGAAGAGGTTATTGTTGTCCTCCTAGCGTTTTGTGTGGCACGGTGTTGTGACAAAGAAAGTTTCCTGCTTCGTGATTCCTGTGTACACAGACAGGAAACATTATGATGAGGTTACATTGTGACATGGCAGGCAGGGGCCTCCACACCCGTGTGTCCCCACAGAAATCTCTATGTGTCAGCCTATCAGGCATAATGACTGGTGTGGTGTGACCCTGGAGAGTGATACACGAGGGCTGGGCCCCGGTGAGAACTCAAGGGCCTCGGCCTCTGAAAACAAGACTGTTGTTTCAGGGGGAGTTGGTTGCTCAGTCTCCCAGTCTCCCTCTCCCCTATCCTCCCTCCTAAGTGCTCCATGTCCTGCTGAGCAGAATGTGTTTGCATCAGGAGGCCACAGGTTATCACTAGATAGGGAACGTATATGCCTATCTCCCCTTATCTGCTCATCTCCAAACCTCTCTTCCTGCCCTTTCCTATAACTCTGTCATACCTCCGGGGTCCAGGCTCCATCCACAGTGGGAGCCTCCTCAGCAAGTTTCCCTGAGATTTAAGTGACATTTAATCTGTGCAGCTTGGCCTCATTTGTGTAGACCTGCTCCTATTTTATGGGTGAGGTGATAAATAAGGGAGCAAGGAGACAGGTGGAGGCTACAGGGGGAGGAGTGCTGTCGATGCTGGCCTCAGGAGATGGGGCCATGCAGTCCCTTTATCCCTAAATCAGTCACAGAGTGGAGGGGGCAGTACTGGACCACTGCCTGAGGGAAGAGTTTGAGATAACTGAAAGGATAGTTTGGGAGGATCAATAGTGGTGGTATCGCTGAGTTGAGACTAGCAAGGGGAAACATTATGCAAAGTTAATTAGACCTCACTAGCATCCTCCCTCACTTCTCTCCTTTCACCCCCTCATTCTGTTTTTTATTCTGTTCACCCTCTCCTCTCAAAGTCCCAGGTCACCATTGAGACCATGCCAACGTGGAGGCTGTGTGTAATTGGTCTAGCGTCACATGGGGCGCCACACTGAAACGGCGCTGGCAGCGCGGCACAAGGAGCCCTAATTGGTGTCAGCTGAGGTTGCACGACTGAAACAGTGTTTAGCTTTGTTGCCTCTGCCTCTCTCTCTGCCTTCTCTCCCTTTCTGTCTACCTCCCTTTTTTCCCTCTCTCTCTCGCTACCTCCTCTCTCTCTGTCACTCACTCACCAGGTGGGTGGTCTGAGTCGTTGGCTGTGGAATGTTTTCTCACCTTTTGTCTCTCTCAAAGCACACAGTCCCACTTCGCTCCCTGCTTTTATAATGACTATGACCATGTTTACAGTCTCTTAGCTCTCTCTCTGCTGTGTTCTGCTCCAATCGGTTCCTGGCTAAGTAGAACTAGTTCTCCATAGGTGTATGCTCCTGGCTGACTGCAATATAGGACTGTTGGGTCTCTAGGCCATGTAGAGGGGGTGATTTACACCACCTTGGGGGAGACAATCCTCCCAATCTCTCCTCCAAACCTCCCTGCCTCTCCTGGACCAGTGTCAGCCACTAAAGATTGTCTCCCAGCCCAACCTCATTTGAATTCCTCTCAAAGGTTTCTCTCTTTTCCCTGGGTAGCTACGAAGTGGCCAGTTAATAGCCCCACTTCTTTCTCTCTCTAAGTATCCTCATTGATTGTTGTGGATTGAATGAAGGAGAGTTAATTGAACACTAAATAGTACTAGAACTACAAAAGTCAAAGAAAAAACAACAGTAGTATGGCCACGATGTGATCTGTACAAACTTTTTTGCTTAGTTTTCAGTTGGTGTCTCAGCAGTTCCATCGCTCGCGGTAAAGCTAAGGCCAGAGGAGATTGTTGCCGATATTAAGCCCGCAGTGAGATCATGGAGACAGTTTTGCCATCAGCACTTTCCAACTCTCCTGAAGGAAAAATAAATGATTATACTCATAATCTGCCAACGCATTGCTTTAAAGTATACAGCACACCAATATGTATTTTTCACTATGATAATCCTGATGGTTGTCCAATAAAGTCTGATATTTTAGCTGGGAAGAAGGGATAGATGAGTGGCAGCCATTTTGTCCTGTATTGATGCACATTTCTCTTGATTTTCTTCCAATTCTCAGGACATTTACTCGTGCCCTGGGGGCACCGGGAGAGAAAAATATTTAATTAAGTGGGAGTTGTTTTTCTCAAAATGATATCTAGACGTTGCAGGTAGCCTTGGAGCAGCCATTTGTGCTGGGTTTTGTATTATTTATTGAAGATGCATCGTTCTTCTCCGGTTCCAGCC
The DNA here is from genome assembly GCF_023373465.1 of Oncorhynchus keta. Taxonomy (NCBI): domain Eukaryota; kingdom Metazoa; phylum Chordata; class Actinopteri; order Salmoniformes; family Salmonidae; genus Oncorhynchus; species Oncorhynchus keta. The sequence goes on along the minus strand of NC_068424.1, from coordinate 21,866,509 downwards.
CCCGAGCTTATGTTTTTCTCTCTTTACTGGCTGTGCCCAGAAAGCAGACACATTTTTCACCCCGGTAATTTGCAGAGAAAATATCAACTTTTGACCTGTTGTCTGGCGGTAAAAAGAATAGTGCTTTATCATAGCATTATCATAAATAGGCTTTTACTGCAACTGCTGTTTATCGGTTTATGCTGCTTGTTCTATTCAGACATATAGGCATTATTTCCCTCATTGGTATAATAATACAACATTTCAACATTTCAGTTGCTATTTCTTAGTCTGGATTTTCTTCTGGAGGGCTCAATTAGTTCCTATACTTTTAGCCTGGTTTAACCAGACTGAATACAACACTCACCGCATTGAGTTCAGTCTGGTTTAGCCAGACTTTAATGTACTGTACCTTCACAGGAGGATCTCTTGGTTAGAACTATAATGGGTAAGAACAATGGGAGGCATCTGTCCCAGAGGCACAGTCTTCTGGTATACCTGGTGGAGGGAGGGAGGGATAAATCACTGCGGTGACAGCTTCTTAAAGTAATATCTGGCCTTTAAGGAGGCCCTAAATCTGTGACTTAATGTTCTCCTCAGCTCCTCCTCTTCTCCCACTCTCCCACCTAGCTGCCCTCCTCTTCTCTCTTCTTCCTATTCATCATACTCATCCTCTACTCTCTTCACTCCTCTTCTTTTCCCTCCCTCCATCTCTGCCCTGCCTTTGGTTCTGTGCGGGGTTCGTAATTAGCCCTCTTATTTCTCGCCTGCGTCTTCACAGTAATTAATATTTTATTACATAGATTTTATCGTTAAATAGCGCTGCGCCAAGAGGGTTCGGGCGGCTCCGGAGAAAGTCAGAAGGGAACTTATTGATGTTGTGGAAGCTCTTCTTGTCTGTAATGAGCTATACAGTTCAAAGAGCAGAGGCGACTAGCATATTCACGGGGACCTGCCCCAATATTCTCAAGCAGTTTATGACCGAACTACTCTCCAATGGATGTGGACTAAGCCAGGGGGAAATGTAAATATTGAATATTGAATAGGCCCAACTATTTATAATGCAGCCTCCAGTTTGGAGAGCACTCAACCCAACAAACTGTTATTTCCAAGACAAACTTTGTTTCGGGGCTTTACACAGGTGTGTGCCGTCGGGAATTATGATTGTGGCAAGTGGAGTCAGGACTCTGGAGCTTTCTCGGTTCTTGTTTGTAAGTATTTTCTTCTAGAGATTCTGCTCAGGTGAAAGCAGATGGTTACTTCCTGGAAAGGTCAGAGATCAGCTGAATTTGTTGTACGTTGTCTTTGCACCTCACTCCCCTTTCAGTTCCACTTGACTGTGCATGAGTAACACTCAAGATAAACAGCCTTGAAGTTAGGTCAGCTTAACGTTATGCTCCATTTAAAAGTGACGAAAACAGCAGATGCTGTGCTGTATGCTAGAGCCACCCGGTACAAGCTGCACAAATATTTCATTATGTTATATTATAAAACATCATGGTTAGTTATAAGGGTTGACAAAATGAGATGAGTTATGATTGTTGATTTGCTTTTAATTATGATTTGTGGGCTGATGGCTTCAGATATCCTGATTAGCCATAACATTTGATTAAATTATATATTTTTTCATATGAACCTTTTTGGGTTGCATTACCATCTCAATTAACTAAAGGATTATTTTGAGCTAATTACAGCAATTATAGTTCTAATGTTGGAGTGTCACATAGAGGACGGGGATCAAATCAGCAATATTCAAACTCCTATTCAATGTTCATAGTCATATTCAATGTTCATGCTCATATTCAATGTTAATACTCATGGTCAATGTTCATACTCATGTTCAATGTTCATGCTCATATTCAATGTTAATACTCATGGTCAATGTTCATACTCATATTCAATGTTCATATTCATAGCTCATACTCATATTCAATGTTCATAGTCATGTTCAATGTTCATATTCATATTCAATGTTCATACTCATGTTCAATGTTCATACTCATATTCAATGTTCATATTCAATGTTCATACTCATATTCAATGTGCATACTCATATTCAATGTGCATACTCATATTCAATGTTCATACTCATATTCAATGTTCATACTCATATTCAATGTTCATATTCATATTCAATGTTCATATTCAATGTTCATACTCATATTCAATGTTCATATTCAATGTTCATATTCATGTTCAATGTTCATACTCATATTCAATGTTCATATTCAATGTTCAAACTCATATTCAATGTTCATACTCAATGTTCAAACTCATATTTAATGTTCATATTCAATGTTCATATTCATGTTCAATGTTCATACTCATGTTCAATGTTCATATTCAATGTTCATACTCTTATTCAATGTTCATACTCACGTTCAATGTTCATACTCACGTTCAATGTCCATACTCACGTCCAATGTTCATACTCATGTTCATACTCATATTCAGTGTTCATACTCATGTTCATACTCATATTCAATGTTCAAACTCATATTCAATATCCAAACTCATATTCAGTGTTCATATTCAGTGTTCATACTCATATTCAATGTTCATATTCAATGTTCAAACTCATATTCGTGTTCAAACTCATATTCAATGTTCAAACTCATATTCAGTGTTCATATTCAATGTTCATGTTCAATGTTCAAACTCATATTCAATGTTCAAACTCATATTCAGTGTTCATATTCAGTGTTCATATTCAATGTTCATATTCAATGTTCAAACTCATATTCCGTGTTCATACTCATATTCAATGTTCATACTCATTTTCTGTTAACTTATTATGGAAGGTAGTATCTGCTCTTGAATTATCAGAGTACCGATTGTATATCTGTTCACACACCTTAACCTCATTACCAGTGACGCTGGTCCATTTGCCTCAATGCAATGCAAACTCCTCTCTCCCTCTCTACTCTGTCTACAACCAGACTTTGATAAAGTAGAAGTGAGTGAGAAGAGTGTTTTGACCTTTTAGGTGTTTGAATTATTTAAAGGACAAATAGTGGAGGCCAGGGTACTTTCGAGCTCATTTGTCTTGGTGCTGCTCTTTAGGAGGGAGAAAAGAGAGGCTGAATCGTTCCTTCTTATTTAGCTGCTTCTGTTCTGCTGTATTGCGCTCCACTGTGTTCGTGGACTAACACAGACACATTGGACTAATAGAGACCCACCTGGCACCCTCCCTGCCTGCCTGGGCCTACTTGTCATTTCACCTCCATGTTCATTTGTTCCTTCCCTCCCTCCCTGCCAATATCCCAATCTATTGCATTGGAAAAAGGCTTTGGACTTGGGCTTACTTGATCCGTCACCCGCATACTGAAAAAGTACTTTGTCTCCCACCCAATCCTTATCCAGTTCCTATTAATATTGCCTATTGCCTCTGCCGCTTCCCACGGCTTTCTACCCTGCTCTAATTTCTCACCAGAAAGCCTGGTTCAGGGTTGGATCATGGATGTTGATCTCTCTTCTTATAATAAACTTAATTCCAGGCCTGACACGGAATAGGGGGCTGGTGCGCTAGTAGGAACCTTTTTCATATCATTATTATTTGGTACACACTTACAGCCGCGCGCTCATCCCCAGCCAGTGTCAGGGGTTCAGTCGTCAAATATCCTGGCAGAGAGCAAGCCGGGAACGCTTGCACAGTTCCCCCTTTTATTTTATGCCATTTAAATCCCTCCACGTAGATGGGATATTGCCCGCCCGACTGCTATCGCTATAGCGCACTGTAAATGAGATGACGGTCTATTTCTCTGGGTTGCTAGGCTGCAGGCTTTACTGAGTTAATTAAAGCTGGGCTGTGTTCGCTAAGTCAGAGAGAGAGGAAGAGGGAGAGACCCCCTTGCCAATACTAAAGCATGTCACCACCTCCGCCAACCCCAAGTGCGAGAGTCTCTCATCCCAATGCTAACAGATTTTTGCTTCTATTCAGTACAGTATATTATCGAAACCTATGGAGCATGTATTGTATAGAATACAAAAGTGCTCATTGCAAGGCTAAACACTACATGATCAAAAGTACGTGGACACCTGCATGTGGAACATCTCATTCCAAAATCATGGGCATTAAAATGGAGTTTGTCCCCCCCTTTGATGCTATAACAGTCTCCACTCTTCTGGGAAGGCTTTCCACTAGATGTTGGAACATTGCTGCAGGGACTTGCTTCCATTCAGCTACAAGAGCATTAGTGAGGTCGGGCACTGATGTGGGGCGATTAGGCCTGGCTCGCAGTCGGCGTTTCAATTCATCCCAAAGATGTTCGATGGGGTTGAGGTCATGGCTCTGTGCAGGCCAGTCAAATTCTTCCACACCAATCTCCACAAACTAATTCTGTATGGAACTTGCTTTGTGTACGGGGGGCACGAATCAGCCTGACTAACCGGTGTCTATGTAGCCTCGCTACTTTTATAGCCTCGCTACTGTATACAGCCTGTCTTTTAACTGTTTTATTTCTTTACCTACCTATTGTTCACATAATACCTTTTTTGCAATATTGGTTAGAGCTTGTAAGTAAGCATTTCACTGTACCTGTTGTATTCGGCGCGCCTGACAAATAAACTTTGATTTGATTTGTCATACTGAAACAGAAACAGGCCCTCCCCAAACTGTTGCCAGAATGTTGGAAGCACAGAATTGTCTAGAATATCATTGAATGCTGTAGTGTTAAGATTTCCCTTCACTGGAACTAAGGGGCCTATCCCGAACCATGAAAAACAGCCCCAGACCATTATTCCTCCTCCACCAAACTTTACAGTTGGCAGTATGCATTCAGGCAGGTGGCGTTGTCCTGGTATCCGCCAAACCCAGATTTGTTCATCGGACTGCCAGATGGCATGATTCATCACTCCAGAGAATGCGTTTCCACTGCTCCAGAGTCCAATGGTGGCGAGCTTTATACCACTCAAGCTGACACGTGGCATTGCTCATGGTGATCCCATTTCATGAAGCTCTCGACAAACAGTTATTGTGCTGATGTTGCTTCCAGAGACTGTTCAGAACTCAGTAGTGAGTGTTGCAACCGTGGACAGATGATTATGTATGTGCGTCGCGCAACAGCGGTTCTACATACAACAGCGGTTCTGTTCTGTGAGCTTGTGTGGCCTACCACTTTGCGGCTGAGCCGTTGTTGCTCCTAGATGTTTCCACTTCACAATAACAGCACTTACAGTTGACTGGGGGCAGCACAAGCAGGGCAGAAATTTGGCGAACTAACTTGTTGGAAATGTGGCATGCTATGGCGGTGCCACGTTGAAAGTCACTGAGGAGTCATGCTTTGTCGTTTTATTTTTAACATTTGCATATGGTTTCTACTAAAAGGGTAGACTGCAGGACTTGAGGTTGCTCGTGAAAGCGTTTTCAGTTGAGAAACACAAACTGCAGCTCATGTAAACTATGCCCTTTGAACTAGTGGAAATGGGATTCTGTCATCGTTAATTAACGTGTTCCGTATTTTTCTCAATCTGGTTTAGTTTGGAAATTTCATTAATACACAATAATGGATTAAAGATACAACCAAGGAAAATCGAAACCTAGCAGGCAGAGATTTCTTTGATCCTTTCAGGTTTGAAAAGATGTGGCCTTGACATACAGTATATAATGATGGGCCAGTAACCAAATAAAGACACAAATGAAACTGTGGAGTTAACATTCAGGGAACTGCCAAAGTAATGGAATACACTTGAGTAATGAGGATTACACAGTATATTGCATGTGCTTCCAAACAGGTGTCGTGTGGTTGCTGAGTTAATTAAGCCCTTACGATCATTTATAAACATTTTAGGCACACTATTATTTTGGCCATTATTTTGGCTACCGTGGCTATGGCGCACTGTAAATGAGATGGCGGTCTAGGATGACAATGTCCCTATCCACAGGGCACGAGGGGTCACTGAATGGTTTGATGAGCATGAAAATGATGTAAACCATATGCCGTGGCCATCTCAGTCACCAGATCTCAACCCAATTGAACACTTATGGGAGATTCTGGAGAGGTGCCTGAGACTGCGTTTTCAACCACCATCAACAAAACACCACATTAGGGAATGTTTTGTGGAGGAATGGTGTCACATCTCTCCAATATATTTCCAGACACTTGTAGAATCCAAGGTGCCAAGGTGCATTGAAGCTGTTCTGGCTCATGGTGGCCCAATGCCCTATTAAGACACTTTATGTTGGCGTTTTCTTTATCTTGGCTTTACCTGTAAATTGACCTCTGCCGAGTCCACAACAATCAAATCTTCTGTTCTTCAAGGGAAATGGGAAGGGAGCATGTGCTGCGACTTCCACTCTTGGATGTTAACAAGGCAACACCACATACTATCCATTATATAGACCAGATACTCCGTTCTAACAATGAAAAATGGCTTCAAAAATGGAAGGCAGTTGGGAAGAGGCAAGATCAGGTTTGACCATTCGAGCCAATGAGGGCAGATACGCTAGTTACCACAGCCACAAAGTCATGGGCTAATGGGCTATATCGTAAACATTTATGAAAGCAAACATTTTGCTTTTTGATCATAATTTAGGGTTAGGCTTAAGGTTAGCAGTGTGGTTCGGTTTAAAATCACATTTTAAGAAGAGTAATTGTAGAAATAGTTGGGTATTACGACTTTGTGGCTGTGGTAACTAGTGACGACCAGGCACAACTCCGATAGGTTTTTTTTCTCAAAGTTGCCAGGCTGTCGTGTGTTCTACTTGTATCAATACTTGTTCTACTTGTACACTCGTACCAACCAAATCATTACGAAACTTCTAGTCGATCAAATAAGCCACACATAGCAAATAAGCCATACAAAAATATATGAACCAAATTCGACACTCATTGACCTCCATACAAAAACTCCTTGCTTGGTGAGAGAAATAAACATAAAAACTCAACCTGCTGGAGAAGAGGTTTCGGGCCCAGTTATCTTCCTCTCTGGCGACACTCCATCTTAACTGCTCCTCCACATTTACTGGATTGGTTGAACAGTGCAGAAGAGAACCTCCCCCAACAGTATTATTCTTCTCATCAAGACCAGTATGTCGGGGATAATTTTCAGGCAATACTTTTACACCTGCTACGTTATGTTACCTGTGAAATGTAGTCCTTATTTTACATAGATTCCAAGTGTTATTTTGATGGGGTATTTTTTTTTTGTGGGGGGGGGGGATTACTGGGATGCACTTCAATGTTGTTGTTAAAAGGGCTAAATACGTACATTTAATTGATTGATCTTTTTCTCCCTTTCCCCGGCAGTAAGTACCAGGTGGTTGTGGAGGAAGAGCGCCCCCGGCGGGCGCGGAGGGTGGCAGAGATCCTGCGCTGCTACCCGGTGCCCATACACTTCCAGAACGCCACCGTGCTCAACTCACAGTATTACTTCACGGCCGAGCTGCCCATGGGCGACATCAAAACCCCTGTACCCTTCTGCATCGGAGACAACCGCACCTACAACGGCTACTGGAACGCCCCCCTCCTCCCCCACAAGAGCTACAGCATCTACTACCAGGCTGTCAGCACAGCCAATGGGGTGAGTGCTTGGGGAGATGTTGGGGTGGGGATTGGCTTCTGGGATATGTCCCAGAGGCTGCTTATTGATAGGTTGGCTTGACATGTCAGTCATAGCTCATTCACGCCCCACAACAAGGTTGGATGTGAAACTGATTCAATGTCTTTTAACTGATGCTTTTAACAGCTTTACAAAAGCCCATTTTGAATTCATTTGCACTTATTGTTAATATCTGATATTGAACCCCTTAACCTAAATAGTCCTCATTTTGAAAAGAAAATGGCCTCTTATTTAAAAGCACCAAGTAGAAATAGGATGTTCACATCAATGTGGCATTATGGAACCTACTACTGTAGGAGACAACATTGCCACCAAAAACCTACATAAGGTTCAACCCACCACTAAAGTTCCATCACTTCCCCATTCACAGCCACTGTGAAAACACCAGTCTGAAACAGACAACAGAGCAAACTGTACGAGTGCGGAAAATGAAGATCAATGAACAGGCACAACAAGACTCTCCTTCAAGGCCTATTTGATAACCAATCCTGCATCATAATGGTCAATAACCCAGTATTCCAACCAACCCGATTATACCCCCCCTCCCCACCTAACCGCTATAGTGCACTGTCTGTGGGGGAGTACAGGCCAGCACAGCCAGAGGCCAGACAACCCTTTTATCAATGACCTGCTGCTCAGATAGTAAAAAATTCAAGTACGGCCATTCACAAATGCATTAGACACTTTGGCCTAATTGGAAAAAATGTAACTATCCACCCTATCCCCTTTTAAATGCTAATAAATTAGTCCTAATGAAAAGCCCATCCTTTTTCCTCCTCTCCTCCGCTCTTACTCTCCTCCGCTCTCTTCCTCTCCTCCGCTCTCTTCCTCTCCTCCGCTCTCTTCCTCTCCTCCGCTCTCTTCCTCTCCTCCACTCTCTTCCTCGGCTCTCTTCCTGTCCTCCGCTTTCCTCCTCTCCTCCGCTTTCCTCCTCTCCTCCGCTTTCTTCCTCTCCTCCGCTTTCTTCCTCTCCTCCGCTCTCTTCCTCTCCTCCGCTCTCTTCCTCTCCTCCGCTCTCTTCCTCTCCTCCACTCTCTTCCTCGGCTCTCTTCCTGTCCTCCGCTTTCCTCCTCTCCTCCGCTTTCCTCCTCTCCTCCGCTTTCTTCCTCTCCTCCGCTTTCTTCCTCTCCTCCGCTTTCCTCCTCTCCTCCACTTTCCTCCTTTCCTCTGCTCTCAAACTCGGGCCATTAGATAATTCACTGCCTCTAATTGGAGAAAGACTATCCAAGGGGGGTTGGGTGGGTGGGTGGGTGGGTGGGTGAGACCAGGCTTGTCTCGTCTCGGTGCTCTGGTCTCACCTTCTGGTGGGGGGAGCAGGGATACACACTAACCCCCTAATGGAGGTCTGGGAGAGGAGTGGGATGTTACGCCGTCTGACTCCTACTATTGCTAATAGGGTGCTGTGGGGCAGTAGGGGAGCAGCTAGCGGTACAGCTCTGTGTGTGTCTCTGATAATACACACACATTACAGTTGAATCCTCTGTGTGTGTTTGAGTCTCTGATAATACACACACATTACAGTTGAATCCTCTGTGTGTTTATATGAGTCTCTGATAATACACACACATTACCGTTGAATCCTCTGTGTGTTTATATGAGTCTCTGATAATACACACACATTACAGTTGAATCCTCTGTGTGTTTATATGAGTCTCTGATAATACACACACATTACAGTTGAATCCTCTGTGTGTTTATATGAGTCTCTGATAATACACACACATTACAGTTGAATCCTCTGTGTGTTTATATGAGTCTCTGATAATACACACACATTACAGTTGAATCCTCTGTGTGTTTATATGAGTCTCTGATAATACACACACATTACCGTTGAATCCTCTGTGTGTTTATATGAGTCTCTGATAATACACACACATTACAGTTGAATCCTCTGTGTGTTTATATGAGTCTCTGATAATACACACACATTACAGTTGAATCCTCTGTGTGTTTATATGAGTCTCTGATAATACACACACATTACAGTTGAATCCTCTGTGTGTTTATATGAGTCTCTGATAATACACACACATTACCGTTGAATCCTCTGTGTGTTTATATGAGTCTCTGATAATACACACACATTACAGTTGAATCCTCTGTGTGTTTATATGAGTCTCTGATAATACACACACATTACAGTTGAATCCTCTGTGTGTTTATATGAGTCTCTGATAATACACACACATTACAGTTGAATCCTCTGTGTGTGTATGTGAGTCTCTGATTATACACACACATTACAGTTGAATCCTCTGTGTGTTTATATGAGTCTCTGATAATACACACACATTACAGTTGAATCCTCTGTGTGTGTATGTGAGTCTCTGATTATACACACACATTACCGTTGAATCCTCTGTGTCTTTATATGAGTCTCTGATAATACACACACATTACAGTTGAATCCTCTGTGTGTTTATATGAGTCTCTGATAATACACACACATTACAGTTGAATCCTCTGTGTGTGTATGTGAGTCTCTGATTATACACACACATTACAGTTGAATCCTCTGTGTGTGTTTGAGTCTCTGATAATACACACACATTACAGTTGAATCCTCTGTGTGTGTTTGAGTCTCTGATAATACACACACATTACAGTTGAATCCTCTGTGTGTGTATGTGAGTCTCTGATTATACACACACATTACCGTTGAATCCTCTGTGTGTTTATATGAGTCTCTGATAATACACACACATTACAGTTGAATCCTCTGTGTGTTTATATGAGTCTCTGATAATACACACACATTACAGTTGAATCCTCTGTGTGTGTATGTGAGTCTCTGATTATACACACACATTACAGTTGAATCCTCTGTGTGTGTTTGAGTCTCTGATAATACACACACATTACAGTTGAATCCTCTGTGTGTGTATGTGAGTCTCTGATTATACACACACATTACAGTTGAATCCTCTGTGTGTGTATGTGAGTCTCTGATAATACACACACATTACAGTAGAAGCCTCTGTGCTGACATTTTAAACAGGAGACAGTTTCCCCACCAATTGCTGGAGAGGCTAGAGAGTAGATCAGTAGGTCCTGGGTCTCTCTTCTGAGTAGAGAGAGAGGAGGGGAGGGAGGGAGAGAGACTGAAAACAACAACATTTCCCTTCCCCTCAGCTTTTTGGCCTCAGTTCAGATCAGAGAAAGGACACCAGCCTCCATGAGGCAGACTGGCATATTGGAGGGAAAACAACATTTAATACTGGAATATTGGAACAGCTCAGTTGGTAGAGCATGGCGCTTGTAACGCCAGGGTAGTGGGTTCGATTCCCGGGACCACCCATACGTAGAATGTATGCACACATGACTGTAAGTCGCTTTGGATAAAAGCGTCTGCTAAATGGCATATATTATTATTATTATATTATATTATAGCTGTAAGACCTAACTGAAAATGGAGATGTTCACATTTTGTTAGTTTAAGCCAGGTATTCTAATCCTAGATTGTAAGTGATCTGAATCATTCTAACTAAATTACAGCCAGCTATTCGATTTCAATGCTAGTATCTCATTAAGTGCTGGTGTCATTTGCCATATGGCAGGATCTGGCTCCAATGTCATCAAGCGGCCCTAGTAGACAAGTCTCTTCTTTTCGTCCCCTTGTTGCTCCAGAGCTTTCTCCACTCCCCACCTGAGTCCCACACTCACACCATCCTCCTGGTTGTTTTAATTATTCAGCACACTCCACAGTTTAATTTGTCGTCTCCTCAATAATGCAACAAGCCACACAAGAGCATTTTGCTGTCATAAAACACGGGGGGATTTAAGCATAAGCTCCAAGTCACTTTCCTCAACCGCTTGAATATTCATGCGTCGTTGCTTTTCTGTGTTTGTTGCTTCCACGTTTGTAAGACGAGCGAAAGCAAAACCGGGGTGGGTGAGCGTGTTTCAACAGTTATTAGGTTCCCACTCACAGCCATACTCTGTCCACCATCACAGGGTGATTTACAGTATAACTAGCTCCACTATGGACATGTGAGGTGTGCACACCCACATCTAATGTATACTGTATGTGCATATGTTCCTGTGAATATCTCTGTGTACATACTGTATGTGCCCACTTGTATGTGAACACGTGTGTATGGAGCCTGAAGGTCGTGCTTGACTCTGGCTATAAACTGTAGAGAACACACAGGCATGGTGTAGTTGCAGACTAGTCTCTGACAGCTGGCTGCTAGATGCCAAGCGGAGGTGCTGATCCACAGCCTCTCTCTCTGTCTCTCTCTCTCTCCTTTGTTTTACACCCCAGTCTGTCTCAGCAGATTGGAACGAGCACAGCCTGACTGAGGCAGCAGGCCCTACACAGCCCTGACAGCTACATATGTTGCAATTTGTTGTGGCTGAGAACTCATGCCTTTTCCCATTTTTGTCCCTCTCTTTCTTTCTTTTTTCCCCCTCCCCTCGCAGGAGACCAAAATCGATTGTGTACGAGTGGCCACTAAAGGTAGGACTGGCCCCGTTGCATGAAAGTAATCTACCCACCGTTGATTGAAATGTGTTTCCCCTCTAACACACACACACACACACACACACACACACACACACACACACACACACACACACACACACACACACACACACACACACACCTGAACGTTGCCAAGGTTTATTTTGGTGCGACCACAGGACTATAATGCTGTTCGCAGCTTTTCTTCTTATCGGCTACTCATGCTTTTCAGAGACTAATGTTTGGTCACTCACCTTGCTTCCTCTCACTCAATTTGATAGTGTACTTGTGTAAAGTGTTGTTAGGTTCTAATTCTCAGAGTACAAACTCAACGGACACATGAAAGCTCAAACAAAAGTTTATTATTCTCAGAGGGTCAATACAGCTGCATTAGACAAAGACAGGGTTTCATCCGTGGTAGTGTACATACCCCACTCCTCCTTATCATTAGACAAAGACAGGGTTTCATCCGTGGTAGTGTACATACCCCACTCCTCCTTATCATTAGACAAAGACAGGGTTTCATCCGTGGTAGTGTACATACCCCACTCCTCCTTATCATTAGACAAAGACAGGGTTTCATCCGTGGTAGTGTACATACCCCACTCCTCCTTATCATTAGACAAAGACAGGGTTTCATCCGTGGTAGTGTACATACCCCACTCCTCCTTATCATTAGACAAAGACAGGGTTTCATCCGTGGTAGTGTACATACCCCACTCCTCCTTATCATTAGACAAAGACAGGGTTTCATCCGTGGTAGTGTACATACCCCACTCCTCCTTATCATTAGACAAAGACAGGGTTTCATCCGTGGTAGTGTACATACCCCACTCCTCCTTATCATTAGACAAAGACAGGGTTTCATCCGTGGTAGTGTACATACCCCACTCCTCCTTATCATTAGACAAAGACAGGGTTTCATCCGTGGTAGTGTACATACCCCACTCCTCCTTATCATTAGACAAAGACAGGGTTTCATCCGTGGTAGTGTACATACCCCACTCCTCCTTATCATTAGACAAAGACAGGGTTTCATCCGTGGTAGTGTACATACCCCACTCCTCCTTATCATTAGACAAAGACAGGGTTTCATCCGTGGTAGTGTACATACCCCACTCCTCCTTATCATTAGACATTGCATCCTTATTTTGCTAGGCAGGGACCTAAGTGATATGGGCCTTAAACGGTTCCTCCCCTTGTCAGTACTGCACTCAGCCCCTCCCAAGCTTCCTTATGGCACCCCTGATGTCTCTATTATACCTAATGATTAATAATATAACTAATGATTTAATAATACTTCAATCCAAACCTATCAGTGTTAAGTCATAAGCATTGGGCATTTTCCTATTAACAATGTCCTCTACGCAAAAGCTTAAGTCACATTAAGCACACAACAGTAGCAGATTAAGTTTCAAGTAATATTAATATATTAAGTAATAACTTAAGTCACGTTTTTATCTTAGACCTTGCAGTATTCAGTCAAATACATTTTTGTTTTCTAACAGAACCAAAAAATTCCCACCAAAATAAATGAAGTTACTATTCCACTCTAAGGACTGTAACCTGTCCATTAGTCAGTAGCACACCTACCAGGATGGTTGTTGACTATACCATGTCTAGTGCTAGTAGCCTCCAGGCCATAGGACTGAGCTTTGCTAGCCAAAAGGCATGTGCCCAAACTTTCACAAACCGCCTCCCCATCATGGGAGATGTGTACCAATCGTAGGAAAGGGGAAACATTTACACTACCTGTCAAAAGTTTTAGAACACCTACTCTTTCAAGGGTTTTTCTTTATTTTGACTATTTTCTACATTGTAGAATAATAGTGAAGACCTCAAAACTATGAAATAACACTTATGGAATCATGTAGTAACCAAGAAAAGTGTTAAACAAATAAAAAATAAATGTTATATTTCAGATTCTTCAAATAGCCTGTATACCTCCCTACCTATTTACAACACAACTGATTGGCTCAAATGCATTAAGAAGGAAATCAATTGCACAAATAAATGTTTAACAAGACACACCTGTCACATTTCAGGTGACTATCTCATGAAGCTGGTTGAGAGAATGCCAAGAGTGTGCAAAGCTGTCATCAAGGCAAAGGATAGCTACTTTTGAAGAATCTCAAATAGTAAATATATTTAGATTTGTTTAACACTTTTTTTGGTTACTACATGATTCCATATGTGATATTTCATAGTTTTGATGTCTTCACTATTCTACAAACTTTTGACCGGTAGTGTATATTGGTGGCAGATGGTCAGAGTTCTCATTGCCCCCCAATTTTCTGAGACCCCCCCCTTGAAACATTAGCATATTAGATTCCAGTTGTGCCACTTAGCAAGTCGCACCATCCATTCTCTACCACTAGCCAGGCGTTGGTGCGCCGCTGCTCTGCAAGGTAATTGTATACAGATGGTAGATAATCAATTTGCCTTACTCCATGCCATCTCTCTCTCTCACGGTGCCAAGACTGGGCTATAATGCTATATGCTAATGAGCGCTATCTCCTGTGTTGTTTCCAACACTTTTTTTAGCTGCGGACGCTAAACAAGTTTGAGTTTGAATCCCCCTTTTTCACATCATAGAAAGGACTGTTTTGAAACTTTTTTTCTCTCTTTTTTTCTTTGCTATCGTTTATGGCGTTTAATTTTTAATTTGTCACTTTAAGAGGAGCATCAGCTAATAGGTTCTCTGACTCTTGGGGTACCTGCCAGTCATAGTGGTGGCAGCCAATCAGATACCCCAAGGTTTTTTTTGGTGCGGGACTAACTGCCCGAACAGATGGCCATAAGCATGACAGTGAACTAAATATTGAGGCGATTAGCGGCTCATAGCTCCCTCAGGTTTCTATGAAATGCCCGTGTTAGTTCCCTCATGGTGTTCACAAGCACACAACACAAACAAGTCATCAACCAAGCTTCTGCTATGATTACTAATGTATAGAAACATAACCGTTACATAACAAATGCCAAGTTTGTGAACGATACAGTATGTCATTTTCTGTTCCTCCCTGTGAGAGGTCTCTCTCTCTCTCTCTGAGTCTCTTGGCTTCAGCCTTGCCCTCTTCTTCTTCTCTCTCTTCCTGCATGTTGGCCTGGAACAACTTCTTCTTTTGCCTTAGCTGCCATAATCGTGACTCAGCTCACCACTCCCTACATACGCATCGCCCCCGCGGCTGGCGACAACCAACTAACAGGTCAGACCGCCTCTACTACTGCCCAGCTCTCTCCTCTCCTGTGTGTGTGTGTGTGTGTGTGTGTGTGTGTGTGTGTGTGTGTGTGTGTGTGTGTGTGTGTGTGTGTGTGTGTGTGTGTCAGCATCCATTACTTTTGTGTTCGATTTATAGTGTCTTTTGTTTGTGCCTTATAACTTTTCATAGCCGCTATATCTGTTTGTGTTACATTGTGTAGCGCGTGTGTGTTTAAGTGTTAAAAAACAGGATGTGCAGTGACATGTGGTTTGGGAGACCGTCAATGGTTAACTAGGTTACCAGATATCTTGATTTCCACCATAGAGTTGACTTAATATTCATATTCGCCCTTCGTCAGTATTCATCGTATTCATATCCTACAGAGAGTGTTACAAGGAGTTTGGTACCTGGAACACCTGGTTGTGTTGCAAAAACATAGAATTACATTTTCATTCAAGGGTGATGTACGAGTTGAGCGAGGGGGAAAAATATCAATATGGGCCTCGGGAAGCGAGCAATAAGCAGAGAAGCTGCACACTGGCACGACAAAGCCGTCCTGTTTAACCTGCTGTCAGAAAATTACATTTCAATATTTACCAGGCAGCTGCAGCATCAAAGGAAAGATGAAAACTTTCCGCCTTCTGTTTATACAAGAAGACATACGATTCTCCCCAGTCACACAGTCAGACACTGTGAAATGCAAAATGGTTTCCTGTAAAATATTTAACCATGGGATGTTTTTGGCTTGTGAAGCGTCACAGGGAATGAACAGGACTTTTGAGGGGCAGAAATGGGAATATTCGGAGGACACAATGTCAAAAGTACTGATTGAAAAGACAAATTGTTACAATATGCAACACCGTTTGACACTTTTCAGTTTCCACCTAAAGTTACGACACCAACAACTGCAGTTAACATGTATTAGGGTTGTCATGGTGCCAGAATCGCAAAACTATAATACCTGGTTTTCCTTGGTATCAACACAAAGCAGACTGAACTTTAAAAACCTACTGTGTGTAAAATATTGTGTGCTATAGCTCTGGGTGACAATATAAGGCTGGTCGTTTCCAACACTAGGACGATACTGTTATCGTGACAATCCTATGGTATTTATAATGACTTACTAAAGCATGAGTCAGATACAGCTCATTTCAGTACAGGCTGGATGAACAGCAAAATCAACAACATTGGTTTTGTCTCTAGATAGCAGTGACCTGGCGGGGGTCGTTGACTATAATTTGTTTTATTTACAGTGTCCTGGGGACTTGTTGAGCTGAAAGCAGTGGAGGCCGCTGTGTGTTGTTAGCCAGCTGTTGCAATGTTTCAGGCACTGACGTTGACGTTCCCTCCTACACAGAGCTACCGAGACCACACTATCCCCCAAAGCACCTCGCTTAGTTTGACTTTGACATGAAACGGCCACGCTGAAAGCCCCAAAGCTCTGCTCCTTTCTTCAAAGCTGGAGATATCTGCCATTTAGAGTTTTAAACTTAAAAAGAACCAGTGTTTTCTGCCTCTCTAGGCATTCAGTTTTCTAATGACCCATAAACAGATGTCAAGGAGAGAATTTAGAAAAGAAGTAGAAAAGTTTGGAGTGAAAGTTAATAGTTGAAAAGTCCAACACAGCTGGAGATGTTTTTACATTTCCCGAACACAAACTGGAGATGGCAAGGGTGTCAATCTGACCTTGACTGTTCTGTCTTTACTTATTTAAAAACTCTGTTCTCATGTAAACAACTGTTTTCTATACTTTTGCACACACAAGGTCTACCTTAAAGTGAGTGTACAAAACATTAGGAACACCTACTCTTTTCATGACAGACTGACCAGATGAGTACAGGTGAAAACTATGATCCCTTATTGATGTCACTTGTTAAATCCACTTCAATCAGTGTAGATGAAGAGGAGGAGACATGTTAAAGAAGGAATTTTAAGCCTTGAGACAGTTGAGACATGGATTGTGTACGTGTACAATTCAGAGGGTGAATGGGCAAGACACAATATTGAATTGCCTTTGAACAGGGTATGGTAGTAGGTGCCAGGCACACCGGTTTGAGTGTATCAAGAGCTGATATGCTGCTCGGTTTTTCATGCTCAACAGTTTCCTGTGTGTATTGTAAATAAGGATGTGTTCTTAACTGACTTACCTAGTTAAATAAAAATAAATTAATAAAAAACAAAAATGAAGAAACCACCACCCAAAGGACATCCAGCAATAAGACAAAACTGTGGGAAACATTGGAGTCAACATGGGCCAGCAACCCTGTGGAACACTTTCCACACCTTGTAGAGTCCATGCCCTGACAAATTGAGACTGTTTTGAGGGCAATAGGGGGGTGCAGCTCCATATTAGGAAGGTGTTCCTAATGTTTTGTCAGTGTATAACAGAGTCAGAAGTCCACCTTATTGCTTTCCTTAAAGGTTTTTCCCTCACCACCTAAATCCTTCAGTAGATTTCTAGTTATCCAGCTAAAAAGGCATCTTCGGTGTTATCTAGTGGTATTCACAGTATATGGAATAACGGATGAATTGGTAGCATACATTTGCCTTCTAAAAGACTGGCTGCCTGGTATGTGAATGCTCATGACTGTCTGTCCCCCTCTGGACTCAACATCTCATTCAAGGCGATGGTCAAGTCCACCTAGGTGTAGAACCCCGAGGGCGGCTAACCTTTGGCCTCCAGAGCACGTGTCAAACTCATACCACGAAGGGCCGAGTGTCTGGGTTGTCGCTCCTCCCTTGTACTTGATTGAGGAATTAAGGTCACTGATCAGTAAGGAACTCCCCTCCCCTGCTGGTCTTAATTGAAAGGCAAAACAAAAACCTGCAGACACTCGGCCCTCCGTGGAATGAGTTTGACACCCCCTTCTCAAGAGAGTGATCTGTATGTTACACAAACTCTCACAGATCGCTGAATGGTCACCTCCTCTCTCCTAGGCCCTCTGCCCTCCAGGCCCGCCCTCTCCTCTCTCTCCTAGGCCCTCTGTCCTCCAGGAACCGCCCTCTCCTCTCTCTCCCCTCACTTCACCCAGACTCACCCTTTGGAGTAAAACACAAATTCCCACTGCGGAATGAGCCCCCTGCTTGCCGGCCTCCCTATCCGTCACTGCGGTAACAACGATAGCCGCACGAGCTGCGAGTGATGGATGTTGTCACCCTTTGATTGAAAAAGTGGCGCTGGCAGGGAGGAATAGATTCGGGGGCCGGGGCGAATTGGAACGGCGTGTCCCGACTATTTTTCATCCCGAACTCATTTAGCGCAGGGAAATGGATATTTCATCGGGCCGCGGGTTGACGTTCCATCACATTATACAGTAAACAGGAGAGCAGGAGGCTCCTTCTATCTTTCTGTCTCCCTCCATCTCTTTCTCTCCCCCTCACTCTCCTCTCTCTAGCTCTCTCTCTCTCTCCCTCTCTCTTCTCTCTCTTTCTGTCTCTCTGTGGTTCCTCTCCTCCTCTCACTCCCTCTCTTAGAGGAGGGAAAGGCCCCAGTACTAGTGTTACACAGTGGCTCTGCTGCGAGAGGCCTGGTTATCTGATTGGAGCAGATATTAAATGCCCTGGCCATCGGTGTGATCACCCGTCACTTCCTACTTTGGGAATAAATTTCTTCCTAGGAAGTAGTCCCCCTCTCCCTTTTCTTGTCTGTTCACCACCACTCACCGTACCACAGTAGACGACTCCGATTTGAATATCCAAAGGCAAGAGAGGCAAAGTGCATATTGTGTCGCCCAAAGACAATAGGTGTGTAAAAAGGCACAGTTAATGAGTTCATCAGGCACTCTCAGGTGCAGGAGCTGAGCGAGGGAAAATGACTGCTTCATTTAGGAATGGAAGTGGGGGAGGATGGAGGGAAATAAGGTAGTGCATAAGCAAGTCATCCCAGGAGGGAGGCTGGAGGACAGATAGGGAGTGCACGGTTGAAGTGTAGAGCAGCTGTGGAAGCCTGAGAGAAGATGCAGCCACATACAGGCCCTGCAATAGGAGAGCTGTGTAAATGTCACTGTCGTCACTCTAAAAACACTTTCTACGTTACATGACAATACATTTAACATGGAAAGAGCCCAGCTCAGCATGTTATGAAGTCTAATACAGTAAAATGTCAGTAGTGAACACATTTTCTGGAAAAAGGGTTGTTGCTGGAGTATTCCAACACCTAACCGCATAGTTAGACCAGAGTTGGACCACCCAGTAGACTTGAAGACAGTGTTGTCATAATGAAGTATAACAACAATGTATGAATTCAAATTGTTCTCGTTTCAAGCCGTTCCCTGTAGTCTAACATAGCAACGCTCCACTGGCAACGGGTGTGGTCTTATGTTCTTGATGAGAATAAAGTGTATGGTAAATGATATGACAACCATGATGATAATGATGACATGGATCCAAAATGGCCACCTGGTGACCGTTGTTGCCCATACTCTTTGACCACCAGGGACTGCGACCAGGAAGCCTGACGCAGTGGAGCCGGAGAAGCAGACAGATCACACGGTAAAGATCGCTGGAGTCATCGCCGGTGTCTTGCTCTTCGTCATCATCTTCCTCGGTGTGGTGCTGGTCATGAAGAAAAGGTAAGAGACTATCAAGGTCCACTCAATAAATACATTGACTGTATGGAATGACCGTTTGAAGGTTTCCATTCCCTCATAGCTGGCCCCTGGGATCTAGCATTAAAGGGATAGCTCAGTGAGGCCCTTTATCTATTTCCCCAGTCAGATTAACTTGTGGATACCATTTTTATGTATCTACGTACAGTTTGAAGTGTTAGCTCAATTGCTAACCAGCGTTAGTGCAATGACTGGAAATCTATGGAAACAGCTAGCATAACACAAGATCATCTGACTCTGGGGAAGTAGATAAAAGGCCAAAATCATTGCCAAAATCCTGAAGTATCCCTTTAAGCTGTGGCTTTGGAGGAGTTGTGTGCTTAGTGTAATTACATGATAGCCCAAATCAAATGAATTCCCTCTGATTGTCCTTTCACCTTCAAACCCCTCTGCATCGTCAACGTCAAGGCTAAATAATTGATTTGATGACACTGATAAGCGCCATTAAACTGTTTATGGCACTGGTATATGGTGTGCATTGAAATATTCATATTCCCCCCTTCCCCCCTCCATGCCGATACCGCCCTCCACTCATACAAATGTCACTGTATTAATGACCCCGGCAATGGGAATAGGAAAATATTTGGAGCTTGTCTTGTGACGGAAAAACTAGCAAAGATAAAAGGGAATAATTTATGAAAGCGCTTCATTATTATTATTTTTTTTCAAAGAGCCAGAGATGCCTGCGGCTGTGTTGCTGCAGGCTAGTTTACATTAGCCCTCGTCCAATGCTAAAGGGAGAGAGGGAGTGTCTATGCTACACAGCATCCCCAGGAACTAGCGCCGAGCAAATAGCCAAACTGCCTACACACACACACACACACACACACACACACACACACACACACACACACACACACACACACACACACACACACACACACACACACACACACACACACACACACACACACACACACACACACACACACACACACACACACACACACGCACACACACCACAGGAGGTTGGTGGCACCTTAATTGGGGAGGACAGGCTTGTGGTATTGGCTGGAGCGGAATAAGTGGAATGGTATCAAATACATCAAACACATGGTTTCCATGGCGTCCATGTGTTTGATGCAATTCCATTTGCGCCATTCCAGCCATTATTATGAGCTGCCCTCCCCTCAGCAGCCTCCACTGAAACACACACATAGCACGATGGGGAATTTAAGCAGATTTCTCTGGGGGTATGTGCTGGTGAATGCCAGTGATGCTAGACTATCTCCACCCTGCACTCAATATCTAGAGGATAGATCGTGGATACATACTGTGTGGTTGTCAGTATAGCTATTGTTCTGTATTTCAATCCAATGACTATTCACTGAATTCATGATGACCTCAGAAATGTTTTACTAGCCTGAAATCTTTTTTATTTAAACGATTCTAATCGTGAATCAGGGACGATGAGACATTTTTTTGTTGTATTTTAGAGTCACCAGTGGTGGGAAAAGTACCCAATTATCATAATTGAGTAAAAGTAAAGACACCTTAATAGAAAAGGACTCAAGTAAAAGTGAAAGTCCCCCAGTAAAATACTACTTGAGTAAAAGTGTAAAAGTATTTGGTTTTAAATATACTTAAATATCAAAAGTAACTGTAATTGCTAGAATATAGTTAAGTATCAAAAATAAAAAGCAAATCAGACTGCACAATTTTATTTTACTGTTTTTAGTTAAGGATAGCCAGGGGCAGGCACCCTTCAATGCTGACAATAATTTACGAACAAAGCATTTGTGTTTAGTGAGTCCGCCAGATTAGTGTGTGAATTGGACCATTTTCCTGCCCTGCTAAGCATTCAAAATGTATCAAGGACTTTTTGATGTCAGGGAAAATGTATTGAGTAGAAAGTACATTTAATTTTATTTAGCAATGTAATAGAGAATAAGTAAAGGAACAGATACCAAAAAACTACTTAAGTAGGACTTTAAAGTATTTTTTCTTAAGTATTTTACACCACTGAGGGTCACATAGTGTATGTGTAAGAAAAAGTTGAGGCTTTTTTCTAATAAGTGTCAATATTGTGTGTTATTGCATACACACGCGATCATTACTTCCCAATGTTTTGGATGAGTGCAATTTCCGGGATTGTCAAACGGTATATGTGTAAAAAATAGTAGTCATACAATTGTGAAAATAATTAGTCACTGCTGTTGTAAAAACATTTTATTCCAGCCAGAGTTACAGCTTAACTTGCTCTCTAACACGGCTCCATTGAGCTTCCTCTGTCCTCTTCCTGCACTCTCTCACTCTTTAATAACACTATCCTCTCCTCTCAATGACAGCCCATCACCTTCACTAAGACACTACGCTACCCACAATTCTCTCCTGCAGAACCTGCACACCTGACCTAGCCTGCCAATCAGCAGGTCCCACCTATCCCCTCTACACCCCACGCATGAGTTGTCGTCCCCAGCAACCACCTAGCAACCACCTAGCAACCACCTAGCCTCAGTCGTACCGTAAATCGTCACTGTATGCCGCCATATCGTGTTTTTTTGTTTCATTTCTATATATTTTTCTCCAGTACATTAATATTTTTACTTTTTCTTTCCTTTCCTTCCATTCCATTTCCCCTCCGCTCCCCACCACTGCTTTTATCCTACCACCACCCCACTCGGCAGAAGAACCTATCACTCCTACACTTATTACCTGTAAGTAACCCACTTTGTGACTGAAAACGCTTAGTGCCATGCTTTCTCTATCTGCGACCACCGCCTTGATCTACCATGCATGAAACCTCTTGGTGACCTTCCTTCCTCTCCTTTCAAACTGACAGCCAAGGCTTGCGCTGTCTAACACTGGCTTAGCAGCTAACGCTTAGCAGCTAAAGTCTATTCTACACCTCAAGGTCCAATTGCAAAGTGCTATTGCAAACATGTTTACAAGAGGGGATAACAGATAGAAGATAATTAATCTAAATCAATTGGAAAAACTGACGCTCAAATGTGACAAAATGCTCTGTTTTTAAATTGTGACGACATTCCAACCAATGCTTTAGTTTGAAAAGTTCGAAAACCTATAGACACTATATTTCTAAATACACATAGAAAAAAATAGACATCTCAGTTTTCCCCTTGCATTGTGCTTTCTAGAGTATATTGTGCTTTATTGACTAAGAGGGAAACTGTCTTCTCTGTAACCCAAGTAGCATTGCTCCATTGGAATGACCAACTAACCCAGCCCGACCCATTTCAGAATAGCTGTGCGAGCATGAGACAACGAGAGGGGGTCGGTTTTGTGTCTGATGCCTCTCGGCCTAACCCTGTCCCAGGATCCACCTAAACCCGCCAACTCCCATGATTCTCTCTGTCCGTTCTCATTTCAGCACATCTTTTAAATGTTTTGTTCATTTTCCTCCATGTTTTAGATCAGTGGTTTGTGCATGGCTCTGTTGACAGTATGTGAAATTCTCATCAGTATCCCGGTACAATAGTGCTAAAAGTCTACTGTGATGGTGACGATAGCTCCGAGTTTGATTCTATGTACTCTGTGTGTAGCAAATGAGTAAAGAAGTATTGTAGCCAGCGTCGTGTATTAGAGCTATGGATTATTTAACATGTACCAATATACAGTACCAGTCAAAAGTTTGGACACACCTACTCATTCCAGGGTTTTTCTTTATTTTGACTAATTTCTACATTGTAGAATAGTGTAGACATCAAAACTATGAAATAACACACATGGAATCATGTAGTAACCAAAAAATTGTAAAACATATTTTGTATTTGAGATTCTTCAAAGTCACCCTTTACCTTGATGAAAGTGTTTCACACGCATGGCATTCTCTCAACCAGCTTCATGAGTAGTCACCTGGAATTAATTTAAATGAACAGGTGTGCCTTGTTAAAAGTACATTTGTGGAGTTTCTTTCCTTAATGCGTTTTGAGCCAATCAATTTTCTTGTGACAAGGTGGGGGGTATACATAAGATAGCCCTCTTTGGTAAAAGACCAAGTCCATATTTTGTCAAGAACAGCTCAAATAAGCAAAGCGAAACGACAGTCCATCATTACTTTAAGACATGAAGGTCAGTCAATGCGGAAAATGTCAAGAACTTTGAAAGTTTCTTCAAGTGCCGTCGCAGAAACCATCAAGCGCTATAATGAAACTGACTCTCATGAGGACCACCACAGGAATGGAAGACCCAGTGTTACCTCTGCAGCAGAGGATAAGTTCATTAGAGTTATCAGCCTCAGAAAAACAGCAGCCCTAATAAATGCTTCAGAGTTCAAGTAACAGACTCATCTCAACATCAACTGTTCAGAGGAGACTGTGTGAATCAGGCCTTCATGGTTGAATTGCTGCAAAGAAACCACTACTAAAGGACACCGGTAAGAAGAAGACTTTCCTGGTCCAAGAAACATAAGCAATGGACATTAGACTAGTGGAAATCTGTCCTTTGGTCTGATGAGTCCATATTTGAGATTTTTTGTTTCAACCGCTGTGTCTTTGAGATGCAGAGTATGTGAACGGATGATCTTCGCATGTGTGGTTCCCACCGTGAAGCATGGAGGAGGAGGTGTGATGGTGTGAGTGTGCTTTGTTAGTGACAGTGTCAGCAATTTTGTTTACCCTTCAAGGCACACTTAACCAGCATGGCTACCACAGCATTCTGCAGCGATACGCCATCCCATCTGGTTTGCGTTTAGTGGGACTATCATTTGTTTTTCAACAGAACAATGACCCAATACACCTCAAGGCTGTGTAAGGGCTATTTGACCAAGAAGGAGAGTGATGGAGTGCTGCATCAGATGACCTGGCCTCCACAATCCCCTGACCTCAACCGACTCGGGATGGTTTGGAATGAGAGTGAAGGAAAAGCAGCCAACAAGTGCTCAGCATATGTGGATACTCCTTCAAGACTGTTGGAAAAACATTCCAGGTGAAACTGGTTGAGAGAATGCCACGAGTTTGCAAAGCTGCCATCAAGGCAAAGGGCGGCTACTTTGAAGAATCTCAAATATAAAATAGATTCTGATATGTTTAACACTTTTTTGGTTACTACATGATTCCATATGTGTTGTTTCATAGTTTTGATGTCTTCACTATTATTCTACAATGTAGAAAATAGTACAAATAAAGATGTCTAGGTGTGTCCAAACTTGACTCGTACTGTATATCAGAGTCCTAGAGTAAGAATAGCTTCTGAGATTTCTTGGGTTAAATGTGTCCTTGGTTTGCAATTTCCAAGTCTGTCAATTGTTAAGTTGATTTGCTGTGATTTAAAAAAAGGCAGTTATTTCATTATTAATTGCAGGTACTTGTTAAATACGCAGTCAATCAAAACATCTGTACATATATCCAGAAATAAATGGTTATTTTTGGGACAGAGACAATGGCATTCATGCAGGAATGTGAGCTGGCTTCCGTGTGTGCCAACTTGTTTTCAGTAGGGGCGTGAGCAGCTCAGAGAAGCGCCACAGAGGAGAAGACCCCTCTGGCTAGGATTTGAATAAGACTCTGCTGAATGTCCATAGGGGGAAGAACAGATAAATCCCAGATATGAAGACATTTTATCTATTTATATTCTAGCTATATACCCCTTCCTCTCTGTATTGAGAGCTCCTTGTCTAAATCTTCTCAGTGACTTCCAAAACATGCTTTTGGATTGGTATACCCAGTTTAGCGTTCCATGGAAAGAAGAAAGGGATTTTTGAAGTGGGAGATGCGGTCAAGCTTTTCTCTTTCTACATCTAGACCTCTCTCTCTCTCTCTCTCTCTCTCTCTCTCTCTCTCTCTCTCTCTCTCTCTCTCTCTCTCTCTCTCTCTCTCTCTCTCTCTCTCTCTCTCTCTCTCTCTCTCTCTCTCTCTCTCTCTCATTTTCTTTTCTTTCTCCCCCCTCTCCTTTCTCTCTCTCCCCTCTCTCCTTTCTCTCTCTCTCCTTCCTCTCTCTCTCTCCTCTGTCTCATTTCTCTCTCTTCCCTCTCTTTCTCTCTCCCCTCTCTCTCTCTCCTCTCTCATTTCTCTCTCCCTTCTCTCTCCCCTCTCTCTCTCTCTCTCCCCTTTCTGTCTTTCTCACCCCTCTCTATTTCTCTCTTCATTCTCTTTCTCTCCACTCTCTCCATTCTCTCCCCTCTCCTTTCTCTCTCTCCCGCCACTCCTTTCTCTCTCCTCTCCTTTCTCTCTCTCCCCTCTCTCTCTCTCTCTCTCTCCCCTCTCTCTCTCCCCCTCTCTCTCCTTTCTCTCTCTCTCTCTCTCTCTCTCTCTCTCTCTCTCTCTCTCTCTCTCTCTCTCTCTCTCTCTCTCTCTCTCTCTCTCTCTCTCCCCTCTCGCCTTTCTCTCTCTCCCCTTTCTCTCTCCCCTTTCTCTCTCCCCTCTCTCTCCTTTCTCTTCTCTCTCTCTCTCTCTCTCTCTCTCTCTCTCTCTCTCTCTCTCTCTCTCTCTCTCTCTCTCTCTCTCTCTCTCTCTCTCTCTCTCATTTTCTTTCTCCCCCTCTCCTTTCTCTCTCTCCCCTCTCTCCTTTCTCTCTCTCTCCTTCCTCTCTCTCTCTCCTCTGTCTCATTTCTCTCTCTTCCCTCTCTTTCTCTCTCCCCTCTCTCTCTCTCCTCTCTCATTTCTCTCTCCCTTCTCTCTCCCCTCTCTCTCTCTCTCTCCCCTTTCTGTCTTTCTCACCCCTCTCTATTTCTCTCTTCATTCTCTTTCTCTCCATTCTCTCCCCTCTCCTTTCTCTCTCTCTCCCCTCTCCTTTCTCTCTCTCCCGCCACTCCTTTCTCTCTCTCCCCTCTCGCCTTTCTCTCTCCCCTCTCTCTCCTTTCTCTTCTCTCGCTCTCTCTCTATTTCTCTTCATTCTCTTTCTCTCCCCTCTCTATTTCTCTCTCTGTTCTCTCTCTCGCTCCCTCCCCTCTCTCATCTCTCTCTCTCTCTCCTTTCTCTCTTTCTCCTTTCTTCTCTCCCCTCTCTTCTTTCTCTCTCCCCTCTCTCCTTTCTCTCTCCCCTCTCTCTCCTTTCTCTCTCCCCCTCACTCTCCTTTCTCTCTCTCCCCTTTATCTCTCTCCTTTCTCTCTCCCTCTCTCTCCTTTCTCTTCTCTCGCTCTCTCTCTATTTCTCTTCATTCTCTTTCTCTCCCCTCTCTATTTCTCTCTCTGTTCTCTCTCTCGCTCCCTCCCCTCTCTCATCTCTCTCTCTCTCTCCTTTCTCTCTTTCTCCTTTCTTCTCTCCCCTCTCTTCTTTCTCTCTCCCCTCTCTCCTTTCTCTCTCCCCTCTCTCTCCTTTCTCTCTCCCCCTCACTCTCCTTTCTCTCTCTCCCCTTTATCTCTCTCCTTTCTCTCTCTCCCCTTTCTCTCTCTCCCCTTTCTCTTTCTCTTCATTCTCTTTCTCCCCCCTCTCTATTTCTCTCTTCATTCTATTTCTCACTCTCTCCACTCTCCGTTCACGTCCCCTCTCCTTTCGCTCTCTCCTCTCCTTTCTCTCTCTCCCCTCTCCTTTCTCTCTCCCCTCTCTCCTTTCTCTCTCTCTGTTCTCTCTTTCTCCATTCTCTCTCTCTCTCCACTCTCTCCTTTCTCTCTCTCTCCATTCTCTCTCTCGCTCCATCCCCTCTCGCCTCTCTCTCCTCTTCCTCTCTCTCCCCTTTCTCTCTTTCTCTCGCTCTCTCTCCCCTCTCTCCTCTTTCTCTCTCTCCTCTTTCTCTCTTTCTCTCACTCTCTCTCCATTTCTCTCTTGCTCTTCATTCTCCTTTCTCTCTCCCCTCTCTTCTTTCTCTCTCCCCTCTCTCCTTTCTCTCTCCTCTTTCTCTCTTTCTCCATTCTCTCTCCCTCCCCTCTCTCCTTTCTCGCTCCTTCTCTCTCTCTCGCTCCCTCCCCTCTCTCCTTTCTCTCTCTCTCCCTCCCCTTTCTCCTTTCACTCTCTCTCCTCTCTCTCCTTTCTCTTTCTCCCCTCTCTATTTTCTCTCTCACCTCTCTCCTTTCTTTGTCTCTCCTTTTGCTCTTTCCCCTCCCTCCATTCTCTCTTTCCCCTCTCTCCATTCTCTCTCTCCCCTTTCTCTCTCTCTCTGTCTCTCTCTCTCTCTCTCTCTCTCTCTCTCTCCCCTTTCTTTCTTTCTCTCTCTCTCTCTCTCTCTCTCTTTCCCCTTTCTCTCTCTCCCATCGCTCTCTCGCTCTCTCCCATCGCTCTCTCCCATCGCTCTCTCTCCCCTCTTTCTCCCTCTCTATCTCTCTCTCTCTCTCTCTCTCTCTCTCTCTCTCGCTCTCATTTTTCACTCTTCTCTCCTTTCTCACTCTCTTCTCTCCTTTCTCACTCTCTTCTCTCCTTTCTCTCTCCCCTCTCATTTCTCTCCTTTCTCTATCCCCTCTCCTTTCTCTCTCCCCTCTCCCCTCTCCTTTCTCTCTCTTCTCTCTCTTCTCTCCTTTCTCTCTCCCCTCTCCTTTCTCTCCTTTCTCTACTTTCTCTCTCTTCTCTCCTTCCTCTCTCCCCTCTCCTTTCTCTTCTTTCTCTCTTTCTCCATTCTCTCTCCCTCCCCTCTCTCCTTTCTCGCTCCTTCTCTCTCTCTCGCTCCCTCCCCTCTCTCCTTTCTCTCTCTCTCCCTCCCCTTTCTCCTTTCACTCTCTCTCCTCTCTCTCCTTTCTCTTTCTCCCCTCTCTATTTTCTCTCTCACCTCTCTCCTTTCTTTGTCTCTCCTTTTGCTCTTTCCCCTCTCTCCATTCTCTCTTTCCCCTCTCTCCATTCTCTCTCTCCCCTTTCTCTCTCTGTCTCTCTGCCTCTGTCTCTCTCTCTCTCTCTCTCTCTCTCTCTCTCTCTCTCTCTCTCTCTCTCTCTCTCTCTCTCTCTCTCTCTCTCTCTCTCTCTCTCTCTCTCTCTCTCTCTCTCTCTCTCTCTCTCTCTCTCTCTCTCTCTCTCTCTCTCGCTCTCTCTCTCATTTTTCACTCTTCTCTCCTTTCTCACTCTCTTCTCTCCTTTCTCACTCTCTTCTCTCCTTTCTCTATCCCCTCTCCTTTCTCTCCTTTCTCTCTCCCCTCTCCCCTCTCCTTTCTCTCTCTTCTCTCCTTTCTCTCTCTTCTCTCCTTTCTCTCTCCCCTCTCCTTTCTCTCCTTTCTCTACTTTCTCTCTCTTCTCTCCTTTCTCTCTCCCCTCTCCTTTCTCTCCTTTCTCTCTCCCCTCTCCTTTCTCTCGCTCCCCTCTCTCCTTTCTCTCCTTTCTCTCACTCCCCTCTCTCCTTTCTCTCCTTTCTCTCTCCCCTCTCCTTTCTCTCGCTCCCCTCTCTCCTTTCTCTCCTTTCTCTCACTCCCCTCTCTCCTTTCTCTCCTTTCTCTCACTCCACTCTCTCCTTTCTCTCGCTCCCCTCTCTCCTTTCTCTCCTTTCTCTCACTCCCCTCTCTCCTTTCTCTCCTTTCTCTCACTCCACTCTCTCCTTTCTCTCCTTTCTCTCGCTCCCCTCTCTCCTTTTCTCTTTCTCTCCCTTATATTCTCTCTCCTTCATGCTCTTCCCCTGCCTCCTTTTGTCTTTCTCTCCCCCTCTCTCTTTCTTCCTCTCCCCTCTCTCCCTCTTTCTCTCCCTCTTTCTGCTTCCCGAGTCTTCTGTCCTTCATGCTCTTCCCTTCCTTCTCCCCCTCTCTCACTTCTTGGCCATTTAAGTAGGAGTAATATGGTAAACTGTGCAAGATTATGCCTCTCAGTTCACGTCAGGGCCGCCGAGCCGTGAGCTCATGTTTAACAGCGCGTCGCTTGCCACTCGCCTCAGATTGAGCCGTCACGCGCGCCCGTTGCTCTAATGAAATATTGAATGCAGTTTGCCTTTGATCCGACGCACACTACAGTAGAGAGAGCAGAACAGGTGGAGGCAAGGGAGAGAGGAAGAGAGGTCTCCGGGGAGGGGTCTGTCCAGATTTTTACATTTGATTTACTAATGATACCATTGCTCCATTGGGATACATTGAAGTGGAAGAGATCAAGTAGTAAATGGTACAGTGTATGATCCTGTGTTCAAATGGACTCGCTGCTTTACAGTAGAAGTGTTGTATTATATTGAGTCAGGGCTATAATGTAAAGAGCACTTCTGTCTCATACAGCCCTCTACCAAATGCTGAGGCTGGTACTGGGCTTGTTCCCTCCTTATGCAGATAGACTGGGGATGCATCCCAAATGGCATCCTATTCCCTATATAGTGCACTACTTTCGGTCAAATGTGTGTGTGCTAAATAGTGGATAGGGTGCCATTTGGGACGCTGTCTGTCTGTGTGAAAGATGCAGAACCGCCAAGATGCCTCTCGTTTCCCTGGATGCCTTTTTCTGTGAGATTGGTAAAAGGCAGCATAAGACATCTTGATAAAACAAGAGCGGAATAACTGCTTGGGATGAGTGATGAGCTGAGTGGGACGCTTCCTCTCCATCTTCTCTCCCCGACGATCATTTTCCCCCCTCTTTCTTTCATGTGTACACACACACACACAAAGAAAGAGAGAGAACCCATGGAGACAGGCACATTTAACTGTGGCCTTTCAGCAGCCGAGTGGGGCCCAGCCCGGCGCATGAAAAAGCCTTAATTAAATCCTACAAGGAAGGGCTCACACAGAAAAAGAATCAAATGAATTGCAACAAGGGGATGCACATTTGTCTGGCTGATAGGCACTGTCCTTCCGAAGGAGAGCAGGGAAGTTGGAGAAGGAGGCGGTAAAAGAGGGAAGATGAGAAGACCATTTTGCTCGTCTGTTGTGGGACTCGACAGGATTGTCCTTTAACGCCCTTTGTCATTAAGGTGACCGATCATTCCCAGGCCACCTTCTGAGTCGACACTCCAGTTTTCTCTGACCCCCTTCCTGTGTCACTGCAACGATATAAACGAGGGTTGTATTCATTGGACACCAAATGGAAAAAACTGATTGGAACAGGGAGGATCTACCTAGACAAACGTTCAATGTTGTGTTCCGTTATTCAATGTTTTGCTGCTGTGTCCACTAATGAACATGACTCTGGCTACAGGGCTGGATATTAGATGCCACACTCTCCCCTGAAATGCTACTATTGAAGTGTTCACTTGGTAAGCTTTCCCGAGCATCAAACAAACTTGTTGGCGTAATTAAAAGGGAACGCACTAGAGCGCATTGTGGGGAATTTAGTTAGCCTAACTTTAGCTGTTAGCGCCCAACCAGCCGTGCTAAATGGAATCAGCCATCCTATCAGATCCTTGTTACACAAGAGGTAGCTGAACTTACATGCCACAGCCCTATAAAGGTGTGTCTGACGGGAACGCAATCACACACAGTAACACAGACACACACACCTAGCGCGCCACCCTGAGATGCATTAGCATTAATGGCACTCATCCGCTTCTCATTCGATTAGCATACATAACCCCTATAGTGCAGGTGTCTCACGAACTGCGTAGTAAGTGGTGTTGCCAAACCTCGTAAGGAGCCCATTAGAGTGAGTAACGTGATTATATCATAGGATCTAAGTACTGTACTGTGTTCAGGAGTCCCTAGAGGTTCTCAATAGAACCGTTATATGATCCACTGACTGACACAACAAAGGGCAACTCCAGTTACACAGTTAGATGTAAAACGGGGACACGATCAAACATATTCCAGTTGATTTCCTGTAAAAGACTGTTTTCCAGCGGTCTTAATGAACTGGGTTAATGTAGACTGTTTCCAGTTTGATGGTTTCAGCAGCCAGTTATTACACCCAACCAACAACACCCAGTGTATCTATGCCACTGTGTCAGGGGTCAGGAGTCGTTTGGAGCATTCTTTTATATGGCGGCTCCGGGTCTAATGAAAGGTGTGCTGAAAGCCCGATGTCACACTGGTGCACTTTCTCTTGGTTATAAAGGATGTGCCGCAAACACGGGTGACCCTCTGCGTTTAGACACCGGTAAACAGTGTTGTGGGAGATCATACCATTTCTAAGCGCACCCTGTTTATTTCCCCTCTGCCTCCAGGGTCAATTCAGACTAGATTTATTTGGCTTATTTGGCCCAAAATAGATTTTCTTTTTGTCTGCAACAGGGTCAAGAGTGTTACTGGATCAGCCTCTTGTCTGATGCCGCCATTGTACGTTGGGGTCAAAGTGCAGATCCAAGTACAAATAAGAAATTACTGCTCCCACCATGAACACAGACTTTTATTCAGCGACTATTTTTCCAATTAACGTTGTGTGTTAGTCCACCGCAGGGTGAGAAGTCCATTCAATTTAGTGTTTTTTTTCTCCTCTCTCTCTCCCCTCTCCCTCTCTCCTTTATTATGGACAGACTTCTCCCCATCTTAGCTACTGTTGATGTGAAAATAACTTGACTCGCCTGTACAGATCCATGACCTAAACCCCATTGAACACCTTTGGGATGAATTGGAACACTGGCTGCGAGCCAGGCCTAATCGCCCCATATCAGTGCCTGACTTCACTAATGCTCTTGTGGTTGAATGGAAGCAAGTCTCCACATCAATGTTCCAACATCTAGTGGAAAGCCTTCCCCGAAGAGTGAAGGCTGTTATTGCAGCAAAGGGTTGATCAACTCCATATTAATGCCCATGATTTTGTAATAAGATGTTGAAAAAAACAGACCCAGACCATAATTCCTCCACCAGACTATATAGTTGGCAGGTAGCGACCTCATGGCATCCGCCAAACCCAAATTTGTCAATTTTACTGCCAGATTTTGAAGCGTGATTCATCATTCCAGAGAACGCATTTCCACTGCTCCAGAGTCCAATGGCGGCGAGCTTTACACCACTCCAGCCGACGCTTGGCATTGCGTATGGTAATCTTAGGCTTGTGTGCGGCTGCTCAGCCATGGAAACCCATTTCATGAAACTGCAGACAAACAGTTCTTGTGCTGATGTTGCTTCCAGAGGCAGTTTGGAACTCAGTAGTGAGCTCAGTAGCTCTCGACAGTCCCGTTGTGTGCACTTGTGTAAGGCATTCAGTAAGGCATTCGACTTTCGATATTTGTCTATGGAGATTGCATCTCTGTGTACTTGATTTTGTACACCTGTCAGCAACGTGTGGCTGAAATAGCCAAATCCATTAATTTGGAGGGGTCTCCACATGTATACAGCAGAGGTGGGACAAAGTCATTGTTTTCAAGTCACAAATCTTAGCACTCAAGTCCCGAGTCAAGTCAGGCAAGTCTGAGGCAAGTCTCAAGTCCTAAACTTTGAGTTTCGAGTCCTGAACAAGTCATAATGTGCTCTTCACCAAATGTAATACCATTTCATGTTTTTAACAAGAGTAGTAGTTAGAATATTACATTTCCTCAAATCATGAATGCTTTTAAAAATATCTATATATTTGTTTCTTTACAAATAAACGTTATATTTCCATGGAAATACATGGGTAGCCATGAGAAAGATCCCTCCCCTCCTCCTCAATAGTGATTGACTATCGAGGATAGCTATGGAGCGCAATTGGGCGATGTAGGATTGTACACAATCGCCAAACCTTAACAAACACACAATCTCTGTGTGGTTACAGTAGGCTAACGTACAGTATATCACAAAAGTGAGTACACCCGTAAGTGAAAATGTCCAAATTGGGCCCAAAATGTAAATATTTTGTGTGGCCACTATCATTTTCCAGCACTGCCTTAACCCTCTTGGGCATGGAGTTCACCAGAGCTTCACAGGTTGCCACTGGAGTCCTCTTCCACTCCTCCATGACGACATCACGGAGCTGGTGGATGTTAGAGACCTTTACACTCCTCCACCTTCAGTTTGAGGATGCCCCACAGATGCTCAATAGGGTTTAGGTCTGGAGACATGCTTGGCCAGTCCAGTGGTCGTCTTGGAGGTGTGTTTGGGGTCGTTATAATGTTGGAATACTGCCCAGTCTCCGAAGGGATGGGATCATGCTCTGCTTCAGTATGTCACAGTACATGTTGGCATTCATGGTTCCCTCAATGAACTGTAGCTCCCCAGTGCCGGCAGCACTCATGCAGCCCCAGACCATGACACTCCCACCACCATGCTTGACTGTAGGCGAGACACACTTGTCTTTGTACTCCTCACCTGGTTGCCGCCACACACGCTTGACACCATCTGAACCAAATAAGTTTACCTTGGTCTCATCAGACCACAGAACATGGTTCCAGTAATCCATGTCCTTAGTCTGCTTGTCTTCAGCAAACTGTTTGCGGGCTTTCTTGTGCATCATATTTAGAAGAGGCTTCCTTCTGGGACGACAGCCATGCAGACCAATTTGATGCACTTTACGCCGTTTGGTCTGAGCACTGACCGGCTGACCCCACACCCCTTCAACCTCTGCAGCAATGCTGGCAGCACTCATACGTCTATTTCCCAAAGACAACCTCTGGATATGACGCTGAGCACGTGCACTCAACTTCTTTGTTCGACCATGGCGAGGCCTGTTCTGAGTGGAACCTGTCCAGTTAAACCGCTGTATGGTCTTGGCCAATGTGCTGCAGCTCAGTTTCAGGGTCTTGGCAATCTTCTTATAGCCCAGGCCATCTTTATGTAGAGCAACAATTATTTTTTTCAGATCCTCAGAGAGTTCTTTGCCATAAGGTGCCATGTTGAACTTCCAGTGACCAGTCAGTATGAGGGAGTGTGAGAGCGATGACACCAAATTTAACACACCTGCTCCTCATTCACACCTGAGACCTTGTAACACTAACGAGTCACAAGACACCGGGGAGGGAAAATGGCTAATTGGGCCCAATTTGGACATTTTCACTTAGGGGTATACTCACTTTTGTTGCCAGCGGTTTAGACATTAATGGCTGTGTGTTGAGTTATTTTGAGGGGACGGCAAATTTACACTGTTATACAAGCTGTACACTCACTACTTTACATTGTAGCAAAGTGTCATTTCTTCAGTGTTGTCACATGAAAAGATATACTCAAATATTTACAAAAATGTGAGGGGTGTACTCACCTTTGTGATATACTGTTTGTCAATGGTTTTAGGAACAGCAGTAACATCAAGCAGGATTTAGGCTACCAACTGCCTACCCAGTTGTAGCTCAATCTAGGGTGCAATGATCACGTTCCTGCACTGACTGACTGTGTGGAGGCTCATTGATTTAACGTTACATTAGCCTACATGATACACGAGTAAAGTAATAAAATATATTTCTGTCGGCTATATTATCCACGACTTACCGTTCTTTGCGCAGCTTCAAATGTCGAACAAAGTTGGAAATTCTTGCACCTTTGTCTGTAATTTTCTTCCTGCATGTTTTGCAAGTTACAATCCATTTTTTGTTGATACAGCGTCGTCTTTATATCCAAAAATAATAATTTGTGGTATCATCTTTCCAAGGGCTCCATCTGAATTCACCCTGCCGACATTCCTCTGCACTGCCACGCACAGCTTTTTCTCAGCTG
This sequence comes from Oncorhynchus keta, assembly GCF_023373465.1. Lineage (NCBI taxonomy): Eukaryota > Metazoa > Chordata > Actinopteri > Salmoniformes > Salmonidae > Oncorhynchus > Oncorhynchus keta. The sequence continues at coordinate 21,831,421 of NC_068424.1, read as the reverse complement.
GCACAATTTGATTGGCTGCTGTCCGATTCAAACTGTAATCCGTTAAATGAAGAGTTGATGTGCTGCACACTGTTTAATAGCATCACTTTTAATATTTGGGCTTTGGGAGGGTATCAAGTCAGGTCGAGTCCTAAGGCTCAAGTCCAAGTCAAGTCACGAGTCATTGGTGTTAAAGTTAAAGTCGAGTTGCAAGTCATCATATTTGTGACTCGAGTCTGATTCGAGTCCATGTAATGTGACTCGAGTCCACACCTCTGGTATGTAGTGTAGCCTTCTTTGACCTCTAAAGGTTAAATGCTTTGACTGAGGCAATTTTAATGTCTTTATATATGACTAAATAACCAAAAGTCTGTTTGTGCGTTAGGGGAGGGACGGTGCTGGAGGGAGAGGGGAAATACTAAGGATTTACTCCAGGATCCAACTTTGTAACATATTGGATTCCTAACATATCACATGAAATGGATGACATAGTACACAATTGGATGACGTATAATAGTACACAAATAGCGGGGTCATGAGCATCACTTTCAAAACTACTGGCTGAAATTATACCAGCGTTTGAGAGTGCATCTTTAAGATATTTCACTATGAGATTTTATTGACAGTGTTGCAGTTGATGCTAGGAGGAGTGGCACACAGATGAGGACCGAGACGAGGGTAACCTAGCTACTGTACCTCGGTGAAGACTAATTCATTGACGGCCACATTGTTTCCCTGCACCAATGGGACAAAACATGTACAGTATTGAGATGGCTTTTTTACACTTTGGTTCGATATTAATCCATTTGAAGATTGAGTCAAACCATGACGAGCAATTCTAAACAAATCCTACATACTGTAGACACGAGGCAGTTAGTGGAGTTCATTGTATAAACAGACAGGCTGGTGTGGGTAATAGCTGTTGACACCCCAGGGCTCTAAACAACAATGTTAATAACAGGCTGCTCAATAGAACTGAATCAACAACCATATTTGTGTACACTCCTGTGCCACAAGTTGTTTTTTAAAAGTAATGCTAAAAGTAGCATTAAACGTAATGACGTTTGTCCAGGGACTCAGAATACTCTTTGCCTTTCCTTCAAGTAGAATCATCCGATGTTGGTCATGAATATTTCAAGCTGCTTGCACACATCCCATAAAGCATGGTTGGTTCCATCAAGTCTGCTTTGAAGGATGACCAACAGATATGTATGTTTCTATTGTGTCATGCCAACAGTAAAGCATCCTGAGACCATTAATTTGTGAGGCTCACTCACAAATTTGCCTAAGAACACAGCCATGAATAAAGAATGGTACCAACACATCCTCCGAGAGCAACTTCTCCCAACCATCCAGGAGCAGTTTGGTGACGAACAATGCCTTTTCCAGCATGATGGAGCACCTTGCCATAAGGCAAAAGTGATAACTAAGTGGCTCGGGGAACAAAACATCGATATTTTGGGTCCATGGCAAGGAAACTCCCCAGGCCTTAATCACATTTGAGAACTCGTGGTCAATCCTCAAGAGGCGGGTGTACAAACAAAAACCCACAAAGTTTGACAAACTCCAAGCATTGATTATGCAAGAATGGGCTGCCATCAGTCAGGATGTGGCCCAGAAGTTAATTGACAGCATGCCAGGGCAGATTGCAGAAAAAGAAGGATCAACACTGCAAATATTGACTCTGCATCAACTTCATGTAATTGTCAATAAAAGCCTTTGACACTTATGAAATGCTTGTCATTATACTTCAGTATTCCATAGTAACATCTGACAGAAATATTGAAAGACACTGAAGCAGCAAACTTTGTGAAAATTTATATTTTTGTCTTTCTCAACTTTTGGCCACGGGTGTACAGTAGCGAGGCTATAAATGTAGCGAGGCTACATACAGACATCGGTTAGTCAGGATGATTGAGGTAGTATGTACATGTAGATATGGTTAAAGTGACTATGCATATATGATGAACAGAGAGTAGCAGCAGCGTAAAAGAGGGGTTGGCGGGTGGTGGGTGGCGGGACCCAATGCAGATAGCCCGGTTAGCCAATGTGCGGAAGCACTAGTTGGTCGGCCCAATTGAGGTTGTAGGTACATGAATGTATAGTTAAAGTGACTATGCATATATGATAAACAGAGTGGGTTGTCTCACTAATGTCAAATTAAACATCTCTTACTTTTTACTCATAAAACAGAAATAAATACTTCCACAAGCTAATTGAAACATTTATAATTAATCAAAAGAGATGTGATTTGAAACTTGGTACATAATGACACCAATACTATATTAGATTTAAAAAACAATGCTACTGAAAAGAAGCTCAAAGCCAGTAATTGAGTAGTGAGTGTTGCATCCGAGGACAGACGTTTTTTACGTGCTTCAGCACTCAGTTGTCCCGTTCTGTGAGCTTGTGTGGCCTACCACTTCGCGGCTTGCTCATAGACGTTCTCACTTCACAATCACAGCACTTACAGTTGACCGGGGCAGCTCTAGCAGAGCAGAAATTTGACGAACTGACTTGTTGGAAAGGTGGCATCCTATGATGGTGCCATGTTGAAAGTCACTGAGCTGTTCAGTACGGCCATTGTACTGCCAATGTTTGTCTATGGAGATTGCATGGCTGTGTGCTCGATTTTATACACCTGTCAGCAACGGGAGTGGCTGAAATATCTGATTTGAAGGTGTGTCCACATACTTTATGTATATATAGTGTAAGAGCATTTAGTGGACGTTAGCCTGGCAGGTCACACACAGCTCCGTCCGTGGTTTTATGACAATCTCTACTAATGAAGAGACATCACGTCACAGGCTCCAGCAGGCCTCTGTCTCTGTGTCTGTCCGCAACCATCGCCGCGGGCCCCACCTCTGGAGTCCCAGAGCTCCCACTTCCAAACATCAAGATTTATCTCTGCAAAAAGAAAACTAGAATGGGTTTTATGCAGTGCTGTCTTTTCTTGTGTGCCTCGCTCCAGGGTAGGGTACCTTCCTCCTCTTCCTCTCTCGCTCTCCTGAGGCCTAGGGGCCATCAGTCCCCCACCCCATCAGAGGGGCCAACACCACAAGAGCTTTTGTGCTTTTATTTATATGTTTGTGCACAAAGAGAAACTTTTTCTTCTCTCTCTTTAAAAGCCTGTCCTCTTTTTTTCTATTTGCGTTCTCTCGCCGTCTGATTTCATTTGCTATTTTTCAGGTTAAACTTTAAACAACTCTAAATGCCTGTGCTTATGCAAAGAACCGGAATAGAAAGGAGTTTTAAAAATGATCTAGTGTAGCGTTAGCGATCGGAGGAGTCCTTGGGGAGTGTTGTGACCAGGCGTGGAATTAGGTATTCATGGGGGCCATGGATGGATGATGCGCTGGGGGGGGCATAGCAGGGATGGTACAGCAGGGATGGTAGTGAGCTCTTGTGTTTCCAAAGTTGTCCTTCCCGTTTCTGCTCTGTTTGCATGGGGAGGAGAGAGGGGGGATGGGATGGAGGGAAGGAGTGGGTAAACAACCATAGCTCGGACTGTATCTCTCACTGTTCCTCACTAGATGTTGGAACTACATTTGTCCTGTCTGAATTAATTCTGTTGAATCAGGTTATTTATACTGAACAAAAATATAAACGTAACATGTACATTTTTGGTCCATGTTTCATGAGGTGAAATTAAAGATCCCAGATATGTTATATATGCACAGAAAGCATATTTCTCTCAAATGTTGTGCACACATTTGTTTACATCCCTGTTACTGTTACTCCTTTGCCAAGATAATCCATCCACCTGACAAGTGTGGCATATCAAAAAGCGGATTAAACAGCACGATCATTACACAGATGCACCTTGTGCTGGGGACAATAAAAGGCCACTCTAAAATGTGCAGTTTTGTCACAGATGTCTCAAGGTTTGAAGGAGCATGCATTTGGGGTGCTGACTGCAGGAATGTCCACCAGAGCCGTTGCCAGATAAATTCATGTACATTTTTTTTTGTCGTTTTAGAGAATTTGGCAGTACGTCCAACCGGCCTCACAAACACAGACCATGTTTATGGCGTTGTGTGGGCAAGCGGTTTGCTGATGTGAACCTTGTGAACAGAGTGCCCCATGGTTGTGTTGGGGTTAATGGTATGGGCAGGCATGATCTACAGACAATGAACACAATGGCATTTTATCAATGGCAATTTGAATGCACAGAGATACCATGATGAGATCCTGAGGCCCATTAATTTGCCACCATCACCTCATGCTTCAACATGATAATGCACCACCACATGTCGCAAAGATCTGTACACCATTCCTGGAAGCTGAAAATTTCCCAATGCTTCCATAGCCTGCATACTTACCAGACGTCACCAATCGAGCATGTTTGGGATGCTCTAGACTAACATGTTCAACAGCGTGTTCTAGTTCCCGCCAATATCCAGCAACATCGCACAGCCATTAAAGAGGAATGGGACAATATTCCACATCCACGCCCCTACCTTTTTTAAAGGTATCTGTGACCAATTGATGCTTATCTGTATTCCCAGTCATGTGAAATCCATAGATCAGAGCCTACTGAATTTATTTAAATTGACAGATTTTCCTTATGAACTGTAACTCAGTAAAATCGTATAAATTGTTGCGTTTATTTATTTGTTCAGTATATTTTGTACAACAAAATGATGCAACTCTTCCACCAATGTCCCCAATGCATATTTTTTTTGTAACCTGTGCACTAGCAGCCGAAAATATTAGCATTTAGCGAGGCAAGGCCTTTTTGCGAGGCCGCCTCTGCCTTTGCCACTTCCTTACTGTACCCCAGCAGGGTCTCTACCCGCCTGTGTGTGTGCCAGCCTACTTTGCCAACAAACGCGCCCATCAAAGGGAATCTCTCATGTGAAGCTCTGCGTTTCCCTCCTCCGGTGTCACTCATCCCCCGGCCCCTTCAGCAGCGCAGCACGCCACCGCTTCCTCTGCGGGATTGATGACAGCCGCCACACTGTCACAAAGTGGAGACAATCTGTCGTTTGTTATCCCCCACCCCAGCGGTGCCTCGCTGAGCCAAGATGGCTACCATTCTTTCTTTCATGCACTCTTTTTTTCATTTTTTTGTTGAACATTTTCCACCAGATAATTTTTTGGGGTCGAGACTGAAAGGTTCTGCCTGCGAGCGCTTAGCAGAACAAAAAAGTCCTGTGGAATTTACTTGGTGCAACTTTTTGGTATTCTGAAGCGAGACCATTCAATAAAAGCTCTGTTTACTTGTAATTTTGGACACAAAATCATACAGCCCTCCTATGCTCACCTGAACCTCTCAAAGCATTTCCAGACCTCCAACCCTGCCTCTTCACTGTGCTCCTCTGGCCAAAGAAGACCCATCGATCCAACACCAGTCCCTCTACCTCAGTCCCTCTACCTCCGTGACATTTTTCCCTGATTGGAGAGACTGAGGAGCACTTTCACATTTTATTTTCCATTTCCTTTGTGCTCGCTCTCCACCGTCGCTCCCCGAGACAGATCGAGTCCTGACATTTGCAGGGAAATGGGCTGTGCCACCACGCTTTGTCAAATCCCCGCCGCTGTTTGGGGAAGGGTTTCAATTACCCCCTCTCCCAGGTGGGTACATGAAACACAGATACTTTCAGAAAGGCTCTGAGCATCTCAAATGAAAAGGGAGATTGGAAGCCTCTTTGCCGAAGTCCCCAAGCAAGAATTGGATTTGAACATAGAGACAAGTGTCAGTGAAAGGAAATGTCATTTTGCATTGCAAGTTTTAAACTCTTTAGAAAAATAATACTGGTCTTTTTTTTCTTTTGAATGTATTGTCAATGCCTCGTGTACGTTGAGTCTCTTGGAGTGGTGAGTGGATGATCAACAATGTCGACAAGCAGCAGTATACCTCTCCGCCTTTGAAGTAGGCCTAGTTATGGGCAATTCCAAAGTAACGAAATTACCCTGTCTCATATGTTTTACTTTACAATGTATGCCAAACATAAACCGTTCATTTGAAAGTTTAACAAACCATCTAACTCTATACACAATTACTACTTTGAACAATTGACACAGTATACATAAAATAATATGTTTTGGTAACATAATTATGGTAAAATTTCCCTCAGCTTTATTCTTTTACCAAACTTTGTATATGCACAGTTCTTCCTGTAAATATGTTTTTGGAAATTGTTAGTAGTAGTCTGGTTTGTTCAACTTTGAAATGGTATACATTTTAAAGTGAAAAAGCTCAGTGTAATTCCGTTACCATGGAATTGCCCTTATGACTATGCATGTCTCTCTAAAACGCAACGCTTAATTTCATTTCACAGTGAACTTTTCTATCTCAAGGTGAAGAAAGCACTTTGTTATTCTTGTCCAGTCTGTCACTGCTGCTGTTGTTGGCGCGGTAACACTGTAGTCCCCTGACTCCATGCAAAAAAAAGAAAAAAAAGATGCAGGAACTATTTGATGGGGAAACCTTGGGCTGTGAGTGCTTGTCTCAACGAGGACTCTCCAGTATGCAGGTTATGAGGTTTGTCCCACTGTTTTGTTTGCCATAGCACAGTTTCTCCTCTAAATAGGCCTTGAGCAAATCTGCTGACACCATGGAAAGCAACAGAATGGAAGAAAAGATGCATGCATGGAATATATATCCTACTACTTTGTATTGGTTTTATACTCTGTCAGGAGATGCAATTAAAGCTACAAAGTATGCTGTCCGGTAGATAGTAGTTCGGTGATTCCTACCAGCCCTTAATATTGAGCCAATGTAAAATAATTAGTAGTTTGTTGTATTGAGGCTTACATTGCAGCACTTCCTATGGAACAGCCCACACAATGAGAAGTAGCCCACCCCACTGAATGAAACATCTCCCAAGCATTCATATCTGGATTGCTCTTTTCCACATCATTAACTTTGACACCCTCAAATTAACTCTCTTTATTAAAATCCAAGCAAGAGAATGAGAAAAAAGAGACAAATGAATTAAATGAAAACACGCTAACTGCACTTTTCATGGCAAACAAATTTGGAGGAACAGTTCAAACTATTAGCTTCCCGTAGATGGCCTACCGCTCAAATAGATGTTTGGTAACAGCAGGGAGTCAGGCACCGCCAGCGAGCCGGCTGCCAAATTGAATCCAAGCAGATTGATTCAGTGGCGTCGGCGGGAGAGCTTCATTAGCTCTTAGCTGTCCATTAACGACTAGCTCTTCTCTCCGGCAAGTTCTAGGGGTCACACACCGCCTTAGCTCTGAGCGGCGGTGTTTACCATATGTAAGATGAAGGGAGAGACAATTATACCCTTCCACGCTCCCCCCGCCCATCCCCCCAGGCAGGTAGAACACCATTAAGTGGAGGCTGAGCACTCAAGCTATTAACCGCCTTGAGAAAATCACATTCCGCCTCACCAAACATAAAGGAATCCTCCCTACCACGACAAAGAAGATGGGCCCATATAATAAGCAGACATTGTCTGTCCCTTCACAAATTAAATGGCCTGACCATTTTCCATTGTTTTCTATCTTTTGTGATGTTCTTTTTGTCTTTCTCTGAGACCTTTTTAATCTTGTATCTAGCTGGTGAATCATGAAGTGTTTGTGTGCTGGAGTTTTGCCTCCAATTTAAAAGCAACAGGGTATGAGTTGTCTCCCGCTCGGCAACATGAATACGCTAAATGAGCTCACTAGACTCTCTGATTACCGGCTCCCTCTAATTTCAAAAGGCTCTTCCCAGACACTTTAATTAGTTCCTTAAGTGCAGAGAGGGAGAGAGAAGAGCGACCACTCAGTGACAAATCTCTGCCTCGGAGGCTCGCCTCGCAATTGAGACAAATACTGATTTAGATGATGACAAGGGGCAGTAAATTCCAAAGCTGGTATTTGCAAAGTGCCACAACGTCTAAGATTTAGGCTCCTGCGGTTAAAGCGAGGGATATTGCACTCTTCAGTGTTATTACCATCAGAAATGTCCTTGTAATAAATCAAATTTGTATTAATTGCGGATATAAATTTTCATTCACTTGAAATACCAGCTCGTTTAGGACTCCAACCAGTTCCAATATTGGCTTGTCCACCGAGTCTATTTGCATCCAATTGGATATTGTGGGATTTATCTATGTCGGTTTAATTTTTCTAATAAATCTCTTGAAATTACAACAATGAAGTGGATGCAGGGACTTCTCGCTAGCAGAGTTTATAAATCTGATCTCTGTTGAATTGGCTCTCAAAGAGAAGGCACGAGCACTAGGGCCTGGGGAGATTTGTACAAACTCATTATAGAAATAGCCTTATTTAGAATACCTGTCTCTTGAGATTGTGTTTGTGTCACTTATCATATCGTCAGCTCTTACAGTATATGGGTAATGACAAGGTCAGCAACGCTCACACTCTGAGGCATTGAGCTGAAAGCCTCCTCCACGTACAGTGCTAGTCATGTAGACTGTCTTCACCTGTAGAGAAAGCCTGTGTCATCCTGTCTCAGCCTCTCTCTAGTCCAGTCAGCAGTACTGTATGGCAGGCTGATGAAATCCAACTGGACAGGAAATGCTGTAGAGTTCAGCCTGAAGCAGGAAGAGCGCTAGGTGCTATATAGGGAAGGTGGCGTGTATCCAAGGTGGATACAGTACTTGTGGGGCAAAGAGTTTTTAGAATTTTAGATACCAAGGGAGAGCATTAAAGTACATTTGACAATTCAAAATAGAGCTGCTTGTTGATACTTCTCAGAAGTTTAGCGCAGCCTGAAAGTTGGAGAAAGAACATTTGCAGTACTCATGTGCCGTGTGCATTGGTAAAGGCCCTCCGGCGAAATAGTGTGAGCAAAATAGAGAGCTTTTCTCTTTTTTCCATTCGTATAAAAGCTGGATCGACTGACCTTGAGCGTCTAAAGAGATGGGCGGCCGAGAGAGAGATGACTTTCATTTATTTATGTTTAATGCTCTGACTGAAATATCAGGTCGGACCTCGTTTTAGACCACTTAACGCCTCTGGGGGGGGCATGCGGTGTCTCCATTAGAGAAGGCCATCTCCTGGCCCCCTCTGTCCCCCCTCCAAAACCCTCAAGGGGAGAGAGGGGGAGTCAGATGGCATTCTAATACCTCTGGCTGCATTCTAATGGACCTAGGCTACTGGAACTACAGAGGCTGATGGGATTCCGAGGCAATTACTACCCACCTGCAAATGAGAAATTCTCATTCTCAGTAACAGGTTCCCTGGGCAGCGTCCCCTTAGATTTTTGTTATCTGCTGCTGATAGTTGGTGAGGAGGCTGGGGCATTTCACTCAGGAGTTGTTAGTGAGGAATAGTCAGGAAAGGTTGGTATTGCTTCTGTGTTTTGGTGGAAAGTTAGCTCTCGCCAAAGACCGCAGGGGCCAATGCCAGCCTCGCAGATCCCGGTATCACAGCGCCATCTCAAGGCTGGCAAAATGCTTGGCACCCCCACTGATCACCCTGGCATAGCAAACGGTACATACGCTGCACCCTCGCAGCCCCCCATAAAGCCCAGTGATCACAACACAGAGGGGGACTGATATGCGCTGTTGGGAGTGGATAGCCCCTAGTGAAGGCTTCACCAAGGTCTCTCTGTTACTGCCAGCTGGGCGCTCGCAAAGCATCGTTCACACACACACTCTTTGTCGACCCATACAGCTGGAGCGCTGCGGAAAAGGAGCATTAGTGAGGGAGAGAGACAGGTCTGAAACGCTACGTTTTTGCCTGATTAAGCTTGTAGAGGAAAAAGAGCAAAGTAGCAAATGGATCCCATTTGTAAACCCAATGTTTTTACTTAGGACTTCTATGAAGTCAATGGAAGCTTTCAGCTCAAAAGGAAAGGGAAAGGTCGCTGGAAAAGCAGACGTTCTTATTGGTCATCTGCCTCATCGGCCAGTTTGCGATTCTCAACAGTGAGCATCACCCCATAGAGATGCATATAATGATGCATATAATACTAGAGTGGCTGATGCCATTTAAAAAAAAATGTATTTAACCATTATTTAACCAGGAAGGGCTCATTGAGATTTAAAATATCTCTTTTTCAAGAGCGTCCTGGCCAAGATAGGCAGCACCAAGTCATTTAAAAAATTACAGACAAACAACATGAAAAACTACAAGTAATCTCGTAAAAACCATAGAATTCACAAGAGTATAACAAAATCAAAAACAGCAGGCCTCGCAGTGGTCTAGGGCACTGCATCGCAGCTGTGGCTGTGCCACCAGAGACTCTGGGTTCGCGCCCAGGCTCTGTCGCAGCTGGCCGTGACCGGGAGGTCCGTGGGGCGACGCACAATTGGCTTAGCATCGTCCGGGTTAGGGAGGGTTTGGCCGGTAGGGATATCCTTGTCTCATCGCGCACCAGCGACTCCTGTGGCGGGCTGGGCGCAGTGCGCCCTAACCAAGGTAGCCAGGTGCACAGTGTTTCCTCCAACATATTGGTGCGGCTGGCTTCCGGGTTGGAGGCGAACTGTGTTAAGAAGCAGTGCAGCTTAGTTGGGTTGTGTTTCGGAGGACGCATGGCTTTCGACTTTCGTTTCTCCCGAGCCCGTACGGGAGTTGTAGCGATGAGACTAGATAGTAATTACTAACAATTGGATACCACGAAAATAAAAAATAAAATAAAAAATAAAAAAAACAGCAAATTAAAAACATTGACAGGTCATGGAATCAGTCTCAAGATCATTCATCAGTGATTTAAAAATACCAATCGGGACAAGTTCTTCCAGTTTAAAAGTATTTTGTAAGGTGTTCCAAGACGATGGCGCAGAGTACATAAAAGCCCTTTTACCAAATTCAGTTCGGACATTTGGAACAGTTATCAGGATAAAGTCCAGTGAACGAAGAGAGAACCCACCACATTTTGGAACAATAAAAATGCCCAAATAAAAAGGTAGTAAACCCAAAATGGCTTTGTAAATACAAGTATACCAGTGCCTGAGCCTACGAGTGACTAGAGAAGGCCAGCCAACCCTGGTATACAAAGTGCAGTGGTGCGTAAGGGTTTTGTAGTTTAAAATAAATCTCAAAGTACCATGGGAAAGGGTGTCAATTGATCTACCCATCGTCTAGTAAAGGCATAAATGTAGCTGATACTAGCCTCGATCTGGCTTCAAAAGAAAAACAGGCCTTATTCCTAAAATAAAATCCCAATTTCAGCTTCTGGTTTTTTTTGCAAGTTGTTGAATATGCAATTTAAAAGAGAGGCTGTCATCAATTAAAATTCCAAGATATTTATATGAGGTTACAACCTCAATCTCCTTGCCCTGACAGGTAGTAATAGGTGAAAGGTTCAGAGGTCTATTTCCTGCTTTAGTTTAGTTTTGTCAGTATTGAGGATAAGCTTCAATTGACACAAGGTTTGTTGAACAGTATAAAAAGCAGTTTGCAAGGTCTGGAAAGCTTTTGTAAGAGACGAGGCACACCAGTAAATAACAGTATCATCAGCATAAAAATGAAGTTGCGCATTTTGGACATTGTTGTCTAAATCATTTATATAAATAGTGAATAAGAGAGGACCAAGTACAGAGCCTTGGGGCACACCATTAAAGACAGACAATTTAACAGACATAAGCCCATCAAATTGAGTGCACTGAGTTATCAGACAGATAGTTAGCAAACCATGCAACTGCATGCTCTGAAAGACCTACACTCTGCCTTAGTACAGCATGATCAACTGTATCAAAAGCCTTAGAGAGATCAATAAAAAGTGAGACGGTGCTGTTTTTTGCCAAGGGCTTCAGTGATATCATTTAAAACCTTCATAGCTGCTGTAATTGTGCTATGCTTATTCCTGAAGCCTGATTGATAAAATAGAGTTAGTAAATAAAAACTCTTTTAGCTGTTCACTCAAGTGTTTCAAGTATTTTCACCAGGGGTGACAACTTTGAGATTGGCCTATAATTATTTTAAACAGTTGGATCTCCCCGTTTAAAAGTGGTAGGACAAATGCTGATTTAGAGATTTTTGGCATTTCATTACATTCCAAGGTTAGATTGAACAGATATGTAAGTGGTTCAGCTATGAAATCAGCTGCCAAATTTAAATAGCAGGGATCCAAAAGATCAGGACCTGCAGGCTTTCTCTGATCTAAGGATTTCAGTGCTTTATGTACCACTTGCACTGAGAATGGCAAAAAGCTAAAAGTTTGACCAACTCTCACTGGTTCATCCACACAGGGTTGTACAGAGACAGAGGACACTGAATCAAACAGCCTACCAGATGATACAAAGTGCTCATTGAAACAATTCAGAATTTCAGTTTTGTCATATACAGCAACAGTCCTTCAAAACACATGACGGTAATTAATTAACTTTACTGTTACCAGACATAGACCTAATAGCCTTCCAAAACTTTCTAGGGTCATTCAGGTTATCAGTGGTAACATGCATAAAATATTCAGACTTGGTCTTCCTGAGAAGAAAAGGACACTTGTTTCGTAACTGCCTAAAAATAAGCCAATCAGCATCAGAACACAATTTCCTTGCTTTAGCCCAGGCTAGATTACGGTCGTGAATAGTACAAGACAGCTCAGAAGAAAACCATGGATTTCCCGCCCTTTAACCCTGAACCTGCAGAATGGGGCATGTTTGTTTATTATTTGGAAAAAACCATCATGAAAGAATTTCCAGGCAGTTTCCACATCAAGGATAAGCTCAATCTTTCTCCAGTCAAAATAAAACAAATCATGAAAGAAAGCCTGCTCATTTAAACACTTTAAATTTCTCTTACGAATCAAACGTGGGTTTGTCTTAGCAACCTTTTAGTATTTCTAACAGCACAATGGTCACTTAAATCATTACAAATAACACCAACCGCAGAATATCTACGTGGAACATTTGTCAATATCAAATCAATCAGGGTAGATTTATCTGGGCATTTAAGATTTGGGCGGATGGGTGAGCTAATCAACTGGATAAGATTCATAGAATTACAAAACATTTTTAAATCATCAGACACTGGCTTTAACCAACACGAGTTGAGATCACCATTCAAGATCATTTCACTGTAAAGAAGTTTAGACATAAGGTGCATCAAAGAAGAAAATGTATCACAGAGAGCAGAGGGGGGTCTATAACTGCCAATCACAGTTTTAGAGAGACCCTTTGAAACCTCAATATTCAAAGCAAGAAATTCCAACTGTTTACAAATAGTTTCAGACTTTGCCACACTTACAGGGAATTTAGTTTTTACATATATAGCCACACCCCTACCTTTCACTGTAACCACTTATACAAATATCCTTATCAAAAACAGACTTGCTGAGCCAGGTTTCAGAAAACACAATTGCATCAGTTGATTTAGCCCAAATCCTAACTCCATCAATATTTGACAACAGGCTGCGTAAATTTAAATGAAAAATACCAAAACCAGATCTTGATTTAAAATCAGAGTGGGTTTGCAGACCTTGCATATCAGAGCGAGGGTTAGGTTGCATGTTACCTGATATCAACAAAAGAAGAATAACTAGGCACCTCTGTTTAATAAACTTGCACCGCTTCTCTTTTTTAAGAAACCTACTGCAAGCGAATTCTACAAGTGAGTTTCCAGACAATACAAAACAGTCATTTAAAACCATTAGACTTTGGTAGTGACACATTCGTACTGTTCACATCATGCCACAAATACATCGGCACTTGGACGAGTGGACCGAGTGGAAAAAGAGTGAGTTCCTGCAGACAAAATGTCTAATGGATGGGAGAGCACATTGTCAGATGTACTCACCCAGCGACAATGTTCGTTTTCTCCCGAGTTCAGTAAAGTCAGTGCACAAAGCAATACCATGACAATTGTCATTTTCTCTGACAAATGTCAAAAATAGAGGCCAACGAAGGTAAGGGGAGAGAGGGACAGCGTGTATGTATGAGTCTGAATGTGAGTATTTGCGCGCCATATTGTATTTCTATGAACCAGCCCCACTCTCAATTATCTTTATCTCGCAGCATTCTGAATCCGCACCACAGCACTGTTTTGTAGGATGACAACCCTCAATGCTTGAACCTCCCTTGGCTCCTGTGTCGCCCCCGCAAGAAAACACAACAGTCCCCCCTTTCTGACAACCGCAATTAACGTCTACTCTACAGTCTCCCTCTGCAATGGAGGACTGAAGCTGAACTGGCCAGGCTTTAAGTATCCCATCCAGGCATACAGCAGACAGTCGAGCAACTCTCTGGGGCGCCTCCCTGGAATCGTCTGTTCGCTGCAGGCAAAAGCCGTGCCTGGGAAATTTTGTGGTGGTTCATCAGCATATTCCCTCTCTCTCGTGTGTGTGTGTGTGTGTGTGTGTGTGTGTGTGTGTGTGTGTGTGTGTGTGTGTGTGTGTGTGTGTGTGCCCTTGCTGCTGACATGGAGCCCCAGGAGATGGCATTAGCAGGGAGTGAAGGAGCGGGCCAGCAGGTATTTAAGGGTGTCCTTGTCTCCTAGAATCTCTCTCAGTTCACCACATCAACGCCCGGGACTGAGATCTCGGCCTGTGTTTACTTGGGAGTCTGTGTCCATGTTGTGGACAAGATGGGATATGACAGCAAAATATGCAGTGTGGCCTCTGTCTTGAATGAGAAAATGAGTTTTCTTGACTTGGCATTATGCAGGTGTCGTACTGTTTGTATGCAGACTAGATTTTATCTCTGCGGTCTATCTCGGTTTCATGAGGAGTTTTTCTGGATGGCTAGCCTGAAGTTAAGAATGACCAGAGCAGACCTGGGTTTAAATAGTAGGCTCAATCAAATCCATTAAAGTATTTCAAGTAAAACAAATGTTAGTTGTAAATGGATATGAAGGTATGGGCGGCAGGTAGCCTAGTGGTTAGAGCGTTGGACGAGTAACCGAAAGGTTGCAAGATCGAATCTCTGAGCTGACAAGGTAAAAATATTTTGTTCTGCCCCCAAACAAGGCAGTTAACCCACTGTTCCTAGGCCATCATTGGAAATAAGAATTTGTTCTTAACTGACTTGCCTAGTTAAAAAATGCTAAATAAATAAATGAATGATGTGAGAAGTGGAACTTTTCAATATGAGGCTGATTACTGTATGTACTGAGTGTATCGCTAACTGTGTTGCCCATAACCTTCCGGTGTTTTCCCTTTGTGGTCATCTCCAGTAACCTGACCTTCTCGTCTCTTCTTTTTATTGTGTTTGGTATGAAACCAGGAAATTGGCCAAGAAGCGCAAGGAGACTATGAGCAGCACGCGGCAGGAGATGACGGTGATGGTGAACTCCATGGACAAGAGCTACACGGAGCAGGGCACCAACTGTGACGAGGCCATCTCCTTCATGGACACCCACAGCCACACACTCAACGGGAGAAGTGAGTGTCCAGCACCAGGGCATTGTGGGTTGGTTGGTGGGTGGCTGGGGAGTCTAGAGGGCTTTTCACACTACTGAGCTCAACCTCAATTTGCAGATACAGCGTTTAAATAAGGATTGTCGGTCTCAGATCTTAATGCGTAAATTTCCAAAGCTGTCCAAATGCTCTTAATCTTTGTTTCTGATCCTGAGCCTTCCTAAACCCTGCTTACCTAATGATCCATCTCTTTCTAGCCTTTTATTTCCCTCCTATTGCCTCTATGGAGATCCTGTGTTGACACACGGACACTGGCTCTAGGTCCTACAGGTCCTGTCCCCTGTGTACCCCAAACAGCACTAACCCCAATGGGCTCAGTAGATCCACCCCAGCTGGCCTTGCTTCTCACCCCAGGGACAGCTGTCCCTGGCTGGGATACAATCCCCTAATCCCCCCCACCAACAATGCATGCTGGGTCAGCAGGTCTCATCACCGTATGATATTCCCCTTTTACCCCCCTCTGCATCCACATGCCCCACCCCTCACCAGCTATAAGACATTAAGGCACCCCTTATTATGATGATATTTCTTAGACCTTGTATCTCTGTTTCTGGAGACTGTAGGCTAAGTAAGTCACAAACTGTGAAAACAGAGTTTTCTGTCTTTCTTTAAATTCTGAAGGCTAGGAGGTGCCAGGGTCAATAGCTATGTTTCTCTCCCCTCACCGCCACGTGTTCCTCTCCTCTGTCTGTCAAAGAAAAAGGGGACTGGAGCAAGAATGCGACTGCAAACATGTCTTTGATCGTTTGGCGTGCTTTTAATATTGCAGGAGTGAAACGCCATTTCTGCCTGAAAGGTCCGTCGGGCGTGTCGCCGGGCAGAGTGGATGGGCCCAGGAAATGTTGGATATTAATAAGTAAACATGCTCTCATTGAACGACAGGGCCATTCATCCGTGACCTTATCCCGCTGTCTATCACAATATCCTTGACTGACAGCTAGGCCACTGTACCCAACTTATCAAGGCAGCTGTGGAATGGCGACCGACAAACACGGCGACCAAAGCTCAGCATACTCCGCCGGCTTTATCAACCAACCGGCTGAACGTTATTGATTCGGCTGAAATATGTTGTATGAACACAGCGCGTTGTCTTACACAAACCAAAATACTGTCACTAAAAAACCATTAGCGTGTTTGTATCCATAAACTTAACCAGAACAGTACATTTTACATTTACATTTGAGTAATTTAGCAGACGTCTCAGGTTTTTGACATTAGTCCACTTGTTAAATTTACTGTGTCAGGGAACAGGCTGCATTGTTTGATTCCTTCAGATTTTCAAATCAGAAGTTTACATACACTTAGGTTGGAGTCATTAAAACTTGTTTTTCAACCACTCCACAAATGTCTTGTTAACAAACTATAGTTTTGGCAAGTCAGTTAGGCCATCTACTTTGTGTATGACACAAGTAATTTGTCCAACAATTGTTTACAGACAGATTATTTCACTTATAATTCACTGTATCACAATTCCAGTGGGTCAGAAGTTTACCAACAATAAATTGACTGTGCCTTTAAACAGCTTGGAAAATTCCAGAAAACTGTCATGGCTTTGGAAGCTTCTGATAGGCTAATTAACATAATTTGAGTCAAGTGGAGGTGTACCAGTGGATGTATTTCAAGGCCTACCTTCAAACTCAGTGCCTCTTTGCTTGACATCATTGGAAAATCAAAAGAAATCAGCCAAGGCTTCAGAAAATAAATTGTAGACCTCCACAAGTCTGGTTCATCCTTGGGAGCAATTTCCAAATGCCTGAAGGTACCAAGTTCATCTGTACAAACAATAGTGCGCAAGTATAAACACCATGGGACCATGGGGCCGTCATACCTCTCAGGAAGGAGACGCGTTCTGTCTCCTAGAGATGAACGTACTTTGGTGCGAAAAGTGCAAATCAATCCCAGAACAACAGCAAAGGACCTTGTGAAGATGCTGGAGGAAACAAGTACAAAAGTATCTATATCCACAGTAAAACGAGTCCTATATTGACATAACCTGAAAGGCCGCTCAGCAAGGAAGAAGCCACTGCTCCAAAACCGCCAAAAAAAGCCAGACTACGGTTTGCAACTGCACATGGGGACAAAGATCGTACTTTTTGGAGAAATGTCCTCTGGTCTGATGAAACAAAAATATAACTGTTTGGCCATGATGACCATCGTTATGTTTGGAGGAAAAAGGGGAAGTCTTGCAAGCCGAAGATCACCATCCGTGAAGCACAGGCTGGCAGCATCATGTTGTGGGGGTGCTTTGCTGCAGGAGGGACTGGTGCACTTCACAAAATAGATGGCTTCATGAGAGAGGAAAATGAGGTGGATATATTGAAGCAACATCTCAAGACATCAGTCAGGAGGTTAAAGCCTGGTTGCAAATGGGTCTTCAAAATGAACAATGACCTCAAGCATACTTCCAAAGTTGGGAAGATGGTATAAAGACAACAAAGTCAAGGTATTGGTGTGGCCATCACAAAGCCCTGAACTCAATCCTATTGAAAATGTGTGGGCAGAACTGAAAACGTGTGTGTGAGCAAGGAGGCCTACAAACCTGAGTCAGTTACACCAGCTGTCAGGAGGAATGGGCCAAAATTCCGCCAAGTTATTGTGGGAAGCTTGTGGAAGGCTACCCGAAACGTTTGACCCAAGTGAAGCAATTTAAAGGCAATGCAACCAAATACTAATTGATTGTATGGTAACTTCTGACCCACTGGGAATATGATGAAATAAATAAAAGCTGAAATAAATCATTCTCTCTATTATTATTCTGACATTTCACATTCTTACAATAAAGTGGTGATCCTAACTGACCGAAGACAGGGAATCTTTACTAGGATTAAATGTCAGGAATTGTGAAAAACAGTTTAAATGTATTTGGCTAAGGTGTATGTAAACTTCTGACTTCAACTGTGTACTATTACTTCTTCCTTCACTAATATATTGACCATTCTGTTTGACTGCTCTCTCTCTCGCTAAAAGCCATTTCCTCGCCCTCGTCATTCACCATGAAGACTAACACACTCAGCACGTCTGTACCCACCTCCTACTACCCAGGTAAAACTACCTCTTCAAACTCCTTTTAACACTAATACCACCTTCTTTGACCTCTTATGACCCTTGATCTCTGAGTGACCCCTTCAACTTTGACCTTTTAATGAATGGCCAATGCCGATCCAGGCGCCTTTGTTTGGTAAACGTTCTGCTTGATCTAACGGTGGCCTGCAAAACACTGTAATGATGCCTGTTCTCTTTTTGCCTGCAGTTTTAATTGCTCTATAGCGTTTGCACTTCAGCATTCTATTTCCGGCCCCTACTTGGGAGAACCATATTTAGCCATATTGGTAGATCGATTTGAAGTAATAATGAAATTCAATGGATTTTGTTGGACATGATATTAAACTGACTTAGTTATAATCTCTCATATTGTTACTTATGAGCTATTTATGCTGTTCTTCCATGGGGGTGGGGGGGGTTCTTTGCCTCTCTTGTTGACTGTAATAACAATTTACTGCTCTGCTATACTGCTGTCTCACCTGAGGGGAGAGCACGTCACCCTATTCACTGCTATATTCTCTCTTTTTTGTTAACCCCCTACTCTGCACTGGTTTTGCGGTGTGGGCAGATCCCTTTGTGCCAACCGCTATCTTGGGTGAGAAAACATTCTTTATTTTTTTCCTACAATACATTTCTTATGCTTACAGACCAACTAAGAGATAGCCTACTCTAAAATAGACCAGGTGCTGTGCATTTGAGGGAAGGGGAGGGGGAGAGAGAGAGAGAGAGTCAGAGTAATTTGGACTGTTTTTTTTCTTCCTGATAATGGCTTTCACACATTCATACCTGCCTGCTTTTCTTCTTTATGTCAGACCAGAAGGTTTTGTTTCTTTCTAATCAAGCTGAGGTTGGCTAATTCACTCCATCCCATCCGCATTCCGTGTCGTGCGTGTGACGTCACGTATGTCTATGACCTCTCATATGCATGGACAGACAATGTGGACTGGATGAGGGGGAGTGGCACAGCAAACAAACTGAAAACATGCATACAAACAGACAAAGTATTTCCCATCGCCATAGCAGAAAGAAGTTCCCATCGCCATAGCAGAAAGTAGTTCCCATCGCCATAGCAGAAAGTAGTTCCCATCGCCATAGCAGAAAGTAGTTCCCATCGCCATAGCAGAAAGAAGTTCCCATCGCCATAGCAGAAAGAAGTTCCCATCGCCATAGCAGAAAGTAGTTCCCATCGCCATATCAGAAAGAAGTTCCCATCGCCATAGCAGAAAGAAGTTCCCATCGCCATAGCAGAAAGTTGTTCCCATCCCCATAGCAGAAAGAAGTTCCCATCGCCATAGCTGAAAGAATTTCCCATCGCCATAGCAGAAAGAAGTTCCCATCGCCATAGCAGAAAGAAGTTCCCATCGCCATAGCAGAAAGAAGTTCCCATCGCCATAGCATAAAGACGTTCCCATCGTCATAGCAGAAACAAGTTCCCATCGTCATAGCAGAAAGAAGTTCCCATCGCTATAGCAGAAAGTAGTTCCCATCGCCATAGCAGAAAGTAGTTCCCATCGCCATAGCAGAAAGAAGTTCCCATCGCCATAGCAGAAAGTAGTTCCCATCGCCATAGCAGAAAGAAGTTCCCATCGCCAAAGCAGAAAGTAGTTCCCATCGCCATAGCAGAAAGTAGTTCCCAACGCCATAGCAGAAAGTTGTTCCCAACTCCATAGCAGAAAGTAGTTCCAATCGCCAGAGCAGAAAGAAGTTCCAATCGCCAGAGCAGAAAGAAGTTCCCATCGCCAGAGCAGAAAGAAGTTCCCATCGCCATAGCAGAAAGAAGTTCCCATAGTAGAAAGTAGTTCCCATCGCCATAGCAGAAAGAAGTTCCCATAGCAGAAAAAAGTTCCCATCGCCATAGCAGAAAGTTGTTCCCATCGCCATAGCAGAAAGTAGTTCCCATCTCCATAGCAGAAAGTAGTTCCAATCGCCAGAGCAGAAAGTAGTTCCAATCGCCATAGCAGAAAGAAGTTCCCATCGCCATAGCAGAAAGAAGTTCCTATCGCCATAGCAGAAAGTAGTTCCCATCGCCATAGCAGAAAGTAGTTCCCATCTCCATAGCAGAAAGTAGTTCTAATCGCCATAGCAGAAAGTAGTTCCCATCGTCATAGCAGAAAGTAGTTGCCATAGCAGAAAGTAGTTCCCATCGCCATAGCAGAAAGTAGTTCCCATCGTCATAGCAGAAAGTAGTTGCCATAGCAGAAAGTTGTTCCCATCGCCATAGCAGAAATTAGTTCCCATCGCCAAAGCAGAAATTAGTTCCCATCGCCATAGCAGAAAGTAGTTCCCATCGTCATAGCAGAAAGTAGTTGCCATAGCAGAAAGTAGTTCCCATCGTCATAGCAGAAAGTAGTTGCCATAGCAGAAAGTAGTTCCCATCGCCATAGCAGAAAGTTGTTCCCATCGCCATAGCAGAAAGTTGTTCCCATCGCCATAGCAGAAATTAGTTCCCATCGCCAAAGCAGAAATTAGTTCCCATCGCCATAGAAGAAAGTAGTTCCCATCCCCATAGCAGAAAGTAATTCCCAACCCCAAAGCAGAAATGAGTTCCCATTGCCATAGCAGAAAGTAGTTCCCAACCCCATAGCAGAAAGTAATTCCCATCGCCAGAGCAAAAAGTAGTTCCAATCACCAGAGCAGAAATTAGTTCCCAACGCCATAGCAGAAAGTAGTTCCCAACCCCATAGCAGAAAGTAGTGCCCATCGCTATAGCAGAAAGAAGTTCCCATCGCCATAGCAGAAAGAAGTTCCCATCGCCATAGCAGAAAGAAGTTCCCATCCCCATAGCAGAAAGTAGTTCCCATCGCCATAGCAGAAAGTAGTTCCCATCCCCATAACAGAAAGTAATTCCCATCCCCATAGCAGAAAGTAGTTCCCATCCCGATAGCAGAAAGTAGTTCCCATCGCCTTAGCAGAAGGAAGTTCCCATCGTCATAGCAGAAAGTAGTTGCCATAGCAGAAAGTAGTTCCCATCGCCATAGCAGAAAGTAGTTCCCATCCCCATAGCAGAAAGTAGTTCCCATCCCCATAGCAGAAAGTAGTTCCCATCGCCATAGCAGAAAGTAGTTCCCATCCCCATAGCAGAAAGTAGTTCCCATCGCCATAGCAGAAAGTTGTTCCCATCGCCATAGCAGAAAGTAGTTCCCATCGCCATAGTAGAAAGTAGTTCCCATCGCCATAGCAGAAAGTAGTTCCCATCCCCATAGCAGAAAGTAGTTCCCATCGCCATAGCAGAAAGTTGTTCCCATCGCCATAGCAGAAAGTACTTCCCATAGCAGAAAATAGTTCCCATCGCCATAGCAGAAAGTAGTTCCCATCGCCATAGCAGAAAGTAGTTCCCATCGCCATAGCAGAAAGTAGTTCCCATCGCCATAGCAGAAAGTAGTTCCCATCACCATAGCAGAAAGTAGTTCCCATCCCCATAGCAGAAAGTAGTTCCCATCCCCATAGCAGAAAGTAGTTCCCATCGCCATAGCAGAAAGTAGTTCCCATCCCCATAGCAGAAAGTAGTTCCCATCGCCATAGCAGAAAGTAGTTCCCATCGCCATAGCAGAAAGTAGTTCCCATCGCCATAGCAGAAAGAAGTTCCCATCGCCATAGCAGAAAGTAGTTCCCATCGCCATAGCAAAAAGAAGTTCCCATCGCCATAGCAATGACCATATAGAGAAGTGGCAAACATTGGAAAGCTCTCGGGCAAAGCTAAGGAATTATCCACTTTTGTCAATGTAACTATTGCCTAGCCGACCCTTGTCAACTCCTTCAGAACAATAATTGTCAGTTCCAACCCTTTCATTTAGAGAAACTTGCAGTTTCAATAACTTTGTCTTGGTAGGTTGTTTGTTGTGCAGCCAGATACATTAGACAACATACGCACACCACCTGTAGACATTTAAAATATTAACGTACACTAGAATGTATTTTCCTTTTAACCAGATTTACACCCTTTAGAGTAGTAGACAGAGCTAAAAAGCACAACAGTGTCTCAAGCAAGCATGGCATGGGTGATATTCTAGATGTTTCCCCAGGCAAGTCCCAATAGTTCACATTCACCGTTTACAGTACCTAGGAAAAGGGCAAGCTAGTGGTTTCACTTGTTTTCTAGAGAG
The DNA here is from genome assembly GCF_023373465.1 of Oncorhynchus keta. Taxonomy (NCBI): domain Eukaryota; kingdom Metazoa; phylum Chordata; class Actinopteri; order Salmoniformes; family Salmonidae; genus Oncorhynchus; species Oncorhynchus keta. Next base: position 21,809,014 of record NC_068424.1, on the reverse strand, counting down.
GTTTTCAAACGTGATCAGGAGATGATTTACCACAGATGTAGGGTCTTAATTTGATCACTCTTTTGTTGCTGAGAATTTTCATAAATTTACAGAAATTCACTAAAAACCCACACTAACAAACAGTTATATTATGAGCATTGCTCTTTTCATGTAGCCTACTTTTGGCCAGATCAAGCAACATTATGGACTAAAGGTTCAAATCCTGTTGCTGCAGGATCATTCTGGCTTTGACAATATAGGTCAAGTTAGTTAAACTGATTTGGCAAATGTCAAATGAAAATGTTAAGTAAACAAAATGTTTTGGTTCTTTATCATGTAATTATCAGCATTGATTACAATTGAAATGGCCAATTCTAGGTGATTCCAACCAAATTAACACAACCCCAACTAAAGTGTCCCAAATCTAGCTTTCTGAGAGGTGTCCACCTGAACTGAATAGTTGCTTTGATCAGGACTCCCGGAATGGCAAAAAAATGTTGGTGCCTAGAAACAGCTAGAGAAAATTAAAACTGTGCAGGTGCTCATGCCTAAACGTTATATTGTTGCTTATACCCTGTTTCCTTTCTCTTCTTTTCTTCTTCACATTTAACCTGTTATGTCCTCTAATAAAGTGCCCATTAATGGTAAGTTGCCAGTCTGCCCTGTTTTCTCTGGGGTGAGGAGATGTGTGTGTGCCTCATGCTATTGAAAAGGGGCTTGCCTTGGGGGCTGCTCTCCCATCTTGTTGCCACGCATGCACTTGTGTTAGCGCATCTCACGCCCCCCTTCCTCCTGTGAAGCTATTAGCTAGCATGGCGGTCTGACTCCACCCTTGGACAGTGTTGCCTCATGCATATGTGGACTGTGACATAACCCCCCTTTGTTGAATGGGGGGTCTCACTGGGGGGTCTCACGCCTCTGACATTTTGTGTTAGGATTTTCCCGTTAGACGTAGTTACCAACCAAGGTAGCCACTTCATTTGATCGTGCACCCACGTCATCCATTCACCGCCGCCATTCCATCATTTGTGCAACCTTATTTTGCCATTGGTCAAATTCTGAGGATAGAAAGGATTTTATTGAGAAGTTAGCCACAAGCTAGCGTTATCAGAACTGAGGGCTATTCTAGCGTCAATAGAAATAAAGCCAGCTCTTTCCCCTCATAGAAAATAGATGTAAATAGAGATACTGGGCACCATCTATTGAAACATAGTGTTATAATACAAGATCCATTATGTTGTCTTCACCACGTTTTACAGCACTGAAATAACTAGTTGAGCACGACGTAGTTTATAAGTAACTCCTTTTCATTTCATGTTTTGTCATTGAATAACTTTATATTGTGACCTTGTATTCATCCATTATAATGTCAACAGTGTTTCCTTTCCTCTGTCTGTGGGGTTGTGCATCACCCCAGTCCTGACCAGTGTGTGTGTTTGTGTGTCCTTGTCCTTCCTCTGTGTTTCCAGATGAGAACCACACCATGACCAGTGACACCAGTAGTCTGGTCCAGTCCCACAGCCACTCCTATAAGAAGAAGAGGGAGGTGGCGGATGTTCCTCCCTACCAGACCGGTCAGCTCCACCCGGCCATCCGCGTGGCCGACCTGCTCCAGCACATCACCCAGATGAAGTGTGCCGAGGGCTACGGCTTTAAGGAGGAGTATGAGGTGAGAGCCCCAACTACCTGCCTGTCTGACTAGTGTAATGTCCCCCCTGTCCTCTCTCACATGGCACACAGTGTCCCCACAAACCACCATGTCCAGTATACACATATTCTACGTCACCAGTCTGTCTGTCTGTCTTTGTAGGCTCCCTCACTCTGAAACAAACCAAGCACACAGGTCCCTGTTTGTCTTTATTTTATTTTGTTTTTCCTTCTTTTTTGTGTTTCTTTGTTGCTTTTAATGCTTGCCTTCTTTCTTGGTTTGTTGTTTTTAATGCTTGCCTTCTTTCTTGGTTTGTTGTTTTTAATGCTTGCCTTCATTCTTGTTTTGTTGCTTTTAATGCTTGCCTTCTTTCTTGGTTTGTTGTTTTTAATGCTTGCCTTCTTTCCTGGTTTGTTGCTTTTAATGCTTGCCTTCTTTCCTGGTTTGTTGCTTTTAATGCTTGCCTTCTTTCCTGGTTTGTTGCTTTTCATGCTTGCCTTCTTTCCTGGTTTGTTGTTTTTAATGCTTGCCTTCTTTCCTGGTTTGTTGTTTTTAATGCTTGCCTTCTTTCCTGGTTTGTTGTTTTTAATGCTTGCCTTCTTTCCTGGTTTGTTGTTTTTAATGCTTGCCTTTCCTGGTTTGTTGCTTTTAATGCTTGCCTTCTTTCCTGGTTTGTTGTTTTTAATGCTTGCCTTCTTTCCTGGTTTGTTGTTTTTAATGCTTGCCTTCTTTCCTGGTTTGTTGTTTTTAATGCTTGCCTTTCCTGGTTTGTTGTTTTTAATGCTTGCCTTCATTCTTGTTTTGTTGCTTTTAATGCTTGCCTTCTTTCTTGGTTTGTTGTTTTTAATGCTTGCCTTCTTTCCTGGTTTGTTGCTTTTAATGCTTGCCTTCTTTCCTGGTTTGTTGCTTTTAATGCTTGCCTTCTTTCCTGGTTTGTTGCTTTTCATGCTTGCCTTCTTTCCTGGTTTGTTGTTTTTAATGCTTGCCTTCTTTCCTGGTTTGTTGCTTTTCATGCTTGCCTTCTTTCCTGGTTTGTTGTTTTTAATGCTTGCCTTCTTTCCTGGTTTGTTGCTTTTAATGCTTGCCTTCTTTCCTGGTTTGTTGCTTTTAATGCTTGCCTTCTTTCCTGGTTTGTTGTTTTTAATGCTTGCCTTTCCTGGTTTGTTGCTTTTAATGCTTGCCTTCTTTCCTGGTTTGTTGTTTTTAATGCTTGCCTTTCCTGGTTTGTTGCTTTTAATGCTTGCCTTCTTTCCTGGTTTGTTGCTTTTAATGCTTGCCTTCTTTCCTGGTTTGTTGTTTTTAATGCTTGCCTTCTTTCCTGGTTTGTTGCTTTTCATGCTTGCCTTCTTTCCTGGTTTGTTGTTTTTAATGCTTGCCTTCTTTCCTGGTTTGTTGCTTTTAATGCTTGCCTTCTTTCCTGGTTTGTTGCTTTTAATGCTTGCCTTCTTTCCTGGTTTGTTGTTTTTAATGCTTGCCTTCTTTCCTGGTTTGTTGTTTTTAATGCTTGCCTTCTTTCCTGGTTTGTTGTTTTTAATGCTTGCCTTCTTTCCTGGTTTGTTGTTTTTAATGCTTGCCTTCTTTCCTGGTTTGTTGTTTTTAATGCTTGCCTTCTTTCCTGGTTTGTTGCTTTTAATGCTTGCCTTCTTTCCTGGTTTGTTGTTTTTAATGCTTGCCTTCTTTCCTGGTTTGTTGCTTTTAATGCTTGCCTTCTTTCCTGGTTTGTTGCTTTTAATGCTTGCCTTCTTTCCTGGTTTGTTGCTTTTAATGCTTGCCTTCTTTCCTGGTTTGTTGCTTTCCTTCTCTTTTCTTTAGTGTTTAGATTCCTTGTTTGTTAGATGTTTCTGCATGGAGTTGCACTTTTGGTCTTTGTGAATGAACTTGTCATGAGCAATTAGTGCACAAAATGCACTAGTTCTGTGTCCACACACTCCTCCCGTTCCAATGTTTGTGTCACCACTGAATTTCTCTGGCTTAGTGTTTGGGCTCCTGCAGTTTGTTGACTGCACGCCACACTGCTTAGAATCTTACTGCCTCGTGGACACCATCCATTTAGTCTAGCAACACTAAACCGCCATGGTTTGAAAATGTGCCTTCTAAATCTTGAAAATCCTACACCACGCACACACATACACATTCAATAAACACACACACGTAAGGGGGATTTCTGAGACTGTGACTTTGTGTTAACGGCTGAGACCATTGCGAGCTGCCAGCGATGCCTAGTCTGTATCGGGAACGAACTAGCTGAGAACAGCGCTTCTCTCCAGAAGCTGATGACAGACCTAACGAATGTCACAGCAGTGTCTTATTCCCTCACCACTCAGCACATAGTGTGTGATTGTGGTGTTTCGTTTGTGTGTGGGAGTGTGCTTGAATGCACATATTTGTTTGTGTGTGTACATACAGTATACACAAGCTACCTCGCTCACCTTCCTACCCATCACAAGGGAGTTTCTACCTTTTTCAACGGAGGGTATTTACCTGTAATGAACTATCCACCAACCCCCCCCATCTTATCCTTTACTTTGCTATACCCACTACTTACACAATAAACGACACAGGAATCAAATCAATAATTCAAGCTCCAATACCCGGGCCCTGTGGTTTGGTGCTACCCTCAGGGCTCAATTCATTATGGATATGGATGGAAGGCTTAGGCTACTAGTGCAATAATACAGTATTGCCAGTCGGGGGGGAAAAAATAGTGTGGAATAATTTATGCCCCCCCCTTCCACCCCTCCATCTGAAAGTGCTTCACTTCACTGTTTTTAAAAAAACATTTTCTATCTTTCTATTTGCAACGCCTCTAAAAGTTAGAGACGTCGTTCTCTTTTCTTTTCCTGCTACCACTGTCTTCGGTGTAAATGGTCTAGACATGACGAGCCGAGCACCAAACTAAACTGATCAATTCTAATCTCTCCCCCGATTCCATGCTTCTTGTTATTCCATAACTTTGTCTATGGGAAAGATAAACCAGGTAAGCGAGTCCCCTTTTTGGTTTGATTGTGAAATCTGTTTTTATATCGTTGCTTTGTCGTAGTATTCTAGATGCAGCTAGCATACAACCTATAGCTCCTATCTTGTAGAGTTGGTTCCTGCGATATTGATCATAATTCTTTCTTTTATACCTGCTGTTCTGATGGCTACCCGGACTATTTGATTTGACCCCCCGTTTTTTTATACTGTTTATTATCTATTATCAATGTATAGTCACTTTACTGCTACCTACATGTACATATTACCTCAATTATCTCGACTAACCTGTACCCCCTCACATTGACTCGATACCGGAACCCCCTGTATATAGCTTCGCTACTTGTATTTTACTGTTGCTCTTTCATTTTTGCTTTAGTTTATTTAGTAAATATTTTTCTTAACTCTTGTTTTTCTGAAAACTGCATTGTTGGTTAAGGGCATGTAAGTAAGCATTTCACGGTAAGATCCACACACCTGTTGTATTCGGCGCATGTGACAAATAACATTTGATTTGATTTTGTCTCCAAAAACATGCATTTAAAATACTAGAAAACAACGTTTTTTTCTGCTCCAAATGAATCCCCTGTGGCCAGTGAGAATCAAAGAGCAGTAAAATGAGTGTCGTTCCGTCGACACAACAGCACGTACCAGAGGTCCCATCTAATGGAAGTGTTTGTAGACAAAACACACTCCGCATTCATCCCAGACACACAGTAAATGGGCCTGCTCCAGTTCAGGCCTGCCTCTTCTTCAAAGGCAAAAAACACATTTGATTTGTTTTGATGATAATGCAGTCAGAAGCCATTTGAAATGTTTACTCCTGAAAGGCTGTAACTGCTCCAGCTTGCCCTCTGGGTATGGTATGTTGCATTCAAAAACCAAAATATTAAGACTTGCAGATCATATTTAGTTGAAACCAATTGAGTTCCTGAGATCAACCTACTTTGTACCTAAATCAGCCATTAATATGCAGATTTTGCTGTGATCGTTATTCATGAATGGACCTTACTTTTCCTCCCTCGTATGCACCTCCCTAACCACTGCGCCATCTTACTCTGTAACACACTGTTCAACATCCAACTCGGTTTACCTTTCATGTCATCATAACACACTGTTTCTCTCCTCAGATTGGCTTCATACGGGCAGCATCTTCCAAGCATTATGTTAATTGCCGAAATGTGCCTTTGTATTTATGCCAGATTTTGCTACATACTGGTAAACACTTGAGAAGCGTTGTGTGGGGTAAAAACACAGTGGATCTGTTTTGATGCTGAAGCTTTGTCTAAGGCCCTACCACGTTTGGTGCCTCTGAGGAGTGTTTTCAGAGTCTCTGTGGCCCTGTAGTCAGTAGCGTTGAGGGTGAAATCACAAGGGGATTTTAGAATCAAAAGGGGTTGGTGTCGCACCTGAGTGAGAGACTGAACATCAACAGCCATTCAGAAGCTCCTTTGAGCCGCGGGAACAATGGCTTCCACACTGTTTGTTCACTCGCTTGTTTAGGATAAGATTTGGGATAAGAGAGCACTTTTGTTTGGATTCGGGCCCGTGAGAGTGGACCATAGATCTCATCTCCGTTGGTCTACTTCAATGAAAATCACCTGTGTGATGCTTTGAAAAAGTTTGAGACGGAAAAGTATGCAGGGCTTTGAATTCATTACTTGTTTTCCACCAATCACGTTAAGGCTTACTGGCAGGTGGTGGGAAAACCTGGCCAATGGAGAATTAGTATGATACTGCCAATGGGGTTAGATGAAGCCTGGGGCTGCCTCCTAACTATTTGACTTGTAATTCCCCCACATCTTGCAGCAAGGCTGCTATGGATGTTAATAATTCAATATTATACCTTTTATATTTAACTAGACCTTTTTTCATTAGCAGCCAATGTTTGGGTGATTATCAGGCTCAGAAAAAGCATGTTGTAGACTCTTAACATTTCTTGAAACCCAGTTTTGGGTTTTCCCTTGATCTCTACATTAGCATAGAAGTCTTACAAACACAGTAGACATTGTTGCAAAATCTATTATTTCTCTAAACTAGAGATCCAATATTACACCTGAACATGAAAAAATTCTAAAGTACAAATATGAATAGTTGCCAGCATTGGTGCATTTCACGTCACTTAATCATTTTTTTGTGTTCTCTAACTCTCCCCAAACTATTTTGACAATGTGAAATGATTTATTCTTGAAGCTCTTTTTTTTCCCTCTGACACCGCTCACCCCTGAAGTTTGACGGGTGTCTAAAGTAGTTTGCGGCAACGTTCTTCTCCCGCCCCTCCCCCCACCACACGCCAGTGTTGGACCACGGATCTCATTATAACACAGTTGAGAAAGAGCGCGAGTGAGAGAGAGAGAGAGAGAGATGAGCGTAAAGAAAGGTGCTCGTCAGTCATTCTATCACTCCTCTCCTCCCCAGGTTGCCTCGCTCGCCATGGCTGCTCTGTGTCACTTCCTGCACATGAAAAGACAGCTGTCTTGAAAGAAACATGGCATCGATGAATAACAAAACAGCGCCACTTTGAAAATCTAGAGAGGAGAAATGGAGAGAAAACAGAGGAAGACTAAGTGCCTCAACGTTGTCAATATGTGTTAAACTGTGTTTAATGTCTCTTTACTGCATCCAATTCTGAGGCATTCGAAGAGAGAAAAAGCAATCTGCATTCAAATATGGCCTGCCCTTCAAAGTGTCACTTGTAGTGGCGGTTTACAAGGCCTGCGACGGCAGGTTTCTCCCCATACCCAATGTGGCCGGTAAAAGGTCATGTGATAATGCTAGTCTTTTAAACTCCTTTCAAGGTGACGTCACAGCTTGTATACCTGATTCCCTTGTTCAAAGACGTCTTCAGGAAAATAAAAACTTGATTCCTCCTCTCTGATTTCTCCCTCATTCCTCATTTACTCAAACAGCTATGTAAGCTTTGCCAAAGACTGATTTCTGTCATCGATGACTGTTAAGAAATGGCATATTTTCTTAGGCAGTCACAGAAAATACCACAAATTTAAATGTTGTTATTTGATATCGAGTGGAAGTGCCATTTCTCTCATTACGTCTGGCACTCGGTGGTGTGGGCGGGCAGGGAGGGGGACGAAGACGACATCCGTGAGAGTGGGGCTCCTCGCCATGGGGACCAGGCTGCTTGCCATTATCCACTTGGAGCACTGATCAAGGCTTCTTGTCCTCTGAACGAGTTCTGTGTCATTTTATCATTGAGGGGAACAAGCGTGCGAGGGAGAGATATGGGGGGAGCAAGCGGCTTCCTTGGCCAAAAGAGGCTCCACTGCAGGCAATCAGAGCTAATCAGATCAGTTGTTTGATGGGGCTGAGAGAGGTATCGGAAGGAACGTTGGATGGATACGGCTAAATGACAATGCATCATTATGATCTATTTATACATTCTTGAAACCCATTGGAGAGGCAGCAGGCAGCTGGAGGAGACATTAACTTACAGGAGGAAGAGGCAGCTGGAGGAGACATTAACTTACAGGGGAAGAGGGAGCTGGAGGAGACATTAACTTACAGGGGAAGCGGCAGCAGGCAGCTGGAGGAGACATTAACTTACAGGGGGAAGAGGGAGCTGGAGGAGACATTAACTTACAGGGGGAAGAGGGAGCTGGAGGAGACATTAACTTACAGGGGGAAGAGGGAGCTGGAGGAGACATTAACTTACAGGGGAAGAGGCAGCAGGCAGCTGGAGGAGACATTAACTTACAGGGGAAGAGGCAGCAGGCAGCTGGAGGAAACATTAACTTACAGGGGAAGAGGGAGCTGGAGGAGACATTAACTTACAGGGGGAAGGGGCAGCTGGAGGAGACATTAACTTACAGGGGAAGAGGGAGCTGGAGGAGACATTAACTTACAGGGGAAGAGGGAGCTGGAGGAGACCTTAACTTACAGGGGAAGAGGCAGCAGGCAGCTGGAGGAAACATTAACTTACAGGGGAAGAGGGAGCTGGAGGAGACATTAACTTACAGGGGGAAGGGGCAGCTGGAGGAGACATTAACTTACAGGGGAAGAGGGAGCTGGAGGAGACATTAACTTACAGGGGAAGAGGGAGCTGGAGGAGACCTTAACTTACAGGGGAAGAGGCAGCAGGCAGCTGGAGGAAACATTAACTTACAGGGGAAGAGGGAGCTGGAGGAGACATTAACTTACAGGGGGAAGGGGCAGCTGGAAGAGACATTAACTTACAGGGGAAGAGGGAGTTGGAGGAGACATTAACTTACAGGGGAAGAGGCAGCAGGCAGCTGGAGGAGACATTAACTTACGGAGGAAGAGGCAGCAGGCAGCTGGAGGAGACATTAACTTACGGGGGAAGAGGCAGCAGGCAGCTGGAGGAGACATTAACTTACGGGGGAAGAGGCAGCAGGCAGCTGGAGGAGACATTAACTTACAGGGGAAGAGGCAGCAGGCAGCTGGAGGAGACATTAACTTACAGGGGAAGAGGCAGCAGGCAGCTGGAGGAGACATTAACTTACAGGGGGAAGAGGGAGCTGGAGGAGACATTAACTTACAGGGGGAAGAGGGAGCTGGAGGAGACATTAACTTACAGGGGAAGAGGCAGCAGGCAGCTGGAGGAGTCATTAACTTACGGGGGAAGAGGCAGCAGGCAGCTGGAGGAGACATTAACTTACAGAGGAAGAGGGAGCTGGAGGAGACATTAACTTACGGGGGAGGCAGCAGGTAGCTGCCTCACCAGCACCACTCCAGTGCTGATGTTTATTTTAATAATTAGTCCTAATTGCGTGTCCCGGTGCGAGATCAGAATGGCAAAAAACTAATATGATACATTTTTCATGAGGTGCTCTGCTCGGGCAGAGTAGGGTTTTATCAGCCCAGTGTCTATATGTGGTTGTTTTTATTCTATTTCATCTCATGTTATTTTTCGGGGGAACGTGTCCTTTAGAGGAGTATGTTGGTACAGTTTGTGCTGGACTGGTGTTCTACCTCGGTGAGGACGATTCTGATTGGCTTACAGCACCAGCGTAATGGGCACCTTTTCTGAAAAGGTTCCCAGAAGGCTATTTTCCTGCCTCCTTTCATGTCTAATAATGATGTGGATAGATATATATCTCTATTTTTAATAATGTGTCTCCTCTTTTGACCCGACAGGATCTGCCGCTGGGTTGTCATTTAAAGAGCTGACCTCCTAACCCTTTGGACCTTTCATGTCTTCTCTTTCTTTCTCTCTCTCAATTCAATTTAAGGGGCTTTATTGGCATGGGAACACACATGTTTACATTGCCAAAGCAAGTGAAATAGATAATAAACAAAAGGACAAACATTTAAATGAACAGTAAACACTCACAAAAGTTTTTTTTTAAATAGACATTTCAAATGTCATATGTCTATAAACAGTATTGTAATGATGTGCAAATAGTTGAAGTATGAAAGGGAAAATAAATAAACATAAATATAGGTTGTATTTACAATCTCTCTCTCTCTCTTTTTCTTTCTCCACAGAGCTTCTTTGAAGGACAGTCTGCACCATGGGACTCTGCCAAGAAAGACGAGAACAGGATGAAGAACCGATACGGAAACATCATTGCATGTGGGTACAAATGATATGTCACCCGTATTTGTTGTTGTCATTCAATCCCCTAATGGTTAGATATGGATTTGTGAACATTATTGTGAAAAATGTTATTGATATATTGTCTGTTATTGTAAAGCAACATAAAGATAGGATCATGAAAAATGTGTCTTGAAGCTATGATCCTCATTCCAAACCACGTTGAATGTGCATGTGGATACAACACAGGCGGTCCTAATTGACATGGCAATTATGAAAATGAGCCTTGACATGGCCTAGGGTTCCATCTTTCTCTACAGAACCATTTCACACATTTATTTTTTCCCCATCGGCCTACTCCGATGCACACACACACACACACACATACACACACACAACCCCATCAGTAATGAGGTGACCGCCCCAGTTATTTCCATGTCAATAAGATTCCTAACACTTCCTGTCCCTGCAAATGAGCAACCGACCAATCGCAGTGCTGCACATGGCGCAACAACCAATGAGCTGGAGGGCACTGACAGTTTTCTGCTGGTTATAATAATTAGTGAATAAATCATTCAGAGTACGTTAGCATCTCCTCTGTGCAATGGGAGAGAAAGAAGGAGATCAGAGAAGATCATTCTCCTATCAGTCATAATGAATTGTTATGACTAATGGAGAGACACTTGTTTCACAACCGAGCTCTGTCATGTGATGAATTTGATTAAGTAGAGTCACACGTCACAGTAGTTGCCCAAACTTCTCTGCACCTAACTGGTGATACAGGCTTTTACTGTGCCCAGATCCATCACTTTGAATCCCAACAACAATTAAGGTGAAACAATAACTGAAAACTGTAACTGAACAACTGAACAGCATAGTTATCTTACAAATAATTGTTGACTGGTATCCAAATGAATAGGGACTAAATCAACTTATTAACCCAGGAAAGACTTTGTTCTAGAGGGCATATGGGGCGGCAGCGTAGCCTAGTGGTTAGAGCGTTGGACTAGTAACCGGAAGGTTGCGAGTTCAAACCCTGAGCTGACAAGTTACAAATCTGTCGTTCTGCCCCTGAACAGGCAGTTAACCCACTGTTCCCAGACCATCATTGAAAATAATAATGTGTTCTTAACTGACTTGCCTGGTTAAATAAAGGTAAAATACAAATAAAAAAATGAAAATGAAATATGTTAGACATCAGCACAGTGGCTAGGTAGTTGTGCAGGAGTTGATGACCTTAAACTCGGTGGACACTCTCCTCCACAGGGATAGCCGACCTGTGTTTTCCTCTCGGTCTCATCAATATTACTAATGGGGCCTTGTTTTCTCGTCCTCTCTCTTGTTTTTTCTTTCTCTCTGTCCTGTCTTTATCCAGATGATCACTCCCGCGTCCGGCTGCAGGCTATCGAGGGAGAGCAGAGCTCCGATTACATTAATGCAAATTACGTGGATGTAAGTACAACACCAGCCTGGGCTTAGACATAAAGGTCAGCCAGTGTGTGTCTGTGCACACGCATAGCTCTCAGATGGAATGAGATGATGATCAGGCTCCTGCTTAAACCCACAATCCTCCTACCCGCTCTCCTCCTCTTCCCGCACACCATTCAGAAGTTTAGACACACCTACTCATTCCGGGATTTATCTTTATTTTTACTGTTTTCTTCATTGCAGAATAATAGTGAAGACATCAAAGCTATGAAATAACACATATGGAATCATGTAGTAACCAAAAAAGTTTTAAACAAATCAAGATTCTTCAAAGTAGCCACCCTTTGCCTTGATTACAGCATTGAACACTCGTGGCATTCTCTCAACCATCTTCACCTGGAATGCAATTCAATTCAAGGTGTGCCTTGTTAAGTTGTGTGCTTTAATGTGTTTGAGCAAATCAGTTGTGTTGTGACAAGGTAGGGGTGGTATACAGAAGACAGCCCTATTTGGTAAAAGACCAAGTCGGTATTATGGCAAGAACAGCTCAAGTAAGCAAAGAGAACTTTGAAAGTTTCTTCAAGTGCACAAAAACCATCAAGCGCTGTGATGAAACTGGCTCTTATGAGGACCGTCACAGGAAAGGAAAACCCAGAGTTACCTCTACAGCAGAGGATAAGTTCATTAGAGTTACCAGCCTCAGAAATAGCAGATAAATGCAAATAAATGCTTCACAGAGTTCAAGTAATAGACACATCTCAACATCAACTGTTCAGAGGAGACTGTGTGAATCACACATTCATGGTTGAATTGTTGCAAAGAAACCACTACTAAAAGACACCAATAGTAAGAAGAGACTTGCTTGGGCAAAGAAACACGAGTAATGGACATTAGACCATTGGAAATCTGTCCTTTGGTCTGATGAGTCCAAATTTGAGCTTTATGGTTCCAACTGCCGTGTCTTTGTGAGACGCATGTGGAAGGAAGATCTCCGCATGTGTGTTTCCCACCGTGAAGCATGGAGGTGGTGTGATAGTGCTTTACTGGTGACACTTTCTGTGATTTATTCAGAATTCAAAGCACACTTAACCAGCATGGCTACCACAGCTTTCTGCAGCTATATGCCATCCCATCTGGTTTGTGCTTAGTGGGACTATCATTTGTTTTTCAACCTTTCTAGGACTCCCCGCAATAGCCAGTGAAAGTGCAGGGCGTCAAAACAGCAAAAATCTCATAATTAAAATTCCTCAAGCATACAAATATTTCACACCATTTTAAAGATAAAATTCTCATTAATCCAGCCACAGTGTCTGATTTCAAAAAGGATTTACAGCGAGAGCACCACAAACAATTGTTAGGTCACCACCAAGCCACAGAAAAACACAGCCATTTTTTCCAGGTAAACAGAGAAGTCACAAAAAGCAGAAATAAAGATAAAATTAATCACTAACATTTGATGATCTTCATCAGATGGCACTCATATGACTTTGTTACACAATACTTGTATGTTTTGTTTGATAAAGTTCATATTGTCACGCCTTGGTCTTAGTATTTTGTGTTTTCGTTATATATTTGGTCAGGCCAGGGTGTGACATGGGTTTATTGTTGTATTTCGTATTGGGGTTTTGTAGTATTTGGGATCGCGGCTGATTAGGGGTGTTGTATAGGCTTTGCTGCCTGAGGCGGTTCTCAATCAGAGTCAGGTGATTCTCGTTGTCTCTGATTGTGAACCGTATTTAGGTAGCCTGGTTTCGCTTTGTATTTCGTGGGTGATTGTTCCTGTCTCTGTGTAGTTTCACCAGATAGGTTGTAATAGGTTTTCGTTCCGTTTGTTGTTTTTGTATATGTAATAGTTATTTCATGTATCGCAATCTCTTCATTAAAGACATGAGTAACCACTACGCTGCATTTCGGTCCGACTCTCTTTCCACAAACGAAGAACGACGTTACAGAATCACCCACCACACACGGACCGAGTGGCGTGGTTACAGGCAGCGACAGCAGGAGCAGAAAAAGGAGGACGTTAGGGACAGCAATGGCATGGAGTATATGACGTGGGAAGAAATAGACAGGTGGGCGGCCGACCCAGAGAGAGTGCAGGAGCCCACCTGGGATTCGCTAGAGCAGTGCGAAGAGGGCTATAGGCGAATGTCGAAAAGTCGAAAAGAAAGACACGGCGGCGCAGAGCGAAAACCGAAAGTAACCCCCAAATATTTATTAAATATTTATTGGGGGAGGGCGCAGAGAGAGAGTGGCTGAGTCAGGAGTCAGACCTGAGCCTACTCTCCCTGTTAATTGTGAGGAGCAGCAATATAAGGACTTCTGGTCTTGGGAGATGATATTAGACGGAAAAGGACCCTGGGCGCAGCCGGGAGAATATCGCCGTCCCAAGGAAGAACTAGAGGCGGCTAAAGCGGAGAGGCGCTGGTATGAGGAGGCAGCACGGCGACGCGGATGGAAGCCCGAAAAGCAGCCCAAAAAAATTATTGGGGGGGGGGCTTAATGGGAGTATGGCTATGCCAGGTAGGAGACCTGCGCAAACTCCCTGTGCTCACCGGTGGGCTAGAGAGACCGGGCAGACACCGTGTTATGCTATGGAGCGCACGGTGTTTCCAGTGCGGGTGCATAGCCCGGTGCGGTTCATACCAGCCCTTCCTATTGGCCGGGCTAGAGTGGGCATCGAGCCAGGTAAGCTTGGGCAGGCTCGGTGCTCAAGAGCTCCAGTGCGCCTGCACGGTCCAGTCTATCCAGAGCCACCTCCACACACCAGTCCTCTGGTAGCAGCTCCCCGCACCAGGCTTCCTGTGCGTGTCCTCTATCCTGTAGCACCAGTTCCAGCACCACGCACCAGGCCTTCTGTGCGCCTCGCCTGTTCAGCACAGCCAGAGCCTTCCTTCCCTCCTGCGCTGTCGGAGTCTCCCGCCTCTCCAGCGCTATCAGAGCCTTCCTTCCCTCCTGCGCTGTCGGAGTATCCCGCCTGTTCAGCGCTATCAGAGCCTTCCTCCTCTACAGCGCTGCCGGAGCCTCCTCACAGCAATTTGTGTGTCAGGTGAACATTAGGACTTGAGTTCCTGTATTTTGTTATGATCACACCACGTCTCGTTAATCATATGGCACACCCCCCCCCCCACCCCTCATCTTACCAGAAAGATTGTTGTTTCTGTCGGCGCGATGCGTGAAGAAACCAGCTGGCTGCACCGACTCAGTTAGCGTCTCTCGAGTGAGCCATGTTTCCGTGAAGCAAAGAACGTTACAGTCTCTGTCTCTCTGGAATGCTACCCTTGCTCGGATTTCATCAACCTTGTTATATTAGTATCTGGGACAGAGTAGGAGGCAGTTCACTCTGGGCACGCTATTCATCCAAAAGTGTAAATGTTGCCATCAGATGACTTGGCCTTCACAATTACCTGAGCTTAACCCAATTGAGATGGTTTGGGATGAGTTTGACCGCAGAGTGAAGGAACAGCAGCCAACAAGTATGTGGAAACTCCTACAAGACTGTTGGAAAAGCATTCCAGGTGAAGCTGGTTGAGAGAATGCCAAGAGTGTGCATAGCTGTCATCAAGGCAAAGTGTGGCTACTTTGAAGAATCTAAAATATATTTTGATTTGTTTAACACTTTTTTAACACTGAGCGGGCCTGTCCAAACTTTTGATTGGTACTATGTATATACAACCCCCCCCACACACACACACACACACACAGAGTGCATTTGGGAAATTATTCAGACCCCTTGACTTTTTCCATATTTTGTTACGTTACAGCCTTATTCTAAAATGGATTAAATAATTTTTCCCCCTCATCAATCTACGCCAATACCCCACTAAAAAACAGATACATTTACATAAGTATTCATAACCTTTACTCAGTATTTTGTTGAAGCACCTTTGGTAGCGATTACAGCCTCGAGTCTTCTTGGGACTGATCAATGGACTGATCAATGGACTGATCAATGGAAACAGGATGCTCCTGAGTTCAATTTTGGTATTTATGTTTTTTATTTTTAGACATTTGCAAAAATAACCTGTTATCGCTCTGTCATTATGGGGTGTTGTGTGTAGATTGATGATGAAAAAATGAATCCATTTTAGAATAAGGCTGTAACGTAACAAATAAGTTAAAAAGTCGAGGAGTTTCAGACTCCAATTTCTTTGAAAAAAACTATAAACGCAACATGTAAAGTGTTGGTACCAAATTTCATGAGCTAAAATAAAAGATCTCAGAAATGTTCCATATGCACAAAAAGCTTGTTTCTCAAATGTTCTGCTCAATTTTGTTTACATCCCTGTAAGTGAGCATTTCTCTTTTGCGTATCAAGAAGCTGATTGAACAGCATAATCATTACACAGGTGCTGGGTGCAATAAAAGGCCACTCTAAAATGTGCCAGTTTGTCACACAACACAATGCCACAGATGTCTCAAGTTTTGGGGGAGCTTAAAATTGGTGTTCTGACTGGAGGAATTTCCAATGGAGGTGTTGCCAGATAACTTAATGTTAATTTCTCTACCATAAGCCGACTCCAACGTCATTTTTTGAGAATTTGGCAACCGGCCTCACAACCGCAGACCACGTGTAACCATTCCAGCCCAGGACCTCCATATTCGGCTTCTTCACCTGCAGAATCATTTTAGACTAGCCACATGGACAGCTGATGAAACTGTGGGTTTGCACAGCCATATAATTTCTGCAAAAACTGTCTCAGGTAAGCTCATCTGCGTGCTCGTTTTCCTCACCAGGTCTTGACTTGACTGCAGTTCGGCATCGTAACCGACTTCAGTGGGCAAAAGCTCACCTTTGATGGCCACTGGCACACTGGAGAAGTGCGTTCTTCACGGATGAAGGCTGGTTTAAACTGTACCGGGCAGATGACAGACCGTGTGTGATGTTGTGTGGACGAGCGGTTTGCTGATGTCAATGTTGTGAACGGAGTGCTCCATGGTGGCGGTGGGGTTATGGCATGGGCAGGCATAAGCTACACACAGCAAACACAATTGCATTGTCGTGCCATTCATCTGCCACCATCACCTCGTGTTTCAGGATGTTGCATGGATCTGTACACAATTCCTGGAGGGTGAAAATGTCCCAGTTTTTCCATGGCCTGCATACTCAACAGACATGTCACCCATTAAGCATGTTTGGGATGCTCTGGATCAACATGTAAGACAGCGTGTTCCAGTTCCTGACTATATCCAGCAACTTTGCACAGCCATTGAAGAGGAGTGGGACAACATTCCACAGGTCACAATCAACAGTCTGATCAACTCTATGTGAAGGAGTTGTGTCGCGCTGCATGAAGCAAATGGTGGTCACACCTTATACTGACTGGTTTTCTGATCCACACCCTACCTTTTGTAAGGTATCTGTAACCAACAGATGCTTATCTGTATTCCTAGTCATGTGAAGTCCAGAGATTAGAGCCTAATGCAGTTATTTAATTTGACAGATTTCCTTATATGACCTGTAACTCGTTAAATCTTTGAAATTGTTGCATGTTGCGTTTTATAATTTTGAGAGCCAGATAGATGGGGCATTGATCCAGATGGCCCATCAGAAAGTTTGCCTTCGATTTGTTTTGAGCCTCAGATGTAAACAGAGCCCACACTTTAGGTCATGGACTGACAAACAGCATTGTCCCGGTAAACACACACACACACACACACACCACAAGCCCTGCTTGTACCACAGGTCAGCGGTCCCCCTGCCGCTATCACGCCGGGAGTGTGAAATTGAGAAAAAGCCTTTGTGATACTTCAATGAATCTGTCATTGTGTCCAAAAACGATAAGCTTCTGTACCAACTGTGATTGTGAACCATCCGGTGGCCATGCAAGAGGCTGTTGTGTGGAAGCTGATTGTACAACATAGATTTCAATCCTATTCTACCCAAAGGTATGTCCTTCAAAGATCTTTGGGGGAAATGTTTATCAAAATTACATTTTCTGATTTATGTAGAAGTAAAACAAAATGGAGTCATCTTTTTTGTTGAACCTGAGAGACACAGCAGAGATAACGAGAGAAGAAAGAAGAGATAGTCAGTGACACACTCTGGAGATTTCCATGACTGTCTCTCACATGCACGCGCACACACGTATTCATCACAAATGTGAGCCAAATGTCCATCTATGCTGTGGCGTAAACAGAGCTGCCTTTGACCACCATGTATCCTGTATATCCAGTCCGGACTATGGAATTAGAACTAGAATACTGTCCATCTCTATGTTCTGGATACAGTCTGTCCACGGCCAGTACATACTGTAGGGCCATTAGTTTGTTTCCTGGGTGACCGTTTAACACTAGAAGCCCACTCCTTGTTTACCCCCCTGGCTATTGCTGTTGACAGTCAATGTTATTTTCCTCTCCCATCAACCAGCTGGCATGGTGCCACCAATGCCAACCAACCTCCCCCTGCGTATACTTACCTCCCTTGTCTCCTCCTCGCCTCACTCCTCATCTCCCCCTCTACCTCCACGCCAAGCTTTGCTTTCACATGTCATTAGCCACATTAGCACACTTAGCTCTCTCCTCTTCAAAGGCCAGTGTAAATTAGGGTAAATTTGCAGCGTAGGTGGAACAAGTCGCTATCTCTCGAAATGAAAGGGCCTGTAAATAATTTCCACACGCCCACATGGCGTCTTCATGTCAGAGACATTGTGTTCAGGTGCTCACAGATTGATAAAGATATCATTCTGAAAGCGTCCGCTCTCGTTGTCAAGACCGGAGTTGGTACGCGTTAGACAGCCCTCTAAGTGGATATGGTTTAATCTGGCTTTGTTTCACTGTTCGCATTGTTCTTGATAGCAACAAGGTGATTCTGAAGGAGATTATATGAGAGGTGAAAATTTGCCCATTAACTTTGTAGACGTTTTGCGTTTCAAAACGAGGAATTGTTATCTTGTTGCAAGAAGCCTCCTATGATAATGCAATGTTCCTCTCACAGAGAATCATAAGCATCAACCTTACAGTACTCATTAAAACATTCCATGAATACAATTTGACTGTGTTTGTGTGTGTGCGCGCGTGTTTGGCAGCACACTCGTGTGTCCAGTCGTATGTGTTGAATTAGCATTCCGCGTCTTACTGCTCTGCAAGGTCACCTATGTAGCTAATTACATCTTGACCCCAGAGGACTCGTGGTGACACGGACATGAAGACATCTGTACACTACCTCCCTCCGCTGCACCTGCCCTCTCCTCTCCCTGCAGACTGTCTGGGTTTCTGCTCCCTCCCAGTGTTTCTCTAGCTTGTTTCTGTAGTTCTGTCTCACCAACTCCTTTGGTCATTGGCATGACAACGACCATAGCAGTTGGCTGTGTGTGTGGTGCATTCAGTCAGTGAACTCGACAGCATCTGTGTGAGTGCTGCTCGTCTCTCAGGCACAGACCTAACAGGTCCCAATTAAGTGGAATTTCAGAAGGTCAGAACAGAAGTCTAAACCTTTCTTCCAACATGATGATCACACAGAATACGTGACCAGCCAATGAACCCTTCTCCTAATAGCCTCTCACTAACTAACTCTATAGCCATAGTGCTCCCACGGTGGGAACTCCTCGATAGTATGTAGAGCAAGAGGATAAACAAGTCTCAGGGAGCCCAGCCTATCAGAGCCCAGAGAGACGGAGAGCCCAGCATATCAGAGAAGAGGGATGAGGTGTCCCTGTTTGATTCAGTCCAATTATATTCCATGTTAATTATAGTTGAGGTAAAGGGAATATGGCGTGGATAAGAGCTGGAGATGAAGACAATAGGTCAGACTTTGTGGAGGGTGAGAACGGATCTTTATGCCAACATTTAGCTTCCCACCGTGTACAGTAGGCCTCGCTAGGATACAAGATGCTCGCCAAATGAAATTTGAGGGGATTAGAGTAATCCCTCTGAGATTGAGCCTATTCCGAAGATAAGAGCCACACAGCAGAAGAATAACTCAGCCGTGTGCATGTTCACAATCCACAGACTGTATTATCCATCGAAAATATGCTGTCAGTGCACTTTAAGTGAACCGACCGCAGGAATTCTTTGAGAAAGAGAAACGCTGCTGACGGGATGTTAGTGGTTGCTGTCATGTTGTTGTCATTATCTTAGAAGACGAGCTTTTGCACGTATTTTCAAATGGAATCCAAATAAACGTTTTCTTTCTACTTGGTTTGAATTAATTAGTAATTTAAGACAAAAAATATGTTTTGAAATATGTTTTCACCGCAGCATGTTTCGCTTCTTGACTCAAGTAAACAAATATGCCCATTGTACTGTATTCTTCCGTTTGTTCAATACTGACATCTGTGTGCTGAAAATGTTTATTTGTTTCTCTTTGGGATTTCAGGGCTACCACAGGCCAAATCACTACATTGCTACCCAAGGTAAGAACAGAAACACACAACAAACTTGATCTTGTCTGAATATCTCAGTATTGTTGTTGGATCTGCAAGTCTTTAGTCTGCTGTTCAGTATGACAGCCTCACCAGAGCTGTCAACACAGATATACAAGAGATCTGTAAAAAGCTGTGGGACTCCCCTCTCTCTCGCTCTCTAACCAACCTCCCCCTCCTTTATTCCCTTCAGCCTGTCCAAGCCTTGTTGTGCTGAAGTAGCGTCTTAGAACAATTAATCAGTTGTGTGAGCAAAAGGGGAGGGGTGAGGATTGCAGTAATAAATAAATGGATAAGTTCATGTGTACTGGCGTGGTGTGTGTACATGCACATGCGTGTCTAAACGTGTGTGTTGTATTACTGCATTAATCTGGCAGGCATACGCTTTTCCCACTATCGCGCTGGAGGTGAGCTCTGATTGATCATTAATTGTTGTTGAATTCTTGGAGGTAATGTTTTCTCGGCCAGCCGCGCGAAGGTAATTCCATTCCACGCTCCCTCCGAGTAGAGACAGCCAATCCAGCACAGTCAGACCAAGTAGACAGTCTGGTCATCTAGTGCGTCTGGGAGCTGCATAATGACCTAGTAGACAGTCTGGTGGTCTACTGGGTCTGGGAGCTGCATAATGACCTAGTAGACAGTCTGGTGGTCTACTGGGTCTGGGAGCTGCATAATGACCTAGTAGACAGTCTGGTGGTCTAATGGGTCTGGGAGCTGCATAATGACCTAGTAGACAGTCTGGTGGTCTAGTGGGTCTGGGAGCTGCATAATGACCTAGTAGGCACTCTAGTGGGTCTGGAAGCTGCATAATGACCTAGTAGGCACTCTAGTGCGTCTGGGAGCTGCATAATGACCTAGTAGACAGTCTGGTGGTCTACTGGGTCTGGGAGCTGCATAATGACCTAGTAGACAGTCTGGTGGTCTAATGGGTCTGGGAGCTGCATAATGACCTAGTAGACAGTCTAGTGGGTCTGGGAGCTGCATAATGACCTAGTAGACAGTCTAGTGGGTCTGGGAGCTGCATAATGACCTAGTAGACAGTCTAGTGGGTCTGGGAGCTGCATAATGACCTTGTAGGCAGTCTAGTGGGTCTGGGAGCTGCATAACGACCCAGTAAACAGTCTGGTGGTTTAGGAGCTGCATAATGACCTAGTAGACAGTCTGGTGGTCTAGTGGGTCTGGGAGCTGCATAATGACCTAGTAGACAGTCTGGTGGTCTACTGGGTCTGGGAGCTGCATAATGACCTAGTAGACAGTCTAGTGGGTCTGGGAGCTGCATAATGACCTAGTAGACAGTCTAATGGGTCTGGGAGCTGCATAATGACCTAGTAGACAGTCTGGTGGTCTACTGGGTCTGGGAGCTGCATAATGACCTAGTAGACAGTCTAGTGGGTCTGGGAGCTGCATAATGACCTAGTAGACAGTCTAATGGGTCTGGGAGCTGCATAATGACCTAGTAGACAGTCTAGTGGGTCTGGGAGCTGCATAACGACCCAGTAAATAGTCTGGTGGTCTAGTGGGTCTGGAAGTTGCATAATGATCTGTTTATTGAAGTGCTGGCCTTCCAGGCCGTCCGCCTTGCCGTTCTCTGTCTCCTCAGAAGAACTAAACACAGGCTGCGCTAACAGTGGACACACATACCTAGTCCTCGGTGGTGTGTCTTAACCCCCAGGTGAATTGCTTCCAACAGAGAGAGTGCCGGCTGGTGAATGAGACTAGGAGAGGGTTGACCTCCATCCTATTTTATGATGAGACTATACAATATTTACTATACACAGTCATACTAGACGTTGAATAGGAGAGAAAATAATAGAGCACACCAGCCTCAGACAGAGTAGAATAGATAGAATAGACACCAGCCTCAGACAGAGTTGGCAGCGGACTCTCCATGTTTAGTTTTTTTTCAATGTTATGCCGGCGTTCGCAATTAGAGGGCAGCTTTCAAAGAGAATTCCATTTTTTTGGGGGGGTGGAGAGAGAGGAAAATCGTAACAAGCAGAGATCTTGCAGAGATCAAAGGCAGGTGTGCTTCAGGCCAATCGGGCGCTTGTCTATCACGGACATTCAGCATGGGATCCCAAACAATATACACTGAGTGTACAAAACATTAAGAACACCGGCTCGTTCCATGACATAGACTGACCAGGTGAATCCAGGTGAAATATATGATCCCTTATTTATGTCACTTGTTATATCCACTTCAATCAGTCTAGATGAAGCAGAGGAGATGTTAAAGAAGTATTTTTAAGCCTTGAAACAATTAAGACATGGATTGTGTAGGAGTGCCATTGAGAATGTGAATGTGCAAGACAAAACATTGACGTGCCTTTGAACGTGGTATGGTGGTAGGTGCCAGGCACACCGGTTGGAATGTGTCGAGAACTGCAATGCTGCTGGGTTTTTCACGCTCAACAGTTTCCCGTGTCTATCATGAATGGTCCACCACCCAAAGGACATCCAGCCAACTTAACACAACTGTGAGAAGCACTGGAGTCAACATGGGCCAGTATCCCTGTGGAACGCTTTCGACACATTGACACTTTCGACACAGAGTCCATGCCCTTACAAATTGAGCATTTTTTTGAGGGCAAAAGGGGGTGCAACTCAATATTAAGAAGGGATTCCTAATGTTTTGTACACTCAGTGTATGTTTTTACTCATGGGTGTGGGGAGGTGCATTTTGTCCATTCACCCCTTTTCTCTCAAAAGCACCCCCAGAAGCTAAAGGTCTGTATAGCCTTTTTAATATAATATCATTTATTAAAATACATACAATCTTTCTTTATTAACTTGGTCCTCACACAATCGCTGGCTGGCTGGCATGTTTCTCTTTCTTGGGGAAAAAAGGTGCAAAGAAATATCCTAGTCTCCTTCCCTCCTGAAGAAGCACAGCAATTTGTGTGTCTGTATCTGTGGCTGGCGGGGTGCCAGGGTGAAAAGCATTGCGACGACAGAGCCTCTCCTCTGACAGCCTGTCCACTCCAGCCATCTGTGAAGACTTTGTTTAGCTTTTTTCTCCTACTTCCTTGTCCTATTTCCCCAGTGCACCATGGGAGAATCTCTTCTCCACAACTAATTGGAGTTGCATGACTTGGCTCTACCCTCTGCCGCACTAGGCCATTTACCGCAGCTGCTCAACGATGATGCGTCGTGTCACATTTTCTTCTCCCAGACGACGACACCAGCCGCGCTTCGCGCCTCTCCTCCGCCGAGACTTTCTTTCTCTACACAGTTGTACATACCCACTGTTAACACTGTGTCAACACAGATGACTGGTTTAGTTGGCAAACGTCTCACAGGTTCACGAAGTGTGTTCATAAGGAGGGGAAAGGAGGGAGGAAGGGAAGGGGGGTGGTACTTGTATAGAGCTCTTAGAAGGAAATAGTTGGGAGATCAAACCTCCATTCATCCCGAGTGCAGTCCTTTTTTCATATCATCTACATAACACCATCACTTCCTCCAGAGAAAAAAACCTTCCTATCCCTGGGTGGATGAGTAACTGTAGGACACACACTGTTCTGATTGAACTGAATCTGCCTTTAATTTAGAAAGAAAATAATACGTCTAGAATGGTGAGGGTTGCTGTTAGGAGGAGTGAAGGGGGCCAGGGGAGAACAGGGAGTGTATAGGCTCTTGTTCCTTGGAGAGATGGTTATGAATACCAGGAGAGCATGTGAAAACCGGCTCGCTCGCACTAGAGGTAAAGGCACCTGGAATTGTCATCCGGCGAATTCTCAAGCATTTTAAAATGCGACACCAGTGTTTGGTAATGCGGCTGTTTGTGTGAGCATGAATATGGAACATCTGCAGGGAGCTTCGTGTGTGTATGCGCACGTGTGTGTGTGCTCGCGCATGTGTATGTTTTAGCTGTTGGAAGCAATTTGCTGTGGCTGACGGTACACACGCCGCAGCTCTCCAGGACACACACACACGGATTTGCATGAGCTAATTAGCTCGTCCAAAGTATTTTTTTTTTTGCATTTGCCAGTTGATTAAAAAACAATGCTAATTTGAATTAATTAAATTAGTAATTCTTAATTCCTTCCAGGGATCCTTTATTGCTTGGTGCAATCTTAAACACGGCCCACATTAAAGTGTGTAGGAGTTAATTGAGAGTGTGTGCACAGATTTCTGTCCCCCTTCCTGGCGTTAAGCTTCTTGTCATTCACCGCGTGTGTGTTGACTTAGATCCAGGCATTAGCTGATTGCCCTGTCAACAGTGATCAGAATGTACAGGCACACAGCCCCAGTGTCCTGTGTTGATAAAGTTCAACTGGGAAAAACAAGGTGTTAACCAGCTGAACCTGTGTACTTTTCATTGCTCAGAAAACAAGCAAGTAATCGACAAATGTGAAAAACGATAACAAGGATGTGATGAGCATGGAATTAGTATGAGAAGAACCTGGTATAAGTTGAGGATCTGACAATCCTGACAATATTTGGACAATACACACACTTTTTTATTGGAAAATCACATGTTGGTGTCATTCATAACATGATTCATAACATGTCCATATGGTCACAAAGAGCTTCGCATACACACTCACACACCCTTTCTCTCCTTTCTCTCTCTCTCTCTCCCTCGCTCGCTCTCTCTCTCTGTCCCTCTGTCTCTCCTCAGGGCCCATGCAAGAGACAGTCTATGATTTCTGGAGGATGGTGTGGCATGAGAACACTGCAACCATTGTCATGGTGACCAACCTGGTGGAGGTGGGCAGGGTGAGTACCACGAGACCACAGACACACACAAACAAACACACACAGTCACACATTACACACACTAAAGACAAAGTCAGTTCTGGTACATTTTATTGATTCAACCAATAAATGAAGTAAACTAAAAGGTGAACATTTTCCAGGCCTGGTATACAGAAACCATAGGCCCAACGCCAGACAATGTCAATCTACTGGGGTGTAATGTCCCGTGTGGGTACAGACCTTGTTCAAGCCAATCAACCATTGGTTAAAGCCTTGAGAGGCGTGATCAGAGAGTGATCTGACCGGTTAGTTGAATAAGCTCTCTGAAACGGTCAAACCCATAACAATACGCACGCATGCGCATACACACACACACACAATCATACACACTCTCACGCACACACTCATACACACAACAACAGAGAGGGCATGCCTAACCTGTCAGTGGCTCATTTAAGGAAGGGCCCCAACTCCCGCTGGCACCATATCAAATCAACAAAAGGGAACCGAGTGATGCACGGCCACAAAGCGCTAGCCAAGCGAGTGAATCCTCCCACCACCTGGTGCTATTGTTTTAACCACTCAGCCCTGGCTGTCCCATCTTGCCCCCTGTTGAGTCTCCACTCTCCAGGCCCCTTCAGTGGGCTGCAGGCAGGCCAGGGTCGGCAGGCAGGAAGGCACAGCGGCATTCTTTTCCACCATAATAATAAAAACCACTCACTCCACAGCCATTGTCTGCTAGGCCGCTTCACCACTGATGAACTTTGGGAAATCCCTTCTCCCAGGCTTCTGTCGCTTTTTGCGTTCATGCCAAGCAGTTTTGTTTGTTTTCGATCTCGCTTCTCTCCTGTTTCTACATCCCTTCTGGACCGCAGGTGGAGGGAGCACAAGGCACAACTAGACGTGGAGAATAACACTACCCCAGATAATGTGTTAGTGAGTGGCGCAGGCAGCCACCCAAAGCATATCGCTGACTGATCATCTTCATCGTAGCTGTCAGACACGGTTGGGATTAATAGGATATTTCTGCCAAGACTTCATCTATAGGATGCTCTTCCGGGATAAGCTAGCTGAAGTA
This sequence comes from Oncorhynchus keta, assembly GCF_023373465.1. NCBI lineage: Eukaryota > Metazoa > Chordata > Actinopteri > Salmoniformes > Salmonidae > Oncorhynchus > Oncorhynchus keta. The sequence continues at coordinate 21,783,335 of NC_068424.1, read as the reverse complement.
TCAGGGGGATCTGAGAGGCTGGAGGATCTGGAGCGTCTTGACTTGAGCTCCATACAGTTTATGATCGTGTCACTGGATACCCAACTTCCTTTCACTGATGATCAGGGCTGAAGCTCCAGTCAGCTCCACAGTGACCCTGTACACTTTATTTATCCTGTCAGATGGTGATGAGGTACCTAGTAAGAGTCCGATGGATAGCTAATCGTATTAGCCCAAATCATCCTACCAATGTTTTATTTTGTGTGAGTGTATTTATGTTTTAAGGCTACATTACACTCTGTGACCAGTAGGAGTGCTTTGTATTGTTAAACCTCTCTTCCTATCACGGATCATGTACTCCATCCAAGATCCTCTCAGAACCGTCGCCTGCTGTCCTTACATGCTTACCCAGTGTGGCACACAACACCAGAGAGAATGGAAGTGGCACTAGTTTGACAAAGCCGTATTAGTCTCTGTGGTGGTAGGTATAAGAGAACTAGTTGTTCCAGATAGCTCTCCTAGATTGGCATCCTTTAAAGATCCACAATGCAGGAATCGCTTTACCATTTCCTGCTTGGTAAAATTCTAAGAGTTCGCCTAATTTCAGTTTGTGACAAAACAAGCAGTCATTATGTAGAGAATTATTGTGCCATCTAAACCGCTGTGAAATATATTTTTCACAACCAAAAATATAGTATTTTCAGCTGTTTGAAGCTGGTGTACAAAACCGAAAGTAAAAGAGGCAAAAACTAAACTTAAGAACATGAAGCATAGAAATAGTGCACGTAGAACATATTTACAGCTTCTTAAACTTGCTTTCAATGAGAATGAAAGATCAATAACTCAAATTGCTGTATGAATTTGGTCGGGTCGCCCAAAACGTTTAATAAGCTCTTGTCTGGGCTTCCCACAAGAAGGAAAGCACATGGGACACAGAGATCTGACATTCTTTAGGCTACTAGTTATGTGTCCTTCAATAGAAACCTTATGGGATCATCTTAAAATCTTCTCCAACGACATTGAGATTCCTCTTAAAGGCCATATCAGGAAACAGGGCCTAGTAGGAGATAAGGGCATAAGGAAGCATATTCATGCAACCTACTTTAGAAAAATGGCTTCCAAGATCTGAACGTACCAATTACATGTAATTGAGTGGCTCAGTACTGTAAAGACATGAAATACAAAACTACAGTACACCACCATGGCGCAGCGGTCTAAGGCAGTGCATCTCAGTGCTAGAGGTGTCACTACAGACCCTGGTTCGATTCCAGGCTTTACCACAACCAGCTGTAATTGAGAGTCCCATAGGGCGGCACACAATTGTCCCAGCGTGTTCCGGGATAGGGTTTGGCCGGGGTAGGCCGTCATTGTAAATGATCATTTGTTCTTAATTGACTGGCCTAGTTAAATAAAGTTCAATATAAATAAAACGTGCTTGACAGATTATCAAATCAAACCACGAAATGGTTTATCACAATGGTACTTCCATCATACTGTTTAGATGCAAGAGTAACTCACTAATGTGTGTGTGAATGGAAGTAGGGTCTCTCTAACATCTCTTTATATTCTTGCTGAAAGGTCCAATGCAACTGTTTTTATCTCAATATCAAATCATTTCCATTTATTTCTGTTACAGTCAGACCGCTGCTACTAATTGACGATTTGCTCATTATGACCAGTTGAATACTAAATACTTTGATAAGGTATAGCTGTATATTTTTTATACCAAGGAAGCCACCAGGGAAACCCTACCTCTTGGAAACACTCATATTATTATTCTATATTGGTCTCTCCATGATCAACACTGTCACAGAAGACAGATAGGAATATCATTTAAGAAAACAGAGATTCCTATCGCAGTTAAACAATGTTTTCCGGTCCTCTCCAGAGAAGCAACTATAATTGCTTCCAGTGCTGACAGCTAGCGTGACTAAGGCGGAGCTGCGGGAGAATAATGTACTTGGCCATTAAAACACAATTATATCACCAATTAGATCCCCCCCCCTCCCTAATTACACTATCACAAAGGAGACAGCAGGGGAGGGGAGAGGAAGGGTGGAGGAAGAGGAGGATGGTAGGGAGGGAAAAGAGGACAGACAGATGGAGAAATGGAGAGGAAGATAAGGATGACCCAGAGGGAAGATAAGGCTGGTGTGAGTGACAGAGAAGAGGACGGAGGGAGGGAGCAGAGAGACAGCAGGAGAGAGAGGATACCGTCAGAAAATCCAAGACTGAAAAAACGAGAACAGAGACTGTAAAGAAGAGGCTCAAACTTTTGTTGAATTTCATTGATTGTTCAATTGCCAAATTAGGGAAGTAATTTCCACTGTGTACGAAATAGGCCTATATGCTCTTACACCTCTTACTGTGGGGGAGGGGCCAGATAAGTGAAGTGGTATCATCATAGAACCTGCGCTGTGTGACTTCTGGTGACCCCAGGGTTCACAACCTCTTAATGAGTAAAGAGCCCAGTGGTGCAGTATGGGTAATTAGAGCTGGGACATTGAGCATCTGCTCTAACAAAGAGGAGGGCCACCTGCCTGTCGCTATATGGGACAGCACCAAGATGTCACTCACTGGCTGCATCTCAAATGGCACTCTAGGGTGCCAAAGTAGTGCTATATACAGGAAATAGTGTGCCAAAGTAGTGCTATATACAGGAAATAGTGTGCCAAAGTAGTGCTATATACAGGAAATAGTGTGCCAAAGTAGTGCTATATACAGGAAATAGTGTGCCAAAGTAGTGCTATATACAGGAAATAGTGTGCCAGAGTAGTGCTATATACAGGAAATAGTGTGCCAAAGTAGCGCTATATACAGGAAATAGTGTGCCAAAGTAGTGCTATATACAGGAAATAGTGTGCCAAAGTTGTGCTATATACAGGAAATAGTGTGCCAAAGTTGTGCTATATACAGGAAATAGTGTGCCAAAGTTGTGCTATATACAGGAAATAGTGTGCCAAAGTAGTGCTATATACAGGAAATAGTGTGCCAAAGTAGTGCTATATACAGGAAATAGTGTGCCAAAGTAGTGAGCTATACAGGGAATAAGGTGTCATTTCAGACACAACAATTTCACAAGCTGACATGACCTTCTCAGACCTTTCGTCTTGTCCATTGGGAGTCATACGTCACACTGTTGGATGGTTGATGCCCAGTTTAAAGTGATCATAAAGTGTGTGATAGTGGTCAAACTGGACTGTAGTGGTTGTGATGCATTGTTCCCACTCCTCGTGGCAACAATGCTTTTTCATCACAATTCACTGAGAGCAGAATAATATTTACAGAACTTTAATGGGAAAAAAACTTTTGAGTTGACTCACAAATGAACTGTTGTCCAACAACACCTTGCACAATAGACTACCTTCAGTAACATGCACACATTCTCGTCCCAAAGCTCCCAAACTCACCACACAGAAGTAAGTACATTAAGTTCCAAACTAGGCAAAAATGTCTGTCAGGTTTTCACCTTGAACGAACAGAAAAGATATTTCAAGCAACTAAACTGCGGTCAGGTCATCCCATTACACCCTGTGTCCCCTCTGTCCCCTCAGGTGAAGTGCTGTAAGTACTGGCCTGACGACACTGAGATCTACAGGGACATGAAGGTGACCCTCATCGAGACCCAGCTGCTGTCAGAGTACGTCATCAGGACCTTCGCCGTGGAAAAGGTACGGACACTCCAAGTGATCAGGATATTGGAAGTTATTAATTGTAGTGTATTGTTTTCCATTGTATGTATTATATATAAAGCAACATGTAAAGTGTTGGTCCCATGTTTCATGAGCTGAAATAAAAGATCCCAAAAATGTTCTATATGCATAAAAACCTAATTTCTCTAGCATTTTCTGCACAAATTTGTTTGCATCCCTGTTACTGAGCATTTCTCCTTTGCCAAGATAATCCATCCACCTGACAGGTGTGGTATATCAAGAAAATGATTAAACAGCATGATCGTTACACAGGTGCATCTTGTGCTGGAGACAATAAAATACCACTCTGAAAAGGTTAGTTTTGTCACACAAAACAATGCCACAGATGTCTCAAGTGTTGAGGGAGCGTGCAATAGGCACGCTGACTGCAGGAATGTTCACCAGAGCTGTTGCCAGATAATTTAATGTTAATTTCTCTACCCTAAATATTTGGCAGTATGTCCAAACGGCCTCTCAACCGCAGACCACATATAACCACGCCATCCCAGGACCTCCACATTCGACTTCTTCACCTGCGGGATCATCTGAGACCAGCCAACCGGACAGTCACTAATGAAACTATGGGTTTGCACAACCGAAGAATTGCTGCATATACTGTCAGAAACCGTCTCAGGGAAGCTCATCTGCGTGCACCTCGTCCTCACCAGGGTCTTGACCCGACCCGGCCAAATTCTCACCTTTGATGGTCACAAGCAGACTGGAGAAATGTGCTCTTCCCAGATTTATCCCAGCTTCAGTTGTATTGGGCAGATGTATGGCTTCGTGTGGGCGATCAATTTGCTGATGTCAATGTTATGAACAAAGTGCCCCTTGGTGGTGGGGTTATGGTATGGGCAGGCATAAGCAATCGACAACGAACACCATTACATTTTATCGGTGGAAATTTGAATGCACAGAGATACCTTGACAAGATCCTGATGCCCATTGCCATTCATCAGCCGCCATCACCTCATGTTTCAGCATGATAATGCACGGGCCCCATGTCGCAAGAATCTGTACACAATTGGAAGCTGAAAATGTTCCAGTTCTTCCATGACCTGCACACTCACCAAACATGTCACCCATTGAGCATGTTTGGGATGCTCTGGGTTGATGTGTACGACAGCGTTTTCTAGTTCCCGACAATATCCAGAAACTTCACACAGCCATTGAAGAGGAGTGGGGCAACATTCCACAGGCCACAATCAACAGTCTGATCAACTCTATGTGAAGGAGATGTTGCTCTGCATGAGGCAAATAAATGGACAGAGCTTCATGTGCTCACTACTACTTTACTGAAGGTTCTTAGATACTTCCTTTATAATAGGTCCATCTGTCCTTCAGAATGCCTGTCTGTCTGTATCGTAGCCATTTTGTTTCTCATCCTATTGTACTCATAGCTGTTACCAGGCCTCTCCACTTTTCCGCTTCTTCTATCCCCATGGGCTTTTAAGCTGTGAATATTTCCCCTGCCGTGTGTGTGTGCGTGCATGAGTGCTCAAGGCTCAGACGGGTGTCCGCCCTGCCGTCTGTATCCAGCCTGCTTGCTGTGTGTGTGAATCACCACTCTCCTCCAGCTGTTTTTCTCCTCTTCCATCCCCCCAGAGATGGGCTTTGTCATCCCTGCTTTATCTACTTTAGTCCCTCCCCCCAAGATCAAAACACAACTTTGATCATGAAAACAGCAAACTTTAAAGTGCTTATAGGGAGGTATGGGGGAGAGAGAGAGGGAGAGGAGAGGAGGGGAGAGGGAGCTCAAAGTTAAAAAGCTCTGGGTCTGGTTGAGTGTGTGTGTGTGTGAGTGCGTGCATATAGATGTGCGTGTATCAGAAGTCCAGGCATCTGTATGACCTCTGATGTTTGTGTCCTTGGTACTTGTGAATCCAAATTAAGTAATCAACTGTGCATCTTTCGGTCTTCTCTCTCTAGAGGGGAGCCCATGAGATCCGGGAGATCCGTCAGTTCCACTTCACGGGCTGGCCGGACCACGGGGTGCCCTACCACGCCACCGGCCTGCTTGGCTTCGTACGCAGGGTCAAGTCCAAGACCCCTGCCAATGCCGGGCCCATGGTAGTCCACTGCAGGTCAGACACACTCACTGTGGCTTCTGGCTGTCTGTATACATCTCTACCTTTCTTTATTTTTTTCTCTTATCTCTCCTTCCATCTCTTTCTCTAGCCTCAATCTATTTTCTCTTTCTCTCTCTCTCTCTCTCTCTCTCTCTCTCTCTCTCTCTCACTCTCTTTTCATTCGGTATGACTCAGAAAGAAGTTCCTAATGGATATTAGAAAAGTCATCTCACTCCCAAGATCAGCCACACTAAATAAAATGGATCTGCTATTATCAGCCACACCTCCAACTGTTTAGACTGTCATGTACAATCTGTACTGATGTTTCCAATCCCAATAGTCCCAGATAATTTGTCAACCGGGGCTTTTCTATTTAGAGTGTGCTCTGGTTCTCACACTGTATGTGTGTGTGCTTGCATCATCAGTGCGGGGGCGGGCAGGACCGGCTGTTTCATTGTGATTGACATCATGCTGGACATGGCTGAGAGAGAGGGTGTGGTCGACATCTACAACTGTGTGAGAGAGTTACGCTCACGGAGGGTTAACATGGTCCAGACAGAGGTAAGAATGACCCTGTCCCTGCTCAAACCCAAATACAGAGAGAGAGAGACATGCACACAGAGATGTACACACACACATACACAAACAGACACACACACACCACTGCACGACCCTTCTCCAAGTGTCTCTACTTGCTTCCACTGTACACAATCCCAAACACACCACACGCACTCGCGCATACACAGTCTTGTATAACTAACCTTGTATGGACACACAGTTCAATCTTATTCAAAATCCAATTTTTCCTAAACCTAACCTTAACCCGAAAACCTAACCCAAGCACTTACACCTAGCACCTACACCTAACCCTAAAACGCTAACCTTAACCCTACAACACACAAGTGTAGTTAAACACGTCCACACTCACACACACATTCCCCAAACAGGCACATTTCATTCTGTCAATACATGATACACATGAAACCATGGACCATACAGGACAGGGTGTGTATTCTCAAACACAATGTGACAGACTTGTAGTGTCTACAATTTCTTGACTCTTCTTTTGTATCTAAAATTCCACTGGCACAACCAATCCCAAACATCTGGCCAAACAGACAATGTGACACAATGATACTTGACAAGGAACATGAGCCAACTCATTAGCCCTGTGCAAATATTATTCAGCTCAGAGAAAAAATGCAACAGACTAGTGTTTGCTTTTAAAGATAGTTAATAGCTGATGAGTTAGATTGCATAAACATGCTAAAGTTCCAACTACTAACTCCCTGACCATACTATATTAATGCACAATAAACAAGTGTCTAATGTCGTGCTGTATGCGAGCTTTACTTTGTTTGATTCCCATGACATATACTTTTAATTGATGTGAACTGGCAAATTCATAGCTCAAAAACTATTCAAAGTTTACTTGGAACACATGCTGTATCTTATAAATGACATTCTTCTTCCCGTTGCACAAAAAAAGCTAGTTTGTGTCTTGTCGTCATATTTCGTAATATTTTGATGATAATAACCGGGTAGGCTGCAAATCCATTTCACCTCCAACTCCATATCCAAGGACAGGAGTCTGACATCACAGTAGCCTAACCTGAAAACCACTGACCCTCAGCTCCCAAGGATTTTGTCAGAAGTGACAAGTCGAGACGTTTCTGAAATGTCACTTCATAAATGATTTACGTCAAGCCCGGGGCCTTTTTCCTAAGAGAAGGAGAGGAATAGAGGGAGAAGAGAGAGGGAGTGGTAGTATTGACAGAGGGAAGAGAGAGTGGTAGTATTGACAGAGGAAAGAGTGAGAGAGGTAGTCTTGACAGAGGGAAGAGAGAGTGGTAGTATTGACAGAGGGAAGAGAGAGAGTGGTAGTATTGACAGAGGGAAGAGAGAGTGGTAGTATTGACAGAGGGAAGAGAGAGAGTGGTAGTATTGACAGAGGGAAGAGAGAGAGTGGTAGTATTGACAGAGGGAAGAGAGAGAGTGGTAGTATTGACAGAGGGAAGAGAGAGAGTGGTAGTATTGACAGAGGGAAGAGAGAGAGTGGTAGTATTGACAGAGGGAAGAGAGAGAGTGGTAGTATTGACAGAGGGAAGAGAGAGAGTGGTAGTATTGACAGAGGGAAGAGAGAGAGAGGTAGTATTGACAGAGGGAAGAGAGAGTGGTAGTATTGACAGAGGGAAGAGAGAGAGTGGTAGTATTGACAGAGGGAAGAGAGAGTGGTAGTATTGACAGAGGGAAGAGAGAGAGTGGTAGTATTGACAGAGGGAAGAGAGAGAGTGGTAGTATTGACAGAGGAAAGAGTGAGAGAGGTAGTCTTGACAGAGGAAAGAGAGAGAGAGGGTGGTAGTATTGACAGAGGAAAGAGAGAGAGAGAGTAGTATTGAAAGAGAGAGTAGTAGTATTGACAGAGGAAAGAGAGAGTGGTAGTATTGACAGAGGGAAGAGAGAGTGGTAGTATTGACAGAGGGAAGAGAGAGAGTGGTAGTATTGACAGAGGAAAGAGAGAGAGTGGTAGTATTGACAGAGGAAAGAGAGAGAGAGGGTAGTCTTGACAGAGGAAAGAGAGAGAGTGGTAGTATTGACAGAGGAAAGAGAGAGAGTGGTAGTCTTGACAGAGGAAAGAGAGAGAGTGGTAGTATTGACAGAGGAAAGAGAGAGAGTGGTAGTATTGACAGAGGAAAGAGAGAGTGGTAGTATTGACAGAGGGAAGAGAGAGTGGTAGTATTGACAGAGGAAAGAGAGAGAGTGGTAGTATTGACAGAGGGAAGAGAGAGAGTGGTAGTATTGACAGAGGAAAGAGTGAGAGAGGTAGTCTTGACAGAGGAAAGAGAGAGAGAGGGTGGTAGTATTGACAGAGGAAAGAGAGAGAGAGAGTAGTATTGAAAGAGAGAGTAGTAGTATTGACAGAGGGAAGAGAGAGTGGTAGTATTGACAGAGGGAAGAGAGAGAGAGGTAGTCTTGACAGAGGAAAGAGAGAGAGAGGGTGGTAGTATTGACAGAGGAAAGAGAGAGAGAGAGTAGTATTGAAAGAGAGAGTAGTAGTATTGACAGAGGAAAGAGAGAGTGGTAGTATTGACAGAGGGAAGAGAGAGAGTGGTAGTATTGACAGAGGAAAGAGTGAGAGAGAGTGTGGTAGTATTGACAGAGGAAAGAGAGAGTGGTAGTATTGAAAGACGGAGAGAGTGGTAGTATTGACAGAGGGAAGAGAGAGTGGTAGTATTGACAGAGGAAAGAGAGAGAGAGTGGTATTATTGACAGAGGAAAGAGAGAGAGAGAGAGTGGTAGTATTGACAGAGGAAAGAGAGAGAGAGAGAGAGAGAGAGAGTGGTAGTATTGACAGAGGAAAGAGAGAGAGGAGAGAGAGAGAGAGAGAGAGAGTGGTAGTATTGACAGAGGAAAGAGAGCGAGAGAGAGTAGTAGTATTGACAGAGGAAAGAGAGAGAGAGTGGTAGTATTGACAGAGGAAAGAGAGAGAGAGAGTGGTAGTATTGACAGAGGAAAGAGAGAGAGAGAGAGAGAGAGTGTAGTAGTATTGACAGAGGAAAGAGAGAGAGAGAGTGGTAGTATTGACAGAGGAAAGAGAGAGAGAGAGTGGTAGTATTGACAGAGGAAAGAGAGAGAGAGAGTGGTAGTATTGACAGAGGAAAGAGAGAGAGAGAGAGAGAGAGAGAGAGTAGTAGTATTGACAGAGGAAAGAGCGAGAGAGAGGTAGTATTGACAGAGGAAAGAGAGAGAGAGAGAGAGAGAGTGTAGTAGTATTAACAGAGGAAAGAGCGAGAGAGAGGTAGTATTGACAGAGGAAAGAGAGAGAGAGAGAGAGAGTAGTAGTATTGACAGAGGAAAGAGAGAGAGAGAGTGGTAGTATTGACAGAGGAAAGAGAGAGAGAGAGAGAGAGAGTGTAGTAGTATTGACAGAGGAAAGAGAGAGAGAGAGGTAGTATTGACAGAGGAAAGAGAGAGAGAGAGAGAGAGAGAGTAGTAGTATTGACCGAGGAAAGAGAGCGAGAGAGTAGTAGTATTGACAGAGGAAAGAGAGAGAGAGAGTAGTAGTATTGACAGAGGAATGAGAGCGAGAGAGTGGTAGTATTGACAGAGGAAAGAGAGAGAGAGAGAGAGAGTAGTAGTATTGACAGAGGAAAGAGAGAGAGAGAGAGTGGTAGTATTGACAGAGGAAAGAGAGCGAGAGAGAGTAGTAGTATTGACAGAGGAAAGAGAGAGAGAGAGAGTAGTAGTATTGACAGAGGAAAGAGAGAGAGAGAGAGTGGTAGTATTGACAGAGGAAAGAGAGAGAGAGAGTGGTAGTATTGACAGAGGAAAGAGAGAGAGAGAGAGTAGTAGTATTGACAGAGGAAAGAGAGAGAGAGAGAGAGAGAGAGAGAGAGAGAGAGAGAGAGAGAGAGAGAGTGGTAGTATTGACAGAGGAAAGAGAGCGAGAGAGAGTAGTAGTATTGACAGAGGAAAGAGAGAGAGAGAGTAGTAGTATTGAAAGAGAGAGAGAGAGAGTGGTAGTATTGACAGAGGAAAGAGAGAGGGAGAGAGTGGTAGTATTGACAGAGGAAAGAGAGAGAGTAGTAGTATTGACAGAGGAAAGAGAGAGAGAGAGTGGTAGTATTGACAGAGGAAAGAGAGAGAGAGAGAGTAGTAGTATTGACAGAGGAAAGAGAGAGAGAGAGAGAGAGAGAGAGTGGTAGTATTGACAGAGGAAAGAGAGCGAGAGAGAGTAGTAGTATTGACAGAGGAAAGAGAGAGAGAGAGTAGTAGTATTGAAAGAGAGAGAGAGAGTGGTAGTATTGACAGAGGAAAGAGAGACAGAGAGAGAGTGGTAGTATTGACAGAGGAAAGAGAGAGAGAGAGAGTAGTAGTATTGACAGAGGAAAGATAGAGAGAGAGTGGTAGTATTGACAGAGGAAAGAGAGAGAGCGAGTAGTAGTATTGACAGAGGAAAGAGAGAGAGAGAGAGAGAGAGTGGTAGTATTGACAGAGGAAGAGAGAGAGAGTAGTAGTATTGAGAGAGGAGAGAGAGAGAGAGAGAGTAGTATTGACAGAGGAGAGAGAGAGAGAGAGAGAGAGAGTAGTATTGACAGAGAGAGAGAGAGAGAGTGGTAGATTGACAGAGGAGAGAGAGAGAGAGAGAGAGAGTAGTAGTATTGACAGAGGAGAGAGAGAGAGAGTGTAGTAGTATTGACAGAGGAAAGAGAGAGAGAGAGTAGTAGTAGTAGTATTGACAGAGGAAGTAGTATTGACAGAGGAGAGAGAGAGAGAGTGGTAGTATTGACAGAGGAAAGAGAGAGAGAGAGAGTGGTAGTATTGACAGAGGAAAGAGAGAGAGAGAGAGAGAGAGAGTAGTAGTATTGACAGAGAGGAGAGAGAGAGTGTGGTAGTATTGACAGAGGAAAGAGAGAGAGAGAGAGAGTGGTAGTATTGACAGAGGAAAGAGAGAGAGAGAGAGTATTGACAGAGGAAAGAGAGAGAGAGTAGTAGTATTGACAGAGGAAAGAGAGAGTGGTAGTATTGACAGAGGAAAGAGAGAGAGAGAGAGAGTGTAGTAGTATTGACAGAGGAAAGAAAGAGAGAGAGAGAGTGGTAGTATTGACAGAGGAAAGAGAGAGAGAGAGTAGTAGTAGTAGTATTGACAGAGGAAAGAGAGAGTAGTATTGACAGAGGAAAGAGAGAGAGAGTAGTATTGACAGAGGAAAGAGAGAGAGAGAGTGGTAGTATTGACAGAGGAAAGAGAGAGAGAGTGTGGTAGTATTGACAGAGGAAAGAGAGAGAGAGAGTGGTAGTATTGACAGAGGAAAGAGAGAGAGTATTGACAGAGGAAAAGAGAGTGGTAGTATTGACAGAGGAAAGAGAGAGAGAGTGTGGTAGTATTGACAGAGGAAAGAGAGAGAGAGAGTAGTAGTATTGACAGAGGAAAGAGAGAGAGAGAGAGTGTGGTAGTATTGACAGAGGAAAGAGAGAGAGAGTGGTAGTATTGACAGAGGAAAGAGAGAGAGAGAGAGTAGTATTGACAGAGTGAAGTATTGACAGAGAGAGAGAGAGTGGTAGTATTGACAGAGGAAAGGAAAGAGAGAGAGAGAGAGTAGTAGTATTGACAGAGGAAAGAGAAGAGAGAGAGTAGTAGTATTGACAGAGGAAAGAGAGAGAGAGAGTGGTAGTATTGACAGAGGAAAGAGAGAGAGAGAGAGTAGTAGTAGTGTTGACAGAGGAAAGAGAGAGAGAGAGAGTGGTAGTATTGACAGAGGAAAGAGAGAGAGAGAGTGTGGTAGTGTTGACAGAGGAAAGAGAGAGGGAGAGAGTGGTAGTATTGACAGAGGAAAGAGTGAGAGAGAGTGGTAGTATTGACAGAGGAAAGAGAGAGAGAGAGAGAGAGAGTGGTAGTATTGACAGAGGAAAGAGAGAGAGAGTGTGGTAGTGTTGACAGAGGAAAGAGAGAGAGAGAGTGGTAGTATTGACAGAGGAAAGAGTGAGAGAGTGTGGTAGTGTTGACAGAGGAAAGAGAGAGAGAGTGGTAGTATTGACAGAGGAAAGAGAGAGAGAGAGAGAGAGAGTGGTAGTATTGACAGAGGAAAGAGAGCGAGAGAGAGTAGTAGTATTGACAGAGGAAAGAGAGAGAGAGAGAGTAGTAGTATTGACAGAGGAAAGAGAGAGAGAGAGTAGTAGTATTGACAGAGGAAAGAGAGAGAGAGTAGTAGTATTGACAGAGGAAAGAGAGAGAGAGAGTAGTAGTATTGACAGAGGATAGAGAGAGAGAGAGTGGTAGTATTGACAGAGGAAAGAGAGAGAGAGAGAGTGGTAGTATTGACAGAGGAAAGAGAGAGAGAGAGAGAGAGAGAGTAGTAGTATTGACAGAGGAAAGAGAGAGGGAGAGAGTGGTAGTATTGACAGAGGAAAGAGTGAGATAGAGTGGTAGTATTGACAGAGGAAAGAGAGAGAGAGAGTAGTAGTATTGAAAGAGAGAGAGAGAGAGAGAGAGTGGTAGTATTGACAGAGGAAAGAGAGAGAGAGAGAGAGTGGTAGTATTGACAGAGGAAAGAGAGAGAGAGAGAGAGAGAGAGAGAGAGTAGTAGTATTGACAGAGGAGAGAGAGAGTGGTAGTATTGACAGAGGAAAGAGAGAGAGAGAGAGAGTAGTAGTAGTATTGACAGAGGAAAGAAAGAGAGAGAGAGAGTGGTAGTATTGACAGAGGAAAGAGAGAGAGAGAGTAGTAGTAGTAGTGTTGACAGAGGAAAGAGAGAGGGAGAGAGTGGTAGTATTGACAGAGGAAAGAGAGAGAGAGTGTGGTAGTGTTGACAGAGGAAAGAGAGAGAGAGTGTAGTAGTATTGACAGAGGAAAGAGTGAGAGAGAGTGGTAGTATTGACAGAGGAAAGAGAGAGAGAGAGAGAGAGAGTGGTAGTATTGACAGAGGAAAGAGAGAGAGAGTGTGGTAGTGTTGACAGAGGAAAGAGAGAGAAAGAGAGAGAGTAGTAGTATTGACAGAGGAAAGAGAGAGAGAGTGTGGTAGTGTTGACAGAGGAAAGAGAGAGAGAGTGGTAGTTTTGAGAGAGGAAAGAGAGAGAGAGTAGGAGAGAGAGAGAGAGAGAGAGAGAGAGAGAGAGAGAGAGAGAGAGAGAGAGAGGTAGTAATGACAGAGGAAAGAGAGAGAGAGAGAGGTAGTAATGACAGAGGAAAGAGAGAGAGAGAGAGGTAGTAATGACAGAGGAAAGAGAGAGAGAGTGTGGTAGTGTTGACAGAGGAAAGAGAGAGAGAGTGGTAGTATTGACAGAGGAAAGAGAGAGAGAGAGTAGTAGTAGTATTGACAGAGGAAAGAGAGAGAGAGAGAGAGAGAGAGAGAGTAGTAGTGTTGACAGAGGAAAGGTCAATGGGAATGGTCACTGTGGAGGTGACAGGCTGTAATAGCACCCTATTCCCTTATATAGTGAACTACTTACCCGGAGAAAGGAAGTCCATAGCGTACCAGTTGGCTCAGCCACAGTCTTAGCAAACATAGAAGGGTTTAAACAACATGAGAGAATACTTAGCCCCAATGTCTACCATCCAGGATTCTGTGTTTCTCAAGACCAATTGGAAAACCGAGGATTGGATTAGGATTTGATTTGATATCTCACCAAAAATGGCTTTTGGAACCATGTCATGACTTGACTTGAGTCAATCATCACTTTGGTTTGGTCATGTTTCTGTGTTACCTCAATGTATAGGTAAGTATTGGTGCTTTGTTCTCAGTGTGAGCTCTTCCTGGTGTGTGTCTAGGCGTTGCATGGCTTTCTGTCCCTCACGATATTCTATGGCCCGCTCTGTCCTACAGGAGCAGTACGTTTTCATCCACGACGCCATCTTGGAGGCGTGTCTGTGCGGGGACACCACCATCCCAGCCAACCAGCTGCGATCGGTCTACTATGACATGAACCGCCTGGACCCCCAGACTAACTCCAGCCAGATCAAAGAGGAGTTCAGGGTACTGTGTGTGTGTGTGTGTGTGTGTGTGTGTGTGTGTGTGTGTGTGTGTGTGTGTGTGTGTGTGTGTGTGTGTGTGTGTGTGTGTGTGTGTGTGTGTGTGTGTGTGTGTGTGTGTGTGTGTGTGTGTGAGAGAGAGAGCATGTGTTGTTCATCATAAATGCATACGTATATTGGTGTACATAAATGCTCTTCACTCCAAGGCACAATTGAAGGTGTCTACCAGGCTCATATCCCTTCTTCCCTCCAGACTCTGAACATGGTGACTCCTACGTTGCGTGTGGAGGACTGCAGCATCGCCCTGCTCCCCAGGAACCACGAGAAGAACCGCTGCATGGACGTCCTCCCGCCAGACCGCTGTCTGCCCTTCCTCATCACCATCGACGGAGAGAGTTCCAACTACATCAACGCCGCTCTCATGGATGTACGTCACACACACACACACACACACACACACACACACACACACACACACACTCACTCGTAACCTTTTTAAATGACTTGCAGTGTCAGTCCGTGTGCAAGTCATTGGATGTAAATGTACTGCTGGAAAAGTGCTGAGTCAATAGTGGAACTGTTCTTTTTGAATCATTGTGCTGAAATATGATGATGTGGATAGGTCACTGTTCAATCACCCATCTACATAAAGGGCAGATTTGGCGCTTTGAATGAAGAGCAAACTTTATTAGTGGTAGATTAGTGGCATATTGGCTGTCTGTGACAACTTCTTTATTATGGAGAAAGGAGAGAGGCAGGGAGTGGGAGAGACAGACATAGAGGGAGCAACGGGGACGGAAGAGGGAGGAGTTGGGGAATAGTGTAGAGGGAGAAGGAAACAGAGAGAGAGGCCAATGGACAGCGGGCGACTCAGCAGTCCTGGGGCGTCCTGTGGTTAAATAGCTGGTGTGTAAATAGCCCATCCATCTCTATAATAATCACCCCATGTTACTTAGCCAGCCATTTCCCAGCCAAACCTAAACAGTAGGGGGACAGTGTATCATGTTGATGAATGGCTAGTGCTTTTTCTGTGCTTCCACCAACAATTACATCCTCATCGAAAATGATTTAAAAAACAGATGGCTTTGGATGGATTTGTCCCATCGTCATGGAAATGGACATTCATAATTGCAATGTGTTTTTTGTCGAACGCAGCAGTATGACTCAGTTTGGATTGGCTTTATGGAAATAATGTGTCACCAATTATACTCATGCATATTTGGTATATACAATAAGGGTATGTGGTCTTAGTGTTGATAGTGGAATTAATTCAGAATGGTCATGAATATCTGGAAATAAATACGTTCCATACATACAACCTCACATAGTAACCTGAACATGACTGTGAGAACTCTCTGCATTATGACTAAAGGCCAGATGACATGTCCTTGATCTTAGTGATGTAAATACTGTCTTTCTGTTCATTTTGGGGTTGCTGACTTTCTCTTCCTCGTCTTTTTCCTCCTCCACAGAGCTACAAGCAGCCGTCTGCGTTCATCGTTACCCAGCACCCCTTGCCCAACACGGTCAAAGACTTCTGGAGGCTGGTGCTGGACTACCACTGCACCTCTATAGTGATGCTCAACGACGTGGACCCAGCACAGGTAAGACTAACATACACACACACACACACGAGAGGCCAATCAAGTCACTCCAAACCATGTGACGCCATGCAATCCTTTATCATACTATCAGACATTCCAGTCTCCGTCATAGACTAGTCATTAGTACATGATCATAGACAGATCGCTACCAGTAGGTTTGAAAGAGGAGGGGAAGGAGTCTGCCTCAAATGGCCTTGGGGCCCTGTCTATCAAAATGTTCAAAGAATAGCAGGTGGCAGCATTTCCTAGCAACACCACCCAGCTGGGTTACTACACTATCCTCTCATTCCCTATTCTGACTGTAGCCCGGCAACAAGTACCACAGCTATAGCAATATATATATATATATATACACAATGACATCAACTAGGCATTCCTATATATATTTGTATGTATGTTGGAATGCCTAGTTGATGTCATTGTGTTTTCTCTCATCTGCTGTTGAGGAGGCAGCTCAATAGAGCAGGATAGTCAGGCGGTGTTTCACTCTCCTGAACTGTTAAATTGTAGATGTTTTTGTGTGTTTGAAGGCATGACCTTGAAAGACAATGAGAGAATTGCAGTTATCAAAAGAGGGTGAATGTGAATGCCAACGCAATCAATAGGCTCTCATTCAATGACTCATTTGATGTGTGTGTGTGTGTGTGTGTGTGTGTGTGTGTGTGTGTGTGTGTGTGTGTGTGTGTGTGTGTGTGTGTGTGTGTGTGTGTGTGTGTGTGTGTGTGTGTGTGTGTGTGTGTGTGCAGCTGTGTCCCCAGTACTGGCCGGAGAACGGCGTGCACCGCCACGGGCCCATCCAGGTGGAGTTTGTGTCAGCTGACCTGGAGGAGGACATCATCAGCAGGATATTCCGCGTCTACAACGCTGCACGGGTACGAAACAGAACACCACACACACACTCCTGTTCCTACAGTGACTATAGCAGACACACACACTCCTGTTCCTACAGTGACTATAGCAGACACACACACTCCTGTTCCTACAGTGTCTATAGCAGACACACACACACTCCTGTTCCTACAGTGACTATAGCAGACACACACACACTCCTGTTCCTACAGCTACTATACCAGACACACACACACTCCTGTTCCTACAGTGACTATAGCAGACACACACACTCCTGTTCCTACAGCGACTATAGCAGACACACACACTCCTGTTCCTACAGTGACTATAGCAGACACACACACACTCCTGTTCCTACAGCGACTATAGCAGACACACACACACTCCTGTTCCTACAGTGACTATAGCAGACACACACACACTCCTGTTCCTACAGTGACTATAGCAGACACACACACTCCTGTTCCTACAGTGACTATAGCAGACACACACCACACACACACTCCTGTTCCTACAGTGACTATAGCAGACACACACACTCCTGTTCCTACAGTGACTATAGCAGACACACACACTCCTGTTCCTACAGTGACTATAGCAGACACACACACACTCCTGTTCCTACAGTGACTATAGCAGACACACACCACACACACACTCCTGTTCCTACAGTGACTATAGCAGACACACACACACTCCTGTTCCTACAGTGACTATAGCAGACACACACACACTCCTGTTCCTACAGCGACTATAGCAGACACACACACACTCCTGTTCCTACAGTGACTATAGCAGACACACACACTCCTGTTCCTACAGTGACTATAGCAGACACACACACTCCTGTTCCTACAGCGACTATAGCAGACACACACACACTCCTGTTCCTACAGCGACTATAGCAGACACACACACACTCCTGTTCCTACAGCAACTATAGCAGACACACACACTCCTGTTCCTACAGCTACTATAGCAGACAGGCACACACACACACACACACACACACACACACACACACACACACACACACACACACACTCCTGTTCCTACAGCGACTATAGCAGACACACACACACACACACACTCCTGTTCCTACAGTGACTATAGCAGACACACACCACACACACACTCCTGTTCCTACAGTGACTATAGCAGACACACACACACTCCTGTTCCTACTGCTACTATAGCAGACACACATACACACTCCTGTTCCTACAGCTACTATAGCAGACAGACACACACACACACACTCCTGTTCCTACAACGACTATAGCAGACACACACACACACACATACTCCTGTTCCTACAGCTACTATAGCAGACAGACACACACACACCTGTTCCTACAGCTACTATAGCAGACACACACACACACACACACTCCTGTTCCTACAGCTACTATAGCAGACATAGACACACACACACACCTGTTCCTACAGCTACTATAGCAGACATAGACACACATGCACTCCTGTTCCTACAGCTACTATAGCAGACACACACACACACAGTCCTGTTCCTACAGCTACTATAACATACACACACACACACACTCCTGTTCCTAGAGCTACTATAGCAGACATAGAAACACACACTCCTGTTCCTACAGCTACTATAGCAGACATAGACACACACACTCCTGTTCCTACAGCTACTATAGCAGACATAGACACACACACACTCCTGTTCCTACAGCTACTATAGCAGACATAGACACACACACACTCTCCTGTTCCTACAACTACTATAGCAGACACACACACACACACTCCTGTTACTACAGCTACTATAGCAGGCACACACACACACACTCCTGTTCCTACAGCTACTATAGCAGACAGACACACACACACACACTCCTGTTCCTATAGCTACTATAGCAGACACACGCACACACACACACTCCTGTTCCTACAGCTACTATAGCAGACAGACACACACACACACACTCCTGTTCCTACAGCTACTATAGCAGACAGACACACACACACACACTCCTGTTCCTTCAGCTACTATAGCAGACACACACACACACTCCTGTTCCTACAGCTACTATAGCAGACATAGACACACACACTCCTGTTCCTACAACTACTATAACAGACACACGCACACAAACACACTCCTGTTCCTACAGCTACTATAGCAGACTTAGACACACACACACACACACTCCTGTTCTTACAGCTACTATAGCAGACACACGCACACACTCCTGTTCCTACAGCTACTATAGCAGACTTAGACACACACACACACACTCCAGTTCCTACAGCTACTATAGCAGACACACGCGCACACACACACACACACACATTCCTGTTCCTACAGCTACTATAGCAGACATAGACAGACACACACAAACACAAACACTACTGTTCCTTCAGCTACTATAGCAGACACACACACACACACTCCTGTTCCGACAGTGACTATAGCAGACACACACACTCCTGTTCCTACAGTGACTATAGCAGACACACACACACTCCTGTTCCTACAGCGACTATAGCAGACACACACACACTCCTGTTCCTACAGTGACTATAGCAGACACACACACTCCTGTTCCTACAGCGACTATAGCAGACACACACACTCCTGTTCCTACAGTGACTATAGCAGACACACACACACTCCTGTTCCTACAGTGACTATAGCAGACACACACACACTCCTGTTCCTACAGCGACTATAGCAGACACACACACTCCTGTTCCTACAGTGACTATAGCAGACACACACCACACACACACTCCTGTTCCTACAGTGACTATAGCAGACACACACCACACACACACTCCTGTTCCTACAGTGACTATAGCAGACACACACACACTCCTGTTCCTACAGTGACTATAGCAGACACACACACACTCCTGTTCCTGCAGCGACTATAGCAGACACACACACACTCCTGTTCCTACAGTGACTATAGCAGACACACGCACACACACACACACACATTCCTGTTCCTACAGCTACTATAGCAGACATAGACAGACACACACAAACACAAACACTACTGTTCCTTCAGCTACTATAGCAGACACACACACACACACACTCCTGTTCCGACAGTGACTATAGCAGACACACACACTCCTGTTCCTACAGTGACTTTAGCAGACACACACACACTCCTGTTCCTACAGCGACTATAGCAGACACACACACACTCCTGTTCCTACAGTGACTATAGCAGACACACACTCCTGTTCCTACAGTGACTATAGCAGACACACACACTCCTGTTCCTACAGTGACTATAGCAGACACACACACACTCCTGTTCCTACAGTGACTATAGCAGACACACACCACACACACACTCCTGTTCCTACAGTGACTATAGCAGACACACACACTCCTGTTCCTACAGTGACTATAGCAGACACACACACACTCCTGTTCCTACAGTGACTATAGCAGACACACACCACACACACACTCCTGTTCCTACAGTGACTATAGCAGACACACACACTCCTGTTCCTACAGTGACTATAGCAGACACACACACACTCCTGTTCCTACAGCGACTATAGCAGACACACACACACTCCTGTTCCTACAGTGACTATAGCAGACACACACACTCCTGTTCCTACAGTGACTATAGCAGACACACACACTCCTGTTCCTACAGTGACTATAGCAGACACACACACTCCTGTTCCTACAGTGACTATAGCAGACACACACACACTCCTGTTCCTACAGCGACTATAGCAGACACACACACACTCCTGTTCCTACAGCAACTATAGCAGACACACACACTCCTGTTCCTACAGCTACTATAGCAGACACACACACACACACACACACACACACACACACACACACACACACACACACACACACACACACACACACACACCTGTTCCTACAGCGACTATAGCAGACACACACACACACTCCTGTTCCTACAGTGACTATAGCAGACACACACCACACACACACTCCTGTTCCTACAGTGACTATAGCAGACACACACACACTCCTGTTCCTACAGCGACTATAGCAGACACACACACACTCCTGTTCCTACAGTGACTATAGCAGACACACACACACTCCTGTTCCTACAGCTACTATAGCAGACACACACCACACACACACTCCTGTTCCTACAGTGACTATAGCAGACACACACACACTCCTGTTCCTACAGTGACTATAGCAGACACACACACACTCCTGTTCCTACAGCTACTATAGCAGACACAGACACACACACACTCCTGTTCCTACAGCGACTATAGCAGACACACACACACTCCTGTTCCTACAGCAACTATAGCAGACACACACACACTCCTGTTCCTACAGCTACTATAGCAGACATAGACACACACACACTCCTGTTCCTACAGCGACTATAGCAGACACACACACACTCCTGTTCCTACAGCTACTATAGCAGACATAGACACACACACACTCCTGTTCCTACAGCGACTATAGCAGACACACACACACTCCTGTTCCTACAGCGACTATAGCAGACACACACACACTCCTGTTCCTACAGCGACTATAGCAGACATAGACACACACATACTCCTGTTCCTACAGCGACTATAGCAGACACACACACACTCCTGTTCCTACAGCTACTATAGCAGACATAGACACACACACACTCCTGTTCCTACAGCGACTATAGCAGACACACACACACTCCTGTTCCTACAGCAACTATAGCAGACACACACACACTCCTGTTCCTACAGCGACTATAGCAGACACACACACTCCTGTTCCTACAGCGACTATAGCAGACACACACACACTCCTGTTCCTACAGCGACTATAGCAGACACACACACTCCTGTTCCTACAGCGACTATAGCAGACACACACACACACACACTCCTGTTCCTACAGCTACTATAGCAGACACACACACACACACACTCCTGTTCCTACTGCTACTATAGCAGACATAGACAGACACACACACACACACACACAAACTCCTGTTCCTACAGCTACTATAGCAGACAGACACACACACACACCTGTTCCTACAGCTACTATAGCAGACACACACACACACACACTCCTGTTCCTACAGCTACTATAGCAGACATAGACACACACACACACCTGTTCCTACAGCTACTATAGCAGACATATACACACATGCACTCCTGTTCCTACAGCTACTATAGCAGACACACACACACACAGTCCTGTTCCTACAGCTACTATAACATACACACACACACACACTCCTGTTCCTACAGCTACTATAGCAGACATAGACACACACACTCCTGTTCCTACAGCTACTATAGCAGACATAGACACACACACTCCTGTTCCTACAGCTACTATAGCAGACACACACACACACTCCTGTTCCTACAGCTACTATAGCAGACTTAGACACACACACACACACTCCTGTTCCTACAGCTACTATAGCAGACATAGACACACACACACTCCTGTTCCTACAACTACTATAGCAGACATAGACACACACACACTCCTGTTCCTACAACTACTATAGCAGACACACACACACTCCTGTTACTACAGCTACTATAGCAGACATACACACACACACACACACTCCTGTTACTACAGCTACTATAGCAGACATACACACACACACACACACTCCTGTTCCTACAGCTACTATAGCAGACACATGCACACACACACTCCTGTTCCTTCAGCTACTATAGCAGACATAGACACACACACTCCTGTTCCTACAACTACTATAACAGACACACGCACACAAACACACTCCTGTTCCTACAGCTACTATAGCAGACTTAGACACACACACACACACACTCCTGTTCTTACACCTACTATAGCAGACACACGCACACACACACTCCTGTTCCTACAGCTACTATAGCAGACTTAGACACACACACACACACTCCTGTTCCTACAGCTACTATAGCAGACACACGCACACACACACACACACATTCCTGTTCCTACAGCTACTATAGCAGACACACACACACACACTCCTGTTCTTACAGCTACTATAGCAGACACACGCACACACACACACACACACACACACCCTGTTCCTACAGCTACTATAGTAGACTTAGACACACACACACACACACACACTCCTGTTCCTACAGCTACTATAGCAGACAAACGCACACACACACACACACACACATTCCTGTTCCTACAGCTACTATAGCAGACACAGACACACACACACTCCTGTTCCTACAGCGACTATAGCAGACACACACACACTCCTGTTCCTACAGTGACTATAGCAGACACACGCACACACACACACACACATTCCTGTTCCTACAGCTACTATAGCAGACATAGACAGACACACACAAACACAAACACTACTGTTCCTTCAGCTACTATAGCAGACACACACACACACACTCCTGTTCCGACAGTGACTATAGCAGACACACACACTCCTGTTCCTACAGTGACTTTAGCAGACACACACACACTCCTGTTCCTACAGCGACTATAGCAGACACACACACACTCCTGTTCCTACAGTGACTATAGCAGACACACACTCCTGTTCCTACAGCGACTATAGCAGACACACACACTCCTGTTCCTACAGTGACTATAGCAGACACACACACACTCCTGTTCCTACAGTGACTATAGCAGACACACACCACACACACACTCCTGTTCCTACAGTGACTATAGCAGACACACACACTCCTGTTCCTACAGTGACTATAGCAGACACACACACACTCCTGTTCCTACAGTGACTAAATCAGACACACACCACACACACACTCCTGTTCCTACAGTGACTATAGCAGACACACACACACTCCTGTTCCTACAGTGACTATAGCAGACATACACACACTCCTGTTCCTACAGCGACTATAGCAGACACACACACACTCCTGTTCCTACAGTGACTATAGCAGACACACACACTCCTGTTCCTACAGTGACTATAGCAGACACACACACTCCTGTTCCTACAGTGACTATAGCAGACACACACACTCCTGTTCCTACAGCGACTATAGCAGACACACACACACTCCTGTTCCTACAGCGACTATAGCAGACACACACACACTCCTGTTCCTACAGCAACTATAGCAGACACACACTCCTGTTCCTACAGCTACTATAGCAGACACACACACACACACACACACACACACACACACACACACACACACACACACACACACACACACACACACACACTCCTGTTCCTACAGCGACTATAGCAGACACACACACACACTCCTGTTCCTACAGTGACTATAGCAGACACACACCACACACACACTCCTGTTCCTACAGTGACTATAGCAGACACACACACACTCCTGTTCCTACAGTGACTATAGCAGACACACACACACTCCTGTTCCTACAGTGACTATAGCAGACACACACACACTCCTGTTCCTACAGCTACTATAGCAGACACACACCACACACACACTCCTGTTCCTACAGTGACTATAGCAGACACACACACACTCCTGTTCCTACAGTGACTATAGCAGACACACACACACTCCTGTTCCTACAGCTACTATAGCAGACATAGACACACACACACTCCTGTTCCTACAGCGACTATAGCAGACACACACACACTCCTGTTCCTACAGCAACTATAGCAGACACACACACACTCCTGTTCCTACAGCTACTATAGCAGACATAGACACACACATACTCCTGTTCCTACAGCGACTATAGCAGACACACACACACTCCTGTTCCTACAGCTACTATAGCAGACATAGACACACACACACTCCTGTTCCTACAGCGACTATAGCAGACACACACACACTCCTGTTCCTACAGCAACTATAGCAGACACACACACACTCCTGTTCCTACAGCTACTATAGCAGACATAGACACACACATACTCCTGTTCCTACAGCGACTATAGCAGACACACACACACTCCTGTTCCTACAGCTACTATAGCAGACATAGACACACACACACTCCTGTTCCTACAGCGACTATAGCAGACACACACACACTCCTGTTCCTACAGCAACTATAGCAGACACACACACACTCCTGTTCCTACAGCGACTATAGCAGACACACACACTCCTGTTCCTACAGCGACTATAGCAGACACACACACACACACACTCCTGTTCCTACAACGACTATAGCAGACACACACACACACACACTCCTGTTCCTACTGCTACTATAGCAGACACACACACACACACACACACTCCTGTTCCTACTGCTACTATAGCAGACATAGACAGACACACACACACACACACAAACTCCTGTTCCTACAGCTACTATAGCAGACAGACACACACACACACCTGTTCCTACAGCTACTATAGCAGACACACACACACACACACTCCTGTTCCTACAGCTACTATAGCAGACATAGACACACACACACACCTGTTCCTACAGCTACTATAGCAGACATATACACACATGCACTCCTGTTCCTACAGCTACTATAGCAGACACACACACACACAGTCCTGTTCCTACAGCTACTATAACAGACACACACACACACACACACTCCTGTTCCTACAGCTACTATAGCAGACATAGACACACACACTCCTGTTCCTACAGCTACTATAGCAGACATAGACACACACACTCCTGTTCCTACAGCTACTATAGCAGACACACACACACACACTCCTGTTCCTACAGCTACTATAGCAGACTTAGACACACACACACACACACTCCTGTTCCTACAGCTACTATAGCAGACATAGACACACACACACTCCTGTTCCTACAGCTACTATAGCAGACATAGACACACACACACTCCTGTTCCTACAACTACTATAGCAGACACACACACACACACTCCTGTTACTACAGCTACTATAGCAGACAGACACACACACACACACTCCTGTTCCTACAGCTACTATAGCAGACACACGCACACACACACTCCTGTTCCTTCAGCTACTATAGCAGACACACACACGCACTCCTGTTCCTACAGCTACTATAGCAGACTTAGACACACACACTCCTGTTCCTACAACTACTATAACAGACACACGCACACAAACACACTCCTGTTCCTACAGCTACTATAGCAGACTTAGACACACACACACACACACACACTCCTGTTCTTACAGCTACTATAGCAGACACACGCACACACACACACACTCCTGTTCCTACAGCTACTATAGCAGACTTAGACACACACACACACACTCCTGTTCCTACAGCTACTATAGCAGACACACGCACACACACACACACACATTCCTGTTCCTACAGCTACTATAGCAGACACACACACACACACTCCTGTTCTTACAGCTACTATAGCAGACACACGCACACACACACACACACACACACACTCCTGTTCCTACAGCTACTATAGTAGACTTAGACACACACACACACACACACACTCCTGTTCCTACAGCTACTATAGCAGACAAACGCACACACACACACACACACACACACACATTCCTGTTCCTACAGCTACTATAGCAGACACACACACACACACACACACTCCTGTTCCTACAGCTACTATAGCAGACATAGACAGACACACACAAACACAGTCCTGTTCCTACAGCTACTATAGCAGACATAGACACACACACACTCCTGTTCCTACTGCTACTATAACAGACACACACACACACTCCTGTTCCTACAGCTACTATAGCAGACACACACACACACTCCTGTTCCTACAGCTACTATAACAGACACACACACACACACTCCTGTTCGTACAGCTACTATAGCAGACACACACACACACACACACACACTCCTGTTCCTACAGCTACTATAACAGACACAAACACACACACTCCTGTTCCTACAGCTACTATAGCAGACTTAGACACACACACACACTCCTGTTCCTACAGCTACTATAGCAGACACACACACACACTCCTGTTTCCACAGCTACTATAGCAGACATAGACACACACACACTCCTGTTCCTACAGCTACTATAGCAGACACACACACTCCTGTTCCTACAGCTACTATAGCAGACATAGACACACACACACTCCTGTTCCTTCAGCTACTATAGCAGACACACACACACGCACTCCTGTTCCTACAGCTACTATAGCAGACATAGACACACACACTCACACACAAACACTACTGTTCCTTCAGCTACTATAGCAGACACACACACACACACTCCTGTTCCTACAGCTACTATAGCAGACATAGACACACACACACACTCCTGTTCCTACAGCTACTATAGCAGACACACACACAGTCCTGTTCCTACAGCTACTATAACAGACTCACACACACACACACACTCCTGTTCCTACAGCTACTATAGCAGACATAGACACACACACACTCCTGTTCCTATAGCTACTATAACAGACATAGACACACACACGGTAATGCTAACACGTCCATTTCTCTCTCTCCAGCCACAGGACGGGTATCGCATGGTGCAACAGTTCCAGTTCCTGGGCTGGCCTATGTACCGGGACACACCTGTGTCCAAGCGCTCCTTCCTCAAGCTCATCCGCCAGGTGGACAAGTGGCAGGAGGAGTATGACGGAGGGGAGGGACGCACCGTAGTACACTGTCTGTAAGTACCTAGCAGTCATGCCTCAACCTACACCTAGTACTGCACAGTAAACCTTTACTAGCTCTGGACTTCCCAAATGGGTGGAAAGAGTAGGGGGTTCTTAGGTATTTGATGTAACCCACCAAAACCACCCTTCTAATTCGATCCAACATAGCCGCCCAAAATGCCACCGGGGTCACAGTGACACTGGACCACTCCGATGGGACAGTGAGAAATGTCACTGTCCTCCTCTGATGGTGATCACATACACTTTCCATGGGGATGCAGTCCTCACAGCACACCATCCTGCCTTCTGACAGCCTTCTGGAAACGGACATTTTGAAGGCCCACCAGAAAGCGCTCAATGCTCCTACAAACACTGGCAGTCATCCAAATGAACCGTTCAAGCACAAAGGAGTTTAAAGTTCCACTTCGGAATTCGAAAAACAACGAAATAGCAGCCCTGCCACTTGGTTTACTATAAATCTCAGGAATGGGGCTGGACATATTCTTCAAGACTATATCATTAATTCAAAATCATTTTTAAAAAACGGTTGACAATCGCAATATCTGTATCTCAATATTTGACCCATTAGTCTGGCCCAAGTATACTATTTAACTGGATAAATCAGTGTGATATCACAGTATGAATTTGAATGTGCAATCCGACCCAGGTGATCTCCACTTACTAAATAGGAGAAATAGAGGAGAGAGGCTGCTGAGTTTACCAGAGGGAGATAATCAAATCAAATGAGCTTGTAGTTCCTGATGCTGCCCAGATCTAGATCGTAATGCTCCGGTGGGAGAGGCCTCTGGGTGGGTCTCTGTCTCAGCTCAATCTGCCCTTCCTTATCTCCAGCAGCCCCACTTTACTCAGATAGATGAAGGGGAGGAGAGGAGAGAGGGAAGCCGTGAGAGTCTCCCTCGTTTCCTGAGGCCCTAGTTGGGTGGGAAATCAAATCGGAAAACGGAGGGAGGGAGGGATGATGGGAACGGAGGAGTGTATGTGTGGACGACAGGGTCATTGTTGATGTAATCTGTGGCTGGTGCTGTTTAACAGGGTTACTGGCCTGGTCTGTAAGCCATAGAGTCCAAAAGAATCACCCAGATACAACTCTCATTAGAGTCTCCGAAGAGATTCCAATCGCCCCCGACCAGAGCAGCACACACACACACTTTAAACCAGAGACAATCAGCACACACAATACACACACTGAACGAAGCCAGCAGGGTCTGCCACTAAACAAACGTCAGAAAGACAACACTGCCCCCCCCCCCACCCTCCAGTAAATGTTTAGACTGCTAGTTTAGTCTCAATCACAGAGCTCCCTCCCTGCATCCTTATGTCCAAACAACCTGGGCTATGACAGCCATCGCAACCGTCTCAACGTATCTTGAGCTACACCCTTTTCCCTATAAGTGCACTCCTTTTGACCAGGGCTCTATATGGGCAATAGTATGCCATTTTGGACATAGCCCGTTTCACCGGAACATTCTTGAAACATGCTTAAGGCCAGAGACATGTGGAGATTGACAGAGGTCAACTGCTAAGGGAGTTGAGAGAGTATGCATCCACTGAACTCAAACTGCTTCCTTTGTGACGCTCTCCTCTTGCAACTCTTAAAAGCTCTTTGACTTTCAAGACAGTGCTGTAAAAACAGTAAATTTGCACATCTGGAAACGGTTCTGAGAAAGAGCAGCTTTTCATTTACGAACTACTTAGAGTGCCAGCAATAGGCTATGTTCCACACATTAGTGTCAGTGGGTAGCCAATAGTGTGCAATGGTGGATTGACAGTAGTGTGGCGCCATCTAGAGGGCAAAATCAAGAACAGCAAGCACAGGAAGAGACGCTGATAAGTTTAGTCAAGCTCTTTGAAAGAAAAAGGAAAGGGGGGATACCTAGTCAGTTGTACAACTGAATGCCTTCAACTGAAATGTGTCTTCGGCATTTAACCCAACCTCTGAATCCGAGAGGTGTAGGGGGGCTGCCATAATCGACATCCACGTCTTTGGCGCCGAGGGAACAGTGGGTTAAGTGCCTTGCTCAGGGGCAGAACATGTCATGAATCAACCACCATACATCACTGATAATGTTATTCATTAATGAAGCTTACAATTAGTTGGAAGTATCAAGCCTGCAGGTAGAATGTTTTTTAACTTGTGTAATTACAAAGAAATAAAAAAGTGAAGATAATTTTAAGTCAGGGGTGCTAACGCTTAGCAATTCTGACAGTTTTTTTTGTGTGTTATAGGTAGATGTATATATGTATAATCATTAATATTATGTCTTGGTCTATTATCTATCCCATTCTTTCTCCTTCCTTCCTTTCTTTCTTTCTTTCTCTCTCAGGAATGGTGGAGGACGCAGCGGGACGTTCTGTGCGATCAGCATCGTGTGCGAGATGCTCCGCCATCAGCGTTCGGTTGACGTGTTCCACGCAGTCAAAACACTGAGGAACAACAAACCCAACATGGTCGACTTACTGGTAACAACCGGTCCTGATCTAGGATCAGTTTTCTCTTTTAGATCATAAGGAATAACATTACATGGATTGGGGGGGCACTGCTAACACTTAGAGTGGTTTACTGGTCCTCACTACGAAGCCTACAGTTGGGTACTTCTGGGACAAGTCGGGTTGCCAAAGTCTATTCAACTTGAGTCCAGAATTATTAAGTGATTGAAATGTCTGTTGACGTTTACAATAAGGAGAAAATAGCACTGTGAATAACTCAGCCATTATAATGAATTAAAGGCAAAAGTCAATGCAGCCATGTCTTGTCCAGTCATCGTCAATAATGATGTACTCTTCTTCCCATTCATCCACAGGATCAATACAAGTTCTGCTATGAGGTGGCACTGGAGTACTTGAATTCTGGTTAGCTGGGCTGAAAGATACCCCCCCCCCCCTAACCCCTGCACCACAGCCCTCACAGCTTACCTGGACTGAGTCTCTTAAAGTTGAGTGAATGTTGGTTACTGGAGGATAGAACTGAACTGCTGAACAGGGTCATCCCATCGCACCTCTACGGATTTAGGCCGAGGGGAAGAAAGAAGGTGGTTTGGAACCGGACGCTTTTGCACTGCCCCCCCCCCTTCCCCCTACGATAAAATGTCCCTGAACTTGATTATCTTTACTCTGTCTCATCCCTGACCCCCCCCACTCCCCAACCCCTCTCTCCTCTTTCTACTAGACTGTGTTAGTATTTACCCTCGTCCTCCCCTCAGAACAGCACCTGATCACTGAACAGGAGTTCACACTGATGTATTCTACTGCCCCTATGTCACCCCCCACCACCCCAACCCTAGTCTTTTTTTAAGTTTATTTTTTTCAACAAAAAAGCTCTCCTCTTGCCAGTGAATCCTGTTTATTGCCTTTTTAATCCTCATCGGATGATCAATGTCATTTCCATTTTTGTGGGATGTGATATAAGTGTAATGTTGATGATATGTTGTTTTTTATCCTTGTTTTTAATTTCCATTGATATTTTTTTTTAACAGTGTTTGTTAATATGATGAAGCTGTTTGACATGTATAGTTTTAAAGTTGAACCGGCATTATGAAAGAAAGCAAAATAAATGTGTATGCTGCCATTGCTTCGGTCGCGATGAGTATCGTCGTATTGGCTGGAGGAGGAGAAGAAAAACGCACTCCGGTACCATCCACACTCAAGCTTTTCATCACGTCAGCAGATCCAAAGCTTAATTCATTGTGGTCATTATTGTTAATATTGTAAATATTATGAAGTTGGACAGACTATTTATTCATTGAGAGTTTTTTGTGAAGCACATTGAGTGACAATCATGATTTTTTTTTTGGGGGGGGGGGGTCATATTTGTTTTCTTTTCTCGAACTCTGCATAATGTTGACCAGATGTATTGTAAGCCTTTTATTTATCTTGTATGGAAAAAAAACTTACAAATACATACATATCTACTGATATACGTGTGTTTTTTGCGTGTTGTGCAGATGATTTTCTTATTTTCAATGAAGGCCTGGGAACCGTGGGTTAACTGCCTGTTCAGGGGCAGAATGACACATTTCTACCTTGTCAGCTCTGGGATTTTAACTTGCAACCTTTCGGTTACTAGTCCAACACTCTAACCACTAGGCTACCCTGCCGCGCCAATAGAAATCTGAGCTATGGAATACAGTTTCTCCTGGCTCATAGACTACTTTCAGGGTAAGGAACAATCCAATATTGTTATAAAATACCTTGTACTTCAAGGTTGAGTTTTTTTAAGATAGAAATGCCATGAGATACTGTATGTTAACAGTTTGTCTGATTTGAATTTTAGCCACAACTTTTTGAAAAAAAACATTTAATGATCATGATAAAGTTGCATTGAATTAATTTCAGGAATACCAGTAGTAGTGAAGAGCATACCCTTTGTTCAATGGCAGAAATACACTAAGTGTACAAAACATTAGGGATCTGTCCTAATATTGAGTTGCATCCCTTTTTCTCTTAGAACAGCCTCTACAAGGTGTCGAAAGTGTTCCACAGGGATACTGGCCCATGTTGACTCCAATGCTTCCCACAGTTGTGTCAAGTTGGCTGGATGTCCTTTGGGTGGTGCACCATTCTTGATACACACAGGAAACTGTTGAGCGTGACAAAACACAGCAACGTTGCAGTTCATGACACACTCAAACCTGGCACCTACTACCATACCCCGTTCAAATGCACTCTAAATGGCACACATACACAATGTCTCAGTTGTCTCAAGGTTTAAATTAATTTTTTCCTGTCTCCTCCCCTTCATCTACACTGGCCAATTGTGGACACTATCCATATACTGAGTATGCAACATTTGAATGGTTAACTTCATTAGTTCCAGTGTGCCTTTTAGCATATATGAACTTGTGAGTTACCTTGATAATTATTCTACAGGAGTTGACATAGGGAGGGGCAGAGGTGTTATCATGTTATAGGTCTGTCTACATGAACTACTATATGACGATGCATTTGTTATTTGATAGTGTGACGATGGGCAATACAAGGCCCCCAGTGGCTTTAGTCTCTAAATATAACATGGCGTAGGATTCTGTGTTAGTGAGGTAAGGACAATGCTGCTGATGTTAAGTGGAGACACTGCAAGTCACCACAAGATGGGAGCAGAGACCAGCGCCCGAGCCTTTATGAACCCAATGACTCTTGTCTGCTTCTGACTCTCTGATTGGAGCTGTTTTGTCAGACCCTCTCACCTCGTTTTGAATGCAAATGAATGTCAAATATGGTACCCATATATTTCTACAAATAATTGGCCAATATGAACGTGTACCCACATAACTATCTGCACATGTTCAACTTTACACAGGCAAACCTCTAGTTGTATATACTTGTGTGACACTCATTGTACACCATGAGCGAGTTACAATTCTTCACATTCCTTCATTCTATTCAGCATGAATCATTTGTACATGACAAAAATTGCTGTCAGAGTGCCATCACAACGAAATTGATAGTAAATGATCCAGTCGTCATATATGACAGCCAATGAATTTCGTGCTTGTGAAAACAGTGAATATACCTTATCCAACCGCAGCCCAAGAAGAGGACAGAAACCCTCCTTTCTACCTATGCGCAACCAACCAACCGCGGGCACTCATTAATAATTCAGATAGTATTGCTTTGGGGAGTGACGCGAAGGATACAGATGCTCGACTACTTTCCCCCCGTTTAAATTGTTTTAATTCCACGCGTAATTTCTGCTCCTTATCGTGTTCGACATAGCATTTGACATCTGTTCCAGTTTTTGATCGGTTGTGTAGGCTTCTGTATGTCGATATTGATGTGGTGTCGTTAAAAGATGCCTCAACCGAAATCCCGAAAAATCGCCGTCCTGGGATACAGATCCGTGGGTAAGTGGGCGCAATGTAGTCATTTTCGGTGATAGCGAGGTATTTTGAGCGCGTTCTGTGTAGGCAAGTTCATTGACGATGACTACACATACTACTAGCAAAGATGTAGCCTAAACGGCATGCACATAGACTCTGCCTGGTCATTGATTGTTAAATCAGCCAGTCAGTTGAATGTCACTCGACTGGAAACTCACGACTTAGAGATGTTGTGAAGCACTACTAGCTACAGCAGCATGTACCCCTGGACCAGTGTTGCTAAAACCACAGAATCTCCATTCGTAAGCTACATTTTCACGTTTCGTTGAATAAAATATGCAGTCAGTGGCACGTGATGCATTATCCTCATCAATTGTAATTGAATAACTCAAATGGCAGTCTATGGTTAATTGTGTTACGCACACAGTCATTTATTTTGTTCAGTCAATGTTTGTTAAAAATTGAGTGGTTACAGAAGCCACTAGCAAGACACAGTTGATGCTACAGCAGTTGAGGACAGCGCAAGCGGTCCTGATGCTGGGACGTAAATTAAATACGTCACGACTCACGAAAGTAGAAGCATTAATGTCCATGTGGCAGCTTTTTAAGGGAGGATTTATCCATTTACCTCAAATTACATTCCATATGCTAGTGAAGTGACAGCCCTGTAAATGTTAAACCAATAATTGCATGCTGACCTAATTCATTGACTTATTTTGTGCGATGTGAATGGACACTTTAACATTGAAAGATCATCCACTAAGAGCCTAGCACTTCTGAAGCCAGTGCTGCAGGTAGGAATTACCAGGAGACTGGTTCAAAGGCCTGTGTCTAAATAAGAAAATGATGGCCTTGTGAGTGTGCAGTTGAAGACGTGATTATTCTAGATGCAACTAATCCGTTTTAAATGTAGTCTTTAGTAGCAAAATTAATGACCGATTTTTGAGTTATTTTCGGACTATTTTGAAGATGTGCCGATGGCTCTCAAAATGGACAAACCCTACTATTGCCGCTATCTTCTTGTTTAAGGGAGTATGTGTTCGACGATCTGAAGCGTGCTAATTTAGCCAAACCTGTAGATTCAGAATTAGGCTAACCTTTGATGTCACTGAATTGAATCTTATCAAATGGTATTTGTTTCAAAATCACACTGCTCTGGTTGTCTCAATGTCATTTCAACCAAAATGAATATGGCTGATAATACTATGGACACAGTGATATTGTACATGGACAGGCTTATTTGTATGTCATGAGCCATTGTGTATGGACTGGGATGACACACACACAGTTCGTGCAAAGGTTGCTGGGGGCAGGCGTGCGAACATCGCATCACATCACACTTGACTTAGCCTCGATTGGACTCTTGGGAGCTGGGACTGTGGAACTTTGAAAACTGTTGTGTTCTCCTCCATGCAGTCATACTGGCTTTCCAGTGGACGCTGACCCGGTCGCCAGGTGTACGGTTTTTCCTCCGACACATTGGTGCGGCTTGCTTCCGGGTTAAATGGGCATTGTGTCAAGAAGCAGAGCGGCTTGGTTTGGGTTGTGTTTCGGAGGACGCACGGCTCTCGACCTTCGCCTCTTCCGAGTCCGTAGGGGAGTTGCAGCGATGAGACAACACTAACTACCAATTGGAAACCACGGAATTGGGGAGAAAACAAACAAACAAACAACGTTGGTACTATTGGCCAAGGCCTTTCCATAAGTTTGGTTCATTCACAAGACAAGTGCAAGGAAAATCAAGACAATAGACTACAACCGTACATGGATTAAATGTAACCTACAGCCTGCTACTAATCAATTCCAGTGTTCAAATCAATTCAACAGATAGGCTGTAAAACAATTGAAGATGTCCCCATTTCTCTGTCTTCATGTCCTCATAAAACCTTTTTTTGCCATCCTATAGTCCTAGTAAGAAATTGTATTCAAGCTAGTAATAAATAAATAAAATTGTGTATTTTGTCAGGCTACGTACTATAATATACATATTTTTTTGTACTGTATACTAAGGGTCCAAAGGGCTCCTGCTGTGCGAAACAGAGGACTCCTAGATAGCAAAGCTGTAAATTGGCATGTCTCCCGTCTTTGTAGTGGACTCGTGGTAAATCTTTAAATATGTCCTGTGGTCATGTGCTTTGGCTCGTGCCTCATTAAAGCCAATGCATTGAGGAGGAAACCAGTTTGCACAGTGCCATGGAATACACTACTCCTTCCTGTTTCTCCACCCATTGGATCAGGTCAATACATTCTCAATGTGTAAACTAGGGTTGGGTGGTATATCCAAATTTCCATATCTTCATTCCATTCCTGTACCATACCGGGGTATACTGTATTACCGGCAGTGTATACAAGGGGTGCTATTTCTTTCCAAATGTTAACAAAGTACTAGCGAATTCCCATAGCAGATGCCATCCTAATGCTAACAAGCTCAAGCGAACAAAGCCTAAACTAAATGCAAGGACAGACAACCCACCAGACAACCCAACAGACAAGTTATACAACTATCTCAAAAGGCTACTCGCACTTGATCCAGAATGGGATTGATTGTCTTTGTGGTAACTAAGAAGTTGGATATTGCAAGCTAGCCACCTAACATTATAGCTGTGGAGTCAGGAAAATTGAGAGGAGGGGGGGTGGTTTGCATCTTCATCAACAACAACTGATGTGCTGATTTGAGCACGGTGGAAGTGTTGGACCATTGTTTACCCGTCTTGGGATACCTGATGGTAAAATGCTGACCCTTCTACCTCCCTAGGGCATTTTAGCCGTATTCTTGATTGTTGTATACATTCGAACTCAGGACGAGAAAAATAATAGGCTGGCACTTAACAAACTGTACAAAACTATAAACAAGCAGGAAAACATACATCCACAGACTGCTTTTCTGGTTTTCGGCGTCATTAAGACAAGTGATGCCCAACTTCAATCAACATGTCTCCTTCGCCACTTGTGGCAATAAAGTCCTAGACCACTATTATTTTACCCACACACAATTATGCAAGGCCCTCCCTCATCCGCCATTTGGAAAATCAGATCATGACTCCGTACTCCTGCTTCCTGTTTACAAGCAGAAGCTCAAACAGGAAATACCCGTGACTCGCTCCGTTGAGAATGGCCACCAGAATCAGAGATTATGCGACAGGACTGCTTAGCTAGCGCTAATTGGAATATGTTTTGAGACTCCACCGATAACATCAATGAGCTGACCACCTCCGTTACTGGCTTCATTAGGAAATGCATCAGCAACGTTGTCCCCACAGTGAAGGTTTGCTCCTTCCCCAATCAAAAGCCCTGGATTAACACAGAGCGCTAAACTAAAGGACAACCCTAAACTATCGCAGACAACTCTGAGGCTATGGCTGAGGACGGGAACAAGTCCCTCTATGACCTCCGCAAAGTCATCAAACGAGCAAAAGGACAATGTAGGAATAAGGTGGAATCATATTACACATGCTCCGATGCCCGCCTCATGTGGCAGGGGCTACAGTCCATTACGGCCATGATGCGTCAAACGATGCCCCTCTCCCAGACGAAGTCAATGTGTTTTATGCACGCTTCAACAATAACAACATCGTGTGAGGGGCATCACCAAAGGACTGGTCTTTAATCAGGGAAACACTCGCAAGGCTGAGAGGCCTGATGGCATTCCAGGGCGCATTCTCAAAGCATGCGTAGAACAGATGGCAGGAATATTCACTGTTATTTTCAACCTCTCCTTGTCCCCGTCTGTAATCCCCACGTTTTAAAATGACCAGCGTCATTCCTGTTTCCAATAACTCTAAGGCTTCATGACACAATGACTACCGCCCTGGGTTTCCATTAGGAAAATGTGGCATCGGACATTTCACCAGCAGCATTTTAATGCATTAGGTGCGTAACCTGATTAGGGCGTCCATCCACGGTGCTCAGAATTCCATAAATTCCATTTAGGTCATTCTCACAAAACTGTAAAAAAATATATATATATAATAATTACATTTCCTCTTTAATCACTGAGATTAGGATCTGTACTTATCTATTTCATTATTTTTATTATTATGTTTTTGATCAGATAATATGCATTTTTACCAACATTTTCACAAAATTCTCTGCAGTTTACGAAGTCCAAAAGAGTTATAAACAAACAAAACATTTTTTAACATTGCTCCTCAAATGACAAGGCCAGAGTTTAACATATCACTAAAAATCAAAATATTTCAAATGAAATTCTACAAATATTATAACATTTTAATCTGACTCTTTCCTAATTTAATCTCTTTAGCCATTTCGGTAATGAAAAGGCCAAGTGGGGGAAAGGGGGTGTTTGAAAATAAGAACTTAATTCTGAATTTGCGCTCATCTAAGAAATACTCCTCTAGATCAGGCCAGGGCAGAGGCCAGCCTGGGGGCCGTGTCCGGCCCGCGACCTGATTCAATACAGCCGGTGGAATCATACTCATCACAAAGAATTTTTGATAGTAAAGTTTAGAAAAACGTATTTGTTATTCAAATGAATAACCCAATGAATACTCACCTTTGTGTAATGATTTAGCTCCCACCGCTTGTGGGACATTTATTTTGAAGGCCCGTATAAATAACAACTGCACGGGAACAGACAGTGACTGACAGGCTGGCACAAGTTACAAATATCACAGTTACAAATAGTAGCTAGCTAGAAATTGCACAAAAAATAGTTTTTCTAAGATTTCAAATAAAAGGAAAGTAGACAATGAATGTAGGGTTTCCAGCAAGAGTCAAAATATTTCTTTATTGAAGTATCAAAGAGAGCATCCGCTGTCCTGAAACACTACAACTTGTCCCGACACTTCAAGACGAAGCATGCAGAGAAATATAGGAATGTGTCCTCTGAGCAGAGGGCAGGTGCATCGAAGGAGTTACTTGCTCAGTTGCAAAAGCAGCAAGGACTTTTCACAAAACTGCATTCAGCAAACGACTGAAATGCGAGAGCTAGCTATGTACTGTCCCACAAAATTGCTAAACATAGCAAGCCATTCGCTGAGGGTGAATTCATTAAAGAATGTTTAATTGACTCTGCAAATGATACTTTGCCCCGACAAGAAGAGCTGTTTGAAAATGTTTCCCTGTCAAGATGAACAGTGACACGCCGTGTTGAGGACATCACAGAGAATATGGAACAACAGTTGAAAGACAATGTAAAACTTCATTGTCGGAACTAGAAGCACAAGCATTTCGCTACACTCGCAATAACATCTGCTAACCATGTGTATGTGAGAAATACATTTGATTTGATTTAAAGGATTTCACCTATTTCTCCGTGGCCCTGGATGAGAGCAGTGATGTGACATGGTGCAGTTGTTGATATTCTTACGAGGCATAACCCCAGAAATTGAAATTACAGAAGAGCTTGCTTCAGTGCTGTCAATGAAGAGCA
This sequence comes from Oncorhynchus keta, assembly GCF_023373465.1. Lineage (NCBI taxonomy): Eukaryota > Metazoa > Chordata > Actinopteri > Salmoniformes > Salmonidae > Oncorhynchus > Oncorhynchus keta. The sequence goes on along the minus strand of NC_068424.1, from coordinate 21,744,835 downwards.
CAACCACAGGGAAAGATGTATTGGTGGAGGTTAATAAGTGTGGGGCAAAGCTGTTGACTGAGTTTTGAAAAGTTATCCAGTGTGACCACTGATGGGTTCCCTAACTTGACAGGAAAACATGTTGGCCTTTTGAAAAGGATACAAGTTCAAATAGCTGAACTGAAGTCAGATCAGAAAATTATTTTCCTGCATTACATTATTTGTCAGGTGGTGCTCTGTAAATGTGTTCTGAAAATGAGCCATGTTGTGGATACAGTCACTAAAGTGGTGAAATTCATAAGAGCAAAATCTTTAAACCCACAGGCAGTTTGTCTCCCTGTTGGAAGAGACAGAGTCGGGTCATGTAGATCTCCCCTACCACATAAATGTGACATGGCTGAGTTTGGGGAAGGTGCTTAAAAGGTGTGTGTGGGACCTGAGGTCGGAGATTGCTGAGTTTTTGCAAATGTAAGGAAAATATGTGGATTTCCCTCAACTGCAAGGTAAAGAATAGTTGGCTGATGTTTCCTTCACCGTGAACATTATGGCCCTCATGAATGAACTGAATTCCAAACTACAAGGGAAGGGCCTTTTTGCACATCAAATGTACAGCCTTGTCAAAACCTTCAAGGGAATATTACTCCTCCTGACCAGCCAAGTAGAAGCCAACAATCTCACCCACCTTCTGACACTACTAGTCTGTTCCCTATGAGATGACCAGAGGGAGAAGTATACATCACTGCTGCGTGCTTTGAACGGTGAGTTTTCTCCTCGTTTTGAGGATTTGTGTTGGTGTTGGAAAATGACATGCTGTTGGTTTCCTCTCCTTTCACCTTCAATGTGGATAATACTCCCACTGACCTGCAACTTGAGCTTATCAATCTTCAGTCTGATGCAGTGATTGGAGAACTATTCAAAACAATGTCACTGATGAAGTTCTATGCATCTCTCAATGAACAAAACTTTCCAGATTAGGAGTCATGCTCAGATGTTTGGGTCAACCTATGTATGTGATCAGACATTTTCAGTGATGAAATATAACAAGTCAAGGCACAGATCATCTCTTACTGACTCTCAGCCATCCTGCGCATAGCGACGTCAGAAACTATACCTGACTTTACTTCTCCAGTCAATGCCCATTAGAGACTTCACTTCTCACACTGATTGTGTGTTTTAAATGTAATGTTGAGCTCAATCTCTTTCTTGTGTTTTTGTGTATACCCGTTAACAAGAGTTCTGTCCATGGTGCTGAATGCACAGTACTTTTCCCTCTGTGTAGTTCATTGCATGTTTAATAATGAAAATACCTACCAAAAGGAGATCATGGATGTGGTTATTTCTGTGTATGTTAAAAAAGTAAAAAATGTAGCATATCTGGATGTGATTTACAGTAGATATCTCTGTCAACACAGTCATACACATGATGTATAATCTTGTAATATAATTCCGGCCCGCGATGGCGAAAATACATTCTAATGTTGCCCTCCATGGAAAAAAGCCTGCTCTAGATGATGTATCAAGGGGAAATAAAGCTTTATTTAAAAACAGATTGGAGTTTTTAGAGGAACTTGAAAAAAGGTTTACAGTATGTCCACGGACACTGTGCTCAGTATGTCCACAGACACTGTGCTCAGTATGTCCACAGACACTGTGCTCAGTATGTCCACAGACACTGTGCTCAGTATGTCCACGGACACTGTGCTCAGTATGTCCACAGACACTGCTCGGTATGTCCACAGACACTGCTCGGTATGTCCACAGACACTCTGCTCGGTATGTCCACAGACACTGTGCTCAGTATGTCCACGGACACTGTGCTCAGTATGTCCACGGACACTGCTCAGTATGTCCACAGACACTGCTCGGTATGTCCACAGACACTCTGCTCGGTATGTCCACAGACACTGCTCGGTATGTCCACAGACACTGCTCGGTATGTCCACAGACACTCTGCTCAGTATGTCCACAGACACTGTGCTCAGTATGTCCACGGACACTGTGCTCAGTATGTCCACAGACACTGCTCGGTATGTCCACAGACACTGCTCGGTATGTCCACAGACACTCTGCTCGGTATGTCCACAGACACTGTGCTCGGTATGTCCACAGACACTGCTCGGTATGTCCACAGACACTCTGCTCGGTATGTCCACAGACACTCTGCTCGGTATGTCCACAGACACTCTGCTCGGTATGTCCACAGACACTCTGCTCGGTATGTCCACAGACACTGTGCTTGGTATGTCCACAGACACTCTGCTCGGTATGTCCACAGACACTCTGCTCGGTATGTCCACAGACACTCTGCTCGGTATGTCCACAGACACTGCTCGGTATGTCCACAGACACGGTGCTCGGTATGTCCACAGACACGGTGCTCGGTATGTCCACAGACACGGTGCTCGGTATGTCCACAGACACTGTGCTCGGTATGTCCACAGACACTGTGCTCGGTATGTCCACAGACACTGTGCTCGGTATGTCCACAGACACTGTGCTTGCATGTAATAAATAGTCTAGTTTCATGTAAACTTCAACTAGTATACCATTTTTATGATTTATGGACAAACTACACCAAAATATTTTGTGTTTTATTCAAATAAATAAAACATTTAAATAAAATGACCCGAGAATTTAATCCGGACACATTTCGGTAATGAGAATTTGGGGTGAAAATTTACCAAATTCCGGTGAAAATGTATTTAAAATAAGACACTTTCTTGAAAAACTAGACATCTTAGTCCTCGGAATTATGGTTTATTTTTGCAGATGCATCATGGTTTTGTAACTCAATTTTCTACAGACATTTTAAAACTGGTTTCACGAGAATCACCCATTTGGATTATGGTAATTCATATAAACAGAACATGTCCAGGATGCAACGATGTGCGGTCCTTCTTACCGAATTCTGATGCGCACTTTGAAGATGTTAGAACAACTGTCCACATGTACTTGGTCCTTCTGTAGCTCAGTTGGTAGAGCATGGCGCTTGTAACGCCAGGGTAGTGGGTTCGATTCCCGGGACCACCCATACGTAGAATGTATGCACACATGACTGTAAGTCGCTTTGGATAAAAGCGTCTGCTAAATGGCATATATTATTATTATATATTACTTTTCTCAGGCAACAAGATGAGTAGCGAACAGCCTACTATTTACTATCCCCTGTAGAATAAAAGTTTGCCCATTCTATTGGTCCGCTTATCGACAAGAAATAACCGATTCCTAACAGACCTTGGGACAGTGTGGGACGCTAGATCCCAAATTCATACAACTAGTAGGCTCGGGCTACATAATTATAACAAAATAAAAACAATGAGTCTGATGCAACAGATCAGAACCTTTTAACTTCTAATGTTGATAAAGTATTATTTCTTCAGCATTATAAGCTCAGCAATGCATAATGCAGTAAGCTACGTGCAAATGTTCGTTCAATAATGCTATTAGTGGGAAAACACTGTTGTCAAAAAACGCAATGCACATGTGAGCAGTTTCATGTGACAGAGATGAAAATATCCCTTAGAAATGTTGAAAGAGGGGAGATCTAATATGCAACTAGCATGTTTTTTATTTATTTATTTGACCTTTATTTAACTATGGAAGTCAGTTAAAGAACAAATTCTTATTTTCAATGACGGCCTGGGAACAGTGGGTTAACTTCCTTGTTCAGGGGAAGAACGACAGATTTGTACCTTTTGCTAATATGACTAGGATTGTCTTTGGCTACTGGACAATGAAAGAAGTTGATTTAAAATAATTGTCTCCATGGATATCATCTGATTTTGTCTCGGCTACTTTGAAGCAAGGTAAGACATGCTCTTCACAGATGAATCCTGGTTTCAACTGTACTGGGCAGATGGCAGACAGAGCAGCGTGAATGGTGTCATGTGGGCGAGCAGTTTGCTTATGTCAAAGTTGGGAACGCTTGTGAAATTGATGCATGTTGCGTTTTATATTTTTGTTCAGTGTAGTATGATTACTTACTTTGTTTGTCATGTTCTTATTTTTATTTCTCATGTTTTTGTTCTACCTTATCCTATTTTTAGTATTACACAGTATTACTTTCAAGAAAAGCATTTCACTGTACTTGACATTTAACTACATGCGACATTAAACTAAGACTAATATATGGTTTTCAGTAATAACTATTTCAAGTTATTTTTACATTTCAAGCGGAACTCGATCACTCACCTCTTATGCTGCTTGCTCAACAGTGGATCTTCATGTTTGCGCCACATGCTTTTTTGTGAACTCATTTGTTTAAAATATATTTTCTTTCTTTTGGGGGGGTTGTATTGGAAATCATACTGTAGGTACTTCAAAAGTAGACGGAATACCACCGAAGCCTAGTGTGTACCTCAAACTGTAACCTGGTATGAATTGGAGTTAGAATGATTTACAATAAGCTTACACTTCCAATGCATCCTCAACAAAGCAAACTGAAAACAGGGTTGAAACCGGTTTGGAATGATGTGCATTTTACATGCATTTCCAATGTATATTCCTCAAACCTAATCTAAAACCGGGTTTGAATGGTATGCATTTCCTACACACTGTGTAACTAACTGTCTGACTATCCTTTGCTAAAATACCCCAACATACTCCACGTATAGCCTTTTTATTCAGGTATTTATATCGATCTAAAATTTTCCGCGGTGTGTGTCCCTGGAGGTTCGCCACCCAGGGAGACAAGAGAGTTCGTTTGGACTGGGAGGTGAGCATTCAGAATTGATGAGAGACTATTGGAGCATTGAAAATGGGAGCGAGCTGCTCTCGTCCTCCGGGTTTTTCCCAGCTAGCGAGAGACTTCACGTCTCCAACCGTGGATGGCCACGCTCCACTCTCGGTTGTTATAGCAACAGGCTGCTGGAGGACTGTATAGGAGTGTTTAGATAATAAAAAAGGCATCTGTAGTAATAGTACGCCGTGGGGATATCTAGGCTAATGATAGTATACCATTGTAATATCCTGCCTGTGTTAAGCTACTTCTAGATGTTAAACACTGGCTTACGAATGCAGCAAGAAATCCTTATATTGACTAGCCTAATCTTCTTGATATTTATTTGAAGAGTTACATTTTATTGAATAAAGGCCACTGGGCTAGCTTTTTTCCACCCTAGATAATTGCTCAAATGCGTTAATATTAGTAAGCTGCTATTCTGACGTACATCGATATCATGGAATTGTTTGTAAAAGGCCAGAAATAGTCGTTTACCAAATACCAATTTTAACAGCATTTGAGCTATGCTCCGTCTCTTGAATATTGCCCATTTTGGAAGGGAGCATAATGTGATTTGGAAATGGCATGCATTGTGTTTTCTACAGCTCTAGACAAGGCAGTGTTTGACATTTAGCAAAATATGAACAAACCCACTCTGTTCACTCAAGGCAGGCAGAGTATTTGGCTTTTTCCTAAGACGCTGATGAATGATACCACTTGTTAATCAAAGAACAATTCATTGTGATCGATCAGCAAGGATTCTTAATTAAACACACTGAAGCTCACAAGTGTCTATCTCCTTTACAGGGAAATCTTCCTTGACTATACAGTTTGTGGAAGGCCAGTTTGTCGACTCATATGACCCAACTATAGAAAACAGTAAGTATGTGTGTGTGTGTGATCTCATTCCCTCTCCCCTGCTGCTGGCCTGTGTTGGTAGGGCTAGCCACCCATCCAGGTCTCTGAGTTCTGCTGGACCACAGCCAGGTGCATTTATCTACACTCCTCATTCATGGTGAAGCTCACACTACACACACACACCCACACAGTACCAGTCAAGAGACACACCTGCTCATTCAAGGGTTTTTCTTTATATTTACTATTTTCTACATTGTAGAATAGTGAAGACATCAAAACTATGAAATAACACATGGAATCATGTAGTAACCAAAAAAGTGTTCAACAAATCAAAATATATTTTATATTTGAGATTCTTTAAAGTAGCCACCCTTTGCCTTGATGACAGCTTTGCACACTCTTGGCATTCTCTCAACCAGCTTCATGAGGAATGTTTTCCAACGGTCTTGAAGGAGTTCCCACATATGCTGAGCAGTTGTTGGTTGCTTTTCCTTCACTCTGTGGTCCAACTCATCCCAAAGCATCTCGATTTGTTTGTCAGGGGATTGTGAAGGCCAAGTCATCTGATGCCGCACTCCATCACTCTAATTTTTGATCAAATAGCCCTTACACAGCCTCTCATTGCTCACGTAGCACTCCGGCACTCAACGCCCTTTCCTCCAGCTCCGCTAAAAAAACTGCATCTCTGAATTCGCTCCAGAATGTTTTTGTTTAAAAAATATAACTTAACAAACACCCCATCTGCCTTTGTGACTGTACCGATTGATTTTGGAAGTAGGCTATCGTAAGAAGCTTGGGCTCCCGAGTGGTGCAGCGGTCTAAGGCACTGCATCTCCGTGCTAGAGGCGTCACTACAGACCCTGGTTCGATTCCAGGCTGTGTCACAACCACTCATGATTAGGAGTCCCATAGAGCGGCGCACCATTGGCCCAGCATCTTTAGTGTTTGGCCAGGGTAGGCCGCCATAGTAAAGAATATGTTCATAACTGACTGGCCTAGGTAAATAAAGGTTAAATAAAAAAGTCTTCATTTCTACATCTACAACATGTCATAGGCCTCATCGGGACCCACCTGATGATATTTGGCACTGTGTTAAACAACTGTCTTTGTCTCTAATCTATTGATGATCAGATACTTTAGTTGTAACTTGCTCTGTTGCGCTCACATTTTACAGTTAATAGAACACTTTAGCGCTTACAAACTTAGACTCCTCTTTTTTTTAAATAAAAATATAAATACTGTATAAAGCATGTAAAGTGTTGGTCCCATGTTTCATGTGCTGAAATCAAAGATTCCAGAAATTCTCCATAAGCACAAGAATGTCTCTAATTTTCTTCACAAATTTTGTTTACATCCCTGTTAGTGAGCATTTCTCAATTGCCAAGATAATCCATCCACCTGATAGGTGTGGTATATCAAGAAGCTGATTTTAAATAGTATGATCCTTACACAGGTGCACCTTATGCTGTGGACAATAAAAGGCCACTCTAAAATGTGCAGTTTTGTCACTCAACAAAATGCCGAGATGTTTCACGTTTTGGGGGAGCGTGCAATTGGCATGCCGACTGCAGAAATGTCCACCAGAGCTGTTGCCAGAGAATTGTTTTAGAGAATTTGGTAGTACATCCAACCGGCCTCACAACCGCAGACCATGTGTAACCATGCCAGCCCAGAACCTCCACATCCGGCTTCTTCACTTGACTAATGTGAAGAAATAACAGTTTATCAACATTTTAAGCTATACATTCTGATCTGTTGCGTCAGCCACATTGCTTAAAAAATATTTTTTGATGCTAGTTGTTGTATTAATTTGGGATCTTTCTCAGATGGTTTGGAATATTTATTTATCACACAGAATAGAATAGGTCGACTTTTGTACTATGGGTGATAGTAGATTGACATAGGCTAGTGCTTTTGCTGTTTGTGAGGCCTACTCATCTTGTTGGCTGATGTCGTGTCTTTACTATCATTAAATGAAGACTTTTAGTTTTATCAAAGATTCTCTGTAATTTAGCATTTCGTGATGAACTAATCAGGCAAATGTAATTAACGAGGAAGTTGGGGCACCAAGGAAAATATTCAGATTACAAAGTCATAATTTTCCTAATACAACTTTTCAGATATTTTAATATCTGATCAATTAGTCTTCTTAATGAATTAATTATTTATTTTACCTCACGTTAGTCTCATTCCAAACGTCGAAAATTGTTGGTTATCTGCACAAACCCAGTCTTCACTATGAGTCATCCATACATCAATTGCCTTAAATCATTTATTTATTAACTAACTAAACAATCACAGAAGTGCACACACAAACAAACAAAGTATATATGGTTACAAGAAATGATAGGGGAATGTGCCCTAGTGGGCTAAACCGGCATGGCGGCTTGTTAGACAATAGGGTAGTGGGAGTCACTACAGAGTTGATAATTCTAACAATTGAAATGCTAATCCTCTGCACATGAATACTCACTCATTCGGGAACAATTGCAAACAATATATATATATTTACGCTCAGTGTGTCGTTGGGATCTCTGTTGAAAAGTTTGTTTCTGTTGGAGAGTGTCCGTCCTCTCTCTTTCTCTCTTTCTCTATCTATCTATCTCTCTCTCTGTTGTGGTTAGATTAGATAGTTCAGAGTGACATTCATTCATTGCGTTATAGAATAGATGTTTCGGCGGTTGTCGGTCTTCCCGTTCAATGATACCGAATTCCTAGCTGCAGACTAGTAATTAATATCAGACTTGTTCTTATTCTGTCGGTATCGATAGTCTAAGAGTTTAACCACGTGGGATGGTTAAAAGATTCAGCAGTCTGGTCTCAAACCTTTGTCCTCTCGTAATTGAGAGCAACATGGTCTGTTGAGAACTTCTCAAAGTGGGGTTTTTATTCGGGATTGCAGAAAAAGCTGTATCATGATGCCAGGTCCTAACTGTGCTCCTGGGCGGTCCTCTGATTTAGTTAAACTCAAAGGGGAATTGGAGTTCCCTTTATTCAACAGTTCAAAATCACATTACACATTTTTACAAACAGTATCATCCTCACTCATTCATCCTATAGAACAATTAGATGTAAACCTCATATCTGAGGCTATTACAGTGGGGCAAAAAAGCATTTAGTCAGCCACCAATTGTGCAAGTTCTCCCACTTAAAGATATGAGAGAGACCTGTAATTTTCATCATAGGTACACTTCAACTATGACAGACAAAATGAGAGAAAAAAATCAATCCAGAAAATCACATTGTATAATTTTTTAATGAATTTATTTGCAAATTATGGTGGAAAATAATTATTTGGTCAACCTACAAACAAGCCAGATTTATGGCTCTCACAGACCTGTAACTTCTTCTTTAAGAGGCTCCTCTGTCCTCCACTCTTTACCTGTATTAATGGCACCTGTTTGAACTTGTTATCAGTATAAAAGACACCTGTCCACAACCTCAATCAAGTTACACTCCAATCACCACAATGGCCAAGACCAAAGAGCTGTCAAAGGACACCAGAAACAAAATTGTAGACCTGCACCAGGCTGGGAAGACTGAATCTGCAATAGGTAAGCAGCTTGGTTTGAAGAAATCAACTGTGGGAGCAATTATTAGGAAATGGAAGACATACAAGACCACTGAATCTCCCTTGATCTGGGGCTCCACGCAAGATCTCACCCCGTGGGGTCAAAATGAACACAAGAACGGTGGGCAAAAAGAACTTGCACAATTGGTGGCTGACTAAATACTTTTTTTGCCCCACTGTATATAAACAACGTTATGGTAATGTATATTGTCTCTCATGAGTTTCACAAAATTATACCAAACGGACCAGTTCGTAGCTGGATTCTTCACTGATCTTTTATACCTTCTCCAGAACATAAATGTTGACTTCTCTGCCGCCAGTTAAACACCCTTACACTAACATAAGGATAACTCAGAGTATGCTATTCTGTTGTTCTGAAATAGACTACATTTTCTTCATATCATCCTTCTTTAGACCTGTCTAAAATAAGTAATGGATTTATTGTGAAGGTGTAGGATTTATTAGACTTTTTAAAATGGCTTGTAGGCTATGTGTGGAAGACAGGAGATGCTAGATGTGTTTATGTTAATTAACAGTCAATCACAGTGAGACCGACAGTTATTTGCTTGACAATCACCGGCTGACGAAATTTCGTGCCCGCCACAGCCCTAATCATGATACACGTTTTTGGTATGGCATTGCTCCCGGAGAACACAATTGATTGTATGGTACAGTAGCTTCGCAAAGTCCGAGGTTACATTTGTGTATGTGTGTGTGTGTGTGTGTACCTGCCTACTGTATCTACAGTGCCTATGGCTCGGGAAGCTTCCATCCATGCAGCCCACGGTGAAGGGAACGTTCAGTTATTTTTAGCCAGCCAGGGCTTATTTTTTTCTGAATGAAAAGCTTGATCTGCCTCTGCTGCATTCTCTAAGCCCAAGAACGTAGAACGATTACCATAATAAATTGTGCTACAAACATGATTCTACTATACTACAGTAGCGATGTGGATTTGGCTGGCTTTCCGTTTGTGTGTGTGTGTGTGTGTGTGCGTGTGTGCGTGTGTGCGTGTGTGTGGTGCTTAAATAAGCAACTGCAGCAAACTCCCTCAGTTAATTTGAGGCCCCAGCCCACCTGCCACACAAACACACGCACAGCTCCACTGTCACCCAAAGTAACAGCCCAATCAGAATCTGTCTCAGTCCCAAAAGTTATATTTCGGTTTCATCTGACCATCCGACATTCTCCCAATCTTCTTCTGGATCATCCAAATGCTTTCCAGCAAACTTCAGACGGACCTGGACATGTACTGGCTTAAGCAGGGGGACACGTCTGGCACTGCAGGATTTTGAGTCCCTGGCGGCGTAGTGTGTTCCTGATGGTAGGCTTTGTTACTTTGGTCCCAGCTCTCTGCAGGTCATTCACTAGGTCCCCCCGTGTGGTTCTGGGATTTTTGCTCACCATTCTTGTGATCATTTTGACCCCACGGGGTGAGATCTTGCGTGGAGCCCCAGATCGAGGGAGATTATCAGTGGTCTTGTATGTCTTCCATTTCCTAATAATTGCTCCCACAGTTGATTTCTTCAAACCAAGCTGACCTGGTCAATGACCTGAAGAGAGCTGGGACCACAGTCTCAAAGAAAACCATTAGTAACACACTACGCCGTCATGGATTAAAATCCTGCAGCACACGCAAGGTCCCCCTGCTCAAGCCAGCGCATGTCCAGGCCCGTCTGAAGTTTGCCAATGACCATCTGGATGATCCAGAGGAGGAATGGGAGAAGGTCATGTGGTCTGAGGCAAAGATATAGCTTTTTTGTCTACACTCCACTCGCCATGTTTGGAGGAAGAAGGATGAGTACAACCCCAAGAACACCATCCCAGCCATGAAGCATGGAGGTGGAAACATCATCCTTTGGGGATGCTTTTCTGCAAAGGGGACAGGATGACTGCACCGTATTGAGGGGAGGATGGATGGGGCCATGTATCGCGAGATCTTGGCCAACAACCTCTTTCCCTCAGTAAGAGCATTGAAGATGGGTCTTCCAGCATGACAACGACCCGAAACACACAGCCAGGGTAACTAAGGAGTGGCTCCATAAGAAGCATCTCAAGGTCCTGGAGTGGCCTAGCCAGTCTCCAGACCTGAACCCAATAGAAAATCTTTGGAGGGAGCTGAAAGTCCAGCGACAGCCCCGAAACCTGAAGGATCTGGAGAAGGTCTGTATGGAGGAGTGGGCCAAAATCCCTGCTGCAGTGTGTGCAAACCTGGTCAAGAACTACAGGAAACGTATGATCTATGTAATTGCAAACAAATATTAAGTTCTGCTTTTATGATGTATCAAATACTTATGTCATGCAATAAAATGCTAATTAATTACTTAAATCATACAATGTGATTTTCTGGATTTTTGTTTTAGATTCCGTCTCTCACAGTTGAAGTGTACCTATGATAAAAAATTAGACCTCTACATGCTTTGTAAGTAGGAAAACCTGCAAAATCGGCAGTGTAACAAATACTTGTTCTCCACCCTGTAGTTGTCTGGCATGAGTACCAAAGAGTCATTCTATATCCCAACCGAGTTGTAATGTAAATGTGTGTAAGATCATGATAATGAATGAGCCCCTGTGCTCTAGGCTATGTTTCACAGTCTATTGACAGGACTGTAGATGGGTAGAATGATTTAGGAACTCCCAAGTGCAGTACTTTAGTTTTCTACCTTTCTCTTTCCTCAGCATTTACAAAGATGATCACAGTGAATGGTCAGGAGTACCTCCTGCAGTTGGTGGACACAGCCGGACAGGTGAGTCCTTCTTACTAGTAGAGAGATCACTTGCATATCAGAATGTTGTGGTCAGACTGCCAGTGGGCCACTATATTATGTGAGCTCTAATGTAATTGGCAGAACATTTATTTTTAATACCAGGTGTAGATTAGATTTCCAAATGTTTTTTTACCTAGGTTGAAGACTACAAGGTTAAGACAACGGGATTGCTAGTTAGCAGCGGCGCTAGTAGTTAGCAGTGGCGCTAGTAGTTAGCAGCGGCGCTAGTAGTTAGCAGCGGCGCTAGTAGTACGCAGCGGCGCTGGTCCCATGAATTTGTTTATTTCTGAACGCTTCCATGGAATTATTACACTGTCTTGTATTTTTTACCTCAATTTTTACTATCATAGAACATCTACTTTATATTTGTGATGTTCCACTCTCGGCAGGATGAATACTCCATTTTCCCACAGACCTACTCCATAGACATCAACGGCTACATTTTGGTGTATTCTGTCACTTCGAATAAAAGGTAGGTAGCTCCGCTCGCCCCATCCTTCCTTCACACTGCTGCTAAAGCATTGTTACTGCAAAATTAACCCATGTGGATTCATCCCTGAGAGATCTAGCCGCTCAAGGTTTCTCTGAATCGATCTTGTGTTTATCTCTCTAGTAAAAGGCATGAATCAACCATTGACGCTATTATTGATCTGTGCATTATACATCTGTCTGTATGCTATTCTATAGAACAGGGCTCCTGTATGTTGTAGTACAGAACAGGTATTCCTGCGTAGCTAAAATAGATGTAGCGTGGATGTGAATCAGAGATGGTCATTTCGAGCTGTGGGTTTGCGCATGCAGGCATGTGTGTGCTAATTTGCCTCCACATCAGCTGGAGATTTAAATAAAATGACTCCATCTATCTCTCTCATCTCTCTTAACCACACCATTTTTTCTCTCGTCCTCGCACCGGGCATTTCTCTCCATCCAACTCTCTCGCCTCACTCCATCCATCACTCAATTACTCCCTTGTTCCTTTTCTCTCCCTCTCTCTCTTTCCCTCTCTCTCTCTGTTAATATGAGAATGAAAAAGTAGAAAAGTTCTCCTGGGCGCAGCAGTAGAAATCTGATCGGATTTGGACAGATTTAAAGGGGAATAACGGCACATTGTGAAAATGTGTCTGTTCCTAACTCCTGAACTGTCTTGTCAAAGTGTGTACCTTTCTCACTTAGGGAGGGCGAGGTAGAGCGAGAGCTGCTAGAGCGTGAGCTACTTCACAGGGTTATACAGCCCCCCCCCCCTCCACTCACTGCAGTTCTAAATAGAACTTTGTGGAATAACTCAAATCTACAAATAATCTCAACGTTCTGTCACAGCAAAAGTACTACATTCGGGAAGTCCAATCGATTGTGAGATGTTGCATGCACATTATATGTGATCAATTTGGGTCGCGGGTTCACAATATAACCGTTTCTGAGATCTCAACCAAGCTAGGAGGAAAGGAGCCAACCTAATCCCGCCTCCCACTTTTACATTGCAACCTCATTGGACATAATTTCATCTGCCAATCAACATTGTCCATCTTCCCTCTCTGACTGTAGGCTACATCCCTCGTTGCATGGTGTAGTCAGATCATTATGGCAAAATATACAGTATCTACTAAAATGAGAGGTAAAGACTAGGGAGTGTGCAACATAATGTGAATTTCATAGGATGACACATATGGTTTATAAGGCAAATGTATGCAAATGTGTAGTTAGATTGTAACTTTCCTACAGTAGCCAGCTGACAGCAAACATATCGTTGTGAAATCATTTTGGCTGCAGATATAATAGACAGCCTAGACACTGATGCGTGCGTCTATTGAAATGTGATATATGCTCACTGTCAAAGTATTATTAACTAACATTTACATGTTCAAATCTGCAGAAGAATGACAATCATTTACTCAATTATACAGGGGACTTGCAAGAGAATGTTATAATGTAGGCAGAATTTGATCAAATGGAAAAGTATTCTTACAGCCTATGTTTGCATCAAATACCCTACTCCTTGAAAAGTGATGTATTGATTATATATAGCATACGTGATGAATTATGATCACTGCAATCAACAGCTACAGTGTTGCTCATTGGATTACCCCATACCATGGAACAGACCATGTGAAAGTTTATAAAGACAAAAGGAGGACACGTGGAATTATTTTAATTGGATTGATGGTTGACATGACAAAGGTAGGCGGATATTCTTATCTGAAATGTGGGTGAAACTTTGCTTTGGTGTACAGTACATTGTCACGTGTGGTGTGATTTGGTGGGCATTCTAGTTTTCTATTTCTTTGTTGGCCGGGTAGGGTTCCCAATTCAGAGGCAGCTGTCTATCGTTGTGTCTGATTAGGAATCATACTTAGGCAGCCTGTTTTCCACCCTAGTTTGTGGGATCTTGTCTTTGTATAGTTGCTGTTTAGCACTACAGAGTTTTACGTTTCATTTAGATATATATATATATCTTGTTTATTTTTTTTAATCATTTTTTTTTTTTGGTGCTCATTTAATAAAGTACGATGAACACTTTCCACGCTGCGCTTTGGTCTCACTCATTCAACGACGGACGTAACATACATTCAGAAAGTATTCAGACCCCTTTACTTTTTCCACATTTTGTTACGTTACAGACATATTCTAAAATTGATTACATTGTTTTTTTCCTTGTCAATTTACACACAATACCCCATAATAACAAAGCAAAACAGGTTTCTAGACATTTTTGCAAATGCATTAAAAATACAAACGGAAATACCACATTAACATAAGTATTCAGGCCCTTTACTCAGTACTTTGTTGAAGCACCTTTGTCAGCGACTACAGCCTTGTGTCTTCTTTGGTATGACACTACAAGCTTGGCACATCTGTATTTGGGGAGTTTCTTCCATTCTCCTCTGCAAATCCTATCAAGCTCTGTCAGGTTGGGTGGTGAATGTTATTGTCAGGTCCCTCCAGAGATGTTCGTTTATGTCCGGGCTCTGGCTGGGCCACTCAAAGACATTCAGAGACTTGTCCCGAAGTGACTCCTGCGTTGCCTTAGCTGTGTGCTTAAGGTCGTTCTCCTGTTGGAAAATATATATATAAATATATTTTAGAATAAGGCTGTAAGGTAACAAAATGTGGAAAAGGGGAAGGGGTCTGAATAGTTTCCGAATGCACTGTACATTTCTCCAGCTCATTAGATGTGTTTCGTGCACGGGACTTGAACCAGGATGAACTCCCACCTTGTAAAAGCCTTATAGCCTATTGCGCAATTTCTATATTCCAAAATGATTTGCTTGGCAGAGATCTCAGAGAAGGTACAGTTGTGAACCCGTGACCCACATTTATCACATAAAATGTATAAGCTATATCTCACAATCCATTGGACTTCCCTGACTGTTGTATTTTTTTTAATTTTTTTTTATTTCACCTTTATTTAACCAGGTAGGCTAGTTGAGAACAAGTTCTCATTTGCAACTGCGACCTGGCCAAGATAAAGCATAGCAGTGTGAACAGACAACACAGAGTTACACATGGAGTAAACAATTAGCAAGTCAATAACACAGTAGAAAAAAAAATAGAAAAAAAATGGGCAGTCTATATACAATGTGTGCAAAAGGCATGAGGAGGTAGGCGAATAATACAATTTTGCAGATTAACACTGGAGTGATAAATGATCAGATGGGCATGTACAGGTAGAGATATTGGTGTGCAAAAGAGCAGAAAAGTAAATAAATAAAAACAGTATAAAAACAGTATGGGAATGAGGTAGGTGAAAAGGGTGAGCTATTTACCTATAGACTATGTACAGCTGCAGCGATCGGTTAGCTGCTCGGATAGCTGATGTTTGAAGTTGGTGAGGGAGATAAAAGTCTCCAACTTCAGCGATTTTTGCAATTCGTTCCAGTCACAGGCAGCAGAGTACTGGAACGAAGGCGGCCGAATGAGGTGTTGGCTTTAGGGATGATCAGTGAGATACACCTGCTGGAGCGCGTGCTACGGATGGGTGTTGCCATCGTGACCAGTGAACTGAGATAAGGCGGAGCTTTACCTAGCATGGACTTGTAGATGACCTGGAGCCAGTGGGTCTGGCGACGAATATGTAGTGAGGGCCAGCCGACTAGAGCATACAAGTCGCAGTGGTGGGTGGTATAAGGTGCTTTAGTGACAAAACGGATGGCACTGTGATAGACTGCATCCAGTTTGCTGAGTAGAGTGTTGGAAGCCATTTTGTAGATGACATCGCCGAAGTCGAGGATCGGTAGGATAGTCAGTTTTACTAGGGTAAGCTTGGCAGCGTGAGTGAAGGAGGCTTTGTTGCGGAATAGAAAGCCGACTCTGGATTTGATTTTTGATTGGAGATGTTTGATGTGAGTCTGGAAGGAGAGTTTGCAGTCTATTTCAGCTGTGACAGATTGTTTATATTTTTTGTAGATGTGCGTTATTCCACAGAGTTCTATCTAGCGCTGCAGTGAGTGGGGGGGGCTGTATAACCCTGTAACTTAGCTCTCGCGCTAGCTTGACCTCGCTATCCCTGAACGAATCCGAGTTGTTTCGAAATGTCCCGTTATTCCTCTTTGAAATACAGAAGTGCATCAAAGCTGCATTTTCTCTCCTGTAATGCCTCCAGACTTCAGACATCTTAAATGACAACAGGATTCATACTGTGTCAAACTCTTTGTCCTGTGTAAGACCATCATACTGTAGTCTAGGCTAGAGAGTGTGTTTAATCCTAAATCCCCCTGGGTCCTATGGTAGTTGCCATGGGAGCGGGCCTAGGGAGACTTTCCCTGGAGAAAGCTGTTCCTAACCACATCCCATCACGTCTCTCTACTTTCCACTGGCCAGTTAATGCTGTCAAGTTGACTTAATGTCTCCATTGCTTTATGCATTTCTACTGACCAGCCCGGGGCTCAACATTCATTATTTAAATTGCGTCTCAAACCATGCATCAGGCCTGTCTGTATTATATACAGTGGGCCTCTACATTACAACCTATGGCACAGATTGATGGTTCTTCTCGGGAAAGATTTGATATGCTTAGTAGCCTATCATACAGATTTAAGCAATGGGTCAACCGCAACCGTCTTTGTTAGGCAACGTTCGTTAATGTACTCATCTCTCTCACACACACACACACACACACACACACACACACACACACACACACACACACACACACACACACACACACACACACACACACGGAGCGGCCGGGATAGGAGAATGCAGCTATGTGACATGGATTATTGTGTCGGACCACACTAAATTTGTCAATGTCAACCTTTCCTCCCATAAAGGATGCATTTAAGCACGAGAGAGAGTCTTCAAGTCTTCTAAGTTTTTACCTATGGAAGATTTCTTCAGAGAATTGATTGTTGTGTTGATACTCGTCTTGTCTACAGTACACTAGGACTTTGTTGAATGTTTTCACTTGTTACTTTGGCTGTTAAATAAAGGTTTGAATTACCTTTTTTTTTTTTTTTTTTCTGCTGCAGTTTTGAAGTAATAAAAGTTATCCACGAAAAATTATTGGATATGGTTGGTAAAGTACAGTAAGTACCTTATTCTCCTGTCTGTAAACATTTCTATCTGATTAATACCTGATTAATATGACTAACAGGACTTTTGTCTTCTGCAGAGTACCCATCATGTTGGTCGGAAACAAGAAAGATCTACACATGGAACGGTACTGTATGCCACACACACACACACACACACATACACACACAAACCGATAGTCTTCCCAGAGGAACCAGACAGTTTATTCCATTTTCAGCTTTAAATTAGCTTTAACTGGGATTTAATGTTCTTACTGTCTGTCGTTATGTTTGTACGAGTCCGTGGAGACCTGTTCAAAGACATTTAGTTCACAGACAGGACCAAATGGAGAGAAAGTATATTGCTTCAGCAGAGGGTGGGGAGCTGGAATAAACCTTTAGGACTTGATCTGCTGGAGTTTTATAGGCCTTGTCATAAAATCCCCACATCTTGCCATATTTGGCAGGGAGGGGAAATGTATATGCCATTTCCCTGGCTGTCCTGTCTGTTTTAGACCTTGACGCTAGCCTGGGAAACTGGACCAGTCTGCTCTCAGCTGTCTTTGGCTCTGACTCTGTTTTATAGACTGCAGGATCAGGTCGGTCTGCTGTGTGTTTGGGTCAGAGTGACGTTAGTTATACCTATAAATCGGGCAATGTTTATATGACCACATTTTTACCGGCATACTGTATGCCTTGCATCCTGTTGTGCAGCCAGCACTGGTGACGGGTGGGAGTAGGGGTGTGCAGATTTGGTTGGGCGTCTTTAAAAAAAATTGTATCCATTGAATATACAATTATGTTACTGGTCTGTGCAGCCTATAGGCTACATGGCTACGCCAAGCAAATTAAATCAATAGGGGGGTTCTACTAAGCTTTATGGAATTGTTTTAAGATGGTCATATCAAGGATTATTTAACCTATTTGATTTGGAATTTTAGGACCCGTTTCGATATTTAAAATAAAAGCTAACACTTTACGTTGTGACACAGCCATAACCATGTCATAATATGTCATAACATGATCATAACACTGTCATGAGACATATATTTTAACCTGTTGTGACATATATTGTGTTATTTTATGGCTGGTTATGACACCTACGTTAGGGTGTCAAAACCTACCACACAAGGCAAAACATTCCATTACATCAGTGTCGTGTCTTTGGCTATGCCGGATTAAGTGATATGACATGTTATTCTATAAAATACCCGATTGAGCTAATCATGTAAATGTAATTAACTAGAGTCGGGGCAACACAAAATAATATTTATAGAGCTGTTATCTTCCGAATAAACTCTTAAAGACCTAGTAATATTTTACATCAATAGCAGTCAATATTCATCGTCACCTTAATTCAGTCTCATCTGAAAGTTGTAAATTCTTGGTTATCTTCACGAACCCTGGCTAACAAGTAGAATCAGCAATACAAAATTGGGTTTATTTATTTACTAAATACCTAACTAATCACACACAATTAATCATACCTTGATTATAAATTACGTCATAAAGGAAAATGTCCCTAGTGGGTGGAACAGATATGACAGCTGGTTACACAAAAGAAAAGGGGCTGGGTTTGAGTGAAAGAGCGGGAAGACTGAGGGACAAAGGGAGAAGCTGTGCTGTCGTAAGTACAGTATATTATGCATTCTAAATTACCTCCCATTTGGAAAAGCAAAATGCAATAAATATTTACTCTGAGCTGCGTTTCGGTAGGTTGGTGGTAGATGGAAGGCCGTGTTGCCAAAACGAGTACTTTGTCCTTTGGAGAATGTCTCTGGTGGTCAATTGGATACGTTGTAGTAACGTCATTGTGTGGTAGCTGTATACTCTGTCTGTTCTTTCCTAGCCCATGTTTGCAACTGCTGTGGCTAACTCAACGGCTAGGAGGTATCACTTCTGTAGTGAATAAGAGTTCAAAGTTCAAACCATTCGCAACCAAAGCTCACGCTGAGGTTGGCTTAGTTCTGTAGTTGACATGTTAGTCCTTTTAACGCAGAGGCTGCAGACCTCACGTACTTGGAACAGGAGGTTACATTTTCGTCAAGGCTTTATATAGTGGAGCGAGAAGGGTGTGTCTGAAAGGTTTTATAACCCATGTCTCTTCACAGGGGCGGGCCACTGATTGAGCAGAGCCCTAACCTTATGAAAACCCAAATCTCTCATTTGGAAGCTAAAATTACATTTAATCTCTTCACCAATAATTTCATATTCAAACATTTAAATTGAACAACAATTCCATGTGACTCCGATAACTACAATGTGCAGACTTTCCACTGTAGAGTTTGTCTTCCTATCATTGAGGAGAATGTCCCAGATGACAACCGAACTGACATCATATTCATTAAGTACAACTGCATATGTTCAATTGGTCGGCTTACCAGAATATAGTTAATTTCCCCCCACCTTCTGATGTTCCCAGAATCTCTATGTTAACCAAGGATTTTTCAAATGTCACATCAGTGGGGTACAGAGAGGAAACAGGGGGAAGAGGTATTTATGACTGTCATAAACCTACACCCAGGCCAACGTCATGACAATAGCCTACGTCCCAACAGTATGTTTATGTTATATATTTATTTTAATTTTTTTATTTTATTGACTATATTAAATTATAATTATAAATGATTGATGTCATTGGTGTCAGACATGCACCTACATACCCCAATGCACTGTGTCTGATGACTGGGATGAATGCAGGAGCATATTTCAGGAGCAGGACAAGACACCCTCTTTGTGACTGACTGACTGACATAAGGGCATGTATGTGACAGGCCTGAGTAGCTTATATGATCATGATGGTCATAATACTTCTTGACAATGACAAAGTGTATTTTTGTTTTTCCAAATAAAGTGACACATGACTGTAAATAATTCATTACAAGAACAATGAATTTAAGAAACAAACTTTCCAAAGGAAAGGAAACTTCTTGGCAGGGAAAAAAACGAATTAGAATTACCAGCCATAAAATAACGCAATATTTATTTATTATTTCACCTTTATTTAACCAGGTAGGCCAGTTGAGAACAAGTTCTCAATTACCACTGTGACCTGGCAAAGCAGTGCGACACAAACAACAACACACATGGAATAAACAAACATACAGTCAATAACACAATTGAAAAAAAGTATATATACAGTGTGTGCAAATGAGGTAGGATAAGGGAGGTAAAGGCAATAAATAGGCCATAGTGGTGAAATAATTACAATTTAGCAATTAAACACTGGAGTGATAGATGTGCAGAAGATGAATGTGCAAGTAGAGATACTGGGGTGCAAAGGAGCAAAAATAAATAACAGTATGGGGATGAGGTAGTTGGATGGGCTATTTACAGATGGGCTATGTACAGGTGCAGTGATCTGTGAGCTGCTCTGACAGCTGGTGCTTAAAGTTAGTGAGGGAGATATGAGTCTCCAGCTTCAGCGATTTTTGCAATTCGTTCCAGTCAATATATGTAGTAAATAATATGGGTCATGACAGTGTTATGACCATATTATGTCATAACACAAGTTATATAAGCTGTTATGCCATTATGACATGGTAATGACTGTGTCATTATGTGTTATTACACTGGGCGTCAAGTAAAGTGTTATCCCCCAAAAATGTATACAAATATTTGATGAAACATTGAATTTGGCCTTACTGCTATTAGCCCATAGAAAAACATTGGATAATAGATTTATACATGGAAAAACCGATGGTCAAAAATAAATCAAAAGGAAGTTTGTTTTTAAGTGTCTGTCCTAAATCTGAGAGATATCAAAAAGATCAGGAAATTATTATTTTGTTTTTTTATCCCTACAAAAGAAATAATGTTAGGCACTAAACTACATCCATATGTACTTCCACTATCTTCAGACCTCTTGTGAGACCTCTTGGGTGTCCTAGAGCAACAACCGACATGTACTGTACATGTTCGTTAGAGTCTCATCTTTCCATAGATGTCATAGTTAGTAGTCATAGTTTCAAGGCCAAACCGTTTGGACGCTACAGATGTTTTTGTGAGAAGACTGGTTTTCAGGATGTCTCATAGTCTGGCAAACACCGCTGTAGCTCAGCCACCTTCCAGCGCAGATGAAGACACAGCCAATGCAAAAAAATATATATAGAGTGCCTTGCGAAAGTATTTGGCCCCCTTGAACTTTGCGACCTTTTGCCACATTTCAGGCTTCAAACATGAAGAGATAAAACTGTATTTTTTTGTGAAGAATCCACAACAAGTGGGACACAATCATGAAGTGGAACGACATTTATTGGATATTTCAAACTTTTTGAACAAATCAAAAACTGAACAATTGGGCGTGCAAAATTATTCAGCCCCTTTACTTTCAGTGCAGCAAACTCTCTCCAGAAGTTCAGTGAGGATCTCTGAATGATCCAATGTTGACCTAAATGACTAATGATGATAAATACAATCCACCTGTGTGTAATCAAGTCTCCGTATAAATGCACCTGCACTGTGATAGTCTCAGAGATCCGTTAAAAGCGCAGGGAGCATCATGAAGAACAAGGAACACACCAGGCAGGTCAGAGATACTGTTGTGAAGAAGTTTAAAGCCGGATTTGGATACAAAAAGATTTCCCAAGATTTAAACATCCCAAGGAGCACTGTGCAAGCGATAATATTGAAATGGAAGGAGTATCAGACCACTGCAAATCTACCAAGACCTGGCCGTCCCTCTAAACGTTCAGCTCATACAAGGAGAAGACTGATCAGAGATGCAGCCAAGAGGCCCATGATCACTCTGGATGAACTGCAGAGATCTACAGCTGAGGTGGGAGACTCTGTCCATAGGACAACAATCAGTCGTATATTGCACAAATCTGGCCTTTATGGAAGAGTGGCAAGAAGAAAGCCATTTCTTAAAGATATCCATAAAAAGTGTCGTTTAAAGTTTGCCACAAGCCACCTGGAGACACACCAAACATGTGGAAGAAGGTGCTCTGGTCAGATGAAACCAAAATTGAACTTTTTGGCAACAATGCAAAACGTTATGTTTGGCGTAAAAGCAACACAGCTCATCACCCTGAACACCCCATCCCCACTGTCAAACATGGTGGTGGCAGCATCATGGTTTGGGCCTGCTTTTCTTCAGAAGGGACAGGGAAGATGGTTAAAATTGATGGGAAGATGGAGCCAAATACAGGACCATTCTGGAAGAAAACCTGATGGAGTCTGCAAAAGACCTGAGACTGGGACGGAGATTTGTCTTCCAACAAGACAATGATCCAAAACATAAAGCAAAATCTACAATGGAATGGTTCAAAAATAAACATATCCAGGTGTTAGAATGGCCAAGTCAAAGTCCAGACCTGAATCCAATCGGGAATCTGTGGAAAGAACTGAAAACTGCTGTTCACAAATGCTCTCCATCCAACCTCACTGAGCTCGAGCTGTTTTGCAAGGAGGAATGGGAAAAATGTCAGTCTCTCGATGTGCAAAACTGATAGAGACATACCCCAAGCGACTTACAGCTGTAATCGCAGCAAAAGGTGGCGCTACAAAGTATTAACTTAAGGGGGCTGAATAATTTTGCACGCCCAATCTTTCAGTTTTTGATTTGTTAAAAAAGTTTGAAATATCCAATAAATGTCGTTCCACTTCATGATTGTGTCCCACTTGTTGTTGATTCTTCACAAAAAAATACAGTTTTATATCTCTATGTTTGAAGCCTGAAATGTGGGAAAAGGTCGCAAAGTTCAAGGGGGCCGAATACTTTCGCAAGGCACTGTATATATATATATAGCTTAAACAGACAGATTTTGTTGGGGATTTTTTAATGATTATGTTAATTAGATGTCCGCACGGGTGTGGACATAGACTCTAGGGGGTTAAACAGACAAGACAAACTTACATTCCCCTGCCCTGATCACATTCAACACAAATATACCACTACAGACTCTGGTTCGATTCCAGGCTGTATCACAACCTGCTGTGATTGGGAGTCCCATAGGGCAGTGCACAATTGGCCCAGCATTGTCCTGGAAAGGCCGTCATTGTAAATAAGAATTTGTTCTTTAACTGACTTGCCTAGTTAAATAAAGGTTACATTTTTAAAAATACAAATGTAAATATGTTATACTAAGAATGGAATAGAATAAAATAATAATAATAACATGTCCGAGGAATGTGTGGAACCGCTGTTATACTTAAACAAGTGGTATTTTTAAACAGAGACCGTGTCCTTATTTTTTAGAGTTTGTTTACTTTAGAAACCTTAGAATCTGCTGTTTCCGACCTTGTATAGAAAGCTAATTTCTGAACTGGATGATTTGAGAAAGTCCGGTTTTAAGTTTAAAAAAAGAATCCAGATTGTTGTTCTTTTTTAGCTTGCTAACTGACATGATCCACTTCCCCTGTGTGTGTCATTTACCAGGCCTGAACAGTGCACTCTGCTTGCTCAACACACTTCTGAAAATGGGTCACTCACTCATAGCTCTCCCTCGTTCCTCCTCCCTCCTTTATTTTTCATCCATCCTTCCTCCTGCCTCCTCTATCATTCCCAGAATAAACAGGAAATGTAGCACAGCCAGCTCATAGTGGGAAGTAGTGACAGCTACTCTGACATCCCTTCCACACACACACATACACATGCACACATCAACCCACGCATGCACACACTCTGGCCCCATTATGATGATGTGCACGCTGTAAGGAGTGTTGAAGGGATTCATATGCTTCTCAGTGTGTAGTGAGTACAAACACAGACACACAGGAGCATAGTATCCCTGGGGCTGGCTGGAATTCTATTAGCCAACTAAAGTAATCAAGGCATTACTGATCACTTCCTCTCTCTCTCCCTTTCTCTCTCTTTCCCTTGCTCTCTTTCTCTCTCTTTCTTTCTCTCTTTCTCTCTCTTTCTCTCTCTCTCTCTATCTCTCTTTCTCTCTCTTTCTTTCTCTCTTTCTCTCTCTCTCCCTTTCTCTCTCTTTCTCTCTCTCCCTTTCTCTCTCTCTCTCTCTCTCTCTTTCTCTCTTTCTCTCTCACTTTTTCTTTCTCTCTTTCCCTTTCTTTCTCTTTCTCTCAATTTTTTTTCAATGTATCTCTTTCTCTGTCTCTCCTAATGACTTCTCCGTAGTAACGCATACCTCCCAAACTATCATTCCACCCTGAAATAGACTACAGACTAGATATATACAATGTAACATACATTGTATTGTTTGCATTGTATTGTTTATTGCTTAACAGTACAGTATATCACCCTTTATCTTCTAACTGCATTATCATGTGTGTGTGTGTGTGTGTGTGTGTGTGTGTGTGTGTGTGTGTGTGTGTGTGTGTGTGTGTGTGTGTGTGTGTGTGTGTGTGTGTGTGTGTGTGTGTGTGTGTGTGTGTGTGTGTGTGTGTGTGTGTGTGTGTGTGTGTGTACCGACAGATCACATTAAACAAGGGCTGGGAAAGGTTTGCGCCAGGGCGAAGTGAGGAACCGGCTAAACCTTAGGATGAATCAATAACTCCAGGCTATTAAATACCAGGAGTGAATGTTAGGGATGCAGAGTGCTGTAGTACAGTTACACCAGTCAGCATATACGCCACTAGGCTATAAAGCCTATAGATTTTGTCTCGGCTGAAAAAGACTCATGCGACGCAGTTAAAATCCGTAAGGGGGGGGGGGTGTATCTTAGCATCACAATACTATCTAACCTGGTCCCAGGTCTGTTTGGGCTGCGACCATAGGAGTTGACTATACAGGACAAACTGATCTTGGATCAGGCTATTGTAAAAATACATGGAGGAGAGATGGTGTAGTGAATGCCTGGGACAGTATAGGGAGAGTGACCACAGATCAGTTTCTCCATTAGTGCCTTACCCTCCTATAGCTAATGCTCCCACATGTGGTTATAGACTGTTGTGTTACAAGCAAATGGTGTTCACTGTGATATTGGGTTCCCCTCAGTACAACCAGGAACTGTGGGTATAGGCTGTGCTGCTGTTACAAGCTAATTGTAGTCAATGTGATATGTTTTTCCCTCTCCTCAGTGTAATCAGTTGTGAAGAAGGAAAAGCACTGGCTGACTCATGGAACGCAGCATTCATGGAGTCCTCCGCTAAAGAGAACCAGGTGATGATGATGACACCGGCCACTCCCGAATAGATGTATAGTTTGGCCAACTCTGTTTTGACATCTAGTATTGTAATGGATGCCATCTTGGCACAGAATGTTCCAAGGCAATTACAGTCTAGTTTGAATTTAAATTGGAAGAGTAATCTAAAGGAAGGAACATTTGTTGCCAACATGGCCTGGACGCATCAATGCATCATTCAACAGAATTGTTGCTATTTCCTTATTGTACCACATGAGGCATGTTGGATCCATTGATCAATGCTACTGTGTTGATGATATCAAAATAGTGTTTGTATCAAATATTCCTCTCGTCATCTAGAATGTTTGGATTTCCTACTTTCTTTATATCCTAGCAATAACAATGAATCTATCAACTTGGTTTACACTAGATTGTAGCATTTGCAAGCACAGAGCAGAAAAAACACCCGTCTGCACAGCCCTGTTGTTGTGATATGACATTTCCTCCCTCTGACTTCCTGTTTTCTGTGAGTCAGACAGCGGTGGAGGTGTTCAAGAGGACCATCCTGGAGGCGGAGAAGATGGAGGGGGGAGCGCCCCAGGGCAGGACATCCTGCTCCCTGATGTAACCCTCCTTTTCCCTGCCCCCCCAGGCCCTCGAACACCGTCCCCAACCACAGCACTGGACACTGGGAAATCCCTCTACTTGAAGTGGCTAACTGCCTGTTTTCCTCCCTCGAGAAACATCTGTCTTTTTCTTTTCTACATTTCTTTTTTCATTTCCAGAAAGACAGATGAAGACTTCGACATTAAGAGTAACAATCGATCCCAGCTTAGGGTACACCCGTCTTGCTCCCCCTGACTTCCCCTTTTTCTGAGAAACCAAATGTGGTGAAATATCTAGCCTTACTACTCCTCATTTAAAGCCTGTAATTTTCTACCTGACCTCCCTGCTCCTCCCTTCCCCTTGAAAAGTTTGTATATTGTATTTCTTAAAATGTTATTATTATGGCCACTATAGTTGGCCAGCATTCATTTGCTAGTCTAGTGAATGTTGATTCTGGTTTTTGATTGTAATCATTAAATCAGCATATTGTTTCACTAGAGTTTGATTTTCTTATTTCTCAAAATTTTCTGTTTTTTTTGTTTCATACAAATTAGCAGAATACACACGGAGGTGTTTTGATACATTATATAATTCAAATAGTATATGATATATCTTTTCCCTTACCAGAGATAAGGGGTTCAGTATTCTACTTCCAGTTGGCTCCTCTACCTCAGAACCTGTCAACAGGCTGATGTTGCCACTCAGTCAGGGATGTGCCATCACACTGCTCCACACATTCACTCACGCCAGCTCTCAGAACGGGGGGGGCGTGATAATTAACGTTACCAAGGAGAAATGGAAACCTAGTGGGTTGGAATAATGTGTCCACGAGAGATCTACTACTCATTATATTCCACTCTTATTTGCCAGTTGGAGATGGTTTCTAATTATAGGATTCACAATTCACTTCTAGCTGTTCTTTCCTCCATAGAATACATGAATTTCATTGTCGGAGACAGAGGCTTGTCCAGAAACAACCCCAACCCCCCGCAAAAAAAATACTATATACAATATATACACTACCGTTCAAAAGTTCGGGTCACTTAGAAATGTCCTTGTTTTTGAAAAATGTTTTTAAAAATGGCCATTAAATTAACATCAAATTGATCAGAAATACAGTGTAGTCATTGTTAATATTGTAAATTACTATTGTAGCTGGAAACTACATAGGTGTACAGAGGCCTATTATCAGCAACCATCACTCCTGTGTTCCAATGGCTCGTTGTGTTAGCTAATCCAAGTTTATCATTTTAAAATGCTAATTGATCATTAGAAAACCCTTTTGCAATTATGTTAGTACAACCAATTAAAAGGCAACAGGATAAATTCAATAACCCTCTCTGTTGCTTTTCTCAACGACCTCATTATCAACCAAAAACAGAACCAAAAGCACTGTCGTCGTTGACCCCCATAATACCTCAAATCAGAACATTTGAAAGAATGTTAAAAGGGCAACAATTGCCCATTGTGAATGGACTAGTGATCTGGTTGGATCACAATTGACCGTTCCTCCACTGTTGTCCTGATTAAAGAAGCAATAAAACTGTCCTACGTTGAGTATTTATTTTTATCTCACCTTTATTTAACCAGGTAGACAAGTTGAGAACAAGTTCTCATTTACAATTGCGACCTGGCCAAGATAAAGCAAAGCAGTTCGACAGATACAACGACAGAGTTACACATGTAGTAAAACAAACATACAGTCAATAATACAGTATAAACAAGTCTATATACAATGTGAGCAAATTAGGTGAGAAGGGAGGTAAAGGCAAAAAAGGCCATGGTGGCAAAGTAAATACAATATAGCAAGTAAAACACTGGAATGGTAGTTTTGCAATGGAAGAATGTGCAAAGTAGAAATAAAAATAATGGGGTGCAAAGGAGCAAAATAAATAAATTTATTAAATACAGTTGGGAAAGAGGTAGTTGTTTGGGCTAAATTATAGGTGGGCTATGTACATGTGCAGTAATCTGTAAGATGCTCTGACAGTTGGTGCTTAAAGCTAGTGAGGGAGATAAGTGTTTCCAGTTTCAGAGATTTTTGTAGTTCGTTCCACTCATTGGCAGCAGAGAACTGGAAGGAGAGGCGGCCAAAGAAAGAATTGGTTTTGGGGGTGACTAGAGAGATATACCTGCTGGAACGTGTGCTACAGGTGGGAGATGCTATTGTGACCAGCGAGCTGAGATAAGGGGGTCTTTACCTAGCAGGGTCTTGTAGATGACATGGAGCCAGTGGGTTTGGCGACGAGTATGAAGCGAGGGCCAGCCAACGAGAGCGTACAGGTCGCAATGGTGGGTAGTATATGGGGCTTTGGTGACAAAACGGATTGCACTGTGATAGACTGCATCCAATTTGTTGAGTAGGGTATCTGGAGCATCAGCATTTGTGGGTTCCATTACAGGCTCAAAATGTCTACAAACAAATAACTTTCTTCTGAACTCGTCAGTGTATTCTTGTTATGAGAAATGAAGGCTATTCCATGTGAGAAATTGACAAGAAACTGAAGATCTTGTACAACGCTGTGTACTACTCCCTTCACAGAACAGTGCACACACCTGTGATGGAAACACAAACAGTACAGTTTTATAAATGCCTTACAGATTATTTGTTCGTTCGACGTTAAACAAACGCGTACAGAAGTAAAACTGGAAGTTTGAGCAGTTATTCTAAGGTTGCTGCATACATTCTCGTTTTTCTTAATGAACGGCACAGGGTGGTGAAAGTGCACTGTGTCCAATCCAACACTTGCAACGTGCTAAATTAGGTTATTTCTCTGAATTGAATCAGAGGTAAACTTCAACATGTCTTTACTCCAAGACTGTTGGTGTAACAAGAACTCTGCATTGTATACGGACATGGTGACGTCATATCAGTACGTCACATCAATACAGGACAACCCCCCTTTACTTTACTTCAGTGATAATGCTGAGAAGCCTGTGTTTGGAGGATATATTGTTGGTTTTAACCAATCAGCGTCCAGGATTAGACCCACCCGTTGCAAATCGATATAAACTTCAGTCAACCTGACATACACAACACTTATTCTTAGCTGTACAGAAACCTGTGTCCTGTTGGTAGTGGACCCAATAGGTCAGTGGCGACGTCCTGCCACGGCCCTTCAGGTAGCACAGGTTCTCACGGGTTCTGGCACGTCTGGTCGTGCTACAATCTGGCAACCATGACATGACTTGACATGCCTCTCTGCGGCCTTGTCCCTGCCCAGCCACGCTACTTTACTCCTAAGAAGTTTTGTACTTACAATGCCCTAATGTCCCTCGTGAGCTTAGACTACATGGGGCAAAACAATGTTTTTTCCCCTTAGGACTAACTGTCCAATTACACACAGTTCATTTGCTATAGGTGCATTTGCGCGGCATGTCTCCTAACACCCAGTCTGAATAGCATTTCTCGCCCCTCTTAGCGCTTCATCTGTAGCCAATGCTTCCTACACTTCCACTTCCCTTGTGGTCATTGCACTTGGAGTTGCGTTCACAGCTATAAATCTCGCATACTCCTCTGCTCCATGTGTGTGTGATTCTTTCACTGCAGTCACTCCGAGTAGACGAGGGTCAGCGATGTTGCTTTTCCCTGGTATGTGGACAACACAAAAGTCATAAGGTTGGAGCCTCAGCACCCACTGTTCTATGCGAGTGCATGGCTTTGAGTGAAGACTGTAAATAGCTTTTAACGCCTTGTGATCAGTCAGTTGACTCTGGTGTTAGCCCCATTTAGATCCAGTTTACAGAACATGACAGACCCAATCATTCCTTGCAAAAGTGAATCTACTCTGGCGATTGGGTACATGCCACATATGATTGCTGTGTTTGCTTGTTTCATGTCCAGACACATTCTTATGTCTCCGTCCGGTTTTGGCACCACCGCTAGCGGATTCATCCACGTGTGGCACCATCTACTCTCTCCGTTAAGTCCATGTTTTGTAGTTTCTCTATCGTTTTCTCAGGTGGAATGGTACATGCCTAAGAGCCTGTGCTACTGTTGTCAGGTTTCTATCTACATGTAGGTTGATCTGGTTTGTGTTGACATTTCCCACCCCTTCAAACAACTTGGGCGACTGCTGTTTTCTCTGCACTTTTACATCTGTCACTGCTGCTATGGTCACAGCCACTTTTAGCATACCCAATTTAATGGCAGTTTCTTTCGCTAGCAACGGTTGAAGTCGGAAGTTTACATACACCTTATCCAAATACATTTAAACTCAGTTTTTCACAATTCCTTACATTTAATCCTAGTAAGAATTCCCTGTTTTAGGTCAGTTAGGGTCACCACTCTATTTTGAGAATGTGAAATGTCAGAATAATAGTAGAGATAATAATGATTTATTTCAGCTTTTATTTCTTTCATCACATTCCAAGTGGGTCAGAAGTTTACATACACTAAATTAGTGTTTGGTAGCATTGCCTTTAAATTGTTTAACGTGGGTCAAACGTTTTGGGTAGCGTTCCACAAGCTTCCCAAAATAATTTGGGTGAATTTTGGCCCATTCCTCCTGACAGAGCTGGTGTAACTGAGTCAGGTTTGTAGGCCTCCTTGCTTGCACACACTTTTTCAGTTCTGCCCACAAATTTTCTATAGGATTGAGGTCAGGGCTTTGTGATGGCTACACCAATACCTTGACTTTGTTGTCCTTATACCATCTTCCCAACTTTGGAAGTATGCTTGGGGTCATTGTCCATTTTGAAGACCCATTTGCGACCAAGCTTTAACTTCCTGACTGATGTCTTGAGATGTTGCTTTTTCCTCCATACATAACGATGGTCATTATGGCAAAAGAGTACAAAAAGTATGATCTTTGTCCCCATGTGCAGTTGCAAACCGTAGCCTGAGCGGCCTTTCAGGTTATGTTGATATAGAACTCATTTTACTGTGGATATAGATACTTTTGTACCTGTTTTCTCCAGCATCTTCACAAGGTCCTTTGCTGTTTTTCTGGGATTGATTTTCACTTTCCGCACCAAAAGTATGTTCATCTCTAAGGAGACAGAACCCTTCTCCTGCGTGGTCCCATGGTGTTTATACTTGCGTACTATTGTTTGTACAGATGAACGTGGTACCTTCAGGCATTTGGAAATTGCTCCCAAGGATGAACCAGAATTGTGGAGGTCTATAAAAACAAATCTGAGGTCTTGGCTGTTTTTTTTTTATTTCCCCCCCTCAAGCAAAGAGGCACTGAGTTTGAAGGTAGGCTTTGAAATACATCCACAGGTACACCTCCAATTGACTCAAATGAAGCTTCTGAAGCCATGACATCATTTTCTGGAATTTTTCCAAGCTGTTTAAAGGCACAGTCAACTTAGTGTATGTAAACCACTGGAATTGTGATACAGTGAATAATAAGTGAAATAATCTGTCTGTAAACAATTATTGGAAAATGTTTGGGAGAAATGTCCTAACCGACTTGCCAAAATTATAGTTTGTTAACTAGAAATGTTTGGAGTGGTTGAAAAACGAGTTTTAATGACTCCAACCTAAGTGTATGTAAACTTCTGACCGTATCACAGTGAACTCAGTGTGTGTGCTGCGCTTGCCTATCTTTATTTGACATGTGAAAACCCTTTTCACTGGTATTGGCTCGCTTGATGAGTGTGGATATAGCTTTTCATCAGTCTGTGATGAATGGCACCTGATTTTCCTGGCTTTCAGCATTTCCCATGTGATCTCATCTACACTGACCAAAAATATAAATGTAACATGCAACCATTTTAAATATATGAATTAAATTAATCTATGGATTGGTCACAGATACCTTAAAAAAAAGTAGGGTCATGAATCAGAAAACCAGTCAGTATTTGGTGTGACCACCATTTGCCTCGTGCAGCGCGACACATCTCCGTTGTATAAAGTTGATCAGGCTGTTGATTGTGGCCTGTGGAATGTTGTCCAACTCCTCTTCAATGCCTTTGCAAAGTTGCTGGAAATTGGTGGGAACTGGAACACGCTGTCGTACATGTCGATCCAGAGCAATCCGAACATGCTCAATGGGTAACATATCTGGTGAGTATGCAGGCCTTGGGGGAACTGGGACACTTTCAGCTTCCAGGAATTGTGTACAGCTCCTTGCAACATCGTGCATTATAATGCTGAAACATGAGGTGACGACGGCAGATGAATGGCACGACAATGGGTGGTGGTGACATCATATCAGTATGTCACATCAATACACGGCACATGATGATCAGCTTAATGCTTCTTTCCAATAAATATCGAGAGTCGTATTCTGGTGACATGACGATCGATGCTTGGCTGCCGTTTGACAAATAAAAACATGATCTCATCATGTAGGCTATACCCGCACTGTATCTGTGAGCTGTTGGCTAGAGAGCACTTGCCGAGACCAAAGTGGGCACATTCGCTATATAATACCATACATTTTTTGTGACAAAACCATCATTAGAGTTGAAAATGCGATGGAAACCCATTTAACTTGTATTTTTTATTCGGAACATGGGAATTTATCTGCAAAAGTTATTTTCATGTGTACTACATCATCACACATAACCTTTCAACCGTTTTAAAACCTAGCTTATTAGAGGGCAAGGAGGAGATTCTAAAATATTGGTTATACCTATCCAATTCTCCTTGGGCTACATGGCAACAGTCTAAAGTAGAGCCATGTATTTAGAAAGTTGAGCCAACCTTTTGAATTTTGTTCTAATTTTAGACATTCAGTTACATAGCATTATTTAAATACTTCCCATGTTATGTTAATATTCATTTTAAAGTGTCATGTAAATGCATCATAATGCTCATTCCAGTCATTATATTCCCCATGTAATTAATGGGGCGCTGAGATAGAGAGGGAGAGAGAGAGAAAGAGAGAGAGGGAGAGAGAGAGAAAGAGAGAGAGAGAGAGAGAGAGAGAGAGAGAGAGAGAGAGAGAGAGAGAGAGAGAGAGAGAGAGAGAGAGAGAGAGAGGGAGAGAGACTAAAAAGGGCTTAACATCCTCTAATGGATGTGTAGTCGATCGATAGAAGTCCTCAGGATTCAAGGGTAGTAATCCAATACCATAATGCACTGTGTGATGTATGTCAGGAGATCTCTTTACATTCTCTCTGCCATCTTACAGGGCTTTAAGCACTTCAGGATATTGCAATATCCCAATGGGTGTTTTTAATGGTGAAAACTATTTAATTACATTAAAGAGTCAGTATAATTCTATATTTCTCACTTGAATGTACAGAGATAGTTTTGACACGAACATACAGTTTTAGCATCTTTTTGATAACAAGATTTATATGCCCCATACATTATTGGCATAGCAGCCATATAAGTCATAAAAATCATAAAAGGCATAAAAGATTTGAAACGGCATTCTATCTCCTGATAATCTATTCAAATGTCCCCCACACTTTAAATACAATGACACGGCCAGTTCTAGTGCATCAGAGGTCGGAGGTCGTTTAAATATGGCTGTGAAACTCTGTGTGTGTATATGAACAATGGCAGGTCATAGTAGTAGTGTGTGAAGAGTGAAAGAGAATACCAAGTCTTTGTTGTAGCTCTGCACGCGCTCTTCTCCATCACCTGGTTGCCATGGTAACCACCCTCCCACCACACACACACACACTCTGACACACACACATTCTCTCTAACATGCACACACACACTTCTCTCTGTCTCGCTCACTGTGCATGCATACCAGGCCCCATTCAACTTCAGCATAAGAGAAGCATAGCATGTGCAAAACGGCGTGCACAAAGCCCCGGCCAAGCAAATTCCTTTGTTTGTCTCCTGTTCAGTCCCCCTGCAGCCAAAGCCCAGAATCAGCAGTGCCAAGAGTTGAAGGGGAAAATGCTCACCCAGCGAAAGCCCTAAGTCCCCCATTGTGTGTCCTTTGTGCGGAAAGCCTCGCGATACTGCCGGGCACGTGCCCCGCCATATATATTGGGGTGTCCAACTTTTTTACTGTTACACTTTCTTACTTGTGGGCCAGGTTGGACAGTATCCAGTGGAAAATGTCGCAGTATTCTGGAAAGGTAAGCAGCATCTGGGTCAACCTGCATTCACACAGCATCAGGTTGGCTAACACTGGGACATAACTGACTGGACAGGGATCCCTTGAAAAAGAGTTCTTCTGACCTCAACAGGACTGCCTGGTTAGAGAGAACTCTAGTCAATAAACACATAGGTTTGGGAGTGTATGCATTTACAGGTATTTAGTGCAGGTGTGATAACATTGGTTTGGAAGTGGAAAATGTACTTTTCTCATACCATCATGAGGTTAGGTATTCAACAAACAGGTGTTTTTTTTGTTTTTCAATTCAACACTCAATAAAATGTGGAGGCAATCCCTGGTGAACATTTTTAGATTTAGAGATTATTCTAATCAGAGCAATTACTCAGTTTGTCTTGCTGGGAGAAATACAGTTAAATCTGTTACAGGAGTTGAAAGTGAATGAATGGCATTGTATCGTGAATATTTGGGAAAAGTTTCGAGTGCATTCTGATTCTGCTCCCAGTTCTACCGTCAATCTTGTGTTATAGATATATCTAAAAGAGCAAGCAAGGTCTAGGAAAATTGTATTTATTTATTTTATTTTGAATAAACTATCAATGGCAGGTAGGGATAATTAGTTGGTGGCTGGCCAATAGGAGTAGACATAACATAGTCTTGTATCCATACTTCTAGCCAACTGCAAGCCAACTCTAATCTTCTATTCTAGACTTCTATTCATCTATAGTTGGCATTCAGCATATATACTGTACAGATCAGTGGAGGCTACTAACGGGAGGACGGCTCATAATAATGACTGGAACGGAGCAAATGAAATGGCATCAAACACATGGAAACGTGGAATCAAACACATGGAAACAAATACATGTGTTTGATGTATTTGATACCATTCCACCTATTCCGCTGCAGTCATTACCATGAACCCATCCTCCCCAATTAAGGTGTCACCAGACTCCTGTGCCATGGCCACAAGTCTGCATGATAAAATGTATTTATATACTGAACTGACGACACCACGCCAACACATACAAATCCACACCTACACTCCAGTGACAAAGTATTCACATGTCCGTCCAGCCTCTAGCCTGGGATCCAAAACGCTTTGCTCTGGACCATTTCACTACATTTTGAGTCATGAACTGGCTGTAATAAAGTTAAATTGAGCAATTGAGTTTGTATCCCACCAGGACTTAGGTTCAAATATGATTTCAAATCTTTCAAACACTTTAAGCATTTGCTTTAACCTGCCTGGAGTGCCAGGTGGATTTGCACTTCTGCAACATTTATATTGGTTAAATTGCAACAGAAAAGCTCAATCAAACCCACTGAATCTATAATGATGACAGGTTTGTTGGATACCACACTATACTACCTCCAACTCCCCACCCTAACTAATGAACTATGGTGTTAACCTCCTCCTGTCCACCCACCCCCCATCACAGATCACCTTCTACGAGGGAAAATGCTTCACTGGCAGGCAGCTGGAGGTCAGGGGCGACTGCGATAACTTCCAGGACCGTGGCTTCATGAACCGCGTCAACTCCATCCGTGTGGAGAGCGGCGCCTTCCGCTGCTTCGACCACCCCGACTTCAAGGGACAGCAGTACATCCTGGAGCACGGCGAATACCCAGAGTTCCAGCGTTGGAACAGCCACAACGACCACATGGGCTCCTGTAAGCCCATCAAGATGGTGAGAGACGGGGCTAAGAATTGAAAAGATAGGGGTTAGAGGTTAAGATGATAGCTAGTGAGGATGAGGAAAGGTTGAAGTTATACGGACATTTTGTGCTTTAACTCAAAGATACTTTAGATCAATACGGGGGGTGAATGACCAAAGCACAGTTTGGGTGTAGTGTTGTCAATTTGTAAACGTACCTCAAATTTAATCTCCTCTCTTCTTATCTCTCAATTTCCTCATTATAACAGCATTCCTATATTTGACTTGAAAAACTTGTGTTTTCTCCAATCCTCTCCTGTGTCCTGCAGCATGGTGAGCACTACAGAATGGAGCTTTTCGAGGCCTGTAACTTCTCCGGCCAGTGTGTGGAGATCTGTGATGACTGCCCCTTCCTGCAGAGCCGTGGCCTCAGCAAGAACTGCATCAACTCCATCAAGGTCTATGGAGACGGAGCGTAAGTAGTACACCTCTAGCCTAAGTTTCAGACTGCAATCACACATACACACACTGACAAACACACAGGCACTGACAAACACACACATGCAGGGGCGCACAAAAACAGACACACACAGCACTTGGCAAGACACGGAGATGAATTCATAGTGATTCAACTTTTGGATCTATTTTTGTTGAGCCAAGACATCCAACCTTTTAGCATATGTTAAGGTGTTAATTAAGTTGGCACATAATTGGAACACAGATGCTAATGATCTAGCTGGTAAATCATAGACACTGCTGAATTTCTAAATAACTTTAACACCACTAATCACACCTGTGGTCCCAACAGTTGTTTTCCAGGAGGGAGTTAAATATTAAAGGGGAAGTTCAGGATTTTACAGCTTGATGTTAGATGTTTCCTCATTACTGTTATTCCATTTGCTCTAAGTGTGTGAAGTGAGCAGGTGTGTGACCATTTCTAACCCGTGTGTGTTTCCTTCTGTAGCTGGGTGATGTATGAGGAGCCTAACTTCCGCGGCCGCATGTACATCGTGGAGAGAGGAGACTATTGCAGTCACAACGAGTGGCAGGCCCAGAACCCCAACATCCAGTCCATCCGTAGGGTGGTCAACTACTTCTAAACCTCTTCTCCTATTCTGCCCCAGACCTCGACCTTGGCATGGACAGTGACTTTTACCACTACCACTCTAGAAATGTTCAATAAAAAAAGACACCCCAAAAAAATCACACAAATTTATTTTTATCAAAGACTTGGCGTGTTCTCCTTCTGTGAGTTACTATGAAGTGCATGAGTGTCTATACAGAGCAGTGGTTTTCAACCTGGGGTACTAGTACCCCTGGGGGTACCTCCCTTTTCCACGGGGGGGTGCTTGTCTAGACTCGTTAAGAACATAGACCTAATGATTGATTGCATATGAGGGGGTAAGAGTAAAACGTCACTGGGGTAAAGTGACCAAAAAAGGTTATATATACAGAACCAGTGAGATTGTATAGAGCACAAGCAGGGAAAGAAATACTAACAATCATCAGTGTTGGGGAAGCAATTCTGAAAATATAGTTTATCAAGCAACCAATTACTTCACACTGGAAGAAGTTAAGCTACACTAAAGCTACCCTTAAGACAAATATACACTGAACAAAAATATAAACGCAACATGCAACAATTTCATTTTTTTTACTGAGTTACAGTTTTTACAAGGAAATCAGTCAATTGAAATAAATTCATTACGCCCTAATGATTTCACATGACTGGAAATACAGATATGCAGCTCTTGGTCACAGATACAGTGGGGCAAAAAAGTATTTAGTCAGCCACCAATTGTGCAAGTTCTCCCACTTAAAAAGATGAGAGAGGCCTGTAATTTTCATTATAGGTAACTTAAACAAAAAAAAATATTTTAAATGTATTTATTTGCAAATTATGGTGGAAAATAAGTATTTGGTCACCTACAAACAAGCTAGATGTCTGGCTCTCACAGACCTGTAACTTCTTCTTTAAGAGGCTCCTCTGTCCTCCACTCCTTACCTGTATTAATGGCACCTGTTTGAACTTGTTATCAGTATAAAAAACACCTGTCCACAACCTCAAACACTCACACTCCAAACTCCACTATGGGCAAGACCAAAGAGCTGTCGAAGGACACAAAATTGTAGACCTGCACCAGTCAGTATCTGGTGTGACCACCATTTGCCTCATGCAGCGCAACACATCTCCTTCGCATAGAGTGGATCAGACTGTTGATTGTGGCTTGTGGAATGTTGTCCCACTCCTCTTCAATGGCTTTGCGAAGTTGCTGGATTTTGGCGGGAACTGGAACACACTGTCCTGTTTTTGTTTGTATTTATTAGGATCCCCATTACTTCCTGCCAAGGCAGCGGCTACTCTTCCTGGGGTCCAGCAGCATTAAAGCAGTTATATACAATTTAAAATATTACATGACATTACATTTCATAACATTTTACCCAATAAATGTAGTGTTCCCTCAGGCCACTACTCCACTATCACATATTTACAATACAACTTGATGTGTACGTGTGTATGTGTGTCTGTGCCTATGTGTGTGTCTTCACATTCCCCACTTCCATAAGGTGTATTAAGGTGTAAAATCTGATTCTACTGCTTGTATCAGTTAGCTGATGTGGAATAGAGTTCCATGTAGTCACGGCTCTATGTAGTACAGTGCACCTCCCATAGTCTGTTCTTGACTTTGGGACTATGAAGAGAACTTTGGTGGCATGTATTGTAGGGTATGCATGTTTGTCCGAGCTGTGTGCTAGTAGTTTAAACAGACCAACTTGCTATATTTCCACATTACTTCTTACAAGATTTAGTTGAGGTTTAGGGTTTAGTGAATGATTTCTCCCAAATACAAAGCTTTTAGTTTTCAAAATATTATTCTTTACCACCCATTCTGAAACTAACTGCAGCTCTTTGTTACATGTTGCACGGATTTCACTAGCTGCAGTAGCTGACGTGTATAGTGTTGAGTCATCCGCATACATAGACACATTGGCTTACTCAAGGCTAGTGGCATGTCATTAGTAAAAAGTAAGGGGCCTAGACAGCTGCCCTGGGGAATTCCTGATTTTACCTGGATTATGTTGGCGGTTTCCATTTAAGAACACCCTCTGTGTTCTGATAGACAAAACTCTTTATCCACAATATAGCAGGGGGTGTAAAGCCATAACACATACGTTTTTCCATCAGCAGACTGATCGATAATGTCTAAAGCCGCATGGAAGTCTAACAAAACAGCACCGACAATCTTTTATCATCAATTTCTCTCAGCCAATCATCAGTCATTTGTGTATGTGCCGTGCTTGTTGAATGTCTTTCCCTATCAGCATGCTGAGTCTGTCAATTTGTTGACAGTAAAGTAGCATTGTCTCTGGTCAAACAAACAAAAATCCAAAAGTTTACTAAGGGTTGGTAACAGGCTGATTGATCGATTATTTGAGCCAGTAATGGGGGCTTTACTATTCCCGGGAAGCAGAATTACTTTTGCTTCCCTCCAGGCCTGAGTGCACACTTTCTAGTAGCCTTAGTTTGAAGATATGCCAATAGGAGTGGCAATATTGTCCACTATTCTCCTCAGTAATTGTGTATCCAAGTTGTCAGACCCTGTCATATATCTTAGTTTCATAGTGTAGTTTCTTCTTTTTATTCAGTTTCGTCACATGATTTCTCAATTTGCAGGACGCTTTCCAATGTTCTGTATTTACACAACAACAACATAGGAATCACTACAAAACTCGTATACACTATATTAGGCCTAGCCTTTGTAACTTTGGTTTTCCTAGATATGGCTACTATATTGTGACCACTACATCCGATGGATTTGGATACTGCTTTAAAGCACATTTCTGCAGCATTAGTAAAGATGTGATCAATACATGTTGATGATTTAATTCCTGTGCTGTTTGTAACTACCCTGGTAGGTTGACTGAACCTTAACCAGGTTGCAGGCACTGGTAACAGTTAAGTTTTGGGGCAGCTTGATGAAGCCAGTCAATATTTATATCACCATGAAAATATACCTCTGTTGATATCACGTACATTTTCAAGCATTTCACACGTTATCCAGATACTGACTGTTAGAACTTGGTGGTCTACTGCAGGTTCCCACCAGAATGGGCTTTAGGTGAGGCAGATGAACATGTAGCCACATTACTTCAACAGTATTCAACATAAGATCCTCTCTAAGCTTTACAGGAATGTGGTTCTGAATTTAAAATGGAAACACCTACCCATTTGGCATTTCTGTCTTTTCTGTAGATGTTATAACCATGTATTGTTACCACTGTATCATCAAATGTATTATCTAAATGAATTGTGCATGTATATCCAGAGCATCCCAAACATGCTCAATGGGTGACATGTCTGGTGCAGGCCATGGAAGAACTGGGACATTTTTAGCTTCCAGAAATTGTGTACAGATCCTTGTGACATGGTGCCATGCATTATCATGCTGAAACATGAGGTGATGGCGGCAGATGAATAGCACGACAATGGGACTCAAGATTGAGGTCAGGTCATGGTAAAATGCAAATATGTTCGTTGTTAATAGCTTGCGCCTCGCCATACCATAACCCCCCCACAACCATGGGGCACTGTTCACATCAGCAACTGCTCACCCATCAGACGCCATGCATGCCGTCTGCCATCTGCCTGGTACAGTTGAAACCGGGATTAATCCTTGAAGAGCAAACTTCTCCAGAGTGCCAGTAGCCATCGAAAGTGAGTATTTGCCCACTGAAGCAGGTTACGATGCCGAACTGCAGTCAGGTCAAGACCCTGGTGAGGATGATGAGCTTCCCTGAGACGGTTTCTGATTTCTGACAGGTTGTGCAAAAAGTTTCAGCAGCTGTCCGGGTGGTTGGTCTCAGATGATCCCCCAGATGAAGAAGCCGGATGTAGAGGTCCTGGGCTGGCATGGTTATGTGTGGATACACTGACAAATTCTCTAAAATGATGGAGGTGGCTTATGGTAGAGAACATTCATTTATCTGTCTACAACTGGTAGACATTCTTGCAGTCAGCATGCCAATTGCACACTCCCTCAAAACTTGAGACATCTGTGGCATTGTGTTGTGTGACAAAACTGCATATTTTAGAGTGGTCTTTTATTGTCCCCAGGACAATATGCCACACCCGTCAGGTGGATGGATTATCTTGGCAAAGGAGAAATGCTCACTAACAGGGACGTAAACAAAATTGTGCACAAAATTTGAGACAAATAAGCATTTCTGGGATTTTTATTTCAGCTCATGAAACATGGGAACAACACTTTACATGTTGCGTTTTATATTTTGGTTCAGCGTAGTTACTTAACTAAAGTTACTTTGTAAAAAAATAGTTCACTACCTCCACACTACTTAGTGATAAATTATCATATCTAAATCTCAAATGTCAGACTATAAATTGCAAGAAAAGCTCACTGGAGATATGTTAACAGAATGTGTAATTTAGCCTATTAAAAACTAAGTGCAGGCATCTATTGTCATATTGGCAATCAAACTCCATATATATATATATATATATATTTTTAAATATATATATATAAAAAAAAACATTAAATCAAACTTAATCAAATTCCGTCAAAAAGGGATCTCAAACATAAACCAGAGCATATACAACAGTATTTGCGATGAAGAAAAATAGAACAATCTTTTACACAAGCAACCAAAAATCCCTTTACCATAGAATTTAGAATGTGAGGCCTATAATTGTGTCTTGAAATCTCAAACATGAACCTTCAAATAATCAAAATTGTCCTCTCTGTAGCTATTAAGCATAGAGCAATAACAATGTTTATCTACTAAATCTTAATTTGTTAAATTCTCTTGTCTTTAATCCATGTCAGTTTATTTCCTTACAAATTATAGTCAACCAGCTTCAAATGTTTGTGTTATTAAACTCAATTAATAACACTTTAGTACAAAAACAGAAGATACAATTTTGAATATATTGCTTGTGGAGGACAGAAAAACAAACCTAATTTGGGGCCTAAAAAGACTCAAATCAAACACCCTTGGAATAGGTGGTGGTGGAAGTGCTTTCAAAATGGCTGCTGGCTGGACAGTACTTTAGTTGGAGGAGGCACAGTTCTTGTAGAGGTAGGACTTCATCTTGTCTATGATCTCGCTCTCCTCCTCCAGGGTCAGGTCCAGGTAGTCCTCTTCGTGTATAGGGATGTCCTCCAGCACCTCATTCACCAGGTCGACGTCCGTAGGGGCCTCCCCTTGGCTCCCAGAACCTGGAAACACCATTGGCAACAGTGTCATGTTCAATTAGGGCTCTCCTTTGGCGATTTGGGTATAAAAGGCATTCTGGAGCCTTAAGTTTCAGCAGCATATAGACACTGAATACCTCTTTCTCACATACACGTCTTAATTGTATTCCCACAGTAATATGCGTGTGCATCCGTCTGTCCATCTGCTTGCCTATATGCTTCTGTGTGTACATACGTGCGTGCATGCAAGTCCTACCTGCGGACTCAGAGGTGGTGCTGGGCTCCTCGGACAGTGAGGAGGCGGGAGAGGGGGACAGCAGTTCTGGGGGCAGGACCACCTGGTTGTCCTGCAGCAGCTGGGTGGCCCCCTGAACGTTTTCCCCCGTCAGCCTCAGGGCCACCTCCGGCTCACAACCCGGGTATGTCAGCTATGGCGAGGAAGGGATTTAGGCACTATCTACATACACCACTGTGATAAGCAGACTTTTTACATAGACATAGTGACTAGAGAGAGAAAGAGGTAGAGGCTTGTTACCTGCTCAACCTTGGATTGACTTATGGGGAGCTCTGTGTTATTGGTTCTAGCGGCAGAATCTAGAAGCATCTAGAGGAAACAAGCAAACAAGGATAAAGTGGAGGGGAAAAAACACATATTAGCAAAGTATGCTAGCTAGTGCCTACACTCTTCTGCTAGCTAATGTAAGGTTGCTTCATGGCTCTGGTTATGGTAACATGTTTTGACGGTTGGCATATCCTCCTTCATGGCGTATTGAAAAACAATGTGTGTTTTTGCAGTGGCGATGACAGTCTCTCACCCTGTAGGCTCCGTCCATGTCTCCGTCTGTCTGAAGGAGGGCCCAGGCAGCGTCTTTCTTGGAGTAACCCAGCGCTCTGAGGGTAGCCAGGCCCTCCACACACATCCTCCTCTTCTCACTCTCCTTCTGTTTCATGTCCTCCCTCTCCTGACAGGGACAGACAAAACCATAGAATTACACTCAATATGGCCACCGGTCCAAACATCATGGGACACTGACTTGAATGGGAATGTTTGTTTTAGTAATTATATTTCTATGACTAAAACAGCTCTGATAACTTAAGCAACATGTCCTAATAGCACCTATATCAAGTGAGTTGACACCTTTGTTCCACTATGAGACTTACTCATAGAAATATAGGACATCCCCATTCAAGTAAACGCTGTGTAGTTCTATTGCTATGGGGACACACCTTTCTCCTATGGGTGATGTGCAGCATGGCCTCGCCTACGTTGCCATGGCAGGCCCTC
Organism: Oncorhynchus keta; assembly: GCF_023373465.1. NCBI lineage: Eukaryota > Metazoa > Chordata > Actinopteri > Salmoniformes > Salmonidae > Oncorhynchus > Oncorhynchus keta. The sequence continues at coordinate 21,701,674 of NC_068424.1, read as the reverse complement.
AGACCCAGACGGGCTTCCTGCTCAGAGAACCCCAGATCCTTCAGTGCTTTTATCTCCCCTGGGTTCAGACACAGACGCTCATACAGATCCTCAGCCTAGAACACAGCAGGGGTTAAAGGTAGAATCAGTAATATTACATCATTATACAGGCGTCCATACAGATCCTCCACCTAGAACACAGCAGGGGTTAAAGGTAGAATCAGTAATATTACATCATTATACAGGCGTCCATACAGATCCTCCACCTAGAACACAGCAGGGGTTAAAGGTAGAATTAGTAATATTACATCATTATACAGGCGTCCATACAGATCCTCAGCCTAGAACACAGCAGGGGTTAAAGGTAGAATCAGTAATATTACATCATTATACAGGCGTCCATACAGATCCTCCACCTAGAACACAGCAGGGGTTAAAGGTAGAATTAGTAATATTACATCATTATACAGGCGTCCATACAGATCCTCCACCTAGAACACAGCAGGGGTTAAAGGTAGAATCAGTAATATTACATCATTATACAGGCGTCCATACAGATCCTCCACCTAGAACACAGCAGGGGTTAAAGGTAGAATCAGTAATATTACATCATTATACAGGCGTCCATACAGATCCTCCACCTAGAACACAGCAGGGGTTAAAGGTAGAATTAGTAATATTACATCATTATACAGGCGTCCATACAGATCCTCAGCCTAGAACACAGCAGGGGTTAAAGGTAGAATTAGTAATATTACATCATTATACAGGCGTCCATACAGATCCTCCACCTAGAACACAGCAGGGGTTAAAGGTAGAATCAGTAATATTACATCATTATACAGGCGTCCATACAGATCCTCCACCTAGAACACAGCAGGGGTTAAAGGTAGAATCAGTAATATTACATCATTATACAGGCGTCCATACAGATCCTCCACCTAGAACACAGCAGGGGTTAAAGGTAGAATCAGTAATATTACATCATTATACAGGCGTCCATACAGATCCTCAGCCTAGAACACAGCAGGGGTTAAAGGTAGAATCAGTAATATTACATCATTATACAGGCGTCCATACAGATCCTCCACCTAGAACACAGCAGGGGTTAAAGGTAGAATCAGTAATATTACATCATTATACAGGCGTCCATACAGATCCTCAGCCTAGAACACAGCAGGGGTTAAAGGTAGAATCAGTAATATTACATCATTATACAGGCGTCCATACAGATCCTCCACCTAGAACACAGCAGGGGTTAAAGGTAGAATCAGTAATATTACATCATTATACAGGCGTCCATACAGATCCTCCACCTAGAAAACAGCAGGGGTTAAAGGTAGAATCAGCAATCTATTACAGTGATGTGCCTCCCTGCTTACAGAAATGTTGTTATTAATGTCAGGAGACAAGAGGATCTGGAAACAGGGCTATAATGATGTACTACACCTGCTTAAGCTTCTGTGTGGCCTGGCGCTCGTTACCAACCATGTGCGCCAGTATGCTCTGCAGGAGGTACAGCCTGAGGAACAGCACCTCCTCTCCTCTGGTGTTTCCCTAAAAACAAAATCAATTCATTAAATGATGTACATTCAAACCATTGTGAAATTCAGATCTACATTAGTACCAAGTGCGTCGGAGCTAAGGGTTGTTTGTGAACGGAGTCATAGACCAGTGCCATAGACCACCTTGATCTTCATGAGCCTCTGCTGCTGGTCTCCGTAGCAATTGTGGAAGCAGTCCTCGGCAATCTGCAGCCTCCGCTTGCCATCATCCAGATAGGACAGGGCCTCCAAGGCTCGGTAGCACCACACAATGTCCAGCTGCAGTACTGCATAGTTGTCCACTGTGTTCAAGAGCTTGGAGCCACACTTACTGTAGAGACACAAAAGATAATCAATCAATGTGTTTGACAGGATCTAATTCCTTGTGGACAGGAGCACGTAACATACACTCCCCTCTGCATGTATTTGGACAGCAAAGCTAAAAATGTTGGCCTTATACACCAGCATTTTGGATTTGAGATCAAATGTTTCATCTGAGGAGAGAACAGAATGTCACCTTTTATTTGAGGGTATTTTCATACATATCTGTTTTACTGTTTAAAAACAAAGCACTTTCTATATCTAGTCCCCCCATTTGAAGATGTCATCAGTATTTGGACAAAATCACTAATAGTCTATTAAAGTAGTCAAAATATTAGTATTTGGTCCCATATTCCTAGCACGCAATGACTGCTTCAAGCTTATGACTTTAAACTTGTTGGATGCATTTACAGCTTGTTTTGGTTGTGTTTCAGATTATGTTTTGCCCAATAAGTGTATTTTGAAGCTGCAAATGCATCCAATGAGTGTGTAGCGTCACAAGTTTAATGTGGTCCTTGCATGCTAAGAATATGGGACCAAATACTCAACTTTTTACAACTGTAATACATTATCAGTGAATTTTGTCCAAATACTTGCTTTCCTTTCTCAAAAGGTAAAACAGATATGTTTGAGAATACCCTCAAAAAAGGTGAGTCTGTACTGTCGCCACAGATGAAACATTTGATTTCAAATCCAAAACGCTGGAGTTTAGAAACAAATGTTTGTTAATTTTGCGTCGCTGTCCAAATACATACAGAGGAGAGTGTACATGTTACCGTAGTAGTACCGGTCCTCAGTCTAGTATATTTTCTAACACATCTCCCCGCAGAACTCTATGGAGCATCTGCCACTATTACGCAAGACTCTAGTTCTGGATTTCCATGTTTACATGGAATCAGACTGAGCAATGTGAGGCACAGAATCACTAATCTTGATCACATAAGTGAGTAGTTATTTGAGATGCAAGGTGATTTCGTGGTGGAACGTAGAGAGTAGAGCTGGGACAATAACTGGAAAAGGGGCGACACAGACCACTTATCACAGGCATTTTTACATTGTTCATTACAATAAGTAGCCTATAGTAGAGAAATGAAATAAGTTTGCTAATATAGCTGATTGTTAATGGGACAATTAATGGCTACAACTATCAAACTAGTAGTATTTCAAATCCAATCTTATTGGTCGCATATTTAGCAGATGTTATTGCAGGTGTAGCGAAATGCTTGGATAATAAATGAATAAAATCCCCCCAAAATACTTCCCCCCCCCCCCATATTACCTAACTCAGTACTGTACATTCAAAATGCAATCAAAAACACAATGATCTAACATGCCAATCATACAATCATCTTTGAATCAGAAATGGACTGGGTGTTTTGATCTGTTTCAACAAATTATTTATGTGATTAAGAGGAAGGTTGTTTTTTTTACACAAACTGGTCGTCAGCTTGCACCAGGTGGCCCAGAGCAGTTTCATACTGTTTCCTCTTCATCAGAGCACGGCCTTTCTCATGGAACCCCATGGCTAAAATCAGAGCCTTAGGACAACAATCACACAGCATTAGAAATAGTTAGTGGAGTTTGAATTCACACAGGACACATGGCGAGAACCATACAAGCCATATGTTGTGTGAGCTTGCCACCCACTCATACTGCTTACCATGACAGTTATGAATATAATATTGGTAATATGTTCATTAGTCCTTTGTCTAGACTACCTTTTTTTTACTGTGAGGTATTTTCAGGGGGTTCCCCTTCTGATCAGTAATCTCTAGGAATGGAGTCGTGGCTGGATCATCGGTGCCATCTAAAATGACAGCCAAACCACAGAACAACCATAAAATAACACTCCTAAACTAACACTTAAATACAGAGAGTTGTGATTGGAGTTCTACACAGTACGAGGGTCTAACTGAAAGGGTCTTGGAAGCCTAACATGACAACCAAGTCACAGAACGTCCAAAAAATACTATTCATGTAGCATTGTGATAACATTGTTATTATGTTTAAAAGCAGTGAGGGTCTAACTAACCTCTCTCTGATAGGATCTGGAAGCCCCTCTGGGTTCTCTGGACACTCTGGTCCTGCATTTTCTTCTCCTCCTCCACCGCCAACATCTGGTTCTTCCTCTCTGGCGCGCTCACCCGCAGAACCATCATCTTACTTTTGTTCTTCACATTCTGTTCATCCAGACGCTTCTCTGTAAAGAGAAACTATTTCAATGTAAAGTTGAAATGACCAAACATTGATTAGATGAGTGTTGTGGCAACTAAATGGAAACGTACCAGGAGTCAGTGTCTTCCCTTTAAAAATTAACTGGATGTATTGAAGTCCATATTGTTCAGTAATCCTATACAAAAGTAGAAAAAAGTAGCACCTTATCAATTTGTGACTTTGGTAGACATAATAATCGGAGATTGAAGTGACAGGGCATCTTCACTTCACTCACAGATCATATTATAAAAGACTGACATTGCATTGGCCATTTTCACTTACCTATCCATGATATCTTGAGCAAGGACATCCAGTTGTGTCTCCAAATAGTTATTCTTCTTGGTATACTAAAGGAATGGGTAACAATGTGGAATTACTTTATTTTCTGTAGGCTGTGTCAGGGCAAACACACCCACCCACATACCTTTTTCAAGTCTTTAGGCAGAAAGAGTTCCACACATGTCTCTCCGTAGGTCTTGTTCCCCATTCCACTCTTTACTGCCTGGGATCGGAGGCTCTCCAAGGCACTGGCCACTTCAGACACAGAGATGCACACAATGGGGGCATAGTTCACTGCAAGCTCCTGCAATGACAACAGTGACAAACAGACAGGGATAATGTGTTACTCTATCTCACAAAGGTGACTCAAAGTCAGGTCACAGACCAACGAGCTCAATGAACAGCAATACATTTTGAATGGCTATACCTGTTGGTCACCTAGAAAACTAACTTTACCTGAAGAGATTGCTGTCCTGCCTCGCTGTCATCTGTTGTGTAAGGTGGATTCCTGAGCTGAATATTACCTTGATTTAAAAGATTTACCAGCTTTTCCTGAATATGTAGCTCCGCCATTCTCGAAACGGTGGAAAAAGATGTAAGGAAAAGTGAAAGTGAACAGCCAGCAAACCAAAGGGGAATTCAACAGAATGAGTAGAGCCAAAATTACGTCGCAATAGTTACGCAGTCGCAGAAGACTACACCAACGACTAGCTAGCTACAGCCATTGTCGTTTTCGGTTTCTTTCAAGATATAACAAATGAATGACTCACGTTTGAAGTGTTGTTAACATTGTCGCCGTATTGTTCTGATAGGAACATTTCTGAACCGAGAATGTTGTTTATCTTCTCTTTCACACAAGGACAAGTCACGTGGGCCAATTTGTCATCGCTCAAAAAACACAGAGAACTTCTGGAAAGTGGTAGAAAGGTAGAGTCCTAATAACCAAGGCTGAAGGTATCTCTAGACTAACATATGGTGCTCTATCTTTATATCTTGACCGTAAAATAAGCAAGGAGATAGACCAGATGCTTTTCAACTTTCTTTGGAGAAACCGTACCCATTACATTAGGAAAACTGTTGTAATGAACTTTCAATATCAATTGGATAAAACAATTCCTATGAAGACCCACTTCTATCTGGAATTTTATTCCACATCATGTCTTCTCTACTTTTGGTGGCCTTAACTTCATGTTGTTTTGCAATTATAATATTGACAACGTTTCAGTGAAACTTTCTGCTTTTCATCGGCAGGTTTTCTTGTCATGGTCCTTAATTTATAAACACAATTTTTCTCCACACAGATATTATATATGGAATAATCGGGATATATTGTATAAAAATACCTCTCTGTTTTTAGAATATTGGTTCAGAAATAATATCCTATTGGTGAGCCAACTGGTAAATGCAGAGGGTCTTTTACTCAGTTACAAAGAATTCTTATCACTTTACAAGGTCCCTGTAACACCTAAAGATTTTGCAATTGTTTTAGATGCCATTCCCTCAGGTGTTGCTATGTTATTCAGGAACATGTCAACACCTGACCCTCAGAGCCTACCTTCTATTGACCCTGTTGACTCATCAGTAGGAAAGATTTGTTTCTCTTTTGGTCCATTCAACAACAGAGCGATACGATCCTTGTTTCAGCAGGATGTTGTATCTATACCTTATGTCATGCCTTATTGGAATGGATTTATTGATAATATCTGTTGGAAAAAAGTTTGGATGTTGCCACAAACATACCTACTTGTTAACAAAATTAAGGAAAATTATTCATAAATATTATCCGGCCAACCACTATATGAAGAAGTTTAAGGAAAACATCAACTCAAATGGCTCCTTTTGTAATGACCACCCAGAAACAGTTGTGCATCTTTTTTGGCATTGTAAGAAAACTGTGGCAAGACATCAGTAGGTTTATAATTGAACACATTTATGAAGATTTTACACTATTGTGGAGAGATGTACTGTTTGGATTCTTTACATACAATAGAAATAAGCGGAATCATTTTTATGTAATTAATTTAATTATTCTTTTGGCCAAATTTCATATACACAAATGTAAATTTACAAACAGAAAACAACATTTTTGTATCCTACAAAAAGAAATTGAACTGTATTTTAAGACGGTTAAATGCTCTACTAACAAAAAAGCTGTTAGAATTGTAAGTATATGCATGTCCCTTAAGGTCCTTGTGTAATTGTAATGTGATATTGTACCCCCTAGCTCGATTGTCCATTGTTTGTAATCTATGTATGCTTGTGTTCCCTCATGTGCTTTATGTATTGATTTGTTGTTAATAAAAATATATATATATATATATATTTAAAAAAAAAAAAATGTTTTTAAAAAAAATTCTGGAAAGTGGTTATGTTTCACTATATTGGATCGCTCCAATATATTGGTATCACTCCTCGGCGGAGGAATATATTCAAGGTGAGGATTTACTCCAGTGGACACCTGTGTCACGGATGGGGTACGCCCCTATATATAAACCCCATGGCCGCAACACACGACTGACATTAATCAACAATAGAGAGTCAATCATTGGCCAGAAGTTCATCAACAGAGCCACTCACAACCCATCATTGAAGGAAGCCGTGGGACAGGCCAAATGGACCACAGATACACCCATGTCCATAAGGCTGAAATTGACCTAGAAGATAGGGGGGGGGGGGAATACAAAAATACAAAAAATACAATCATTTGTGGGTGTATGAAAATGTGTAGATATATGTGAATACACTCCTTCGCGCCCCCACCCCTCTCCCCCTGCACAGTTGTGAGCTATAATTTTAATGAAGTTTTATATCCCTTATTTTAAATGTTTTACTTCTATTTTAATTTTAAAGTAAAACACCACAAACTCATGTTGGGAAAAGATAAAAAGGCAAAACTAATCTACGCCCGTTCTGTTAAAAACCTTAGGGCATCTAGCCTCGAGGGATGCCTTGCTTGACCACACCCCCTTCCTTGCTCATGGCCTGCCCTGCCTCTTCCACCAATCCATTTGTTTCTTATGGACAGAAAAGAGCAGAAGCTCTGAGCTGTCCGATCAGGTCCATTGTGTACTGAGCGACACAAGTTCTCTCTTTCATTTTCTCGGCGGACGTCCGTATGGATTGAGGTACAAACTTTCCGAAGTTCACTTGGTAAGTCACTGGTAAGTGTAATATCTTTCGTGGAAGTATATTCACTGGCTGTTTGCAGCCTGGAGCAGCTGGCCATGTGGCCCCCAGCTGGCCCCTTTTTGAGAACTCTGGTTTGTCGTGCTTGTGTTTCGTCAGCCTTACACTACGACGCTGTGTGTATCCATTAATATACTGGCCTGTTCTGTGTGTGTTGTGATTTGCTTAAACATGCCATTATCTGCTAATTACCCTACATCATTTTTTTCTTGTTCTTTCCCCTACAGAATGTAGGAGTATTGTGGTGGGCTTCCACTACGTTGAGACATTTAACTTTGGAATTATTCCATCATATGGCGCTGTTTTGCTTTCCGCTGATCTTCAACACTGGGGCCCCACAAGGTTGCGTTCTGAGCCCTCTCCTGTACTCCCTGTTCACCCACGACTGCGTGGCCATGCACGCCTCCAACTCAATCATCAAGTTTGCAGACGACTACAGAGGTAGGCTTGATTACCAACAATGACGAGACGGCATACATGGAGGAGGTGAGGGCCCTCGAAGTGTGGTGTCAGGAAAATAACCTCACACTCAACGTCAACAAAATAAAGGAGATGATCGTGGACTTCATGAAACAGCAGAGGGAGCACCCCCCTATCCACATAGACGGGACAGTAGTGGAGAGGGTAGTACGTTTTAAGTTCCTCGGCGTACACATCACAGACAAACTGAAATGGTCCACCCACACAGACAGTGCATTGAAGAAGGCGCAGCAGTGCCTCTTCAACCTCAGGAGGCTGAAGAAATTTGGCTTGTCACCAAAAACACTCACAAACTTTTATAGATGCACAATCGAGAGCATCCTGTCAGGCTGTATCACCGCCTGGTACGGCAACTGCTCCGCCCACAACCGTAAGGCTCTCCAGAGGGTAGTGAGGTCTGCACAACGCATCACCGGGGGCAAACTACCTGCCCTCCAGGACACCTACACCACCCGATGTCACAGGAAGGCCATAACGACAACAACCACCCGAACCACTGCCTGTTCACCCCACTATCATCCAGAAGGCGAGGTCAGTACAGGTGCATCAAAGCTGGGACCATCAGACTGTTAAACAGCCACCACTAACATAGTCCAGCCACTTTAATAATGTAGAAATTGATGAAAAATGTATCACTAGCCACTTTAAACAATGCCACTTCATATAATGTTTACATACCCTACATTACTCATATCATATGTATATACTGTACTCGATACCATCTACTGCATCTTGCCTATGCCATTCTGTACCATCACTCATTCATTTATTTATTTATTTATTTTTTACCCCATTTTCCCATTTTCTCCCCAATTTCATTGAATCCAATTGTTTTAGTAGCTACTATCTTGTCTTCTCGCTACAACTCCCGTACGGGCTCGGGAGAGACGAAGGTTGAAAGTCATGCGTCCTCCGATACACAACCCAACCAAGCCTTCTTAACACAGCACGCATCCAACCCGGAAGCCAGCCGCACCAATGTGTCGGAGGAAACACCGTACACCTGGCAACCTTGGTTAGCGCTGGTGCGCGATGAGACAAGGACATCCCTACTGGACATCCCAACACCTCCCTAGCCCGGGCGACGCTAGGCCAATTGTGTGTCGCCCCACGGACCTCCCGGTCGCAGCCGGTTAAGACAGAGCCTGGGCGCGAACCCAGAGTCTCTGATGGCACAGCTGGCGCTGCAGTACAGCGCCCTTAACCACTGCGCCACCCGGGAGGCCTCATTCATATATTTTTATGTACATATCTTCATTCCTTAACACTTGTGTGTATAAGGAAGTTGTGAAATTGTTAGGTTAGATTACTTGTTGGTTATTACTGCATTGTTGGAACTAGAAGCACAAGCATTTCGCTACACTCGCATTGACATCTGCTAACCATGTGTATGTGACAAATAACATTTTATTTGATTTACCCGACCATGGACACCATAATAGCTGCCATGGTCCTCCCGGACCGGGAGATTATAGGGCGGAACCCATGACTGACAGAGGGACCCCCCAGAGTCTTTGATTCAGACTTGAAAGCCACATACAGTATGGGTCCCTCTGCACTATTGGCCGCCTTACCAATGTGGCCATGCTGCTGCAGGCCTACCAGCAGACTATGTTGCTCCGGCTGCAGGGGGGCACAGAGGAGCTCCTCCGGGAAGCGATGAAGAGGTGTCTAGCCTGCTTTCCCTGCTCTAGAGAGTTGTGGCCTGCTCCAACGGAAGGGCCGTGGCGCAGGTGGTTACCTCCCGACGCCATCTCTGATAACTGTTGTCCTCACAGGTCCTCAACTGGCAGCTTCATTAAATAGTACATTCAAAACACCAGTCTCAACATCATCAAGGACAACAACCACCCGAGCCACTGCCTGTTCACCCCGCTATCATCCAGAAGGCGAGGTCAGTACAGGTGCATCAAAGCTGGGACCGAGAGACTGAAAAACAGCTTCTATCTCAAGGCCATCAGACTGTTAAACAGCCACCACTAACATTGAGTGGCTGCTGCCAACACACTGACACTGACTCAACTCCAGCCACTTTAATAATGGGTATTGATGGGAAATTATGTAAAATATATCACTAGCCACTTTAAACAATGCTACCTAATATAATGTTACATACCCTACATTATTCATCTCATATGCATACGTATATACTGTACTCTATATCATCTACTGCATCCTTATGTAATACATGTATCACTAGCCACTTTAACTATGCCACTTTGTTTACATACTCATCTCATATGTATATACTGTACTCGATACCATCTACTGTATCTTGCCTATGCTGCTCTGTACCATCACTCATTCATATATCTTTATGTACATATTCTTTATCCCCTTACACTGTGTATAAGACAGTAGTTTTGGAATTGTTAGTTAGATTACTTGTTGGTTATTACTGCATTGTCGGAACTAGAAGCACAAGCATTTCGCTACACTCGCATTAACATCTGCTAACCACGTGTATGTGACAAATAAAATTTGATTTGATGTATTCTGCTCCAGCCTTTACCACAAGATTTTCCTCCCCAATTAAGGTGCCACCAACCTCCTGTGTTTTAATTGAACCCTATCAGTCCCGAGACACCAGTAAAAATCGTATTTTCATTAATCTGACTTTTATTTATCTGCATGTCCAGCCCTTATATTTAACCTCACAATTAAGTGTTTTACCATTTCCCTTTCAGGACAACCAGGGCTACAAGTAGAACACAAGTTAATTTGACATAAACAGTTGTATTCATGAGTTTAATTGACAAATGTCAACAAAAAAAAAGCTCAGCCAAAGCAAAAACCTGACTAAATGAATTTATGTAAATGTTGTAACTATAGAAATAGTTTCCTCACTGGGAAATGAATATCCAACTAGTCAGTGACAACTGTGTGGTGTTTGGGACAGAAACTGTGAGCTTATTACAGTATTATAGACACTATGTCATGGGATTTCCTTTGATTTTCTATGTAGAAGAACCACTTTACCTTCTAATGACTCTTGAGCAAAACATGTGCATGTTCGTGAGAGTCTCAGTTTTTCATAATGGCTTAAAGTGTGTAGTTCAAACCATACAGACTTTACAGACATTTTTTGTAAAAAAAGACCCGGGCCCCTTCAGGATCCGCCCTTGTCTCACAAACACCACTCTCAGCCCCCGTTAAACACACAGACTAATGGTTGGTATGTACAGATACAGAATAAATAGACAAATCCAATGGCACAACACATGTAGCTCAAACACACACTGTTTAAAAGGGGTTTGTAGTAATAAAAATAATCCCTGCGTTATGGTGTAACTCATTGGGTTAATGTAACTAAAACATTTAAATGTTTAGTTATATTTGATTCCACCTGTTATTACCCTAACAATGCTCTGTAAATGGTCTCTTGAATATTTTCCTGGGATGAATGCTGTAATTAAAAACAAAACATCGCACCATTGTCTGTAGGCCTAATCGTTTGCTCTCTGGGAAAAAATAACGTTTCAAGACATTCAATGGGTGGAGATGGATCCCCGTCTCAGCTGTGATGAAACCCAAACGTTAACATATGATCCTATATAGGGCAAGGCACAGCATCTTACATGATATTATTTGCATGGCTGCATACCAAATGTCCTTTATAGCAACAAGATTAGTTGAATTCTGCAGAAACATAGAAAACATTCTCTATTGCACTATAGACTGTAACGGACTCTTTCCCTGTCCTATAATCTGATCAGAATGATGAGTACATCCCAAGTCTCCTTGCAGCTTCCGACTTCTTGGGCCCTTTTCTTTGGGGGAAGGGGTAGTGGTGATGGTGGCAAGAGGAGAGAAGAGGCGGCCCCCCAAAACTCAGTTGTCTGGACAAAATGGCTGGGGCTGAGAACTTCCTGGAGCCTGAACTGCTGTTACTGGTACTCAACTCTACAGGATGGATAGAAATAGAATCCCCCAAGACCTTCTCACTGAACGTCTCAGGAAAGTCTTCAGACAGCGAAGTAAAACTTGAATTACTGCCCGTGATTGTGGGGTTTGTATGTGGTGTTATTATGACGTTGGCTTGTCGGTGGATACCTAAGGGTTTGCGCCATGGGGCTCTCTCCAGGTCCCCAACAAAGTCATTCTCAGACTCTGAGACCGACCTTTTCCTCTCGTGTTTGCTCTTCATCTCCTGGTTGACTGGGACTACATTGACCAGGGCTTGCCCACTGATTTCTGCTGCATCATCAGTTGATACTGTTAGGAAATAGAATGGAAATGTACAGACAGGTTTACACAGTCATCTGCAATCAACCTTCCAGCTCAATGGAAAAGTACTGTAACAAAGATATTACTTCTGTTTGAATGACCACATTTCCAGTATTGCCTACATGCAGTATAACTATATTTTGTTGCTCAAAGTAGGCTAGCAGGAAAAGCTTTTGCATGAAGAAAAAAAGTACCAAAGACCAGTGCTGCCATGTGTGTCCACAAGGACTCAAATTCACTTGATATAAATCAATTACTGCTACTTTGTTGCAACATGACCTTGAGGATGCACAATATTGTCTACAATTTAACAACTTGTTGCCAGTGCCAAACTGTTCAGACAACTGGGCCATGTTACGTTATCGAACATTGCAAATAGAAATTCCATGAATAAAGCCGATGTGATTCTTTATTCTACATGTCAGATAGGCATGTCAGCGTCCTGCTGAACGCGACCCCGGTTGGATGCGTGCCAAGCTCTCGCAGCACTCTTGGAAAGCGATGTCTACCTTGTCTGAATAAAACCACCAGGGTCTGGCGCTTTTGTTTCTCTTTAGTCAAGTTGTAATGTTCCGTCAAAAGTGCAATGTCCATCCTGGTTAGGTCCGCCACAATTTCGCTTTGGTCCGCTTCCTCGACCAAATGATTCACGTCGCCGTTGGCTGTTTCACTACGACTCCGGGATCTTATATGTTCCCAGGAACACGTCGAATTGGAACAGCAGCACGACAACATCCTGTTTGCATTGATAACCCAATTTGGATTTTTATTTCCCCAATCAAAGAAGGCACAGCTGATAGAATGATAAGTAGTTATCCACCTGCTGCCGGCAGTATAGCCTGTACTGCACTGTCTACATCTCAGTAGGTGTAGTGTAGGCTAGTCTAAAGTGGTTCAAAAGTTTGAGTGCTGTGCAAACAATTGAGGACAATTGAAGGTTGCCCTTTTCTTTTACAGTAGACCATGTAGGTGTATGTGTAGTGTAGTTTTAGTGAAAAATGCTTATGTTTATGATAGGCTAAAGTAAAATAGGTGAATAGGTCAGTATATTATGAAGGAAAGTTCCAAACATAATACATAATACATAATACATACAGTAAACTAGGCTAGACAAACATCAAGTTACTTACATCTTCATACTATAGAATCCAGTAGTCTTTTATTATCTGTAGGCCTAACAATCAACATTGATTTACATGTTCATATATTATGTTCTGGAAAAATGTGTTGAATGACCCAGTTGTTACTTGGGCTGGCACTGACACAGTATGTTGACACAGTTTTGTTGAAGTTGTGGGTGAGTCCTGCTTTGGAGGGATGACTTAAATGGATGACATGGTGGTGGTGACACATCCAGCAGGTGTACCTGCGCTGCAAAAAAACTCACATAAAATTAGCCCTTAGTTCAATGCTTAGTCAACTCGGGAGTCCAATGCTTAGGGCTCCTGAGTGGCACAGTGGTCTAAGGCACTGCTTCTCAGTGCTAGAGGCATCACTATAGACCCTGGTTTGATTCCAGGCTGTATCACAACCGGACGTGACTGGGTGTACCATAGGGCGGCGCACAATTGGTCCAGCGTTGTCAGGGTTTGGCCAGGGTTGGCCATTATTGTAAATAAGAATTTGTTCTTAACTGGCTTGCCTAGTTAAATAAAGGTTAAATACTCACACATCACTCCTTTGCCTCAACATTATTGCCTGACACGTTCTCCTTACTAAAGCAGGGAGGCCTGTATTTCAAAGATATCATTACCACAGGGATTTTCTATGCAAACAGTCCCACTTCCATGAATTGTTTGTGGAGACCTATGGATTTCCTGTTTCTGAAAAGTAAGCAATGAGCTGCTGATAACTCATGCAGCAAATTAAATAACAAAATGGATCTCTGTCTCTCTCTCTTCCCTGCCTTTCTTCCTGTCAGTCTGTCTCTCTGTGCGCATGAGTGTTCATCATGAACATTTAAATGTCCAAATAATAATAGCCATGGGTGGAGCATCTGAACCTAACTGAATGTAATCACATTTTATTGGTCAAATACACATATTTATCAGGTGTACCGAAATGCCTGTGGTTAGTTTAACAGTAAGTGTATGTCCTTCTTTCTGCAACATTAGACCTAATAGACAATAAGGAATATATACTGAACAAAAGTATATGAAAGCAACATGCAACAATTTCAACGATTTTACTGAGTTACAGTTCATATAAGGAAATCAGTCAATTGAGATAAATACATTCATTAGGCCCTAATCTGACTGGGCAGGGGCACAGCCATTGGTGGGCCTAAAAGGGCATAGGCCCACCTACTTGGGAGCCAGGCCCACCTACAGGAAGCCAGGCCCAGCCAATCAGAATGAGTATTTCCCCACAAAAGGGCTTTATTACAGACAGAAATACTCCTCAGTTTCACCAGCTGTCTGCATGGCTGGTCTCAGACGATCCTGCAGGTGAAGAAGCCAAATGTGGAGGTCCTGGGCTGGCGTGGTTACACGTGGTCTGCAGTTGTGAGGCCGGTTGGACGTAGTGCCAAATTCTCTAAAACAACATTGGAGGTGGCTTATTGTAGAGAAATTAACATTAAATAATCTGGCAACAGCTTCAATGGAAATTTCTGCAGTCAGCATTCCAATTGCACGCTGCCTCAATTTGATATATCTGTGGCATTGTGTTGGGTGACAAAACTGTACATTTTAGTGGCCTTTTATTGTCCCCAGCACAGGGTGTACCTGTGTAATGATCATGCTATTAAATCTGCTTCTTGATATGCCACACCTGGCAAATGGATGGATTATCTTGGCAAATGAGAAATGTTCAGTAACAGGGATTTAAATACATCTGTGCACATAATCTGAGAGAAATCATTTTTTTGTGCATGTAGAAACATTTCAACTCATGAAACATGGGACCAACACTTTACATGTTGCGTTTATAGTTTTGTTCAGTATATAGACACAGTATTTTTTGCTTGTCGTAAATGTTTATGACGTTTTTCATGAAGTATTCAAAAAGCCACTCACCAGATCGTATTTGATTAAATAAAATGCAATGTAGGCTATATATAGCTACAAGAGTTTGAGTCTTTAACTGCAGCCTATTTGCATGTTTGGAGTGCGCTGCACCTTTAAACATGAACCCTGTGTACACTGTTCAGTAACAGCGATACTGTGCTGCACTTCCAGTTTTGGGACCTAGAATTATGTGTTGACTGCAATGGCTGCGTCCACCGAGTCATTTTACCTGGGGTTTGATTTCAGCACTCAACAAGTAGGTTCGGATTATAATGCATGCTTTACGTCGTTCTGTTTGCAATATTGCCTATACGCACGCGCGTAGACTTTGTAACACGGAAGAAGAGATAAAACGATGAATCAGCGGCTACAAATGAAGGCTCATCTGGAACATTTTACATAGCATAGGCCTACCGGAAGATAGCCTTTCAAATAACCCATGTGTACCATACTATATAAGCAATATTATAAGCGATATTTAGTGGTTCTGGCATTCATTAATAAATGAAATGCGCGTGACATGTTTTCTCCTTTCATTCCACTGGACTTCGGACTTAGCCTAGACAAACATTGAATTGCTTATTTCATAACATTTTGCCATTCTTCCTACTACATTGGCTGCAAAGCAGGCACTTCTGTTGCTTTTCCTGTATCCTACTGTAGCTCCTAAACTTACTCAACCCATTTCCCCAATTTTGTGTTCAGCTGAAGGTGGTTGCTGTTGATGGGAACCTCAGTGTTGTCCACCAGGACAATGTGCAGTTTGACAGTGAATTGCCAGAATTCGGGTAACACAAAATCAAAAAATACATTTCATAATGTGTAGGACGATATGTGCTGACAAATGATAAATAGCTATGTCCTCCCGACTATCACAGCACAATTCCAAGGCTGGCAAATCCTACACCCCCGATAGTAGGCTAGGCTACACAGTTTGGAAATAGTCCATGAAACTGACTTCTATCTTTTCATATCTCCCCAGGACTCAGGGAGGGGTCCATATCCATGCAGACAGTCTGACTGTCACTTCTCCTGTGCTCATGTGGGTAAAGGTAGTCCACCATGAATACTTTACTACTTAATAGTGCACTGTACAGTGAATACTTCACTAGTACTCAGTAAAAGTACTAGTAGCTCAGTGGTCTGCTCACTCTCAAACCATTGCATAGCTGAAGTACTGAATTAACTTCCATACAAGCTGTTATTCCGTTGAGTTCAAAGGTAGGGCCTACAGCAAAAACATTCTCAAAAATGTTGTAACACTGCATGAAACTGTAAGGTTGATTAAACTAATACTATTAAACAGCAGTTCATTCTAATTTTGGGAAGATATCTCTCTTTGTAAGTAACTCCTCACTGTTATCTTCAGCAGAAATACACAACACTTTGAATCAATAGTCACCTAGATCAGATTCAAGACCAATCTATGCGTAGTAAGGATGCCATTGGCAGAGCTGAGCATGTTTTAGTTCTGTGATTTTTAACTGAGCAATTCCATGATGATTTCCCAGGCACTTGACCTGATCCTTGGCAAGATGAAGAATGCAGGATTTGACTTCTCGCGTGTGAAAGCCCTATCTGGGAGTGGCCAGGTGTGTGGACTATTACTAGTACTCTATTACAGTGCTCCATTGTGTATTTTGAATACAGTCAGACATTACATGTATTGTATTTCATCATTGCCTTGTTTTTACAGCAACATGGCAGTGTGTATTGGAGGAAAGGGACCAACCAAGTTCTCAGGGATCTCCAGCCAGGAAAAAGTTTGCATGAACTTCTGAAGGTAAGTGGTCCCATACAAGGCAGTAAAAGGGAGAGATTCTATACTATCTGGTTGTCCTTTCTGTCTATTACTACAGCAGAGTAGAGTGCATGTTTGCTAGTGACATGCCAGATAAAAACAATTAAATCCCATTTTTGATAGTCAGCTTCATCGTCAAATCACATTTATTTATAAAGCCCTTCTTACATCAGCTGATATCTCACATTTCTGTACAGAAACCCAGCCTAAAACCCCAAACAGCAAGCAATGCAGGTGTAGAAGCATTTCATTTTGCACATACAGTTCAGTATCAGCAACAAGCACAAATGACATGCACCACTTGATTTGAAATACAGTGCCCTGCTTTTGGCAAATGTCAAATAGGCGGCGTCCGCCTGGTTAAAAGTTAATACATTACCTTCCTCGTGTGGGTGAGAAAAAAAAACACATTTTCCACAGCCTTTGATACATTGCAGGCACAGCCAACCCTATAGCCCAATGTTTATTCATTAATCCAACAGTACAATCAAACCCTGAGGATTATTCAGTTAATACTAACCTGAAGGGCCTCCTTTTTACATCAGTGAGTTTTCAAGTCTAAAAGGACCACGATAAGGCGTTTCTATGAACATTTTGTCTCAAACCTGGTTGTCTCTTCCAAATTAGTTCTTATCTTTGAATGCCTTGATATATATTTTGAGAGTATTACAGTAGTTAGTTGATTAGTAGTTGTTTTGATTCATTCAAACACTTTGTTTTTCGAATACATTTTAGTTGTGCACATTCCACTTCTATTAAGTGATTCCATGGATTGCAATAAATTAGCTAGTTTCTTGTCATCTGATTTCTCATTTTGTATATTGATACATTATGTCTGTACTTGTGCCAACAGGGTGGTTTTGCAGTGTCAGATAGTCCAGTGTGGATGGACTCCAGCACTACAGAGCAGTGTCAGTACTTGGAGACAGCAGTAGGTGGCGCTCAGAGAGTTGCAGACATCACAGGCTCCCGGGCCTATGAGGTGAGGAAGACTCAGTTTCCTTGACTGGATGGATTTGATGGATAGACTTAATTGACACTTACTTTACTCATTGTTTACAAGTAACTTCAATCATACATGTCTCCAAGTGATATGGACACAGGTAACACGTGTACACGTATGTGGGGGATCCAATAGTTACTAAAGGCACTGACCTTTTTTTTAATCAATTCTATCACATTACCTTTCAGCGTTTCACTGGAAATCAGATTGCCAAGATTTACAAGGCCCAACCAGAGAAGTACGAGGACACAGAGGTGAGGTGACATGTGCCCATTTTACTTGTCTGCTATCACCATTCCCCATTGTCTTATGTTAAATCCAATGATTTATATGCACCATTGGTAAACTACTCTAGGTCACATATCTGTGTGAATTCAATACATTAAGGTAAATAGGGCTCTAAAAATGCCAGATAATTCTGCTCTCTTTGTGGAACATATTCTGTGTTGATTTAGTAGGAAAGATCAATAGAATTTTAGATAGAATTTCACTAGTTCTGTAATTGTCTGAAATATTTCCCCCCCTTATTTTTTTTGCTATTAATTTCAGAGAATCTCATTGGTCAGCAGCTTTGCTGCCTCTCTCTTCTTGGGCAGCTATGCAGCTATTGATTACAGTGACGGTAAGGTACTGGTACTGATGATAATGGTTAATGATGATTTGTTATCGGGTAGTACTTTATTGTATGGTACAGAAATTACTACACAATAGCAAGCTATGCTTCACTTTTTGTTTCGCTTTGGGATTTATTAAAACAAATATGAGTACTGCATGTACAATTTGTTTTCAGTTTAGTTACCACTTAGCACAAGAATGTACCTATTCATAGCACATCATTTCATTGTAAATACCTGTGAAAACATTACCCTAATATAAAGTTATCCTGCATTATGACATGTTATAATATAACATTTAAGTACAACTACTATGGAACAAATACCTTGGGAGTGAAGATCCTCCTTAAACAGTTTTATCTCAATCTCTTCCTTCAAAGACTCAATCATGGACACTCTTACTGACAGTTGTGGCTGCTTTGCGTGATGTATTGTTGTCTCTACCTTCTTGCCCTTTGAGCTGATGTCTGTGCCCAATAATGTTTGTACCATGTTTTGTACTGCTACCATGTTGTGCTGCTGTCATGTTGTGTTGCTGCCATGCTGTGTTGTCATGTGTTGCTGCCTTGCTATGCTGTTCTCTTAGGTCTCACTTTATGTAGTGTTCTGTTGTCTCTCGTCGTGATGTGTGCTTTGTCCTATTTTTGAATTGTTCTTTTTCTTTATTTAAATCCCAGCCCCCGTCCCCGCACGAGGCCTTTTGGTAGGCTGTCATTGTAAATAACAATTTGTTCTTAACGGACTTACCTAGTTAAATAAAGGTTAAATAGAAAAACAAACTAATCCTTAAAGAGTCAGCTGTTTCAGACCATATTACTTTACCCCAGCATGCTTGAAACATCACCTACTATGGGAACACAGTGGGTTAACTCTCCAAGTTGGCTTGAACTTATCTCTGACACTTACTTCATGACAATGTTTTTACCTGGCAGAACCATTCTTTTAAGGTCTGCTGGATAACAATCATCATTGTGTTTGTGCAATAAGGTCGCCAAGGGATTTTTCTCCCATCTGTTATCAGCAGCACTGAAACCAGCTTGACATTGTAATCAAGTCATGTAGCCTGTTTTTCGCCTGAATTTCGTTACAATATACAACAGGGCAATATGAGGGAAATGTCTTGTTTATCATACAGGAAGATTACAGTAGTTGTGACAATTTGCGCATGACATTCTAGTCTATCAGCACAATGATATCTGGCATATACATAGAAATATACCGTGCTGTGATAACATATATTAAAGTTTATGAATAACATAAATTCATATTCAGATTAGTGAGATTGGATTGAGTTAATAAAAACATTTATAATAATATATATAAATGTAAATATATTTATATAAATGTATAGAAATAATTAAATACTTATGCGTAGAAAGTGTATTAATAGTTTATTCATGATTTTTAATGAAAGTCATTAAGGGTTACCCAAACATTTGTTACACTCGGTTCTGTGATCCGCATTTGAATCAAATTGACTTGCATTGAGGTGCACTGTATATTCTATGTTCTTTGGATTGGCTTGATCAGTCGTTCTGATTCGTGACATGTTCATTCTTCTCCTTTATTAAGGTTCAGGGATGAATTTGATGGACATTTTCAGCAAACAGTGGTCAGACTCCTGTCTTGAGGCTACTGCTCCTCACCTGGAGGAGAGGCTGGGAGCCCCTGTGCATTCTTCAGCTGTCTTGGTGAGATACCCCTATATGCAGTATCATGGTTCTTGACCATGTGTTGCTATTTTTTTGTCTATTCTCCCGGTTGGGCAACTGATAAGGAATCCAAATCAACTTTTGACTTTTGAATGGGCTGTGATTTCATCTCATATGGAAGGTTGTTTTACATTTTCATTGTAAAATAAGTACGTTTTTAGTGAA
This sequence comes from Oncorhynchus keta, assembly GCF_023373465.1. Taxonomy (NCBI): domain Eukaryota; kingdom Metazoa; phylum Chordata; class Actinopteri; order Salmoniformes; family Salmonidae; genus Oncorhynchus; species Oncorhynchus keta. The sequence goes on along the minus strand of NC_068424.1, from coordinate 21,681,141 downwards.
TTCTTCAGTTGCAAGTCCTTGGGTCAGGTCATGTAGGCTACATAATATCCATCGTATCACCTCATATTCACATGTTTTTATATTTGAAGAGTTGTAGGTCATCAAGGATTTCGTCCCAGCTCCACTTGTTTGTCTTTGGATCCTCGTAACACTTAAACTGCCGGGCCTCACTACCCCCGTACTACACCAATGAACAGCCATTCTGACTGCAACATTCTAACAGTCTAATAAATGAATTTCATATATACTATCGGAAAACTTATCCTTTGGTTGTGTTTATGAAGGTCTTGGGTAACATTAGAATACAGATTTTTTTTTAAATTCTATGAACAAAAGCATTTTCCTTAGTTTATGTTACTGTAGGCGATCTGCTACTGCGTGCTCACGTGTGGAGCGCACAGGAACAGCGGATATTCTTAGACAAATAGATTTTTAAATAAGAGCTAATCTCTTCAATTTTGAGAGTTATTTGGCAAAGCTACGTGTTTTGGAAACCTCAATCTATCTGATACTACCTTACCATGAAATGCTTACTTACAAACAAAAGTTAAAATAAAAAAAAGTAATACAATAACAATAACAAAGGCTATATACAGGGGGTAATTTGTACATGGAGGTAGGGGTGAAGTGACTATGCATGGATAATAAACAGCGAGTAGCAGCAGTGTTCAAAACAAATGGGGGGGTTGTCACTGTAAATAGTCCGGTGGCCATTTGATTAATTGTTCAGCAGTCTTATGGCTTGGGGATAGAAGCTGTTAAGGAGACTTTTGGTACTAGACTTGGCGCTCCGGTACCGCTTGCCGTGCGGTAGCAGAGAAAACAGTCTATGACTTGGGTGACTGGAGTCTGACAATTTTTGGGGCTTTCCTCTGACACCGCCTAGTATATAGGTCCTGGATGGCAGGAAGCTTGGCCCCAGTGATGTACTGTCATAGTAGAGACATAATCCTGATTTTATTTATGCAGTAAAATACAAGTAAGGCATGTGATGTATCAGAAATTGTGTAATATAATTATTGTCAACCTAAAATATTGTCATATAATTATAAATACAGTTTATATGGTTTTATACACTTTCTGTATATATAGCCTTAAAATATATGTAAACAGACCATAAATGTTAAATGTTTGGGAAAGTTGTGAGTGCTATTATATGATACAATATCAGTACTTTTACAACTTGTCTACAGTAAATCCTATCATCAACTGATTTTAGCCAATGTGTGGCTGTGGATTGAGTGCATTTGTTTGAATGGAATGTTGGCATATTGGCATTTAATTAAAAAAATTAACAGAATCATTGCTCTAAAACTGGTGGCTCGCTAACAAACATAGATGCGGTAAAGAGGTAAATCGAACTCGACCAAAATAATGGAATTGCCATGGAATCGCGTGGGGGAAAGGGCCGTGGGGGTAAGATCCCGAGTCTCCTCATTGCCATCCAGCAAAACTTTCCCACATTTAGTCTATTGTTTATATGTGTATTTCATGTTGAGGTAAAAATCGGAGTATAATGTTTGTATGGATGTCAACCCCAACACATGCCATCGTTGCGAATCAAAAGTATTACAGTTTAAAACAAATTTGACTACCACCAGCGATTTCTTTATGCTAGTTATGCTAACCAGTTTATGCGAGCGGAAGTAAGCATTTAGCAGTCACTTCTTCAAAACTTGAAAAGGCACAACTTCTAAATGTCATGACGGATTTGACGAATGTCTATTTTGTTAGATCAGATTTCTTGAATGTGTGCCAATCTGGTCAATGGAACGTCTGCGTTTACCGCATCTGTACCGTGCAGATAAATGTCTGTCCTTTATCCCACCTTAGATGATTCATGTCTATTCTAGTTATTTAGGAAAAGTCAAGGACTGATTGCTGTGCACAATATCCATAGGAAACGCTGATGACTGTTGAACTGCTAAAGCTAACATTGGACTGTTCACATCTCTTTATTCTTCATCCTCTTCTATAAACCCTAACCTCACCTGGTTCCCCTCCACAGGGCCTCCTCTCTCCTTACCATGTCACTCGTTATGGCTTCCCAGAGGACTGCAAGGTGGTGGCATTCACTGGGGATAACCCAGGTAAGAGCTTTATCATGCTCTGATTCTGTCTTTGTCAGGGGCCTCTGTTTTCTATTTTCTGTCATCTGGCCACTGGGTGGCAGTAGCACTATACTGACTGCATTGATCTGCTCCAGTGATCCTCCTCCGCGCCTCCACTCCTCCTATCCTACACGTGGATGTTGTGTAGATTCTAATGAGAGTGCATGGCGGCGGTGGTCACATGTTCGCCCTCCTCCCGGGCAGCTTGATATAAACCTGATGAACGGAGAGAAGAGCTGGCCCCTCGCCAAGCAAGCAGCACTGGTTTAAAGGGATAGTTTGGGATTTTGGCAATGAAGCTCTTTATATACTTCCTCAGAGTCAGATGAACTCGTGCATACAATTTGTTATGTCTCTGCGTCCAGTATGAAGGAAGTTAGATAGTTTTGCGAGCCAATGCTAACTAGTTTATTTTATTTTTGGGTACAGCTCATCGCCAAAAGTCCCAAACTATGCCTTTAAGACTATCGCCATGGGACTTGTGCCGTGTGCTGCCCGTGTTTGTAGACTAGAGGTGGTGACTCTGTGCTTTTCCAATGAAATGCCGCGGCGGCCAGCTGAACGTAAACACTGAAACAAGCCTAGACCGCTCTCCTCTCCGCTCGTCCGCTTTGCAGTGTCATCTGCATAAAAGGGGCTTTACGACCAATTAAAAGGCGGGCGACGCCAGACGGTGGTTGTGTGAAGGAGTCTGGTACAGTCAGTTGAGATTTAGCTCTTTCAGCACAGCTCGGTTTGAGCAGCCAAACAATAGCCAATGGACTAATTGATACCGTTTTGAAATTGCCTGGATATAATGAAATATTATCCATGGTGTGATACAGTAGATGAAGGGGAGGCAGGATACACAAGGAGTTGGTTATGAATGCATAGACTAGACAGTGAGATGGCTGTCTTCAAATTTATACTAGTTGATCATTGTAACAATTGATGAGGCTAGTCGATCAGTGCAGGGCTTATGCTAAGATTTGAAGAGCCATGGTGCATTCAGTAATTTAATTCAAATTGTTTGTTGATTGATATGTAGATAAGAGTATCATTAATAGTTATCATGTATGCAAAAGACTCACTTGAAATCATTTTCTGAGATATGAAGGGACAGAAGTATTGAGGTTAACTAAATGCCCATGACCGCTGTGTCTTGCCTAAACAATCCCTAATATTTTCATCCAGATTTGAGAATGATTTAGTGGCTCAGGGAGGTATATGGATTGTATTTATTCTACACACTAATACATAAAGATGTCGACTTATCAATATATTTATACTACTACAATCCAATAAATCATCGCAGCAAACCATTTTTTAAGGTCAATGACAGATATGAAATTCTCAAAATGATTCCTAAGCTTCAGACTTGAACGCCGGTGAAGAATTGAAATGAGAATCCAGTCCGAGGGCCATTTTTCTTGGGACTGTCGTCCTTTCAGGGGCCTGCGTGTGTATGCGTCACAGCACGGGAAAGATTGATTTAACGCTCTATGCAAGGTCACCAAGAAATCCAATAGACTGGAATTAATAAATCTTTCCACCAGGTCCGCCCTCTGAAGCCCCCAAAATTAAAACATGTAAAAGATCTGCCCAGCAACTCTCAACTCAACAGCAGAAAGTTGGGACTTGTTATGGGCCATACCAGTATACCTCGTTATGGGCCATACCTGTATACCTCGTTATGGGCCATACCAGTATACCTCGTTATGGGCCATACCAGTATACCTCGTTATGGGCCATACCTGTATACCTCGTTATGGGCCATACCTGTATACCTCGTTATGGGCCATACCTGTATACTTTATTATGGGCCATACCTGTATACCTCGTTATGGGCCATACCTGTATACCTCGTTATGGGCCATACCTGTATACTTTATTATGGGCCATACCTGTATACTTTATTATGGGCCATACCTGTATACCTCGTTATGGGCCATACCTGTATACCTCATTATGGGCCATACCTGTATACTTTATTATGGGCCATACCTGTATACCTCGTTATGGGCCATACCTGTATACCTCGTTATGGGCCATACCTGTATACTTTATTATGGGCCATACCTGTATACTTTATTGTGGGCCATACCTGTATACCTCGTTATGGGCCATACCTGTATACCTCGTTATGGGCCATACCTGTATACTTTATTATGGGCCATACCTGTATACTTTATTATGGGCCATACCTGTATACCTCGTTATGGGCCATACCTGTATACCTCGTTATGGGCCATACCTGTATACTTTATTATGGGCCATACCTGTATACCTCGTTATGGGCCATACCTGTATACCTCGTTATGGGCCATACCTGTATACTTTATTATGGGCCATACCTGTATACTTTATTATGGGCCATACCTGTATACCTCGTTATCGGCCATACCAGTATACCTCGTTATGGGCCATACCTGTATACCTCGTTATGGGCCATACCTGTATACTTTATTATGGGCCATACCTGTATACTTTATTATGGGCCATACCTGTATACCTCGTTATCGGCCATACCTGTATACCTCGTTATGGGCCACACCTGTATACCTTATTGTCCATACAGAACAATGACAATACACAGTATACACCCCATAGGATAACCCTTTTTGGTTCAAGGTAGAACTCTTTTGGGTTCCATGTAGAACCCTACCTGCAACCAAAAGGGTTTTTACATGGAACCAAAAGGGGTTCTTAAGGGTTTTCCCATGGGGACAGCCAATGAACTGTTTTTTATTTCAGATTGCACCTTATTTTCTAAGAGTGTACCATAGGTCACAGTCTGTGGATGGAATTGAAGTTAAATGTCTCAATACGATATGACATGTTCAGTGACTCAAGTAGATCTGAGAGAGTCTATGTTGTGTCTGTTGTACAGACACATCCCATTTTAAAGGGCCAAGGCAAGAGAGATGAATGGAACGTGGGCTAAAGGGAACTAGACTTTCTTACTGGCTTTCAATCTTCAATTAGTGTGTTTCAAGTATGAATGCTGTTTTCATTTCTTATTCCAGGGTCCCTGGCTGGGATGAGGTTACAGGAAGGAGACATAGCTGTAAGACCTTTCATCTTTCTTTCTTTCTTTCTTTCTTTCTTTCTTTCTTTCTTTCTTTCTTTCTTTCCTTCCTTCTTTCCTTCTTTCTTTCCTTCCTTCTTTCCTTCCTTCTTTCCTTTCTTTCCTTCTTTCTTTCCTTCCTTCTTTCCTTCCTTCTTTCCTTCTTTCTTTCCTTCCTTCTTTCCTTCCTTCTTTCCTTCTTTCTTTCCTTCTTTCCTTCTTTCTTTCCTTCTTTCTTTCTTTCTTTCTTTCTTTCCTTCTTTCTTTCTTTCTTTCTTTCCTTCTTTCTTTCTTTCTTTCTTTCTTTCTTTCTTTCTTTCTTTCTTTCTTTCTTTCTTTCTTTCTTTCTTTCTTTCTTTCTTTCTTTCTTTCTTTCTTTCCTTCTTTCCTTCTTTCTTTCTTTCTTTCTTTCTTTCTTTCTGCACAGTACATCATATCATAGCCAATTAAAGGGTATAGGGCTGAAATGTTATCAAGTTGCAGTTCAGTGCTTAAAGAGGTACAGAACTTTTGCTTCTGAGTCTACTCAGAAATGACCTCATTGGACACAAGGGCACACCTCCCCAGACCCATGAGCAAGGATGTTGTGGTTTTAGGAGATAAGAAATGGATTAATATTATTGAGGTGAACAACTTGCAACTAAACTTCCATACAGCCTCTTTAGCTGTAGCAGTAGAGTAATATGGTGCAAGGAAGCGATGTTAAGGACCACATGGAGGTTCCATGGCATTAAATCATTCATGCCAGAGGTCCGCCGTTGTCCGACGAGGAGCAATTTCAAGCTGTTTTCATCATCAAACGGAACACTTGGTAGAATCAACACATTAAACGCATGACAGCTCTCGCTTTGAACTTCACCTAAATGAGGGAATCACACATTTTTCAAGATGCGCTTTGACTACCAGCTTCCAAATCACTTCAGAAACCTACAACCAAATATAATTCACTTACTCTAATCAGATTTTGTTTTGCATGTCTTCACTTTAAGGCTCATTGCAGTCAAAAACGTGATTTCCTGTGTTTTATATATATTTCCACACTAAGAGGTTGGAATAATACTGTGAAATTGTGCAATGGAGTTTGGCCTGTCTGGTAAATTAGTTAATAGATAATAAGAAAAGTTCAACCAAAGTTCCAATCCTCTGCCAATAACAGCTAGTTTTCAAATTTTCTCTCCCCACTCAGATCACTCTCAGATAGACCTTGCAAAATTCTTGCTTGAGAAATTGCTCTTTGCTAAGAAGCAACCCACTGGGCAAAAACTGGTTGAATCAACGTTGTTTCCACATAATTTAAACCAAAAAATGTAATATGATGACGTTGAATCCATGTGGGGAAATGATTGGATTTGAAAAAAGTCATCAACATCATAGCCGCGGGAAGTAGGGGTGCTGAGGTTGCAGCTGCACCCCCTGATAAATCACAATGGGAAAAAAAAAGAATAATATTGTTATTTATTTTTTACCGAATTATTGCACTTGCCATTTAAAGATGCATTATGCAGAAATCGCTCTGCCATTTGCTGGTTGCAAATTGTTTTATAGTTAATTTCAGTTTATGTGACAAAACAAGCAACTATAGTGTAGAGAATCATTGTACCATCTAAACCGCTGTGAAAAATGATTTCCCAAAATATTGTATTTTCATCTGTTTGAAACTTGTGTTCAAAAGTAAAAGATGCAAAAACAACTTAAGCACGAGAATCATAGAAATAGTGCACATAGAACAGATTAGACTTCTTAGTGATTAGGCTTCTTAGACTTGCTTTCAATGAGAATGACAGATCTATAACTTTGGTTTGTGTGCCAAAAAAGTGATATAAAAAATAAATATATGCCATTTAGCAGACGCTTTTATCCAAAGCGACTTACAGTCATGTGTGCATACATTCTACGTATGGGTGGTCCCGGGAATCGAACCCACTACCCTGGCGTTACAAGCGCCATGCTCTACCAACTGAGCTACAGAACCACTGCAGCATTAATACTCCTTTATGAGCAGACGAAGAGAGCAGGGAGAAATGCCCCATCTTCCCGCGGCCATAAACAGCGTAAGGGAATTTCGCATTTTGTTTACCCAACTTGGCTGGATGTCCTTTGGGTGGTGTACAATTCTTGATACACATGAGAAACTGTTGAGTGTGAAAAACCCAGCAGAATTGCAGTTCTTGACACATTCACTTTCTGAATGGCACACATAAACAATACATGTCCCAATTGTCTCAAGGCTTTAAAATCAAATGATTTTCTCTTGCAATTTAGTACAACAAAAAAAAGCACGCAAAAAAATTCCCAAAAAACACAGCTGCCAGACATGAAAGGATGTATTGCTTAAGCAAGACATGGGACAAGAATACAGCAACAGTGACAGTTACAACAACAGTACGCGTTCCTAGTCAGTGTTCACAGTCAGTCTCTGTCCAGACGGTCCAGAAACAGACTCCAAACCTTGAGAAATCTGCTGGAGGAGTTAGTCCTGAAAAAACTCATATTTTCCAAGTTAATGGTGTTAATCATTTCTGCTAACCATCTATGGAAGCAAGGGGAGGTGAGTGACTTCCATTCTGTGAGGATATTCTTTTTGCAGCCACCATTCCAAACATCAGAGCCTGTTGTTCCTCATACGACCAGCTTAGAACAGACTCTGAGCAGCCAAAGAGAGCGAGTTCTGCATCAGGGTCAATGGCCCTCTCATATAATATATGCCATTTAGCAGACGCTTTTATCCAAAGCGACTTACAGTCATGTGTGCATACATTCTACGTATGGGTGGTCCCGGGAATCGAACCCACTTCCCTGGCGTTACAAGCGCCATGCTCTACCAACTGTGCTACCAATCAAAAATGTTCCTCCAAAAATGATTAAGTAGGGGGCAGAGCCCAAAAATATGAGTTAATGAACCCTCTGAGGCTTTACATTTGTCACAGTGTCACACAGTGGGGAGACCTGGGGCCTTTGGTTTTGGAGTAGTGAAGTCTATGTCTGACTATGTATTGTATCAATTGATATCCTTCCTTCCTTCTGGGTGGTCCTTCTGTGGCTCAGTTGGTAGAGCATGGCGCTTGTAACGCCAGGGTAGTGGGTTCATTTCCCGGGACCACCCATACGTAGAATGTATGCACACATGACTGTAAGTCGCTTTGGATAAAAGCGTCAGCTAAATGGCATATATTATTATATTATTATATCTGGCATTGACGGAGCAGGAGTGAATTGTAGACAGGGCTTCTCCCCATAGATCATCTGAGATCTCAATATTTTATTCTTTACCCCAGGTCTTTATGTATTTGGAGAAAAGGGTGACAAACTGTGAGATGAGGTGTGTTGAGTTGGGAGGGCGATGTAGCAAATCACAAAACGAATATTGTACAGGGAGGCTGTCAACATTTAGAATTTTCCCTTTGATGTAGTGTCTGTTAAAAATCCTTTTTTAACCTGTCTCCTCTTTACCTACACTGATTGAAGTGGATTTAACAAGTCACATCAAAAGGATCATAGCTTTCACCTGGTCAGTCTGTCATTTTAAGAGCAGGTGTTCCTAATGTTTTGTACACTCAGGTATATTTTATATAAGTGGTTATATAAGTTGTTCCTCCTTCCGTCTTCCTATCTTCCTCACTCCCAGGTGAGTCTTGGCACTAGCGACACAGTCTTCCTGTGGATCAAAGAGCCGAGGCCCACAGTGGAAGGACACATCTTCTGCAACCCAGTGGACCGCCCCTCCTATATGGCTTTGATATGGTAAACACCTCCCACACTACCCCCACGACTTCAGAAACAAAGTAGTTCCCCTGCAGTTCACGTTAGAATGGTATACATTTAACAAATGGCGAAGAAGCGCCACATCCCGTCACAATAGATCTAGAGCCAATACGCTCTGAAAACTTACATAAGCAGAAACAGTATGGCTTTGCAGAAACAGACCATGGATGTTGCAGTAGGACTATAGAGTACGGTTTAGACTAAGCCTATAGACTCCGTTCTCTTAGTGAAGTATAATTTAATGAACAACTTAGCTCTTTCTCTGAGGCATTCAGGTACAGTGCATTCGGAAAGTATTCAGACCCCAAGACTTTTTTTCACATTTTGTTACGTTAGTCTTATTCTAAAATGTATTAAATATTTTTTTCCCTCATCAATCTACACACAATACCCCATCATGACGAAGCAAAAACAGGTTTTTAGACATTTTTGCACATTTAAAAATAAAAAATAAACTGAAAAATCACATTCACATAAGTATTCAGACCCTTTACTCGGTACTTTGTTGAAGCACGTTTGGCAACGATTACAGCCTCGAGTCTCCTTGGGTATGACGCTACAAGCTCTGCACACCTGTATTTGGGGAGTTTCTCCCATTCTTCTCTGCAGATCCTCTCAAGCTCTGTCAGGTTGGATGGGGAGCGTCACTGCACAGCTATTTTCAGGTCTCTCCAGAGATGTTCGATCGTGTTCAAGTCCGGGCTTTGGCTGGGCCACTCAAGGACATTCTGTAGCCACTCCTGCATTGTCTTTGCTGTGTGCTTAAGGTCATTGTCCTGTTGGAAGGTGAAGCTTCACCCCAGTCTGAGGTCCAGAGTGCTCTGGAGCAGGTTTTCATTAAGGATCTCTGTACTTTGTTCCGTTCATCTTTCCCTCGATCTTGACTAGTCTCCCAGTCCCTGCCACTGAAAGACACCCCAACAACATGATGCTGCCGCCACCACCATGCTTCACCGTAGGGATGGTGCTAGGGTTCCTCCAGACGTGACGCTTGGCATTCAGGCCAAAGAGTTCAATTTTGGTTTCATCAGACCAGATAATCTTGTTTCTCATGGTCTCAGAGTCTTTAGGTGCCTTTTGGCAAACTCTAAGTGGGCTGCCAACCCTTTTACCCAGGAGTGGCTTCCATCTGGACACTCTACCATAAAGACCTGATTGGTGGAGTGCTGCAGAGATGGTTGCCCTTCTGGGAGGTTCTCCAATCTCCACAGAGGAACTCTGGAGCTCTGTCAGAGTGACCATCAGGTTCTTGCTCACCTCCCTGACCAAAGCCCTTCTCCCCTGATTGCTCAGTTTGGCCTGGCGGACAGCGCTAGGAAGAGTCTCCATTTAAGAATGATGGAGGCCACTGTGTTCTTGGGGACCTTCAGTGCTGGTACCCTTCCCCAGATCTGTGCCTCGACACAAACCTGTTCCGGGGTCTCTACCGACAATTCCTTTGACCTCATGGCTTGATTTTTGCTCTGACATGCACTGCCAACTGTGGGACCTTATATAGACAGGTGTGTGCCTTTCCAAATCATGTCCAATCAATTGAATTTACCACAGGTAGACTCTAATCAAGTTGTAGAAACATCTCAAGGATGATCAATGGAAACATTTTTTAGTCTCACAGCAAAGGGTCTGAATACTTATGTAAATAAGGTATTTTTGTTTATTATTTTAAATAAATTTTTCACCTTGTTTATGGGGTATTGTGTGTAGATTGATGAGGAAAAATAATAATTGAATCAATTTTAGAATAATGCTGTAACGTAACAAAATGTGGGGCAAAGTCAAAGGGTCTGAATACTTTCTGAATGCACCGTACATGATTCATGACAAAGATTATTTCCACTGTACTACAACTGACCTGGTGATAAAAGCATGTTCTAAATGGCATACATGTACTTCCCTAACCTGGACGACACTGGGCCAAACCCTCCCCTAACCCGGACGACACTGGGCCAAACCCTCCCCTAACCCGGACGACACTGGGCCAAACCCTCCCCTAACCCGGACGACACTGGGCCAAACCCTCCCCTAACTTGGACAACACTGGGCCAAACCCTCCCCTAACCTGGACGACACTGGGCCAAACCCTCCCCTAACCTGGACGACACTGGGCCAAACCCTCCCCTAACCAGTGACGCTGTAACACTGCGATGCAGGGCCTTAGACCGCTGCGCCACTCAGGAGGCCCTTTATGTCCCTAACATTAAATTAAAACTGAAACTAGGCCTCCCAGGTGGCGCAGTGGTTAAGGGCGCTGTACTGCAGCGCCAGCTGTGCCATCAGAGTCCCTGGGTTCGCGCCCAGGCTCTGTCGTAACCGGCCGCGACCGGGAGGTCCGTGGAGCGACGCACAATTGGCCTAGCGTCGTCCGGGTTAGGGAGGGCTTGGTCGGTGGGGATGTCCCTGTCTCATCGCGCACCAGCGACTCCTGTGGCGGGAGGGTACACCGTGCACCTAGCAACCTTGGTTAGCGCGCACTGCGCCCGGCCCGCCACAGGAGTCAAATATAAAAACACAACTGCAATAACCTTGGTACCTAATGCTAACGATCGTTATGTGGCATTGACATTTAATTGAATTCCTTGAGACTTTGTTGAACTATAACTCTGTCACATACAGTCCAAAACAAATTTGCCATTTGTCATTGTGCCACTGGTAACCTTGCACAAGTGCACAAACACACACACACCAAGTGACATTGACATCTTTTACTAATCATTATCTTCTGTCTGTATGACTCCTGTTCCATAATGTTTTAATCTACGGTAAAATAGAGTATTATAAAATAAGTGGTTTTACTTATAATAGCTGATACACAAAGGAGATTAAAATCGGGAAGGATGCTCAGGCTTCTACTGTAGATGGCTTGCTTTGAATTCAATTATACTAAATGATGGTATGTCAGCCCAGGTAAATCTCTGTGTTTGTGTGTGTGTGTATATATATATATATATTTATATGCCTCCTGCCAGCTATAAGAATGGCTCCCTGACCAGAGAGAGGATCAGAAACAAGTGTGCTGGAGGGTCATGGGAAGTCTTCTCCTCGGTCCTGAGGACTACACCAACAGGGAACAACGGGAACATAGGTGATGAAGTCAAACATGCTGTATCTATCAGTAGATTTGTTTTAGTCATCAAGTTGGATTGATTTAGAGACTGTAGGCCCCAGATGTATTCAGATAATGGCAGGGTTTTCAGATAACGGCTTGATCTTTTTGATGTGGTGCTGACTGATTCTGAATGGGCTGGCTGGCATCTAACGTTCTCTTCCAGGGATTTACTTTGATGTGGTGCTGACTGATTCTGCATGGGCTGGCATCTAACGTTCTCTTCCAGGGATTTACTTTGATGTGGTGCTGACTGATTCTGAATGGGCTGGCATCTAACGTTCTCTTCCAGGGATTTACTTTGATGTGGTGCTGACTGATTCTGAATGGGCTGGCATCTAACGTTCTCTTCCAGGGATTTACTTTGATGTGGTGCTGACTGATTCTGAATGGGCTGGCATCTAACGTTCTCTTCCAGGGATTTACTTTGATGTGGTGCTGACTGATTCTGAATGGGCTGGCATCTAACGTTCTCTTCCAGGGATTTACTTTGATGTGGTGCTGACTGATTCTGAATGGGCTGGCATCTAACGTTCTCTTCCAGGGATTTACTTTGATGTGGTGCTGACTGATTCTGAATGGGCTGGCATCTAACGTTCTCTTCCAGGGATTTACTTTGATGCCATGGAAATCACACCGTCTGCAGTCGGAGTTCACAGATTTGACAAAGAAAATACGAAGGTCAGTGCAAAGACTCTGCTGTGTATTGAAGGAAGTCAAATTATGGATGGGATTCTATTTGCAATTCAAATGAAAAACTGGAAACGGTAGTTCTCTGTTGTTTCCATCTAAATGAAAAGATGTACAAGCACATAAGTAATTCATAAGTAAGAGATTCATGCATGTAGTTTTTTTATCGATCAATGTTTTATTGACCAATGAATGGTTTCAAAACCGCAACCGGAGCCCTTGTCCAAGACAGACAAAGATAAGTCACGCAAGGCTACAGTATTGCTGTCATCCGCTTTTCCTTGTGAACTCCTTCAACGGGGCGGTGAAGCCGGAGGATTAGGAGACGTCATACAGGGTGATGTGAGGAGAGAGGTCAGAAGGGGTGGGGACTTAGCCCGGTGGGAATGAGGCTCTCCATTCCTCCAGTCAAAGAAAGTTCTGTAAGGGCAGGAATCTCCCATCTACTCCCCTGCTCCTTTGCCTGCTTTCCAAAAGCCTCTCTTTGTGTTCCCCTTCCCTGTCGTCCCGCTCAGGTAGCCGGCTTCTCCGCCCAGGGGGAAATCCGAGCCCTGGTTGAGGGACAGTTCCTGGCAAAGAGGGTCCATGCCGAAAAGCTGGGTTATAAGATCAGTGAGTGGATGCAGTTCCTTTCTCCTCTCTCTCTTTCTCCTCTCTCTCTTTCTCCTCTCTCTCTTTCACCTCTCTCTCTTTCTCCTCTCTCTCTTTCTCCTCTCTCTCTTTTTTCCTCTTTTTCTCGTAGTCATCTTTTGCTTCCCTCCTAACTCATTATTGTACATTGACTTTCTCTCTCTCTTTTCTTATCTTCTACTCGCTCTTTATTTTTTGACTATTTTCTTCCCCCCGGCATTTCCTTCATCTATCTTCTCTTCATCTTTCTCTCTCTCTCACACACACACACACACACACACACACACACACACACACACACACACACACACACACACACACACACACACACACACACACACACACACACACACACACACACACACACACACACACACACACACACACACACACACTTATCTCTGTCCCTCTCTCTCCACAGTGGTCAGTATCAGTAGTCTTTTAGCATAGTGGCTGGATGCAGTTTCACTCAAAAACCCCCGGAAGGGAACAGAATGCCTCAAAGATATTGAAGCATGAGGACTGAATAGGCTACCCCTCGCACTCACTTATCACAGCTATTTGGCAGACTCAATTTTGGCTCTATATCGGTCCAGAATATTAGTGATTAATCAAAGGCGGTGATTTTGCCTTGAGGACCTCGTATCGAGCGGCAGATTGTTTTTTTTAGCCCCCCGTAAAAGAAGTCCATTATTGCAGTCAAATTTGCTGAAGGAGAAAAAGAACAGACTAATATTGTGATCCGTTAGGATATTTCTACTAACTGCTACTGTATGGATCTTGGCAGATGATGCTAGTTCAATTAAAGCACATTGACTACTGCCAAGGCGGATATTTTAAATTAGTCCATGAGGGATCTGTTTGTCTGTTGCCTTCATACAAAGCAAGCAGTTTGGTCCATCTGTCATCATTGGAATCACTCTGGGCCACATTGCTATTTCTCAATGCATCCTTTCAATTCAAAGCCATTGCAAAATGAAATGCTCAAATGTAGACTTTTCCCAGAGAGTTTCAGGAGTCCGAGCCTACCAGGTTAGATAGATACTGTAGACAGGCAGGTTTGTGCATCGATTGCTGCTGATTTCTCTTATGACGTTTGGGGCTGGTCCTATATGTGTGTACGTGCGAGCGTGTGCGCATGTGTAGCCTGGCTAAGCTGAAATCTCACTCACTCGTCACCGAAGGTCAACATTCTGCCATAGAATTTAACTTCAAATAACACCCTCACTGGCCATCAATAGTAATGAATAATGTATTCACATACTGACAGATCACTCTTTATTAAAAGGAAACCCTCTTATTGACACTATAGGTCTTTTTTAACAGTATTTGAGTGTGGGAAATGCAACTCAACTACATATTATGTTCTGTTGTCCTAGAATTAAACTGTTTTAATTCTATAGATTTAGTTACACACAGAGAGTGTCAAGGGATGATGCTGGAGAGGCGAAGCAGATACGGGGAGTCAAACATTTTAATATGGAACGGACATGGAACGAGACAGGAACAGCGTCAGCACACGGGTAACACAGACAAATAACAATCACAATATGGAACAATGCGGACACAGGAAACACAACCAAGGAACAGACAGATATACAGGGGGTAATCAACAAAGTGAAGGATTCCAGGTGAGTCCAATGAGCGCAGCTGCGTGTATTGTTGGTAACAGGAGTGTATGATGAGGGGTAGCCTGGTACCCTCGAGCGCCAGGGAGGAGGAGCGGGAGCAGGTGTGACAGAGAGAGAGGTTATGTTATATCCACCTCAAATGGAATATTATGAACGAGCATGTTGCTTTACATCCTGGAGAAGTGATTTGCTGTTGACTGGGACGCCCGGGTTACAGTTTATTGAAGAGCACTGTATTCTGCTCTCTCTTTTTCTCTCTCTTTCGCTCTCTCTGGTCCTCCCTCTTCTCTCTTTCCCTCTGTACTCTCATTCACTCTCTTTCTTTATTTCTCTCTCCCCTCCCTCTCATGTCCCTTCTTCTCTTCTCTCTCATGTCCCTTCCTCTCTTCTCTCTCTCCTCCTCTCATGTCCCTTCCTCTCTTCTCTCTCTCTCTCCTCCTCTCATGTCCTTTCCTTACTTCTCTCTCTCCTCCTCTCATGTCTCTTCCTCTCTTCTCTCTCCTCCTCATGTCCCTTCGCCTCCTCTCTCTCCCTCTCCCTTCTTGAATCCTTCTTTAAATCTAGTGACTATTTCACTCCGACTAGTCATCTTGTAAGCTTGTAGATTTATGTCCTGCTCAGCACTGACCAGTTCTCTCTAAAGGATATGGATTAATCACAGAAAAAGGAGAGGAGAGGACTGACTTAAATGGCACCTCTGACCTCAAGTAAAGCAAATGATTGTGAAGATGATGACGGGGGTAGTGATAATAATGTTAGTGATGATAATGGTGGTGGTGGCGGCAGTGATGATGATAATGGTGGTGGTGGCAGTGATGATAATGGTGGCAATGATGATAATGGTGGCAGTGATGATAATGGTGGTGGTAGTGCTGCTGCTTCTGATGACAGTGGTAATGATAATAATTGTGGTAATGATAATATTAGATATGAATGGTGATGATGATGTCAATCAAATCTAATCAATTATGCCTAGGGCATATCTTCTTCATACAGTCTCTTTGAGGGCCTTTATAAATGAATCTCCCTGACCGCTAAGGAACATTGATTATCCAGCCAGACATGGTGTTCTCCTTGAATTATTTACTTCCTCCTTCGATCCAGCCATCCTGTTCCTACCATGTATCCTCTTCTCTTTTCTTCTCCCCCTGCTTCTTGCCTTTGATACATTCCAGCCAGGGGGAGGAAGGCATTGGCTACTTTAAAGAGGACAAGCCACCGAGGAAACATCGATAGAGTGGATGGATACTATCAACATGCATCCTTCCTTCCTTGAAGAAATCCCTGATCTAGCATTGCTGGATTGGTGAAAGCTGTGTGATAAAACTCAATCAATCAATCAATGAAATGTATTTATAAAGCCCTTTTTACATCAGCAGATGTCACAAAGTGCTTAGACAGAACCAGCCTTAAACCCCAAACAGCAAGCAATGCAGATGTAGAAGCACAATGGATAGGAAAAACTCCATAGAAAGGCCGGCACCTAGGAAGAAACCTAGAGAGGAACCAGGCTCTGAGGGGTGGCCAGTCTTCTTCTGGCTGTGCCGGGTGGAAATGATAAGAGTACATGGCCATTATGGCCAGATCGTTCTTCAAGATGTTCAGACATTCATAGATGACCAGCAGGGTTAAATAATAATCACAGTGGTTGTAGAGGGTGCAGCAGGTCAGTACATCAGGAGTAAATGTCAGTTTGTTTTTCATAGCCAAGCACTGTTGTTTACGCCTATCTATTTGTGTTACAGTAAGTCAGTGATAACTTCAAGGAAAGGAGGAAGGAACGATGTGTTTTTAAGGTATTCAGTTACGGTCTCCATGTTTTGTTGTGGCACATTCCTTTAAGATGATGTCCTCCCATCAGGAATAGCTATATAAGTTACGATGTGTAGTGTAGTGCTTTGACAGCATAGCTTCATTTTATGAAGAATAGTGGCTATTATTTTTTTATACACCGGAGCCTTTCTTTCAAGACAAACACGGATTCTGTCATCATCTGTAACGCCATGTAGGCTACTGTTGTAGTGTTACAGCTCTGCACTGTACTTACTGACAGATGTACAATTCTCATGTAACTCAAGTGATTGTTCCATCTAGCAACTCTATTTGGAAATTATATATGCCCTTTTTTTCCCACAGAACGTTTTACTCTGGGTTGGGTCTATAGTCTTTGAGTGCATTCTTGTGTGTGTGTGTGTGTGTGTGTGTGTGTGTGTGTGTGGGTCTGTGTGCGTCAGTGCGTGGGCACACACGCACGCATACTTATGCAATTGAGGATGTATGTGCCTTTATGTCACATACATACAGTGGGGAGAACAAGTATTTGATACACTGCAGATTTTGCAGGTTTTCCTACTTACAAAGCATGTAGATGATGTCTGTAATTTATATCATAGGTACACTTCAACTGTGAGAGACAGAATCTAAAACAAAAATCCAGAAAATCACATTGTATGGTTTTTAAGTAATTTATTGCATGACATAAGTATTCGATCACCTACCAACCAGTAAGAATTCCGGCTCTCACAGACCTGTTAGTTTTTCTTTAATTCTTTAGTTTTTCCTCCTGTTCTCCACTCATTACCTGTATTAAGTGCACCTGTTTGAACTTGTTACCTGTATTAAAGACACCTGTCCACACACACAATCAAACAGACTCCAACCTCTCCACAATGGCCAAGACCAGAGAGCTGTGTAAGGACATCAGGGCTAAAATGGTAGACCTGCACAAGGCTGAGATGGGCTACATGACAATAGGCAAGCAGCTTGGTGAGAAGGCAACAACTGTTGGCGCAATTGTTAGAAAATGGAAGAAGTTCAAGATGACGGTCAATCACCCTCGGTCTGGGGCTCCATGCAAGATCTCACCTCGTGGGGCATCAATGATCATGAGGAAGGTGAGGGATCAGCCCAGAACTACACGGCAGGACCTGGTCAATGACCTGAAGAGAGCTGGGACCACAGTCTCAAAGAAAACCATTAGTAATACACTACGCCGTCATGGATTAAAATCCTGCAGCGCACACAAGGTCCCCCTGCTCAAGCCAGCTCATGTCCGGGCCCGTCTGAAGTTTGCCAATGACCATCTGGATGATCCAGAGGAGGAATGGGAGAAGGTCGTGTGGTCTGATGAGACAAAAATACAGCTTTTGTTCTAAACTCCACTCGCCGTGTTTGGAGGAAGAAGAAGGATGAGTACAACCCCAAGAACACCATCCCAACCGTGAAGCATGGAGGTGGAAACATCATTCTTTGGGGATGCTTTTCTGCAAAGGGGACAGGACGACTGCACCGTATTGAGGGGAGGATGGATGGGGCCATGTATCGCGAGATCTTGGCCAACAACCTCCTTCCCTCAGTAAGAGCATTGAAGATGGGTCGTGGCTGGGTCTTCCAGCATGACAATGACCCGAAACACACAGCCAGGGCAACTAAGGAGTGGCTCCGTAAGAAGCATCTCAAGGTCCTGGAGTGGCCTAGCCAGTCTCCAGACCTGAACCCAATAGAACATCTTTGGAGGGAGCTGAAAGTCCGTATTGTCCAGCGACAGCCCCGAAACCTGAAGGATCTGGAGAAGGTCTGTATGGAGGAGTGGGCCAAAATCCCTGCTGCAGTGTGTGCAAACCTGGTCAAGAACTACAGGAAACGTATGATCTCTGTAATTGCAAACAAAGGTTTCTGTACCAAATATTAAGTTCTGCTTTTCTGATGTATCAAATACATCTGTCAAGCAATAAAATGCAAATGAGTTACTTAAAAATACAATGTGATTTTCTGGATTTTTGTTTTAGATTCCGTCTCTCACAGTTGAAGTGTACCTGTGATAAAAATGACAGACCTCTACATGCTTTGTAAGTAGAAAAACCTGCAAAATCGGCAGTGTATCAAATACTTGTTCTCCCCACTGTATACATATATATATATATAGATAGATAGATATACACTACATGACCAAAAGTATGTGGACACCCCAAGAATTGCATTTGGCGAAAGGCTCACGCATACCCAGGCTGACTGGCTCTTGCTCAGGCAAATGAGAAATAAGTGCACTCGGGCTATCCGGAAGGCCAAAAGTGAGTTACTTTAAAGGAGCAGAAGTTCTGTAAAACGGTTAAAGGCCTAGAGAATAGACCCTCCTCCTCACAGCTGCCCATGTCCCTTAAAGTTAATGATGTGGTTGTTACTGACAAGAAGCACATGGCTGAGCTCTTTAATCACCACTTCATTAAGTCAGGATTCCTATTTGACTCAGCCATGCCTCCTTGCCTGTCCAACATTTACTCATCTCCCACCCCTTCTAATGTGACTGACCTCTTTTTCCCCTGCCCCGCTACGAAGTTTCTCCCTGCAGGCAGTCCGAGGTGATAAAGGGCTCCTTAAACTTGACCCCCAAAAAACATCTGGGTCAGATGGTTTAGACCCTTTGTTCTTTAAGGTTGCAGCCCCCATCATCATCACCAAGCTTGTCTCTCCTTTCTGGGGAGGTTCCCATTGCTCGGAAGGCAGCCACGGTTCGTCCTTTATTTAAAGGTGGAGATCAAGCTGATCCTAACTATTATCTCTATTTTGCCCTGTTTATCAAAAGTGTTGGAAAACTTGTCAATAATCATCTGACTGTCTATCTTGATGTCTATAGTATTCTCTCTAGTATGCAATCTGGTTTCCACTGAGGTTAAGGATGTGTCACTGCAACCTTAGGTCCTCAATGTTGTCACCATCGACCTTGATTCTAAGCAATGTTGTGCTGTTATTTTTATTGACTTGGCCAAAGCTTTTGATACGGTAGACCATTCCATTCTTGTGGAGTATTGGTGACTCTGAGGGGTCTTTTGCCTGTTTTACTACCTCTCTCAAAAAGTGCAGTGTATAAAGTCTGAGAATCTGCTGTCTCAGCCACTGGCTGTCACCAAGGGAGTACCCCAATGCTCAATCCTAGGCCCCACGCTCTTCTCAATTTACATCAACAGCATAGCTCAGGCAGTAGGAAGCTCTCTCATCCATTTATATGCAGATGATACAGTCTTATACATAGCTGGCTCCTCCCCGGATTTTGTGTTAAATGCTCTACAACAAAGCTTTCTTAGTGTCCAGCAAGCTTTCTCTACCCTTAACCTTGTTCTGAACACCTCCAAAACAAAGGTAATGTGGATAAGACTACCCCTCTCCCCGCAGGTGTGATTACTACATCTGAGGGTTTAGAGCTTGAGGTAGTCACCTCATACAAGTACTTCGGAGTATGGCTAGACGGTACACTGTCCTTCTCTCAGCACATATCAAGGCTGCAGGCTAAAGTTAAATCTAGACTTGGTTTCCTCTGTCATAATCGCTCCTCTTTCACCCCAGCTGCCAAACTAACCCTGTTTCAGATGACCATCCTACCCTTGCAAGATTACGGGGACATAATTTATAGATCGGCAGGTAAGGGTGCTCTCGAGCAGCTAGATGTTCTTTACCATTCAGCCATCAGATTTGCCACCAATGCTCCTTATAGGACACATCAGTGCACTCTATACCCCTCTAAACTGGTCATCTCTGTATATCCGTTGCAAGACCCACTGGTTGATGCTTATTTATAAAACCCTCTTAGGCCTCACTCCCCCCTATCTAAGATATCTACTGCAGCCCTCATCCTCCACATACAACACCCGTTCTGCCAGTCACATTCTGTTAAAAGTCCCCAAAGCACACACCTCCCTGGGTCACTCCTCTTTTCAGTTCGCTGCAGCTAGCGACTGGAACGAGCTGCAACAAACACTCAAACGGGACAGTTTTATCTCAATCTCTTCATTCAATGACTCAATCATGGACACTCTTACTGACAGTTGTGGCTGCTTTGCGTGATGTATTGTTATCTTTACCTTCTGTGCCCAATAATGTTTGTACCATGTTTTGTGCTGCTACCATGCTGTGGCTCACAGTCGGGCGTTCCAATTCATCCCAAAGGTGTTCGATGGGGTTGAGGTCAGAGCTCTGTGCAGGCCAGTCAAGATCTTCCACACCGATCTCGACAAACCATTTCTAGACCTCGATTTATGGACGGGGGCATTATCATGTTGGAACAGGAAAGGGCTTTCCTCCAACCGTTGCCACAAAGTTGGGAGCACAGAATCCTCTACAATGCCATTGTATGCAGCGCTGTATGCAGCGTTATATGTAGCGTTAAGATATCACTTCACTGGAGCTAAGGGGCCTAGCCCGATCCATGGAAAACAGCCCCAGACCATTATTCCTCCTCCATCAAACTTGACTGTGGCAATATGCATTCGGGCAGGTAATGTGTTCCTGGCATCCGCCAAACCCAGATTTGTCCGCCGGACTGCCAGATAGTGAGGCGTAATTCATCACGCGTTTACACTGCGCCAGAGTCCAATGGTGGCGAGCTTTACACCACGCCGCCAGCCAACGCTTGGCATTGTGCATGGTGATCTTAGGCTTGCGTGCGACTGCTTTGCCATCAAAACCCATTTCATGAAGCTCCCGACGAACAGTTTTGTGCTGAAGTTTGTGCTGAAGTTTGTGCTGTTGGAACCTAGGACAGATGCGCTTCAGCACCCGGTGGTCCCGTTCTGTGAGCTTGTGTGGCCTACCACTTCACGGCTGAGCCGATGTTGCTCCTGGACATTTCCACTTCACAATAACAGCACTTACAGTTGACCGGGGCAGCTCTAGCAGGGCAGAAATTTGACGAGCTGACTTGTTGGAAAGGTGGCATCCTATGACGGTGCCACGTTGAAAGTCACTGAGCTCGTCAATAAGGCCATTCTACTGCCAATATTTGTCTATGGAGATTGCATGGCTGGGCGCTTCAGTTTATACACCTTTCAGTAATGGGTGTGGCTGAATTAGCCGAATCCACTCATTTGAAGGGGTGTCCACATACGTTTGTATATGTAGAGTAGAGCGGGTGTTATTTACATACAGTCACCGCACAGGCAGCAGGCATATAGGTGGGGGAACCCAGTGCCCTGCAAATGCCAGACTTAGTAACGCCCACTCTATGACAAGGGCCAAGGTCGTGTGTGTGTGAGTGAGAGACGGAGAGAGAGACTGTGTGTGTGTGTGTGTCTGTTTATGCAACAGTGTATTGATCTGTGTGAAGACCGGTGCAGTGATGCAGAGTGTAACATGCTAAGGAAATGGATGTGCCAATACCTCACTGACAGGACATGGGTGTTTTCTGGTTTATGCTGTACTTTACCTGACTGAGAGATGCACTATTCAACATGTTCTACCCAATGACGCCCCAGGTGTTCCAAGACATTGGTGAGGAATGATTGTAGAAAATGTCATTATACATTTTAGACTACACTTTTCCTCATAGTGTTACGGTGCTTCTAACAACCCCTTGTCATAGATAAGAAATGCGCATGAAGAAAAACACAAATGTATCTTCGTTATAGCCTGACATCAAAACAGATTTTGCCCAGGATTCCATATGGTTTAACCAGGCTTTCTCTCTTATGTAGTGGGGGAACATCACTACATCAAAACCCCTGCTGCTACTGTCATTTTAGACGCTTTTTGGCGCTTAGCCTATTTCCCTTCTCCCCCTCTCTCCATCCTTTGAGTTGCTTTATTTTCTACACATCCGACCTTCAGTACATCTCGTCATTGAGGGAGGCAAAACAAAGCAACAAATCAATTGGGGAAGGCATACTGGGGATCCATTTCATTCAGATTGACACCCCAAGGCTAACATCGGCCGGCGTGACTGTTTTTAATAGTGTACACGGGAGAGCCAATTCTGTCTCACCACAGTATATATTATAATAATGCTCCAGTAAAACCACCTGAAACAAAGATTGCTGAACAAATTTCAATTTCACGCTGTTAACACGTTTCATGTGGAGCCTTATGGATATAAATATATATATATATTGTGGTCATGTATTGCGTATTTGCATGAGTTTCGACACCCACGGTGGGAAAGATGTCATGCAGTATAGGCTACTGTATAAATGGTCCCACCATAAACGGAACATACGAGATAATGAAGCCTTTCTAAGGCCTCTATAGATGTTTTAGAAATTATGCATAAGTCAATGTCTTGCTATACAAAGGGTTGCAAACACTTGTGCCACATTTGACCAAGGAACAGATATTTCATAACACCCTTTGTGTAGTATAATCAATAGTGCTTATGAAGATTTTATGAATGCTCTATAAAGCCTTTATATGTTGTTGGACAGGGGAGTATGCTTCAGTAAGTCTTTATATGTTGTTGGACAGAGGAGTATGCTCAAGTAAGTCTTTATATGTTGTTGGACAGGGGAGTATGCTTCAGTAAGTCTTTATATGTTATTGGACAGAGGAGTATGGTTCAGTAAGTCTTTATATGTTGTTGGACAGGGGAGTATGCTACAGAAAGTCTTTATATGTTATTGGACAGAGGAGTATGCTCCAGTAAGTCTTTATGTTGTTGGACAGAGGAGTATGCTCCAGTAAGTCTTTATATGTTATTGGACAGAGGAGTATGCTCCAGTAAGTCTTTATGTTGTTGGACAGAGGAGTATGCTCCAGTAAGTCTTTATGTTGTTGGACAGAGGAGTATGCTCCAGTAAGTCTTTATATGTTGTTGAACAGAGGAGTATGCTCCAGTAAGTATTTATATGTTGTTGGACAGAAGAGTATGCTCCAGTATGTCTTTATATGTTGTTGGAAAGAGGAGTATGCTCCAGTAAGTCTTTATGTTGTTGGACAGAGGAGTATGCTCCAGTAAGTCTTTATGTCATTGGACAGAGGAGTATGCTCCAGTAAGTCTTTATGATGTTGGACAGAGGAGTATGCTCCAGTAAGTTTTTATGTTGTTGGACAGAGGAGTATGCTCCAGTAAGTCTTTATATGTTGTTGGACAGAGGAGTATGCTCCAGTAAGTCTTTATGTTGTTGAACAGAGGAGTATGCTCCAGTAAGTCTTTATGTTGTTGAACAGAGGAGTATGCTCCAGTAAGTCTTTGTTGTTGGACAGAGGAGTATGCTCCAGTAAGTCTTTATGTTGTTGGACAGAGGAGTATGCTCCAGTAAGTCTTTATGTTGTTGGACAGAGGAGTATGCTCCAGTAAGTCTTTATGTTGTTGGACAGAGGAGTATGCTCCAGTAAGTCTTTATGTTGTTGGACAGAGGAGTATGCTCCAGTAAGTCTTTATGTTGTTGGACAGAGGAGTATGCTCCAGTAAGTCTTTATGTCGTTGGACAGAGGAGTATGCTCCAGTAAGTCTTTATATTGTTGGACAGAGGAGTATGCTCCAGTAAGTCTTTATGTTGTTGGACAGAGGAGTATGCTCCAGTAAGTCTTTATGTTGTTGGACAGAGGAGTATGCTCCAGTAAGTCTTTGTGTTGTTGGACAGAGGAGTATGCTCCAGTAAGTCTTTATGTTGTTGGACAGAGGAGTATGCTCCAGTAAGTCTTTGTGTTGTTGGACAGAGGAGTATGCTCCAGTAAGTCTTTATGTTGTTGGACAGAGGAGTATGCTCCAGTAAGTCTTTGTGTTGTTGGACAGAAGAGTATGCTCCAGTAAGTCTTTATGTTGTTGGACAGAGGAGTATGCTCCAGTAAGTCTTTGTGTTGTTGGACAGAGGAGTATGCTCCAGTAAGTCTTTATGTTGTTGGACAGAGGAATATGCTCCAGTAAGTCTTTGTGTTGTTGGACAGAGGAGTATGCTCCAGTAAGGATCTCTTACTCCATTTCTGGAGGTCTGTAGACTTTCACTCCAATTGCAATGAACCTACTACCCTGTTGTGATGAATCTTGCTGGAACTGGTATTGAATTAGCACTCTCTTTCATTTAGTATAGATTAGAAGATCACAATGCACGAGTGAAATACTGTAGAGTCTGGAACAATAGACTGGAACAATTGATGAAATGTCTATTTGAGGCTCTGGGTCAACTATACAGATCCTATAGATGGGTTGGCTGACAACGTGCATCGTTGGGGCTGAAAGCCGTGTGATGTTATGATTATGAGCGGTCAGATAACTAAACAACAATGACAAAAAGCTGCAATGTGGGGAATCTTAGGTGGCTCATTTCAGCTAGTTCTTGATACCAGGAACATAACAATGTATTAGAGAGACAACAATTGCTCATTGTGCACAGTTATGTTTTCAAAAAACATTTGGAGACTAAATATACTTTACATGTTGTCAACAATGTAAGCCAACCCCTTCTGTTTTGCGGCTAAACAACCAACCCTATGGAACCTTCCTGCAAAGATATTAGAAACGCAGGAGATAAGAATCTCAGCGGGAAATGTATGGAGAAATGCATAACGCTCTGCCGAGCAGAGTTTCCACAAATCACGTTGTCATGCTGTGTCGCGCGGTTGCTAAGCTAATCGTCACGCAATACTTTCTAAAATTCAGGTTATGGGTCAAGAAGGGAATTACTATTTTCACAGTGCAATACTGAAGTAACTTTTTTGTAGCAGGTTAGGAGTACTTACGCAGCAGTAAGTAAACCTTACAAGTAAGCCCTACAAGTAAGCTCAATTAACTCCTTGGAGAGATCTCCTTGTCGGAGTGTACCCAGAATGCAGCGTAGCCTAGTGGTTAGAGCGTTGGACTAGTAACCGGAAGGTTGCGAGTTCAAACCCCCGAGCTGACAAGGTACAAATCTGTCGTTCTGCCCCTGAGCAGGCAGTTAACCCACTGTTCCCAGGCCGTCATTGAAAATAAGAATGTGTTCTTAACTGACTTGCCTGCTTAAATAAAGGTAAAATAAATACAAAATAAATACAAAAAATTGACGATATAGGGGCAACGTAGTTTCCCATCTCCTCAAAAGTGTCATCCTCATCTTCCAATTGACCCTTTGTTCATCCCCCCATAGTTACTGTTGCAACCTCGGAGAACATGTCCCCCTTCTAACCACTGGCAAAATCCACTCACAATGATCTCAAACTGTTTTTAATACGCAATTACATTTAAATGAAACACAGACTACCCCTCTACTTAATCAGGAAACTCTTGGATATGTTGTGGTGGACTGTCATTGGAATTGCTTCACGGGAACCTGCTAAATTGAGGTAGTTTGTAGTGTGTAGTGTGGCTAGCCAGTGTCAGCATGTAGTCAAAGCTAGCTACAACCACTTTTGGAGTAAACTAGTGCTCTCAAATCCTTTTCTGCTGACGACAGTAGATGGGAGTTGTATTAATAACACGGCTAACATAGCTAGCTAACGTATATTAAGTGGCTAGCTAGCTAGCTTTAGCAACGTTTGGTGGTCAATGATGTCTGAGCTAGCAAACCATGTAACAAATGTATAATTTCAGATTCGAAAAATACTCCCAACAGGCTCTGCATTTTAGGAATCACGGTAGCAAGTACTCCTGTTGCACTGTTCAATTATTTAGCCATTAAAAAAGAAATAATTATGATTAAGAAAATTATCCGTTTTTCCCACTTCCCTCACTGATTTCATGTGTTTCAAACATGAGTTTCAGCTTGCCTGAGGGGTCAGACTTGACAACAGTTGCTGTCAATTGGAGCTCTAGATTGGTTGGCCAAAATTCTGTGTCGGGGCTAAGCGAAGGGTCCATTAGCCCATTATACTCCATGTTGGGGGAGAGAGAGGGTTTATTGAACATGTTCTGATCTCACAAATAAATCACTGTTGGGAGCATATCAGTTGCGGACATTGTTTCATATTTTTCAGTATTCTCAGTTCTCTCTTGACACTTGTGAAGAGCTCTTTTGAGAGGCCAATTTCAAGTCGCATAAGAAAGTACAAAAATGCATGACAGTAGTATTTCAAGTGCTTATGTTCAATAAACCCTCTTTCTCTCGCATTCCCTCTCTCTCTGCCTCTAAACTCAACATGCAGTCAAACATCAACGATTACTCACTGCTGCAGTAGCAAAACTTCTGTCATAAATGTCTCATCAGCGGTGTCACTGATGTCAGAATTCTCTCTTCAGTTCCAGGAACTCGAGTGCTGGCCACCGGAGGGGCTTCTTCTAACAAGGACATTCTGCAGGTTGGTGGTGTTGATAACCGTCTCATGTTTTTATAAACTCTCTTTTTGCCTTTTTCTATCCCCTACAAATGGTTTATTTATAACCCCTGTTTTTCAAAGGCGCTACTGTGTGGTTTGGATCAAAACGCTCACACACACACACACACACACACACACAGTAGCTGATTACAGTATGTGTGCTGTCCTCAGGTTGAGGCGTGAAGCTAATGCCATCTGACTGCCATGTCTCCTGCAGGGCCACACAGCTGTGTTTGAGGCCTTGTGATTCGTGTAACCCCGGCTGACCTCTCTCTCCATACATTAGGCCCTGTGTGTGTTCTCGTGGCCCCTTTGTTGTGCTCAGCCCAGCACACCCCATGCATTTACAATGTGCTCCCCCTCGAGCAAGACACTTGGCTACAGTCCCTTCACTATATGTGTGTGGGTGTTGTGGGCGGCATGCTCAGTTTCAATGATATTGACATGATGCAGTATTGGAAATGGAGCCATTAGAATGCGTTGCCATGCCATGCCCCTGTGGAACAGACATTTGTTATGTATTCATATTCTCTCTGTGATGATGTTGTTACATGTTAGAAATATTTTGACGCTACAGATGTTTTGTTTGCCGTCTAATTATTTTTTTATTACAAAACATAATGTTGTATCGCTTCACGCCTTAACAAGGTTATTCCCTGATGAGTGGCACGGTAATGAAATTAGAGCGCTGCAAAATTGTGTATGTTTTACACTCTAAGTGAGTGGAAATGGAATCAATCGGCCTCAAAACAGGAAACAATAACCATGAGGAAACTGTATGCTCTTTTGTTCCTTTGTTTTGTTTCTTGTTGCGAGTGAAATGGATGAAAATGATAGCCTTCTATCCTCTCTGCAGTGTTTAGAGATCTTATTTAAGCCACCACTAACCTGTGTAAATAGAGATACAATCCACAGTATAGAATTCAGTTCACGTATGTGTCATTAGACATTGCTTTCTATATTACGGACAGTGACTCATAATGTAACATTTGCAGACAGTAATATTTCCAATAGCATGCGGTCCCATTCCTCTTCTCTCCATACTCAGGTGCTATCTGACGTGTTTGATGCTCCCGTGTACACCATTGACGTGGCCAACTCTGCCTGTCTAGGCTGTGGCTACAGGGCCCTGCAAGGTGAGTAAGACTGACATATACAACAGAGTTTCTCCAACGCTGGCCCCGGAGAGCTGCGATACTGGCTGTGCAGGTTTTTGTTCCAGCCCAGCACCAATACCGCTGCTTTAAATCATCAACTAATCTTGGTCTTTGGTTTGAACCATAATAGCGGATTCAGCTGGTGTTACTGCAGGGCTAGAACAAAAGACTGCGCTTGCGGTAGCTCTCCAGGACCGGAGTTGAAGAACGCTGCTCTAGGAACCCTTATGGAGATACATGTACAGAGTGACTCATGCTGTTATTCAATATAATTTCCTGCCTACTTTGTTCCTTTGTCCTTTGGTATATTAGCATTCTTTTGTGTTCAGCCGATTCCTCCAACTGATGGAGTTTAGAGGGCACCCATGTTGGATATGTTTATGCTGGACATTAAAAAGGATGTCCAGTAATTCACTCACATGTTCATCTGGAAGTGTACTAAATTAAGACAAATGAAAACATTTTCCTCAGTGAATTCTCTTGAACTTTGACACTTCAAAGGCTTAAGCCAGCATGGAACCGGCATACAGAAAAGATCAAGCGGTTAATAATTCTAAGAGACCATTTTTTTCCAGCATCAAATAATCTGAAGAAGTCTTTGCTTCGAAGTGTAAAATAAACAATTTTGGCATTTCAAACACTAGGCAGGGATATATCATAGAAGCTGCATTCAAACAGTAGGACAAATGTGTGCATTTCATTGAAAATTTGAATTGATGTTCTGTTTGTGCAGCTGACATGTTTTGTCTTAATAATCAATTGATTAGTCTGATTCATGGGGATTTTTGGGCATGAATTTTGTCATCTGGAAGTTTGATCAATGGGATCGATTGGCTCTCATTGCCGCATTATCATAAAGATGAAATGGTATTTCCTTCCCCAAAATTGAATGTATGTACAGTAGCAGACCTGGGTTCAAATAATATTTGTTGTTTCAAATACACTAGCTGCTCTTGATTGAGCTCACCTGAGGAAATGGACCCAATGGAATATTCCCAAAAGTTCAAACCCCGCCCATCTGGCACTCCAGGCAGGCGCAATCAAATACTCAACGTAGATTAAAGACAAGTACTATTTGAATCCATGTCTGAATCATCTGACATACAGCAGGAAAGAGAAAAGACAGTCAACACTTAGTAATCCTTTTGTCAGTTGGTCACAGCTTTTAAATGTCAGCGAGAGGAATTTAATGTCTTAGCATTTAATAAATGGCATTGGATCGATGGCTTTTTAGAGATTAGCACTCCTAAATTAGGCTTTAATTCTTATTTTATTATGCATACTTGTTTTGCGGTCTCACCTTTCACCAATGTTTTCCCGGTTTCCATAAACACTGCTTATGCGCCTCGAATACCTTTTAATGGAAGTCAAAACTCGCAAGTGGAATGCATCCGCTTGGTTGTTTCCCCTTCCATTGTGTGAGTGTGTTTTCCTCAGAACGTTCATGTATAATCATGCATTCACATCGATCGTCAATTATACTTAATGAAAACCTATTCATGTTTCAACCAGACTTTGATGGGTTGTATTATTATTTGTTTTTTTCCAATACTTTGGGTCTTTGAATGAGTCTGCCTAGAGTGCCGGATGGGCAGGGTTTGCACTTTTAAGATGATTCCATTGGTTCGGTCATGCCAGGCAAGCTTAATCGAGCGCAGCTAAGGTACGAAAGAAAGTGAATACCATCTGAACCCAGGTGTGGTTTCAATGTACCAAGCCACAGTGTGAGGCAATTACAACACTGCTCAAAGATCTAGCTCGTGTTACAATGGCCAAAACACGAAACAATTCAACACTGAAGGCTTGAATCTCCTCATTAGCGATACTCTATATAGAGATTATGAATGAGGGAGGAAGATATATGATTTATGAGTAGCTTAGAGGCAGATAGACAAAAAAGTATAACAAAGCCAGAGAAATGTACGGCATGTGTTTGATTAATCAGGCCTTTTGCTTCACCACCAGTCTAATCATTAGATCTTGTCATAAGTTGCTCATAAAAAAAGAATGCCTGCGGAGATGATGTTGACGAGAGCTCATCTCTTCACACTGTTAATTAAACAATAAAGAATGAAGTGTCTCTGCGTCCTCCCCTCCCCCACTTCGCAAACACCAGGCCCTGCGCGACGCAATACATGGTCTGGGGGGAACAGAGACAGAGCCGCTGTTCTAGGTCCTACGACGACAACCAAAGTCCATTTTCATTACATGCAGTGCTCAGTTTGAATCGCTTGTCATTGTTTATTATATTCCAGAGGCGGGAAGCAGGGCGGGGTGGAGGGTCTGAATCTGGGTGATAGTGGTTGGGTTGAGCAGGTGGGGGGGGTAATGTGCTTCTCCAGTGTAATTTCTATGCTGAGTGATCTCATTAATATTAGTATTTCTGTCATGTTTTAGGGTGATGGGGGAGACAGTTCCTGTATGTTGTTGACAGGCCGGGCTTTTTGGCCTCATTTTAGATTCCACGCCAGGGACCGAGGCTTAGAAACTAACCAATAAATACGTCTCTAAAATGTAGCCCGGATGGAACCTGACTTCATTCAATAAGTCTGCCAAGACCAATTGCCTCCTCGTCTTCGGGAAGGTTGAAATGAAGCACTCTGTCTTTTTTGGCAGAAACACATGCGAGTGCATGTGTGCGCACACACACACACACACACACAAATGAAGCCTATCGAGCGGAGAAAGGAATGCCGTGTTTTGGCTTGAGTCAAATGTTGGATGTCGTGCCACAGTTTCTCAGCCATGGCTCACTAGGTACAGCTAAGTAACTACATGGATTTTTGATTACCAGCCTATGAGTGAACTGGGTCTGGGGCTTGGATAAGTAGCACTTAAGCACAGCAGGCCTCCATAATTCTTGCATAAATGTCATGTGACTTGCAACATAAATATTGACTTAACGAAGCATTCGTCCCAATTTTCATTGACCCACTTAGCCATCCATGTTGAATCATGTAAACTAACTGATGTAGAATAATGCTATATATGTATGATGCATATAATGGCCCATAAAATACACCACAGCAATATTTCCATCTTGCCTTCCTTACTTAACTACAAATGTCAAACAAATTTGACGTACGTATTTGATGTTTTTCCTTTCATAAGTGACATTATTTGGAGATTGCGTTGTCAGATCTGAGCTGAAAATGTCAGTTTCAATGATGGAAGCGAAAATAAATTGAGTCTGGAAAGCCACAGTGATTATGGCATTGTTCTACACAGCCTAGACCACGATACGTTAAAACAATATCCCTGCACCCAATAACCTGGCGTCAAATGTCAAGAGTATTCAGAGTCAACAGATATCGTAGAGACAAGCTATTCGACTCCTGCAGAAAAGGTCAGCGGTGCCATAATGTCTTACGCAAGCGACCGCTGACATCGTGACCAATTTAGACCCGAAACCTTTCTTCCTTACACCTTCACTGAACTTAAACACAAACTATAAAGCTTCTTCTCTTCATACAGTGTCCTTCAGAAACACTGAACTTAAACACTAACTATAGAGCTTCTTCTCTTCCTACAGTGTCCTTCAGAAACACTGAACTTAAACACTATACACCTTCTCGTCAGTGTTCCTTCAGAAACACTGAGCTTAAATACTATATACCTTTTTGTCAAACAGTATCCTTCAGAAACATTGAGCTTAAACACTATACACCTTTTTGTCACACAGTATCCTTCAGAAACACTGAGCTTAAACACTATACACCTTCTCGTCACACAGTGTTCCTTCAGAAACACTGAGCTTAAACACTATACACTTTCTCGTCACACAGTGTTCCTTCAGAAACACTGAGCTTAAACACTGAGCTTGGGCTCCCGAGTGGCGCAGCGGTCTAAGGCACTGCATCTTAGTGCTAGAGGCGTCACTACAGACCTTGGTTGGATTCAAGGCTGTATCACAATTGGCCATGATTGTGACTCCCAAAGGCCGACCCAGAATTGGCCCAGCATCGTCCGGGTTAGGGTTTGGCCGGGGTTGGCCGTCATTGTAAATAAGAATTTGTTCTTAACTAACTTGCCTAGTTAAATAAAGGTTAAAAAACAACAAACAAACAAAAAACACTGTAGCTGCTTCACACAGCGTCCTTCAGAAACACAGCTTAAACACCTTACAGCTTCTCTTCACAGAGTCCTTCAGAAACACAGCTTAAACACTTTACAGCTTCTCTTCACAGAGTCCTTCAGAAACACAGCTTAAACACTATACAGCTTCTCTTCACAGTGTCCTTCAGAAACACTGAGCTTAAACACTATACAGCTTCTCTTCACACAGTGTCCTTCAGAAACACTGAGCTTGCAATCATATTACAAGCTTTCTCATCCATTTATATGCAGATGATAGTCTTAGCTGGCCCCTCCCTGGATTTTGTGTTAAACTCTACAACAAAGCTTTCTTAGTGTCCAACAATCTTTCTCTGCCCTACAAAAAAAAGGTCATGTGGTTCGGTAAGAAGAATGCCCCCCTCTCCCCACCGTTGTGATTACTACCTCTGAGGGTTTAGAGCTTGAGGTAGTCAGTCACCTTATACAAGTACTTGGGAGTATAACTAGACGGTACACTGTACTTCTCTCAGCACATATCCAAGCTGCAGGCTAAAGTTAAATCTAAACTTGGTTTCCTCCAACATAATCTCTCCTCTTTCACCCCAGCTGCCAAACTAACCCTGATTCAGATGACCATCCTACCCTTGCTAGATTAAGGAGACGTAATTCATAGATCGGTAGGTAAGGGTGCTCTCGAAGAGCTAGATGTTCTTTACCATTCTACCATCAGATTTGCCACCAATGCTCCTTATAGGACACATCACTGCACTCTATACTCCTCTGTAAACTGGTCATCTCTGTATACTTGGCGCAAGACCCACTGGTTGATGCTTATTTATAAAACCCTCTTAGGCCTCACTCCCCCCTGTCTGAGATACCTACTGCAGACCTCATCTTCCACATACAACACCTGTTCTGCCAGTCACATTCTGTTAAATGTCCCGAAAGCACACACCTCACTGGGCCGCTTCTCTTTTCAGGTCGCGGCTGCTAGCGACTAGAACGAGCTACACAAAGCACTAAAACTGGACAGTTTTATCTCCATCTCTACATTCAAAGACTCAATCATGGACACTCTTAGTGACAGTTGTGGCTGCTTCGCCTGATGTATTGTTGTCTCTACCTTCTTGCCCTTTGTGCTGTTGTCTGTGCCTAACAATGTTTTGTGCTGCTACCATATTGTGCTACCATATTGTCCGTATTGTGCAGTGTCACTACCGTGTTGTTGTCATGTTGTGTTGCTACCATGCTGTGTTGTCGTCTTAGTTCTCTCTTTATATAATGTATCTCGTGTCATGATCTGTTTTTTGTTCAACATTTCATTTGTTTATAAAAAGCCCCTGTCCCCGCAGGAGGCCTTTTGCCTCTTGGTAGGCCGTCATTGTAAATAAGAATTTGTTCTTAACTGACTTGCCTCGTTAAATATAGGTAACAAATATTAATAAAATGACATGTGGTCGAAGCGACCTAACCTTTTCCTTGATGATTCCCTATTGATGTTTTAGCATTTACTCAAAGCTATCTATCATGACACAAGGCGAGAACCAGATGCAGATGGTTGGAGTCTTACAATATTTATTAATCCAATAGGGGAAGGCAAGAGACTTGTTGTGGACAGGCAAAAGGGTCAAAACCAGTTCAGAGTTAAAAAAGGTACTGAAGGGCAGGCAGAATCAAGGTCAGGCCAGGCAGGATGATCAGGCAGGCGGGAAAGAAGTCTAGAGTCAGGCAGGGGTCAAAACCAGGAGGACTATCAAAAAGAGAATAGCAAAAGGAGTACGGGAAAACACGCTGGATGACTTGACTAACATACAAGACAAACTGGTACAGAGAGAAAGGAAACACAGGTATAAATACAATGGGGAAACGAGCGACACCTGGAGGGGGTGGAGACAATAACGAGGACAGGTGAAATTGATCAGGGTGTGACACTGTGTAATTGTATGTATGGAAACATTTATTCTAGGAGGTGGGATATTTTGCTTCAAGCACTTGAAATGTAATTCTCATTTTTCGGATGTGGAAGCAATATATCCCACCTCCTAGAATAAATGTTTCCATACATACGATTACACACACAAACAAGCACACATAATATACATACATGCATGCATACATATATACATACAGTACCAGTCAAAAGCTTGGACACACCTACTCATTCAAGGGTTTTCCTTTATTTTTACTATTTTCTACATTGTAGAATAATAGTGAAGACATCAAAACTATGAAAGAACACATATGGAATCATGTAGTAACCAAAACAGTGTTGCCACATATGCTGAGCCCTTGTTGGCTGCTTTTCCTTCACTCTGAGGTCCAACACATCCAAAACCACCTCAATTGGGTTGAGGTCGGGTGATTGTCGAGGCCAGGTCATTTGATGCAGCACTCCAGCACGCTCCTTCTTGGTCAAATAGCCCTAACACAGCCTGGGGGCGTGTTGGGTCATTGTCCTGTTGAAAAACAAATGATAGTCCCACTAAGTGCAAATCAGATGGGATGGCATATCACTGCAGAATAAATAAATCACAGACAGTGTCACCAGCAAAGCACTCCCACACCATCACACCTCCTTCTACGAGCTTCATGGTGGGAACCACACATGCAGAGATTTTTCCGTTTATCTTCTCTGCGTCTCACAAAGACATGGCGGTTGTAACCAAAAATCTAAAATGGTCTAATGTCCATTGCTCGTGTTTCTTGGCCCAAACAAGTCTCTTATTATTATTGATATCCTTTAGTAGTGGTTTCTTTGCAGCAATTCGACCATGAAGGCCTGATTCACACAGTCTCCTCTGAACAGTTGATGTTGAGATGTGTCTGTTACTTGAACTCTGTGGAACATTTATTTGGACTGCAATTTCTGTGGCTAATGAGCTTATCCTCTGCAGTAGAGGTAACTCTGTGACTTCCTTTCCTGTGGTGGTCCTCATGAGAGCCAGGCTCATCATAGCGCATGAAGGTTTTTGCGACTGCACTTTCAAAGTTCTTGACATTTTCCAGATTGACTGACCTTCATGTCTTAAAGTAATTATGGACTGTCATTTCCCTTTTTTGAGCTGTTCTTGACATAATATGGACTTGGTCTTTTACCAAATAGGGCTATCCTCTGTATACCACCCTTACCTTGTCACAACACAACTGATTGGCTCAAACGCATTAAGGAAAGACATTCCACAAATTAACAAGGCATACCTGTTAATTGAAATGCATTCCAGTTGACTACCTCATGAAGCTGGTTGAGAGAATGCCAAGAGTGTGCAAAGCTGTCAAGGCAAAGGTTGGCTACTTTTAAGAATATAAAATATATTTTTTGATTTGTTTACACTTCTTTGGTTACTACATGATTCCATATGTGTTATTTAATAGTTTTGATGTCTTCACTGTTATTCTACAATGTAGAACATTTAGAAATAAAGAAAAACCCTTGAATGAGTAGGTGTATCCAAACTTTTGACTGGTACTGTATATAAAGTTGAAATCAGAAGTTTACATACACTTAGGTTGGAGTTATTGAAACTATTTTTTCAACCACACAATTTTCTTATTAACAAACTATAGTTTTGGCAAATCGGTTAGGTCATCTACTTTGTGCATGACACAAGTCATTTTCCCAACAATTGTTTACAGACAGATTATTTAACTTATAATTCACTGTATATACAGTTGATGTCGGAAGTTTACATACACCTTAGCCAAATACATTTAAGTTTACATACACTCAATTAGTATTTGGTAGCATTGCCTTTAAATTGTTTAACTTGGGTCAAACATTTCAGCGAGCCTTCCACAAGCTTCCAACAATAAGTTGTGTGAATTTTGGCCCATTCATCCTGACGGAGCTGGTGTAACTGAGTCTGGTTTGTAGGCCTCATTGCTCACACATGCTTTTTCAGTTCTGCCTTCACATTTTCTATAGGATTGAGGTCAGGGCTTTGTGATGGCCACTCCAATACCTTGACTTTGTTGTCCATTTTGCCACAACTTTGGAAGTCTGCTCGAGGTAATTGTCCGTTCGGAAGACCCATTTGCGACCAAGCTTTAACTTCCTGACTGGTGTCTTGAGATGTTGCTTCAATATATCCAAATAATTTCCCTTCCTCATGATACCATCTATTTTGTGAAGTGCACCAGTCCCTCCTGCAGCAAAGCACCCCACAACATGATGCTGCCACCCCCGTGCTTCACAGTTGGGATGGTGTTCTTCGGCTTGTAAGCTTCCCCCCTTTTCCTCTAAACATAACAATGGTTATTATGGCCAAACAGTTCTATTTTTGTTTCATCAGACCAGAGGACATTTCTCAAAAAAGTAAAATATTTGTCCCCATGTGCAGTTGCCAACCGTAGTCTGGCTTTTATATGGCGGTTTTGGAGCAGTGGCTTCTTCCTTGCTGAGCAGCCTTTCAGGTTATGTCGATATAGGACTCCTTTTACTGTGGATATAGATACTTTTGTACCTGTTTCCTCCAGCATCTTCACAAGGTCCTTTGCTGTTGTTCTGGGATTGATTTGCACATTTCACACCAAAGTACATTCATCTCTAGGAGACAGAACGCGTCTCCTTCCTGAGCTGTATGGCGGCTGCGTGGTCCCATGGTGTTTATACTTGCATACTATTGTTTGTACAGATGAACGTGGTACCTTCAGGCGTTTGAAAATTGCTCCCAAGGATGAACCAGACTTGTGGAGGTCTACAATTCTTTTTCAGGTCTTGGCTGATTTATTTTGATTTTGATTTTCCCATGATGTCAAGCAAAGAGGCACTGAGTTTGAAGGTAGGCCTTGAAGTACATCCACAGGTACACCTCCAATTGACTGAAATTGTGTCAATTAGCCTATCAGAAGCTTCTAAAGCTGTAAAATAATTTTCTGGAATTTTCGAAGTTGTTTAAATTCTTGCGTCGAGCCATCCCGGATCCGGGATCGTGAATACAGCCTCAAGCTCATTACCATAACGCAACGTTAACTATTCATGAAAATCGCAAATGAAATTAAATCAATATGCTAGCTCTCAAGCTTAGCCTTTTGTTAACAACACTGATCTCAGATTTTCAAAAATATGCTTCTCAACCATAGCAAAACAAGCATTTGTGTAACAGTATTGATAGCTATTGATAGCTAGCATTAGCATTTAGCGTTCGCATTCAGCAGGCAACATTTTCACAAAAAACAGAAAACCATTCAAATAAAATAATTTACCTTTGAAGAACTTCGGATGTTTTCAATGAGGAGACTCTCAGTTAGATAGCAAATGTTCAGTTTTTCCTGAAAGATTATTTGTGCAGGAGAAATCAGTCCGTTTTCTGCGTCATGTTTGGCTACCAAAAAAAAAACAAATTAATTCGTCAAAACGCCAAACTTTTTTCCAAATTAACTCCATAATATCGACTGAAACATGGTAAATGTTGTTTAGAATCAATCCTCAACGTGTTTTTCACATCTCTTCGATGATATATCGTTCGTGGAAGTGTGCGTTCTCCTCTGAATCTCAATGGAAAATGCCTCCAGTTGAAGATTGGGCACCAATTTAGACAAAGGACACCGGGCGGACCCCTGGCAAATGTAGTCTCTTATGGCCAATCTTCCAATGATATGCCTACAAATACATCACAATGCTGCAGACACCTTGGGCAAACGGCAGAAAGCTTAGGCTCGTTCATGGCACATTCACAGCCATATAAGGAGACAATGGAAAACAGAGCCTCAAAAATTCTGCTCATTTCCTGTTTGAGGTTTCATCTTGGTTTCGCCTGTAGCATGAGTTCTGTGGCACTCACAGATAATATCTTTGCAGTTTTGTAAACGTCAGTGTTTTCTTTCCAAAGCTGCCAATTATATGCATAGTCGAGCATCTTTTTGTGACAAAATATTGCGCTTAAAACGGGCACGTTTTTTTATCCAATAATGAAATACTGCCCCTAGAGTCTCAAGAGGTTAAAGGCACAGTCAATTTAATGTTTGGGAACTTCTGACCCACTGGAATTGTGATACAGTGAATTATAAGTGAAATAATCTGTCTGTAAACAATTGTTGGAAAAAGTAGATGTTCCTACCGACTTGCTAAACTATAGTTTGTTAACAAGAAATTTGTGGAGTGGTTGAAAAACAAGTTTTATTGACTCCAACCTAAGTGGACCTAGGTGAAATATTTACTTCGGCTGTCTCCTGAGTGTGTGTGGGGTACGTGACCGTTAGTGTTTCTCTCACTTTCCATGCTTTTAACAGGTTTATGTGATAGATATGTTCCGTGGATCGTCGGATCCAATAATTAACTTCTCCTGTTCTCTCCAGTACTTCATATGGTCCTTTCCATGTGGCTAGTAGTTTGAACTCTGTCGTGGGGACCAGCACTAACACCTTTTCCTCCAGTTGAAATTCCCTAAGTGTAGCCTGCCTGTTATAAGTTTTCCGCTGGTGCCCTTGTGCTTGTCTCATGTGCTCTCTGACGATTGGCATGACTGTGGCTATCCGGTCTTGCATTGCCGTGGCATGCTCTATAACACTAGTATACGGGGTGGATTGGTGCTCCCAGGTTTTGCAGGCGATGTCTTAAGATTCCCTGGGGGTGCCTCCCATATACCAGCTCAAAGTGGGAAAACCCCAGCGAGGCTTGGGGAACCTCTCTAATGGCAAACATCAGATACGGCAACATGCAATCCCAGTTTTTCCCATCCTTATCGATTACCTTCCTGAGCATTGACTTCAGGGTGCAGTTCAATCTCTCAACTTGCCTGTCCATCTGAGGATGGTAAACCGATGTCAACTGTTTCACCTGCCACAATTTACAAAGGTCCGCCATAAGGTGGGACATAAAGGGGGTTCCCTGGTCAGTAAGGATCTCCTTTGGAACCCCTACCCTGGTGAACAGGAGCACTAATTCCATGGCAATATTTTTGGAAGCCATCATCCGAAGGGGAATGGCTTCTGGGTAGCGAGTGGCATAACTCTGAGCACTCTCCACAATGATGAGCCACTTCAGCCTGAATTCCTGGCCAGTAAAACCTCCTTACAATCCGGTCTCAGGATTTATCGATACCAACTTGTGCCCATGAGTTAGATCCAGTACTGTCCTCTGGTACCGGATTGGGACCAACAACTGTTCCACCACATCAACCCCTATTTTTGACACTCTGTACACCAAACCCTTTTTCATGATAAAGTGGGGGAAACTATTAGGCATCGTTCCATCATTTATGGGAGTACCATCTATGACCTGCACATCTGCTCTGGCTTGCTGCAGGGTTGGATCCTGGTTTTGGACCGTCCCGCCTTTGGGTATTTGCAGCTGGTAAATGAGCCCTAATTTGGTCCTGCGATTCCCTTTAGGCCTCTTAACTCCCGGGTGTTTCTCTCTTGCTCCTCTCTGAACAGCTGGTTGGTGTGGTGCTGGACCTGTAATGTGTCCTGATACATTCACATTGCATCCTGATGAGCTATTTGTTGAGCTCTAGTTGCCTCTTGTTGGGCGGCCACCGCTTGTAACAGGGCCTGTATGGCTCTCTCCATACTCATTTTCCCCCGAGCAATCTGTCCGAACCAAACAAAGCCACAAAAAAAGCCTGACTCCCCTTTGGAGTGCTAACTGAACATTTTGTTCCCTCTACCTAACCAGCGGTATGGGTAGACCATATGCCCGCATTCTCCACCACATGTGACAAACCTCTTCAAGATTAGGAGAATTTGTCACAAATTAAGCGGGAAACCGTCACCAAAATCACCCGAAAAATGAGAGGACTTTAGAACAGGACAGTACCTGTGTGTTTGTTTCTCCGTCCTGGTCCACGCAGGCCGCAAGCGAGGTTAAGGGATAGCATTTCCCTTGCTTCTGGGAATTGTGGTTTTGGCAGCCGGCCATTTTGTGATCTGTAGTTTTGATCGGGGTGGCCATTTTAGTGAGAGGCCAGAGCCTGTTTATTAGTTCTGCTCTCACATATCTGCCATTTATCACTCGACCCCCTTCTTTTCCACATTAGTATTACATGTTTAATACCCAACGGATAAATACAGTATCTATGATGTACCCATTTTCAGCAATTCTTTGCCATAGGTTTTTTTTACCTAGGTGATACACATTGTATTGTGATGTACCCCTTTTCAAGGATTGGTTGCCATTTGACTAACTTTTAACACGGTGGTATTTGATGTTTTTCTGTAAACTGAATCCACTTTTTGTTTGCCAGGACTTGTTGCTGAATCAGGAGTGTCCTTCGCTGAGGCGGTGAGAAAAGCCCCAGAAGCCCAGCTAGCAGTGACCCCAACACCTGGAGCTGACAAGGTACAGCAGGACAACCCAATACAGCTCAGCAGCTCTCTCACTCTCTTTCCTTCTCATTCTCTCTACCGCTCCCCCTCCCTCTCGCTAAGTCAACACCGCGTCTTGGTTGTGATCAGCATTTATTCATATTGGGAATCTGTGTCTAAATATGCTCTGTTGCATATACAGTGGCAAGAAAAAGTATGTGAACCCTTTGGAATTACCTGGAATTCTGCATAATTAGTCATAAAATTGGATCTGATCTGTCACAACAATAGACAAACACAGTCTGCTTAAACTAATAACACACAAACAATTATGCTTTTTCATGTCTTTATTGAACACACTGTGTAAACATTCACAGTGCAGGGTGGGAAAAGTTTGTCAACCCTTGGTTTTAATAACTGGTTGACCCTACTTTGGCAGCAATAACCTCAACTAAATGTTTTCTGTAGTTGCGGATCAGACCTGCACAACGGTCAGGAGAAATTTTGGACCATTCCTCTTTACAAAACTGTTTCAGTTCAGCAATATTGTTGGGATGTCTGGTGTGAACCACTCTCTTGACGTCATGCCACAGCATCTCAATCGGGTTGAGGTCAGGACTCATATTTCTTCTGTGGAAGCCAATCTGTTGTTGATTTACTTCGGTGTTTTGGGTCGTTGTCCTGTTGCATCACCCAACTTCTGTTGAGCTTCAATTGGAGGACGGATAGCCTCACATTCTCCTGCAAAATGTCATGATAAACTTGTGAATTCATTTTTCTGTCGATGATAGCAAGCTGTCTAGGCCTTGAGGCAGCAAAGCAGGTCCAAACCATGATGCACCCTTCACCCTACGTTACAGTTGGGATGAGGTTTTGATGTTGTTGTGTGTTCCTTCCAAACTACTCAACTTTAGTTGAATTTGTACACAGAATATTTTGCCAGTAGCGCTTTGGAACATCCAGACGCTCTTTTGCGAACTTCAGATGTGCAGCAATGTTTTTTTAGACAGCAGTGGCTTCTTCCGTGGTGTCCTTCCATGAACACCATTCTTGTTTTGTGTTTTATTTATTGTAGACTCGTCAACAGAGATGTTAGCATGTTCCAGAGATTTCTTTACATCTTTAGCTGCACTGTGCTCTTGCAGTCATCTTTGCAGGATGGCCGGCCACTCCTAGGGAGAGTAGCAACAGTGCTGAACTTTCTCCATTTATCGACAATATGTCTTACAGTGGACTGATGAACATCAACGCTTTTAGAGATACTTTTGTAAACCTTTCCAGCTTTATGCAAGTCAACAATTCTTAATCTTGGGTCTTCTGAGATCTCTTTTGTTCGAGGCATGGTTCACATCAGGCAATGCTTCTTGTGAATAGCAAATAACATTTTTGTGAGTGTTTTTTATAGGGCAGGGCAGCTCTAACCAACATCTCCAATCTCGTCTCAATGATTGTACTCCAGATTAGCTGACTCCTGACTCCAATTAGCTTTTGGAGAAGTCATTAGCCTAGGGGTTCACATACTTTTCCCAAACTACACTGTGAATGTTTAAATTATGTATTCAATATAGACAAAAATACATTAATTTGCACGTTATTAGTTTAGGCACACTATGTTTGTCTGTTAGATGAAGATCAGATCTAATTTTATGACCAATTGATGCAGAAATCCAGATAATTCCAAAGGGTTCACATACTTTTTCTTGCCACTGTGAGTAATACCTTGTGGAGGCATTTCAATAAGTTTTCCAAATGGATCACATACTATTTTAAGGTAAGGCATGTGAATGAGGGATACATATGCTAAGGAACTAGCTGTCTGTGCCTCAAAGGCAATGGCTCCAGGTCTACATTTTCTGTACAACATTTCTTTGATCGCCTCTTTGATCTTTCTGAATGGTTTTAATGTTCCGCTGTTAGCTCAGGGCAGACAGCTTGGATGTAACGTGCCGCCTAAACATTACTGTTAAGTAGCACCGACAGGATTGGCAAAGTGCTTAGCAATGTGACCAATGAAATCAGTGTCCTAATGAAGTGACCAATGAAATCACTGTGTTGTAATGACCTGACCAATGAAATCACAGTGTCTTCGCCATATGCCGGCCTACCTCAAATGTCACAGAGCTCTACTGTTTAACAGTGGCAGCGTCACAGGGGGAACATGGGGATTGTGTGAGTGACGGCTATGACTACAAGACGCTTTTTTAGCCACTGAACTCTCCCCTCAGATTCCCCTCAGTCTCCAGACTGCCAAATAGCCTACTTTTATGAGTCACTGCTTCTTCATTAAATGCTTCATCCCCCTTTGGTGAAGTGATTGTAAAAGTGAATTACATGCCATCCCCTTTGACCGGTGGTAGAAATACATGGGGGTCACGCAGGGACAGACGGTGGTTTGCTATCTAAATGGGGCCAGAGACTGTGTGTGTGTGTGTGTGTGTGTGTGTGTGTGTGTGTGTGTGTGTGTGTGTGTGTGTGTGTGTGTGTGTGTGTGTGTGTGTGTGTGTGTGTGTGTGTGTGTGTGTGTGTGTGTGTGTGTGTGTGTGTGTGTGTGTGTGTGTGTGTGTGTGTGTGTGTGTGTGTGTGAGATTGAGAGACTTTTACAGAAGGAGATTAATGGATGGGGGAAAGCTCAGTTCTAGTTAAAATACATGATATTTAGCCCAAATAGGCCAATAAGGAGCTGTGTGAAATTGAAGTGACATTTCTGGGAATTAGTGGGCGAGGCAGCCATTGTGAGCATTTGTAAGAGATGCAGCCAATGCGACAGTGGACTGATCAAGCGGCATCTTTGATAAAACACAGAGAGGTAATTGGAGTTTGGCGTACGGTATCGGTGACACGGCGTCATTGTGAACGGCCACTGCTGGGCTGCTAGTATGTGCAAATGGAGGCTTGAGCAATGTTGTTAACCCTCTAGAGTCTAAGCTGGGGAGAATTGTTTTATGACGAGTATCATACCAAGAATCATTCAGCTATTTGATCTAGTATTTTAGGACCCCTTTAGGTATCCCCCGAAAAATAACAGATGAATGAATAACAGATTAATTCATAGAAAAACAGATAGTTACAGTTGAAGTCAGAAGTTT
Source organism: Oncorhynchus keta (assembly GCF_023373465.1). Classification (NCBI taxonomy): domain Eukaryota; kingdom Metazoa; phylum Chordata; class Actinopteri; order Salmoniformes; family Salmonidae; genus Oncorhynchus; species Oncorhynchus keta. The sequence continues at coordinate 21,637,634 of NC_068424.1, read as the reverse complement.
ACATTACATTAGGTTGGAGTCATTAAAACTCATTTTTCAACCACTCCACACATTTCTTGTTAACAAACTATAGTTTCGGCAAGTCAGTTAGGACATCTACTTTGTGCATGACACAAGTAATTTTTCCAACAATTGTTTACAGACAGATTATTTCACTTATAATTCATTATATCACAATTCCATTGGGTCAGAAGTTGACTGTGCCTTTAAACAGCTTGGAAAATTACAGAAAATTATGTCATGGCTTTAGAAGCTTGTGATAGGATAATTGACATAATTTGAGTCAATTGGAGGTGTACCTGTGGATGTATTTCAAGGCCAACCTTCAAATTCAGTGCCTCTTTGCTTGACATCATGGGAAAAACAAAATAAATCAGCCAAGACCTCAGAAAAAAAATGTTGACTTCTTCAAGTCTGGTTCATCCTTGGGAGCAATTTCCAAATGTCTGAAGGTACCACGTTCATCTGTACAAACAATAGTACGCAAGTATAAACACCATGGGACCCCACAGCCGTCATACCGTTCACGAATGCTTCCGGCGCCGACTGAGATGGCCGCCTCGCTTCGCGTTCCTAGGAAACTATGCAGTTTTTTTTTTTACGTGTTATTTCTTACATTAGTACCCCAGGTCATCTTAGGTTTCATAACATACAGTCGAGAAGAAGTACTGAATATAAGATCAGCGTCAACATCAGTACGACCAAAAATATGTTTTCCGCGACGCGGATCCTGTGTTCTGCCTTACAAACAGGACAACGGAATGGATCGCATGCAGCGACCCAAGGAAACGACTCCGAAAAAGAGGGAAACGAGGCGGTGTTCTGGTCAGACTCCGAAAAAGGGCACATCGCGCACCACTCCCCAGCATTCTTCTTGCCAATGTCCAGTCTCTTGACAACAAGGTTGACGAAATCCGAGCAAGGGTGGCATTCCAGAGGGACATCAGAGACTGCAACGTTCTCTGCTTCACGGAAACATGGCTTACTGGGAAGACGCTATCCGATGCGGTGCAGCCAGCGGGTTTCTCCACGCATCGCACTGACAGAAACAAACATCTTTCTGGTAAGAAGAGTGGCGGGGGCGTATGCCTCATGACTAACCAGACATGGTGTGATGAAGGAAACATACAGGAACTCAAATCCTTCTGTTCACCTGATTTAGAATTCCTCACAATCAAATGTAGACCGCATTATCTTCCAAGAGAATTCTCTTCGATTATAATCACAGCCGTATATATCCCCCAAGCAGACACATCGATGGCTCTGAACGAACTTTATTTAACTCTTTGCAAACTGGAAACCATTTATCCGGAGGCTGCATTCATTGTAGCTGGGGATTTTAACAAAGCTAATCTGAAAACAAGACTCCCTAAATTTTATCAGCATATCGATTGCGCAACCAGGGGTGGTAAAACCTTGGATCATTGTTACTCTAACTTCCGCGACGCATATAAGGCCCTGCCCCGCCCCCCTTTCGGAAAAGCTGACCACGACTCCAGTTTGCTGATCCCTGCCTACAGGCAGAAGCTAAAACAAGAGGCTCCCACGCTGAGGTCTGTCCAACGCTGATCAGACCAAGCTGACTCCACACTCCAAGACTGCTTCCATCACGTGGACTGGGACATGTTTCGTATTGCGTCAGATGGAAATATTGACGAATACGCTGATTCGGTGTGCGAGTTCATTAGAACGTGCGTCGAAGATGTCGTTCCCATAGCAACGATAAAAACATTCCCAAACCAGAAACCGTGGATTGATGGCAGCATTCGCGTGAAACTGAAAGCGCGAACCACTGCTTTTAATCAGGGCAAGGTGTCTGGTAACATGTCCGAATATAAACAATGCAGCTATTCCCTCCGCAAGGCTATTAAACAAGCTAAGCGTCAGTACAGAGACAAAGTAGAATCTCAATTCAATGGCTCAGACACGAGGCATGTGGCAGGGTCTACAGTCAATCACGGACTACAAGAAGAAACCCAGCCCAGTCACGGACCAGGATGTCTTGCTCCCAGGCAGACTAAATAACTTTTTTGCCCGCTTTGAGGACAATACAGTGCCACTGACACGGCCTGCAACGAAAACATGCGGTCTCTCCTTCACTGCAGCCGAGGTGAGTAAGACATTTAAACGTGTTAACCCTCGCAAGGCTGCAGGCCCAGACGGCATGCCCAGCCGCGCCCTCAGAGCATGTTTAGACCAGCTGGCCGGTGTGTTTACGGACATATTCAATCAATCCCTATACCAGTCTGCTGTTCCCACATGCTTCAAGAGGGCCACCATTGTTCCTGTTCCCAAGAAAGCTAAGGTAACTGAGCTAAACGACTACCGCCCCGTAGCACTCACTTCCGTCATCATGAAGTGCTTTGAGAGACTAGTCAAGGACCATATCACCTCCACCCTACCTGACACCCTAGACCCACTCCAATTTGCTTACCGCCCAAATAGGTCCACAGACGATGCAATCTCAACCACACTGCACACTGCCCTAACCCACCTGGACAAGAGGAATACCTATGTGAGAATGCTGTTCATCGACTACAGCTCGGCATTCAACACCATAGTACCCTCCAAGCTCGTCATCAAGCTCGAGACCCTGGGTCTCGACCCCGCCCTGTGCAACTGGGTACTGGACTTCCTGACGGGCCGCCCCCAGGTGGTGAGGGTAGGCAACAACATCTCCTCCCCGCTGATCCTCAACACGGGGGGCCCCACAAGGGTGCGTTCTGAGCCCTCTCCTGTACTCCCTGTTCACCCACGACTGTGTGGCCACGCACGCCTCCAACTCAATCATCAAGTTTGCGGACGACACAAGAGTGGTAGGCTTGATTACCAACAACGACGAGACGGCCTACAGGGAGGAGGTGAGGGCCCTCGGAGTGTGGTGTCAGGAAAATAACCTCACACTCAACGTCAACAAAACTAAGGAGATGATTGTGGACTTCAGGAAACAGCAGAGGGAACACCCCCTATCCACATCGATGGAACAGTAGTGGAGAGGGTAGCAAGTTTTAAGTTCCTCGGCATACACATCACAGACAAACTGAATTGGTCCACTCACACTGACAGCGTCGTGAAGAAGGCGCAGCAGCGCCTCTTCAACCTCAGGAGGCTGAAGAAATTCGGCTTGTCACCAAAAGCACTCACAAACTTCTACAGATGCACAATCGAGAGCATCCTGGCGGGCTGTATCACCGCCTGGTACGGCAACTGCTCCGCCCTCAACCGTAAGGCTCTCCAGAGGGTAGTGAGGTCTGCACAACGCATCACCGGGGGCAAACTACCTGCCCTCCAGGACACCTACACCACCCGATGTTACAGGAAGGCCATAAAGATCATCAAGGACATCAACCACCCAAACCACTGCCTGTTCACCCCGCTATCATCCAGAAGGCGAGGTCAGTACAGGTGCATCAAAGCTGGGACCGAGAGACTGAAAAACAGCTTCTATCTCAAGGCCATCAGACTGTTAAACAGCCACCACTAACATTGAGTGGCTGCTGCCAACACACTGTCATTGACACTGACCCAACTCCAGCCACTTTAATAATGGGAATTGATGGGAAATGATGTAAATATATCACTAGCCACTTTAAACAATGCTACCTTATATAATGTTACTTACCCTACATTATTCATCTCATATGCATACGTATATACTGTACTCTACATCATCGACTGCATCCTTATGTAATACATGTATCACTAGCCACTTTAACTATGCCACTTTGTTTACTTTGTCTACATACTCATCTCATATGTATATACTGTACTCGATACCATCTACTGTATGCTGCTCTGTACCATCACTCATTCATATATCCTTATGTACATATTCTTTATCCCCTTACACTGTGTATAAGACAGTAGTTTTGGAATTGTTAGTTAGATTACTTGTTGGTTATCACTGCATTGTCGGAACTAGAAGCACAAGCATTTCGCTGCACTCGCATTAACATCTGCTAACCATGTGTATGTGACAAATAACATTTGATTTGATTTGATTTGAAGGAGATGAGTTCTGTCTCCTAGAGATGAACGTACTTTGGTGAGAAAAGTGCAAATCAATCCCAGAACAACAGCAAAGGATCCTGTGAAGATACTGGAGGAAACAGGTACAAAAGTATATATCCACAGTTAAACAAGTGCTATAATCGACATAACCTGAAAGGCTGCTCAGCAAGGAAGAAGCCACTGCTCCAAAACCGCCATATAAAAGCCAGACTACGGTTTTCAACTGCACATGGGGACAAATATTGTACTTTTTCCTCTGGTCTCATGAAACAAAAATAGAACTGTTTGGCCATAATGACCATTGTTATGTTTAGAGGAAAAAGGGGGAGGCTTTTAAACAATTTAAAGGCAATGCTACCAAATACAAATTGAGTTTATGTAAACTTCTGACCCACTGGGAATGTCAAACAAAAGCTGAAGTAAATCATTCTCTCTACTGTTATTCTGACATTTCACATTCTTAAAATAAAGTGGTGATCCTAACTGACCTTAGACAGGGAATTTTTACTAGGATTAAATGTCAGGAGTTGTGAAAAACTGAGTTTAAATGTATTTGGCTAAGGTGTATGTAAACTTCCGACTTCAACTGTAGGTTTTAGAGATATAAGAAAGATATTTGTATTTGTAACTATTTGTATTTTTTTTACACATTTACCCCCTTTTTTTAGGTACTTAACTACTTACATATATACTTCTATTCATTTATATTTTTTTACTGGTAACGGCGAGTCATGTGAGGCTTGTGGGCATAAAAGAGCCAAACCTTTCCATAGAGAGGTCATATTAGTGTGAAGGCCAGTCAGTACAGACACTACATCCGTTTTTGTGAGAAGACCGATTTCCTGGATGTCTCATGGTCTGACAAATACCGCTGTATCTCGGCCACCTTACAATGCAGATGCATAAGGCCGTAATTGGCAGATGTGGTGGATTGAGGCGCAGCCCATACATTGTGAGAGCAGCTCACTCACTATTCACATTGCACAAGAGTTCATCATATTTATTTGACATATGAACATATCATAGGCATGGAAACCTATATATGTCTTGGACAAATCCATAGACCATTAGCCTCTGTAAGGGCTTAATTATGGGATAAGGGATGTGGGAGCACTGTAGGTCTAGTTAATTAACATTGTCTAGGCTTTCAAAGAAGAGGATCCTGGGATGATTGACAGTTGTCACAATGTTATGAAATTTACTGGTTTTGTACTCCTTAGTCCAGAAGTTAAGAAGCAACATCAACAGTCAGGGTTGTAGTTGTATGTACGTTGTCCATATTTGGACTTCTTCAGAGTCACAAGAAGTTGGTGTCAATAGTTAACGGGAATATATGGGAATGAATGAGAATATATGGTAATTATCGCAAATATATGCAAATGAATAGTAATAACTTTTAAATGTAGATGTTTTTTGCATTGGATATATTTACCATATCATATGGAGACAAACAGAAACCTTTTACCTTATCATAAGTACACATAATAATTTGTAATTAAGTCCTACCAATATAAATTTTTAAAACAATTTAGTTAAGAATTTAACTTTAATTAAATGAGTTGACTCTTCACATGGGATGATTTCACTGAACAGCCTGTTGCGTGCTCTGGTGTGTGTGTTCCCAAAAAAAGGGCCAGTTGTGCTCTGATGCGGCTGATGTTGGTGGGATTTGGAGGATGATGGAGGCAACAAGGTAAAGAGCCTCAGATCCACAAAGTCCCTTCCACCAGGTGGCTGATGAGATATGTTGGCACGACTGCCATATTGCATCTCCATCCCAAAGCCCTTGCTTGGAAGTGTACTTCGCCAGACTGCCAAGAACCTTGCCCTCGTACAGGCCAAAGTGGCGAGACACAGTAGTGATGACACCATAGGCCTTGTTGATCTCTGCACCAGACAGGATGCTCTTGCCAGCATACTTGGGGTCCAACATGTACACTGCGGCGTGTATGGGCTTCAGGCAGAAGTCTTTTTGATGTATTTCAGAACTGCAGTTTCCTCTGCTTTGAGCAACAGTGAAGTGTGCAGGGCAGTACAGATTTATTCTCTTACATCTGCAAGCAGAGTCTGAACATCAGACAGGATGGCATTGTCTCCCTCAATTCGTGCAATGGCTACTGCTATAGGTTTCAGGCTGCTTACCACTCTCTCCAAAATAAATAATCCAGGAGGATCCTCTTGATGGGGCTGTCCATATCGATATGGCCATTTCTTGGAGAGACTCCTTCCCCTCCAGGAGACTGTTAAACATGATGACAACACCACCCCAACGGAAGTTGCTGGGCAGCTTCAATGTGGAGCTCTTATTCTTCTCACTTTGCTTGGTGAGGTAGATTGCTGCTATAACTTGATGACCCTTCACATACTTAACCATTTCCTTGGCTCTCTAGTAGAGTATATCCATTGTTTTCAGTGCCATGATGTCCTTGAGGAGCAGAGTCAAATGCATGAGCAGCACGGCCAATGGGTGTGACGTGAGGGTAGGACTCCTCCACTTTAGATCAAGCAGCCTTCATGTTCGCAGCATTGTCTGTCACTAGTGCAAATACCTTTTGTGGTTCAAGGTCATTGATGACTGCCTTCAGCTCATCTGTAATGTAGAGACCGGTGTGTCTGTTGTTCCTTGTGTCTGCGCTCTTGTGGAATACTGGTTGAGGTGTGGAGATGATGTAGTTGAATTACTCCTTGCTCACAAAAATCTAACCACCCATCAGAGGTGATTGCAATACAGTCTGCTTTCTCTATTATTTGCTTGACCTTCACTTGAACTCTGTTGAACTCTGCATCCAGCAAATGAGTAGATAAAGCATGTCTGATTGGAGGGGTGTATGCTGGGTGTAGAACATTCCGAAATCTCTTCCAATACCCATTGCCAGTTGCATACACAGCTCGAGCAAGACATTCATCAGCATTTCTCTGACTACGTTCCTCCATTGAGTCAAAAAAACTTCTGACTCCAGGAGGACCAATAGCTGTTGCTATCAATAAAGTGTCTGATTCATAATTTTCTCCTGAAATAGAAGTAGAGGGACTTTTGTCAGAGGTTGCTTGTTGTGAGCGCTGAGGGAACTTTATGCACATGGCCAGATGATTCTGCATCTTTGTTGCATTCTTCACATATGATTTGGCACAGTATTTGCAAATGTACACAGCTTTTCCTTCTACATTAGCTGCAGTGAAATGTCTCCACACATCAGATAGTGCCTGTGGCATTTTCCTGTAATTAGGGAAAAAAAACAATTCCATGTACAGATAAATAGTTAAGCAGTTAGATTAAACAACTGCTTTGTAAGATAAAAGTTTTAAAATGAAACGTATGGAAACAGGTGAATTAACACTCTTCAGTTATCAGGCTCAAGCAAGCTAAAACCCACATGGTAGCAATAACTATCTAGTAGAAATTGTTAACAAGTTAGAAATTATATAAACACACTTTGCTGTAGGCTACTATTTACTAGTTAACAAAAAATAATGTATGTCATGTAAGATATATTCACTCCACCCATCAAAACTTACCAGAAAGCATGTAGTCCTTGGCTCAGACAGTGTAGTAGTGTGGGATCTATAGCATATAATTAGTGTGCAAGATCTTAAGAATCAGCTATACATGTGATGGAAGAGTGCATTGCACATGTGATGAAAGAATGCACTGTGCATGCAGAGGGTTGCAATTCCATTGAATTGGGGATAGTTGAATTAACCACAATACCTAGAATTGCATCCCACAAAAGGTTCACTGTTAAAAGCTAACCTTTTTTGATGAATTTAAGCAAAATTACCCAAATTCCAGGGCTTAACTTCCCATGGAAAATTTACGGAAAAATTCTGGAAATTTGCCAGAAAGTTTCGACCCTTTTGCAACCCTAGTCAAGAGTCACGCTCCTTCTTAGTTGTGTTTTTTGCAGCGTATTTGGTGGTTCTTCAAAAATATTTTGTCATAAAAGCCTTCTCCTGGCAGGTGTGTCCTTCAGAGCACATCAGATTGACAGTGCTATTATGTCAACAATGAAACAAGTAGTGAGGAGAAGGGAAAAAACGCTTTTAAAGAGAGATGTTCCAAATGTGGGCTTAAACTTCAACCTTGATAAATATTCATGAGCTAGGACTACGACAGCTTAATGGCAAACATCTTCATATTTTTTTTAGCTTTTGTCTTTATTCCCGCAATCACTCACTTCTCCCCCCCTTCCCTTCCCTTCCTTCAAGGTCGTCTATGTAGGCTGTGTGAAAGAGAGACAGTAACGATGTGGGCCGCTTGCTGTTTCTTAATTTGGAGTTTGACAGAAACATCACAGTTCAACAATTGTCTCATTGTGAAGGATTCTGGGAGGAAAAAGCTTAGTGCCTACCTCCCTCCTAAAATCCGACATTACCCACCACAACAAAGGTACATTAACATGGCGACTGGTATGATTTGGGGTCCAAGAAAAAGGGAGACGGTTTGACATGTCTAATATCTCTCATATCCTTGGCATGTTGAATTTCTCTGGAATCACTGACATGTCGAATATCTCTGTTATCACCCAGTACTGAAGAGATGCTCGTAATTCTAATGGCGAAGGCATGAATAACAACATATATGCATATTAGATATCAGTCCTAATGTTTTGTGTGTATGGGATGGAAACAGTGGTCAAATTAGACTGCCATTGATTTCAAAGTTGATATCAAACGTGTACCTTTCTGTCATTACAAACTGACAATACCATATGAGATATAAATACACTTTTTATAATGCATTTATATCACATGAAAAATGCATGTATTTAAAATATTTTACAAAAGGAACGTATAAGATACATTTATCTACGAAACTGGCTGGGTTTCTTAAGATGATATCAGTATTAGTGAGGAGATGTTTTGCAGGTTTTTCTCATGATGTACCTTTAAATAATTCAGTATACTTCATAAATAACAATGATAAATTTCACAACTGCTTATTACATGCGTGATGTAGCACATCGAACAGGGTTTCCTCCTGCAGCGCTATAAATTTAGATGCCTTTGATTATTATACTGTTTTGCGAGACAGCGTGTGGGACCCATTTCACACCCAGTGAATGACGATGTTCTTCGTAATGAGAGAGCAATGTAAATGATGTGTGTTAATTTTCCATTAATTGACCACCAATCAAAAAATAAAGTGTGTTGTTGCCTGGTCAGTTATGTTCCTATACACAGTAGTCTAGTATATGTTCTGAATGAGCTGAAAGTCATACATGTTGTTTCTCCTCTTCGTCCCTCAATGGGCCGAGGTTACTGAACATGACACACACACACACAATATTGTTTGTATTCCTAAAGATAGAAAATTACTGCTTTGAAATATTATGAAAGACAGTTGTTTTGCCCTCATCTCTTTCATTGTCTGCAGAAGATGAGCTCTGGACCTGTGCAGGTGTAGGGTCTTAATTTGAGCCATTTTGCTACAGCTGGAAAAAATAAGTTTTTCGTAAGGGAAAATCAAATCAGAAATATTTAAGTGGTAATTACAACCTTCAGAAGCCTTTTAAAACCTCAAATACACTACAAGTTTGACATTTTCTGCATTTCAGGAAAGTTCTCCTGTAACAGGGTGATCAAATTAAGATCCAACAGCTGCCTTACAGGTTGAAAGAACCAGGGAACTTCATGTACTGTATGGAGAGTATGTACTTTATGTACAGTAGCTTATCTTTGTGTTGTTAATAGACCTTTCAATCACTTTCACGTCACTATAGCCTACCTATTGAGCTTTAAAGTGATGTTGTCTCAGTCGGTTTCACAATACATTAACAACAGCGCTGCTTCTCTGAAGTGTGCCTTTTTGTTCTAGCTTCTCGGCAGCTAATCTTTGAATGTGGTCTGAGGGACCGAGGAGCACTATGTGTTTGTGTGTGATATTAGAATGCTCTATATTTGCTAGGCCCCGGTATGAATTCATGGCAGATCACGTGTCAGCCCCTGTTGGGCGGGAATATGTTTAGCTGTCAGGGCGGCGGCGGCAACCTATTAAGGAGATGGCAGGAATCAGACATGCCGGATTACTGTTCATTGCACTTTTATGCAAACTCGTCGAACATCCCCCCCTCCATATTAACAACAGCTACTTAGCTATGGTGTGGTTGGGAAAAGCAGAAGTTTTAGACTAATTTTACAGCACCCTGGACAGTTTTACTAAACTATAAAAAGGAATTGAATGATTACAAAGCCTTGTCCTTCTTAATGTTAACTGCTAGTATGCTGATGTTGTACAATGTCAGTTCTGGTCAGGGATTTGTAGGCTAACAGATAGCTAACACCGCTTTTGAAATAAACCTTCACAGTTTATTGAGAGCATAAATCAGTGTGTGAATATCCCTTTTTTAGCCTAATACTTTCGGTCTTTTTTATCGACATAAGAAATCATGGATGTGCATAGGCCTCTCTGAGATTTCTCTCTGAGACCTGATTGATGTGGCCCATAGAAGGGACTACCCTGCCAAAAGGAGAGGAGTGTTAGTGTACCACACTACCCACTGTCCTCTGGGGCATCGGGGTGTTGTTGCTGTGGAAACGCTGGGTCTTTATCTCCCTTCATAGAGATTGTCAGAGGTCAGCAGAGACTACACTATTCAGAGGGTTCTTTAATTGGTGTTTACCTTACACACACACACACACACACACATTTTGTTCTTCTATCCTCGGGGGACCTAAAATTGATTTCTATTCAAAATCCTATTTAACCTAAGCCTAACCCATAACCTTAAACCTAACCACTAACCCCTAATTCTAACCCTAAACCTAACCCCTAAGCTCATGGGGTCATTGGAAATGTCCCCACGAGGGAACATTTTCCTTGTTTTACTGTCCTTGTGGGAACTTTTGTGGATTTTAGGTCCCCACAAGGATAGAAAAACCAACTGTAGTTTATACTAAATGTCTATTACACTTTCCAAATTGAGTGTGCTGTTGACATGTACAATACAACACAATTATGTTAGTATGCCCCCCAGGGATAGACTGCTATTGCCAGAGCACAACATTAATGGATGGTGTCAAGGGGGCAGAAAGCTATTTTCTTAGGGATGGGCACAGGCTGGCAGAGGAAAATATCTTTCACCCCTCCTTTTTTCCCAAAAATATACTCTCCCGCAATGCAATCTCTATAGACTCAGGAGAAGTAACTATGGCTCCGGAGAAGAAGGCTGACGTTTTACGTGTCCCCAACCGATTGTGTTTTTTTGTTCATTTATTTGCGTTGTTTGTAACTCATTGTGTACATAATGTTGCCGCTACGTCTCTTATGACCGAAAATAACTTTTGGACTTCAGGACTGCTATTACTCACCACGCACCGTCAGAATAATTTTTTTCCTTTAACGATTCTGACGAGCCCGACCCGAGTGATATACTGCTTTCTCGGGAACAGGCCCAGATCCCCGTGATTTGCGTGAAGAGGAGGCAGAGAAAAAGGGGCCAGAGGGCGGGCTGCCTTCTGAGAATTTGTAGGCGATCGAATAAACCCCCACTTCTGCTAGCAAACGTGCAATCTTTGGAGAATAAAATTGATGATCTACCCGGAAGATTAAACTCCCAACAGGACATTCAAAACTGTAATAACTTATGTTTCACTGAGTCGTGGCTGAACGACGACATACAGCTGGCTGGTTATACGCTGCACCGGCAGGATAGAACAGCAGCATCTGGTAAGACAAGGGGTGGCGGACTATGTATTTTTGTAAATAACAGCTGGTGCACGATATCTGAATCAAATCCAATTTTATTTGTCACATACACATGGTTAGCAGATGTTAATACGAGTGTAGAAAAATGCTTGTGCTTCTAGTTCAGACCATGCAGTAATATCGATCAAGTAATCTAACAATTTCACAACAACTACCTTATACACACAAGTGTAAAGCAATGAATAAGAATATGTACATAAAAATACATGGATGGTCGATGGCCGAACGGCATAGGCAAGATGCAGTAGATGGTATAGAGTACAGTATATACATATGAGATGAGTAATGTAGGGTATGTAAACATTATATAAAGTGACATTGTTTAAAGTGGCTAGTGATACATTATGGTTGTCCTTCTGGAAGGTTCTCCGATCTCCACAGAGGAACTCTAGAGCTCTGTCAGAGTGAGTGACCATTGCTCAGATTGGCTGGGCGGCCAATTCTAGGAAGGGTCTTGTTGGTTTAAAACTATATATATATCTTCTGTATACCACCCCTACCTTGTCACAACACAACTGATTAGGTCAAACGCATTAAGAAGGAAAGAAATAGCACAAATTAACTTTTAACAAGGCACACCTGTTAATTGAAATGCATTCCAGGTGACTACCTCATGAAGCTGGTTAAGAGAATGCCAAGCGTGTGCAAAGCTGTCATCAAGGCAAAGGGTTGCTATTTGAAGAATCTGAAATGTAAAATATATTTAGATTTGTTTAATACTTTTTTGGTTACTACATGATTCTATGTGTGTTATTTCATAGTTTTGATGTCTTCACTATTATTCTGCAATGTAGAAAATAGTATAAATAAAGGGAAACCCTTTAATGAGCAGGTGTGTCCAAGCTTTTGACTGGTACTGTATATTTACCCCAAAATGTGTGGGGTATTGGAAATGATGGAAGATACAGTCTATCCGGAATATTAAAGCTGATCTACCCCTACATCTTTTTGTTTAAAACCCTAGTCCATGGATGGGCAACTTTGATGGGGGTGGGGGCCTCAAAAACAATCTGCATACCCACATCCATACACACACATGCAGTCAGAGGTTCATTTCCTGCAATTCTACCACCTTCGCCATGAAGAGTGGTGAAAATGTTGCAGTTTTAAAGCAAGTTTGCTGCAATTCTACACATTTCACCATGGGGCGGAGAGAAGATTTTGTGTGCTACCACACACGCATGCACACACTCCCTCCAGCAGTGTTATGTCAATCTAATTTCCTGAGCATTGCACAGCGTTGGTGCATGGTGGCACCGGCCAACTGCTGACACTGGTGTGATTAGCCACCCTGCTCTGGCATGATACGCTGTGGCACCATGGAGCTCTGGCCTAGAGCCAACACTCCACAGAGGAAGGGAGAGGGGCGGGTAGAGATGGAGGGGGTCATTGGAGGTAGAGGGCTGGAGCAGTGTGAAAGGGGGCAGGGGTATGGCAGACAGCAAGCAAGAGAAAGGAGAGAGTAGAAACTCTGAGGATAACAGAAACAGATGAAGATAGAGAGGACCAGGGGAATGGAGTCAGGGTGATAGAGGGGACCAGGGAAATGGAATCAGGGGGATAGAGAGGACCAGGGAAATGGAGTCACGGGGATATAGAGGACCAGGGAAATGGAGTCAGGGGGTTAGGCAGGACCAGGGGAATGGAGTCAGGGGGATAGAGAGGACCAGGGAAATGGAGTCAGGGGTTAGGCAGGACCAGGGGAATGGAGTCAGGGGGTTAGGCAGGACCAGGGGAATGGAGTCAGGGTGATAGAGAGGACCAGGGAAATGGAGTCAGGGTGATAGAGAGGACCAGGGAAATGGAGTCAGGGTGATAGAGAGGACCAGGGAAATGGAGTCAGGGGGTTAGGCAGGACCAGGGGAATGGAGTCAGGGGGATAGAGAGGCCCAGGGAAATGGAGTCAGGGGTTAGGCAGGACCAGGGGAATGGAGTCAGGGGGATAGAGAGGACCAGGGAAATGGAGTCAGGGGGTTAGGCAGGACCAGGGAAATGGAGTCAGGGTGATATAGAGGACCAGGGAAATGGAGTCAGGGGGATAGAGAGGACCAGGGAAATGGAGTCAGGGTGATATAGAGGACCAGGGAAATTGAGTCAGGGGGATATAGAGAGGACCAGGAGAGTCTAATGGATGTGAAATAAAAAGGTTTCAGACTGGAGTTCAGACTCAATATCAATATTCTTCTCACTGTACGCACGCGCACATACATTTGTTTAACTATCTTTGTGGAGACCAAACAATTGATTCCCATTAAAATTCCTATTTTCCCTTAACCTAAACCTAACCTAACCTCAACCCCAAAACCCTAAACCCCTAAAAATCAACTACTAAACCTAACCTCTAATCCTAACAGTAATTCTAACCCTAATTGTAAACCCTAACACTAACCCTTACCCTAATTGTAACCCTAACACTAAACCTAACCTCTAAGCCTAAAAAAGCCTTTTTGTCCCCACTTGTCAGTATTGTCCTTTTACTATCCTTGTGAGGACTTCTGGTCCCCATAAGGATAGTAACCCCCCCCACACACACACACAGGGTTCTAAGGGCAGACAAACAGTGTCCTGGCTGACTGTGACTTTTCAAAGCAAAATGACTGATGGTGTCCACAGTGTATTTTCAGAAGAAAGGCCATCATGGCTTGGCGTCTGCTGCTTTGCCCTGCTCTTAACCACTCAACCATGCGTGTCCATTCACCACAGGGGGTGAAAATAACCCAATTTTCTGGCCTCTGGGCTGGCAAACCACTTTATTTGTACTACTTTTCAGACCTAAAAAAAACTCTACGGTCTGGTAGCCTTTTCATACCTCTGAGCCGAGCTAACTTATACTGGGCTGGCTGGTTATACATTCAACCATATACCACTTTTCACACTAATGAGTTGAGACGAGCCGTGCTGATCTGATCTGGTTACACATCCACCATATACTCTTTTCACAGAAAGGAAAGGACAATGTGAATAAGAAATATCTGAGCCAGTAAACAGGGCGTTTAGGGTCGGGTTCAGAAGTTCAAAAGTAGTTCTAAAATGGTCTGTAGAGGAGTGTTATTCAGCATGGTCCGCTGGTCACTTTACCACATAGAGCTAATAAAATGGATATTCAATTCATTTTTGTTTATATAGAACATTTAGGTTCTCACTGGGATTTCTTTGTCTTTTTTGTTTCAGGTGTTCGCTCCCCTGTTGAGGCGTTACGCTGAGCTGGAGGAGAGAGTGCTCCAGGAATCAAAGCAGTGACTGAACACTGGCAATTATTTCAATCAGCACATTTCTCCATGGTCTGATGAGCAAATAAGAAGGACTTGCAAACCTGTGCCTTACACGTAATTCCAACCTCTTGAGTTTGACTTTGTAAAACACCTGAAATATAATTTTTTTACAGGTAATTTTTCATGACTGTATCTGCAAGTGACACGACCCTCTTCAATTTGTTTAGTTGTGATGACACTAAGAATACCTCATTTTCCTTGCATTCTTCGCTTCTTCTGTCTAATTGTGTATTCAGCAACCAATCTCTGTTGTCATGCCATGATCATTTCAATGGGCATTTATAGTCAAACAAGTATTTTTGGAAGTATAAAGTTCCATAAGGGAATTGTCTTCTCACTCAGAAAATGAACTGAATAATTTTGTTCTCATGGGAATTCTGAAAGATCTACAGTATTATGAGTATTCTGAATCTTCAGTGATCTACTGTCCTCGAATTTCTTCAAAAAATAAAATCTATTGAACTTTTCATGACAACCCATGTCATTATTGTGATTAATCACATTGGTGAAGGTGACTGAGACAGTCTTTTCTTACAATGAGATATTTGTATCTGTTTCTCTTTTGCTGATGTTCTGACTGGGGCTGTGTCCTACTGGTCTATTAATACCCAGCATTCCTAGCAGCGCATACACACACACACACACACACACACACAGACCCCGATTTCCACTCCCAATCAATTGTTCATTATTCTCCTCCAGTCCAACCAACATCTGTGCGCTTAAATGATCTCCATAGTTGTGTTCATTAGGCAACAAACTATAATACCATCGGTATTTTGACAAACATACTTTTAGATCAGTTAGATTGTGTTAGGGATGGAACACACTCAATATACCTTAAAATGACTAAAACCAACTGGAAACTGTATAGAAATGAGAATGGACCTACATTCATACAATCTCTTTACTGTGTCCAGCTGGATAATAATCACAGAAATGAAAGCTAGACAGTCGAGAGCATCGAAAATTCCAAAAACTATGGATATGTGGCCCCCAAGGCAAAATGACTTTGACACCCCTATTCTAGATGGCAAACATATAGGATGTTGAGGCGAATGGTTCTCTTGTCACTTTTTTGTGGCACGTTACACTGTCAACATGTGACAACGTTCCCTTTTTGATCAACCTCCAGAGGATCTGAATTTGAGGGTGAACTTGACACTGTGCTGGGTGTAACCGGGGGGGGGTTGACAAGTGACGAGAAATTTCTCCTTTATTGTTGGGAGGCACAAACGCAAAGGAAAACCTTGCTAGTGGTCTGTGGGCCTGCGATCATCCACAAAAGAAAGAATACATTTACTATTTATAGGAATAATCCTAAGAGTAATGTAGAGCACACATATACATCCAAGATGGCATAGCAGTCAGACGTCCTTTGTCCTCGTCTTGTCGTGTCCCGTATATATATATATATATTTCCAACTTTCTTTGCATACCTTTTTAAATATATATTTTTTCTTTTCCATAAACTCAACTTCAAAACAGTCCTGCAACCCGCCTCACCAATTTATATATATATAAAAAAGAAAGTATTATTTAACTTAAATCTGTAGTCCTCCTTAGAAGCTAACCAGAAGCTAACCAGAAGCTAATCAGAAGCTAGCCAGAAGCTAGTTAGCTTCTTTACTGGCTAATCGTTAGTATTCAGCTAACCACGGTTTGTGGTCATCAGATCTATCGCCAGTTCTGTACGGCGCGGCTCGGACCGGAACATACCGGACCTATTTTTCTCCCCATGTCCCCGGATTTCAACCGCCAGCTCTGGACATTTATACCTGGATCTCGCAGCTAGCTAGCTGCTATCCGTGTGACTATCGGCTTACGTCGATCCCGGAGCAAACATCAATTATTCCGGAGCTAGCCAGCTGAAGAGTTCCATCAGCCACTCCTGGGCTACAATCACCTATCCGGACTCATTTTACTGCCAACGCGGAGCCCCACCGGTCCGTCACAACTGGACTACCGATGTTATCTGCCCGAGGGAGTTATCCAGCTGGCTCCTCCGTCGCAACGTTACCTGAACGCCCATCTGCGGCCCTCTAATCGTTAGCTGATTTATCGGCTGCTATCTGAATAGATCAATCGGACAATTTTTTTATTTCATTCTTGGGCCTCTATAACTATATCTATTTTATTTTTAGCGAATTGGATTGATCCCCTCTACCACACGGAACCCCACTAATCCTACCGACGGAAATGCACGAGGTGGATAAAAACAGACCTCCATCCTATGCTAGCTTGCTACCGATGGTCCGGCTAGCTGTCTGAATCGCCGTGACCCCAACCAACCTCACTACTCACTGAACCCTTTTGATCACTCGACTAAGCATGCCTCTCCTTAATGTCAATATGCCTTGTCCATTGCTGTTCTGGTTAGTGTTTATTGGCTTGTTTCACTGTAGAGCCTCTAGTCCTGCTCACTATACCTTATCCAACCTATTAGTTCCACCACCCACACATGCGATGACATCTCCTGGTTTCAATTATGTTTCTAGAGACAATATCTCTCTCATCATCACTCAATACCTAGGTTTACCTCCACTGTATTCACATCCTACCATACCTTTGTCTGTACATTATACATTGAAGCTATTTCATCGCCGCCAGAAACCTCCTTTTACTCTCTTTTCCAGACGTTCTAGACGACCAATTCTCATTGCTTTTAGCCGTTCCCTTATCCTACTCCTCCTCTTTTCCACTGGTTATGTAGAGGTGAATCCAGGCCCTGCAGTGCCTAGCTCCACTCCTATTCCCCAGGCGCTCTCTTTTGATGACTTCTGTAACCGTAATAGCCTTGGTTTCATGCATGTTAACATTAGAAGCCTCCTCCCTAAGTTTGTTTTATTCACTGCTTTAGCACATTCTGCCAACCCGGATGTTCTTGCTGTACCTGAATCCTGGCTTAGGAAGATCACCAAAAATTCTGAAATTTTCATCCCTAACTACAACATTTTCAGACAAGATAGAACTGCCAAAGGGGGTAGAGTTGCAATATACTGATAAGATAGCCTGCAGAGTTCTGTCCTACTATCCAGGTCTGTACCCAAACCATTTGAACTTCTACTTTTAAAAATCCAACTCTCTAAAAACAAGTCTCTCACCGTTGCCGCCTGCTATAGACCTCCCTCTGCCCCCAGCTGTGCTCTGGACACCATATGTGAACTGATTGCCCCCTATCTATCTTCAGAGCTCGTGCTGCTAGGCGACCTAAACTGGAACCTGCTTAACACTCCAACCATCCTACAATCGAAGCTTTGATGCCCTCAATCTCACACAAATGATCAATGAACCTACCAGGTACCTCCCCAAAGCTGTAAACACGGGCACCCTCATAGATATCATCCTAACCAACTTGCCCTCTAAATACACCTCTGCTGTCTTCAACAAAGATCTCAGAGATCACTGCCTCATTGCCTGCATCCGTAATGGGTCAGCGGTCAAACGACCTCCACTCATCACTGTCAAACGCTCCCTGAAACACTTCAGCGAGCAGGCCTTTCTAATCGACCTAGCCGGGGTATCCTGGAAGGATATTGATCTCATCCCGTCAGTAGAGGATGCCTGTTTTTTTTAAATGCCTTCCTAGCCATCTTAAATAAGCATGCCCCATTCAATAAATTTAGAACCAGGAACAGATATAGCCCTTGGTTCTCCCCAGACCTCACTGCCCTTAACCAACATAAAAACATCCTATGGCATTCTGCATTAGCATCTAGTAGCCCCCATAATATGCATATTTTCAAGGAAGCTAGAAACCAATATACACAGGCAGTTAGAAAAGCCAAGGTTAGCTTTTTCAAGCAGAAATTTGCTTCCTGCAACACTAACTCAAAAAAGTTCTGGGACACTGTAAAGTCCATAGAATAAGAACACCTCCTCCCAGCTGCCCACTACACTGAAGATAGTGTTTCCTATCACCACTGATAAATGCACTATAATTGAGAATTTCAATAAGCATTTTTCTACGGCTGGCCATGCTTTCCACCTGGCTACCCCTACCCCGGTCAACAGCACTGCACCCCCCACAGCAACTTGCCCAAGCCTTCCCCATTTCTCCTTCTCCCAAATCCAGTCAGCTGATGTTCTGAAAGAGCTGCAAAATCTGGTCTCCTACAAATCAGCCGGGCTAGACAATCTGGAACCTTTCTTTCTAAAATTATCTGCCAAATTGTTGCCAACCCTATTACTAGCCTGTTCAACCTCTCTTTCTTGTCGTCTGAGATTCCCAAAAATTGGAAAGCAGCTGCGGTCATCCCCCTCTTCAAAGGGGGGGACACTCTTGACCCAAACTGCTACAGACCTATATCTATCCTACCCTGCCTTTCTAAGGTCTTCGAAAGCCATGTCAACAAACAGATTACCAACCATTTCAAATCTCACCATACCCTCTCTGCTATGCAATCTGGTTTCCGAGCTGGTCATGGGTGCACCTCAGCAACGCTCAAGGTCATAAACGATATTTTAACCACCATCGATAAAAAACATTACTGTGCAGCCGTATTCATTGATCTGGCCAGGGCTTTCAACTCTGACAATCACCACATCCTCATCGGCAGACTCGACAGCCTTGGTTTCTCAAATGATTGCCTTGCCTGGTTCACCAACTACTTCTCTGATAGAGTTCAGTGTGTCAAATCGGAGGGTCTGTTGTCCGGACCTCTGGCAGTCTCTATGGGGGTGTCACAGGGTTCAATTCTTGGACCGACTCTCTTCTCTGTATACATCAATGATGTCGCTCTTGCTGCTGGTAAGTCCCTGATCCACCTCCATGCAGAATACACCATTCTGTATACTTCTGGCCCTTCTTTGGACACTGTGCTTAACAACCCCCCATGCAAGCTTCAATGCCATACAGCTCTCCTTCTGTGGCCTCCAATTGCTCTTAAATACAAGTAAAACTAAATGCATGCTCTTCAACCGATCGCTGCCTGCACCTGCCTGCCTGTCCAACATCACTACTCTGGACGGCTCTGACTTAGAATACGTGGACAACTACAAATACCTAGGTGTCTGGTTAGACTGTAAACTCTCCTTCCAGACCCACATCATACATCTCCATTTCAAAGTTAAATCTAGAATTGGCTTCCTATTTCGCAACAAAGCATCCTTCACTCATGCTGCCAAACATACCCTTGTAAAACTGACCATCCTACCAATCCTTGACTTTGGCGATGTCATTTACAAAATAGCCTCCAATACCCTACTCAACAAATTGGATGCAGTCTATCACAGTGCCATCCATTTTGTCACCAAAGCCCCATATACTACCCACCATTGCGACCTGTACGCTCTCGTTGGCTGGCCCTCGCTTCATACTCGTCGCCAAACCCACTGGCTCCATGTCATTTTCAAGACCCTGCTAGGTAAAGTCTCCCCTATAGCACGCGCTCCAGCAGGTATATCTCTCTGGTCACCCACAAAACCAATTCTTTCTTTGGCCGCCTCTCCTTCCAGTTCTCTGCTGTCAATGACTGGAGCGAACTACAAAAATCTCTGAAACTGGAAACACTTATCTCCCTCACTAGCTTTAAGCACCAGCTGTCAGAGCAGCTCACATATTACTGCACCTGTACATAGCCCATCTATAATTCAGCCCAAACAACTACCTCTTTCCCTACTGTATTTATTTTATTTATTTATTTTGCTCCTTTGCACCCCATTATTTTTATTTCTACTTTGCACATTCTTCCACTGCACATCTACCATTCCAGTGTTTTACTTGCTATATTGTATTTACTTTGCCACCATGGCCTTTTTTTTGCCTTTACCTCCCTTCTCACCTCATTTGCTCACATCGTATGTAGACTTGTTTCTACTGTATTATTGACTGTATGTTTGTTTTACTCCATGTGTAACTCTGTGTTGTTGTATGTGTCGAACTGCTTTGCTTTATCTAGGCCAGGTCGCAATTGTAAATGAGAACTTGTTCTCAACTTGCCTACCTGGTTAAATAAAGGTGCATTTTTTTCTTAAATAATAAACATGATATACCATTAGTTACATACAGTGCCTTCTGAAAGTATTCATACCCCATAACGTATTCTACACTTTGCTGTGTCTTACCCATCTACACACAGTACCCCATAATGACAAAGTGAAACTGTTTTAGACATTTTTGCAAATGTATTGAAATTTAGATACAGAAATATCTCATTTGCATAAGTATTCACACCCCCGAGTCAATACTTTGCAGAAGCGCCTTTGACAGCGATTACAGCTGTGAGTTGTTTTCTTGCTAAGTCTCTAAGAGCTTTCCACACCTGGAATGTGCCATATTTGCCCATTGTTCTTTTCAAAATTCTTCAAGCTCTATCAAATTGGTTGTTGATCATTGCTCGACTACCATTTTCCAAGTCATTTTCAAGCAGATTTAAGTCAAAACTGTAACTCGGCCACTCAGGAACATTCCCTGTTTTCTTCATAAGCAACTCCAGTGTAAATCTGGCCTTGTGTTTTAGATGAATTAATCACCCAGTGTCTGGTGGGAAGCTGACTGAACCAGGTTTTCCTCCAGGATTTTGCCTGTGCTTAGCTCCATTCCATTTATTTTTTATCCTAAAAAAACTCCCCAGTCTTTAACGATTACAAACATACCCATAACATGATGCAGCCACCACTATGCTTGAACATATGGAGAGTGGTACTCAGTAATGTGTTGTATTGGTTTTGCCCCAAACATAACACTTTGCATTCAGGACAAAATGTTAATTGCTTTGCCACATTTTCTGCAGTATTACTTTAGTGCCTTGTTGCAAACAGGATGCATGTTTAGGAATATTTTTTACAGGCTTCCTTCTTTTCACTCTGTCATTTAGGTTAGTATTGTGGAGTAATTACAATGTTGCTGATCCATTCTCAGTTTTCTCCTATCACAGCCATTAAACTCTGTAACTGTTTTAAAGTCACCATTGTCCTCATGGTGAAATCCCTGAGAGGCTTTCCTAACTCCGGCAACTGAGTTAGGAAAGACACCTGTATCTTTGTAGTGACGGTATATTGATACACCATCAAGAGTGTAATTAATAACTTCACTATGCTCTAAGGGATATTCAATGTCTGCTTAACACTTTTTTTTATCCATCTACCAATAGGTGCCCTTCTTTGTGAGGCATTGGAAAACCTGCCTGGTCTTTCTGGTTGAGTCTGTGTTTGAAATTCACTGCTTGACTGAGGGACCTTACAGATAATTGTATGTGTGGGGTAAATATATTACGTAGTCATTCAAAAATAATGTTAAACACTATTATTGCTCATAGAGTGATTTGATTTGTTCATTAAAAAGAATTATCCTGAACTTATTTAGGCTTGCCATAACAAAGGGGTTGAATACTTATTGACTCAAGACATTTCAGCTTTTTTAATAAAAAATAAAAAACATAATTCCACTGACATTATGGGGTATTGTGTGTTTGCCAGTGACAAAACATTTCTACATTTAATCCATTTTAAATTCAGCCTATAACACAACAAAATGAGGAAAAAGTCTAGAGTGAAGCAGATATAATATTCTCAATAACATAGAGAACAACGTCAAAATGGAAAATGCTCTTCTTACTGTCTGTCTGTCTTTTAATCGTTAGCATAAGTGGTTTCGATTCACTGCTCCCACATTGATTTTGACTGCCAGACTTTATTTTATTTCACTTAAAGAAAATGCTTGTGCTTAACTGAGAGAATTCCTACTTCCTAGGAATCTCATCACCACGATGTGGAAATTACGCTTTAATTAAACAAATTGGCTGTTCAGAGAACATTTGTGTCTTTTTCAAGAACAGAAAAACACAGTAATTAAAGGAGACAATGGAGTGGAACCCTTTTGCGTGTAAGGAGCTGCAAGTGATACGTTATTCCGTTAGACTCCGTTAGGATATTAGGAAATGTAATCTTGTAAATCTCAAACGAAGTTCGATGAACTCTTTATATCCATGGCTCTAATTCTTTTTCAAACTATCAAAAGGTGAACTGGTAATGGACTGGAATTACACTATGTTACATCAAATTGTAAGATAATGTCTTTCATTATCAGTCTTTCAGCTGAAGAAATGATCATTGATATGTCATCTCGTGATACGATCATGAGATGGCACTGTGATCACAATTGTAAATGTGTGTCTGGTATCAACACTTGGGGAAATGTAACCATTTTCATGAAATGTCTGTTGAACAAAGCATCTATTACCTCCGAAGGTGCTGCGTGGCCTGAGGAGTGTTCTGGTAAGTTTGGCAGGCAGTTAGGGCTGTGTGAGTGACTGTCTCCCTGCATTTGTCCAGTTTGTACCCACCCTGAAGGTAGCAATTGAGATGTCACAAACCCCTGAACCCAACAATCTCTTCTAAGGCTCAGCTCAGAGAACTTCTCCACCTCTAACGTCGTGTTGGGAGCAGATTTGTTTTGGTGAACTACGCTTGTATGGCTACCTTGCCAGAAACCTGAAGACTTGTGTGAGCTTGCAGTGTTTAGTTGTGCAGTTGTCTGGGTTCGATAGGGTATGCAAACATTGATTCAGTGGCTACTTGGGACTCTAATCATTATTCATTCCAACAAGTTTCAAGAATAAGGTTTTCTTGGGTTCAGGTTGGCACTCAACTACACAAAACACTGCTTTAATGGCAAACCAAAAATAAAGTCAACTGTTTATTTTCTGTGCAGAAGGAGTTTTTGTTAAACTTATCCTGGAGTGCCAAAAACCAATTTCAACAGAAGAGGGCTCTTGCTGATATGCATGTACCTTTTCTTTCCAAAATCATCACCTTCCACTTATTAACAAGCCAAGAGCATAAATACAGTATCACAACACAGACCGAAACAATAATACACTCAGGGTTTCAGGCAAAGTTAGATAGATACATATAAATGACACTAACAGTGCCCTAAAGACCTTGTCTATTTTGGCTTGCCGTTGTGCATCACAGGATCAAATAATAGGCCAGCTCTTCCAGGGGGATGTTTTTTTCCTGACACTAATTCCTGTAACACACAACAGCTCTGAGCCACAGGAACAAAGAGACCGCAGATGGGGAAGCATTGTGACAAATCCCTCCTTCCACAGAGCTCCTGGATCAAACATGTTTAGGCAGTGAGAGGCACTCTGGGAGACGCAGTTTTTTTTAAACAATTTTTTGTACATTTCTCTTTGTTGGCGGTTGTGTGTATATGTGCACTTGAGTGTTAGGTTGTCAGAATACACTGAACATGTGTGGGCTATAGTATTCACTCTTCACTCTGTCTCTGTCTTCTCTCCTCTGAGACACACACACACACACTCTCCTACCAAAACCTAATATGACAGTTGTTTGCGTAACCTTTCCAAAGCTCAGAAAGCATTTGTGACCATTTGATGCACCTGTCACCCCCATGGCAGTGCCGTGTATTTGGAGTAGTGTGTCAGGCGATAATGCGAGAGGCTGAAGCAAAAAAAATAAAGGATTACGCTGAAGAAAATGCTCCAGGAGGTTGAACTCAAAAGGATGAATAAAATGGAAGCTCTCGCTGTGAATGAATCCGGCTATGATTTTATTTGATTTTTTTGAAAAGGTTAGTATGCACTTGAGACCGTTAGCTCATATCACATTAGATCATAAATGTCGCACCTTTTGGAACAAAATGGAGTTCTTTGACTAATGCCGTGTGGCAGGATGAGATAGAATGTGGTTCAGATGAGGATATATGCTGATAGACGAGCAGTAGGGAAAATGTGGTTTTCCTTATGTGACTTGTCATGCCTGGACAAGACATCATGTGCATGGTTAATGCAATGTTGACGCAAAAGCCTATGTGGCTTCTTTACAAGCACTCTCCCACTGTTTGTCTAGGTGTATTGTTTTATTTGTTTTGTATGACATTTAAAAATGTTGCTTTAATTACTAAATGCTATCAGTTATGGGAAGAAAAATAACATCCTCCAAAAGGAAGACAATATGAGACAAAGTTGTGTTTAACCAACACCACAGAATGTAATGAGTTAGGATGCCTCAAATAACCTTAATTAGTTACAGTGCAACAGCAGAGAAAGAAATGTAAAAAATACATCAAACAGAATGGTTCAGTGAAGCGTTTGAGGATGAATAAGTATAATCTGAGAATATTTGTTTAGTTGAGTCATTGTCGTGTACTCCAGACTTTTTTGGTGTTGATAGTTCAGTCAGATTTTTACTTTAGAACTTCCTGTGTTTTATTGTCAAGGCCATGATGAGAATGGCACCGAGGTGCAGTGGTAGAGGCTGTTAGAATGTTTGAATACATTTTATCCATGCTGCCACTTTTTAACTATTTATTTTCTGTGTGTGTGCAAGTACTCTAATTAAAAAAATGTGTCATTTAGCAAACACTCCTATCCAGAGGGACAGCAGTGAGTGCATAGACTTTCATACTTTTTTGTGCCGGTCTCCCATAGGAATCCAACTCACAACCCTGGCATCGCAAACACCATACTCTACCAACTGAGCCACACTCGTAACTGTGTTACAAGTTGTCCGCACACCACTGCTGACAACTTCCTGGCTTGTTTTCTACCGGGTAGAAAACAGTTAGACCTGTGAGTTGTCTTCCTCAAGTAGGCCTGTGGGTGGTAAGCCATCTTCCTCCTCAGACACGCTGGGAGCATAGGAAGCCCTTGATGTTCTCCAGATGTGGAGGGATACCCCTGCCTCTGTTTAGTCATGTGAAGGAAAGATGGGGCTGCCATTACACCCATTACTTCCAGCAGTCTGGCGCTAACATTAAAAGCAGCTGCTGTTAGCAGTTCCAAGCTGGCCATTTTGTCTCAGTAACTCAACTAGGTTTTATGGGGCGACTGGGTTTCACCTGAGCTCCTTCCCAGATGTCTGGGAAGAGGGGCCGGTGTTTCAACCCTGAGGGCAGTCGGCCAGTCACACATGGCCTTTCACTGTGTGGTGTAAGTCAGACATTTTGGGTGGTCCGGGACTTTGTAGTGTAGCCTGCGGGACGGGAGGTGGTGTGGGAGTTTAGACAAGCTCTGATGGAATTTCGGAAGACCTGTTTATAGCCTACTGCAGAGGCAGAGCTCTGACTGCAGTCAGTTCTGAGAGTGAAGCTTTAGTAAGAATTACTGCTCTTGGTGGAAGGCCAACAGTCATAAAGCATGAATGAACTGCAGCACAGATATTCTCATCATCAAAGATGATCTGTGTCTAGAGTATTGCTCCGGAATCCATATTCAACAAAGCAATTTGAACTGTCATCTGGAAAACCACACAGTACTCACAAGTTAATCATGTCATTGAGCTTTTTCAAACATTGCTGTTACTTTGGTGCATCCGAAGTTCAATTCACACAGCCCTGTATCCTCCTCACTACTTCCTCCCTATGACTCCTGGAATACTTTAAGCTGTTGTGAGCCGGTCAAAACGTAGCCTACATACTGTTCAAGGAGACAATCGTTTTTTCAATTGCTATCCAGCAATTTCCTTTACTGCTAGCTATACATTGCCTAGCAGTAGCAGTGGGAAAAAGAGAGTAGACAGAAATAAATCCAACTGCTGCAAGAGTGCAGCTCTGTTGGTTTGTCATTCTGCACATAGTCACAGCACGGTTTTAGAGTTAAGAGGACACTTTGTGCGAGTGAAAGGCTTGTGAAATCCAACTTCAACAACACAGAAGGCTTTCGTCAAAATACTCAAATAGCCCGGTTAACAATTATGGCTAGCAGCTAGCTGTTTTGTCAGCCCTGCATGCAATAAAGCTGATTATGCAACACTTGAACAAAAGTGCAATGTCCGCTGCCTCTTCAATAATGCATGCAGCCATTTTGTTTCCTCACATTGAACTTCCTTTTGCCCGATGAAAGAAGAAAAAAAAGGC
The DNA here is from genome assembly GCF_023373465.1 of Oncorhynchus keta. NCBI lineage: Eukaryota > Metazoa > Chordata > Actinopteri > Salmoniformes > Salmonidae > Oncorhynchus > Oncorhynchus keta. Next base: position 21,610,822 of record NC_068424.1, on the reverse strand, counting down.
TTTGAATAATTGCTAACACAATGTGGGTGGATTCACCTAGTTGTTTTTTAGGGAAGGTAGATGAGGTCTTTCTGCATAATGTGCACCCTTGTCAATTCCTCTGTGGACATAGCATGAGACAGGGCTGCCACAGTCCATTTGTGTCATGGTGCATCTCTGGCATGTGTGTAAAAACATGTTTCTGGACTAGAGCAGAATTGTCCTCTGGCTTGGTCTTAGCCTTGGAGGGCCTTATACGACCCTGTGTCCAGGTACCTTTAGTACCTAAGGAGTGAGGCCTAACATCAACAGAAGAAGTGTTAAAGCAGCTGTGGGGTGTGATTTCATCATATGTAACCAGGAACATAAAAAGCGACAGGAGACCTGCTCCCTCATCTCAGGGTAGAGGAAGGCTGATGCTAAGATACGTACAGGGTACGTTTTAGGACACTGTTAGCCTCAAGCCTCACACTGAGGGTAACCTAAAATGTACACAGGTACTGTGCCCAAATTGACATCAAGGGTTCTAACTAGCATTTGGCCACAAAGGGAGAGGGAACACTTGCTTTGATCAATTGGAGTTATATTGAAATACTGTTGTTTATAGTTACAATATCTGTGAGAGGTTTGACAAGTTCTGTGCTGAAGCCCCGGCTTCAAACAAATCAAATGAAAGTTTATTTGTCACGTGCTCTGAATACAACAGGTGTAGACCTTAAAGTGAAATGCTTACTTACAGGCTCTAACCAAAAGTGCAAAAATGGTATTTGGTGAACAAAAGGTAGGTAAAGAAATAAAACAACAGCAAAAAGACAGGCTATATACAGTAGCGAGGCTACATACAGTAGTGAGGCTACATACAGTAGCGAGGCTATATACAGTAGCGAGGCTACATACAGTAGTGAGGCTACATACAGTAGTGAGGCTATATACAGTAGCGAGGCTACATACAGTAGCGAGGCTACATACAGTAGTGAGGCTACATACAGTAGCGAGGCTATATACAGTAGCGAGGCTATATACAGTAGCGAGGCTATATACAGTAGCGAGGCTACATACAGACACAGGTAAGTCAGGCTGATTGAGGTAGTATGTACATGTAGATATGGTTAAAGTGACTATGCATATATGATGAACAGAGAGTAGCAGTAGAGTAAAAGAGGGGGTGCTGGGTGGGACACAATGCAGATAGCCCGGTTAGCCAATGTGCGGGAGCACTGGTTGGTCGGCCCAATTGAGGTAGTATGTACATGAATGTATAGTTGACTATGCATATAAGTGACTATGCATATATGATAAACAGAGAGTAGCAGCAGTGTAAAAAGAGGGATTTGGATAAGTGCACCGATAGCAAAAAATGACACCACAACAGGAAAATCATTCCCAAATTGAGGAATATTACAAGACTATGTTTACAGCGTGGTGTGGAGAGAAATGGAGCCACACTGCGATTGTACAATTTGCAGTGAATGTGTCTTTGAGTGACTTATTTTATTTATTCATGAGAAGAGCCAAGTCTGTTACGTTATGCTTACTGTCCTGATAGTTTTGGGGTGAAAGTCACAGGGGGACACTCACACATGCTTCTCAAACAGAGGTAATATCTTGTTTTGTCAAATGGAAGAAGTAAAGTTGGATTCCCACAGAGCCTGTTTTAGATGGTTCTCAAAACTCAAAATATTGAAATAATTCAGGACAGCAAACACCCAAAGAAATATTTCAGACATTTCTGGTGAGGTATTTATTTTGAACGTTGCTATAGCCCATTAGTATAGAAACAAGTCCATTAGTATAGTTATAATGATTGGGCATAGCATTCATTTTTCAAAGGTATTGAGGGTGTTGTGTAGCTCTGGTATTCAAAGTGTGACAGTGCAAACAAAGTGAAAGACATTGGGCTTGTGTGGGTGTATAGTGTTAAGGGTACAAGGTCCTCTGTGCATCAGTGCTCTATAGTCAATATATGTTTTGATAAAGAAGATGGTGAACATCTGCTTGGTTACTTTCCTTATGCCTTGGCTTTTCAATTTTGACTGATGAAAAACTGAACGCCTTCCTAATATTGAGTTGCACCACCTTTTGCCCTCAGAACAGCCTCAATTCATCTGGGCATGGACTACAATGTGTCAAAAGCATTCCACAGGGATGCTGGCCCATGTTGACTCCAATGCTTTCCACAGTCGTGTTAAGTTGACTGGGTGTCTAATGGCTGGTGGACCATTCTTGATACACACAGGGAACTGTTGAACGTGAAGCATTGCAGTTCTTGGCACACTCAAACCAGCGCCTGGCACCTACTACTATACCCAGTTCAAAGGCACTTAGATTTTTTTGTCTTGCCCATTCACCCTCTGAATGGTACACCTACACAATCCATGTCTCAAGGCTTCAAAATCCTTCTTTAACCTGTCTCCTCCCCTTCATGCTGCCAAACATACCCTCGTAAAACTGACTATCCTACCAATCCTTAACTTCGGCGATGTTATTTACAAAATAGTCTCCAACACTCTACTCAGCAAATTGGATGCAGTCTATCTCCAGGTCACCTATAAGTCCTTGCTAGGTAAAGCCCCGCCTTATCTCAGCTCACTGGTCACCATAGCAACACCCACCCGTAGCACACGCTCCAGCAGGTATATTTCACTGGTCATCCCCAAAGCCAACACCTCCTTCGGCAGCCTTTCCTTCCAGTTCTCTGCTGCCAATGACTGGAACGAATTGAAAAAGTCACTGAAGCTGGAGAATTATATCTCCCTCATTAACTATAAGCATTAGCTGTCAGAGCAGCTTACCGATCACTGAACCTTTACACAGCCCATCTGTAAATAGCCTACCCTACTACCTCATCCCCATATTGTTTTTTTTGTTGCTCTTTTGCACTCCAGTATCTACTTGCACATCATCATCTGCACATCTATCACTCCAGTGTTAATGCTAAATTGTAATTATTTCGCAACTATGGCCTATATATTGCTTTACCTCCCTAATCCTACTACACTTGCGCACACTGTATATATTTTTTATATTGTGTTATTGACTGTACGTTTGTTTATTCCATGTGGAACTCTGTGTTATTGACTTTGTCGCACTGCTTTGCTTTATCTTGGCCAGGTCACAGTTGTAAATGAGAACTTGTTTTCAACTGGCCTACCTGGTTAAATAAAGGTGAAATAAAAAATAAATAAAAAATCAACACTGATTGAAGTGGATTTAACAAGTGACTTCAATAAGGGATCATAGCTTTCACCTGGATTCACCTGGTCAGTCTACAGTATGTCATCGAAAGAGCAGGTGTTTTGAACACTCAGTGTTTACAATTACATAAAATACAATACAATATAGTAAAAACCATTTCCACAAACATGAGCCCTATCATCATGATATGAAGATAATAATATATGATGTTGTCAGGATCAATAGCCATTTCTGATTAAGAATCGTCATTTCCAAATACCTCACGCTGTAGCCTATGTCTCTTTTTCTACAGATGCTGCTAAATAGCTAACTACAGGGTAAACACAGTACTTTCAAACCGCATTTGAAGAGCTTTAGAACACACTCCGGAATTCTGTTTTATGCATTTCTTCAAGGCCAGAAGACCATATTCATAAATGCAGGCTTCTGAACCTCATAACCCCTCATGGTATACTACACACCATGTGTGTACTTCAGTTCAAAGATAAATCCTCTTCCTCACCGGGCAGGCATATTCCCAGTTCCAGGCATCTTGAGAGATCAAGACATTGGTGAACCAACAAGCATACACAGATGGGGCAACTGGGCCCACTTTCAAGTTCCTCAAACCATCAAGTGTGAATTAATTATTCTGTTTTACATAAGCATTCCACATTCATACTCATCACACTTTGTACCCTTGCATGTTTAAATAGCAGGATGTCCAGCTAACCACAGGAAAGTGTTGATGTTTTGGGGGACATATGATAAGTTAGCCCAACCAGCTACGCTACTGTAATTCTTCTCCACTGTATCAGTGTTGAGCAAGAGTGACCAACTGGTGTTTGAACCTGGGTCTCCTGGGCACTGTGAGTTAAAGACACGTTTTTTGATCTCAGACGAGATTCATCACGAGAGTGGGGTCCCGAAACCTCCGTTACACAGGGATCATGGCACCACGACAAATTCTTGTTTTTCGACGATATAGTGAAAACAACTGAAAGTGGGACTAGATTTGAAACAGCTGTGTTATTTTAACCTCTTCATGACCTTAACAATGATTATTATTTGTTTCTGTTGATATTGTACTGGGAAATGATGCTGATTACACCATATGAATCCAGCACTAGCTTACATTTGCCAACAAGGATTGGAAATAGGCAAAAGGCGTCGTCAGTGAGGCAGGCCAAAACGATCATACATGGGAGGATTCAATTACGAGGAAAAACAGAGCTCCGAATAGAAGTGTGTCACAAAACAAACAATACCTCACAATGACGGGGTGCAAAGAACTGAACTAAATCGTGTGTGATACTGACATACAGGTGTGTGAACAGGTGATCAGAATTCAGGTGATTGGGATCTGGCGAGTGAGCTATGTTCAGGGGATCTATGTGTTTGAGAGTGTGAGCTGGAAAGTGGGCTGGAAAGTGAGCTGCGTTCAGGGGATCTATGTGTTTGTGAGTTGGAAGCAGACGTTATAACACTGAGCAGAAATGTGCTTTCATATCATATCCCTTTACACTTGTGTGTATAAGGGAGTTGTTGTGAAATTGTTAGATTACTCATTGGTTATTACTGCATTGTTGGAACTAGAAGCACAAGCATTTCGCTACACTCGCATTAACATCTGCTATCCATGTGTATGTGACAAATAAAATTTGATTTGATATCAGCTATGGTAGGTCAATACAGATTCAGTTGGCTCGCAAACTGCCTCATGATTATATTGGGTTTTCTGACACAACAGTGGTGCAGTTGATCTGTCAAACTTCCTGAGCGGTTTCAAATGCTCCACAGAAGTTAGAAAATGATGTTCAGGACTACTACATTACCTATTTAAAGCAAAATATGAGTTTCACTGTGCACAACCGTCATAATTTGTCTGTTAAGGTCCTTAATATGTATTTTCTTTCCCTACATTGGGTCTAAATGTCATGAAATCTCATCTAATTGCACTCGTGTTGCTTAACAAATGTACATATTCCAAAATGGCGGAGTGGTAAGGAATGGGTATTGAATAGCCAAACAGCGGATGCTTAGCAACAACAACAACAACCGCCATATTTCTCATCGATGTACAACCTTATCCAACTCCCTCAAAATAATCGCCATACGAACACACACAGTTCTACGGAATGGATGTGATAAATAAACAAAGACAATAGCCCATGTCATCAATTAAGATGCATAATACTTACCTGCAATGAATGTATGGGTCCTAGGGGGCTTCAGGGGAGCAAATTAGTTGAGGAGGGACTAATTAGTATGATGTAATCGGGCTCACAAAGCATGATGCTTGGTGCTGTAACATGGCCCATTTAATTTAAGTATCTCGTTAATTAATCGTGGGGTGAAATTGACTGATGAGATGCCAGCGTGAATGGAAGATGAACCGGGAGGTGTGTGCATGTCCATGTCCGTGTGTACAGTCGTGGCCAAAAGTTTTGAGGATGACACAAATATACATTTTCAAAAAGTTTGCTGCTTCAGTGTCTTTCGAAAAAAAAATCTGATGTTACTATGGAATACTGAAGTATAATTACAAGCATTTCATAAGTGTCAAAGGCTTTAATTGACAATTACAGTGGGGCAAAAAAGTATTTAGTCAGCCACCAATTGTGCAAGTTCTCCCACTTAAAAAGATGAGAGGCCTATCATTTTCATCATAGGTACACTTCAACTATGACAGACAAAATGAGGGGGAAAAATCCAGAAAATCACATTGTAGGATTTTTAATGGATTTATTTGCAAATTATGGTGGAAAATAAGTATTTGGTCACCTACAAACAAGCAAGATGTCTGGCTCTCACAGACCTGTAACTTCTTCTTTGAGGCCCCTCTGTCCTCCACTCGTTACCTGTATTAATGGCACCTGTTTGAAATTGTTATCAGTATAAAAGACACCTGTCCACAACCTCAAACAGTCACACTCCAAACTCCACTATGGCCAAGACCAAATAGCTGTCAAAGGACACCAGAAACAAAATTGTAGACCTGCACCAGGTTGGGAAGACTGAATCTGCAATATTTAAGCAGCTTGGTTTGAAGAAATCAACCGTGGGAGCAATTATTAGGAAATGGAAGACATACAAGATCAAAATGATCACAAGAACGGTGAGCAAAAATCCCAGAACCACACGGGGCGACCTGCAGAGAGCTGGGACCAAAGTAACAAAGCCTACCATCAGTAACACACTACGCCGCCAGGGACTCAAATCCTGCAGTGCCAGACGTGTCCCCCTGCTTAAGCCAGTACATTTCCAGGCCCGTCTGAAGTTTGCTAGAGAGCATTTGGATGATCCAGAAGAAGATTGGGAGAATGTCATATGGTCAGATGAAACCAAAATATAACTTTTTGGTAAAAACTCGTCGTGTTCGGAGGACAAAGAATGCTGAGTTGCATCCAAAGGACACCATACCTACTGTGAAGCATGGGGGTGGAAACATCATGCTTTGGGGCTGTTTTTCTGCAAAGGGACCAGGACGACTGATCCGTGTCAAGGAAAGAATGAATGGGGCCATGTATCGTGAGATTTTGAGTGAAAACCTCCTTCCATCAGCAAGGGCATTGAAGATGAAACGTGGCTGGGTCTTTCAGCATGACAATGACCTCAAACACACCGCCCGGGCAACAAAGGAGTGGCTTCGCAAGAAGCATTTCAAGGTCCTTGAGTGGCCTAGCCAGTCTCCAGATCTCAACCCCATAGAGAATCTTTGGAGGGAGTTGAAAGTCCATGTTGCCCAGCAACAGCCCCAAAACATCACTGCTCTAGAGGAGATCTGCATGGAGGAATGGGCCAAAATACCAGCAACAGTGTGTGAAAACCTTGTGAAGACATACAGAAAACATTTGACTTCTGTCCATTGCCAACAAAGGGTATATAACAAAGTATTGAGATAAACTTTTGATATTGACCCAAATACTTATTTTCCACCATAATTTGCAAATAAATTCATTAAAAATCCTACAATGTGATTTTCTGGATTCTTTTTCTCATTTTGTCTGTCATAGTTGAAGTGTACCTATGATGACAATTACAGGCCTCTCTCATCTTTTTAAGTGGGAGAACTTGCACAATTGGTGGCTGACTAAATACTTTTTTGCCCCACTGTACATGAAGTTAATGCAAAGAGTCAATATTTGCAGTGTTGACCCTTCTTTTTCAAGATCTCTGCCATCCCCCCTGGCATGCTGTCAATTGACTTCTGGGCCACATGGTAGCCCATTCTTGCATAATCAATGCTTGGAGTTTGTCAGAATTGATGGGTTTTTGTTTGTCTCCCCGCCTGTTGAGGATTGACCACAAGTTCTCAATGGGATTAAGGTCTGGGGAGTTTACTGGCCATGGACCCAAAATATCAATGTTTTGTTCCCAGAGCCACTGAGTTATCACTTTTTCCTTATGGCAAGGTGCTCCATCATGCTGAAAATGGCATTGTTCGTCACCAAACTGTTCCTGGATGGTAGGGAGAAGTTGCTCTCGGAGGATGTGTGGGTACCATTCCTTATTCATGGTTGTGTTCTTAGGCAGAATTGTGAGTGAGCCCACTCCCTTGGCTGAGAAGCAACCCCACACATGAATGGTCTCAGGATGCTTTACTGTTGGCATGACACAGGACTGATGGTAGCGCTCACTCTGTCTTCTCCAGACAAGCTTTTTTTTCGGATGCCCCAAACAATCGGAAAGGTGATTCATCAGAGAAAATGACTTTAACCAAGTCCTCAGCAGTCCAATTCCTGTACCTTTTGTATAATATCAGTCTGTACCTGATGTTTTTCCTGGAGAGAAGTGGCTTCTTTGCTGCCCTTCTTGACACCAGGCCATCCTCCAAAAGTCTTCGCCTCACTATGCGTGCAGATGCACTCACACCTGCCTGCTGCCATTCCTGAGCAAGCTCTGTACCGGTGGTGCCCCGATCCCACAGCTGAATCAACTTTAGGAGACAGTCCTGGCGCTTGCTGGACTTTCTTGGGCGTCCTGAAGCCTTCTTCACAACAATTGAACCGCTCTCCTTGAAGTTCTTGATGATCCGATAAATGGTTGATTTAGGTGCAATCTTACTGGCAGCAATATCCGTGCCTGTGAAGCCCTTTTTGTGCAAAGCAATGATGGTGGCACGTGTTTCCTTGCAGGTAACCATGGTTGACAGAGGAAGAACAATGATTCCAAGCACCACCCTCCTTTTGAAGCTTCCAGTCTGTTTTTCGAACTCAATCAGCATCACAGAGTGATCTCCAGCCTTGTCCTCGTCAACATTCACACCTGTGTTAACGAGATAATTACTGACATGATGTCAGCTGGTCCTTTTGTGGCAGGGCTGAAATGCAGTGGAAATGTTTTGGGGGGGGATTCAGTTCATTTGCATGGCAAAGAGGGACTTTGCAATGAATTGCAATTCTTCTAATCACTCTTCATAACATTCTGGAGTATATGCAAATTGCCATCATACAAACTGAGGCAGCACACTTGGTGAAAATCAATATTTGTGTCATTCTCAAAACTTTTGGCCACAACTGTATGTGCATGCGTACGTGCGGAAGTGGTTTTGGCCTTCATTCCCCTCATTCAAGGTACTGTATATAGATTGTACTGTAGCATTGCGGGTTCATCGGGTTGCTAATAAAGATTTAGTGTTTCAAAGTGCTTAACATTTTAACCTCAAGATGGGTTCAGGGACCCTGATTTCCATGTGTTGTACTTGTACCAACTGTCCTACAAGGTTGGCAGAGCTGAAAGACATTTTTATGGATTGAACGTTAGAGGACGACATGTACTCACTGATAATGGATGTATCCTACAGACCCCGTTCAGATGGAATGGGTATACTGACAGATTATAGGAACATTCAGTACTGTCTAGAACCTATTTAAGAAAATCACTCATTGGTTTTCTCTTTTGTTCCACGTTTAATCTTTACTTTAATCATTCAATAACTTTTGATAATTTGGGGTACAACAAGTCATTGCCACACATGCCATCTCTCCCAAGGCCTGCCTACTGGGCAAAAATCAGTTTTATCAACGTTGCTTCAATGTCATTTTTCAACGAATTGTGACGTGAAATCTATGTAAAAAAAATGTAAACTGTTGTTTTGAGGGTAAAATTTCAACCACATGATTATGCAATTATTGTAACCAATTTTCACCAAAGACAAACCTATAAATAACTGTTGAATTTGTACCTTTGAAACAATGTTGGAGCTTCAACATAATATCCACTATAAGAAAAAACCTATAGGCTGGACAGCACCTCCTACTGGAGAGTTGATCTATCTTCAGCTATTCATTTGGTCTCCCATCCAGGGTTTTAATTAACCAAGCCCTGCTTAGTTTGATATTTGTCACTGAGTATTACTAATGTTCCATAGTGGGAATGATTACTATTGAGAAATCTCCACTTAATAGATTCACTGTTGCTATCGAAGTCATTCCAACGTGTTGGTTCAACAGAGCAAATGAAATGTAACCAACTTTATCAATCATATATCATGAATTAAGCTTTTTAAGCCTATATAGAATGTGTGATGTCATCAACAGCTGTTATTTAAATTAAGCCCAGGATTCAACAATAAATAGATAACACATATAGGCCTCGAGTTTCAACATTTGGTTGATTTCAAATGGAATTTGAGTTAATAATAAATATCCTGAATACACATCTCCATTAAAGATTATGATTCAATCAAATCAAACTGTATTTAAAGTGCATTTAAAGTTTGATTTGTTTTGATTTAGTCTTATGCGTTCATTTAGATTTTTGGTTGAAATGGAAATGTGAATTGAACATATCAATTATAAATGTGTAAACTGGAATTAAAGCCAGACACGGGGGCTCAGATGGAACTATCCAAGCAGAAGATACATCTCCTTCAAAAGTTAATATTTGTTGTGTTGACAACGAAACACAATTCAATGTTACCTTTGTAACCCAGTAAATGGCCCAATGTTACGGCTATCTTACAAATGAATGTAACAGTATTTATTCAACCTTAAAATGGTTACTCAGTAACCTCAAAATGTGGCCATGAATGTGTTACTCATTTTGTAACAATACATATATTTTTATGTAATCATAGAAAGCGTGCTCGTTCAAGGTCACATGTCTGTGGAGAGTTCTACAATTGCTGTAATAATCTGCACAGAGTATTGAACAGCATTGATCACTTGCACCATGTACTTTAATGTAATCTCAACTAACTGCAATCCAGGTCATTTGGTTCTGCTGTTAGATGAAGCACAGTGATAACACATTCATCTGTTGTATAAATAAACAAAATATCTGACATTGTATTCCCTTCTGCACTTTGCTGTGCTTTTAAATGGTTGAAAGTGCAATGATAACACATAAGGTAATTCAACAAACTTTTGGCTGTCTTTTTGAGTGGGTGAAAATAGGTTGGAATCTCATTGATCAACGTATCTACCAAATTTGACCCAATTCTCCACGTTGAAATGTCATAGTGTGCCTAGTGGGGTTTGACCATCATGTGAAGGTAGACTATATATTTTATCTCCCCGGAAAAATAATGCATGTCCTTGCATTCCTCAATTATTCATTTGGAGATCAATTAAAGTGTCAGTTTAATTTGATTTCAATGAATTACCATGTCATTGCGGCTGTGTCTCTGACAAGCATAAATCACTGTCATAAGAGCTGCTGACACCACACATTATATTGTCATGCTGTCAGACTCTTAAATAAGGCAAAGCACTGAATGAGGGAACATACTGTACAGCCACTAAATTGCAAACTAAGTATCAGGCTGTTGCGGCTGTTTAACTCTAATCATGTTTTAAGTAAGAGTTACCAAGCGAACAAAACTGGTTGTCAAGACACCTCAGCTTTGACCCCTGGGGAGTTTATCTTGTTTACATGGTATAATTCTGAATGTTTTTAAAAGTACATATGTCACCACCGAAAATATGCATTAATACAATACACACCCTATTCTGTGGTGCTGTCATCTTCATTGGTCCCCATGGTGGTGGCAAACCTAGCTATACTCTGATATCTGTGGCTGGAAGCAATGTTCAGTTGCTCATAGACAACATTATCCTCAGGCTATTTCATCCATACAAATTGTTTCACTTTCTCACCCAGGATCTTTCCTGTCACATAATATGCTGCATGCCATTTGCTTTGATAGCACAACATTACGATCAAAGGAAGTGCATAGGGAGTGTTTTTTAAATGAAAATGTGAGTCTATGAAATGCTAGTCTGAAATATGGACTGTTGCCTCCTGTGTTCCAGATACCTGCTGGACTGGAAAGGTCTGAGTGGAGAGAAAGATCCATCTCACTCAACCTGCTCCCTTTAGTCTTGTCCTATGCTCTTGCGCTAGCAATCTACTGAGACAAACTACCTTGGTTGTAGTCTAGGCTATACCTGGTCTACTAACCTTACATCAGCACTTCAAAGTCAACCGGTCATACCACTACAGTGACAATCATGCACATAGTACATTTGAAAGCATGTTTGTGTGTCGTGTGCCTCTGTCACCAAGGACATCAAGGACACATCAGCAGTGCAGTATGGAAACCTAGACAAAGCATTTCTCTTATTATGTCCTCTCCCACCTCAACCTAACCTGCTGATGTTGGGCTTGTGTGGTCACAGCACTGCAGGCGACACAGTCTTCAGGTGAGAGTGGTCACGGCTGACTCATAGGTGGCTGTGATGTTTACCGTTCATTTTCACAGCTCTTATTACAAAACTTAAAACCGATCATCAAAAAGGCAGTTGTTTCAAAACTCTAAGCACATTTTCAATTGACTGAGTACAACAAACAAAATCATACAGTCACTTTTTCACCAAACTTAGTCGGTGTTTCATCTATCATATACATGTTTCACATTGCAATACATGTTCATATAAAGTAATTGCCTTTCACAATGCAATGCTCACATGACTTTTGATATGATTCTCTTCTCTTTTGTTAAAATACATTTTACTATTCCTTAATCCGACTGCTCATAATTGCTGATAATTTAAACGTTTGGTAAACCTAATGATTTTACATGTCAACTGGTTTGTCTACTACAGATTGTGAGAACTACTTAAAAATAGTGTGGGGGGTAGTGTACGTGTGCCATCCCCATGAGCGTACGTACCACCCTCCTTCAGGCCATGGGTGAGGCATGCAATCATTTCCATCCACACATACACTACCATTCAAAAGTTTGGGGTCACTTACAAATGTCCTTGTTTTTGAAAGAAAAGCATATTTTTTGCCCATTAAAATAACATCAAATTTATCAGAAATACAGTGTAGACATTGTTAATGTTGTAAATTACTGTTGTACGCGTATATCTACATAGGCGTACAGAGGCCCCTTATCAGCAACCACCACTCCTGTGTTCCAATGGCACATTGTATTAGCTAGTCCAAGTTTATAATTTTAAAAGGCTAATTGATCATTAGAAAACCCTTTTGCAATTATGTTAGTACAGTTGAAAATGGTTGTTTTGATTAAAGAAGAAATATAACTGGCCTTCTTTAGACTAGTTCAGTATCTGGAGCATCAGCATTTGTGGGTTCGTTTACTGGCTCAAAATGGCCAGAAACAAGAACTTTCTTCTGAAATTCATCAGTCTATTCTTGTTCTGAGAAATGAAGGATGTTCCATGCGAGAAATTGCCAAGAAACTGAAGATCTCGTACAACGCTGTGTAATACCCCCTTCACAGAACAGCGCAGACTGGCCCTAACTAGAATAGAAAGAGGAGTGGTAGCCCCTGGTGCACAACTGAGCAAGAGGACAAGTACATTAGAGTGTCTAGTTTGAGAAACAGACTCCTCACAAGTCCTCAACTGGCAGCTTCATTAAATAGTACCCGCAAAACACCAGTATCAACCTCAACAGTGAAGCGGCGACTCCGGGATGCTGGCCTTCTAGGCAGAGTTCCTTTGTCCAGTGTCTGTGTTCTTTTGCCCATCTTAATCATTTATTTTTGTTGGCCAGTCTGAGATATGGCTTTTTCTTTGCGACTCTGCCAAGAAGGCTAGCATCCCGGAGTCGCCTCTTCATTGAGACTGGTGTTTTGCGTGTACTATTTAATGAAGCTGCCAGTTGTTTCTGTTTCTCAAACTAGAAACTAATGTACCTCTAACCTTTTAAAATGATAAACTTGGATTAGCTAACACAACATGCCATTGGAACACAGGAGTGATGGTTGCTGATAATGGGACTCTGTATACCTTAGAAGATATTCCATATAAAATCAGCCGTTTCCAGCTACAATAGGGGCGGCAGGTAGCCTAGTGGTTAGAGTGTTGGGCCAGTAATTGAAAGGTTGCCAGATCGAATCCCCGAGCTGACAAGCTAAAACTCTTTCGTTTGGCCTCTGAATAAGGCAGTTAACCCACTGTTCCTAGACTGTCATTGTAAATAAGAATTTGTTCTTAACTGACTTGCCTAGTTAAATAAAAAAAATGTCATTAACACTGTCTACACTGTATTTCTGATACCAAGCCCAGAAATCTGCTCATTTTATTCTCTGTTACCAACGCACCAGACGTCCAGTTCTTATAGCCTTTAGACGTACCCTTATCCTCCTCCTCCTCTGTTCCTCTGGTGAGGAGGTGCCTCCAGCACCACACCTAATCCCCAGGCGCTCCCATCTGTTACTTCTGTAACAGTAAAAGCCTTGGTTTCATGCATGTTAACATCAGAAGCCTCCTCCATAAGTTTGTTTTATTCACTACTTTAGCACACTCCGCAAATCCTAATGTCCTAGCCGTGTCTGAATCCTGGCTTACGAAGGCCACCAAAACATCTGACATTTCCATCCCCAACTACAACATTTTCCGACAAGATAGAACTGCTGAAGGGGGTAGAGTTGCAATCTACTGCAGAGAGCCTGCAGAGTTCTGTCATACCATTCAGGTCCGTGCCCAAACAATTCGAGCTTCTACTTTTAAAAATCCACCTTTCCAGAAATAAGTCTCTCACCATTCCCGCTTGTTATAGACCCCCCGCTGTGCCCTTGACATCATATGTGAATTGATTTCCCCCATCTATCTTCAGAGTTCGTACTGTTAGGTGACCTAAACTGGGATATGCTTAACACCCCGGCCGTCCTACAATCTAAGCTAGATACCCTCAATCTCACACAAATGATCAAGGAACCTACCAGGTACAACCCTAAATCCGTAAAAATGGGCACCCTTATAGATATCAGCCTGACCAACTTGCCCTCTAAGTACACCTCTGCTGTCTTCAACCAGGATCTCAGCGATCACTGCCTCATTGCCTGAGTCTGTAATGGGTCCGCGGTCAAAAGATCACCCCTCATCACTGTCAAACGCTCCCTAAAACACTTCAACGAGCAGGCCTTTCTAATCAACCTGGCCCGGGTATCCTGGAAGGATATTAGCCTCATCCAGTCAGTAGAGGATGTCTGGATGCTCTTTAATGGGGATAGGGGGCAGTATTTTCACTTTGGATGAATTGCGTGCCCATAGTGAACTGCATCCTACTCTGTCCTAGATTGCTAATATATGCATATTATTATTACTATTGGTTAGAAAACACTCTGAAGTTTCTAAAACTGTTTGAATTATGTCTGTGAGTATAACAGAACTCATAGGGCAGGCAATCTTCCAAACAAGAAGTGAAATCCTGAATGTGGGTCAAATTTGACATCATAGCCCCTTCCTTTCCAAACAAGATATGGATCTCCACTAGATGTCCTCATTCAGTAGAACGTGGAATGGAGCTTCTGGTGTGAACTTTGACCGAATGGGAGGGGAAATAGTCACGGTCTTGGCAGAATGCAATTTCTCTGTTGCGCATTTCTCTGTGGGTGCTACCGTCGTTCCATTTGGCTGCAGATGAAAAGGTATGATCCGGTTGGAACGTTATTGGATATATATGAAAATAACATCCTGAAGATCGATTCTCTACTTAGTTTGACCAGTTTATTCGACCTGGAATATATCTTTTTGAAGTTTTCGTGCGAGTTGTCCTGGACCAACGTCAGCTTTTGGGCACGTGAGCTGAAAGTGCTAGCAAATGCAGCTAATTGGACGCTAGTATTGGACATTATGCAACAAAACAACGATTTATTGTGGAACTAGGACTCCTTGCACTGCATTCAGATGAAAGATCATCAAAGGTAAGGGAATATTTATGATGTAATTTCGTATTTCTGTTGACTCCAACATGGCGGAGAAATACTTTTACGTCTGAGCGCTGTCTCAGATTATTGCATGGTAGGCTTTTTTTCGTAACGTTTAAAAAAAATCTGACACAGCGGTTGCATTAAGAACCAGTGTATCTTTAATTATATGTAGAACATCTTTAGTCAAAGTTTATGATGAGTATTTCTGTTATCTGGTGTAGCTTTCTATGATTCCTCCGGGTATTTTGGAGGCATTTCTGAACATGGCGTCAATGTAAACTGAGATTTGTGGATCTAAATATGCATATTATCAATGATGTCGCTCTTGCTGCTGGTGACTCTCTGATCCACCTCTACGCAGATGACACCATTCTGTATACATCTTGCCCTTCTTTGGACACTGTGCTAACAAACCTCCAAACAAGCTTCAAAGCCATACAACACTCCTTCCGTGGCTTCCAACTGCTTATAAATGCTAGTAAAAATAAATTCTTGCTCTTCAACCGATTGCTGCCCGCACCCGCCCGCCCGCCCGACTAGCATCAATACTAAGAATGTGTGGACAACTACAAATACCTAGGTGTCTGGTAGACTATAAACTCTCCTTCCAGACTCACATTAAGCATCTCCAATCCAAAATTAAATCTAGAATCGGCTTCCTATTTTGCAACAAAGCCTCCTTTACTCATGCTGCCAATCATACCCTCGTAAAACTAACTATCCTACCGATACTTGACTCCGGCGATGTCATTTACAAAATTGCATCTAACACTCTACTCAGCAAATTGGATGTAGTCTATCACAGTGCCATCCATTTTGTCACCAAAGCCCCATATCCTACCCACCACTGCGACCTGTATGCTCTCGTTGGCTGGCCCTCACTTCATATTCGTCGCCAAACCCACTGGCTCCAGGTCATCTATAAGTCTTTGCTAGGTGAAGAACCCGCCTTATCTCAGCTCACTGGTCACCGTAGCAACACCCACCCGTAGCACGTGCTCCAGCAGGTATATTTCACTGATCATCCCCAAAGCCAACACCTCCTTTGGCCACCTTTCCTTCCAGTTCTCTGCTGCCAATGACTGGAATGAATTGTAAAAATCACTGGAGACTTATATCTCCCTCTTTAACTTTAAGCATCAGCTGTCAGAGCAGCGATCACTGTACCTGTACACAGACCATCTGTAAATAGCACACCCAACTACCTCATTCCCATATTGTTATTTTAAAAAATTATAATGATTGCACTCCAGTGTCTCTATTTGCACATCATCATCTGCACATCTATCACTCCAGTGTGTAACGGCGTTCCTCTATCTCCTCCTATGACGAAGAGGTAGAACAAGGATCGGACCAAAATGCAGCGTGATGATGATTCATGATATAATTTTAATGAAGGAAAAAACAATACAAGCGGAAACTACAAAATAAAGAAAAGTGAAAAACCGAAACAGCCCTATCTGGTGCAAACACAAAGACAAGAACAATCACCCACGAAACACTCACAGAATATGGCTGCCTAAATATGGCTCCCAATCAGAGACAACGATAATCACCTGACTCTGATTGAGAACCGCCTCAGGCAGCCATAGACTACGTCGACGCCCCACAAAACCCCAAGACAAAAAACACACCACAATAACCCATGTCACACCCTGGCCTGACCAAATAAATAAAGAAAACACAAAATACTAAGACCAAGGCGTGACACAGTGTTAATGCTAAATTGTAATAATTTCGCCTCTATGGCCTATTTATTGCCTTACTGCCCTAATCTTACTACATTTGCACACACTGTACATAGATTGTTTCTATTGTGTTATTGACTGTACATTTGTTTATCCCATGTGTAACTCTGTGTTGTTGTTTTTGTCGCACTGCTTTGCTTTATCTTGACCAGGTCGCAGTTGTAAATGAGAACTTGTTCTCAACTGGCCTACCTGGTTAAGTAAAGGTGAAATAAATCAAACATAAATTAAAATGCTTCTTTCATTTCTTTCATTTGAATACATTGTGAAAGATGTCTTCAATGATCACACCTTTGATCACACATGGGATAGAAATGATTGAAATGTTATGTTCAGTAAATTTTTATGGGTAGTGCAAGCGTTTTGCCTGATGTGAAAACAGTGTAATGTACTGTAATTTACTGTACTGTAGTATACTACATTCAAAGAGCAATTTTGAAACGTGTATCTTATTTTTTTTTTGCTATTAGATTAACTGGTTGTTAAAATAACTAAATTGAGTAGACATCATTATGTTGTACTTTGGCGATTAAACCAGTTTACTCATTATGTTTCACAGTAAACTTATATTTCGGTCAATGTTTTTAGTGGTGAAGATGTCTACAAACAAAAGGAATGAAAATGATTGAACGTAAGACTGACTGCGTTACAAGTGTTATCAGTTTGGAGTTTTGTACTAAGAGTTGAAAATTCACCACATACATTTTACTTGTGAAAATAATACCAAAGTGATTAAAAAAACTGTAACTCACAGGTCAATACAAAACCTCTTGATCTGTAGCCCCTGGATACTTCCAGGGATAGAATGACAGAAATTGATTGGAGAGACTACATTATTCACACTGTAAAGGGGAGGGGTGCACATGTGCGTGCGTGTGTGTGCGCGTGTGTGTGAATAAAGGAGGGAGAAAAATAGAGAGAAACTGAGGTAAATAGAAGGGTGTGTGAGACAGAGAGAGACAGAGACACACACACACACATTATGAGAGAGAGGAAGAGATGAGAAATGGAGAGACAGAGATTACAGGAATGAGCACTTTAAATTGCAGGTTGTGCCTACATGGAAGTAGCTTTACCAGTAGAGCCTGTGCATCCCTGCTGTCAGAAACAAAGCAGGGAAACAGAACATGGTAGGAATTCAAACAAGCACCTGAAGACAGAGTAAAAAAGCGCATTAAACTGACTTCAGAAAATACTCTATGTATATCATATGTGCCACTACTGCCCATATAAAAAAGACTACATTATACTATGGTCTAAATACTGTAGTATTACTATATTTATATACAATTGTAGTGTTTTTGCTGACTTAACTGTAGCATTTATTGTAGTGTTTACAGTTAACTACATTATAAATACTGCAGTGAAAGAAAACTGTAGTATATACTATAGTAATTAATGTATTGTTTTTGTGGATTGTAGTATTCCATAGTATTTACTGTAGTGTTTTTGCGGCCATTTCTGTAGTATTTACTATAATGTTTTTGTTTTATTATCTTTTACTTACAGTGCCTTCGGAAAGTATTCAGACCCCTAAAATGTACGAAATTAACAACATTCCTCATCAACCTACACACAATATTTCATAATTAAAAAGCGAAAACAAGTCTGTAGAAATTTTTGCAAGTGTATTAAAAATAAAAAACAGAAATAACTTATTTACTTAAGTATTCAGACCCTTTTCTATGAGACCAAAATTGAGCTCAGGTGCATCCATTGATCATTCCTGAGAAGTTTCTACAACTTGATTGGAGTCAAGCTATGGTAAATTCAATTGATTGGACATGATTTGGAAAGGCACACACTTGTTTTTAAGGTCCCACAGAGGCACAGATCTGGGGAAGGGTACCAAAAACTTTCTGCAGCATTGAAGGTCCCCAAGAACAC
This sequence comes from Oncorhynchus keta, assembly GCF_023373465.1. NCBI lineage: Eukaryota > Metazoa > Chordata > Actinopteri > Salmoniformes > Salmonidae > Oncorhynchus > Oncorhynchus keta. The sequence goes on along the minus strand of NC_068424.1, from coordinate 21,591,904 downwards.
AGTGGCCTCCATCATTCTTAAATGGAATAAGTTTGGAGCCACCAAGACCCTTCCTAGTGCTGGCCGCCCGGCCAAACTGAGAAATCGGGGGAGAAGGGCCTTGGTCAGGGTGGTGACCAAGAACTCGATAGTCACTCTGACAGAGCTCTAGAGTTCCTCTGTGGAGATGGGAGAACCTTCCAGAAGGAAAAGCATCTCTGCAGCACTCCACCAACCAAGCCTTTATGGTAGAGTGGCCAGACGGAAGCCACTCCTCAGTAAAAGGCACATGACAGCCCACTTTAAGTTTGCCAAAAGGTACCTAAAGACTCTCAGACCATGAGAAACAAGATTCTCTGGTCTGGTAAAACCAAGATTGAACTCTTTGGCGTCACGTCTGGAAGAAACCTGACACCATTCCTACGGTGAAGCATGGTGGTGGCAGCATCATGCTGTGGGGATGTGTTTCAGAGGCAGGGTGACGAGTCTTAATCGAGGCAAAGATGAATGGAGAAAAGTACAGAGAGATCCTTGATGAAAACCTGCTCCAGAGCGCTCAGGACCTCAGACTGGGATGAAGGTTCACCTTCCAACAGGACAATGACCCGAAGCACACAGCCAAGATAATGCAGGAGTGGCTTCGGGACAAGTCTCTGAATGTCCTTGAGTGGCCCAGTCAGAGCCCGGAATTGAACCGGATTGAATATCTCTGGAGAGACCTGAAAATAGCTGTGCAGCAACGCTCCACATTCAATCTGACAAAATTTGAGAGGATCTGCAGAGAAGAATGGGAGAAAGTCCCTAAATACAGGTGTGCCAAGCTTGTAGCGTCATACCCAAGAAGACTCGAGGCTATAATCGCTGCCAAATGTGCATTATCAAAATACTAAGTAAAGGGTCTGAATACTTATGTAACTTATGTAACTGTATACCTGTTTTTGCTTTGTCATTACGGGGCATTGTGTGTAGATTGATGAGGAAACAAGTATATTTAATATATTTTAGAATAAGGCTGTAACATAACAAAATGTGGAAAAATTCAAGGGGTCTAAATACTTTCCTAAGGCACTGTGAAGGCTTTCTCCTTGAGGAAACCTAATGGAGAAATACTAAAGGAAACAGCTAGTTCAGAACTTCTGCTCTCTTCTTTTGCCTGCATGGAACACAATATGGCTATTTAAATTCAGCAAAAAAAGAAATGTCCTCTCACTGTCAACTGCGTTTATTTTCATCAAACTTAACATGTGTAAATATTTGTATGAACATAACAAAATTCAACAACTGAGACACAAACTGAACAAGTTCCACAGACATATGACTCACAGAAATGGAATAATGTGTCCCTGAACAAAGGGGGGGTCAAAATAAACAGTCAGTATCTGGTGTGGCCACCAGCTGCATTAAGTACTGCAGTGCATCTCCTCCTCATGGACTGCATCAGATTTGCCAGTTCTTGCTGTGAGATGTTAGATCTTTGAAATGGCGCCGGAAGAGATGGCCGCCGTTTTACGGTCTCCTAACCAATTGTGCAATTGTGTTTTTTTTGTGATATTTGTAAATGATTTTGTACATAATGTTTCTGCAACCGTATGTTTCTGCAACCGTATCTTATGGAAGAAAATAGCTTCAGGACAGGACAGGGATCACTCACCTCGGATTAGACAAAGATTTCTTCAACAACAACAAGCAGGACTCAAACTATATTCTCCAAACACCCCACAGGGCAGACATCCCAATTATTCGCAAAAGGAAGTGACGCAGAGGACGAAGAGCCGGATGCCTCGTCCGGACCTGCAGAAGACAACTAGGAAAGCTGCTGTTACCATCAATATTACTCGCCAATGTGCAATCATTGGAAAATAAACTAGACGAGGTAAGATCACGAATATCCTACCAAAGGAACATCAAAAATTGTAATATCCTATGCTTCACGGAATCGTGGCTAAATGACGACATGGATATTCAGCTAGCGGGATACACGCTGCACTGGCAGGATAGAACAGCACCTTCCGGTAAGACGAGGGAGGGCCGTCTGTGCATATTTGTAAACAACAGCTGGTGCACGGAATCAAGTCTCTAGATTTTTCTTGCCTGAAGTAGAGTATATTGTGATAAACTGCAGGCCACACTACTTGCCTAGAGAGTTCTCAGCTATACCTTTCGTGGCTGTTTATTTACCGCCACAGACAGATGCTGACACTAAGACCGCACTCAGTCAGCTGTATAAAGAAATAAGCAAACAGGAAACCACTCACCCGGGGGCAGCGGTCCTAGTGGCCGGAGACTTTAATGCAGAGAAACTTAAATCAGTTCTACCAAATCTCTATCAACATGTAAAATGTGTAACCAGAGGGGGAAAAAATCTAGATCACCTGTACTCCACACACAGAGACATGTACAAAGCTCTCCCTCGCCCTCCATTTGGTAACTCCGACCACAACTCTATCCTCCTGATTCTTGCTTACAAGCAAAAATTAAAGCAGGAAGCACCAATGACTCGGTTTATAAAAAAAATGGTCAGCAGAAGCAGATGCTAAACTACAGGACTGCTTTGCTATCACAGACTGGAACATGTTCCGTAATTCTTCCGATGACATTGAGGAATACACCACATCAGTCACTGGCTTTATCAATAAGTGCATTGAGGACGTCGTCCCCACAGTGGCTGTACGTACATACCCCAACCAGAAGCCATGGATTACAGGCAACATTCGCACTGAGCTAATGGGTAGAGCTGCCGCTTTCAAGGTGTGGGACTCTAACCCGGAAGCTTACAAGAAATCCCGCTATGCCCTGCGACGAACCATCGAACAGGCAAAGCTTTAATACAGGGCTAATATTGAATCATACTACACCGGCTCCAACGCGTGTCAGATGTGGCAGGGCTTGCAAACTATTACAGACTACAAAGGGAAGCACAGCCACGAGCTGCCCAGTGACACGAGCCTACCAGACGAGCTAAATCACTTCTATGTTCGCTTTGAGACAAGCAACACTGAGGCATGCATGAGAGCATCAGCTGTTCCGGATGACTGTGTGATCACGCTCTCCTTGGCCGACGTGAGTAAGACCTGTAAACAGGTCAACATACACAAGGCTGCAGGGGCCAGACGGATTACCAGGACGTGTGCTCCGGGCATGTGCTGACCAACTGGCAGGTGTCTTCACTGACATTTTCAACATGTCCCTGATTGATTCTGTTAATACCAACATGATTCAAGCAGACCACCATAGTCCCTGTGCCCAAGAACACAAAGGCAACTTGCCTAAATGACTACAGACCCGTAGCACTCACGTTCTTAGCCATGAAGTGCTTTGAAAGGCTGGTAATGGCTCACATCAACACCTTTATCCCAGAAACCCTAGACCCACTCCAATTTACATACCGTCCTTCTGTAGCTCAGTTGGTAGAGCATGGCGCTTGTAACGCCAGGGTAGTGGGTTCGATTCCCGGGACCACCCATACGTAGAATGTATGTACACATGACTGTAAGTCGCTTTGGATAAAAGCGTCTGCTAAATGGCATATATTATTATTATTATTATTAAACAGATCCACAGATGATGCAATCTCTATTGCACTCCACACTGCCCTTTCCCACCTGGACAAAAGGAACACCTATGTGAGAATGCTGTTCATTGACTACAGCGCAGCGTTCAACACCATAGTACCCTCAAAGCTCATCACCAAGCTAAGGATCCTGGGACTAAACACCTCCCTCTGCAACTGGCTCCTGGACTTCCTGACAGACCGCCCCCAGGTGGTGAGGGTAGGTAGCAACACATCTGCCACGCTGATCCTCAACACCGGAGCTCCCCAGGGGTGTGTGCTCAGTCCCCTCCTGTACTCCCTGTTCACCCACGACTGCATGGCCAGGCACGATTCCAACACCATCATTACGTTTTCTGACGACACAACAGTGGTAGGCCTGATCACCAATAACGACGACACAGCCTATAGGGAGGAGGTCAGAGACCTGGCCGGGTGGTGCCAAATTAACAACCTATCCCTCAGCGTAATCAAGACTAAGGAGATCATTGTGGACTACAGGAAAAGGAGCACCGTGCACGTCCACATTCTGATTGACGGGGCTGTAGTGGAGCAGGTTGAAAGCTTCACATTCCTTGGTGTAACAGTTTTTACCCCCGAGCCATAAGACTCCTGAACAGGTAACCAAATGGTTACCCGGACTATTTGCATTGTGCGCCCCCCTCAACCCCTCTTTGATGCTGCTACTACTCTTTGTTTTTATTATATGCATAGTCACTTTAACTATACATTCATGTACATACTACCTAAATTGGCCCAACCAACCAGTGCTCCCGCACATTGGCTAACCGGGCTATCTGCATTGTGTCCCACCACCCGCCAACACCTCTTTTTACGCTTCTGCTACTCTCTGTTCATCATATATGCAAAGTCACTTTAACGATACCTACATGTACATACTACCTCAATAAGCCTGACTAACAGGTGTCTGTATAGATAGCCTTGCTACTCTTTTTTCAAATGTCTTTTTACTGTTGTTTTATTTCTTTACATTTACATTTACATTTAAGTCATTTAGCAGACGCTCTTATCCAGAGCGACTTACATTTACTTACCTACACACACACATACCTTTTTTTTCGCACCATTGGTTAGAGCCTGTAAGTAAGCATTTCACTGTAAGGTGTAGTATTCGGTGCACGTGTCAAATAAACTGTGATTTGATTTGATGAGCTGTTACCCCACTCTTCCACCAAGGCACTTGCAAGTTCCCGGATATTTCTGGGGGGGGGAATAGCCCTAGCCCTCACCCTCCGATCTCACAGGTCCCAGACGTGCTCAATGGGATTGAGATCCAGGCTCTTCGCTGGCAGAACACTGACATTCCTGTCTTGCAGGAAATCACGCAAAGAACGAGCAATATGGCTGGTGGCATTGTCATGCTGGAGGGTCATGTCAGGATGAGCCTGCAGGAAGGGTACCACATGAGGGAGGAGGATGTCTTCCCTGTAACTCACAGCATTGAGATTGCCTGCAATGACAACAAGCTCAGTCCGATTATGCTGCGACACACTGCCCCAGACCATGACGGCCCTTCCATCTCCAAATCGATCCCACTCCAGAGTACAGGCCTCGGTGTAATGCTCATTCCTTTGACAATAAACTAAAATCCGACCATCACCCCTGGTGAGACAAAACCGCTACTCGTCAGTGAAGAGCACTTTTTGCCAGTCCTGTCTGGTCCAGTGACGGTGGGTTTGTGCCCATAGATGAAGTTGTTGCTAGTGATGACTGGTGAGGGTCTGCCTTACAACAGTCCTACAAGCCCTCAGTCCAGCCTCTCTCAGCCTATTGCAGACAGTCTGAGCACTGATGGAGGGATTGTGCGTTCCTGGTGTAACTCGGGCAGTTGTTGTTGCCATCCTGTACCTGTCCTGCAGGTGTGATGTTTGGATGTACCGATCCTGTGCAGATGGTGTTACACGTGGTCTGCCACTGCGAGGACAATCAGCTGTCCATCCTGTCTCCCTGTAGCGCTGTCTTAGGCGTCTCACAGTACAGACATTGCAATTTATTGCCCTGGCCACATCTGCAGTCCTCATGCCTCCTTGCAGTATGCCTAAGGCACATTCACACAGATGAGCTGGGACCCTGGGCATATTGGTGTTTTTCAGAGTCAGTAGAAAGGCCTCTTTAGTGTCCTAAGTTTTCATAACTGTGACCTTAATTGCCTACCGTCTGTAAGCTGTTAGTGTCTTAATGACCGTTCCACAAGTGCATGTTCTTTAATTGTTTATGGTTCGTTGTAAAAGGAATGGGAAACAGTGGTTAAACCCTTTACAATGAACATCTGTGAATTTATTTGGATTTTTACAAAATATCTTTGAAAAACAGGGTCCTGAAAAAGGGACGTTTCTTTTTTTGCTGAGGTTTCTCACTTATGGGTGGCACAAATTGGGATATGAGGGAAGTGAATGGGCAGAGTATATGCAAATTAAATACTGTAGTTTACTATATTTTAAAAAATATTGTGTTTTTACGGACATTTTTTTCTGTATAATACGGTAGTATTTACTATAGTATTCTACAGTATAATACAACATTCTATACTAAGTACTGTAGTATTCTATAGTAAACTGTAGTATTTTTTCATGTGGGTGTAATAAGTTTGATATGGATACAAAATGGAGATAAATCCCAATTGTGTATGTCTGTTGACTTTCTCCTAAAATGCTATTAAGTACATTAAAATTAACAACATGGTGTAGAGTGGGGCAAAAAAGTATTTAGTCAGCCACCAATTGTGCAAGTTCTCCCACTTAAAAAGATGAGAGAGGCCTGTAATTTTCATCATAGGTACACTTCAACTATAACAGAAAAAACGAGAAGAAAAAAAATCCAGAAAATCACATTGTAAGATTTTTAATGAATTTATTTGCAAATGATGGTGGAAAATAAGTATTTGGTAAATAACAAAAGTTTATCTCAATACTTTGTTATATACCCTTTGTTGGCAATGACAGAGGTCAAGCGTTTTCTGTAAGTCTTCACAAGGTTTTCACACACTGTTGCTGGTATTTTGGCCCATTCCTCCATGCAGATCTCCTCTAGAGCAGTGATGTTTTGGGGCTGTTGCTGGGCAACACGGACTTTCAACTCCCTCCAAAGATTTTCTATGGGGTTGAGATCTGGAGACTGGCTAGGCCACTCCAGGACCTTGAAATGCTTCTTACGAAGCCACTCCTTCGTTGCCCGGTCGGTGTGTTTGGGATCATTGTCATGCTGAAAGAAAGGTAGGCTTTGTTACTTTGGTCCCAGCTCTCTGCAGGTCATTCACTAGGTACCCCATGTGGTTCTGGGATTTTTGCTCACCGTTCTAGTGATAATTTTGACCCCACGGGGTGAGATCTTGAGTGGAGCCCCAGATCGAGGGAGATTATCAGTGGTCTTGTATGTCTTCCATTTCCTAATATTTGCTCCCACAGTTGATTTCTTCAAACCAAGCTGCTTACCTATTGCAGATTCAGTCTTCCCAGCCTGGTGCAGGTCTACAATTTTGTTTCTGGTGTCCTTTGACAGCTATTTGGTCTTGGCCATAGTGGAGTTTGGAGTGTGACTGTTTGATGTTGTGGACAGGTGTCTTTTATACTGATAACAAGTTCAAACAGGTGCCAATAATACAGGTAACGAGTAGAGGACAGAGGAGCCTCTTAAAGAAGAAGTTACTGGTCTGTGAGAGCCAGAAATCTTGCTTGTTTGTAGGTGACCAAATACTTATTTTCCACCATAATTTGCAAATAAATTCATTAAAAGTCCTACAATGTGATATTCTGGATTTTCTTCTCATTTTGTCTGTCATAGTTGAAGTGTACCTATGATGAAAATTACAGGCCTCTCTCATCTTCTTAAGTGGGAGAACTTGCACAATTGGTGGCTGACTAAATACTTTTTTGCCCCACTGTATATTCCCACTGGGCACACACTGGTTGAATCAATGTTGTTTCCAAGGAAATTATGTTGAACCAATGTGGAATACAAGTTGAATAGACGTCTGTGCCCAGTGGTTTATGTTATGATTATCAAATGAATTCAGTTTTTTTTAGCCTGTTTTGTGATAACCCCAAATCTTATGCTTCATACAGACGAACTGTGGTAACGAAGTGTATTCCAGTAGATGTTCTGTTATTTCCACATGGCATTAGGCTCTTCAACAAGGTAGTTATGGTACATAACACAGATTTCTCCTAACTGAACGCTAATGGACACCTTCCAATGATTGTGAACCAGACCTCTCCACAGCACTTTATAAAACAAATACGACTACTCGTGAGAAAGTATTACTTCTTAAGTGCCTCCACTATCATGCTCTCTAAATAGGTCTGTACAACAGTGTACTTAGCCCGCTAGCCTTCTGCATACCGTACTCATGGCCACTGTGCTTAAATGAATGCAAACAGCAATTTCTTACTTTCCTTAAGCGACATCATTTCTCCAGAGCCATTGGTGGAGGAGTTAGGTTGGACTACATCCGTGCTGATGTCTATGCTGTCATTAGTGTCCGTCAGCATCCATGTGGATCTTGTGTCTTGGATGGTCTAGCATGGCGGTTGGAGCCGCCAACTACAAATCAGTCCAACCAGTGTCGGTGTGCGTTCAAATCCGACCAACTGCCGATGTTACAAACTCCTACCTTACCTGCTCTATCTGTAGAAATATACGAAAGATACAACAAATGAACATGGACCTCAATGGTTGGTTGAAACCCCCCTAACATACCATTCGCTGTTTCTGGTATCTGCCTGCAGACTTTTCTAGGGTATAAAAAAAGAATTACTGAAAATGTTGGAATGGACTTGAGTGCAGAAATACGTTGTGCACTAAATAATGTAAAACATCTAAGTGCCACTGGAGGGGGCTGGAGAGAGTGTTTAGATAAGAATAGGTTGGCAAGCTCCAGGCTGTGTGGGTGGGATGGTGTGTGTGTGAGAAAGAGCGAGCTTGTGTGTGTGCGTGTGTTTGCCTATACGTGTGTGTGTGTGTGTGTTAGACTCGTGGCGTAGATCACACACTCAAGACGGCGGAATAACAATTAATCCTGGCCGACCTGTGTGCTCTTGTCATTGAGTTAAAACCCAGATAATGCTATAAAATGCTATCTGAAGTCGGTGAATTTGCATTTGCCTTCTTGGGGGCAGATATATAAATAATGCATGTTGTTTAATTCATGCTTGTGCCAAGGGCTTTCAGTGATGCCAGTGCACAGTCCTTATAAAATAATTACGGCACAACATTGTGCTTACTCAGACAAACAAATACATCTTTTGGAGCGGTGCCGACCTCTTTTGGCCATTTGAAAGCTGGTTGGGACGATACACTTTTATTTAGAACCTGAAATATGACAACAAGGCGATACTTTATTTTATTTATATCATTTGTTTCAAGTAACCACGGCTCTTTGACCTATACCAGATTCAGTTGCATCCGCCAAAAACATTTTTGAGGTAATGGCATCTTGGATGGAACAGTGGTATTGTCACAAGATATGAAAAACACTGTGTGGTCCTGTTTTGCTCAGTTGGTAAGAGTGTGGAAACTAACAATGTCAAAGATTGTGCTTATTAGAATTGTCAGTGTTTAGTGCTTTTGACAGTGTAATAAAATCACGGTAGGACTAAACTCTCTCATGGAGAGGATGGACCCTGGAATCAAAATGGTCAATGATGTCATACAGATAGCAGGTTTCTTGGCTACACTCTTAGAAAAAAAGGTGCAATCTAGAACCAAAAGGGGTTCTTCAGCTGTTTCTTCAACCCTTTGAAGAACCCCTTTTGGTTCCAGATATAACCCTTTTGGTTCTAGGGAGAACCCTTTTCGGTTCCATGTAGAACCTATTTTTAAAAAGGGTTCTACGTGGAACCAAAAAGGGTTCTCCGCTAAGGACATCTGCAGAACCATTTTGAACCCTTTTTTCTAGGAGTGTATTTGAATTCATATTCAACAGAAACTGAGATTAAACCACATGTGGTCATGTGCTACTAAGATGACCACAAACGTCTCTGAACCACAATGCAGAAATCCGGTCACAAAGAAGTTGACAGCGGATCATGTATTGGACCATGTGGTAACATGAAGACCTTGTATTGGACCATGTGGTAACATGAAGACCTTGTATTGGGGCGGCAGGGTAGCCTAGTGGTTAGAGTGTTGGACTAGTAACCGGAGGGTTGCGAGTTCAAACCCCCGAGCTGACAAGGTACAAATCTGTCGTTCTGCCCCTGAACAGGCAGTGGCAACAATTCTAATAAGCACAATCTTTGACATTGTTAGTTTCGAACTCTTACCAATTGAGCAAAACAGGACCACACAGTGTTTTTCATATCTTGTGACAAAACCAGGCCGTCATAGAAAATAAGAATTTGTTCTTAACTGCCTGGTTAAATAAAGGTAAAATAAAAAAAAAATAAAAATAAAATTGGACCATGTGGTAACATGAAGACCATGTGGTAACATGAAGACCTTCTATTGGACCATGTGATAACATGAAGACCTTCTATTGGACCATGTGATAACATGAAGACCTTGTATTGGACCATGTGATAACATGAAGACCTTCTATTGGACCATGTGGTAACATGAAGACCTTCTATTGGACCATGTGATAACATGAAGACCTTCTATTGGACCATGTGATAACATGAAGACCTTGTATTGGACCATGTGATAACATGAAGACCTTCTATTGGATCATGTGGTAACATGAAGACCTTGTATTGGACCATGTGATAACATGAAGACCTTGCATTGGACCATGTGATAACATGAAGACATTGGACCATGTGGTAACATGAAGACTTTATTGGACCATGTGATAACATGAAGATCTTGTATTGGACCATGTGGTAACATGAAGAACTGTATTGACCATGTGATAACATGAAGACCTTCTATTGGACCATGTGGTAACATGAAGACCTTGTATTGGACCATGTGGTAACATGAAGACCTTGTATTGGACCATGTGATAACATGAAGATCTTGTATTGGACCATGTGATAACATGAAGACCTTCTATTGGACCATGTGATAACATGAAGACCTTCTATTGGACCATGTGGTAACATGAAGATCTTGTATTGGACCATGTGATAACATGAATATCTTGTATTGGACCATGTGGTAACATGAAGACCTTCTATTGGACCATGTGATAACATGAAGACCTTGTATTGGACCATGTGATAACATGAAGACCTTCTATTGGACCATGTGGTAACATGAAGACCTTCTATTGGACCATGTGATAACATGAAGACCTTCTATTGGACCATGTGATAACATGAAGACCTTGTATTGGACCATGTGGTAACATGAAGACCTTCTATTGGACCATGTGATAACATGAAGACCTTCTATTGGACCATGTGATAACATGAAGACCTTGTATTGGACCATGTGATAACATGAAGATCTTGTATTGGACCATGTGGTAACATGAAGATCTTGTATTGGACCATGTGGTAACATTAATATATATATCTTGTATTGGACCATGTGATAACATGAAGAAGCTCTTATCCAGAGCGACTTGCAGCAAATTGGTGCATTCACCTTATGACATCCAGTGGAACAGTCACTTTACAATAGTGCATCTAAATCTTAAAAGGGGGGTGAGAAGGATTACTTATCCTATCCTAGGTATTCCTTAAAGAGGTGGGGTTTCAGGTGTCTCCGGAAGGTGGTGATTGACTCCATATCAAGGGTGTTGTGATGACATGAAGACCTTCTATTGGACCATGTGATAACATGAAGACCTTGTATTGGACCATGTGATAACATGAAGATCTTGTATTGGACCATGTGGTAACATGAAGACCATGTGGTAACATGAAGACCTTGTATTGGACCATGTGGTAACATGAAGATCTTGTATTGGACCATGTGATAACATGAAGACCTTGTATTGGACCATGTGATAACATGAAGACCTTCTATTGGACCATGTGGTAACATGAAGACCTTCTATTGGACCATGTGGTAACATGAAGACCTTGTATTGGACCATGTGATAACATGAAGACCTTCTATTGGACCATGTGGTAACATGAAGACCTTGTATTGGACCATGTGATAACATGAAGACCTTGTATTGGACCATGTGATAACATGAAGATCTTGTATTGGACCATGTGGTAACATGAAGATCTTCTATTGGACCATGTGGTAAAGACAATAAGTAGATCAGAGCAGAACAGTCGGTAAACAAGACACGGTCATTTGTCCTTATATACAAAACAATGCAATTTTTTGCAGGAATGCGATGGTAGTAGGTGAAGTGTAAAGAATAAATATAATAAAAAGTAGCAGCGATGAATGGTGTATGGTGATTTTGTGTATGTGTGTGTGTGTGTGTGTGTGTGTGTGTATTTATGTGTGTGTGTGCATGTGTGTATATTTGTGTGTGTGTGTGTGGTGTGTGTGTGTGTGTGTGTGTGTGTATGAGTGACTATTGAATTCTGTTGAATTGGAAATATAAACGTGGAATACATGAATGCAATGATAAGAAGAAACACCTTGGAAGAGAAATGTAAAAACGTACATAAATGTATCTAAAGAAATTGAAAAGATGTCCTGATGGATTCCTATTTAATCAAGTATCAGACTTGATCGTTTGTTCTTCAATAGCCAGATGGAGATTATCGGTCTCATGACTTTTAACCTTTCCGATTCAAGCACTTCTCAAGTGGAATCACTCACTTGGATGTAGAACAACGTTTACAATATTCTAAACGCAGGCCAATGTCACTGTTTCTAACTCTTTAGAAAACATATCAAGGGTGTTGTGGAATAAGAAATATTTATATTCTGTGACTAGTTATACCATAGAAAACCGTGGACCAAAGGCAATAGATGTAATAGAAAAATAAGAATAGTTTCTATAGGAGAGAGGCCATGAGGTCGAGTCGAGTTCTGGGAATCAGCTGTTGGCTCCGCTGTAGTCGTGATAGTGGTGATCTCTGGCAAATGGCAGCTGCTCCACCTTTTGTTTGCTGGGGCCTGGTGCCCATGAGAGAAGCAGATCAATCTTCTTGGGAGTTAGTAACACACCACTCAAGTTATAGGTTAAAAACCCTGTTACGAATAGCCACTCATCCATTTTCTTAAAATGTTTCACTTTCAAGTTCAGCAGGGATAGTCAGAAAGGTTGATGTATGAAATGTAGTTTGTTTATCCCATAAGAGATCATCAAGAGTACAAGGCTGATGAAATTTGCAGTTGCATAGCACATGGCAAGATGACACAACCATTTATTTTGTGAGAGATGTGTTGATTTCCTGCATTAGGCTTTCAGGGGATAAAGGAATATGATGAAATAATGAATGTTGGCTCTTTGATGTGGGGTACAGCACCAGTAGTGGAGTGTGGGTAAAATCACTGAGGAAGCCAAGCCACTAAAAAAGCCATATTACAACCAATGTTGTGATAATTGCATTGTTTGCTCTTTAACCCATTCGTTCATACACCACTGTGAGGTAGCCTAGTGTTTTGGACTAGTAACCGAAAGGTTGCTGAATCGAATCCCCGAGCTGACAAGGTAAAAATCTGTCGTTCTGCCCCTGAACAAGGCAGTTAACACACTGTTCCCCGGTAGGCTCGCATTGTAAATTATAATTTGTTCTTAACTGACTTGCCTAGTTAAATAAAAGGTTACATTTTTTAAAAATACAATAAGGCAGTGACAACAAAAACACAACAGTCACACAGTGGTGGAATAAATTCAACTACACGTACGTTTGTTTCATCATAAAAGTGAAGAGCAACATCTGTCTGGTGAAGTCCACAAAGCCAATATTGCATGTAACAAACAGTTATATCAACTGTAGCATGGTCAAGGAAGTACATTTTTTTAGACAGTTTACTAAACTACTACTGATTTAGAACCAAGGAGTTACTGCAAGTCAGCACAAACACAACAGGAGCCCTGCCTCCGGTATTCCAGCACCATTTACACTTAAACATCATCAAATCAACAAGACAATATATGATTCATTTATACAACGAAAAACAAACTTAAAGATACCAAAACTATTTAGTCCAATCAATGTTGCTTAATATCATGTGGCTGGCCATTGTACTGATGTGTGCTTGTGCGTGTGAGTGCCATTAAAACATTTTTGGGACTCAACCTACTTGTAGACTAGTTGAATGTCAATGTCATCCTCCTGTCTTTCATGTGGGCAAAACGGTATATGACTCTGTCATACAGTACGCTTTTAGTTTTTGGTTGTCATATCTATCTAGCTCAATATGCTTGCCCTGACTTCCTCGCACAGGCAACAATGAACCAGCTAAGTTAGCTAGCTAAGTTAACGTGAGCCTAAAAGGGCTAGGCTACATCTAGGCTACATATTAAACTTCAATCGTCTCAGGCCTGTGGCACAACATAAGAATTTATGCTTTGATCAGAATCGCCTTCATAATCATTGGCCTGTACAGAGAGTTAAGTCAAAATCACAAGTTCAAATCTCCATCTCCATCCAGGGCTAAGGAAAGTGCCGATTTAGCAAGCTGTACTGCAGGACATGAACACAAGCAGACAAGAAACTGAGATTTCTTAGGATGCGATATGATTGGGGTCAAATCCAAACTGTTTCACCAGGACAACCCACAGTTGAACTCAGCTCAATGCTGATTGGCAAATCATTTTAGATTTTTTTTTATTAATGGAGGCCAAATGCTTGCTGGTATCAATCAAATGCTACCGCCGCAAACGGCATACTCTTTTGGTCCAGACAGAATCAGATACTGTACATGGGCTACACATACTGAGACAGAGGGACGCTGTTTCCCTTGCTCAGATGATTTATCCGGTGAGATTCAGCGATTTGCGAATTGACAGAAAATTATGAAAAAAAAAACGATTGTTCAAATATTTGGGGATGCATGGCTTCAATGAATACATGCCACTGTACGGCACTGAGACAGAGACACAGTTTTGAACTGATCATAGATGTTTTCTTTGACGATTCATCCAATCAATGTCCATAGATGTATACAAACAGTGGTGTAAAGTACTGGAGTAAAAACACTTTAAAGTACTACTTATGTAATTTTTTGTGGTATCTGTACTTTACTTTACTATTTATAGTTTTGACAACTTTTACTACATTGCTAAAGAAAATATTGTACTTTTTATTCCATACATTTTCCATGACAAGCCAAAGTACTTTTTTGAAGGCATTCTGAATGCTTAGCAGGACAGGGAAATTGTGAAATTGACGCACTTATCAAGAGAACACATGGTCAACCCTACTGCCTATAGTCTGACAGACTCACTTAACACAAATGCATCTTTTGTAAATAATTCAATAATGGCTGAGTGTTGGAGTGGTGCCCCTGGCTATCTGTAAATTTAAAAAACAAGAAAATGGTGCCGTCTGCTTTGCTTAATATAAGGGATTTTTTTATTATTTATACTTTTACTTCTACTTTTGATACAAAAGTATATTTTTGCAATTACATTTACTTTTGACACTTAAGAATAATTCAAACCAAATACCTTTAGACTTTTACTCAAGTAGTATTTTACTGGGTGACTTTCACTTTTATTTGAGTAACTTCCTATCAGGGTATCTGTCCTTTTACTCAAGAACGACAATTGGGTCATTTTTAATAATTTTTAGTAATATGTAAACATTATATAAAGTGACATTGTTTAAAGTGGCTAGTGATACATTTATTACATCAAGATGGCAAGATGGTATAGAGTACAGTATATACATATGAGATGAGTAATGCAGGGTATGTAAACATTATATAATGTAGTATATACTGTATTCTATACTATTCTGTATCTTAGTCCGTTCTGCTCTGACATTTCTTGTCCATATATGTATATAGTCTTAATTCATTCCTTACTTCGATTTACGTGTATTTTGGGTATATATTGTGTCATTTGTTAGATATTACTGGTTAGACATTACTGCACTGTCAGAGCTAGAAGCACAAGCATTTTGCCACACGCGCAATAACATCTGGTATGTGTACGTGTATGTGACTAATAACATTTGATTTGATTTGGTTAGGTGAACTAACGACAAAAGTAGGATCATTTATGTTAAAGGTTAGGAGAACTGAAATGACACAGGTTAGGTAAAATGGCTTACTCAAACACGAATACCTTTGGACTACTAGACGGCGACGGGTTACACCCATCCATCCTCCCTTCTTTTATTTCTGTCTAAAGTAACTACACCATTAGTAGGTATTGTGTCTTGGAGGTGCTCAGAAATAAGTAAAGTATGTTTCGCAAGGCTCTGAGGCCTGGCTGACATATCCAAAAATATCAATGGCAGCCTCTTTGTTAAAACTCAGTCAGGCGAGTGTGAGGTGAATCAAGTTTGTTTTCATCAGCTCTGAGGACAAGGTCCATGCTTTGCAGAATCCCTCCAACAGTGTCCGTATATTCCATTACATGACGTATGGTTCTCTACAGCCCTGGATCATAACATCTGCCATTACTACCCCGCTACCCCTCCTCCTCCCTCCATTCAACATCACATGAGGTCAGTGGACAGACAGGCACATTAAGACAATTAAGACGGGCCCCTTAACCCTGCTGTCTGGCTCCCCGACGCGGGCGGGAAAGCTTCTATCGTTCGCCTGGGCAAGACTGATGACAAATAGAAGACCATTACCAGGAAGGAGGTAACTCCAGGACTTCAGAGCGTCTGAGAGAGGCTGGTGCTGTAGCAATTACCCAAGATGACCGGATCGAACAGCGGGAAGAGAGAAGAGAGGACAGAGGTGATGTGAGAGGGAGAGGATGAGAGAGGGAGAGGGATTTTTTTTTTTAAATGTGAGAGTGAGAGAAAAATAAAAGAAAGAGGAGATGGGATGAGAGGAAAAGAGAAGACAAAAAGAAAGAGGAGGAGACATAAAGGGACGAACAAAAGAGAGGAAGAAACTCAATTGAAGAGAAGAGAGTTCTGGATGGCCTAGATTTTTCACTCACTATCATAGAGTGTTTACCTCAGAGGAATCCTGATGGTAAAATAAGACTGGGAAAGGTCAGACTCAACAACCTGTTAGAGAATTAGGGCTATTCAAAAAGGGAGCTGTCCTCTTGGAAACAACAGTATTGAATCAACACTGTCTCACTGATATCAGTGCAGGGTTCTATTACACACTTAGATTTATGTCTAGTCCTGTACTTTTCTTTCACACAGTATGAAACCACAAACATCACCAAATTGCCTCCACCTAGCCAATCCTCTCAGATGGAGTAGCTAGGGTCTAGGAAAGACTGAACCAAGAGAACCAGCACCCCCACCCCCTCCCCAGACAGACCAGCCCCAAGAATCTCACCCCTGACTGGGAGACAACCATCGGTTCCCCTCCTGGACCCCACTGGCCTGGCCTGCTGCTGTGCTAACTGCATTTCAGACAGACGCTTTTACAGCCTGATTTACAGGGCCACATGATTTCCACATGGCTAAACTATGTCCTTTGTAGCTGCTCACGACTCCCTTCCTCCTTACCCTCTCATGGACAGCTGTTCATCAATCAGAGCAGATAAAGCTGTCCTCTCTCTCTCTCACCAGCCCGTCCAGACTATGGGCCACTGTTAGGTGAGAGGCTGAAGAGGTTAGCCAAGATGGCCGACATGTTCTTGTTCTGAGAGATGAACGAATGTAGCCAGTGTGACCTGTGGCTCTAGTTTTGAGGTAGGTAGATCTTTGGCATAAAAATATTCATACCACTGGGCCAACAACATGAGAGCAGCCATTGGTAATCAATAGACAGCAAAATATTGTTAATTGATTGAGCATCTACAATTGCAACAATGTTACAAGCCAAGAGACATGCAGTTGACACTAATACATAAAACAGAATAGATAAATAAATATGAGTGACTTTTGGACATTTGATTAGTTGATGTTTTGTACATTGATAGATTGCTATGAATCGACTATTGAATTCTACATAGAACCTGTGAAGGGGGAGGTGAAAGATGACTGACAGTAGGATGGTGAGGGAAGACTGAGTGTATGCGTAAGCTACAGAGGAAGACAGAGGAGAGGACAGTCTGCTAGGATAGCTGGTGCCATTCATATCAGTGTATTTCTGCCTCATAAAACCATATTATACTGAATTATATTGAGGCTGCTTACACTGGCGCCCTTTTTACCTCTGACAAATCAGCTGGAATCTCTACATGGCATTATTTCTGATCCTGTGACATTGGATCATTTAATATGTCTACGCTACCCACATAAACCTACAGCAGAGACACCCATAAACAAATACAAGCAGGTGAGGGTTGAGTGATGCGTTGTTGGCTCAGGTCTAGCGATACATGCCATGGCACTTTTCAGCAATGGCCTTCAATGGCCTCACCAGGCGAAAATTAATAGTTCCCAAGCGCCAGATAAACGATGGTGTATGTATTAGACCCCGCCTAATAAAATCTGGACGATCCGTCCAGAAGAACAGAACATTACTCTCCCCACCAAGCCCTAGCCAAGGAGTGGGTGGGATTTATGATGGGTAAGCACCTTTTTCTTTTCTCTCCATTGATTTTGGGATGGTCAATCGGATGATTGTGAGACGACTGAAGATTTATGACCCCGGAGGAACCAATAGTTTTCATCAAGGGTGTAAAGCCTGGAGAGCGAATAGCCTTCACCCGCTATCCCATACTGAGAGAAAGTTGTGTTTCTTCCAGGGCCCTAGCCAAGAAAAAAACAGTTTAATAAATGGACAACTCAATCACTGTGATTGCTACTGGGGTTTTGGGAAGTGAAAAAAAAACATGGTGAAATCAACACTTTGATGGAATGAAAGATAAGAAGCTAGGCAATTTGGGATACATTAATCAATCTGAGATAACTTGCCTCAAAGGGCGATTCATCTCTCATCTCCAACCTCCGCCCGTCGATATATCTAGATAAAGCGCATAGCTTTATTGAACGCTTGTAATCATTAAATGCTTTCGATACAAATTAACTTACTGCAGTTCCTACGATCTATGTGGAGGAGGGAGAGTGGGAGAGACAGACAGGGAGCAAATCCTTGGAGATGAATCGAAAAGGAACCAAAGTGACATTCTGTATCTTCTGTCACTCCCAAGAACGAATGCATTAAAATTACATAAGACTGCAGCATTTCTGTATTCTCTTCCCCTTTTCTCACCTCCTCTTTATTTGTGCTCGAAGTGTGCGGCATTAAACTTTTATGCGGCTAACAAACAGCTAGGAAATTGGTTCTTTGGTTGTATGACATTGGTAGGAAAAAAACTGTGAGAAAAATCCCCTCCACTCCATCAAGTAACAGTCTTGAGGCTGACTCATAGGTATCTGTTGCTGTGTGCAGTGAATTTATATACAGTGCCTTCAGAAAATATTCATACCCCTTGACTTATTCCACATTTTATTGTGTTACAGAATTCAAAATTAATTAAATACTCCATAATGACAAAGTAAAAACATGTTTGCAGAACTTTTAGCTAATTTATTTCAAATGAAATACAGAAATATCTCATTTACATTAGTATTCACACCCCTAAGTCAATACTTAGTAGAATCCCCTTTGGCCACGATTACAGCTGTGAGTCTTTAGTGTCTGAGAGCTTTCCACACCTGGATTGTGCAACAATTTGCTCATTATTATTTTCAAAATTCTTCAAGCTCTGTCAAATTGGTTGTTGATCATTGCTAGACAACATTTTTTAAATCTTGTTATAGATTTTCAAGTAGATTTAAGTCAAAACTGTAACTCGGCCACTCATTCACATTCTTGGTAAGCAACTGTGTATAACGGCGCCGGAGGGGATGGCTGCCGTTTTACGGGCTCCTAACCAATTATGCTATTTTGTGTGTTTTTTTTTGCTTTTTTTGTAATTTATTTTGTACATAATGTTTCTGCCACCGTCTCCTATGTCCGAAAAGAGCTTCTGGATATCAGAACAGCTGTCACGCCCTGACCATAGTTTGCTTTGTATGTTTCTATGTTTTGTTTGGTCAGGGTGTGATCTGAGTGGGCATTCTATGTTGGATGTCTAGTTTGTCTGTTTCTGTCTCTGATTGGGAACCATATTTAGGTAGCCTGTTTTGTCATTGTGGGTTGTGGGTGATTGTCTATGTTAGTTGCTTGTGTCAACACAGTTCTTATAGCTTCACGGTCGTTTTTCGTTTATTGTTTTGTATTCAGTGTTCAGTGCTTTCTTTAATTAAAATATCATCATGAACACATACCACGCTGCATTTTGGTCCGCTTCTTACGACGATCGTGACAACAGCGATTACTCACCTCGAACAGGACAAAGCTTTTTTCTTTAATGAGTCTGACGCAAAGGATGTACTGTTGCCCCCGGAGCAGGTCCAAATCCCTGTCCTTCGCATGAAGAAAAGATAGAGATACAGGGGGCGCAGATGTAGGTGCCTTGTGAAAATTCGTCAGTGAGAGTGTATCCTGCCTTTACCATCCGTTCTTTTGGCCAACGTGCAATCACTGAGAATAATCTGGATGAGCTCCGTTGGAGACTATCCTACCGACAGAACATTAAAAAGTGTAACATCTTACGTTTCACGGGTCGTGGCTGAACGGTAACACGGATAAGTTTTGTCCCATGGAATAAATGTTGTGGATCTTAATGTTTTTCCTCATAATCCTGGACTATCGGACCACCATTTTATTACGTTTGCAATTGCAACAAATAATCTGCTCAGACCCCAACCAAGGAGCATCAAAAGTCGTGCTATAAATTCACAGACAACACAAAGATTCCTTGATGCCCTTCCAGACTCCCTCTGCCTACCCAAGGACGCCAGAGGACAAAAATCAGTTAACCACCTAACTGAGGATCTCAATTTAACCTTGCGCAATACCCTAGATGCAGTTGCACCCCTAAAAACTAAAAACATTTCTCATAAGAAACTAGCTCCCTGGTACACAGAAAATACTCGAGCTCTGAAGCAAGCTTCCAGAAAATTGGAACGAAAATGGCGCCACACCAAACTGGAAGTCTTCCGACTAGCTTGGAAAGACGGTACCGTGCAGTACCGAAGAGCCCTTACTGCTGCTCGATCATCCTATTTTTCTAACTTAATTGAGGAAAATAAGAACAATCCGAAATTCCTTTTTGATACTGTCGCAAAGCTAACTAAAAAGCAGCATTCCCCAAGAGAGGATGACTTTCACTTTAGCAGTGCTAAATTCATGAACTTCTTTGAGGAAAATATTATGATTATTAGAAAGCAAATTACGGACTCCTCTTTAAACCTGCGTATTCTCCAAACCTCAGTTGTCCTGAGTCTGCACAACTCTGCCAGGAAATCAAGAGAGACGCTCAAGTGTTTTAGTACTATATCTCTTGACACAATGATGAAAATAATCATGGCCTCTAAATCTTCAAGCTGCATACTGGACCCTATTCCAACTAAACTACTGAAAGAGCTGCTTCCTGTGCTTGGCCCTCCTATGTTGAACATAATAAACGGCTCTCTATCCACTGGATGTGTACCAAACTCACTAAAAGTGGCAGTAATAAAGCCTCTCTTGAAAAAGCCAAACCTTGACCCAGAAAATATAAAAAACTATCGGCCTATCTCGAATCTTCCATTCCTCTCAAAAATTTTAGAGAAGGCTGTTGCGCAGCAACTCACTGCCTTCCTGAAGACAAACAATGTATACGAAATGCTTCAGTCTGGTTTTAGACCCCATCATAGCACTGAGACGGCACTTGTGAAGGTGGTAAATTACATTTTAATGGCATCGGACCGAGGCTCTGCATCTGTCCTCGTGCTCCTAGACCTTAGTGCTGCTTTTGATACCATCGATCACCACATTCTTTTGGAGAGATTGGAAACCCAAATTGGTCTACACGGACATGTTCTGGCCTGGTTTAGATCTTATCTGTCGGAAAGATATCAGTTTGTCTCTGTGAATGGTTTGTCCTCTGACAAATCAACTGTAAATTTCTGTGTTCCTCAAGGTTCCGTTTTAGGACCACTATTGTTTTCACTATATATTTTACCTCTTGGGGATGTTATTCGATAACATAATGTTAACTTTCACTGCTATGCGGATGACACACAGCTGTACATTTCAATGAAACATGGTGAAGCCCCAAAATTGCCCTCGCTAGAAGCATGTGTTTCAGACATAAGGAAGTGGATGGCTGTTGAATCTGACAATTAATCTTAATGGTTGTACAGTCATCTCAAATAAAACTGTGAAGGACCTCGGCGTTACTCTGGAACCTGATCTCTCTTTTGAAGAACATATCAAGACCATTTCGAGGACAGCTTTTTTCCAACTATGTAATATTGCAAAAATCAGAAACTTTCTGTCCAAAAATGATGCAGAAAAATTAATCCATGCTTTTGTCACTTCTAGGTTAGACTACTGCAATGCTCTACTTTCCGGCTACCCGGATAAAGCACTAAATAAACTTCAGTTAGTGCTAAATACGGCTGCTAGAATCCTGACTAGAACCAAAAAAATGTGATCATATTACTCCAGTGCTAGCCTCTCTACACTGGCTTCCTGTCAAAGCAAGGGCTGATTTCAAGGTTTTACTGCTAACCTACAAAGCATTACATGGGCTTGCTCCTACCTATCTCTCTGATTTGGTCCTGCCGTACATACCTACACGTACGCTACGGTCACAAGACGCAGGCCTCCTAATTGTCCCTAGAATTTCTAAGCAAACAGCTGGAGGCAGGGCTTTCTCCTATAGAGCTCAATTTTTATGGAACGGTCTGCCTACCCATGTCAGAGACGCAAACTCGGTCTCAACCTTTAAGTCTTTACTGAAGACTCATCTCTTCAGTCGGTCATATGATTGAGTGTAGTCTGGCCCAGGAGTGGGAAGGTGAACGGAAAGGAGCAACGAACCGCCCTTGCTGTCTCTGCCTGGCCGGTTCCCCTCTTTCCACTGGGATTCTCTGCCTCTAACCCTATCACAGGGGCTGAGTCACTGGCTTACTGGGGCTCTCTCATGCCGTCCCTGGAGGGGATGAGTCACCTGAGTGGGTTGATTCACTGTTGTGGTCATCCTGTCTGGGTTGGCGCCCCCCTTGGGTTGTGCCATGGCGGAGATCTTTGTGGGCTATACTCAGCCTTGTCTCAGGATGGTAGGTTGGTGGTTGAAGATATCCCTCTAGTGGTGTGGGGGCTGTGCTTTGGCAAAGTGGGTGGGGTTATATCCTTCCTGTTTGGCCCTGTCGGGGGTGTCCTCGGATGGGGCCACAGTGTCTCCTGACCCCTCCTGTCTCAGCCTCCAGTATTTATGCTGCAGTAGTTTGTGTCGGGGGGCTAGGGTCAGTTTGTTATATCTGGAGTACTTCTCCTGTCCTATTCGGTGTCCTGTGTGAATCTAAGTGTGTGTTCTCTAATTCTCTCCTTTCTTTCTCTCTCTCGGAGGACCTGAGCCCTAGGACCATGCCCCAGGACTACCTGACATGATGACTCCTTGCTGTCCCCAGTCCACCTGGCCATGCTGCTGCTCCAGTTTCAACTGACCTGAGCCCTAGGACCATGCCCCAGGACTACCTGACATGATGACTCCTTGCTGTCCCCAGTCCACCTGGCCATGCTGCTGCTCCAGTTTCAACTGTTCTGCCTTACTATTATTCGACCATGCTGGTCATTTATGAACATTTGAACATCTTGGCCATGTTCTGTTATTATCTCCAACCGGCACAGCCAGAAGAGGACTGGCCACCCCACATATGCTCTCTCTAATTCTCTCTTTCTTTCTCTCTCTCGGAGGACCTGAGCCCTAGGACCGTGCCCCAGGACTACCTGACATGATGACTCCTTGCTGTCCCCAGTCCACCTGACTATGCTGCTGCTCCAGTTTCAACTGTTCTGCCTTATTATTATTCGACCATGCTGGTCATTTATGAACATTTGAACATCTTGGCCATGTACTGTTATAATCTCCACCCGACACAGCCAGAAGAGGACTGGCCACCCCACATAGCCTGGTTCCTCTGTAGGTTTCTTCCTAGGTTTTGGCCTTTCTAGGGAGTTTTTCCTAGCCACCGTGCTTCTACACCTGCATTGCTTGCTGTTTGGGGTTTTAGGCTGGGTTTCTGTACAGCACTTTGAGATATCAGCTGATGTACGAAGGGCTATATAAATACATTTGATTTGATTTGATTTGTTAATATACAGTTGGCTGGGTTTTCCTTGCATTGGCGAGACAGTCTCAAGGTATTGCTCGCCTGAGGTACCTCATGATAAGATGTAGACGACACTACCTACCAAGTTTTCATCTATATTTTTCGTAGCTGTCTATTTCCCACCACAAACCAATGCTGGCACTAAGACTGCACTCAACTGCACTCAATGAGTATAAGGCCATTAGCAAACAAGAAAATGCTGATCCAGAAGCGGCACACATGTGACATGCTGATCCAGAAGTGGCCGGGGGCTTTAATGCAGGTGAATTTAAATCCGTTTGATCTAATTTCTACCAGCATGTCACATGTGCAACCAGAGAAAAAAAACTGTATACCACCTTTACTCCACACAAAGAGACGCGCTCAAAGCTCTCCCTCGCCCTTCATTTGACAAATCTGACCAGAATTCTATCCTCCTGTTTCCTGCTTACGAGCAAAAACCAAAGCAGGAAGTACCAGTGACTCAATACAGAAGTGGTCAGATGACGCGGATGCTACGCTACAGGACTGTTTTGCTAGCACAGACTGGAATGTGTTCTGGGATTCATCCAATGGCATTAAGGAGTATACCACCTCAGTCACCGGCTTCATCAATAAGTGCATTGACGGCGTCATCCCCACAGTGACCATACGTAAATATCCCAAACAGAAGCCATGGATTACAGGCCACATCTGCACCAAGCCAAAGGCGAGAGCTGCCGCTTTCAAGGAGCAGGACACTAACCGGACGCTTATAAGAAATCCCGCTATGCCCTCCGACAAACCATCAAACAGGGAAAGCATCAATACAGGACTAAGATTGAATCCTACTTCACCGGCTCTGACAAACGTCAGAAGTGGCAGGACTTGAAAACTATTACGGACAACAAAGGGAAACACAGCCGCAAGCTGCCCAGTGAAGCAAGTCTACCAGACAGGCTAAATGCCTTTTATGCTCGCTTTGAGGCAAGCAACACTGAAGCATGCATGAGGGCACCAGATGTTCCAGACAATTGTTTAATCACGCTCTCCGTAGCCAATGTGACCTTTTTAAAACTTCACTATGCTCAAAGAGCTTTTCATTTTCTGCTTTTAAATTTTTACCCATCTACCAATAGGTGCCCGTCTTCGCGAGACATTTGAAAACCTCCCTGCTCTTTGTGGTTGAATCTGTGTTTGAAATTCACTGCTTGACTGAGGGACCTTACAAATAATTGTGTGTGTGGGGTACAGAGATGAGGTAGTAATTCAAAAATCATGTTAAACACTATTATTGCACACAGAGTGAGTCCATGCAACTTATCACGTGACTTGTTAATGTTTACTCCTGAACCTATTTAGGCTTGCCATAACAAAGGGGTTGAATACGTATTGAGTCAAGACATTTCAGCTTTTGCAGTTTTTATTAATTGGTAAACATAAAAAAAACATTATGGGCTATTAAATTCAGGCTGTAACTACAAAGTGGAAAAGTCAAGGGGTGTGAATACTTTCTGAAGGCACTTTATGCTTATCACCGCCCACGAGTGTCTATTGATTGCAGTCTAATTTGACCTCCTGGAATGGTGGGTGTCAAGCCGTGGCCGATTGGTGCCTCCATGCCTGCTCCTAACATCCCCGTAAGTCTGTACACTTGGCACGGCAGACTAAAGAGTGTAGAGATGGGGCAAGGCCAGTTTCCAGCAGTGAACATGAGAGCCTGTAGGACTAAATCATGCAAGGACGATGCAGACAACGTGACTATGGTCACTGACTCTAATACTCTGGCATAATTATGTTATCATCTGTTGTTGGAGTGTAGAGCTTCCTCTCTGATTTATGTGTCCATTACTGTGAGTTTAGCACAAGATTCACCTACAGTTCATGGAAAAGTTTGAATTGAGGAGCGATTAAGTTTTTACTGTTGTCTGTTGACATGACATGAGGTGTTCTGTGAGCACAAAAATGTGTATTGTAGCATTAGAGCTATGGAAGTCCCTGTCGTCTTCATATTGTGTTTACATTGTGTTATTGTGTGCTGAAGCTATGGAACCAAATCCCCCATACTCCCCCATGGGCTATTGAGTGGTGCAGCGGTCTAAGGCACTACATCTCAGTGCAAGAGGTGTCACAACAATCCTTGGTTCGAATCCAGGCTGTATCACATCCGGCCGTGATTGGGAGTCCCATACGGCGACGCACTTGGTCCAGCGTCTAGGTTTGGCCGGTGTCGGCCGTCATTGTAAATACGAATTTGTTCTTAACTGACTTGGCTAGATAAATAACGGTTAAATAAATACAAGGTATCATGCTTGCTATGACATTAGCATATTAAACATTCCAATTTAATCAGATAGGTCAACGTGTGTGTCATTGAAAACTCTTCATCTCATTAACATAAATGTTATAGCCAGGATCAGAGCAGGCAGACCAATCTGATGGATCATCGCTTTATGAGCCAGAGATGAGATGCTATTAGCATGTGATTCTGAATGGGTGATCTTTAGGTGGGCTATCGCTTTATGAGCCAGAGATGAGATGCTATTAGCATGTGATTCTGAATGGGTGATCTTTAGGTGGGCTATCGCTTTATGAGCCAGAGATGAGATGCTATTAGCATGTGATTCTGAATGGGTGATCTTTAGGTGGGCTATCGCTTTATGAGCCAGAGATGAGATGCTATTAGCATGTGATTCTGAATGGGTGATCTTTAGGTGGGCTATCGCTTTATGAGCCAGAGATGAGATGCTATTAGCATGTGATTCTGAATGGGTGATCTTTAGGTGGGCTGCATTTGTAATAATTCCTTTGAAGGAGCTCATAAAGAGGCATGGCCACAGGAGCCATAAAACAGGTTGTAAATGCCGGAGGACAAAAGGACAGTCGAACTGACCAGGAGTGGAGGGTGGCTCCATAACAGATCCAACAACACACCCAAACAGAACCTTGTTCAGTAGGGCATGTCATAGTCAAATGGTTTGCAATGGGAAAATAACATCTGTGTTTTAATTGGACATGTTTAGGTGGTAGGGGAGGACATTTCAAAATGTCTTTGCCTGAACACTGCCCAGCTCTTATACGTGACATGTGATGATGTCTGTAAGAGCAGCTACACCCAGCTTGCTAATTGTGTTCTGTTACCACTTGTTTAAATATGAATCCTTATTCATGTCTTGTCTTGTGTTTATGGCATGCTAACCCTTCAACTGCTGCTCTTATACATTTCAATAGCAGTTTGGGGTTGACGGTGCATTCAGCCATTTTACAATGTATATGATTTAGTATTTTGTATGCTAAGTGAATATTGAGAGAATTGTCATACAAACATTGTTTATGGCATATGAAGCACAACTCTGCCAGAATGAATGTAAGCCTTTAACACAGACATAGTTAAATATACATGTCATCAACAAAGAAGTTATAAGAAGTCACATTAACATTCTTTGTGTGCTGCAATCCTTGTCCAAATGCATTTTCTCATAAGATAGAAATAACACAATAACGCTAATAACATATTTTTAGTGGAATTATTAAACAGGTTCTGTTTGAATTAATTTCAAATGTATCTCTATAAATCATAATATTATATCAGGTTTACAGCAGTGATATAATCTCTCCATCTCATAGATCATCTTCATTAAGGATCATTTGAAGCCACCTAATAAAAAGGCAGAGTGGTATTGGGAAAGTATGTGTGGAAAACCTCCAGAGGAGATAATAGCAATGGTGGACACTGGAGCCATTATCCCAACCCCCTGAGCACTTCATCCAATTTACATTTTAGTAGACCCTCTTATCTAGAGTGACATACAGTAATGAGTTCATAAATTGTTGTTGTTGTTGTTGTACTGGTCCCACATGGGAATTGAACCGACAACCCTGGCATTGCGAGCACCATGCGCTACCAACTAAGCCACACGGGACACATGGGACTGATGTGGAGTCATCGACCATGAACCAGTAGCCATGTGCTTCTCATATGGACTATCACATCATATGAAGTTATGGGCTCTTCTTATGTGGGGAGAGACACCAACAATAGTTACGAATGACATTTCCATGAGTGATGACCCAGGTTTAGTGAAGCTATGGCTCATTCCTCATCATTTGCATCCATTAACGGAGCATGTCTGTCACTCGCGTCGAATGGCTCTGCCGCCTGGCTGATATGTACAGGCATGACACCCCTGTCATATAACGGGCCCTTAACATGTAGGAATGGCCGCTGGTTCTCCAACGCGCCAACGATTGTTGTGTATCTAAATCTTCTTCATTACAGTCTACGGTTCTGTGTTTCACCGTAGCTCCTTCTTTTTATGAGTCAACAATGTTGTGTCGCGACTCTCTGGCGGCGGGCAGTCCGGAGCTGAAACGCCAGTGAATTGCACTTCATTTCATGCCATCAGCATTAATCTATGATCGGGTTTCCATCGCACACTCACCCCAGAGTAAAGATATCCCTGAGGGCTATCTGTGTTAGTCAATCCCCCTCCCTTTTGCCCTCAGAACAGCCTCAATTCATTGCGGCATGGACTCTTCATTCCACAGGGATGCTAGCCCATGTTCACTCCTATGCTTCCCACAGTTGTGTCAAGTTGGCTGGATGTCATTTGGGTGATACACACGGGAAACAGTTGAGCGGGAAAATCTAGCAGCATAGCAGTGTTACACAAACTGGTGCACCTACTAACATACCCCGTTCAAAGGCATTTTTTTGTCTTGCCCATTCACCCTCTGAATGGCACGCATACATAATCCATGTCTCAAATGTCTCAAGGATTAGCAATCCTTCTCGTCTCCTCCCTTTCATCTACACGGATTGAAGTGGATTTAACAATTGATATCAATTGACCTGGTCAATTGACCTGGATTCACCTGGTCAGTCATTCTATGTCATGGAAAGAACAGGTGTTCTTAATGTTTGAATACTCAGTTTATATTTGACTGCTGAATTAAAGCACCAGATTGGGGGAAATCAAATCAAATCAAATCAAATTGTATTTGTCACATACACATGGTTAGCAGATGTTAATGCGAGTGTAGCGAAATGCTTGTGCTTCTAGTTCCGACAATGCAGTAATAACCAACAAGTAACCTAACTAACAATTCCAAAACTACTGTCTTATACACAGTGTAAGGGGATAAAGAATATGTACATAAAGATATATGAATGAGTGATGGTACAGAGCAGCATAGGCAAGATACAGTAGATGGTATCGAGTACAGTATATACATATGAGATGAGTATGTAAACAAAGTGGCATAGTTAAAGTGGCTAGTGATACATGTATTACATAAGGATGCAGTAGATGATATAGAGTACAGTATATACGTATGCATATGAGATGAATATTGTAGGGTATGTAACAGTATATTAGGTAGCATTGTTTAAAGTGGCTAGTGATATATTTTACATAATTTCCCATCAATTCCCATTATTAAAGTGGCTGGAGTTGAGTCAGTGTCAGTGTGTTGGCAGCAGCCACTCAATGTTAGTGGTGGCTGTTTAACAGTCTGATGGCCTTGAGATAGAAGCTGTTTTTCAGTCTCTCGGTCCCAGCTTTGATGCACCTGTACTGACCTCGCCTTCTGGATGATAGCGGGGTGAACAGGCAGTGGCTTGGGTGGTTGTTGTCCTTGATGATCTTTATGGCCTTCCTGTAACATCGGGTGGTGTAGGTGTCCTGGAGGGTAGGTAGTTTGCCCCCAGTGATGCGTTGTGCAGACCTCACTACCCTCTGGAGAGCCTTACGGTTGTGGGTGGAGCAGTTGCCGTACCAGGCGGTGATACAGCCCGCCAGGATGCTCTCGATTGTGCATCTGTAGAAGTTTGTGAGTGCTTTTGGTGACAAGCCGAATTTCTTCAGCCTCCTGAGGTTGAAGAGGCAGTGCTGCGCCTTCTTCACAATGCTGTCTGTGTGAGTGGACCAATTCAGTTTGTCTGTGATGTGTATGCCGAGGAACTTAAAACTTACTACCCTCTCCACTACTGTTCCATCGATGTGGATAGGGGGGTGTTCCCTCTGCTGTTTCCTGAAGTCCACAATCATCTCCTTAGTTTTGTTGACGTTGAGTGTGAGGTTATTTTCCAGACAGCACACTCCGAGGGCCCTCACCTCCTCCCTGTAAGCCGTCTCATCGTTGTTGGTAATCAAGCCTACCACTGTTGTGTCGTCCGCAAACTTGATGATTAAGTTGGAGGCGTGCGTGGCCACGCAGTCGTGGGTGAACAGGGAGTACAGGAGAGGGCTCAGAACGCACCCTTGTGGGGCCCCAGTGTTGAGGATCAGCGGGGTGGAGATGTTGTTGCCTACCCTCACCACCTGGGGGCGGCCCGTCAGGAAGTCCAGTACCCAGTTGCACAGGGCGGGGTCGAGACCCAGGGTCTCGAGCTTGATGACGAGCTTGGAGGGTACTATGGTGTTGAATGCCGAGCTGTAGTCGATGAACAGCATTCTCACATAGGTATTCCTCTTGTCCAGATGGGTTAGGGCAGTGTGCAGTGTGGTTGAGATTGCATCGTCTGTGGACCTATTTGGGCGGTAAGCAAATTGGAGTGGGTCTAAGAGCACCATTCATAGACAGTAGACACTGTTGTTCTATCTATAAAGGAATCCTAGGACCATATTTGAGAGCAAAACCCATTTGGAGACTCTACTCACCAATCCCAAAGCAACCCCTATAGCTCTTAGAAGATCTGACAGGGTTTCATACTGTAGGTGTAAGCAATATGGTAAAAAGTCCCCCTAAACTATTAGCTATCCATTCCTCCCAGATCACCCCAAGTGAGTAGAGGATAGGGTTAGGGGTTGGTTTGGGATTGGACATAGGTAGGAGATTAGAGGTAAAAGAGAGAGAGAGTAAGGTAGAGAGAGGAAGAGGGAAGGAGAAAGAGAGGTGGGTAGAAAGATACATATTTTTATTACATATGAAGAGTGAGAGGAGGGGAAGTCAAGTAGCTGCTCCATGCTTATGAAACAGTAAACTAGCTCCGATATACATTCTCCCCATTTAGGTTTCCGGCGTCAGTGAATGTTGTATCCACTCACTTGTTTTCCTTTCCCCTTCAAGTCGGGATAAATAATGAATTTTCAATCATGTGCTTGAGACGAACGTGAATGCAGGGATATGCACCCCACCCTCCATCCAGTCCATACATACAGCATGAGCTGAGCTGTTAACAACATAGATCTGTCTGTGCCTCCTCCTCGCCTCTGCGCTCAATGCACACTGTACTGTAAATGTTGCCATGTCTCTGTCACTGTCATTGGACCCCAGCAGCACATCTGGGTGCTATTCATTAGGCCCCAGATGGACGAAAATGCACTAAAACACAAATGTACTACCTCGATTTGTCACAAAATGTTTTCTGTTTCAAAATGTTGTCTATTGCATGCTCGAATGACTACGACCATGGTTTTGGCACCCATGCTCTTTAACACATGCAGTGTTGTTATTGATTGGTGGATGAGAGGGGAGGTGTTGGGTTGGAGGGGAGGAGTGTGGTGACACGTTGCCATGACACGTTGCCAAGTTTCTCTCCATGGTGGTGGGCGTGTTCCCCTGTTGCCATGGTAAGTTGCCTGGGAACGTGGAAGTGAAAGTGTAGAATGTTTATGCTTATTAAATGTCCCCACAGACACCCACCTCAACCCTCCACAATGACACCCCACCCCATTCATCTGTCCAACACTGGTCCTAAGACAATATTTCTGTGTTCAAAATACACACATCCAATATACTTCACAGTTGTAGGATGCCAGTCATATTCTGAGAAACCCCCCCTATGAATTTATATAGGATTTATAATAGTGGTTGCATGTTTGGACTTGAAATGTGGGTGTTGCACAGCTATTCGATATACTAGGCATTTGCTCTGAGAAACCCGGGGTCGGGAATCCTTTTTTCCAGATTTTTTCATCATGCCGCCCTTGGTGACATCAGACCGTGGTTGCCAGAGGCATATCCAGCAGCACTATTAGGAAAGAGAGCTCTCAAGGTCTGTCTATGTACTCCTGGATAACACATTAGTGTACAAGTCCGGCGGCTTATAGATAGCCAAGAGCAACAGTACATCACCCCCTTCTCTTAATAGAGCCAGCCTCGGTTCCTGTGTTTGCAGTCTTATAGCTTTCCACATGCCCCCCAACCGCGTGATCCTTCATGTGTCAAACCAAGGAGAGGGAGCACACACATGTGGGTTTGTGCACACACACACACACACACACACACACACACACACACACACACACACACACACACACACACACACACACACACACACACACACACACACACACACACACACACACACACACACACACACACACACACACACACACACACACACATGCCCACACTTATACACCCAAGCAAGCCCTATCCCCCTGCCTTATTAATTATGTATACAGTCACAATAGAGGCGGTTTGCAGGAAAAAGCATGTGACCAATAGTTTCCTGCTTGGTTTAAGCGAATGATGGGAGGGCCATGATTTCCCTAAGGGGATGTTCTAGGCTCTCTTCTGAGGAGGAGAAACGGAGATCTTCCCCATAAAACCTGATTGTTAATTTTGAGCGAATGAGGACAGCGATTAAAACGCATGACATTTCAAAAGCATAATAACAATGTGGCCATGATTGACTGCAACTGATCTGTGGCAGACGTGCTGTTATTGTTACTTGAAGTCTCACTAGAAGCCGGGAGAATGATATGCACCAATATTTCATATTTCTCTGATGGATTTTTTTGTGTGTCACAAATGTAACCAGGATGATATGAACATGAATGAGTTCTCTGATCCCTAGTACCACTCCAATATCTATATTGAAGGAGTTTTTCCCCCTTCCATTACACGTCTGAAGTGCTATCGCGTAGACTCCTCGACTCTAGCTCATTTCAGTGGAGTGTTGCTATCTCTCTATGGGAAGATAAGCCATCCCCTGAAACCTTTATCTGCTCAGAGGGAGGAATATACCTTAATGAAGTGCACTGTACACGCACGCATGCGCGCACACACACACACACACACACACACACACACACACACACACACACACACACACACACACACACACACACACACACACACACACACACACACACACACACACACACACACACACACACACACACACACACACACGCACACACACACACACTTGTTTACATAATGCTTTTATTGAAGTTGTAATCTGAAAGGCAGGTGTATTGACGGAGGAGGGAGCACTTTGGAAAAGGTTGGATTAGAGGGGCCCTTGCTAGTTTAATGGATTAATGGATGGTTCTCATTTGTGTCCTTATAAACCTGTCAAGAACCTGTTAGGAACCATTACGGCCGAGAATTGCTTATAGAGGAAACAGAAAAAGGAATGAGTAAGGAATGTCCTTTTGTTTTTATGTTATTCTAGCCAGTATTTTTCTTGCATTTATCCAGGCATGCCAATTGAGCCTGAAAACATATTTTTTAAGAGAGACCTGGCAAGAAATCTCATAACAGGAATATTTTTATATTCCTGTCTCTTCACTTCTTGACATCCTAACTGAATCCTAATGATATGTATCAAAACTATTTGCCCATTGGAATCCCATATTGTATGTCGGATAAACCTGTAACGTGAGAAAATGCTCTATGTCACATGAATGCAGTGAAATGGTAATTATAATCTAAATATTAACATCGTCAGTGCTCGAAGACCTCTGGGAATATTTGACTAGCTAGACCCACACACACAAACGCCTCAGAAAAAGACAACCGCCGTTCTCTCCAGCATCGTGATGCCGCAAAAGGCAGAACCTGCATGGCTAACATTGTATTTATAGCCCCAGGAAGTAGGCCACTCTCCATCGCTTACATCCTAGCATACATCTTAAACATGTTACACAATAATGCGGTTATGTAACAATTCAGAGAAATGGCACTTAGGGGTTTCCGGCTGCAGCCCATCTAAGAGCCCTCTGCGATGTTCCGGCAATCTGGGTCTTACCGGGAATCTCTGATATATTGGTATGAAGGAGGAAGGAAGGAGTGAAGACAATATCAAGCATCCTGATCCACCCCTGCGGTGTAAACACATGTAAATCCATATGGGCAAACTATATGCATCAGGATATATAAAGAATACCCACTGGGCACACTACCTCATTTCAATGTCTAAATGTAGGTAATATTTGGTTGAGACGTTGATCAATGAGATATAAAGCTTTTTCTCTCCCACTCAAAAAGACAGCCAGAGTTTTTTGTCATCTAACTGTGTTATCACTGATATGTAGATACCCATAGACGTCCAGTCATTTTGCTAACGCTATGGAACAATGGTTCACATAACTACCTCCAACTTCGTTCATGCTGAGACATAGAACTGGTATCTACAAGTCCATCTGACTCTGGGGAAGAGGAGAAAAATCCCAAAGTATCCCTTTAAAGGAGATTTATCTAATGCTTGGAAAGTTTCATCTGAGCCACTGGGTTAATCCTATTCTTCAACTTTTATTTTTGGTTTAGTTGGACGTGCATTCAACATATAACTTGTTAACGTGTCGACAAGTTAATAGGCTATTTACTGTATTGCAAAAATGCTATTGAATTGTGTTTGGTTGTCAACGCAAACAAATATCAACATTTCAAGGGGATGTATCTTTTGTACCACTGACTTAGTCTGGCTTTAATTCCAGTTTGCCTACAAATTAATAATTTATATGGTGGACTCACGTCTCTATATCAAATCGAGAATCAAAGTTAAGTTTAGGACGAAATCAAACTAGAGGCCATGAGTAACTTGGTCGAAAAGAATGTCATCGATTGGCCTATGGGTGGCGCAGTTATAAGCAGTCTCACTTAAACCCTCATATCCTTCTTCCCTTTTGACTTTGTCTTGAAACTTTGTATGTAGGCATCTTTCCTTATTCCGAACATATTTGCCTCAAGGACCCATAAGGTCCGCCAGAATAGATACTATATTCGTCAATCACCAAATGCGGTATGTAGGCCGATTGTACATATCTTAACTTAGTTTGAGAAAAGATAAAATATTGGTTAAGAGATGGCTGAGTTATTGATAAATCTGATTTTACGTGTACTTTTAAATCCTTTCGTGAATCCACTCCACAATGGCCTATCAACTATTTAAAGGTCATCAAAAGCCATTACCATGATGAATCATGTTGTTTGGCATTGATCTTTTTTTTAAATTATGAAACTAGTAACAATTCACTTGTTTGACTATTTAACTCTAATGATTAAAATAATCATAAAAGTCAGATTCACTCTAAATTTGGTCTTTGGACTCATCACAATAGTTCCTAAAGTTTGAGAAAATAACATTGATACATTCAAAGATGGCCACACTATACCAGTATATGCATATTAGCACATACAGTATGCTCTCATAAACCATAGGATCAAATGACACCAAATTTGGGATTTTAGGCCTTAAAAGGTCATGAAAAGTCTAATCATATTTTTTATGAAATTTGATGATGTTTGGATGAAACCAGATCAAATTATGAAGACCAAAGTATGAAAACTCAACGTTGCTTCTACATTAAATTAAATGATCATAAAGTTACTGGTCCTTGTAAAACACAGGCGGGATTATTAAGGGGATATGGTGACATCACCCTAGCTCTCAATTTAATACATCAATGGTAACATGAAATTCTCTCTCTAATTTTAAAAAGTACTGCCTCGTAAGCAACATCGGAGAAGGTGTGTTTGCAACAGGGGCACAGTTTATATAACTAGATAGCTACTCTACAGGTGCCAACATTTGACTGTAGGTTGTTAGCAAATATAATAATAATTATAATCAATAAGTTTCCACTATTGATCTATGGCAAAGATACTTATATGTTTCCCCTCTGACACAGTTGTCATGTCAACACATCTGTCACTGTTGCTGTGAACCGCGACATAAAACATTTTTACATCATTAGCTAGATTTCCATCCAATTGGCGACAGATTTTCATGCGGATATTCTCGAATCTGCATAAATAAAATATGTGACGGACTTGTTGAATATAATATAAGATCCCAGCCCACTGAGCCCGTCTTTTCAAACTTCCTGGTAGTTAGCCATGAGAGAAAAAGCATTTTTTTGCAAAATAAATTGTCATTTCTATCTCCCAAAAATATAAGGGGTGATATTTGAGTCATTCAAAAGGCTATTTCCTATGGGAATCATAATGACTGATTGGGACCTTTAACTTAGTTTGAGAAAAATAAATATGATTTTACGTGTCTATGTAAACCACTGTATATCCACTCCACAGTGTCCTTTCACTTGTCATCGCCTCACTGATTTTGGTATTGATAACTCAAAAAAAAAGGAAACGCATTCTTTGCAAATGCAATCCTAATCATCTGCAAAAATCTTCTCATGAACCATACGTCAGATTCAATTCAGAGTTTGTATTTAGACTCATCAGTCTTTAATGTTTTTGAGAAAAATAGATGCTACATTCAAATATGGCCACACTGTACCGATAGATGCACGTTAGCACATACAGTACCAGTCAAAAGTTTGGACACACCTACTCATTCCAGGGTTTTTCTTCATTTTTACTATTTTCCACATTGTAGAATAATAGTGAAGACATTAAAACTATGAAATAACACATATATCATGTCGTAACCATGTCGTATCATGTCGTAACCAAAAAAAGTGTTTTTAGGTTTTAGATTCTTCAAAGTAGCCACACTTTGCCTTGATGACAGCTTTGCATACTCTTGGCATTCTCTCAACCAGTTTCACCTGGAATGCTTTTCCAACAGTCTTGAATGAGTTCCCACATATGCTGAGCACTTGTTGGCTGCTTGTTCTTCACTCTGCGGTCCAACACATCCCAAACAATCTCAATTGGGTTCAGGTCGGGTGATTGTGGAGGCCATGTCATCTGATGCAGCACTCCATCACTCTCCTGCTTGGTCTAATAGCCCTTACACAGCCTGTGGGTGTGTTGGGTCACTGTCCTGTTGAAAAACAAATGATAGTCCCACTAAGTGCAAACCAGATGGGATGGTGTATCACTGCAGAATGCTGTGGTGGCCATACTGGTTAAGTGTACTTTGAATTCTAAATAAATCACTGACAGTGTCTCCAGCAAAGCCCCCCACACCATCACACTTCTTCCTCCATGCTTCTTGGTGGGACCCACACATGTGGAGATCATCTGTTCAGCTACACTGTGTCTTACAAAGAAACTGCAGTTGGAACCAAAAATCTCAAATTTGGACTCATCAGACCAAAGAACAGATTTCCACCAGTCTAATGTCCATTGCTCATGTCCTTTAGTCGTGTTTTCTTTGCAACAATACGACCATGAAGGCCTGATTCATGCAGTCTCCTCTGAACAGTTGATGTTGAGATGTGTCTGTTACTTGAACTCTGGAAAGCATTTATTTGGGCTGCAATCTGAGGTACAGTAAATTCTAATGAACTTATCCTCTGTAGCAGAGGTAACTCTTAGTCTTCCTTTCCTGTGGCGGTCCTCGTGAGAGTCAGTTTCATTATAGCGCTTCATGCTTTTCGCGACTGCACTTGAAGAAACTTTCAAAGTTCTTGAAATTTTCAGGATTGACTGACCTTCCAGTCTTAAATTAATGATGGACTGTCATTCCCCTTTCCTTATTTGAGCTGTTCTTGCCATAATATGGACTTGATCTTTTACCAAATATGGCTATCTTCTGTATACCACACCTATCTTGTCACAACACAACTGATTGGTTCAAAAATATTTAGAAGGAAAGACATTTCTGAAATTCACTTTTACCAAGGCACACCTGTGAATTGAAATGCATTCCAGGTGACTACCTCATGAAGCTGTTTGAGAGAAGGCCAAGAGTGTGCAAATCTGTCATCAAGGCAAAGGGTCGCTACTTGGAAGCATCTCAAATATAAAATATATTTTGATATGTTTAACACTTTTTTGGTTACTACATGATTCCATATGTGTTATTTCATAGTTTTGATGTCTTCACTATTATTCTACAAATTAGAAAATAGAAAAAAAGTCAGAAAAATCCTGGAATGAGTAGGTGTGTCCAAACGTTTGACTGGTACTGTACATACAGTATGCTAATGCTAAACATACTTAACAAATGTTCTTCTCATGAACCATAAGTCAGATTGACTCCAGATTTGTTATATAGACTCAATGAATTAGCCTCTAATGAATTTGAGAATGATTAGATACTGCATTCAAAGTCGGCCACACAATACTACTAGATGGTACTATATCACACCTGGGCTATAGGAACTGAACCGATAGATAAGGGTGTATATGTCCTTAGAAGCTTTGTGAAGAAAAAGTCACTGCAACCTTAGATGCCTGGACCAGACCAGGTGGTGGCACTATAGATGTCATTGGCACCAGTGGCAACATAGGATACTATGGTGGACTAAGGTGGACTTTGTGGACTTTGTCTCATGCAAATTACTATTAGATAAGAATTATACAGACGAACAATGTGAAATATCATGAAAATAACGCTGAAAATGTTTTTAAAAATCTTAACAAATCAAATCGTATTTGTTACATGCGCCGAATACAGCAGGTGTAGACTTTAAAGCAAAATGCTTACTTACAAGCCATTTCCCAACAATGCACAGTTAAGAAATTAAGACACGTTTGCAAAATAAAAAATGAAATAGCAACACAATAAAATAACAATAACGAGGATATACAGTATACAAGGAGTACTGGTAACGAGGCAATGTGTAGGGGTATGAAGTAGTTGAGCTAATTGAGGTAATACAGTGCCTTCAGAAAGTATTCACACTTATCATCGTCAGTGATCAGGCCTATCCCTGTCATGTTGTCGGCAACCTTAATAATGGTGTTGGAGTCACGCACAGCCACACAGTCGTGGGTGAACAGGGAGTACAGGAGGGGTCTTAGCACGTAACCCTGAGGGGCCCCCGTGTTGAGGGTTAGCGTGGTAGATGTGTTGTTGACTACCCTCACCACCTGGGGGCGGCCCGTCAGGAAGTCCAGGTTCCAGTTGCAGAGTGAGGTGTTCAGTCCCAGGGTCCTTAGCTTAGTGATGAGCTTGGAGGGCACTATGGTGTTGAACACTGAGCTGTAGTCAATGAACAGCACTCTCACGTAGGTGTTATTTTTGTCCAGGTCAGAAAAGACAGTGTGGAGTGCAATAGAGATTGCTTCATTTGTGGATCTTTTGGGGTGATATGCAAATTGGTGTGGGTCCAGGGTGTCTGGGATGATGGTGTTGATATGAGCCATGACCATCCTTTCAAAGCATTTCATGGCTACAGTTGTGAGTGCTATGCGGCGATAGTCAAACAGGTTACTTTGGCGTTCATGGGCACAGGGGCTATGGTGGTCTCCTTGAAACATGTAGGTATTACAGACTAGGTCAGGGAGAGTTTGAAAATGTCTGTGAAGACACTTGCCACTTGGTCAGCATATGCTCTGAGTACACGTCTTGGTAATCCGTCTGGCCCTGCTACCTTGTGAATGTTAACCTGTTAGTCCACTAGGGGCATTATTTCATTTTTGGATAAAAAGACGTGCCCATTTTAAGCGCAATATTTTGTCACGAAAAGATGCTCGACTATGCTTGGAATTGATAGTTTTGGAAAGAAGACACTCTTACGTTTCCAGAACTGCAAAGATTTTCACTGTGAGTGCCTTATAACAAAAGCTTCAGGCAAAACCAAGATGTTTGAGCGACCAGGAAATGAACAGGATTTTTGAAGGTACGTTTTCCATGATCGCCTTATATGGCTGTGAATGAGACAGGAATGAACGGACACTTTCTAGCGTTTCCCCAAGGTGTCTGCAGCATTGTGACGGATTTGTAGGCATATCATTGGAAGATTGACCATAAGAGACTACAATTGCCAAGTGTCCCGCACGGTGTCTGCGTGGAAATTGGTGCGCAAAAGTCAGCTACCAGTATTTTTCCATCCGAATCAGAGAACAAAGAAGGCTTCTAGGACTGCCATTTCAATGAAGAGATATATGACAAAACACCTTGAGGATTGATTCAAACAACGTTTTCCATGTTTCAGTCGATATTATGGAGTTAATTCGGAAAAAAGTTTGACGTGTAGGTGACTGAATTTTCGGTTAGTTTCGGTAGTCAAATGCATAGTAACAAAACGGAACGATGTGTCCTACACAAGAATCTTTCAGGAAAAACTGGACATCTGCTATGTAACTGAGCGTCTCCTCATTGAAACATCTGAAGTTCTTCAAAGGTAAATTATTTTATTTGATCCCTTTGCTGGTTTTTGTGAATATGTTGCGTGCTAAATGCTAACGCTAGCTATCACCACTCTTACACAAATTATTGATTTTCTCTGGTTCTAAAGCATATTTTGAAAATCTGAGACGACAGGATTGTTAAGAAAGGGATAAGCTTGAGAGCAGGCATATTTATTTCATTTCATTTGCGATTTTTAGAAATCGCTAACGTTGCGTTATGGTAATGAGCTTGAGGCTGTAGTAATGCGACCGCATGCGGGATGGGGCGGACTATGAGGTTAACTTGTTTAAAGGTTTTACTCACATTGGCTACGAAAGGCGTGATCACACAGTCATCCGTAACAGCTGGTGCTCTCATGCATGGTTCGGTGTTGCTTGCCTCAAAGTAATCATAGAAGGCATCTAGCTCTTCTGGTAGGCTAGGCGTCACTGGGCAGCTCGCAGCTGGGTTTCCCTTTATGGTCCGCGATAGTTTGTAAGCCCTGACACATCCGACAAGCGTTATCAACCTTTAGTCAAATTAAAACTAGAATTGGTGTATAAACTCAATACATGAAGCAATATCTTTAAGAATTATTAACTGCTGCATTCAAAGATAACCAATCTACAGCACTAGACTAAACTTGCGTCATCCGTGTGGTATTGCGGGATAAACATGGTAATCTTATTTACAATGACGGCCTAACCTGGCCAAACCCAAACGATGCTGGGTTTGTTTCCCAATCATGGCCGGTTGTGATACAGCCTGGAATCAAACCGGGATTTGTAGTGATGCCTCTAGCACTGAGATGCAGTGCATTAGACCGCTGTGCCATTCAGGAGCCCTGGTTGCACATAAAGGAAGATAGGACACAAATCAAGCACTCTATCATGTAGGAACTATCTGTCATCCTGTGAACCCCGTTCATTGCGGCTTGCATCTTTTAAAGTGCATTTACTGTTTGATTTGATTTAATCCTATTCTTTAAATTAGATTTTTGGTTGAAATGGAGATGTAAATCCATCATATCAATTGTTAATTTGTAGACAAAGTGGATTTAAAGCCAGTTAGTGGCACATAAATAATTATCCAAGCAGAAAATACATCTGGTGATATTTGGTTGTGTTGATAACCAAACACAATATCCAGTTTGTTTGCAAATTCATATTTTTTAAAATCTTTATTTAACTAGGCAAGTCCGTTAAGAACACATTTTTATTTCTAATGCAATGGCAAAACAACAGATTTTCACCTTGGGGATTTGATCCAGCAACCTTTCATGTTGCATTCATGTCTTCATCTCAACCAAAAATCAGGTTAAAGAAAACGACAAAATTAAATTAAATCTAACTTTAAACACATTTTAAATTAAAGTTTGATTTAGTCCTATTCTTTAACTTTTTTGGTTGAGATGGACTCATGATGAAATCCAACATAAATTATTAATTCACTTTAAGATTCCATTTGAAATCAAGTTTTTCCTAGCCACTGTGCTTCTACACCTGCATTGCTTGCTGTTTGGGGTTTTAGGCTGGGTTTCTGTACAGCACTTTGAGATATCAGCTGATGTACGAAGGGCTATATAAATAAATTTGATTTGATTTTATCAATCAAAGCTTGAAACTGTATATACAGTTGAAGTCGGAAGTTTACATAAACCTTAGCCACCTACTTTTAAACTCAGTTTTTCACAATTCCTGACATTTAATCTGTCACGTTCTGACCTTAGTTCTTTTATTATGTCTTTGTTTTAGTATGGACAGGGCGTGAGTTGGGTGGGTGGTCTATGTTCCTTTTTCTATGTTTTGAGATTTCTGTGTTTGGCCTGGAATGGTTCTCAATCAGAGGCAGCTGTTTATCGTTGTCCCTGATTGAGAACCATATTTAGGTAGCCTGGTTTCACTTTTGAGTTGTAGGTGATTATTTTCCGTGTTAGTGTTTGTTACCACACGGGACCGTTTAGTTTGTTTCACTTTGTTATTTTGTATTTTTGTAGTGTTCAGATTGTCTCATTAAAATGGACACTTACCACGCTGAAAACTGGTCCGACCTCTCTTACTCCTCATCAGAGGAAGACGACGAACGTTACATAATCCTAGTAACAATTCCCTGTCTTGGGTCAGTTAGGATCAACACTTTATTTTAAGAATGTGAATTGTCAGAATAATATTAGAGAGAATGATTTATTTCAGCTTTTATTTCTTTCATCACATTCCCAGTGGGTCAGAAGTTGACATACGCTCAATTTGTATTTGGTAGAATTGCCTTTAAATTGTTTAACTTGGGTCAAACGTTTAGGGTAGCCTTCCACAAGCTTCCCACAATAAGTTGAGTGAATTTTGGCCCATTCCTCCTGACAGAAATGGTGGAACTGAGTCAGGTTTGTAGGCCTCCTTGCTCACACACACTTTTTCAGTTCTGCCCACACATTTTCTATAGGATTGAGGTCTGGGCTTTGTGATGGCCACTCCAATACCTTGACGTTGTTGTCCTTAAGTCATTTTGCCACAACTTTGGAAGTATGCTTGGGGTCATTGTCCATTTGGAAGACGCATTTGCGACCAAGCTTTAACTTCCTGACTGATGTCTTGAGATGTTGCTTCAATATATCCAAATCATTTTCCTCATGATGCCATCTATTTTGTAAAGTGCACCAGTCCCTCCTGCAGCAAAGCACCCCCACAACATGATGCTGCCACCCCCGTGCTTCACAGTTGGGATGGTGTTCTTCGGCTTGCAAGCCTCCCCTTTTTCCTCCAAACATAACAATGGTCATTATGGCCAAACAGTTCTATTTTTGTTTCATCAGACCAGAGGACATTTCTCCAAAATGTACGATCTTTGTCCCCATGTGCAATTGCAAACCGTTTTTTTATGGCGGTTTTGGAGCAGTGGCTTCTTCCTTGCTGAGCGGCCTTTCAGGTTGTCGATATAGGACTCATTTTACTGTGGATATAGATACTTTTGTATCTGTTTCCTCCAGCATCTTCACATGGTCCTTTGCTGTTGTTCTGGGATTGATTTGCACTTTTCGCACCCAACTACGTTCATCTCTAGGAGACAGAGCGCATCTCCTTCCTGAGAGGTATGATGGTTGCGTGGTCCCATGGTGTTTATACTTGCGTACTACTGTTTGTACAGATGAACGTGGTACCTTCAGGTGTTTGGAAATTGCTCCCAAGGATGAACCAGACTTGTGGAGGTCTACAATTTTTTTTCTGAGATCTTGGCTGATTTCTTTTGTTTTTCCAATGATGTCAAGCAAAGAGGCACTGAGTTTGAAGGTAGGCCTTGAAATACATCCACAGGTACACCTCCAATTGACTCAAATGATGTCAATTAGCCTATCAGAAGCTTCTAAAGCCATGACATAATTTTCGGGAATTTCCCAAGCTGTTTAAAGGCACAGTCAACTTGGTGTATGTAAACTTCTGACCCACTGGAATTGTGATACAGTGAATAAGTGAAATAATCTGTCTGTAAACAATTGTTGGAAAAATGACGTGTATCATGCACAAGGTAGATGTCCTAACTGACTTGATAAATTTATAGTTGGTCAACAAGAAATGTGTGGAGTGGTTGGAAAATGAGTTTTAATGAATCGCGATAGCACATTGGTAGTCGTCAGTGACAAATATCAAAGCCAAGCAGGAGTAGCCTTCGTTACAAACCTGGATGGGAGAATGAAGGGATAGCTGTAGATAGATCAACTCTCCAGTAGGAGGTGCTGCCCAGCTTACCTTTTTTTCTGGTAGTGGATATAACATTGAAGATCTGACATTTTTTCAAAGGTACAAATTAATCAAATGTTATACAAGGTTTGTCTATGTTGAAAATTGGTTACCATGATGACATAATCCTGTAGTCGAAATGTTATCCTCAAAACAACAGTTTCAGACCTTGGAACTATGGGGTTCTATCTGACATTTTGGTAAAAAAGGAGTTATTCACATAGAGTTGCTCTTTAGGATGTCCTTCATATGTGATATATGTCAAGTTTGTGAAAAAGTCCAATTAAAAAAAACATGTAAATAAAACATATTGGAAAGTTCTATCTGCGTAAACACCTTTGAACTTGGCGCTATAAGATTCTATCTGCAATCCAATCATACAATGTTGGGTTGTCAATAAAAACAGTACTGTATGTAAGGTGATGTGCCCCTTGAGTCATGAAAGAGGAAGACATCACAAAACAGTTCTAAGATCTGGCAAGCAGCATACCACCCTGCATCCCACTGCTGGCTTGCTGCTGAGCAGGGTTGGTTGTGGTCAGTCCCTGGATGGGAGACCAGATGCTGCTGTAAGTGGTGTTGGAGGGCCAGTAGGAGGCCAGTAGGAGGTGTCACTACAGACCCTGGTTCGATCCCGGGCATTATCACAACAGGCCTTGATTGGGAGTCCCATAGGGCGGCGCACAATTGGCCCAAAGTCCTCCGGGTTAGGGTCTGGCCAGAGTAGGCTGTCATTGTGAAATAAGAATTTGTTCTTAACTGACTTGCCTAGTTAAATAAAGGTTAAATAAAATAAATAAGAGTAGGGATGTTAACTCTGGTGTCCTGGCTAAATCCCCAATCTGGCCCTCGTGGCCACCTAATCATCCCCAGTTTCCAATTGACTCATTCATCCCTCTATTGTCCGCTGTTGTTGCTGTAAATGAGAATATGTTCACTGTCAATTTACCTTGGAAAATACTCATCTCAAAACCATACATTTTGCAGATAGAACCTTATAGTCCCAAATCTATGATTATTCATATCATAGGTTCTGGTCCTCACAACTTTTGAGATACACAGCGTCTCTGTGGTACACACAC
Source organism: Oncorhynchus keta (assembly GCF_023373465.1). Lineage (NCBI taxonomy): Eukaryota > Metazoa > Chordata > Actinopteri > Salmoniformes > Salmonidae > Oncorhynchus > Oncorhynchus keta. Next base: position 21,547,265 of record NC_068424.1, on the reverse strand, counting down.
ACACACACACACACACACACACACACACACACACACACACACACACACACACACACACACACACACACACACACACACACACACACACACACACACACACTTAAGCTCTTTATGGTAATAACTAATAAATACAGGTGACTTAGGCCCATTGGAGAGGCATTGCTGTTTTTGTCTTGTTCTATATCAATTCGAAAACCTTCATGGAAGGAGTATTTCACTACATTTACAAACATACCAGATTTTATTGATAACTAGCAAGAAGTTTACTGACTGGGTGTCAGAGACCAGAAAATTATATCAGTTTACTCATCCAGAGCTAAGCTTTAGCAATGTTGCTAGTTCTCCAGAGGATATAGTGTATTTGTCATTTTAGTGAACTATCGCTTTAACAAATGTGTGATGAACATTAATTAATGTATTTGATAATGTGATTAGAAAGAAGGGTTTATTTAATCATTAAATGTTTGTACTTTTCTATTGAAATTGAAATCATTGTAAAATTCTGTGCCAGATAGAACCTTATGGCTGAACCCAGATAGAACCTTATGGCTGAACCCAGATTGAACTTTATGGCTGAACCCAGATTGAACCTTATGGCTGAACCCAGATTGACATTTCAGAACCATGAGGTTCTCTCTGTGTTTGCACTACCCCCAAAAATTTACAAACGTCTCAGTATTTTGATAATCTGCACTTTAGGTACCTTTTAAGGTGAGGACCTTACTTGGTTATGATAGAATAATTCACTACAAAGCAGTTCTGACATCTGAAAACTTTGATGCTCAAGTTCTCAGAACTATGCTTTGTGATAAAACTTTATTTATTTATAAAAAATAAAAAAAATATTCACCTTTATTTAACCAGGTAGGCTAGTTGAGAACAAGTTCTCATTTGCAACTGCGACCTGGCCAAGATAAATCATAGCAGTGTGAACAGACAACACAGTTACACATGGAGTAAACAATTAACAAGTCAATAACACAGTAGAAAAAAAGGGGAGTCTATATACATTGTGTGCAAAAGGCATGAGGAGGTAGGCGAATAATTACAATTTTGCAGATTAACACTGGAGTGATAAATGATCAGATGGTCATGTACAGGTAGAGATATTGGTGTGCAAAAGAGCAGAAAAGTAAATAAATAAAAACAGTATGGGGATGAGGTAGGTGAAAATGGGTGGGCTATTTACCAATAGACTATGTACAGCTACAGCGATCGGTTAGCTGCTCAGATAGTTTGAAGTTGGTGAGGGAGATAAAAGTCTCCAACTTCAGCGATTTTTGCAATTCGTTCCAGTCACAGGCAGCAGAGAACTGGAACGAAAGGCGGCCAAATGAGGTGTTGGCTTTAGGGATGATCAGTGAGATACACCTGCTGGAGCGCGTGCTACGGATGGGTGTTGCCATTGTGACCAGTGAACTGAAATAAGGCGGAGCAATGTCACGAGATGACATTGCTGTCTTTTTGCAAATCCAATGTGTTTTCCACGTCAAAATACGTTGACGAATGACATTGAAACAACATTGATTCAACCAGTTTGTGCCCAATGGGTAGGGAATGTCTGATTCCGGCCATAATATGGACGAGGTGATAGCAATATGTTCATGTGTTTGTCGGTGCATCGGTATGACATTTTACTGGAATAGTTAAACCCAAGGTGTCACAGATGATAGAGAACTATAATGTCACATTTTCATTGATATATGACCAAAACGATGGGTTCGAAAGTAGTAGCCTATATGGTTGCTAGGATACAATAGACCCAATTCAATAAAAAGCAGGATTAAGTCAACAATAATATTTACCCAGTGCAGCGGGAACTCGTGTGAATTGATATGAGGTTGAGTTAACATTGTTTTGTAGAAAACATGAATTCAAACCAGTGCTCCCCTGCAGCGCTTGAAGAAATACAGTGCTCTCAGAAAGGATTCACACCCATTTACTTTTTCCTCAGTTTGTTGTGTGGAGTAAAAATGGACAAAAAGAAGTAAAAATGTGCTTAACAAATTGCATAATAAGTTGAATGGACTCATTCCGTGTTCAATAACAGTTGTTAACAAGATTCTTGAATAACTACCCCGTCTCTGTACCCCACACATACAACTATCTGTAAGGTCCCTCGTTCAAGTAGTGAATTTTAAGCATAGATTCAACCAAAAAGACCAGGGAGGTTTTTCAATGCCTCACAAAGAAGGGCACCGATTGGTAGATGTGTAAGAATAAAAAAAAAACATGCTGAATATCCCTTTGAGCATGGTGAAGTTATTCATTAGGTTTTGAATGGTGTATCAATACACCCAGTCACTACAAAGATACAGGCGTCCTTCCTAATTCAGTTGACGGAGAGGAAGGGAACCGCTCAGGGATTTCACCATGAGGCCAATAATGATTTTAAAACAACAACATAGTTACTCCACAAGGCCAACCTAAATGACAGTGTGAAAAGAAGGAAGCCTGTACAGAATAAAACATATTCCAAAACATACATCCTGTTCGCAACAAGGAACTTAAGTAATACTGCAAAATATGTGACAAAGAAATTACATTTTTGTCCTGAATACAAAGCGTTATGTTTGTGGCCAATCCAACATTATACATCACTGAGTACCACTCTTCATATTTTCAATTATGGTTGTGGCTGCATCATGTTATGGGTATGCTTATCATCGGCAAAGACTAGGGAGTTTTTTTTAGGGTAAAATGAAACGAAATAAGCAAAATCCTAGAGGAAAACCTGGTTCAGTCTGCTTTCCAACAGACACTGGGAGACGAATTCACCTTTCAGCAGGACAATAACCTAAAACACACAGCCAAATCTACACTGGAATTTCTTACCAAGACGACATTGAATGGCCTAGTTACAGTTATGACTTAAATTTGCTTGAAAATCTATGGTAAGACTTGAAAATGGTTGTCTAGCAATGATCAACAATCAACTTGACAGAGCTTGAAGAATTGTAAAAATAATAATAGCCAAATATTGTACAATCCAGGTGTAACTTCGAGACTTACCCAAAAAGACTCACATCTGTAATCTCCGCCAAAGCTGCTTCTACAAATTATTGACTCAGGGGTGTGAATACTTATGTAAATGAGACATTTCTGTATTTCATTTTTAATACATTTCCAAACATTTCTAAAAACATGTTTTCACTTTGTCATTATGGGGTATTGTGTGTAGATGGGTGAGAGAGAAAAATATATTTAATCCATTTTGAATTCAGGCTGTAACACCACAAAATGTGGAAAAATCAAGGGGTATGAATACTTTCTGAAGGACTGTATGACATGGACTTTTCCCCTGAAGTCCAGCACCGCTGATTGACTGAATAGGGCCTTGTGTATAAATAATGATTCTTCCCCGTTTCAAAGGCCTACTAAAAAGGTGTCTGGAGGACACAAAGCGGCTCCCAATTCCTTAAACTTTCCCAGTATTATTAAAGATTCAATCTATCAGGCAGTCGGGCAGAAAGTATGTTCTCCCAACCGGGATTAGGAGAAGGACAAGGAGAACTGGAGAAGGCAATATTTCACAAGACAGGCCAGGCCAAATAAACACGCTCCCATATGAGTTTCAGGACAGATGTTTATTAAAATTGCAAAGCTTCATAGCCTCTCACAAGGATGAGGAAGCTGTCTCATCGAATGTGGAAGAATGTTAAAATGATTTCCTCGAGACTACACACACACACACACTCACAGACACACATCAAAATCAGACAGAGCACGATCATTTCATGTTTGCATTGATATATGAGCATATGGCTGCTAGAACACACACATACACAACCGTTCCTGCCACCTCCCTACATGAAGTATATAATGTGACAAGTCTCCTTGACGACTGCTGTCACGTAAGTCATGGAAGGATGAAAAATGACTCTGTCATCATGTGGTGTTCCTCATTGACATTGCAGAAGAAGCAATATATCGGACGCCATTTTCCCCTGTTAGAATGGGAGGGATGGTGTGTGGCGTGGTGTGTTTATCTCTGTTCTGATGGTGATGGTGTTACCTAGGAGGTGAACTGTCGTTGAGGACAGACGGGCAATTTCTCCTAGCTAATGGTCTCTCCCCTACCAGATAAGCTGTCATGGAGGACACATGGATGATTAGTGAAATACTCTCTCTCTCCCTCCCTCCCTCCCTCCCTCCCTCCCTCCAAATGGATGATGTATTGACAGCGGTCTCAGCTGATTTCCACCTTCTGCTGAGGAGAGATGGATTGGACAGCCTGGTGGGAGAGAGCCAGATGTGTGTGTTTACCACAAAAACTCTGTGTATCTCAGTCCTTCTCTGCTGTGGAAAACATGCAAACTGCATATGAAGATATATACATTCATCCTCGGTCATTAACTGCCATTACCAAAGAAAGGATATTCAAAGAAACATCTCTTTAGTAAGCGTTTAGTTAATACATATAGCCAAATATTCCTAAAAACAACTAACTACACTAACTAAACAACAATATCCAGCATCAATTATTTAAGAATGTCACAATTCTCTGATTCTGAGAACTAACTATCAGTTAAAGAATTGTTTGCGTCTCCCTGTCAACCATGCCTTTGGGACTTTGCAGCTGTGGTATTTTATCAATAAAGGCCGGAGGCTGATACTGTCTCCAAAGGAGAACAAGGAGCGTACTGCATCTCCAGAGAATGTCATACCACCGAAATAATTGCATTTATCATAGCAACGGATCATTGATTGGCAGCCCTTTCTCCTTCTGTTCTCCTTAGCAGATGAATGTGGACAACAGGGTGCATAGGAGGCCTTTAATAAACATCTATAACAGGTCTTCTCATTCATCCTGACAAAGGAGACGTTGGCTCTGGTGAAAGAACGTATGAAAACTTATTGACAAGCTGAAAAAGAACAGATGACTGGCTTTTCTTTCTACTGCTGCCATGGCAAGTCTGTCTGGTCGTCACAAACCACCTTAAAGAAGAATGATTACTGACTCAATCTAAAGGACATGCCGATGATGACGTCCAAGCTATACAGCAGAATATCTATTTTATACTTCATCCAATACATTTTTTCACTTTCATGTTTCCTTTTAGACACCCGCAAAAATATTTTTCTATTTATGTGTATAAGTTTTTGTGATTACAGGGCTCATCTTTAATAAGAGACCTTGGTGTCAGCATGACTCCGTGTAAAGACAAAGGTTAAATAAAATCAACTTTGCACATGATGGAGTGTTATTGAGTGTTTTGTCACCACTGCAGAAATAAGGACCAAATAAAGGTGAAAATGGAGTAAGAAACTGTCTGACAAATCTCCCACTGAGTGGGCACAGACATACGTTCAACTGGGTGGGCACAGACATCCGTTCAACTGGGTGGGCACAGACATACGTTCAACTGGGTGGGCACAGACATACGTTCAACTGGGTGGGCACAGACATCCGTTCAACTGGGTGGGCACAGACATCAACTGGGTGGGACACAGACATAACTGGGTTCAACTGGGTGGGCACAGACATCCGTTCAACTGGGTGGGCACAGACATACGTTCAACTGGGTGGGCACAGACATCCGTTCAACTGGGTGGGCACAGACATCCGTTCAACTGGGTGGGCACAGACATCCGTTCAACTGGGTGGGCACAGACATCCGTTCAACTGGGTGGGCACAGACATCCGTTCAACTGGGTGGGCACAGACATCCGTTCAACTGGGTGGGCACTGACATCCGTTCAACTGGGTGGGCACAGACATCCGTTCAACTGGGTGGGCACAGACGTCCGTTCAACTGGGTGGGCACAGACGTCCGTTCAACTGGGTGGGCACAGACGTCCGTTCAACTGGGTGGGCACAGACATCCGTTCAACTGGGTGGGCACAGACGTCCGTTCAACTGGGTGGGCACTGACATCCGTTTAACTGGGTGGGCACAGACATCCGTTTAACTGGGTGGGCACAGACGTCCGTTCAACTGGGTGGGCACAGACGTCCGTTCAACTGGGTGGGCACAGACATCCGTTCAACTGGGTGGGCACAGACATCCGTTCAACTGGGTGGGCACAGACATCCGTTTAACTGGGTGGGCACAGACATCCGTTCAACTGGGTGGGCACTGACATCCGTTCAACTGGGTGGGCACAGACATCCGTTTAACTGGGTGGGCACAGACATCCGTTCAACTGGGTGGGCACAGACATCCGTTCAACTGGGGGCACAGGGGGTGGGCACAGACATCCGTTCAACTGGGTGGGCACAGACGTCCGTTCAACTGGGTGGGCACTCCGACATCCGTTTAACTGGGTGGGCACAGACATCCGTTTAACTGGGTGGGCACAGACGTCCGTTCAACTGGGTGGGCACAGGTTCAACTGGGTGGGCACAGCACAGACATCCGTTCAACTGGGTGGGCACAGACATCCGTTCAACTGGGTGGGCACAGACATCCGTTCAACTGGGTGGGCACAGACATCCGTTCAACTGGGTGGGCACAGACATCCGTTCAACTGGGTGGGCACAGACGTCCGTTTAACTGGGTGGGCACAGACGTCCGTTCAACTGGGTGGGCACAGACTTCCGTTCAACTGGGTGGGCACTGACATCCGTTCAACTGGGTGGGCACTGACATCCATTCAACTGGGTGGGCACAGACATCCGTTCAACTGGGTGGGCACAGACATCCGTTCAACTGGGTGGGCACAGACATCCGTTCAACTGGGTGGGCACTGACATCCATTTAACGTCTAGGTTTAAAGATGGGTGAAATTCGCTTAAAATGATGACTTTATTCAAATCCAATCAGTTTTCCACGTTGATTCAATGTCATAACATTGAATTTTATGATTGAAATACGTGGAAACAACATTAATTTAACCAGTTTTTGCCCAGTGGGCAATTATTTTTTCAAGACTCTCTTGGCATAGTTCCAAGATATAACCTGGTTCACTATAAACTTCATTATAAACTGGGTGGTTCGAGCCCTGAATGCTGATTGGCTGAAAGCCATGGCATATCAGACCGTATACCATGGGTATGACAAAACATTTATTTGGACTGTTCTAATTACGTTGGTCAAATGTTTATGATAGCAATAAGGCACCTCGGGGGTTTATGGTATATGGCCAATATACCAAGGCTAAGGGCTGTATCCAGGCACTCCGCTTTGCGTCGTGCTAAAGTACAGCCCTTAGCCACACCCCCACGGGCCTTATTGGTGATATATATCACATCAATATAATAAAATAACGCTCAACAGTGACAACAGGAATAAAATACCAGTTGAAGTATTCTTTCCCGGAAATCAAGTCATCTATGTATTTCTCCAATATGTCACAAGCAATTGTTCAGGGACACCAGAAACCATTCTACCAGCCATGGGTTCAAAAATATATGATTTATTTCAACAACTTTCGCTCACTGCAACCTAATCCTTTGGAGTTTGTGCTGTGCTTAATTGAGCTTTATCCATTCATTCTCATACCAAGTGGACAGTCAGGACTGATTGCTCCCATTGTGAAAATCTTTATTTCCCCTGATTCTTGCCCGAATTGTGTAAGCAGTTAGCGTCGCATTCAATATGCCTCTCAGTATATTGTGTCACATAGCTCGATGGCTTCACCATGGCTACTTTGCCCAGTCAAGGAGGCTGGATGGGCTAAACAGGGGTCCCTTGGCTGTCAGATGGGGATATAAGCAGCGGTGTAATTCTACCATTGATTTAACACACTGAAATGAATGACCATCTCATCCAGGTGTTTCTGTGTACGTTATTGATGAGCAGCAGAATATACGGATGTGTTATTCTTATCATCACACACACACGCACACACACACACACAAAGAGGCACCACGCCACACTAGGGCTGTGAAGATACCAGTATTTCAATATTTTTCCATGGCAAAAATGTAAACACAAAGCAGACCAAACTGTTTGGTCAAATATTGTGTGCTATAGTTTGGAAAGGAAATAAATGTGATTCTGGATGACAATATAATGATGTTTGCTTCCAACATCATGTGTGTTTTCCTAAAGAAGTTAAATATTCTTTGTGCTTTGTTTCCTTGCCACAATACTAATGATTATCACGATACTAGCATCGTCCTGGCCCGACCCCACACCTACTTGCACAACTCCTGCAACACCCTCACTCCCAGAGCCGTCTGCCAAAATAGATAAGTATGGAGAGAGAAATGACAGTATAACATATAACTGGACATCAAATATACAGTACCAGTCAAAAGTTTGGACACACCCACTCATTCAAGGGTTTTCTTTATTTTTACTCATTTCTATATCGTAGAATAATAGTGAAGACATCAAAATGATGAAATAACACAAAAGTGTTAAACAAATAAAACTATATTTTATATCTGAGATTTTAGATTCTTCAAAGTAGCCACCCTTTGCCTTGATGACAGCTTTTCTCACTCTTGGCATTCTATTTATTTATTCATTTTTTATTTTACCTTATTTAACTAGGTAGGCTAGTTGAGAACAAGTTCTCATTTACAACTGCGACCTGGTCAAGATAAAGCAAAGCAGTTCAACACATACAACAACGCAGTTACACATGGAATAAACAAACATACAGTGAATAATACAGTAGAAAAAGTCTGTATACAGTGTGTGCATATGAGGTAAGATAAGGGAGTTAAGGCGATAAATGGGCCATGGTGGCGAAGTAATTACAATAGAAGAAGATGAATGTGCAAGTAGAGATACTGGGGTGAAAAGGAGCAAGATAAATAAATAAATAAATACAGTATGGGGATGAGGTAGTTAGATGGGCTATTTACAAATGGGCTATGTACAGGTTCAGTGATCTGTGAGCTGCTCTGATAGCTGGTGCTTAAAGCAAGTGAGGGAGATATGTGTCTCCAGCTTCAGTGATTATTGCAGTTCGTTCCAGTCATTGGCAGCAGAGAACTGGAAGGAAAGGTGGCCAAACGAGGAACTGGCTTTGGGAGTGACCAGTGAGATATACCTGCTGGAGCGCGTGCTACAGGTGGGTGCTGCTATGGTGACCAGCGAGCTGAGATACGGCAGGGCTTTACCTAGCAGAAACTTGTAGATGACCTGGAGCCAGTGGGTTTGGCGACGAGTATGAAGCGAGGGCCAGCCAACGAGAGCGTACAGGTTGCAGTGGTGGGTAGTATATGGGATTTTGGTGACAAAACGGATGGCACTGTGATAGACTGCATCCAATTTATTGAGTAGTGTTGGAGGCTATTTTGTAAATGACATCGCCGAAGTCGAGGATTGGTAGGCTGGTCAGTTTTACGAGGGTCTGTTTGGCAGCATGAGTGAAGGATGCTTTGTTGCGAAATAGGAAGCTGACTCTAGGTTGATTTTGGATTGGAGATGCTTAATGTGAGTCTGGAAGGAGAGTTTACAGTCTAACCAGACACCTAGGTATTTGTAGAAACTGCCAGAGGTCCGGACAACAGGTCCTCCGATTTGACACACTGAACTCTATCTGAGTAGTTGGTGAACCAGGCGAGGCAATCATTTGAGAAACCAAGGCTGTTGAGTCTGCCGATAAGAATGTGGTGAATGACAGCATCGAAAGTCTTGGCCAGGTCGATGAATAAGGCTGCACAGTATTGTCTCTTATCGATGGCGGTTATGATATCGTTTAGGACCTTGAGCGTGGCTGAGGTGCATCCATGACCAGCTCTGAAACCAGATTGCATATCGGAGAAGGTACGGTGGGATTCGAAATGGTTGGTAATCTGTTTGTTAACTTGGCTTTCGAAGACCTTAGAAAGGTAGGGTAGGATAGATTTAGGTCTGGAGCAGTTTGGGTCTAGAATGTCTCCCCCTTTGAAGAGGGGGATGACCGCGGCTGCTTTCCAATCTTTGGGAATCTTAGACGATACAAAAGAGAGGTTGAACAGGCTAGTAATAGGGGCTGCAACAATTTCGGCAGATCATTTTAGAAAGAGAGGGTCCAGACAGGTCAACAAACAGGTCACTGACCATCTCGAATCCCACCGTACCTTCTCCGCTGTGCAATCTGGTTTCCGAGACGGTCACGGGTGCACCACCGTACTAAACGATATCATAACCGCCATCGATAAAAGACAGTACTGTGCAGCCGTCTTCATCGACCTTGCCAAGGCTTTCGACTCTGTCAATCACCATATTCTTATCGGCAGACTCAGTAGCCTCGGTTTTTCTGATGACTGCCTTGCCTGGTTCACCAACTACTTTGCAGAGTTCAGTGTGTCAAATCGGAGGGCATGCTCTCCGGTCCTCTGGCAGTCTCTATGGGGGTGCCACAGGGTTCAATTCTCGGGCCGACTCTTTTCTCTGTATATATCAATGATGTTGCTCTTGCTGCGGGCGATTCCCTGATCCACCTCTACGCAGACGACACCATTCTGTATACTTCCGGCCCGTCCTTGGACACTGTGCTATCTAACCTCCAAACGAGCTTCAATGCCATACAACACTCCTTCCGTGGCCTCCAACTGCTCTTAAACGCTAGTAAAACCAAATGCATGCCTTTCAACCGTTCGCTGCCTGCACCCGCACGCCCGACTAGCATCACCACCCTGGATGGTTCCGTCCTAGAATATGTGGACATCCAATCGAAAATCAAATCTAGAGTCGGCTTTCTATACCGCAACAAAGCCTCCTTCACTCACGCCGCCAAACTTACCCTTTTAAAACTGACTATCCTACTGATCCTCGACTTCGGCGATGTCATCTACAAACTAGCTTCCAATACTCTACTCAGTAAACTGGATGCAGTTTATCACAGTGCCATCCGTTTTGTTACTAAAGCACCTTATACCACCCACCACTACGACCTGTATGCTCTAGTCGGCTGGCCCTCGCGACATATTTGTCGCCAAACCCACTGGCTCCAGGTCATCTACAAGTCCATGCTAGGTAAAGCTCCGCCTTACCTCAGTTCACTGGTCACGATGGCAACTCCCACCCGTAGCACGCGCTCCAGCAGGTGTATCTCACTGATCATCCCTAAAGCAAACACCTCATTTGGCCGACTTTCGTTCCAGTTCTCTGCTGCCTGTGACTGGAACTAATTGCAAAAATCTCTTAAATTGGAGACTTTTATCTCCCTTACCAACTTCAAACATCTGCTATCTGAGCAGCTAACCGATCGCTGCATCTGTACATAGTCTATCGGTAAATAGCCCACTCATTTTTACCTACCTCATCCCCATACTGTTTATATTTATTTACTTTTCTGCTCTTTTGCACACCAATACCTCTACCTGTACATGACCATCTGATCATTTATCACTTCAGAGTTAATCTGCAAAATTTTAATTATTTGCCTACCTCATGCCTTTTGCACACAATGTATATAATGACTCTTATAATGACTCTTTTTTTCTACTGTGTTATTGACTTGTTAATTGTTTACGTGTGTAACTCTGTGTTGTCTGTTCACACTGCTATGCTTTATCTTGGCCAGGTCGCAGTTGCAAATGAGAACTTGTTCTCAACTAGCCTACCTGGTTAAATAAAGGTGATATATATATATATATATATATATATATACATATATTTTAAATGGTCTAACCCAGCTGATTTGTAGGGGTCCAAATTTTGCAGCTCTTTCAGAACATCAGCTATCTGGATTTTGGTGAATGGGGAGGCTTGAGCGAGTTGCTGTGGGGGTGCAGGGCAGTTGACCGGGGTAGCCAGGTGGAAAGCATGGCCAGCTGTAGAAAAATGCTTATTGAAAATCTTAATTATAATGGATTTATCGGTGGTGACAGTGTTTCCTAGCCTCAGTGCAGTGGGCAGCTTATTCTCCATGGACTTTACAGTGTCCCGGAACTTTTTTGAGTTTGTGCTACAGGATGCAAATTTCTGTTCTGCCTATGTATATTGGTTCCTAACATCACTGAAAAGTTGCATATCACATGGGCTATTTGATGCTAATGCAGAACACCACAGGATGTTTTTGTGCTGGTCAAGGGCAGTCAGGTCTGGAGAGAACCATCTGTTCCTGGTTCAATATTTTTTGAATGGGGCATGCTTATTTAAGATGGTGAGGAAGGCACTTTTGAAGAATAACCAGGCATCCTCTACTGGCGGAATGAGGTCAATATACTTCCAGGATATTCGATTACAAAGGCCTGCTCGCTGAAGTGTTTTAGGAAGCGTTTGACAGTGATGAGGGGTGGTTGTTTGACCGCAGACCCATTACGGATGCAGGCAATGAGGCAGGGATCGCTGAGATCTTGGTTGAAATCAGCAGAGGTGTATTTGTAGGGCACGTTGGTTAGGATGATATCTATGAGGGTGCCAGTGTTTACAGCTTTGGGGTTGTACCTGGCAGGTTCATTGATCATTTGTGTGAGATTGAGGGCATCAAGCTTAGATTGTAGGATGGCTGGGGTGTTAAAGCATGTCCCAGTTTATGTCACCTAGCAGCACAAGCTCTGAAGATAGATGGGGGCAATGAGTTCACATATGGTGTCCAGAGCACAGCTGGGGGCAGATGGTAGTCTATAGCAAGTGGCAACAGTGAGAGACTTGTTTCTGGAAAGGTGGATTTTTAAAAGTAGAAGCTCTGTCAGAACTCTGCAGGCTATCTCTGCAGTAGATTGCAACACCGCCCCCTTTTGCAGTTCTATCTTGTACGAAAATGTTATAGTTAGGGATGGAAATTTCAGGGCTTTTGGTGGTCTTCCTAAGCCAGGAATCAGACATGGCTAGGACATCCAGGTTGGCAGAGTGTGCTAAAGCAGTGAACAAAACTTAGGGAGGAGGCTTCTAATGTTAACATGCATGAAACCAAGGCTTTTACAGTTACAGAAGGGGAGTAGGAGTGGAGCTAGGCATTGCAGGGCCTAGATTAACCTCTACATCACCAGAAGAACAGAGGAGGAGTAGGATAAGGGTACGGCTAAAGGCTATAAGAACTGGTCGTCTAGTAACAGAGAGTAAAAGTTTAAACTGGAATGATTTCCAACAGTCTTGAAGGAGTTCCCACATATTCTGAGCACTTGTTGGCTGCTTTTCCTTCACTCTGCGGTCCAACATATCCCAAACCATCTCAATTGGGTTGAGGTCGGGTGATTGTGGATGTCAGGTCATCTGATGCAGCACTCAATCACTCTCCTTCTTGGTCTAATAGCCCATACACAGCCTAGAGGTGTGTTGGGTCATTGTCCTGTTTGAAAAACAAATAATCCGTTATTCTAATCTCCCTCTCACAAAGACACTGCGGTTGGAACCAAATATCTCAAATTTGGACTCATCAGACCAAGGGGCAGATTTCCACCAGCCTAATGTCAATTTTCTCGTGTTTCTTGGGCAAAGCAAGTCTCTTCTTCTTATTGGTGTGGTGTAGTGGTTTACCTGATTCCCGCAGACTCCTCTGAACAGTTGATGTTGAGATGTGTCTGATACTTGAACTCTGTGAAGCATTTCTTTGGACTGCCATTATTGAGGTAATTTCTGCAGCTGAGGTAACTCTGGGTCTTCCTTTCTGTGGCGGTCCTCATTTTTATCATAGCTCTTGATGGTTTTTGCGACTGCCAAAGTTCTTGAAATTTTCTGGATTGATTGACATCCATGTCTTAAATGAATGATGGACTGTCATTTCTCTTTGCTTATTTGAGCTGTTCTTGCCATAATATGGACTTTTACCAAATAGGGCTGTCTTCTGTACCAAATAGGGCTATCTTCTGTATACCACCCCTACCTTGTCACAACACAACTGATTGGCTCAAACACATTAAGAAGGAAAGACATTCCACAAATTAACTTTTAAATAAGGCGCACCTGTGAATTGAAATGCATTTTAGGTGACTACCTCATGAAGCTGATTGAGAGAATGCCAAGAGTGTGCAAAGCTCTAATCAAGGCAAAGGGTGGCTACTTTGAAGTATCTCAAATATAAAATTATTTTAATTTGTTTTAAACTTTTTTTGGTTACTATATGATTCCATATGTGTTATTTCATCATAGTGATGTCTTCACTATTATTCTACAATTTAGAAAATAGTAAAAAATAAACACACTTTAATGAATGGGTGTGTCCAAACCTTTGACTAGTAATGTATATCAAAAGGTATTGTAAAATATCATAAGGATGGTATAATGAGGATCAGAAGTCAGAGTATGAGACATTTCTTCCCCTTGGCCCAACAAACCTCTGTTCTCCCTGGGCTTGAAGATGTGATGAAATGGCTTCTGGGTCCGTAGCATGGCCGGCCAGCCTATGATTTATTGAGATGATACCGATGACTCCAATTTGTTCATTTTAACAAAGCAGCGTCAATTATGCATGCACCTTTATTTCTGGCCGGCAAATTAATTACCCTGTTTGGTTTCAGAGAAGAGCAGAGCAACCGACCATAGTCCAATTGTGAGTTCATCTTCTCGATGGCAGCAACGAGAGAGAGAGAGAGAGAGAGAGAGAGAGAGAGAGAGAGAGAGAGAGAGAGAGAGAAACTGTACTGATCATCCGTCATTTAGGAGTTCAGGAAATGGCAACACCGGGCCAAGCGAAATGGTAATGGAAAATAAGTGGTGAAAGAAACAATGATGATTGAGGATATTCATCCTTTTCTGCTGCCTCGTTGGAGAGAGAAGGGCCGTTGGAACTGCTTGACTTCACTCAAATGACTTTAACCCTCTATTGTTAGCTCTGCTCGTTTTCAAATGGCCAGTGGTGGAATGGTGTCATTGTGGATCCACTTCATTTGAGCTGTTCCCCTCGAGAATGTGATTGTTAATAAGTAATATGAAGGTCGGATTCGAACACATTACATTTTTAAGCGAGATCGGCAACGTTCTGATCACAGAATTACAGTAGAACATTATATTGTATCTTTACGGTTCTGATCCTGATAGGCCTACAGTTCAGTCGAATGTGTAGTCAAGAGTAGACCAGACCACAATTGCTTCATTGAAGCTGTTTTTTTGGTTTACCTAACTATTTTCCTATGTTCTGTCCTCTGTGCATTTGCCAGTTTGTGGGATTTTTTTCCCCTCCCAGCTTTTATGACCCTTGTCTCCATGCTGGCATGCCTACCCTTCCCATCGCCTCGGCAACAGTATTTGAACATCTGCCTCTGCCCGGGCACACCACACTGCTGGGTTAGATTAGAGGCTTCATACTGGACTGGACAGACGCTTCTCTCTCTCTCTCTCTCTCTCCCTCTCCCTCTCCATTTTCCCATCTCCCTTGCCAGTGGTGTTGATTTTACCTCAGATGATTATACCTACAGGTGTAGGATCATAATTTGACCTTTAGTTACTGAGAATTTTCCTGTGCCTCACAAAATGCAGATGTGATTTGTGATTTACATAAATTCACTGAAATCCGACAATATTAACAGTATTGCACTTTTCATGTAGCCTACTTTTGGCCAGCTAATAGACTAACCACCGATCAAGCAACATTAAAATATTCTAATCCTATTGCTGGAGGATTATTTAGCAATGACAATATAGGTCAAATTAAGATCCTACACATGTACACTCACAAAAACAGACAAGCCTATATATCCACACAGGAGACCACTGGTCTTTCAGATACAGTTATAAATTACTTCATCATACTCAACAACTTTCATGAAATGTACAATAAGTGTTGCGGCCTGTATTACAGTGGATGTTTTAAGTCAAATTACACTAATATCACTGTAAGAGAATGTAAATACTTTCCCCCAATTGCCATTGGAGATTGATGCGGGCTTGATCAAATCTCTTCTGACTCTTCTGATCCATTATTATGATCCATAATAATGGATCTCTGAGACCAACCCAATAATGCCGTGCAAATTACTTCTGATCTTATCTCAAATTTGTCAGACTAGAGTATATTTTTGCTAAACACAGAGCCAGGAAAGGGAAAGAGACCAACTGTCAGGTTCTTCCCCCATCTTTTGGTATGAAATGTTTCCCTATCAAATAATTAAGATGAATTAAGTAGTTTTTAATCGGTTTTCGTTTTCTTCCCCGATTTACGATCATATAAGTGTCAATAATAAAGCCAACTCAAATGAACCCAGATAAAAATCTGCTCCGGATATAAATAAAACAAGCCAAGTTTTTTTTTAAACAAAAGGCCACCATGATACATGTTCCTCCTGCAGGAGCGAGACTTCTTTCTTTCCTCTCTAGGTTTCTTCCTAGGTTTTGGCCTTTCTAGGGAGTTTTTCCTAGCCACGGTGCTTCTACACCTGCATTGCTTGCTGTTTGGGGTTTTAGGCTGGGTTTCTGTACAGCACTTTGAGATATCAGCTGATGTACGAAGGGCTTTATAAATACATTTGATTTGATTCTTGTAGGAGATATGTATCTGATGTGTTTGTGAGGCTGAATTGCCTTCATCAAAAGCGAATGCATTGTTTGTGTGCATGTTTACTGGAATGGAGGCATGAAGATGGAGGCACACAACCCTGCAGTGCTGGAGGAACCCTCTGCCTCAGCTTGGGAGCTCATTTGCTGCCACAGGGTTGACAGATAGAACAGAGCTATGCCACCTACGGGAATACACACTCACAGAAACACATGCGCACACACACAGCTGTCAAATTTGGCAGGGTTGCTCTCCTCTCTAAACTACAACCCCCCCCCAACCCAAAGACAATACAAATGCAATGTCAGGTCAAGGCTGTAGAGTCTGTGACTCTTTGCATGTCCAGGTAAAGACAGGATGATTTATGATAGCCATACTGGCTATATAGGCAATTCAATTGTATTATTTTGTTTCCCTCAGGTTTCATTTTACTACATTAAGTGTGCTCATATGAGTCATATACAAGACCTTTAGCGCATAGGGAAAACATTACTGAGAAAATGTTTGTGACTGGTAAACATTTGAAAGGTGAAACATTTCTCCATTGTTTCAACAAGGACCCTCACACAATGGCTCCATTGTGACCTACTGTATACAAGATTTCAATTTGAAATTGAAAGTTTCTCATAGCAGGAAAAAGTATCCTACAGCCACAGGAAATGTAAATTATTGTGTGGATTATAATTAATGGACATTTTTGCTGGGGGCGATACATTTTTCGTTAGGGCAAATCAAGAGTGAAATTTAAAAATGGAAATCACAAACTTTATAAGCCTTTCTAAACCTTGAAGACACTACGAGTGTCCTGCAACAACAGGGTGATCAAATGAAGATCCTACATTTGTATGCTGTCTTTTCTAAAGAGTCTATGATATTTTCTCGCCATATGAAGGTCATCCTTGAGCTGCGTATAGATCTTTCTCCTTCGTGCTTTGGCTCTCCTTTGTTCCTCTCACCGGAGAAGCCATGCAGTTTTGAAAGTAGCCACACGTAGTGTTGCCTCCCTCCTTCCCCTCACTCTCTTTTTCATTCCCTCTCGCTCTCTCTCTCTTTCATTCTCTCTCTCTCTTTTTCATTCTCTCTCGCTCTCTCTTTTTCATTCTCTCTCATTCTCTCTCTCTTTTTCATTCTCTCTCTCGCTCTCTCTCTTTTTCATTCTCTCTCTCGCTCTCTCTCTTTTTCATTCTCTCTCTCGCTCTCTCTCTTTTTCATTCTCTCTCTCTCACTCACTCACTCTCTCACTCTCTCACACACCATACACTGAAAATGCACCCAGTTGCTATCGACCATTCTGGTCTGCTGTTCCGGTATCTTTCCTCAACTGATGAATCGGATTAAATAAACATTAACAATTAGGAAAAAGGCCATACAGTGGGACAAGAGTTGAAACACCAGCTATGTATATGCATATGAGTTCTTTGGTGTGAGGAGTCAATCATATCCTATCAGGGAGTGGGTAATAACATATTGCTGCCAGGGCCAAATTGCAGATTCATTTGATGAAGCACTAATCAAAGTTGATTGGTCGCTTGCACAAATTTGCAGATGTTATCGCAGGTGCAGCGAAATGCTTGTGTTTCTAGCTCCAACAGTGCAGTAATATGAGCAATAAGCAATGTCAGAGACCGGAATATAAATATATACAGTTGAAGTCAGAAGTTTACATACACTTAGGTTGGAGTCATTAAAACTCATTTTTTCAACCACTCCACAAATGTCTTGTTAACAAACTATAGTTTTGGCAAGTCAGTTCGAACATCTACTTTGTGAATGACACAAATAATTTTTCCAACAACTGTTTACAGACAGATTATTTCACTTATAATTCATTGTATTACAATTCCAGTGGGTCAGAAGTTTACATACACCAAGTTGACTGTGCCTTTAAACAGCATGGACAATTCCAGAAAATGATGTCATGGCTTTAGAAGCTTCTGATAGGCTAACTGACATCATTTGAGTCAATTGGAGTGTACCTGTGGATGTATTGCAATGCCTACCTTCAAACTCAGTGCCTCTTTGCTTGACATCATGGGAAAATCAAAAGAAATCAGTCAAGACCTCAATAAAAAAAATTGTAGACCAACACAAGTCTGGTTCATCCTTGGGAGCAATTTCCAAGCGCCTGAAGGTACCATGTTCATCTGTACAAACAATAGTACACACGTATAAACACCATGGGACCACACAGCCGGCACACCGCTCAGGAAAGAGACGCGTTCTGTCTCCTAGAGATGAACACACTTTGGTGCGAAAAGTGCAAATCAATCCCAGAACAACAGCAAAGGACCTTGTGAAGATGCTGGAGGAAACCGGTACAAAAGTACCTATATCCACAGTAAAACAAGTTCTATATCGACCTGAAAGGCCGCTCAGCAAGGAAGTAAAAGTACGATCTGCTCCAAAACTGCCATAAAAAAGCCAGACTACGGTTTATAACTGCACATGGGGACAAAGATCGTACTTTGTGAAGAAATGTCCTCTAGTCTTGTGAATCAATAATAGAACTGTTTGGCCATAATGACCATCGTTATGTTTGGAGGATAAAGGGGGAGGCTTGCAAGACGAAGAACACCATCCCAACCGTGAAGCACGGAGGTGGCAGTATCATGTTGTGGGGATGCTTTGCTGCAGGAGGGACTGGTGCACTTCACAAAATAGATGGCCTCATGAGGCAGGAAAATGATTTGGATATATTGAAGCAACATCTCAAGACATCAGTCAGGAAGTTACAGCTTGGTGGCAAATGGGTCTTCCAAATGGACAATGACCCCAAGCATACATCCAAAGTTGTGGCAAAATGGCTTAAGGACAACAAAGTCAAGGTATTGGAGTGGCCAATGCTACCAAATACTAATTGAGTGCATGTAAACTTCTGACCCACTGGGAAAATGATGAAAGAAAAAAAGCTGAAATAAATCATTATATCTAATATTATTCTAACATTTCACATTCTTAAAATAAAGTATAAAGTGGTGATCGAAACTGACCTAAGACAGGGAATTGTTACTCGGATTAAATGTCAGGAATTGTTGAAAAACTGAGTGTAAATTTCCGCACTGTCCATTCTGTCTTTAAACATCATTATATATATATATACAGTGGGGAGAACAACAACTGATGATTTTGCAGGTTTTCCTACTTACAAAGCATGTAGAGGTCTGTCATTTTTATCATAGGTACACTTCAACTGTGAGAGAAAATCACATTGTATGATTTTTAAGTAATTCATTTGCATTTTATTGCATGACATAAGTATTTGATCACCTACAAACCAGTAAGAATTCCAGCTCTCACAGACCTGTTAGTTTTTCTTTAAGAAGCCCTCCTGTTCCCCACTCATTACCTGTATTAACTGCACCTGTTTGAACTCGTTACCTGTATAAAAGATACCTGTCCACACACTCAATCAAACAGACTCCAACCTCTCCACAATGGCCAAGACCAGAGAGCTGTGTAAGGACATAAGGGATAAAAATGTAGACCTGCACAAGGCTGGGATGGGCTACAGGACAATAGGCAAGCAGCTTGGTGAGAAGGCAACAACTGTTGGCACAATTATTAGAAAATGGAAGAAGTTCAAGATGACGGTCAATCACCCTCGGTCTGGGACTCCACGCAAGATCTCACCTCATGGGGCATCAATGATCATGAGGAAGGTGAGGGATCAGCCCAGAACTACACGGCAGGACCTGGTCAATGATGGGAAGAGAGCTGGGACCACAGTCTCAAAGAAAACCATTAGTAACACACTACGCCGTCATGGATTAAAATCCTGCAGCGCACGGTTCCCCTGCTCAAGCCAGCGCAAGGTCCCCCTGCTCAAGCCAGCGCATGTCCAGGCCCGTCTGAAGTTAGCCAATGACCATCTGGATGATCCAGAGGAGGAATGGGAGAAGGTCATGTGGTCTGCTGAGACAAGAATAGAGCTTTTTGTTCTAAACTCCACTCGCTGTGTTTTGAGGATGAGGATGAGTACAACCCCAAGAACACCATCCCAACCGTGAAGCATGGAAGTGGAAACATCATTCTTTGGGGATGCTTTTCTGCAAAGGGGACAGGATGACTGCATCGTATTGAGGGGAGGATGGATGGGGCCATGTATCGCGAGACCTTGGCCAACAACCTCCTTCCCTCAGTAAGAGCATTGAAGATGGGTCGTGGCTGGGTCTTCCAGCATGACAACGACCCGAAACACACAGCCAGGGCAACAAAGGACTGGCTCCGTAAGAAGCATCTCAAGGTCCTGGAGTGGCATAGCCAGTCTCCAGACCTGAACCCAATAGAAAATCTTTGGAGGGAGCTGAAAGTCTGTATTGCCCAGAGACAGCCCCGAAACCTGAAGGATCTGGAGAAGGTCTGTATGGAGGAGTGGGCCAAAATCCCTGCTGCAGTGTATGAAAACCTGGTCAAGAACTACAGAAAACGTATGATCTCTGTAATTGCAAACAAAGGTTTCTGTACCAAATATTAAGTTCCTATTTTCTGATGTATCAAATACTTATGTCATGTAATAAAATGCTAATTAATTACTTAAAAATCATACAATGTGATTTTCTGGATTTTTGTTTTAGATTCCGTCTCTCACAGTTGAAGTGTACCTATGATAAAAATGTTCTACATGTTTTGTAAATAGGAAAACCTGTAAAAACCTGCAAAATCGGCAGTGTATCAACTACTTGTTCTCCTCACTGTATGTATGTATGTATATATATATATATATATACACACCTACTCATTCCAAAGTTTTTCTTTATTTGTACTATTTTCTACATTGGTGGAGTGCTGCAGAGATGGTTGTCCTTCTGAACTGTTCTTGCATCTCCACAAAGGAACTCTAGAGCGTTGTCAGAGTGACCATCGGGTTCTTGGTCACCTCCCTGACCAAGGCCCCTCATGAACCTGGTTGAGAGAATGCAAAGATTGTACAAAGATTGTACAAATCATCAAGGCAAGGGTAGCTACTTTGAAGATTTTCTCAAATGTGTTATTTCATAGTTTGATGTCTTCATTATTATTCTACAAGGTTGAAAATCGTAAATATAAAGAAAAACCCTGGAATGAGTCGGTGTGTCCAATCTTTTGACTGGGACTGTATATACAGCTCCTTCGGAAAGTATTCAGACCCCTTGACTTTTTCCACATTCCACAATCTATACACAATAACCCATAACCCTTAATGATAGAAGTGAAAAAACGTTTTTTATTTTTTTATTTGTATAAAATGTATTTACATAAGAATTCAGATCCTTTGCTATGAGACTCAAAATCTAGCTCAGGTGCATCCTGTTTCCATTGATCATCCTTGAGTTGTTTCCACAACTTCATTGGAGTCCACCTGTTGTAAATTCAATAGATTGGAAATGATTTGGAGAGGTACACACCTGTCTATATAAGCTCCCACAGTTGAAAGTGCATGTCAGAGCAAAGATCCAAGCCATGAGGTTGAAGGAATTGTCCGTAGACCTCAAAGACAGGATTGTGTCGAGACACAGATCTGGGGAAGGGCACCAAAACATTTCTGCAGTATTGAACGTCCCTATTCTTAAATGGAAGAAGTTTGGAACCACCAAAAATCTTCCTAGAGCTGGCCACCCGGCCAAACTGAGCAATCTGGGGAGAAGGGCCTTGGTCGGGGATGTGACCAAGAACACGATGGTCACTCTGACGGAGCTTTAGAGTTCCTCTGTGGAGATGGTTGTCCTTCTGGAAGATTATCCCATCTCTGCAGCATTCCACCAATCAGGCCTTTATGGTAGAGTGGCCAGACAGAAGCCACTCCTCAGTAAAAGGCACATTACATTCTGCTTGGAGTTTGCCAAAAGGCGCCTAAAACAAGATTCTCTGGTCTGACAAAACCAAGATTGAACTCTTTGGCCTGAATGCCAAGCGTCACATCTGGAGGAAACCTGGCACCATTCCTACGGTGAAGCATGGTGGTGGCAGCATCATGCTGTGGGGATGTTTTTCAGCGGTCGGGACTGGGACACTAGTCAGTATTGAGGCAACGATTAACGAAGCAAAGTACAGAGAGCTCCTTGATGAAAACCTGCTCCATGGCACTCTGGACCTCCGACTAGGGCGAAGGTTCACCTTCCAACAGGACAACCACACTAAGCACACAGCCAAGACAATGCAGGAGTGGCATCGGGACAAGTTTCTGAATGTTCTTGAGTGACCCAGCCAGAGACTGGACTTAAACCCAATTGAACATCTCTGGAGAGACCTGAAAATAGCTGTGCAGCAACACTTCCCATCCAACCAGACAGAGCTTGAGAAGATATGTAGAGAAGAATGAGAGAAACTCCCCAAATACAGGTGTGCCAAGCTTGTAGCGTAATACCCAAGAAGAGTCAAGGCTGTAATTGCTGCCAAAGGTGCTTCAACAAAGTGCTGAGTAAAGTGTTTGAATACTTGATTGAAATTGAAATGTTTTTGTTTTTATTTACAAATTAGCAACAATTTCCAAAAAAGGTTTTGCTTTGTCATGATGGTGTATTGTGTGTAGATTGATAAGGGAAAAAACAATTTAGTCAATGTTAGAATAAGGCTGTAAAGTAACAAAATGTGGAAAAGGTCAAAGGGTCTGAATACTTTCCACATTTACTTTATATATATATATATATATATATATATATTATATATATATATATATATATATATATATGTATGTGGTGTTTAAAGATAGTATGGACAGTACGTGAAGAGAAAAGGTGTGTACATCAGTATTATATAAATATATATATATGTGTAGGGTGAGCCATGACTAGAATACAGTATATTCAATTGAAGAGGTAAAGCAGTATGTAAACATTAATAAAGTGACCAGTGTTCAGTGACTATCTACATGGGCATCAGTCTCTAAGGTGCAGGGTAGAGTACCGGGTGGTATCCAACTAGGACAGTGACTAAGGCTAGTAGTGACTGTTTAACATTTTGATGGCCTGGAGATAGAAGCTGATTCACAGACTCTCGGCTCCAGCTTTGTTGCACCTGTATTGCCTCCGCCTTCTTGAGGGTATTGGGGTGAACAGGCCGTGGCTCGGACATCTGAGATTCTTGATAATCTTCTTGGCCTTCCTGTGACACCGGGTGCTATAGATGTCCTGGAGGGCAGGCAGTGTTCCTGGTGATGCAATGGGCTGACCGCACCACCCTCTGGAGAGCCCTGTGGTTGCGGACGATGCAATTACCTGACCAGGTGGTGAAGGACCCATTTCAGGTTGTCAGTGATGCGCACTCCAAGGAACTTAAAGCTTTCGTATGAGCGTAATATCCGTTAATTCAATTTTATGACACCATCCTCGACATGCTGAAATGCCAGAGCAGCAGTTAGCACTTCACTAAGCCCTCGTCTCACCTTAGCTTACCTCTGATTTACAAGGGGTCATACAAGTGTGACTACGGAACCACTGCCACAACACAACCATAATGGCCTGGTCCCTGTCCTGAACATAAACATAGACTCCATACAGACCAGCTGCTAATGCATGCCTGTTAACACGTGCAGTATGTATCCATAAGGAAATTGTGTCATTAAAAAACAGACCTAATAACCTGCCCAGGGACTGCGGTAGAAAATTTGCCGGCTGGCTAAAACCGTCACTTTTACTGAAACGTTGATTAATGTGCACTGTCCCTGTAAAAATCAAAACAAACTCAAATGTAAACCTTAACCAGGTAATGAAAGGTGTCTGGGAAATAGGTCTACATCAAAAAAATACATCATGTGACGTGGGAAAAGACGTCAGTTTTGTCCGCTTGTTATATGCTATGTGCTTATCACATTTTGCTTATAGCTGTGTTCTATAAATACAGCATACAGACTCAGTCCTCTCTCTTTCTCTTTCCAATGGTTAATGGGGGTGTTATACACCAAAGCGCTGATGATAATTCATGAAACCCCTGAGCAACTTGTTTTGCTGTTTCCATGGGGGTTCTATAAATTGGTAAGCTGTTGATTATTTTGTGGTAGAGGCAGCAATGCATGAGGTGCATCGGGGCAGCAGGGGATGAGGGGAATCAGGGCAGCAAGGGATGGGGGGCATCAGGGCAGCAGGGGATGAGGAGAATCAGGGCAGCAGGGGATGGGGGGAATCAGGGCAGCAGGGGATGAGGGGAATCAGGGCAGCAGCAGGGGATGAGGGGAATCAGGGCAGCAGGGGATGAGGGGAATCAGGGCAGCAGGGGATGGGGGGCATCAGGGCAGCAGGGGATGAGGGGAATCAGGGCAGCAGGGGATGGGGGGCATCAGGGCAGCAGGGGATGAGGGGAATCAGGGCAGCAGGGGATGAGGGGAAACAGGGCAGCAGGCGATGGGGGTCATCAGGGCAGCAGGGGATGGGGGGCATCAGGGCAGCAGGGGATGGGGGCATCAGGGCAGTAGGGGATGGGGGCATCAGGGCAGTAGGGGAAGGGGGCATCGGGGCAGTAGGGGAAGGGGGCATCGGGGCAGCAGGGGATGAGGGGAAACAGGGCAGCAGGGGATGGGGGGCATCGGGGCAGCAGGGGAAGGGGGCTTCAGGGTAGCAGGGGATGGGGGGCATCAGAGGATGAGGGGAATCAGGGCAGCAGGGGATGGGGGGCATCAGGGCAGCAGAGGATGAGGGGAATCAGGGCAGCAGGGGATGAGGGGCATCAGGTTTGGCTATTACAGGCGGTGGTTGAGGCGCTGCACGTTGGCCCCAGAGAATTTTTCTTTTTTTATATTTTTCTTTGACCTTTTTTTACCTTTATTTAACTAGGCAGAAACAATCACATACACACAAGCCCTCCCACATGCTCACAATCACACACGTTAATACAGAAGCAAATACACTGATGACTTGCTGACACACACAGCCACAAACAAGCACATACAGTGCCTTGTGAAAGTATTCGGCCCCCTTGAACTTTGCGACCTTTTGCCACATTTCAGGCTTCAAGCATAAAGATATAAAACTGTATTTTTTTGTGAAGAATCAACAACAAGTGGGACACAATCATGAAGTGGAACGACATTTATTGGATATTTCAAACTTTTTTAACAAATCAAAAATTGAAAAATTGGGCGTGCAAAATTATTCAGCCCCCTTAAGTTAATACTTTGTAGCGCCACCTTTTGCTGCGATTACAGCTGTAAGTCGCTTGGGGTATGTCTCTATCAGTTTTGCACATCGAGAGACTGAAATTTTTCCCCATTCCTCCTTGCAAAACAGCTCAAGCTCAGTGAGGTTGGATGGAGAGCATTTGTGAACAGCAGTTTTCAGTTCTTTCCACAGATTCTCGATTGGATTCAGGTCTGGACTTTGACTTGGCCATTCTAACACCTGGATATGTTTATTTTTGAACCATTCCATTGTAGATTTTGCTTTATGTTTTGGATCATTGTCTTGTTGGAAGACAAATCTGCGTCCCAGTCTCAGGTCTTTTGCAGACTCCATCAGGTTTTCTTCCAGAATGGTCCTGTATTTGGCTCCATACATCTTCCCATCAATTTTAACCATCTTCCCTGTCCCTGCTGAAGAAAAGCAGGCACAAACCATGATGCTGCCACCACCATGTTTGACAGTGGGGATGGTGTGTTCAGGGTGATGAGCTGTGTTGCTTTTACGCCAAACATAACGTTTTGCATTGTTGCCAAAAAGTTCAATTTTGGTTTCATCTGACCAGAGCACCTTCTTCCACATGTTTGGTGTGTCTCCCAGGTGGCTTGTGGCAAACTTTAAACAACACTTTTTATGGATATCTTTAAGAAATGGCTTTCTTCTTGCCACTCTTCCAAGGCCAGATTTGTGCAATATACGACGTATTGTTGTCCTATGGACAGAGTCTCCCACCTCAGCTGTAGATCTCTGCAGTTCATCCAGAGTGATCATGGGCCTCTTGGCTGCATCTCTGATCAGTCTTCTCCTTGTATGAGCTGAAAGTTTAGAGGGACGGCCAGGTCTTGGTAGATTTGCAGTGGTCTGATACTCCTTCCATTTCAATATTATCGCTTGCACAGTGCTCCTTGGGATGTTTAAAGCTTGGGAAATCTTTTTGTATCCAAATCCGGCTTTAAACTTCTTCACAACAGTATCTCGGACCTGCCTGGTGTGTTCCTTGTTCTTCATGATGCTCTCTGCGCTTTTAACGGACACAATTCCTGACATGTAATCCTAGTAAAAATGTCCTTTCTTGGGTCAGTTAGGATCATAACTTTATTTTAAGAATGTGAAATGTCAGAATAAGAGTAGAGAATGATTTATTTCAGCTGTTAGTTCTTTCATCACATTCCCAGTGGGTCAGAAGTTTACATACACTCAATTAGTATTTGGTAGCCTTGCCTTCAAATTATTTAACTTAGGTCAAACGTTTCTGGTAGCCTTCCACAAGCTTCCCACAATAAGTTGGACGAATTTTGGCCCATTCTTCCTGACAGAGCTGGTGTAACTGAGTCATGTTTGTAGGCCTCCTTGCTCGCACATGCTTTTTCAGTTCTGCTCACAAATTCTCTATAGGATTGAGGTCAGGGCGTTGTGATGGCCACTCCAATACCTTGACTTTGTTGTCCTTAAGCCATTTTGCCACAACTTTGGAAGTATGCTTGGAGTCATTGTCCGTTTGGAAGACGCATTTGCAACCAAGCTGTAACGTCCTGACTGATGTCTTGAGATGTTGCTTCAATATATCCACGTAATTTTCCTGCCTCATAACGCCATCTATTTTGTGAAGTGCACCAGTCCCTCCTGCAGCAAAGCACCCCCACAACATGATGCTGCTACCCCTGTGCTTCACAGTTGGGATGGTGTTCTTCGGGTTGTAAGCCTCCCCCTTTTTCCTCCAAACATAACAATGGTCATTATGGCCAAACAGTTCTATTTTTGTTTCATCAGACCAGAGGACATTTCTCCAAAAAGTACGGTCTTTGTCCCCATGTGCAGTTGCAAACCGTGTCTGGCTTTTTTATGGAGGTTTTGGAACAGTGGCTTCTTTCTTGCTGAGCGGCCTTTCAGGTTATGTCGATATAGATACTTTTGTACCCGTTTCCTCCAGCATCTTCACAAGGTCCTTTGCTGTTGTTCTGGGATTGATTTGCACTTTTCGCACCAAAGTGTGTTCATCTCTAGGAGACAGAACGAACGTGTCTCCTTCCTGAGCGGTATGACGGTATAGTACTTGCGTACTATTGTTTGTACAGATGAACGTGGTACCTTCAGGCATTTGGAAATTGCTCCCAAGGATGAACCAGACTTGTGGAGGTCCACAATTTTTTCTGAGGTCTTGACTGATTTCTTTTGATTTTCCCATGATGTCAAGCAAAGAGGCACTGAGTTTGAAGGTTGGCCTTGAAATACATCCACAGGTACACCTCCAATTGACTCAAATGATGTCAGTTAGCCTATCAGAAGCTTCTAAAGCCATGACATAATTTTCGGGAATTCTCCAAGCTGTTGAAAGGCATAGTCAATTTAGTGTATTTAAACTTCTGACCTGCTGGAATTGTGATACAGTGAATTATAAGTGAAATAATCTGTCTGTAAACAATTGTTGGAAAAATTACTTGTGTCATGCACAAAGTAGATGTCCCAATCGACTTGCCAAAACTATAGTTTGTTAACAAGAAATGTGTGGATTGGTTGAAAAACGAGTTTTAATGAATCCAACCTAAGTGTATGCAAACTTCCGATTTCAACTGTACATACACTAGTCACTTTAATAATGCTTATATAATGTTTACATACTGCTATACTAATTTCATATGTATATACTGTATTCTATTCTACTGCATTTTAGTCAATGCCACTCCAACATTGCTCAATCTAATATTTATATATTTCTTAATCCCATTATTTTACTTTTAGATTTGTGTGTATTGTTGTGAATCGTTTTTATATACTACTGCACTGTTAGATACTACTGCACTGTTGAAGCTAGGAACACAAGCATTTATCTACACCCGCAATAACATCTGCTAAATACGTGTATGTGACCAATACAATTTGATTTGATTTACAAATACACACACACGTGCACGCACACACACACACACACACTGGAGGAATGCTGCAATTGGTCATTGTAGCCACAGGGC
Source organism: Oncorhynchus keta (assembly GCF_023373465.1). Lineage (NCBI taxonomy): Eukaryota > Metazoa > Chordata > Actinopteri > Salmoniformes > Salmonidae > Oncorhynchus > Oncorhynchus keta. The sequence continues at coordinate 21,518,948 of NC_068424.1, read as the reverse complement.
AGCATTTAGTATTTTTCATGAGGAGGTTGACCCCACAGTGCCTTTCACTCTCTATTGCTAAACTCCCCAGCCAGAAAGAAATGGCTCTACGTTTTCAAGCCCCAGTACCACAGCTCTCTGTCAGCTGTCATCTTTACCCATTGCATGTCTGCTCTGGGCTTTCTTTACATGATCAATTGTCAAATAGGGGAATAGTTTTCAACTAAATGTTTTTGTTAATAATGATGACATACGACAATCCTCCTCTATCAACAACTGTATTTTTTTGTTTGATTGATCATCATTTTATATCAAAATGAAATTATATCAAAATTAGATTGAGCAACATTTACAAACAGAATTATACCAGCAGAAATATGCGTTCACATGAGGCCATCATTCATAAGGTTATTACGGTACATTTCAGAATGGATACTTACATTTATAGATTTATTGCATATAATTGCTGTTCTATCTTCATCTCCATAATGCCCCATACCTACTGACAAATGGTGAAATAAATCATGTGTGATTTTTAAATTCATGACCTTTCGTTTGAGGGGAATTTATGTAAATCAGGTGTAGCATAGTGGATCCCTTCAGACCAGCTATCCATTTCATTATGATTGATGTGAATTCATGCATTTTTATGGCCCAAAAATATCACTATGGTAGAATGAGTTAAGTGGAATTAAATTGACTGTGTTTTTGTCTGTGCATCTTGACCATTGAGATCATTTTGCTAGTTTGTCTTCAGGTTACCTCATCTAAACTACAAGCACCAACCCATTTCTACTAAATGAATGCCTTCTCTTTTCCAAAAACACGATACCCTAGGCCAGTTGTTCCCAAACTGTGGGGCGTGAGGGGTTGGCGGAGTAAGGAACTTAGTCCGGCTTTCAACTTACTCTTAAAAGTTGTAATAATAGAATGCACAGGGTCACATTTTTTAATTGGTTAATTTCTCTTGTCATGTCAGTCATTGCATAACTTGTCAGAAATGTCCAGATCAACTAGCCCATGTCAGCTAACGTTTTTTAAGCTACGTTTTTTAGCCCATAGATTTAGTTGTAATTTTTGAGTCACTCAAATATCACATGAATACACATTGGACATGCCAAAATGTATACAATTGCAAGACAATTTGCTTTAAAACTGCTAAATGTTATCGGCAACCTTTCACAAAATGTGTAAATTGCAGGAAATAAGTTTTAAACTTATTGTGTATCCACCAACAAGAGGGGCGTGAACAGTTTGTGTCTTGAACAGTGCTTGTGCCCTTAGAACTGGACGTGGCGTGCGCTGTAGGCAACATTTTTGTGGTGCAAAAGAGCAGACATCTGTGCTAAAAAATACAATGAACCCCATTTTAATCTGGCAGCGTGATATTATTTTGAACTTGTTTTCAACTGTGTGCAATGTAAATCATGCTGCCAGATTTTGGCTTATTGGCACCACGAAAATGTCAAAATAATATTATGTCCTGAATTTAAAAAGAGTGAGTAGATCATTTCACAGTTCGCCCACAGATTTTCCTGAAGAAAATACATTTGTCTCATCAATGGTGCATAGGCCTACAGATAAGAGCTTTTGGACATTATTAAGTAGCTGGATATGTTTCACCTCTATTTAATTGCTTATGATTGATTTCATGTATGCCAGAGATATTGTTTTGCTGGAAAATGATTTCCTCCACTCCGTCAAATATTGACACAGTTCCAGCTCTGTGAGTCATACGAGATGCTTCCCTCAAGATCACCACACAGCAAATGTAAATGTACCAATCACTCCAACACATAGTGGACAGAATGGCCTAGATCTTAAACAAGAGTTATATTTGTATGGAAACATATCATATTTTTGATGTGGGTAAAGGATTCGTATAGATCTGTGGGCGAGAGTTCCATCTTCTATATGATGATCACCTCTCATTATGAAACATAATGGGAAGCGTTAATCATTGATGGACATTAGGAACACATTGTGACCATAGAGGACTTACATCATGATATACGCCTGCTAAGATCACAGCCATATACTGTATATATTAGGCTCTTCTGATGACGGGGCACTTATGCAAGGCCATCATGTGATGTTCCCTGGCCGTGCATCAAATCCTCCAGCCTCACAGAGAAATAATGCTGGTGCCTACGTGCATATACTAAACGTGTATCAGTACATTAACTGAATGTGCCGTAGTGTGTGTGTGAATGCGTGTGTAATGTGATACAAGCAACGCCAAGAGGAAACAAACAACATGTTGACACCGAGATTCACATCACTTCTATCATATTGTCTCTCCTTCAACAGAACGCAATCACACACCACATGCCATTCAAAGAGCGCTGCCGCGTTGGCCTCTCATGAGTATACCCGTTTCCATATCTAAAAGCTAGCCGTCCGCTAATCTCATGGCTAACTGTCGTAGTCATAATTGATAACCACATACTGGTAACTGCCAAAAATAATGGAAACACTTCTATAGCCCAACACCCTATTAAGACACTTTATGTTGGTGTTTCCTTTATGTTGGCAGTTACATTTTTAGTTTAAAAAAAAATGCAACCTTTATTTAACTAGGCAAGTCAGTAAAGAACATGTTCTTATTTACAATGACAGCCAACCCCGGACGATGCTGGGCCAATTGTGCGCCGCCCTATGGTACTCCCAATCACGGCTGTTTGTGATACAGCCTGGAATTGAACCAAGGTCTGTAGTGACGCCTCTAGCACTGAGATGCAGTGCCTTAGACCACTGCACCACTCGGGAGCCCAACATGTACGTCCTCCTCCAGCTCGGCATGTCAGTATGGTTTGACTGAATCATGGAATACCTGTCCTGCTTGTTGAGTCATGGTGTGCCCTCAAGGGCGCCATGAAATCGATACACTCTGACCAGAAAGGACTGCTAGCACGCCATTCACCTGTGTGTGTGTTTTTGGCTGTGTGTGTGTGTGTGTGTTTGTGCGTTTGTGTGCCGTGTTGGTGTTCCTGTGTAATGTATGCTGATACATATCATTAGTGTGTGTCCTGTACTTACAGAAGAACTATGTGTTATTCACCTGAGGCTGTGTGTGTGAAAATGACTCTCTCAGGAAGTACAATTCTGAATACAAATATTAAAATATTACTACATTTCTCTCTCACTCATTTTGAGGACATATGGTATTGATGTGGTCTTGAGGACACATTGTATGGTATGCTACTGTTGACATGTGGTTAACCTGTACATGTCAAGTTACATACAGTTATGTTAGGGAGAAAGTCTACTGTCATGCCATTCACTGGTGTGTCTGACAAGCCCTTCAGCGATGTGTACTGCTGACTGACTAGATTGTTTACCTGTGCGTAGCATGTAGAGTGGGGCAAACAAGTATTTAGTCAGCCACCAATTGTGCAAGTTCTCCCACTTAAAAAGATGAGAGAGGCCTGTAATTTTCATCATAGGTACACTTCAACTATGACAGACAAAATGAGGGAAGAAAATCCAGAAAATCACATTGTAAGATTTTTTATGAATTTATTTGCAAATTATGGTGGAAAATAAGTATTTGGTCAATAAAAAAGTTTATCTCAATACTTTGTTATGTACACTTTGTTGGCAATGACAGAGGTCAAACGTTTTCTGTAAGTCTTCACAAGGTTTTCACACACTGTTGTTGGTATTTTGGCCCATTCCTCCATGCAGATCTCCTATAGAGCAGTGATGTTTTGGGGCTGTTGCTGGGCAACACGGACTTTCAACTCCCTCCAAAGATTTTCTATGGGGTTGAGATCTGGAGACTGGCTAGGCCACTCCAGGATCTTGAAATGCTTCTTACGAAGCCACTTCCTTTCACTCAAAATCTCACGATACATGGCCCCAGTCATCCTTTCCTTTACACAGATCAGTCGTCCTGGTCCCTTTACAGAAAAACAGCCCCAAAGCATGACGTTTCCACCCCCATGCTTCACAGTAGGTATGGTATTCTTTGGATGCAACTCAGCATTCTTTGTCCTCCAAACACGACGAGTTGAGTTTTTACCAAAAAGTTATATTTTGGTTTCATCTGACCATATGACATTCTCCCAATCTTCTTCTGGATCATCCAAATGCTCTCTAGCAAACTTCAGACGGGCCTGGACATATACTGGCTTAAGCAGGGGAACACGTCTGGCACTGCAGGATTTGAGTCCCTGGCGGCATAGTGTGTTACTGATGGTAGGCTTTGTTACTTTGGTCCCAGCTCTCTGCAGGTCATTCACTAGGTCCCCCCGTGTGGTTCTGGGATTTTTGCTCACCGTTCTTGTGATCATTTTGACCCCACAGGGTGAGATCTTGCCCCAGATCGAGGGAGATTATCAGTAGTCTTATATGTTTTCCATATCCTAATAATTGCTCCCACAGTTGATTTCTTCAAACCAAGCTGCTTACCTATTGCAGATTCAGTCTTCCCAGCCTGGTGCAGGTCTACAATTTTGTTTCTGGTGTCCTTTGACAGCTCTTTGGTCTTGGCCATAGTGGAGTTTGGAGTGTGAATGTTTGAGGTTGTGGACAGGTGTCTTTTATACTGATAACAAGTTCAAACAGGTGCCATTAATACAGGTAACGAGTGGAGGACAAGAGGAGCCTCTTAAAGAAGAAGTTACTGGTCTGTGAGAGCCAGAAATCTTGCTTGGTTGTAGGTGACCAAATACTTATTTTCCACCATAATTTGCAAATAAATTCATTAAAAATCCTACAATGTGATTTTCTGGATTTTTTTCCCTCATTTTGTCTGTCATAGTTTAAGTGTAACTATGATGAAAATTACAGGCCTCTCATCTTTTTAAGTGGGAGAACTTGCACAATTGGTGGCTGACTAAATACCTTTTTGCCCCACTGTACAAGCCTGCTCTGAGATTTGATACAATGTTCAGAATGACATAACTCACTCCACATTGTCCAGGAGGCCTTGTAAGACGTGTTGCCTGGCTCATACATAGGAATGCATGAAGTAGTGTAGTGCAAAAGACAAGGAGCCCACTGCCACCACAGGCCTTCTGTCAACTGATAAGCACTGTATTAGTACTGTTCTATGAAATCTGGCACTAAACTGAACAGGCCGTTCTATATTGGCAGTGGTTGCTATACAATTGTTCCTGATGTATGGCCAGTTGCTATTCCGCTTTCCTTGTGGTCCATCATCACTACCTGACATACAACAAACAGAGTAATTACACTACAATTGTACGGGATGGGTTGTATGAGGGAGGTCATCAGGACTATGTGTTGACTGATGATAGTATCACACAGTTTGTATTTTTCTAAAAGCTACAGAGTTTTTTCAAACTTAGCTTTTGTGCACCATGCCATTTGATTAAGTGAGATGAATGTTTCATACAAACATGAAAGAGTAAACTGATAGTGTTTAACCACAAAGGATGCATTGGCTATAAAACCATCTGTCGGGCAGGTTAAACAAAAAGTGTCGCTAGGATCAACCACTGTCGTAAGGATATGTTAACCTTTTCTGCTGTTCCCATGGCAACCATTAAGGGTGGAGGGATGTATGAAGTACATAAACGTGAAGAGGGAGCATTTTACACACTACTGCCGGTCAATCAGTGTATGTGAATATCTCATCTACTGATATCACCAATGCAATTTCCACTGGTTTGATCTCATACAACTAACTCTTGACACCAAACATCATTTTTTTCAAGGATATGTCTAAAACTGAAAGTGTGCTATTTCATGATCCATCTCTCTATCTATTAAATTCGTTGTAGAATTGAAATGAACTAAATCTGGGACTTCAGTGCAAATCTACCGATACGTCCAAAACTGAAGTTTTTTTGAGATAAAAAAAAATGGCTGCGATAGAATATCTATCAAGGCCCATATGTTAAGGGACAAGGGATTAAATTAATCATCAAGCTTTGAATCAGCTGTGTGGTTTTAGGGCAAAAAAACTAACGGTGCACCCCTTGGGGTCCCCAAGACCGAGTTTGGGAAACATTGTGCTTCACGTTGAAGCTCCAGACAAGAGGAGATATTTCATTGTTAGGCTTTAATGTTCTCCAAATCTTCAGCTCCTGGCAAGAAAGGATCTAGATCAATAGTTTCACTTTTCACAGAGAGACAGAGAGAGAGAGAGAGAGAGAGAGAGAGAGAGAGAGAGAGAGAGAGAGAATAGCCATGGACAAATGAGAGAAAAAGAGAGATTGGCAAGAGAGAGGGAGAGACAGAGAGCATGAGAGAGCGATGCACTATACAAATAATAACAGGCAGTCATTGCATAACTTTAACTAAAATGCCATGTTTCACTCAGTGTATAAGAGAAGGCTCCCAAGCAGATCCACTGTTGGTGATTGGCCGACATATTCTCCTTAGTTCAGGAATGCTTTTCTACACCAATTTCACAATGAATGCAATTTATCTTTGGATGAATTCCAATGTGTACACTGTGTATAAACAAAAACATGTGTTTTCAAGTTATGACATAAAACCCCTTTAATGTGTGCAATACTTTTTTGAAGGGCTGACAGATTTCGATAAAGCTGATCTACTTTCTTACAACTACAGACTAATCAAGATATGCATGGATTTTTTTTAGGCTATAGGCCTATGGATTTATATATGGCTATAGACCTATGGCTTTATATATGGCTATAGGCCTATGGCTTTATATATGGCTATAGGCCTATGGCTTTATATATGGCTATAGGCCTATGGCTTTATATATAATTAAAATGCTAACATACATTATAGGCTACATCATTATCTGGCATTGTTAGCAATTTAACCTTTTTTCCAGAATGTTGTATCTCTAAGGTAAATAACCATATCATGAAAGCAGACTTACCTTAATAGCAGAACGAAAAGTGTACAGCATTTTCCAGAAAAAAAGACCCAGGGTTTCCTTTCCAAGCACTGTTGTTCTAAAGCCAAAAATAGGCTTGTGTTTAGATGTGGGCATCAGCAATATTAATATTATTATTTTATTGTTTTGCCTGTTGACCTTTACCAATGTGTATAATTTAATTCCCTTTCTAAGTCGTACTTCTTGTCTAGTATATTAACTGAAATTAAAGCATTGGTTAAAGCTCCAACATTGCTGCACTCCCTCCCTACCCATGCCTCTTTGATTGTGTTCCTGTCTTTGTATTTAAACATCCGGGTTTTCCCACTGACTGTGCTTACTCTGGCTTACTCCCCCTCTCAGAAGCCATTTTGGACTCAGTTCAGTTTCTTGCATGTGAATATCGGACCCTGTCCTCAGCCATTCACCACTACACAGTAGAAAAGGTTAACGCGCACCGCGGAGCGAGAAAATTGTTTCTTTGAAACATCGAGTTTATTTTACCCTGTCGATTTTACATCCTGGATTCGACCGACCCTTTCCCAATGGATTTGTTTATATTTAAAACTTGTTTTTAGCCCGTGCAATTTTGTTGCATTGGGGGGCTGTACACACAAAAGCAACGCAAACTCTTGGTGCTGTGGACATCGAAGGCCTTGGGACATTTGGCTCGTTGTGTTGTGCTATCATCTTTTTAAATGTTCGCAAAGGAAAATAGGTTAAAAAGGAGAACATCTGGTGTGTTTCTTTTTAATTAAAGGAATATGTTTGCTTCCTGTCTGACTTTTGCACTTCTGGGAACTTTTTGTGCAGGTAAGCACCCTATTTATGTAATAGGCTATCGCTTACTCTTATGGTTTGAATTGGCAATCAGAACGTATTCAGTGATTTCACACTAACAGAAAAGCAGAACACAAATTCTGATTATTCTAATGTACCCAAACCAGGGATAACGTGCTGTAGGTAGTCACTTGACTATTGATATTGGCTCTATCGAATGGTACAAAAATGACACATTTAATGGCATTACAATAGCTAAGGCAATAATTAAATGGGTAGCATTTTGTATGTTTGTTATTTTGAGTATTGATGCGAAAGGTTATTTAAGCTTTTCGGTGCATTGGTTCACTGTAGATCAATAAGTAATTCGCGACAACATACAATTTCCAATGAGTTTGATACATTTCCTATAACAATCTTCAATGATTAGTCATTAAAATATAAGTGTCGCATTTATTTGAACGACAGCTTATCGTATTTGGCTGAAATGTGAAAGCAGGACCGTAAAAAAAAAAGCCTACGATGAAGTCATGTGGCCTCATATGTTGCAAAGATATCGTTGCTTTAGAAGTGTTTACGACTCTATTAGGAATGCATAGCTTGAGAAACACAATGTGATGCATTTGGAAGTGTTTACACGTGTATCAGACTTATCAGTGTATTTTGACCTGTGTAGACTAAATTAAACCACATGATAGATCTTCAATCTCCATTGAAGCGCGCTGACAGAGGTGTTGAAATTGATGTGAATGATGCTTAGAATTCCACTTATTTCGCACAGCCCACATCACTTGTAGCCTAATTGGTAATTAATGTATTTTTTGGCATACATTCTCTCAGAGCAGTAGGATGAGTACTCCAAATAACTATATATATATTTTTTTTAAATTTAGCATTCTACTCTGGATTTCCACGCAAAATGTTATTGTTCATGTCCTCATTATCTAGTTCAGTGACGCATACATTTAGGCCTATATACCTGTAGGTTCGCAGATTTCATTTTTGGCAATTTGTTTATCACTGCTGCTTTGTTGTGTAGTTCCCTCCTTGTTTAGTCGACTTTGGGGGAGGGGTACGTATGGGGTTGGGGTGAAAATGGCTCTTGTGTTTATTTTCGCTTTTGCTGAAATAAAATGATTTATTTATTTTTACCTGAAATGTAGATACGTTAATGAATCTGTTTGTGTATGGTTATGGTTACCACTCATCCCAGTCAGACAAGTTATTTGTCATTTGGCTGCATGATTGTTGTCAAACACTATCCTAACATCTCTGATATTTTGGTAATTGGTTAAAGTGGCAATTCTTGATACTTAGCCAATACATTCTACAGTGACTTGTTTAGCCTACATATTGAAGTGCTGATATTGTTTCATTTTACGTCTCTTCACCTTAGTAGTTCTTAGAATTTCTGCAATTTTCTAATTCCAAGATTTGTTGTGAATGACGGGTAGTCTGCTATTTGATTATGGTGCCATAGTTGTTGCACTCTTCAGACTTTGATTGAAAAGGAAAATGGTTATTGCTTCAAAACAAAAATAGAATTTGACAGAATAGCCACTGTTATTATTTTACTATTTCTATTCATGAATGAGTTTCAAGATTCAGTTATGTCATGAGGTTTTCAGTAACCTACAATTTAATACAAGGAGTGTTTGATAAGTGTGGTTGTGGGAAACCCACAGGACTTTTCTCAGCACGTGGGACCAGCTATTTTGTATCTCATGACATTTCAGCTGAATACAGTCAAAGTCAGTTCCATTTCTTTCTGAATAACTTTGAACTGATTAAGGATTTATTTTTGTATATGGTACTTACTCACCCAGTTCAAATGCCTCTACGCCTGTTGCTTACTATGGTTTTCACACTGAAAGCAAAGCCAGTCAAAAATCGTAATCCCTTCAACCATCTAATCGTAAATATCACTAGTTATTTGTTAGAAGGGTTGTGCAGTATTCAGATTTTCATACTGTGCCTGTGCCATCCTGGGATAGACGGTATTACCGGCAGGGCTTGCTTCCTTTTTTTCCCCCACACGAAAAACAAAAACATCCCAAAAAACGTTGCCTACCAGAACAATAACGAAATGATAGCAAGTATGGAATCCCCATAGTGGATGCTAGGTAAATGCTAAGGAGCGCATGCAAACATTCACTACTAAGACGGATGACAACCCAGCTAAAGTTACGTATACATCTCAAAATTCAGGTTGCAGCACTCACAAAAAAAGTAAATGAGATGGCAAGATCTTAATCCAGGAGGTGATTGTTTTTGCTGCTCTTACCAAGAAACTTGATCCTGGAAAGTTAACATTCTCTCCAGCTGGGTTTTGCTAACGTTATCTGGCGCAACTTAAATAGATATAGGCCACCAGCCAAGTTTGGATATACTTACTCATTCCAGGTTTTTTTATATATATATATTTTTACCATTTTCTACATTGTAGAATAATAGTAAAGACATCAAATCTATGAAATAGCACATGGAATCATGTAGTAACCAAAAAAGTGTTAAACAAATCAAAATGTATTTTAGATTCTTCAAAGTCAAATCAAATTTTATTGGCACATACACGTGTTTAGCCAACGTTATTGCAGGTGTGTGCAAAATGCTTGGAGCCACCCTTTGCCTTGATGACAGCTTTAAACACTCTTGGCAGTCTCTCAACCAGCTTCACATGGAATGCTTTTCCAACGGTCTTGAAGGAGTTCCCACATGCTGAGCAGTTGTTGGCTGCTTTTACATTTTATTTACATTTAAGCACTATTTAACTAGGCAAGTCAGCCGAGAACAAATTCTTATTTACAATGACGGCCAAACACGGACGACGCTTGGCCAATTATTCACCACCCTATGGGACTCCCAATCACGGCCCGATGTGATACAGCCTGGATTCAAACCAGGGACTGCAATGATGCCTCTTGCGCTGAGATGCAGTGCCTTCGACTGCTGCGCCACTCGGGAGCCCTTCCGTCACTCTGCGGTCCAACTCATCCCAAACCATCTCAATTGGGTTGAGGTTGGGTGATTGTGGAGGCCAGGTCATCTGATGCAGCACTCCATCACTCTACTTGGTCAAATAGCTCTTACGCAGCCTGGAGGTGTGTTGAGCCATTGTGCTGTTGAAAACAAATGGTAGTCCCACTAAGCGCAAACCAGATGGGATGGCGTATTGCTGCAGAATGCTGTTGTAGCTATGCTGGATAAGTGTACCTTGAATTCTAAATAAATCGCAGTGTCACCAACAAAGCACCATCACACCACCTCTTCCATTCTTCACGTGGGAACTATACATGCGGAGATCATCCGTTCACCTACTCTGCGTCTCACAAGACGCAGCCGAAAATCTCAAATTTGGACTCATCAGGCCAAACAACAGATTTCCACCGGTCTAATGTCCATTGCTTGTGTTTCTTGGTCCATGCAAGTCTCTTCTTACATTTACATTTATTGGTGTCCTTTGGTAGTGGTTTCTTTGCAACAATTTACCCATGAAGGCCTGATTTTTAAAGCAGTCTCCTCTGAACAGTTAATGTTCACATGTGTCTGTTAATTGAACTCTGCGAAACATTTATTTGGGCTGCAATCTGAGGCTGGTAACTAATGAATTATCCTCTGCAACAGAGGTAACTCTGGGTCTTAACTCTGGATAGACAAATCTGTTTTGAGGTGTTCTGATCTCAAACAAGAACCTTTGTGAGACACAGAAAAAGTGAGAAGATGCTGGAGGAGTGCTTCACTGCTTGGTATGGCAACTGGTTGGCCTCTGACCGTAAGGCACTACAGAGGGTAGTGCGTACGGCCCAGTACATCATGGGGGCTAAGCTGCCTGCCATCCAGGAACTCTACACCAGGCGGTGTCAGGAAGACCTTAAAAATTGTCAAAGACCCCAGTTATAGACTGTTCTCTCTACTAACGCATGGCAAGTGGTACCAGAGTGCCAAGTCGAGGACCAAATGGCTTCTCAACAGTTTTTACTCCAAAGCCATAAGACTCCCGAACAGGTAATCAAATGGCTACCTGGACTCTTTGCATTGTGTGCAACCTCTCTTTTACGCTGATGCTACTCTTTTTATCATATATGCATAGTCACTTTAACTATACATTCATGTACATACTACCTCAATCAGCCTGACAAACCGGTGCCTGTATTTAGCCTCGCTACTGTTAGTTTTCACTTTTTTACTGTTTTTATTTCTTATCTATTGTTCAACTAATACCCTTTTTAACTTAGAAATTGCACTGTTGGTTAGAGCCTGTAAGCATTTCACTGTAAGGTCTACTACACCTGTTGTATTTGGCGCATGTGACAAACTTTGATTTGATTTTAAATCTCTTCAGATTATCTCAACAAATTGACTAGAATGACAAAGTTCTGCAAGGCTGTAATTGTGGAAAATGGAGAATTCTTTGACGAAAGCAAAGTTTGAAGGATACTATTATTTCAATAAAAATATAATTTCAATAAAAATATCATTATTTATAACTTATCTCTTCATGTATGTTTTCATGGAAAACATTTCTATGTGACACAACTTTTGAACGGTTGTTTGTGTGTATCTTATACACACCCACCCCCTCGGTATGATTTTCCAATTGCGTATATATTTCAAAATACCCCGAGATACGGTATACTGCCCAACCCTATTTGATAGGTCAATGACAATACCCTTGGTTTCTTGCAAGCAACAAAACATTATAGTCCTATGCTGTATGGTCACGCCAATACACAACACAACATTATAGTCCTATGCTGTATGGTCACGCCAATACACAACCACAACATTATAGTCCTATGCTGTATGGTCACGCCAATACACAACAACAACATTATAGTCCTATGCTGTATGGTCACGCCAATACACAACAACAACATTATAGTCCTATGCTGTATGGTCACGCCAATACACAACAACATTATAGTCCTATGCTGTATGGTCACGCCAATACACAACCACAACATTATAGTCCTATGCTGTATGGTCACGCCAATACACAACCACAACATTATAGTCCTATGCTGTATGGTCACGCCAATACACAACAACAACATTATAGTCCTATGCTGTATGGTCACGCCAATACACAACCACAACATTATAGTCCTATGCTGTATGGTCACGCCAATACACAACCACAACATTATAGTCCTATGCTGTATGGTCACGCCAATACACAACAACATTTTGGCTACTATTGAACATTCAAATGTATTCTCCCTATTCTGCACAAGTCGATCACAAGAGACAAGTCATTGTAATGAAACATGCCAAATAACAGCTGCTAGACCATTGGGAGCCAGAATAGTAAATGCTTTTGTGGGGGTGGGGTGGTGGCATAAAACCAGCTGTTTTCACTGCGCTGGATGTATTGTGTAATGGTCTCACTGAGTGCATTCTGTGGCTCCCTGGCTAGCAGCAGAGGTAGTAGAATGCAGCTCTGGTCCTCTGCTCTTATCAACTGGTAATCCACTCTGTTGAGACAAAGGAAGCCGGATCCCTGCCAATGGCTCGCTTGCTCTCGCTCTCTCGCTACTAGGAGGAGATGCTGACCCCGAGTCATAGCATCTTTCCTCACTCCTGTCGATTCATTGGCTTTTGCTGAGTTGAGGAGAGTCTGTGACTGTCCTGGTATCGCCTATGATCGCACAGTGTCAACTGAGGCAGGGGCTGCGCGCTCCCCCCCCCCCGTGCAGATTGGCCTTGCCCACCGATCCGTTAGTGTGTGTGTGTGTGTTAGTGAGAGCAGGGCTTGGAATGCTGTTAGTGCTCTCTCATCGCAGCTTTACTGAATCCGTAACAATGGTGTGTGTGCTGTGCTGGATTTTCTAAGGTTCGGCCACATGGTCTAGTGGAAATGGGGGAGGGGTGGCTCTGCTAGGGTGGATTACTCCTGAGTTGTAATGGCCACTGCTTAACCCGCTCATCTGTTTTCTGCCTTAGAAACATCTCTACTAGTTACTGCATATCGTCCCCGTATTTACAGGGGAATTCATGTATTATATGGATACAGTCTATTGTGCATGGACAGGAAATGGGGAGGAAAACACTGGGAAATGGGGGATGGGTAGCCTCTAGCAGGAGAAGGGATTTAAAGTGACAGTGTGTATTCCCCCCTTGCCTTGGATTAAAGATGTTGAGCTGTAGGAGATTCATTGCATAGTTGTTTGGGTGAGAATAGGCCAGATATGTTTGTCGGGACAGCTGTTACTGTAATTCCACAGTCTAGTATTGAAGCATGATGTTTTTCCACAGAAGTAGATTTATTTATATATATATATATATATATATATATATATATATATATATAAAAAATGTAGGGTGTAATATACAAACACTACATGACCAAAAGTATGTGGACACATGCATCTTATTTATACATCTGTCAGCAAAATAAATGGCCAAATCCAGTCATTTGAAGGGCTGTCTCCACATACCTTTGTGTGGAAATTGGCATTTTTGGACGGCGATTAAAAATAAATAAATAAAATAATCATTAAAAAAATACATATATATATATATATATATTTTACTGTTAACTGCCTTGTTCAGGGGCAGAAGGACAGATTTTTACCTTGTCAGCTCGGGGATTCAATCTTGCAACCTTCCGGTTACTAACCACCTGCCTTACATTGCATTCCACGAGGAGCCCGTGGCAGGTAAGTTGCTTGTTAGCATTAAACTTATCTTATAAAAAACAACCAATCTTAACCTCACATGGTTGAGGATATTACTAGTTTATCTAGCGTGTCCTGCTGTTGCATATAATCGATGCAGTGCGCATTCGCGAAAAAAGCACTTTTCGTTGCTCCAATGTGTACCTAACCATAAACATCAATGCCTTTCTTTAAAATCAATACACAAGTATATATTTTTAGACCTGCATATTTAGTTAATGTTGCCTGCTAACATGAATTTCTTTGAACTAGGGACATTTTTACACTTTTCTTGCGTTCCGTTCAAGCAGCCAGGGTATATGCAGCAATTTGGGCTGCCTGGCTCGTTGCAAACGGTGTGAAGACCATTTCTTCCTAACAAAGACTAATGAATTGTCCAGAATTGTACCTAATTATGACAACATTGAAGGTTGTACAATGTAACAGCAATATGTAGACTTAGGGATGCCACCCCTTAGATAAGATACGGAAAGGTTCCGTATTTCACTGAAGAATAAACGTTTTAGAATATATAGAAATCATAGTTTCCAGATTTGACCATTTAATGACTTCGGTGTTATTATATTATAACTAAGTCTATGATTTGATAGAGTAGTCTGCATGAGCGGTGGTAGGCAGCAGCAGGCTCGTAAGCATTCATTCAAACAGTACTTTCCTCAGTTTGCCAGCATCACTTCACAATGCTTCAAGCATTGCGCTGTTTATGACTTCAATCCTATCAGCTCCCGAGATTAGGCTGGTGGAACCGATGTGAAATGGCTCGCTAGTTAGCGGGGTGGGCTCTAATAGCGTTTCAATCGGTGACGTCCCTCGCTCTGAGACCTTGAAGTAGCCGTTCCCTTTGCGCTGCAAGAGCCGCGGCTTTTGTGGAGCGATAGGTAACGATGCTTCGAGGGTGGCTGTCTGTGTTCCTAGTTCGAGCCCAGGTAGGGGCGAGGAGAGGGACTGAAGCTATACTGTTACACTGTCAATACTAAAGTGCCTATAAGAACATCCAATAGTCAAAGGTTAATGAAATACAAATGGTATAGAGAGAAATAGTCTTATAATTCCTATAATAACTACAACCTAAAACTTCTTACCTGGGAATATTGAAGACTCATGTTAAAAGGAACCACGAGCTTTCATATGTTCTCATGTTCTGAGCAAGGAACTTAAACGTTAGCTTTTTTACATGGCACATATTGCACTTTTACTTCTCCAACACTGTTTTTACATTATTTAAACCAAATTGAACATGTTTCATTATTTATTTGAGGCTAAATTGATTTTATTGATGTATTATATTAAGTTAAAACAAGTGTTCATTCAGTATTGTAATCATTATTATAAAATAAATAAATCGTCCAATGAAAAATCATAATCGGTCGACCTTATATTAGTGTATTTAGCTAAAAGATAAGCTTTGTTTTGGTGTACATCGTTCCCATTGTAGTGTATTTTCTTGAGCTCTTTGCATATTTTTGGCACCATGCATACAGCATCGGCCTACTTTTGTCAAAGGATACCATCTTTAGAATCTCATTCGGAGACGCTTTTTCAAGCAGAATGACCGTATGAGCCCATAGATAAGGGTGTGGTTTTGTGCTTTTCCCTCAAACCGAAAGCCATAAATCATCAATCTTTCTGGTATAAATTACACCATCTTGTTTTTGCTTAGTTTCCCCAACTCTTAATTTCTTTATCTGGTACTTTATGTATACTTTTTATCCAGTAGTTCTGAAAGTAGCACTCACGAGCCAAAGGTGGTTCCTGAAAATTGCTACTACGCTTCATATGTGCACCGCGTCATTGCACTCTCTCTCTCACTCTGCTGTGTTTGCATCTTGCTAGCTGTCACTCAAATGGCGAGGGACTCAAGCTCATTGCCTGGAATGTAAATTGCTAGGGGGCTGGTCCATGTGGGGGGAAATGGCACAGCATCCAAAATACGCTTTCAGACTAGGGATTTTGTGGCTAATTGAGGTAAGACAGTAATTCTGCTCATATAACCCAAAGTGAGAGGTTTTAAGGTTTAGTCACCAAAGTTCCATAGCAAGTTTTTTTTGTTGTTTTGTTTTGTGAATTTTTACCCCTTTTTTTTCTCCCCAACTTCGTGGTATCCAATTGTTGTAGTAGCTACTATCTTGTCTCTTTGCTATAACTCCCGTACGGGTCTCGGGAGAGACGAAGGTTGAAAGTCATGCGTCCTCCGATACACAACCCAACCAGCCGTACTGAGTCTTAACACAGCGCGCATCCAACCCGGAAGCACCAATGTGTCAGAGGCTACAATGTGCACCTGGCAACCTTGGCTCGTGCTCACTGCGCCTGGCCCGCCACAGGAGTCGCTGGTGCGCGATGAGACAAGGCTGCGACACAACCTGGGATCGAACCTGGGTCTGTAGTGACGCATCAAGCACTCCGATGCAGTGCCTTAGACCGCTGAGCTACTCGGGAGGCCGGGGGGGGGGGGCAGATTTCTATGCAATGTAAGATTTTCTGCTCGTTTTGTTCCATTCTAGGAAATGACTGCACAAACACGATATGAATAGTTGTGTTAATGAATAAAGAGCATGGAGTCAAGCAGAGGTTGGGATCTTTAGGGAAGAATTCCAGCCTGTCTCTTGTTAAGTGCTCATTAACTTATTGTAGAAAGGCCTCCCGGGTGGCGCAGTGGTTAAGGGCGCTGTACTGCAGCGCCAGCTGTGCCATCAGAGTCCCTGGGTTCGCGCCCAGGCTCTGTCGTAACCGGGAGGTCCATGGGGCGAGGCACATGGCTTGGTCGGTAGGGCTGTGACCATGACCGAATTAACACACACAGCATCCGTACAATGTAAATAGCTGAAGGGAGACCTTTCTTATCGCCACCTCTGTCAGTGACTCAAGCAAAAGTCTCATTTTTCATAGTGGTGTTCAGAACCGGAAATTACACCCAACAGAGAGAGGTGAAAGAGAAATTGTTTGGGCCTACCTGTGAGTGCGATCAGCAGTGCCTGTGAAATTTCCTTCTCATGTTGCCCACAACACGAGACTTGCCGTGGTCCTTCAGAACATGTTGTGCAAACACTGGAAGAAATGTATACAATGCCTCGGTCGCTTGCCTTATGTAATTGGCATCGGTCCCTGAAACTGGAGAAATGTGGCTTCCATTAACCTCTCTGGGATATGTGGGACGCTAGCGTCCCACCTGTCCAAAAGCCAGGGAAAATGCAGAGCACCAAATTCAAAAAATTACTATAAAAATCAAACTCATTAAATCACACATGCAAGATACCAAATTAAAGCTGAACTTGTTAAGCCAGCCAACATGTCAGATTTCAAAAAGGCTTTTTGGTGAAAGCAAACAATGCTATTATCTGAGGATAGCACCTCCGTAAACAAAGAGAAACCATATTTCAACCCTGCAGGTGCGACACAAAACGCAGAAATAAAAATATAATTCATGCCTTACCTTTGACGAGCTTCTTCTGTTGGCACTCCCAATATGACCCATAAACATCACAAATGTTAATTCTGTTGATATATATATATATCCAAGATGTCCATTTATTAGGCGCGGTTGATCCAGAAAAAGACCGGTTCCAGCTTGCGAAACGTGACTACAAAATATCTCAAAAGTTACCTGTAAACTTTGCCAAAACATTTCAAACTACTTTTGTATTGCACAACGTTAGGTATTTTTTTAACGTAAATAATCAATAAAATTGAAGACTGGATGATCTGTGTTCAATACAGGAGAAAAACAAACTGTAGCTAGCTTTCTGGTCACGTGCCTCTATCAAAACAGTACACTTCAAGTGACCCTCGTTCAAGATTGCTGTATTCTTCATTACATAAAGGAATAACCTCAACCAATTTCTAAAGACTGTTGACATCCAGTGGAAGCGATAGGAACTTAAACTGGATTCCCAATGAAAACCCATTGAAAAGAGTGACTAAAATCTCAATGGTTTGTCCTCAGGGTTTTGCCTGCTAAATAAGTTCTGTTATACTCAGACATGATTCAAACAGCTTTAGAAACTTCAGTGTTTTCTATCCAAATCTACTAATAATATGCATACAGTGGGGCAAAACAGTATTTAGTCAGCCACCAGTTGTGCAAGTTCTCCCACTTAAAAAGATGAGAGGCCTGTAATTTTCATCATAGGTACACTTCAACTACGACAGACAAAATTAGAAGAAAAATCCAGCAAATCACATTGTAGGATTTTTTAAAATGAATTTATTTGCAAATAATGGTGGAAAATAAGTATTTGGTCAATAACAAAAGTTTATCAATGTTGGCAATGACAGAGGTTTTCTGTAAGTCTCCAAGGTTTTCACACACTGTTTCTGGTATTTTGGCCCATTCTTCCATGCAGATCTCCTCTAGAGCAGTGATGTTCTGGGGCTGTTGCTGGGCAACACGGACTTTCAACTCCCTCCAAAGATTTTCTATGGGGTTGAGATCTGGAGACTGGCTAGGTCACTCCAGGACCTTGAAATGCTTCTTGCGAAGCCACTCCTTTGTTGCCCGGGCGGTGTGTTTGGGGTCATTGTCATGCTGAAAGACCCAGCCACGTTTCATCTTCAATGCCCTTCAATTTGACTTAATACATCAATAAAATCTATTTAGCCTTAAGTAAATTAAACATGTTCAATTTGGTTTAAGTAATGCAAAAACAAAGTGTTGGAGAAGAAAGTAAAAGTGCAATATGTGCTATGTAAGAAAGCTAATGTTCCTTGTTCATAACATGAGAACATATGAAAGCTGGTGGTTCCTTTTAACATGAGTCTTCAATATTCCCAGGTAAGAAGTTTTAGGTTGTAGTTAATATAGGAATTATAGGACTATTTCCCTCTATACCATTTGTATTTCATTAATCTTTGAATATTGGATGTTCTTATAGGCACTTTAGTATTGCCAGTGTAACATTTATAGCTTCCTTCCCTCTCTCCTTCCTGGACTCGAACCAGCAACACAACGACAACAGCCACCCTTGAAGCAGCGTTACCCATGCAGAGCAAGGGACGCTATTAATTCGCGCTAACTAGCTAGCCATTTCACTTCGGTTACACCAGCCTTATATCGGGAGTTGATAAGCTTGAAGTCATAAACAGCGCAATGCTTGACGCACAACGAAGAGCTGCTGGCAAAACGCACGAAAGTGCTGTTTGAATGAATGTTTACGCTTCTGCCTACCACCGCTCAGTCAGATATTTAGATACTTGTATGCTCAGTCAGATTATATGGAACGCAGGACACGCTAGATAATATCATCAACCATGTGTAGTTAACTAGTGATTAGGATTAATTGTTTTTTATAAGATAAGTTTAATGCTAGATCGCAACTTTCCTTGGCTTACTGTATTCGTGTAACAGGCAGTCTCCTTGTGGAGTGCAATGAGAGAGAGGCAGGTCGTTATTGCTTTGGACTAGTTAACTGTAAGGTTGCAAGATTAGATCCCCCGAGCTGACGGTTCAAATCTGTCGTTCTGCCCCTGAACAAGGCAGTTAACCCACTGTTCCTATGCAGTCATTGAAAATAAGAATGTTTTCTTAACTGACTTGCCTAGTTAAATAAAGGTATATAAAAAAAATAGGTGCCCAAAAAGAACGATTTCCGACTGTTATGAACGTGAAATCGGCCCTAATTAATCTGCCTTTCCGATTAATCGGTCGACCTCTACTCAGGAACATTCACTCTCTTGGTAAGCCCCTCCAGTGTATATTTGCCCTTGTGTTTTAGCTTATTGTACTGGTGAACGGTGAATTTCTCCCAGTGTCTGTTGGATAGCAGACTGAACCAGGTTTTCCTCTAGGACCAGGCCTATGCTTAGCTATATTCTGTTTTATTTGTATCCACCCAAAAAACTCCATAGTCCTTGCCGATGACAAGCATAGCCATAACATGATGCAGCCACCGCCATGCTTATATGAAGTGGTACTCAGTGATGTTGTGTTGCATTTTCCCTAAATATACCGCCTTGTATTCAGGACATAAAGTACATTTTCTTTGCCACACTTTTTTCAGTTTTATTTTAGTGCCTTATTGCAAACAAATGTTTTTTAAATTTGTATTTCTTTTCATTCTAGTTTAGGTTAGTATTGTGGAGGAATGTTGATCCATCCTCAGTTTTCTCCTCTTACAGCCATTAAACTCTGTAACTGTCACCATTGGCCTCATGGTGAAATCCCTGAGTGGTTTCCTTCCTCTCCGGTAACTGAGTTAGGAGGATGCCTGTATCTTTTGTAGTGACTGGATATATTGATACACCATCCAAAGTGCAATTCATAACTTCACCATGCTCAAGGGGATATTCAGTGTCTGCTTAGTTTTTACCAATAGGTGGTCTTCGCAAGGCATTGGAAAACCTCCCTGGTCTTTGTGTTTGAATATGTGCTTGAAATTCACTGCTCAACTGAGGAAACTTACAATTATGTGTAGGGTACAGAGATGGGATAGTCATTTAAAAATCATGTTAAACACTATTTCACACAGTCCATGTGTGAAACAGGTGGACCAGTTTAGCACATTTAAAAAAACTCCTGATCTTATTTAGGCTTGCCTTATTAACTCAGTGCTTTTTCATTTTAAATGAATTGGTAAACATGTTCGAAACCTAAATTCCACTTGGTTATTGTGTGTAGGTCAGTGACACAATTCAATTTAGTCAATTTTCAATTTAGGCTGTAACATAACGAAATGTGGAAAAAGTCAAAGGGTGTGAATACTTTCTGAAGGCACTAAATAAACGGTACACAGTGGTCCAGTGAGCGATACTAGTTTCTTTCCCAAGGAAAATACCCAGTGTGAAAGGAAATGGCTCATGTTTGCTTTGACACAGCGGCTGACTTGATGATTGTGTAGGGGTAAATGGATGATGTGCTGCCTATTGGGGGGAAAAAGCACACTAGTACTGATTTATTCTTGATAATGTAACTACAGTTAGTCTGCCAGATGTTTCAGCTATTTGCTAAGCTAAAGCATAAATAGCATCTCCCCTATCCATTCTTTATATAGGCTGTTACATTAAACAGAAATGCATAAGCCAGAGCAGGTTGCAGTTGTTTGGGGTCATCTTAAGTGAACAGGCTGGTTAAGAGTTTTTAGGTAAACCTTGTCCTAACGCTCCTATATCTTTATCTTTCCTTCCCTGGTGGGGCACTGTTGACTCCCATAGCTAACTGCCATAATGAGGCCTCATGCTTAGTTGTTTACCAAGTGAAAACTGTCATTGCCTATGCTCATGCTTGGGGATGGGCAACCTTTAAGCCTATAGAGATGATGTTGGTTTACTTTTAAGTGAAATAGGTTAATTTGCACAGTATCTACGGCCTTGTGAACTATTTTCCTCTGCTTGGGTCTGGGAAACATGCCGAGTTTGCTGACAAATGGGAATTGCTTGCCAAGCCTTGGATAATGTCCCAATATAGCTATATCCTTGTGTGCCCAAATCTCTTATTTCTTAAGTGTGAGCTCCAGCTTTTGAAGTGAGAAGGGAGGAAGCTTGTGAGTGTCCCCGCTCAGTCGCGTGCTGCTGAGAAGCCACACTGTTCTGGCCCCAGCGTTTGTTTACCTTTGCCGATAACACTTATCTGGGCAAAGCTGCATGGGTGGAATGCGGTACGTAAACAATGATATTCGGCAGGGCCTTATCTTTGTGTAGGCTGCGTTGTACATTATACGCAGCACTCAAAGTCCTGCTGAACATGCGGTAGGATGGGATTAGCCAAGTGTTTCAAATCAAAATCAAATCAAATTTTATTTATATAGCCCTTCGTACATCAGCTGATATCTCAAAAGTGCTGTACAGAAACCCAGCCTAAAACCCCAAACAGCAAGCAATGCAGGTGTAGAAGCACGTTTAGTTCCAGAAGATATGTGCCATGTTTCATAGTATGGTAATTCATTATCAATGTTTACTGTTTAGCACAAAACGCAGAGATCAAGCTTTTAGACTCCATTCTAGATCCCTCTTTGGGAAATGGGTGGACAACATCCAATGATCTATACTGAACAAAAATGTCAATTAGACATGTGAAATGTTGGTTTCATGAGCAAAAATAAAATATCCTAAAAATATTCCACATGAACAAAGTTTAATTCGCTAAAATGTTGTGCGCAAATTGGTTTACATCTCTTTTAGTGAGTTTCTCTTTTGCCAAGATAATCCATCCACCTGACAGGTGTGTGTGGCATATAAAGAAGCTGATTTAAACAGGTGCACCTTGTGCTGGGGACAAAAAAAGGCCACTCTAAAATGTGTAGTTTTGTCACAACACAATGCCACAGATGTCAATTTTGCGGGAGCGTGCAATTGGCATGTTTACTCCAGAGCTGTTGCCAGACAATTGAATGTTCATTTCTCTACCAACGGCCGCCTCCAATCATTTTTTGACCAGTTGTGAAGTCCGTAGATTAGGGCCGAATGAATTTATTTCAATTGACTGATTTTCTTGTATAAACTGTAACTCTGTGAAATTGTTGCATGTTTGGGCCACTCATGGTTTTTCTCTCCAGAAAGTAAATGCGATTCCAATTTGACTCTTGGCCTTTTATTTTATTGTAAACAAATCATTAATATAAAACAATGGAATATGCTTGACCATTAGGAGGCACAGCAGAAGCCTCTAGTTATTGAAGTAATGTATGGTAAGGACTGATGCTGTCTTCTCTGCCTTGGAACTGTTCTGTAGTAGGAGTACCATGTCATTCGCTATCCATTTACAGTTGTCAGGACATTCTCTTCTCTACATTTTGCGATGTTCACCAATACCCAGACTGATGTCATGACATCAACCTTATAGCCCCAACCGCTAGACACTTTGATCTGCAAGAATCAAATGGGTGGAAGCAAAATGGTGGAAGCTAATTTTATAAAACCATTTAGCAGATGCTCTTATCCAGAGTGACTTACAGGAGCAATTAAGGTTAACTCAACCTGGCCTCTGCAACAGAGAGAGATTAGGTGGAACAAATTTTTTTTTATAGTACTTTCTCCAACCTAATCTATCCGTAACTACCGGAAGTGTCTAGAGGATGTAATTTATTTTACTGTAGGTAGCGTTAGCTAACACTAGTCGGATGGACCTGTGACAAAACTCCAGTATTTTTCATCCTATAGCATGTTCTCCATCTTTTTGAAAATAGTGAGCTAACATGTTTTCAACACTTATTTTCCTGACTGATCAAAAATATTGCGATACTGGTATTGTCACAGCCTTAGTATCGAATCGCAAATCATATTGTATCGGCACCTAAGGATCATTATAATATCATATCGTGAGGTCCCTGGCAATTCCCAGCCCTATAGGCTAGTTAGTTTTGGCACTAGTTAGAATTCTCTTCCTCTGTTCTCTGATTTCCTGCTCCATCCATTCGCCCCATTTCAGAGAGCAGTGGTTGCAACAACTTTCACTCACTGAGTGCTAGAGGGGAAGGGGGTTGGGCACTGGTTTTGAAGTTCCTTTCAAGGTGGGATTGATGGCCCTCATAATCCTGTGTCTGAAAGAAGCCTCCCTTTCCCCCAGAGGACCTGCGCAGTGTCTCTCCACTCCACATCCAGCCCCTGTGGAGGGCCCCTCTCTGCTTTTGTGTCCCACGCACTGACCCCCCCCCCCCTTCTGTGTGGGGATGTGTCAGGCAGGCTGCTGCTGGGGCCTGTTTGTCAAGCCCCTGTGCCCCATGCTGGGGGTTTTGAGGCTGGGCGTGGGACTGGGAGAAGGGGCATGGGGCATGGTGGTCACCCACCCCCCTTTGAGTTTAGCATGATATTGACACCTCCTCCCTCAGATCCACATGTTGTTCCTGTCAGGGGGGAATGAAGAGAACAAAGATTCCCTCTTACTTCTGGGATGGACTCTGGAGGAAGAGGACATGTGAAGAACTGTTCTGTAATTGTGTGTGTGTGTATAAGGGATGTTAACTTAAACCACAAAGGTTTAAACAATAAGGGAATGCGAAACATTTAGCATTCATCTTTGAGGTGATTTTTTTTTTTTCCCTGTGTCACCGCTACTTGAAATGATGTCCAATGCTCATTCAGGTTTCATTCAACATAGCCTACTTCCCTTTCAATTCTCCTTTGCTGTGAATGCTTTCCATCGACACCTCCTTTGGCATGCTCTCTGTCAGGGGAACTGGAAGAGCAACATAAATGTAACATTTGTTCCATATATGGCCTACATGTTTCAACTACCTAAGCAGTTAGGCTAGTTCACCCCAGATTCTCACACTTTTTTTGTATCAAAATAGTTGTCCGTCATCTCGATAGGCCAATCCTTACTATTCAGTTGGTGTGTAGGCCTGCAGATTTGGCAAACAAATTGTATTATTATGAGTTCAATTGAATTGTTGGACCACTTCTGAAAACATGTAACTAACTTCCTGGGCTGACCTATCCCTATTAGCTCTCTGGATCTAGACAGTGTTTCTTTCTCTCAGATGGACGAGTGAAGGCCTTTGATCAGGCTGCAGACTGGTTTCGTTCAACACTCTTCTACCCCTCCCATCTCCATTAAACCTCATGCCTGTGCTGTGTGTGGACTGTGGAGCTAGCTCACCTTGCTTGCTTGAACTTGGAGTTTTTTCAGATGGAGATGACGGCGGCAGCTGCTCATCTGGCTTCCTCCTGGTCTGCCGTCTACAGATGGAGGCGTACGCTGGTTCATGTTGACTCCCAGGCTGCTCTGATGACCCTCGCGTCTCTGGCCCATCTGTCGCGGACTGTCAACACACACACACACACTTACACACACACACATAAACACACTTCTGTTTGGCAATTTCTCTGATGTCTTCGGCATCCTGTTCCAGTATGCCCTTGATGTGGCCAAGAGTGAGCAAAATGGAAAAACCCTGCTGCATGTGTTGTGTGGAGAATGTTTGGTTGTACAGAAAGGGAACATTTCAGACCTTGAAGCCATTTTTCTGTGGCTTTAGAATGATTCCTCTTATGACACTCACTGCCTGTTACTCGGCTTCATCATATGTATCATATTGAAAGACAAGGCAACAGCCAACACGTTGCATGAATCCTTGGTTTTGTTCTACCCTGGTTTTAATTGATTGCTACCGTGACCGTCTAGAGAATTGCCATTCACTATTGATGGACAATGATGTTTGGAGGAGTGTGGGAGAGGGTCACATATTCCCCCTAGCTCTAAGAAGGGTAGCAGGCTGAACCATAGACATGTTGATGGGCAAGATTCTCGCCGGGGAGGGAAGGGCAGGAACAACAGAGGGAGAAGGTCACGGGGTGAGTCTTTTGTCATGGTAAACCCAGTAACTTGACCACCTGCTGTGCATAAGGCCCCAACAATAGATGTCTACAGCTGCATGGGAAATGAACAGCCCCCAAGGATCTAGACTAACTCTGAAAACTTTATCACACCACCAGGGGAAATGTAAAGATTATAGGCTTATTTTGGGGGAATTGAGAAGCTTAAATTTACAGAGCTAACATTTTCTCAGAGCTTAATAAAACTAAATGGTGAGTGAAGGTCATGCTCCAAGGTGTGTGTGATTTAGCCTAAAATGTAGGCCAGACTACCACAAGCTGGCCAATAGGTGGCTCAGCATTTTCATATTGTCTATATTTGTTAGGATCACTCTCAGGTCTGGCAAACGTTCCCCAAGGCCAAGTCCTACAACTAAATATTTACACAACTCAAACCTTTGAATTAGTTAGGATTTAGCCCCTAACATTTCTGTCTAGCAGTTGAGACACCTTGAAATGGAACGTTGGGAGTTGTCCCCCCCTTCTCCCTGATGCTGCTGAGGCTCAGTTGGTGCATTGTGGGTCCATTGTCTAGGGTCCTTTTGTACTGTCACTGAGGGAAAACACTGATTGCCACACATTGAGCAAGAGGCTGATATTATGCTGTCACTGTCAGATGAGCAGAAATGTATTCGGAGCCATGCAGACCCAAAATGAGTCTGAAACATTGAGGTTTTGAGGTTAATCATATCCTCGTTTGAAAACTGTGCAGCTGACTTGCCTTGAGCTATGTTATTTTATTTTACCTTTATTTAACTAGGCAAGTCGGTTAATAACAAATTCCTATTTACAATGACAGCCTAGGAACAGTGGGTTAACTGCCTTGTTCAGGGGCAGAACGACAGTCCAACGCTCTAACCACTAGGCTACCTGCCACTCCCTGTGGCCAGAGTTATTTGTTCTTCTTATGTTGCTTGTAGTGTGGTTGGTGAACATCAGTTGAGTGTTTTACCTTCCCACATTACACACACACAATGGCAGCTGTATTAATTGAAATATCAATGGTTTATATTGTGACGACAACAGTGTTCAGAAGTTCAAACTTTGTAAACAGACCTTGTAGACTACTGAATGTGCTGTGCAGTAACTTCAGATCTATGCTATGCTGCCACCTCTGCATAAGGTATGCGGTTCAGGCCTGGTCTTGACCTAGTTTCAGAGCCCCACTACTCACACGTGAGATTCCACCACGAAGGTGCTCTCTGCAGACCAGGATGCCTGTTGGTTTTTGACGGGAATGAGGGAACTGTGCGGTCCAATGGCAGCAGCCTGCCCGTGTCCCCCTCTCTCTTCTCTCTGGAAACAGGCTGGCCTCAGAATCCCTCCCCTACCGTCTCTCTCACACCACCACATGCGACTGCTCCATTGACAGGCCTCCCGCCCACTCCTGTTCCCTGTCCCTCTCTCTTAATATCTATTCTTGACCCCGATTTATTATTATTTTTGCCTTGGTCCGTGGTTATGTGGTTGAGTTGTGGTTGGTGTCTTGCCAGCATCTATAAATAGCAGAGTGTTGGAGTAAGTATCTGAATGAGGGGGAGCGGCGCAGCACAGAAGGAAAAGTCCTTTTTGGCATCCAGCTGGCTGCCGGCCAAGGCCTGGCTGAGTGTAGCCGTGGCGGGGGAGTGTTTTTGTTTTGGAGGTGGCGTAGTAAAGAGCTGCTTTTTTGTGGAGGGGTTGATTTCTCTTTTCTTTTTAAAAATGGATTGATTTAAGTCATTTTTATCCAGAGAGACTGACAGTAGGGAGTCTGTACTTTTTTCGTACTGGTCCCCTGTAGGAATCGAACCCACAACCCTGGCGTTGCAAGCTCCGTGCTCTACCAACTGAACCACACGGGACCATGGAGCATTATGAATGGGAAGAGGCGCTGTCTTGTTTTTGTATCTCCTTAGCCTGCGTAGTCATTATCAGAACTCAATTGAGTAACGTTGGGGTTGCTAATTGCTATCATTTGGGGTTTCCTCAAGTAGGCCGTGGGTTACGCAAGTTAAATTAGGGCGGGCTTCAATGCTAGAACAAAAGTCTTCTGGTATCCTCAATTATAGGCAGCAATGTGATCTTAATTCAGAACCTTCATCCAGTCATATACACTGAGTGTACAAAACATTAACACCTTCCTAATATTGATACCACCCCACCCCCTCTTTTTTAAATTATTTATATATGTTAAGCATGAAAAACCCAGAAGCCTTTGCTGTTCTTGACACACTCAAACCGGTACGCCTGGCACCTACTACCGTACCCCGTTCAAAGGCACTTAAATATTTTGTCTTACCCATTCACCTTCTGAATGTAACACATACACAATCCTTCTTTAAAATTAAAAAAAGGTTAAATATATATATATATATATATATCTTCTCCCCTTCATCTACTCTGAAGTGGATTTAACAAGTGACATCAAAAAGGCTTCAAAGCTTTCACATGGTCAGCTGGCTGATGTTTTGGTCACTTTTGAATGCTGGCGGTGCTTTCAATCTAGTGGTAGCATGAGACGGAGTCCACAACCCACACAAGTGACTCAGGTAGTGCAGCTCATCCAGGATGGCACATCAATGCGAGCTGTGGCAAGAAGGTTTGCTGTGTCTGTCAGCGTAGTGTCCAGAGCATGGAGGCGCTTCCAGGAGACAGGCCAGTACATCAGGAGGCCGTAGGAGGGCAACAACCCAGCAGCAGGACCGCTACCTCCGCCTTTGTGCAAGGAGGAGCAGGAGCAGCACTGCCAGAGCCCTGCAAAATGACATCCAGCAGGCCACAAATGTGCATGTCTGCTCAAACGGTCAGAAACAGACTCCATGAGGGTGGTATGAGGGCCCCGACGTCCACAGGTGGGGGTT
This sequence comes from Oncorhynchus keta, assembly GCF_023373465.1. Classification (NCBI taxonomy): domain Eukaryota; kingdom Metazoa; phylum Chordata; class Actinopteri; order Salmoniformes; family Salmonidae; genus Oncorhynchus; species Oncorhynchus keta. Next base: position 21,490,605 of record NC_068424.1, on the reverse strand, counting down.
GTGCTTACAGCTCAACACTGTAGGACGTTTGGCATTTGCCAGAGAACACCAAGATTGGCAAATTCGCCACTGGCGCCCTGTGCTCTTCACAGATGAAAGCAGGTTCACACTGAGCACATGTGACAGTCTGGAGATGCCGTGGAGAACGTTCTGCTGCCTGCAACATCCTCCAGCATGACCGGTTTGACGGTGGGTCAGTCATGGTGTGGGGTGGCATTTCTTTGGGGGGCACAGCCCTCCATGTGCTCGCCAGAGGTAGCCTGACTGCCATTAGGTACCGAGATGAGATCCTCAGACCCCCTGTGAGACTATATGCTGGTGCGGTTGGCCCTGGGTTCCTCCTAATGCAAGACAATGCTAGACCTCATGTGGCTGGAGTTTGTCAGCAGTTCCTGCAAGAGGAAGGCATTGATGCTATGGACTGGCCCGCCCGTTCCCCAGACCTGAATCCAATTGAGCACATCTGAGACAAGTCTCGCTCCATCCACCAACGCCACATTGCACCACAGGTTTGCCAGATGTATATCTGAGATGTATATTATCATGAAAAATGACCATATTCATGTCATTAACACATTTTTCTGTCATGAGACTCTGGGTCACACACACATGCAAATGACCCTATTTGATCATATGGATTTGAAAATGAACTGCTCAATGGAACCGCATGGCCCAAACCTTGTTGTGGGCCTGGGTTTCTTTAGACAGAACAGAGCATCTGTCTTTTCAGCCTATTTACTTGAATGTATCTGGTAAAGATGAATCAGACACGTAGATGGGTTGTGTATAGCATGGTTAGGAGAATCCTTTTTGTCTCTGCGTTTTCCTGTGTGAAAAACCTACACGTAGTTAATGTCCACATCGGAGCTGCATCTCGTCATTGTCACCACCGCCTATTCACCGTGTGAGAAAGGTGACTTTGTCAAACTCTACAGCCATAGGCTTCCATTCAGGGGTATAGTCAAGCCTCCGTTCAGGGAAATTACGTGTTTTAAATGTAAGTCCATCTCCATAGTGATGAGAAGGGCATAGGCCTTCTCTGTTAGGAGGATATTGAAAAACAGAATGGAGCTTTTGTGAGCGGAGCTTAAATCGGCTTTTCCATTTAGTTATTTCATAAATGAACCACAGTGTTATTTTCCAACCTCACAATCTTATTCAGTTTCTCTCAGCATAACAACTTGATCTTGCACCTATACAAAACTTGCGTAATATTTTTCTGAAAAAGATATTTATTTATTTATTTTTATTTCACCTTTATTTAACCAGGTAGGCTAGTTGAGAACAAGTTATCATTTGCAACTGCGACCTGGCCAAGATAAAGCGTAGCAATTCGACACATACAACAACAGAGTTACACATGGAATAAACAAAACATAGTCAATAATACAGTAGAACAAAATAAAACAAAAAGTCTATATACAGTGGATGCAAATGAGCTAAGTTAAGGAAATAAATAGGCCATGGTGGCGAAGTAATTACAATATAGCAATTAAACACTGAAATGGTAGATCAGCAGAAGATGAATGTGCAGGTAGAGATACTGGGGTGCCAGTATACCAGTATGGGGATGAGGTAGGTAGATAGATGTGCTGTTTACAGATAGGCTAAGTACAGGTGCAATGATCTGTAAACTGCTCTGACAGCTGGTGCTTAAAGCTAGTGAGGGAGATGTGAGTCTCTAGCTTCAGAGATTTTTGCAATTCGTTCCAGTCATGGGCAGCAGAGAACTGGAAGGAAAGACGACCAAAGGAGGAATTGGCTTTGGGGGTGACCAGTGAGATATACCTGCTGGAGCACGTGCTATGAGTGGGGTGCTGCTATGGTGACCAATGAGTTAAGGCAGGGCTTTACCTAGCAGAGACTTGTAGATGACCTGGAGCGATCGATTGAAAAGCATGCATTTAGTGTTACTTGCGTTTTAAGAGCCGTTGGAGGCCATGAAAGGAGAGTTGAGAATCGCCAGCAGCAAGAGCATAATGGCTAGATATATACATCTATATATATATATAGGTCATTTGGGTCTATGTCTCCCCTTTGATATATATAACCTATATTGAACAGGCTAGTAATAGGGCTTGCATTTCGGCATATAATTTTAGGAAGAGGGTCCAGATTGTCTAGCCCGGCTGATTTTGTTTTGTAGGGGTCTAGATTTTGCAGCTCTTTCAGAAACATTGTCTATCTGGATTTGGGTAAAGGAGAAATGGCGGGGCTTTGGCGGGTTGCTGTTGAGGGTGCCTGGCAGTTGACCGGGGTAGGGGTATAAAGCATAGATGTATATTTTATTGGTGGTGACAATGTTTCCTAGCCTCAGAGCAGTGGGCAGCTGGGAGGAGGTGCTCTTATATGGACTTCAGTGTCCCAGAACTTTTTGAGTTAGTACTACAGGATGCACATTTCTGTTTGAAAAAGCTATTTTCTAACTGATATTTGTTCCTAACTTCCTGAAAAGTATATATATATATATGTTTTTGTGCTGGTCAGATGGTATAACCAAGGACTATATATTCCTAGTTCTACATTTTTTGTTTATTTAAGATGTATTTTAAAGAATCGCCAGGCATCATCTATTGATAGGTCAATGTCATTCCAGGATACCCCGGCCAGGTCGATTAGATGTATGTTTCAGCGAGCGTACAATGATGAGGGGTGGTCGTTTGGTTGCAGACCCATTACGGATGCAGGCAATAGGCAGTGATCACTGAGATCTTGATTGAAAACAGCAGTGTATTTGGAGGGCGAATATATGATATATGGTGCCCGTGTTTACTGATTTGGGGTTGTATGGTAGGTTCATTGATAATTTGTGTGAGATTAAGGGCATCAAGCTTATAGGATGGCCGGGGTGTTAATTAAGATGTCCCAGTTTAGGTCACCTAGTAGCACGAGCTCAGAAGATAGATGGGGGCAATCATACATACAGTATCGATGGGGGCAGAGGGAGGTCATATATTGTTTCAGGAAAGGTGAATTTTAGATGTAAATTGTTTGGGTACAGACTTAGCCTGCAGAGTTCTGTATTACTTTCTATCTTTGCAGTAGATGCAACACCGCCCCCTTTGGCAGTTCTATCTTGTCTGAAAACGTTATATTAACAATGGATATTTCTGCGTTTTTGGTGGTTTTCCTAAGAGGATTCAGACATAAGACATCTAGGTTGGCAGAGTGTGCTAAAGCAGTGAGTAAAACAAATTTAGGGAGTAGGCTTCTAATGTTATGCATGAAACCAAGGCTATACAGACGTCAACAAATGAGAGCACCTGGGCGGTGGGATGGAGCTAGGCACTATGGATTAACCTCCGATCACCAGAGGAACAGAGGAGAAGTAGGATATATAAAGACTATATGAACTATATAGAACAGAGAGTAAAAGGAGCAGGTTTCTGGGCATAGATAGATTCAAGGCATATGTATATATAGGATATACATAGGTAAACCTAGGCATTGAGTAATGAAGAGATATATATAGATATATATAGATATCTATAGATATAGATATATATAGTATATATATATATATGTATATCTATATAGATATAGATATAGATATAGATATAGATATCTATATATGTATATATATGTGTATATGATATGTATATGATAGATGTGTATATATATATAGATGTGTATATGTGTATATATGTGTATATATATATAGATGTGTATATATATATAGATGTGTATATATATATAGGTGTATATATATATATAGATGTGTATATATATATATAGATGTGTATATATATATATAGATGTGTATATATATATAGATGTATATAGATGTATATATATATATAGATGTATATAGATGTATATAGATGTATATAGATATATAGATGTATATATATATAGATATATAGATGTATAGATGTATATATATAGATGTATAGATGTATATATATAGATGTATATATATAGATATATAGGTGTATATATATAGATGTATAGATATAGATATATAGGTGTGTATATATATAGATGTATAGATATAGATATATGGATATATAGATGTAGATATATAGATATAGATAGATATATATAGATGTATATATGTATAGATGTATATATATAGATGTATAGATGTAGATGTATATGTATATATATAGATATATAGATATATATATATATCTATATATATCTATATATCTATATAGATATATATATATATCTATATATATCTATATATATCTATATATATCTATATATATCTATATATCTATATATCTATATATAGATATCTATATATATACATCTATATAGATATATATATATATATATATATATATAGATATCTATATATATAGATATCTATATAGATATATAGATATCTATATAGATATATATAGATATATTATGAAGATATGGTTTGGTTGAACATGAGTGTTTGGCGCTCTTGGTAATGTTCAGAACAAATGATGCCATAATGAGGTTGAAGAAACACTAAGAGATTTTTTTTATCTTATAAGGTCTGTTGTTTTGGTCACTTGCTTTGCCTGACAAGAATGGGTCCAAAAAGCTAAGTGTTCCAACGTTCTATTTGTACCTTTTTTTGGTTTTATGTCCGTATAAACCTGCACTCTCTAGGCAACGCAAACAACCCGCTCAATAAGTTCTAAGCCCATTACTTTTTCATTGGCCTTTTCCTTCCACTGGTCCTTGCTGACATCAATTTATAGAAACCGGTCGAAAGTCGTTTCTTGCTACTCCTTTTACCTTTTCTATGGAGCTCATGGAAAGGTTGCACTCTAGCCTTGACATTAATGTACAGAAAGCAGTTGACATTTGCTGGGCCCACGTTGTAGGCTAGGCCTAGTTTTAGATTTTCTTTCACAATGACAAACGCCAACCTGCCTGATGAAAAGCTCTTATACCTTGCGTTATATGGAACCTTACAGTGGTGGAAAAAGTACTAAATTGTCATACTTGAGTAAAAGTAAAGATAACTTAATAGAAAATGACTTGAGTAAAAGTATCTGGTTTTAAATGTACATTGGTATAAGTACTACATTGACATACTTGAGTTAAAAGTAATCACTGTACATCAAATTCCTTATATTAAGCAAACCAAACGACACAATGTTCTTTTTTTTATGTGAGGACAGACTGGCACACTCCAACAATCTACAAACACAGTATTTGTGTTAGGTAAATCCGCCTGATTAGTGGCAGTAGGGATAACAATATGTTATATTGATAGGTGTGTGAATTGGACCATATTGCTGTCCTGCACGAGCATTCAAAATGCCATGAGTACCTTTGGGTGTCAGGGAACAGTACCTGAGTAAAAATTACAGATTTTCCTGAGGAATGTAGTGGATGAAAAGTTGTCAAATGTAAACCGTAAAGTACACAGACCCCCAAAAAACAACTTAAGTAAGTAGTACTTTAAAGTATTTTTACTCAAGCACTTTACACTACTGCAGGACTGTTGCATACATTCTAGCCCGTTTAATTAACCACCTAGCTCTGCAGTGTCTGGTAACTAGCTCAAGAGACTACTCTTACTTAGTATTTTGAAATATTGTATGGATGACAGTTTCTTGTTACTTCTCTCTAGGTTTTATGGTCTTTAATTTCACTTGAAATGCTTTGTAAAACTATCAACCTCTAGAAATATAGTTGTCTATTTATACCTTCATCCTCTCCTTTATAGTTCAGGTTTATTTCGATGTGTGTGTTAGATCCACTCGTTCTAATATTTTAAATTAATATTGTATGTTTTCAAGATTTGTATTCAGCGAATTACCTTTGGTACAGGTAGGCTATTCTACAAGTAGGAAAAACTATACTTCTTGTTGTGTAAGTCCCCCAGCTTTAGAGTCAAAGCAAGTCATTATTAATGAAATACTATTGACCTGTGAAACCAACATATTAACCAGGCAAGAATGACCTTGTTCAAGCAGGTAACCAAGAACCCATATGACCACTCTGGAAAAACAACAGAGATGAATGAACCTTCCAGAAGGACAACAGTCTTTACATCTTTACAGCACTTCACCAATCTGGGCTTTATGGGAGAGTGACCAGACTGAAGCTACTCCTGGGAACAACACATGACCGCACGCCTGGAGTGTGCAAAAAGGCACATGGAAGACTTGAGAGCATAAGATTCTGTGATCTGATGAGACAAAAATGTAACTCTTTGTCCTGAACGCAATCCCATCTAACAACATCCCCGCCGTAAAGCACGATGATGGCAGCATCATGCTATGGGAGTGCTTTTCAGCGACGGACTGGAAGACTGGTAAAGATAGAGGGAACAATGGATGGAGCCTAATACAGGCAAATCCTTGATGAGAACCTGCTTCAGAGTGCAAATGACCTTAGACTGGGGGAAGATTTATGTTCCAACAGGACAATGACCCCAAGCGTACAGCCAAAGCAACATTGGAATAGCTTCAGTACAAGAATGTGAATGTCATTGATTGGCCTAGCCAAAGCCCAGACTTGAATCTCATTGAAAATCTGTGGAAGGACTTGAAGATTTCTGTTCACTGCTTGAAAAAAATCTGCCAGGAAGAATGGGAGAAAATCCTCAAATCCAGATGTACAAAGCTTGTACAGACATACCAAAGATGACTCAAAGCTGTAATCACCGCCAAAAGTTTTTCTACAAAGTATTGAAGTGTGTGTGTGTATCCTTATGTAAATTTGATTTCTGTATTTCCTTTCCAATAAATTATGTAAGCATCAGTAGTTGGCTACCAACAGCTGTCAGACATGTTTACATTTGGTTAGTTTTATCAGTGTTATTTAGATGGAAGATGTGAGCTAAATGTGCTATAGCTAGCTAATATTAGGTAGAAAAATGGCTCTTTCACTTAACCGATTCACTTCCAATCTCATGGTTTATGCTGAATCCCTCCTTCCATTGATAGTCAAAGTTCTCAGGGATGAAATGTGCCTCGAAGATTATAGAGTAGATGCCCAATTCTATCCCCAGCTCACTGGTCACCTTAGCAACACCCACCCGTAGCACAGCTCCAGCAGGTATAATTCACTGGTCATCCCCAAAGCCAACTCCTTCCAGTTCTTGACTGCCAATGACTGGAATGAATTGCAAAAATCACTGAAGCTGGAGACATATCTCCCTTACTAACTTTAAGCATCAGCTGTCAACGCAGCTTACCGATCATTGCACCTGTACACAGCCCACCTGTAAATAACTCATCCAACTACCCCATCCCCATGTTATTTATTTTTGCTCTTTTGCACCCCATTATCTCTACTTGCACATCATCTGCACATCTATCACTCCAGTGTTAATGCTAAATTGTAATTATTTCGCCACTTTGGCCTATTTATTGCCTTGCCTCTCTAATTCTACTACACTTGCACACACTGTATATAGAGTTTTCTATTGCGTTATTGACTGTACGTTTGTTTATCCTGTATTACTCTGTTTTTGTCACACTGCTTTGCTTTATCTTGGCCAGGTTGCAGTTGTAAATGAGGACTTGTTCTCAACTGGCCTACCTGGTGAAATAAACATTTGCCCTCATTCTCATTAATGTATTTAAGTTTTTTGTTCATCATGTGGGACATTGTGGGATTGAAGATGGAGTTGATTTGGAGAACCTTAAACCCTACTTTTAAAACAACATAACATTTGATTTAAGCGTTTGTAATTTGGCAATGTCTTTTTGGGGTGCTCTAAGTTACTATTACATGCGTTTCTGGCATTGAGAAATACACCGCCGGTAACCGAATGAGTCCCACTGTAATGCTGTTTTGAATGCTTCCTTGTTTGTTTCGTGCTGCATTTTTGAAGACCCTGAAAGTCTCCTTTCCTTGCTTCTGAGGTCCAGTCAATTTGGAATTATTTTTTTGGAGACGAGGGGATCTTGTCTATACTGTACTAAGTGCAGTGCATTCGGAAAGTATTCAGACCCCTTGACTTATAAACATTTTGTTACCTTACAGCCTTATTCTAAAATGGATTAAATAAATATAAATCCTCAGCAATCTACACACAATTCCCCTTAATGACAAAGTGGAAACAGTTTTTTTTTAAGACATTTTAGAAAGTTTATTTACAGTAGTATTAAGCCCCTTTGCTATGAGTTTTGAAATTGAGCTCCGGTGCATCCTGTTTCCATTGACCATCCTTGATTTTTCTACAACTTTATTGGAATCCACCTGTGGTAAATTCAATTGATTGGACATGATTTGGAAAGTAACACATCTGTCTAATATAAGGTCCCACAGTTGACAGTACATAACAAAAAACAAAGGAATTGTGCGTAGAGTTCCGAGACGACAGGATTGTGTCGAGGCACAGATCTGGGAAAGGGTACCAAAAACGTCTCCGCAGCATTGAAGGTTCCCAAGAACACAGTGGCCTCCATCATTCTTAAATGGAAGAAGTTTGGAACCACCAAGACTCTTCCTAGAGCTGGCCGTCCGGTCAAACTGAGCAATCTGGGGGAAAAGGTGCCTTGTTCAGGGAGGTGACCAAGAACCCAATGGTCACTCTGACAGAGAGGAGAATCTTCCAGAAGGGCAACCATCTCAGTAGCACTCCACCAATCAGGCCAGACGGAAGCCACTCCTCAGTAAAGGGCACATGACATCTCACTTGGAGTTTGCCAAAAGGCTCTCTCAAAACTCTTTGATCTGAGTGTCAAGTCTGGAGGAAAGCTGGCACCCTCCCTACAGTGAAGCATGGTGGTGGCAGCATCATGCTGTGGGGATGTTATTCAGTGGCAGGGACTGGGAGACTAGTCAGGATCGAGGCAAAGATGAACAAAGCAAAGTACAGAGATCTTTGATGAAAACCTGCTCGGGTCCTCACTGGGGCGAAGGTTCACCTTCCAACAGAACAATGACCCTAAGCACAGCCAAGACATCACAGGAGTGGCTTTGGGACAAGTCTCTGAATGTCCTTGAGTGGCCCAGCCAGAGCCCGGACTTGAACCCGATCGAACATCTCTGGGGAGACCTGAAAATAGCTGTGCAGCAACACCCCCATCCATCCTGACGGAGCTTAAGAGGATTTTCAGAGAAGAATGGGAGAAACTCCCCAAATACAACTGTGCCAAGCTTGTAGCGTAATGCTGTCATTATGGGGTGTTGTGTGTAGTAGATTGAGAAAAAATAAATATTGAATCAATTTTAGAATAAGCCTGTAACAAAATGTAGAAAAAAATCAAGGGGTCTGAATACTTCCCGAAGGCACTGTATATGAACAATGGTCTCCAAGTGGTGTTTCTTCATTGATTGTACACAGAGTTAAGGTTCTTACAGGCTATGCATGAGGGGCCATATCCATCTGCTATGGTGTTCAAGGATACTCTATAAAACCATGGCCCACAAGTGTTGATAGCCAATTCAAGAATGAAACAATGGAATGTCTCAGCATCTTTTGTGGAAGGCATCACAACAGCTCCAGCTCTGCAACAGTAATTAGACTTGTGTGCCCAGTGGCCATGCAACAGTGGCATCCTCTCTTCTGCCCAGCTGACAATACAGTCCAGTGTACACAACTCCTCTCTTGACTTTCTGCATCAATTACACATTTGCTTTCCCCTGCTCCATGTCGTTCCTCTAAGAAGCCCTCAAAGGCCAGATGTTTGTAATGAACTTCTCCTGCTGTGCTGATGAATGGGTTCACTTTATGCCGTTAAGGCATTGTAGTAACACTAGAGCTGGAGCTGTCAATGATTATATAAACTCTTATGCAAGCAGGTTGTCATTGCTTGCTGTGTTTAATTCAAAGGCTGCTGATTGTGGAGAGCATGGCATATGATTTCCATGTCTATTTTAATAATTTGGTTCTCAGGTAGCCCTACATTTTAGCTTCACACTTACCTTGCATTGTCCTATTTAATGTGTAGTAACTGTTAGCACTCACCTTTTTCAGTTGTTTTGTACAGCTGTATTAATGCAATCCTCCCCTAGATGTTAAATTGTGACCACTGGCATGTTAAAGGTTCAAATCAATAGGTATTTCACTTGCATCACTCCTTAGTGGACTACAATTAAGTGACCCAAAAGCATGGCTGCTTGTGCAAAATTAAACTAAGCCCTACTGATTTCCATATACAGTGAGTTTTTCAAAACCTCTGCTCCTTCCATGACAGACTGACCAGGTGAAAGTGTTTGTACACTCCATGTAGTCTGGCTCATCACGTGCACATGTTGATTTTTTTTTTTCCAATCCCGACCAGGCGCATTCTTGAAACTCGGGTTAAAATACTAAATCCAAATGTGAGCCAACTATATATTAATTTGGGGACAGGTTGAAACATACATGGACATTTAACTAGCTTGCTGTTGCTAGATAATTTGTCCTGGGAAATAAACATGGGGTTGTTATTTTACCTGAAAATGAATGTTATTTTTTGCTGGATCGTTGTAGAATATTGACCCATTGTCGAGTCATACAAAATCATGTGTTCTCTACTTAATCCACAGATATAATAAAAGGGGGAACCTAGTTCGTTTTTAGTGTTCTTTTGATAAATCTTTCCGTCCTTCTGTGGATTTTATATGGTGGTTGGCAACCAACTTTATGGTGCACTACCGCCACCAACTGGACAGGAGTGTGGACCTCGTTCATCTTTCAATCACCTATGTGGCTACACACCAATGAGTAGATGGTAGAGGTGGGACATGCAATGTGTCTAAAATAGAACCAAGTTGTATGTTAGCGCCTGGCTACGCAGATGCGAGTAGTTTGGGTTAAATGATTGAATAACGTATGTGTATACCTATGTTTGCAACGCTCGTGTTTGCAACGTGGGTGATCTTTTCGCATGTAAACTGTATGTTAGTGCTTTGAGGACACGTGTCATACATATTGTGATGCAATTTGCAGCCTTAGGCTTGTCTTGTTTTATTAGCTAGGCACCCAGATGTGCAGAAGTAAACATATAACGCTCAAATGAGTAGCCTTTGACCTCATCCAGTGGCCTAGTTTCCTCTGCAGGAAGTGACTGGCTCAGTGTGGGGATCAGAGATGGATGTGTTCTCTGCTCAGGTAGCTGCATCTGCCAAGAACAACACTGGACTTCTCCAGTTGCTCAGACAGGGCTGAGAAATAGACCCTGTGCGTGAGAGATGGGACTGTGTGTGTGTGTGTGTGAGCGCGAAAGAGATGGGACTGTGTGTGTGCGAGAGAGATGAGACTTGGCCAGGACCAGTTAAGCAAGGCTGAACACCACAAAGGAGTGAGTGGTGGGCGTGCGAGGCAGCGGAGTTAAGTGGGCGTGGAATTCCAGGGCAGGCCAGGAGTTTATGGAGTGCTCTATTTACACGACCGGAGGGAAGACAGAGAAGGGAGTGTCTCCCCATCACACCCTGCAGGACCCGCTAACTGGAGCAGGAAGACCCCCCTTTCAGCAATTCACCTTGTGAAAATCCACCTGAAACAGCTCTGAGCTTCTCCTCGTAGACCTAGAAAATATGACCCTGCGGCAATGTCAGATTAAATGACAAAACTGCTTTATTGCACCTCATACCCACTGCTTTACAATAGCATTAGGATGGAAATAAGAATATACAGGATTGATATAGGGCACATTTTATGATTTGTGCTTTATATCAGCACAAACAATATGTGCTTTATTTGTATAATAGCCTGGCTATAAGCTTTCACCATTCTGGAAGTCTGTCACATTGGTTATAAGGACATAGCACTTACCTACATGACAGTAGCGCGCAGCTTACGTGACAGACCCACTTTGCCAAGCTCTTCAATGGTCTGACAGCAAGCAAATGGCTTGGAAGACCCTCTTTTACTTGCAGCAAAAAATGCTCATCTCAGGCTTGTCAATACGTAGCCTGCAGGCATTTCAATATGTAGCCTGTCGGCATTTCACGGCACAGATACTTCTTCCTTATGGGAGCCATCTCTCGTTCTGAGCTGCTTGCTTTTTTTTTTTGTGCTCTGTGGAGCTATATAAACTAACATATGGATTTAAAAAAAAGTCATACTAAGGATAATTTAGCTATTTGACACGGAATTTATGGGCCCCTTTAGGTATAAAATATATATGTAACGTACCAGAGAACGTTTGGACACCTACTCATTCAAGGGTTTTTCTTTATTTTAACTATTTTCTACATTGTAGAATAATAGTGAAGACATCAAAACTATGATAAAACATATGAAATCATGAAGTAACCAAAAAAGTAACTTCTCTAGGGTAGGGGGCAGCATTTCAGAATTTTGGATGAAAAGCGTGCCCAAATTAAACTGCCTGCTACTCAGGCCCAGGGGATAGGTATGCATATAAAATTGGTAGATTTGGATAGAAAACACTGTTTCCAAAACTTAAAATAGTGTCTGAGTATAACGGAACTGCTATTCAGGAATTAGGATTTTTTTGTTTGTTTTCTATTCAATGCCATTACAGTATCCATTGACTTAGGACTCAAATTGCAGTTCCTATGCCTTCCACTAGATAAGTCGCTTTGGATAAAAGCGTCTGCTAAATGGCATTTATTATTATTATTATTATTATTATTATTATTATTATTATTATTAAGTCTAGAAATAGTTTCAGGCTTGTATTCTGAAAAATGAGGGAGTAAGACCAGTCTGAAGGACTGGGCCCTAAAGTGTCAGAGCTTTTTCATACGCAATCCCTAGAGAGCGCCTTTCTTGTTTACCTTTTATATTGACGATGTTATTGTCCGGTTTAAATATTATAAATTATTTAGGCTAAAAACAACCTGAGGATTGAATATAAACATTGTTTGACATGTTTCTATGAACTTTACGGATACAATTTAGATTTTTTTTGTCTGCCTGTTGTGACTGCGTTTGGGCCTGTGGATTACTGGAGAAAACGCGCAAACAAAACTGAAGTTTTGGAATATAAAGAGACTTTATCAAACATTTATTGAGTAAATTAATGTCTTATGAAGATCATCAAAGGTAAGTGATTAACTTCTTAGGGCTGAGGTCGTGCTAACGGCATCGATATGACGTTAGCCATTGAAAGTGCAGGGCGCCAAATTCAAAACAACAGAAATCCTATAATTAAAGTTCATCAAACACAGAACTATTTCACACCATTTTAAAGATAGACTTCTTGTTAATCCCACCAGTGTCCGATTCAAATAGGCTTTACGGCCGAAAGCACCACAAACGATTGTTAGGTCAGAGCCAAGTCACAGGAAAAACACAGCCATTTTTCCAGCCAAAGAGAGGAGTCACAAAAATCAGAAATGGAGATAAAATTCATCGCTAACCTTTGCTCTTCATCAGATGACACTCAGGACTTCAGGTTATACAATACATGTATGTTTTGTTTGATAAAGTTCATATTTATATTAATAAATCTCAGTATACATTGGTGCGTTTATGTTCAGTAGTTCCAAAAACATCCAGTGATTTTGCAGAGAGCCACATCAATTTACAGAAATACTCGTAATAAATGTTGATGAAAATACAAGTGTTATGTATGGAACTTGAGATACACTTCTCCTTAATGCAACCGCTGTGTCAGATTTCCAAAAAGCTTTACGGAAGAAGCAAACCATGCAACAATCTTAGTACGGCGCTCAGAGACCAAACAAGCCAAAAAGATATCCGCCATATTGAGCAGTCAACAGAAGTCAGAAATAACATTATAAATATTCATTTACCTTTGATCTTCATCAGAATTCACTCCCAGGAATCCCAGTTCCACAATAAACGTTTGTTTTGTTCGATAATGTCCATTTATGTCCAAATAGCTACTTTTGTTAGCGCGTTTTGGAAACTAATCCAAACTCACAAAGCGCTTTCACTAGGAGCAGACGAAATGTCAAACATTTCCGTTACAATCCGTAGAAACATGTCAAATGATGTATAGAATCAAACTTTAGGATGTTTTTAACGTAAATCTTCAATAAGGTTCCAACCGTAGAATTCCTTTGTCTTCAGAAATGCAATGGAACGCGAGCGAACTCTCACGTGAACGAGCGTCACGAGCTTGTGGCACTGTGCCAGACCACTGACTCAGAGCCCTTATAAGCCCCTCCTTTACAGTAGAAGCATCAAACGAGGTTCTGAAGACTGTTGACATCTAGCGGAAGCCTTAGGAAGTGCAACATTACTAATATCCCACTATCTTCAATAGGGAATGAGTTGAAAAACGACCAACCTCAGATTTCCCACTTCATGGTTGGATTTCTTCTCAGGTTTTTGTCTGCCATATGAGTTCATTCAAATAGTTTTAGAAACTTCAGTGTTTTCTATCCGAATCTACGAATAATATGCATATATTAGCAACTGGGACTGAGTAGCAGGCAGTTTACTCTGGGCAACTTATTCATCCAAGCTACTCAATACTGCCCCCAGCCACAAGACGTTTAAGTCCAATAATGGTGCCGGATGAGATGGCTGCCATTTTACAATCCCCTAGACAATTGTATTTTGTAACTTATTTGGTACATAATGTTTCTGCCGCTGTCTCTTATGACCGAAAAGAGCTTACTCACCCCATACTGGAAGAATACTTAATGTTTTTCCTTTAACGAGTCTGGCACGAAGGATTTACTCCAGACACACGACAAGGCCCTCATCCCAGTCATTTTAGGAGGAAGAGACTGAGATATCGGGGACGAAGGCCTGGGTGCCTTGTAAGGATCCGATGGCGAGCGGGTAATCTACCGTCGGACAAATTAGCCAACGTACATGGGTAGTCTACCGTCGGTCAAATTAGCCAATGTACATGGGTAATCTACCGTCGGTCAAAATAGCCAACGAACAATCAATGAATAATAAAAATAGACAAACTACGATCACGTACATCATACCAACGGGACATTACAAACTGTAGTTACATATGTTTTACCAAGTCGTGGTTGAACGACGACATGAGTAACATACAGCTAGACGGATTTCCGCTTTTTTCGGCAGGATAGAACAGCGGCCTCTGATACGACAAAGGGGTGGGGGTCTGTGTATTTGTAAACAGCTGGTGCACGAAATCTAAGGAAGTCTGGAGGTTTTGCTCGCCTGAGGTAGAGTATCTCATGGTAAGCTGTAGACCACACTATTTACCAAGAGTTTATCTATGTTCTTCGTAGCTGTCTATTTACCACCAAACCGATGCTGGCACTAAGACCGCACTGAATGAGCTGTATATGGGTGTAGACCTTACATGCTGACCAGACCGGACACGTTGCGTGTTCTAGTGTCGCAAATAAATGTAGAAATCCATGTTATTCAATTATTGCACCCACACTGCTCGCGCACGCCAACGAGCGTAATTCCTATTTCTGACGCAAATCGCGCTGAAAATCCTGCCTCTCCCATCTCTTCATTGGTTTATAGAAGCAGGTACCCACGTGCCATCTCCTCATTGGTTATACCCACGTGGGTGATTGAAAGACAAACTTTGTTGTCGTGGTAATACAATGAAAGTTTAGATGCGATCCCCATTTAAATTCATAGATGAAAAAGCCTGGAATGAGGAGAGAACTCGAAATGATTCGGTTGGCCGTTTTTATGTGTGGATTAATTGTCGGAGTAGAGGTCCTTGTGCATTTCAGGTAAAATAACAACTCAATGTTTATATCCCAGGACAAATTATCTAGCAACAGCAAGCTAGCCAAATAGGACAAAGTAACGTTAGCTAGCAAGTGCAAGCTAACTAGCTAAATTCCCATACATGTTTAATGCTTTTCGACCTGTCCCAAAATTAATGTCATTGGCTCAGAGTTTGTTTTGATATTTAACCTGCGTGTCGTGATCACGTTTGGTGTGGTGGGGCAAAAATAAATGCATGCACGATGGCACATGCGCACAGCCGGTTTGGGTTCCGTGTTACAGTGAAATGCTTACTTACAAGCCCTTAAGCAACAATGCAGTTAAAACCCCCCCCCCCCAAATAAATAAATAAAGTAAGCAATTAAACTAGGCAAATTACTGTTCCTATAGTACAGTGTCTGATGTGTTAAGATCTGTTTTAAGAGTCCTTAGATTTCAATGCCTGCCCTTTGGTAGTTAAACGTGTGGGTTATACTAAGCCCTAAGTATTATACTAGGCCTATTTCAGACAATTCAGGGTGTCTTCTAACCAAGTCATTGCATTGCACAATCCCTCTCATATAGGCCTACTTAAGAAACATGTTAATTTTGGTACATTGACTTTTTTTGGTCTTTGGCTTAACAATGCTAAAGTTAGCAGTTGGTGACCATGGTTAGGGAAACAACTAAAGCGTGTCCAAACTCCTTTCATGGTAAGTGTCATCATTTTGGTGAACTATCCCTTTTAATATATGTCCTAATTGATTAGTGGTTCAACTGGTACCCTTAGATCAGAGGAACTATGCTACACATCTTAGGTTTTAGTCTTTACTGTTCTGACACTCCTTCAATAGTGCCCGAAGAAGAGAGCTGATGAAAGTCGAACATTTATATCTATTTTAAGGTTCAAAGCTTGTATTGTTTTGGTATACATTTTTCATCTAGATAGCCACATCAATGCAAAGTACCTTCTCGTCTGAACACATTTCTCATTCATCTTAATCTCCATGATATATGCAGATCAGCGTTTGATAAAGCCAATGATTGATGCAGACTCTCTCCCTGTTTTACAATTTGGTTGTTTTCAGTATGGAAAAATGACTGAACTTGTTCCATAATAACACAGATTTTCTTTTTCAGTTTCAAAATGTTTTGCTTAAGTGTGTCCTTCTGAACATGACCTGGGTATTTAGGCCTCAGCTAAGTTATCAGTAAGAGTTGAGTAGGAGCTTCAGTTTTATAGGGTCTACACGTTTTTAGTCCTGGGAAATGTTGCTCTACGGTATTCAATGACTGACGAGGGAAATTGATAATCCACTACCCATTTTTCAAATTGCACCTTGTGCATTTTACTATTACAACTTTCAAGAGTAAGTTGAAGCCAGACTGAGTTCCTTAATAACAAAATATGTATTAATACCACTTGCATGCCCCACAGTTTGGGAACCACTGCCTTACATGTTGCCCAAACCGGACGCGTCAAGTGCGTTGCAAAATACATTTATATATACATGTCATTCAATCATTGCACCCACACTGCTTTGCGTGTGCCTTTGAGCATCTGCGTTGCCAGGCGGTAAAATGGAAGTTGCTTCTATTTGTGATGCAGAACGGGGTGCAAGCCCTGCCTCTCCATCTCCTCATTGGCTTTTAGAAGCATATACCCACGTGCCATCTCATTGGTTATATCCACATGGGTGATTAAAAGATGAACTGAGGTCGGTTGTGGTAATACACCTTATTATGAAGGTTAGTTGCCATTGCCATATGAAGTCTAAAGAAGAAAAAGCCTGGAAGGAGCAGAGATGACTAGAAACGATTCGGTTTAACATTTTATGTGTGGATTAATTGTTGGAGTAGAGGACCTTGTGAGTTTTTATTTGACCTGAAATGCAATGTTTATATCCCTGGACAAATTAGTTAGCAACAGCAAGCTAGCTAGCTAAATAAGACAAATTAGCTAGCAACTGCAAGCTAGCTAATTAAATTGCCATAAATGTTTAATGCTTTTCGAACGTCTGGTTTGAGCATAGTGTTAGAGAATAAATATCGTGTTTTGGCAACCAAGAATTTGCCAGGATTTTGTCAAGGATTCACAGCTCAATTCTAAGAAACCTTTTGGAAAAGAGGAATGTATGAGAATATATGGATGCGCCTTGGTTTGTTAATGTCTCATTCGTATTGTAACCAATGTGCATTCTTATTAGTGATAAACCTGCCCTGGCCATTCCTGTGTAGAGCTATGCTAGTCCCACTGTAGCTACTTTAGGTAGAATCTTATGTGCCTCAAGCAAATTCTGTGCTCTTCAATGCTGTCGAAATTATATAAGATCAATCAAGGTGCCTCATTTGTACATTTAAAGCCCATTGGAGAGTGTAGAGGAAGCTTGTGCACTATAAGGGTATATTTGGGCATATAGATTATTTATTTACACAATACCCAGGACCTTGTTCATGTTATAGCTCAGCAATATTGAGTACATTTTATTATCCTTGGCTCTTGTACAGTGTTGAGTAATGTTATTTCAGTGAAGCGTTCTGCTGGTGAGAGGACAATGCTCTAGCCACGCGCCTGGGCTCAAGGCCTAGAAATGAACTCTGACAGACAAGAGTCTCAACCACAGTGGGTGAACCGCAGGCTTTTCATGTGGTCCCATCCACCATGCCAAACCCCAAGCCAAACCCCAAGCCAGAGAAAGGGAAGTGATGACAGATTGTGTATCCAACATAATCTCTGTCTCTCTCTCAATTCAAGGGGCTGCTCTCTCACACTCTCACTCGCTCTCTCTCAAAAGTAAAGATTAGGCCTGCATACAAGGCTCTCCATTAACCAGAGGCAAGACAATTAGCACAGTCAACAACTCAACGGCAGGTAATGACCATCTTTGAGGGATTTATTGGCTTGATAATAGATTTTCATCCAAAGCATGGTTGAATTCCCCAGTGCTTATTGTTCAACTGTAGATGTTTGTACATATGACTCACATTTGCTTGTTGAGCAAGACTGACATTTTTAAGTAAGAATGCATTTGGTAGCAACTAGTAGTGTGTTTGACTGTTTTGCTACAGATATTGAGACCTATGTCCTTGGAAGCATGTGTCCGTGTCTTGTATAGGCTTTGTTGTAAGTATATTTTTCATACAGCATGATGGTTTCTTTTTTTTGTAGGCCTGTTATCAAAGTTATCCGGTTTGTTCGGGAAATGTAGGACTCAAGTGTTGTGATACTCCATGTAGCCTATCCTGTTAGGGTGAACGCTTTGAGTACCCAGTCATCGTAAAGCCCCCCTCCCCCCAAAAATGTCCACGTCCAAGTCATAGCCCATTCCGGGGCTACAGATGTCCCCAACAAAATGAACACGCGCCGTAATATAATTCCTCTGTTGTTTATACAGCAAACAAGCCTCGGAGCCTAGTTGAGAAGACCTCAATATGTTTTGTGTGATAAAGTGTTTGCCTCTGTCTTCTTGTGGTTTGCCAAATTCTGCTTCTAATTACATACTGAGGTACTTGCAAGGAATGCGGGAGCACTGCTCGCAGTTGTTCTGACCCCGTGTGTGTGCACAGGGGTGCAGACTGACGCCGTTTATGAGCCATATGAAATTAGTTTGACTTTCCCTGTTCTTTTTCCCCTCATCCCCACAAACCGCCCAGCCGTCTTTATGTAAGTCTGCGTTGGAGACCCACTGCTTTTTCTTCCCCTTTGAATTGCTGTGATGGTACATGGTTCCTAGGAATAGGCCTGTAGCTGAGAAACTAGTGATGGGAGAGAAAAATGTATGTTACATATCGGGATTATTATTTTTGACGCTCTATATTGTATCGTTCTATCGCAATATTATTTTTGCGTTTAGTTGGCTGTACCTGCACCAAAACTCCAGTGTTTTTCCATCATAGCTTGTTCTCCATCTTTTTAAATAGGTAGCCGATTTTTGTTTTATGATCAATTTCTCGTAGCTTTCCTCTTGTCCCTCTGCAGCAGACATATGGTGAGCAATACGTTTGGAACATTGAATCGCAATAAAATCACAGTATGGAATAGCAGTACATATCGTGTCAGCACCTAAGTATCATGATAATATTGTGAGTTCCCTGGCAATTCCCGGCGCTATGTGAAACAGCATAGTTCTGGCCTTTTTGTTCCGATAAACACGTTTGGTTCATTTCACGTGGTGATATCTAGACTGAGCTGTTCTTCTCACACTAACCGTTCTTTGGATGGCGAGTTCGCATGGGGTGGCAAATGTTTAGGTTGATTTTGTTGTGCCTCTGAGTCTAATGCAATCGTTTCACTGTAATCTTTGAATTTGGCACTATTCACTTTGGTAAATTTAAGCTGATGAATCTATTTTTTGGCATGCATCATCTACCTATAAGTGAGTCAACCGTTTGTGTTATTGTAGTTAAGTTTCAACAAGCCTTGATGATTCATAGTGTGGTATGTGGACAAGAGAACTGGAAAATACGTTAATTTAACAGAGGATTTTGCAATTGCCCAGTGTGCTTCATGACTGTGGAATTCGAAGGGAATTTGCCTCCGTTGACTGTGAATTGGTTTCTGATTGCGTTTTTGCTCTATAACCAGTGGCTATTTCGCACCAGGGTTCACCAACTGCTGTGGATAA
The DNA here is from genome assembly GCF_023373465.1 of Oncorhynchus keta. Lineage (NCBI taxonomy): Eukaryota > Metazoa > Chordata > Actinopteri > Salmoniformes > Salmonidae > Oncorhynchus > Oncorhynchus keta. Next base: position 21,470,511 of record NC_068424.1, on the reverse strand, counting down.
AAAGCAGTGTTTGGTTCGGCCATTTCAGATTGGTGCCACAAACCCCCTTCAAAATGCTGCTGTATAGCTAAGATTGAACATTGTACTGACATGTTGCACCGTCTTCCTGGGGAAATGAGTGTTTTTGCTAAGTCGCTCCATTTCAGGCAGTCAGTACTGAACAAGATGTTCTGTTTGAAGATGTGCAAGAACAGATGGTTTTGTCTTTTGTTCCTGAAGTAGGGTAAAGCTGTTTGGCTGGCTCTAATGATCCACTGTTCTTTTTCTATTGACTAGGAAGCAGCAGGCCTCTCTCTAGCGTCTCTCTCTAGTGAGGCCTGGGCTTAGTTGACTTCGCTTTTACGGCATCCCAATTTCAGTGTCTTTTTTTTTTAAGACCACCAATGATTATCAGCACTAACTTTAAATATATATTTTTTATTTTTTAAATCTTTTGGTTATGTCATACGGTTGTCAATTAGCCTGCTCAAAGCGCTGTTGCCAGCCCCACTGTACACGGGCCAGAAAAACTGGTAACAGTAAAATTATATTGCCCACATAATGTAAAGGGGGAGATCAGTGGTTGTAACATGCACCTTAAAGGCCCAGTGTCTGGAGCGGCATTTTGAGTGCATACTTCCTTTTGTTGCTCCTGACATCTGCTATTGCCATTAGCCTTAATATCCCCATGGAACCCTATAAATTCAGCTCCTGAATGTTGATGAGGGTCCATTGCTGAGGCAGCGGGGTTTTAAGTATTCAACCCGTCGTGCAGCAACACGAACAGGACATTGGCAACGAGCTCCATTTCCAGTCTCACACTGATCCCGGGGTGTGTGTGTCTCTGCCGTTAGTGTTTATGTACACCGTATGTGTGTTTCTCTCTCTGTGTGTGTGTGTGTGTGTGTGTGTGTGTGTGTGTGTGTGTGTGTGTGTGTGTGTGTGTGTGTGTGTGTGTGTGTGTGTGAATGAGGGGTTGAATAGGGCTTTGTCTGGGGAAGTGGGGCGACGTCGTATGCTCCCACATTTCCCGTCGCCTAGCGACAGTAATGCACAGATTGGCAAGAACATCTGCCGTAGTCGGTGCTGCCAAATTTGTGTTGTATAGTAAACACTGCTCCTCTCTCTCGTTCACCCTCTCTCACTCCCTCGCTCCAGCGGAAAGGGGAAGAGGAGCTCTCCTTCCTGCTGTTCTTTTGGTCTGTTTTCTTTCTCTTTTCTCTCCATTCACACACACCACCGGGGTAGTCTCCTTGATGACCTTTCACTCCTCTGCCAAGTCAAGGATACGCCACCCTTGTCAAGCGGCCAATTGTAATATTCCAGGAAATGCAGAGATGAGGCCTCTATGCCTGCGGGGATTGTTGCCGGGATGAGCATTTGAAATGTTGTGGCTGTTTGAATACTAACATTTTGGTTGAGTACTCAAATAATTAAAAATGCATGTTTTTAGAGCCCAAGTCCCACACTGGAAACAAATATGTGCACATTTATCTATACTGGGAAAAAAATATAAACGCAATTTCAAGATTTTACTGAGTTACAGTTCTTATAATCAAATCAGTCAAATTGAAATAAATGTGTCACTAATCTATGGATTTCACATGACTGGGCAGGGGCACAGCTGTGGGAGCCATTTGGGAGTTGTAACACACATTGTCCTACTTCAGTCAACATGTCAATTTTGAATTTGTGATGTAACTGTCGTCATTTGGCAAGGAATGTAGCCTGTGTATCCCATCAGGTACGTTTTTCTAGGCATTTATTTCTGTAGGCCTAACGGTAGCTTGTGTGTGTGTGTGTGTGTGTGTGTGGAGGAAACGCTCGGAACACAGTGAATTGAGACGGGGAAAGGGGAATTTAGGGAGAACAACTGTGATGCTTGGTTTATTTTTGGTTGTGCCCCTCAAATGCACATTTACAAATGGTAAACTAGAGTCCAAGCAATTTTAATGTTGTTTTCAAGACAATTTCACTTGCTCGTTCAGGCAGCCTCAAAGCACAATCCACCAAATAGTTTTACAGTATTTGGTGAAAAAAAAATATGATTGCTGGTTAAAGATCAAGCTTTGTCTGTTTTTGAGTTTTCGATTACTCATGCACATCCCTAATTGTTGCTATGGACTGCTAATGCCACTGGCTGTTAAACAATGGAGTGAAGATTTGTCGACAATGCTCTTAAACGGTTGTTAAAATGTATTTTGGGTGCTGAAAAATGTGGCTTTTACCACTCAAGCTCATTTGGTTTGCAACAGGTTTTTAATGTGTTCTTCTTCCAGCAAGTATTTCTTCTATCAATGAAACACCCTGACTTTGGCCAAACGGTTTATCTTCAATTCACATTTCTGGATATCTGACATTTTGTTAGATCTAAGGAGTAAGGATGTTCCAGATACTCATGTCCTTCATTTTATATGCAGAGCTAGGATATGCTCAATACCTGGACAGTTTCTACATGCAGGGATATATCGGGGGTGAGCGACGCACCTGATGCGCATGCACCCGCTTACATATTTGTATAATATTCTAACATGCATATCAAGATCCTGATATGGACCTCAGTCAAGAGCATATGCATTGTATGTGCTGAGTAAATATACTGTGTAGGCTTAGTGTCAGTATTTGTCATATAGAGGGGAAAAAAGATACTAATGATTCACATACTAATGATTCAATATATCTGGAGGGAATCCAAAAATGATTAGTGCATGAAAGAAAAATAGGAATTTCATATTTGTGAAATGATTGAGCCTGTGGTAAAAACTCAGAAATGCATCAAGTCATCATGTACAATATCAAAAACGCCATGTAAAGATATCCCCTGATTATCAACCCTTTTCTCCTGGTGTTTCTTTGTCTAAGAAAAATGCGTCTCTATGTTTCTGTACCGACGAGGTTATCTGAATGACCTCACTTTCTGGGTAGCAGAGAATATCAAAGGTCAAAGGTCTGTCCCTTCACTTCCCCCGGCCATGCTCTTTGATCACAGCCGTGGCTTTAGATGATGATGATGATGATGATGAAACCCTCCCTCTTCACTGAGGTGCGTTGGTGCTGCTTTGTGTGCTGGCAAATGCTGCACTTGCCTTCAGTCTGTTGCAGCATACTGTGTACTCTCACTATTTCCCTCTCTCCCCTAAACTACTCTACTTCTCTCGTTACCTCTTTCGGCACGGCACGTACTCCGCTTTCATGATCAGAAAATGTTCACCCTCTGCCCCGTTATCAAAATAAGGCGTGAGTAACGTCTCGAGTGCTGTTTTGACAAAAGAGGAAACTGAGACAAGTTTCTGTGCGCCGCAAGGTGGTGGCTCCGGTGCTTCTATTTGTGGTGCCGTGCCGGGAGCCATGTCCTCATCAAACACGCCCACCACCGCCACAGAAATCACCGCTACTGTACCACACTACGTGATACCGGAGAATCCCCTGCCTCAGTTAGAGTGCTTCAGTAGCAAACTTTTCTTTTAACAAAAACACATTGACACACAGTGGTTGGGTGGTTTTACAGGTCATCTGTGATTTCTGATCGGTCCTGATCTTTGTATAATATCTGAATCCTGACTTGCATATTTGGTTGTATTTAAAGGGAGACAATCTTTTTGATTGTTTATGTCTAGATGTGGAACTTTGGAGAAGGTTGTACCAAACGCAAATGTGTTTTGGTATAAAAAAAGGACTGTAAAATAACCAGGAATTCAGCCAAAAGTGAGTTGTGTATCAAAGTATGACATTATTATTTTCAAATTCAAATGTCTTTTTGGGTTTAGTTGTCAATTTGCAGTGTACAAATTATTATAATTATAGTATGTCTTCCCGACCATCCTCTCCAACAAAAATAAGCCTGCAGCTGAATCTAGTGTTCTACCCCTGTTACAGGGTGTGTTTAACCATCTGTTACCGGGTGTGTTTAACCATCTGTTACCGGGTGTGTTTAACCATCTGTTACCGGGTGTGTTTAACCATCTGTTACCGGGTGTGTTTAACCATCTGTTACCGGGTGTGTTTAACCATCTGTTACCGGGTGTGTTTAACCATCTGTTACAGGGTGTGTTTAACCATCTGTTACAGGGTGTGTTTAACCATCTGTTACCGGGTGTGTTTAACCATCTGTTACAGGGTGTGTTTAACCATCTGTTACAGGGTGTGTTTAACCATCTGTTACAGGGTGTGTTTAACCATCTGTTACCGGGTGTGTTTAACCATCTGTTACAGGGTGTGTTTAACCATCTGTTACAGGGTGTGTTTAACCATCTGTTACCGGGTGTGTTTAACCATCTGTTACAGGGTGTGTTTAACCATCTGTTACAGGGTGTGTTTAACCATCTGTTACAGGGTGTGTTTAACCATCTGTTACAGGGTGTGTTTAACCATCTGTTACAGGGTGTGTTTAACCATCTGTTACAGGGTGTGTTTAACCATCTGTTACAGGGTGTGTTTAACCATCTGTTACCGGGTGTGTTTAACCATCTGTTACAGGGTGTGTTTAACCATCTGTTACAGGGTGTGTTTAACCATCTGTTACAGGGTGTGTTTAACCATCTGTTACAGGGTGTGTTTAACCATCTGTTACAGGGTGTGTTTAACCATCTGTTACAGGGTGTGTTTAACCATCTGTTACCGGGTGTGTTTAACCATCTGTTACAGGGTGTGTTTAACCATCTGTTACAGGGTGTGTTTAACCATCTGTTACAGGGTGTGTTTAACCATCAGTCACAGGGTGTGTTTAACCATCTGTTACAGGGTGTGTTTAACCATCTGTTACAGGGTGTGTTTAACCATCTGTTACAGGGTGTGTTTAACCATCTGTTACAGGGTGTGTTTAACCATCTGTTACCGGGTGTGTTTAACCATCTGTTACAGGGTGTGTTTAACCATCTGTTACAGGGTGTGTTTAACCATCTGTTACAGGGTGTGTTTAACCATCTGTCACAGGGTGTGTTTAACCATCAGTTACAGGGTGTGTTTAACCATCTGTTACAGGGTGTGTTTAACCATCTGTTACAGGGTGTGTTTAACCATCTGTTACAGGGTGTGTTTAACCATCAGTCACAGGGTGTGTTCTACCCCTCAGTCACAGGGTGTGTTTAACCCCAGTCACAGGGTGTGTTTAACCATCAGTCACAGGGTGTGTTTAACCATCAGTCACAGGGTGTGTTTAACCATCAGTCACAGGGTGTGTTTAACCATCAGTCACAGGGTGTGTTTAACCATCAGTCACAGGGTGTGTTTAACCATCAGTCACAGGGTGTGTTTAACCATCAGTCACAGGGTGTGTTTAACCATCAGTCACAGGGTGTGTTTAACCATCAGTCACAGGGTGTGTTTAACCATCAGTCACAGGGTGTGTTTAACCATCAGTCACAGGGTGTGTTTAACCATCAGTTACAGGGTGTGTTTAACCATCAGTTACAGGGTGTGTTCTACCCATGTTACAGGGTGTGTTCTACCCCTGTTACAGGGTGTGTTTAACCATCAGTCACAGGGTGTGTTTAACCATCAGTCACAGGGTGTGTTTAACCATCAGTCACAGGGTGTGTTTAACCATCAGTTACAGGGTGTGTTTAACCATCAGTCACAGGGTGTGTTTAACCATCAGTCACAGGGTGTGTTTAACCATCAGTCACAGGGTGTGTTTAACCATCAGTCACAGGGTGTGTTTAACCATCAGTCACAGGGTGTGTTTAACCATCTGTCACAGGGTGTGTTTAACCATCAGTCACAGGGTGTGTTTAACCATCAGTCACAGGGTGTGTTTAACCATCTGTTACAGGGTGTGTTTAACCATCTGTTACAGGGTGTGTTTAACCATCTGTTACAGGGTGTGTTTAACCATCTGTTACAGGGTGTGTTTAACCATCTGTTACAGGGTGTGTTTAACCATCTGTTACAGGGTGTGTTTAACCATCTGTTACAGGGTGTGTTTAACCATCTGTTACAGGGTGTGTTTAACCATCTGTTACAGGGTGTGTTTAACCATCTGTTACAGGGTGTGTTTAACCATCAGTCACAGGGTGTGTTTAACCATCAGTCACAGGGTGTGTTTAACCATCAGTCACAGGGTGTGTTTAACCATCAGTCACAGGGTGTGTTTAACCATCAGTCACAGGGTGTGTTTAACCATCAGTCACAGGGTGTGTTTAACCATCAGTCACAGGGTGTGTTTAACCATCAGTCACAGGGTGTGTTTAACCATCAGTCACAGGGTGTGTTTAACCCCAGTCACAGGGTGTGTTTAACCATCAGTTACAGGGTGTGTTTAACCATCAGTTACAGGGTGTGTTCTACCCCTGTTACAGGGTGTGTTCTACCCCTGTTACAGGGTGTGTTCTACCCCTGTTACAGGGTGTGTTCTACCCCTGTTACAGGGTGTGTTCTACCCCTGTTACAGGGTGTGTTCTACCCCTGTTACAGGGTGTGTTTAACCATCAGTCACAGGGTGTGTTTAACCATCAGTCACAGGGTGTGTTTAACCATCAGTCACAGGGTGTGTTTAACCATCAGTCACAGGGTGTGTTTAACCATCAGTCACAGGGTGTGTTTAACCATCTGTTACAGGGTGTGTTTAACCATCAGTCACAGGGTGTGTTTAACCATCAGTCACAGGGTGTGTTTAACCATCAGTCACAGGGTGTGTTTAACCATCAGTCACAGGGTGTGTTTAACCATCAGTCACAGGGTGTGTTTAACCATCAGTCACAGGGTGTGTTTAACCATCAGTTACAGGGTGTGTTCTACCCCTGTTACAGGGTGTGTTCTACCCCTGTTACAGGGTGTGTTCTACCCCTGTTACAGGGTGTGTTCTACCCCTGTTACAGGGTGTGTTCTACCCCTGTTACAGGGTGTGTTTAACCATCAGTCACAGGGTGTGTTTAACCATCAGTCACAGGGTGTGTTTAACCATCAGTCACAGGGTGTGTTTAACCATCAGTCACAGGGTGTGTTTAACCATCAGTCACAGGGTGTGTTTAACCATCAGTCACAGGGTGTGTTTAACCATCAGTCACAGGGTGTGTTTAACCATCAGTCACAGGGTGTGTTTAACCATCAGTCACAGGGTGTGTTTAACCATCAGTCACAGGGTGTGTTTAACCATCAGTCACAGGGTGTGTTTAACCATCAGTCACAGGGTGTGTTCTAACCATCAGTTACAGGGTGTGTTTAACCATCAGTCACAGGGTGTGTTTAACCATCAGTCACAGGGTGTGTTTAACCATCAGTCACAGGGTGTGTTTAACCATCAGTCACAGGGTGTGTTTAACCATCAGTCACAGGGTGTGTTTAACCATCAGTCACAGGGTGTGTTTAACCATCAGTCACAGGGTGTGTTTAACCATCAGTCACAGGGTGTGTTTAACCATCAGTCACAGGGTGTGTTTAACCATCAGTCACAGGGTGTGTTCTACCCCTGTTACAGGGTGTGTTCTACCCCTGTTACAGGGTGTGTTCTACCCCTGTTACAGGGTGTGTTTAACCATCAGTCACAGGGTGTGTTTAACCATCAGTCACAGGGTGTGTTTAACCATCAGTCACAGGGTGTGTTTAACCATCAGTCACAGGGTGTGTTTAACCATCAGTCACAGGGTGTGTTTAACCATCAGTCACAGGGTGTGTTTAACCATCAGTCACAGGGTGTGTTTAACCATCAGTCACAGGGTGTGTTTAACCATCAGTCACAGGGTGTGTTTAACCATCAGTCACAGGGTGTGTTTAACCATCTGTTACAGGGTGTGTTCTACCCCTGTTACAGGGTGTGTTCTACCCCTGTTACAGGGTGTGTTCTACCCCTGTTACAGGGTGTGTTCTACCCCTGTTACAGGGTGTGTTCTACCCCTGTTACAGGGTGTGTTCTACCCCTGTTACAGGGTGTGTTCTACCCCTGTTACAGGGTGTGTTCTACCCCTGTTACAGGGTGTGTTCTACCCCTGTTACAGGGTGTGTTCTACCCCTGTTACAGTGCCACTATGATACTTGACCAAACTAATGCACCTCGTCTTTCTGTCTGACAGGACCAAGCCATGGAGAGGTGGACACACAGGAGTGCTTGTTCTATAACATCAACTATGAGATTGAAAAGACCAACCAGAGTGGGGTAGAGCGCTGCGAGGGTGAGAAGGACAAGCGGTCGCACTGCTACGCCTCATGGCGAAACAACTCGGGTACCATAGAGCTGGTGAAGAAGGGCTGCTGGCTGGATGACTTCAACTGCTATGACAGGTAGAATCTCCTACCGTTGTGCCTATCAACTATTTAATAAATCTGTATTGTACATTCGATAAACTCTGCCTTCTTCCGCCTAAAATATTAGGGTCCTTGTATTCACAAAGAGTTTCTCGGGATGGGTGTGCTGATCTAGCATCAGGTCCCCCCTGCCCATATAACAATATTCCATTAAGTTCTAAAGGCGGCAACTGATCCTATATCAGCAGTCCTACTCTGAGACGCTTAATCAAAACAGTCCCTGGTGTGGAGCTGAGGTAGAATCTGTGTCCCCCTCTATGTTTGGTTTCAAATGTTTCATTTTCCCAGTGTGATCAAAGGCTCAACAAATGTTAAAGTATGATAATGACTGTTCATCTAAACATCAGATATCACCATATATAAAACATCATTAAAACACAGTTGGATTTGTCATTCACTCATTACTGCATTGACTTCACAGCTGGCATGTGTGTGCAAACTCACACAAGGTAGTCTCTGACGTTTGCTCGCATTACCAACATTTTTTTGGTTTTCATTTCGTTTATCGGAAGCATTATTGGACTCTATATTAAATGTTTCTCTGTCAAACTGGAATATTAAATTATCCCGCGCCTGGCGGGATAATGCTCGATAACGTCTCGATAACGTCTCGGGAGAAGTCAGGCGGAGTGGTGCGTTAGATTTGTCTACCACTTGCCTGCTGCCATTGCAATCTATTTCTGGCCTTGCTCCCGAGACCAAGAGAAATCATTGAATAAATGGATCCGGATAAGAAGCTTGAATACAGTCACTTCTCCCCAGATACACATTAGAGAGGAGCAAAGTGCCTTAAGTTTTGACTAGGACCAGTCCACTGCATTGTTTAAAGAGCGAGACAAATATTGTGTGGATGTGTACATGGTTTGAATGATCAACTCTAAAATGTTTCTGCAGGATATTTGTATAAAAGCTGAAAAACATGTTGTAGTGTTGCATGAGAACAGCCAAGGTACCAATGCATTAATGGCTTTTGTTTTGAGGTATTTAACCAGACGTTTTCTAAAAGCTCAATTCTAAAACTGTGTTTGCCTTTATTATAGTGGGACGCTATCTATGACACGATTCCCCGATCCCTCATGATGTGAAAGTGGGCCAGCAACAATGACTGATCTGAAACGCAACGGCAGCAATTCGAGATTGCTTAAAACTAGAGGTCACCACTTCTTAAAATAGCAGACGAGTAGAGTCTCCGGTGCATGTTTGAAATACCAAACACTGAAGTGTGTTGAGTGACAGGCTTAAGTCTGAAAGCTTTTTTTAAACGCTCACGACTGTTGTAGATTAGATTTAGGTAAAGGGATGTTACTTTGCCGACACCAGTGAGGTGGTCCGACCTGCTCTGAATGAATTGTGTACATTAATACCCTGCGGGATTAAAGATCCAGGTTCCTCGAATGCATTGATATAAATGCATTGAAATAGTAAAGCATTTAAGTTGATCCTGGAGGCCACAGTTATCTCAGTGTGATCCCGCTTCTCTAGACATACAATGATGTCTTCAAATGTCAATCTTAATTCCATCATGATTACAAGCATGTTTCTTATGGGAGTTTTGAGTTCCTATCGGGACAGCTTGAGGAGACTCTCACAAGGCTAAGCAGCCCTTAATCCCGGCCTCCTTTCAGTGTTGTCAGGGGCGACTGGCTGGCCTCACCATTGGCTCTGGCTCTCTGAGGAGAGAGGACATTGCCCAATGACCCGCCAGGCCGCCACATTGCTGACATGGCCCGACGCTGCCGATGTGCCTGGCGCCAGCAGAATCATGGCGACACCGCCAGTCCTCTCCTCCACAGAGGTCAATAAGTCGTTTCGCTGTGGGCCCCGCATCAGACCAAGGCCAATAGTGTGAGCGTTGCATAGTAAGGGAAGGGAACGGAGGGGGGTGGTTAGCTAAGGGTTAGTTAGGTATCTGAGCAGGTCATATAGGATCTAGTTCTGTCTCCAGGGTCATGTTCAGTAGGGCACACTGTAGCAAAGCTTTTTAAAACGTCTGGTAACGGAAAATATAAGAACCGTTTCTGATTGGACAGTTTCAGGTAGAACCTTTCTGTTTCACTGCTTTTCATGGCGTTCTGAACACAACCCTTCATAGGGTATAACCACATTCCCTCTGAACTACTGAAGTCAATAGAAAGCGGAGGCGCTCTCTTCGCTACCCTAGACCAAAACATTTCCCTTTGACGGTCAATTAAATGTTATCTCCCGTTCTTTCTCTCAGGCAAGAGTGTGTGGCGACAGAGGAGAATCCTCAGGTGTTCTTCTGTTGCTGCGAGGGGAACTTCTGCAACGAGAGGTTCACTCACCTGCCTGATATCAACGGACCATGTAAGTGAACCTGTACGACTCTACCTCTTTGTTTTACACCCATAGAAAGTAGATGGGGCCGCAGGTCCAACCGTCACAGAGCACGGAAGGAAAATTCTGTGCTACTAATTACATTTCTATGGTTAGGCAATGTTCTAAACAAATTCTGCTCCGGCCTGTGCAGATCAGAAGATCCATATAAGATTGTGTTCCTGAGACGTTAAAACACCTCAAGGCATTGTTAAGATCTGATAGTCTTTTGCAGACCTGAGTAGAATTTGTGTTTCTGGATCGCACCCCTGATGACTCCCGTACTCCTCTGTCTGGGGTCAGATGTCAAGGTCTAGTCAAATGTAGATGTTATATTGACCCATATCTCAATTAGCTTGTTGTCATTTTGGAATATTTGATTTTCCCAATCACTGCTCGCTCCATTTGTTTCCTGAAGCCAATATCACCTGCTTTGCTGTGATATCTTGGCATGTTAACTTGGTATTCTAACCCTGCCTGGTGTGACGTGAAACCCAGTAAGTTGATATTATATTTGACATCCGTCTAAGACCTATACCAGCTTTAAACCGAGTTGGAAGCTCCACGGGCCTCACCCAGGGTTAAGTATTGACTTTGTTCCCCGAAAGGTCCTCACAGTGGGGTATTGTAGGATCTTAAACACGATGGACAGAAATGTGCAAGAGGCCACACGAGTATTGAATTACACCGCCTGTTTGCAGACTGAAGCTCCAAAAGTTAGGGGCAATTCTGCCCAGGAGAATAGCACCTCTTCTATTTTACAGCTCCCTTTCCTCTCCAGATTTTCTTGAGCACACAGACATCCAGACAGGCAGCAAACTTATTTGTGTGTGTTAAAGCCAAAGCTTGGCTTAGAAAGGTGGAAAAAACTATAGTGTGCCTAACTATTCCTATATCTCTGCCAGTTTCCCCTTCCCCTCTTTCTACCCTTCCTCAATCTACCTCTCTCCCTATCCTTCCCTCCTTTCCACTACTCCCTCCTTGTTTTCCCCCCTTCTCCTGGTTTCTTCTCTCCCGCTTTACCTATCCTCTTGTCATTTTCTCTCACCCCTCCCTCCCTCCATCTTTTCTCTCCCCCCCGCTCCTCGATGGCCGCTGGGTAACACTGTGTTCTGTCCCTCTCTCTACCGCCAGTGATCAAGTCGCCTCCCCCCATGCCCACACTACTCAATGTGCTGGTCTACTCACTGCTGCCCATCACCATGCTCTCCATGGCCCTGCTGCTGGCCTTCTGGATGTACCGCCACCGCAAGCCACCCTATGGCCATGTGGACATCAATGAGGTCGGCCAATTCCCTCCCTAGCTACGCATCTTTCACTTTTGCTTCCCATCACTCTTCTGTTTTCATCTTTGAATGACTGAATTTATTTGACATGTTTAAAGTGCATGTAGACTTCCCTCAGCTAAGTATTTACACACACAAAACAGAGGATTCAAATCAAGGGAAAGTTACTACTTATTGTGGTCCTCCTGTCTGTCGGTATTGTTTACTCTTTGTCTGTAGAGCTGTTTGCTTATCTTCTGTGGTGCTACCTCTTTGTGGTTTCTCACTCCTGTATTTTCTTGCTCTTGCCGTTTTCATCCCTTGTTTTTTGGAGGCCATCTTGTTAGTAGCCCCAAAGCTGCCAAGTAGGCCACACAGGACCTCTGTTAACGACTAGCCCCATCTAGAGGTAGTCGGGTGCCACTGGCGTGATACAGGTCCCACCTATAGGACCATTGTTAGTTTACTACTGTCAGTTTTCAGTATCTGTACATCTACTTTACACAAGCCATTGTGCATAAAGCCTTATCTGTTTTTCTTTTTAACTGTATTAGAATTCATATTTTACATTGATATAAAAGCTCCAGTTATTATATAAATTGTAAGTATGTCACGAGTGGCAATCAATCCTCATAACCTTGTTGAATATAATGACCCAGTGTTTACCTGTTCTGACCTCTGACCTCTTGATCTACCAGGATCCCGGCCTCGTTCTCCCTCCCTCCCCCCTGGTAGGTCTCAAACCCCTGCAGTTGCTGGAGATTAAGGCCAGGGGGCGCTTTGGCTGTGTGTGGAAGGCCCAGATGATGAACGACTACGTGGCTGTCAAGGTCTTCCCCATTCAGGTAAGTTGCTGAAAGGTTGATTCTACTGTCTGTCCTCTGAAGCCTTGGTGTAACAACACCTCTTTGTTTGTGTGTCCTCCCACAGGATAAACAGTCATGGACGAACGAACGGGACGTGTTCCTAACACCGGGGATGAAACACGAGAACCTGCTGCGCTACATCGCTGCCGAGAAGCGTGGGACCAACCTGGAGATGGAGCTGTGGCTCATCTCTGAGTTCCACGAGAGGGTGAGGAGCGAGACTGGGGTGGAGGGAGAGGTGTTAAGGTGTGGGGAGGTTAGGTTTGGGGGAGGAAGTATAAGAAGTATAAAACCAGCTGTAAGCCTATATCAGTTAGCCTTCACAAGGTCCCGCCACAGAGCTTTAGCAATGTTCTCTAGGCTTTCGTATCAGGCTTGCTACAGAGATCCACTATTTATTTATTGGCACTGAGGAAGCTGAGTTTTGTTGCACAGAGCCTTTTAATTTTCCTCGCTGTTTAATTTTCAGTAGCGTGAAAGTTGTTTGCTACAATTTAATAACACTCAATTTGACTGACCACAGTGGGTTGGCTGGCATTTCTCGGACAATAAACGATGTGAACCCTGTCTCTGCAGTCGGGTTCACTTGTATTTTTCCCAGTTCAATCATTGATAAGCTATTTAGTGTGCTCTGGGGATGTCTTACTGTAGCTAGTTGTTAACAACGCCACTTCTTTCTCACTCTTTCTCTTTTTCTGTGTATGCGCGCGGCGTGTGTGTCTCTCTCTGTCTATGCTCCAGGGCTCCCTGACGGACTATCTGAAAGGGAATGCAATCAGCTGGACTGAGCTGTGCCACATCGCTGAGACCATGGCCTGCGGGTTGGCCTACCTGCACGAAGACGTGCCTCGCTACAAAGGAGAGGGACCCAAACCGGCCATTGCTCACAGGTAAGGCACACGAGTTCAGCACTTAGGTGTGTGTTTAGAGCTGAGCGATTAGCAGAAATGTTTTTATTTTTAAATTTTTAAAATGAACTACTTGAGTGACGCCAGTTCAATTATTTGAATTTGATTTCTTTTGATACTTTTCTGTGAGCTCAATACAGACATTGCACAGTTTCTCTAGAGAAAAATTAGATCCAGCCTGAACTGTGCGATGTAGAAGGGAGTTGTAGTTTCCAACAGGCCAATATTCTTACATAGTTTAGCACATAAAATGTGGTAATTAACTACAATGACCATAATCCATTGCACATATACTTGTCCGGTCTGTTTCTTTTACGACTGCTGCTGAAGAGCGAAGAATGCGAGATTATGAGGTGATATAGAGAGCAGCTGTTGCTTCGAGGCATCTCTATCTGAAAATACATGATCCATGTGATTGATGGTTGGTATTCCGCTGTCATAAAAAAGTATGCCTTAATTACGTTGAACTACAAAATGGGTATTTTGTCAGACAGCATGGGCAGCAGCCCTATAGAGATGAGATGACTTGGAATGAAATAGTTCAAGTAAAACAAATGTTAATATACACAAATGAAGTATTTTATTAAAGTAATGTGAATAAATTGTGTTAATAAGTGATAAGCAGTAATGAGCAGTCACTACCATCATAGGACTTCCATTAATAGTTTTATTCTGTGTTACAGCATTCAACCCACAAAATGCATTGGGCATTTAATGTTAATTAAATAATTGAAACAGAAATCGAAAACTTTATTTATTTTTTAAAGAATCAAAACGAAACTGAACCTAACTCAAAAATGTGTGTGTAAAAGAGAAACATTAGACTTGGCCCGGTTCAAGCATCTTGATGTTTTCTCAATGACCCATCTGGCTAAGTAAAGTTGAGGTTAATTCTATAGCGTAGTGATGTTTATGCTGAATCTTCGTTCTGTCTGCGGTCCCCTGTGTCTTCATTCTGCAATCCGGAGGCATCTAACCCTGAGGGAGTCTGTTGTTATTATTATTATTATTATTATTATTATTGCACTCAAATCTCTGGACTGCAATTTTATTTTTCTGCCTGGCATCAAAGTTGTTTACAGTTTATTCTATTGGGAATTCACTTCAATTCCGTTACAATCAAACAGACCCATAAGTCTAGACGGGACTGTTCTCGGTGGGCTTTATTTGTTTGTAGTTCAGGATAAGTTCAGGCTTGACAAAGGGCAAACTGATCCCAAGTCAGGGGGGGAAACTCACAGGCCAATCACCGATTGTTAATTGATTGGCTAAAAAAGAAAACTGTCGATGAACCCCCGTCCTCTCTTCCTTTTCCTTCCAGGGACTTCAAGAGTAAGAATGTGATGCTGCGTACGGACCTGACGGCCATCATCGGGGACTTTGGGCTGGCGGTGCGGTTCGAGCCGGGCAAGCCCCCAGGGGACACTCACGGCCAGGTGAGTGGGCTACCATCAGGCTGGTTACGTCCCAAGGGTTAGCTGCTTTTGACTCGTGTACATGAATTAGGGAGCCATACTAACTATGAACAAGTGCCATCATGGAAATACTGTTTTAAAGTTAGCTCCACATACTCACACGACAAGGAAGTGTGTGTGCGTAGTGGACCTTGTCTGACAGTGTCTTGTCCGTCTATCTCTGTCGTCCAGGTGGGTACCAGGCGCTACATGGCGCCGGAGGTCCTGGAAGGTGCCATCAACTTTCAGCGGGACGCCTTTCTCAGGATAGACATGTACGCCATGGGCCTGGTGCTGTGGGAGCTGGTGTCGCGCTGCAAGGCGGCCGACGGTGAGTCATAAACACGCAAGCACACACACAGGATCCTACTCTGCAATTTATCAGCAACCATACCACATTGGAATCAGGATGAGACCTTTTTAATGCTGTGTAATAGACAAATGAGAACGCAAAGCTTATGGGTAACGATGTAGCATGTTCCATGGTAAGGTGTTCCATGGTAAGACACTTAGCTGTTGTGTTGATTGGTCAGGCCCAGTGGATGAGTACATGCTGCCGTTTGAGGAGGAGATCGGCCAGCACCCGTCCCTGGAGGACTTACAGGAGGTGGTGGTCCACAAAAAGATGAGACCGGTCTTCAAGGACTGCTGGCTCAAACACGTTGTGAGTATGCCAGCTCTGTCTCCAACGCAGAGAGCAGTGGGTCAATGCTGGGATGTACAGTACTTAAAGCAGTACAGTTTGATTCACATTTCCCACAATATGTCACCCAGGCATGACTTGAGTGTGTAAACATGTTGCCTTTTTTTCCTAACACCCCCCAACCCAAAGAGACGACAACATAACCCCCAAACATTCAACAGACAAATAAAATAAAGTCCATTTCCAAAAATAAAAATGCATAAGTATAATATGTAGTTGCAGATAATGCAGAATATGCTTAGACTATAGCCAAGGTTCACCTAAAAAAAATAAAGAATATACAGATTTATAATTCCAATGCTTCTACAGTATCACTGGTTTGCAAAAACTCTCAAGAGCAGGCTTGACGTTAATTATTTTAACCAATGACCATAGTGGAGAGAAATTGAACATCTAGCTTGTAATAGACAGAGGTCAACCATTTTCTTCTCTCTCCTATGTAAAGAGATATTCCCTCTAAAGATTTAGGATGCAAAGTTTAGGGATTAATGGTATTGGGGTAGAAGTAATCCCAGAGATATAGTGCAGTACTGAGCTCAAGCATTTGTATCTCAGCACATTCCAGGCAATGAAACAAGGTGCCTAAATGTGTGTTACATTTAAAACACAGGTCTGGGGTATTAGGGTCAATTTTGTGGAGTTTAACATGGGTGTGATATATGTTCTCATTATCCAATTGTATTGCAGCAATCTCAGGCAGGTGTTTGTCTGTATCTGAGCTCAAAAGCATATCATAACCCAGTCCTCTGCTGAAATATCTTCCTGCAAATCGTATATCCACTGAAGTCTCTTACTATCAGAGTTGTCTTTGTGAGTAGCTACCATTTTCCCATATAATGATGTCATCTGACCTCTCCCATAACGCATATTAACAGAGAGCATTTCTCTAGTGGTCAAAGGAGGTTGTAGGGCGGATTGTTAGACTGGAAAGAATAAAGCTTCTCAATTGTCAGTATTTGAAAAAATGCTTTTGTGTTAAGTTAAATCTTACCTTTTAGTTATTCAAACAACATGAGCCCATTTTCATTGTATAAATCCATTACTTTAACAATACCTTTTCTTGCCCATTCTTTAAGGTGTGAAAAGAAAACTGGATAATACAGGGGATTCGCACAGATATTTCTGTACTTCGTGCCATATAGTTAGGGTGTTTGTTAAAAGGGGATTAGTAGTATTCTTCTTTAGCTTCTTAAATGGAGCAGAGTACAAATATGCATCCAAAGTTAAGCCTTTTGTGGACAGCATTTCAGTCTGCAGCCAGGGTAAGTATGGTTTCTTGGAGAACCAAAACATTGCAGCCCTAAGTTGTGTAGCCCAGTAATAAAACTGTAGGTTTAGAAGTTGCAACCTCCCTCTGCCATAGGTCAAATAAAGAAGAGAAAGTCTAAACCTTGTTTTTCTGTTGATCCAGATACAGTTTGGAAGTATCTTTCTGAACTTTGGGCGGGAAAAAAAGGTGGTGGAGCCAGAAGAATTTATTGAAATGGATAAAACATTTATGCAGGATATTTATCTTAATGATATTTATTCTACCAATAATAGATCTATATATATTATATATATCTATATATATATATATATATATATATATATATATATATATATATATATATATATTATTATTATTATTATTATTATTATTAATAGATCTAGGCAATGATGTCCATCTGTTGATGGGTTATGTTGCACTCGTTACATGAGTTCATCATTTGTTGAACTCAAGGAGCTTATTTCTGGTGTGATTTTAATACCAAGATAAGTGAGACCTTGTTCTCTATTCACCGAAGGATGCTGTATAACTGGATGCAGTCTCTCTTGCTTGCTGAGGAAAAGGATAGAAGACTTGGTTTTTATTAACTTTCAACCCAGAAAACTGCCCAAAGTTATAAATTAAATTGGAGAGGGAAGAGAGAATTCTTTAGATCTGTTAGGAATAAGAGGGTATTATCGGCATACAGGGCCACTCGATGTTCAAAATCCAATTTTATAATTCTACTAATTGACGGGTGGGACCTTACTGCAATGGCAAAGGGTTCAAAGCTAAAGGAAATAATCCTGGACTGGCTGGACATCCTTGTCTCGTGCCCTGAAAAAACTTAAGGTTGTGAGATCAAGTTGTTTGTGTCAACTTCTGCAGTGGGGTCTGTATATCATATCTTAATCCATTTACAGAAGTAGTTCCCAAACCCAAATCTCTTAAGCACTTCAAATAAATAAGACCACTCAACTCTATGGAATGCCTTCTCTACATCAAGTATCAGGGGACTGCACTGCCATACTCTACGTATGGCAGTGCAGTCCCCTGATACTATGTTTAGTACTCTCCTCACATTGTGAAAACCTTGACGGTTTTTCACGAAGCCATTTTGGTCTTTGTGTATTATATGGGAGCACTCTATCCAATCTCCCGGCTAAAGCTTTAGCAATAATTTTTTGAGTCCGAGTTCAGAAGATAGACCAATTTAACTTTCACGTTTTGTCTGGGATTCATCAGGCTTCAGAATAAGAGTGATTTAAAGGTGAAACAACCTTGCTGAAAGGATTCAGCATACATATCCAAAAGTGGACCTTGAAGTTTGTCCTTAAATATCTTCGAAATATCTATTGGGAACCCATCTGGACCTGCCGCTTTACCTCCCTTCATATTTGAAATAGCATCAGATATTTCAACACCATCCAATTCCTTTTTCCAGGTCCAATTTTGTGTCTTCTGAAATAGAGGAGAAAATCAAGACCATCCAAAAATGATGTCTGATTAGTTAAGTTCTCAGGAGATTCAGAGGAAAGTGTGTTGTAGTAGGAGCCAAATGTTTGGTTTATTTCTACAGGCTCCATTGATAATTGTCCTGGTAAATAATGAATTTCATTAATGGCTCTGTCGGAATTGAACTTCTTCTTAATGCACCAGGCAAGCAAATGACCAGGTTTTTCACCTTGATCATAGGACTGCTTCAGCCTCGTTAAGCTGTTTGTGGCCTTTGAGGGTAGGAATTTCTTCATACTGAGCTTTAAGAACAAATAATTCCTTGTTTACGTCTTCTAAATTATCCCAAAAAGCTTCCCTCTCCAATTTTCAGATTTGGCTGTCCATCTGTCTAATTTTTAGATTGAATTGATTTGATTTGAAACTAAAAGTCATGTAACAGTCTTGGTCCTGTAATCATCTGGGATGCAAATGTCATCTAGAAGATCCTTTTACTAGTTTTGTATCCCTATAGAATAATGACACGGGAATGGTCACACCGAACAATACTAACATATCCATTTCCTGCTACATTGGGAAGCAATCGGCAAGAAACATAAAAGTTGTTTATACGAGAATATGATTTAAATGTCAACGAGTAACATGAATACGCCTTTTTACTCGGGTTCTGAGTTCTCCGAGGTTCACATAGATGTCATGAAATGCTTTACTTCCTTTCAACTCTGCGAGTGTGAAGAGGAGTGATCTAGATGAGGATCAAAGGTGCAATTAAACTCCCCTGCCATTAGACTCCCTTCCTGGTAAACTGCTATCAATAGAAATACATTCTCAAAGAATTTGGGATTATCATCATTAGGACCATAAACATTAACCAGATTGATACGATTATTCAAAAGAGTTCCCTGTATCTACAAGCTGTATCAGTTATAATATTGTCCACTTGAAACGGAACAGATTTTTTTAAAAACATAACACCACGAGAAGAGAAACGAAATGCTATTACCTGCCCTTGCCACCTCTTGCGTACTTTAAATAGCTCATCCTTCAACAAGTGAGTATCTTGTAGAAACACAATAGAGGAATAAAGTTGTTCAAACCTAGTAATAACCTTTTTAAGGTTGGGGAGTTTACAAACTCCATGGACATTCCAGAAAGTACATTTGTTTTACATTTGAAGTCATCTAACCAAAGATGTAAACATGGAATAAGCTATAGCATAAAGGCATATCTAAAATATGCTTAGTAACCACAAGGACCGCATTAATATTTTGTAGTGAGGAAAATATGTAAAGATCTGTTGAAACAAACATACATCTATACTAACCGGAAAACACTGAATCCCATTCCCTTGTCTCCCTAACCAAGACACCCAACGCTTCCTCTCCCACCTCCCTCTAACCGTAGAGTGTAGTCTGGTGGACGACTGATCCGTTACAGGGAGCAGTCTAACCAATGTGACGCTCAACAAAACAGTGTCTCCTGCCTTCTCTCGGCCATTACTCCTCATGAACAAAACAAAAGGCGTATCTTGAAAAGATGTTGTGTGAAATATCACACCAAAAGGCATATCTAGGAAGATATGTGAAATATCATGTAGTATTCATTTGAAAAGTAGCGAAGAATAGCTCCACCTAAAACGGTAACGCTAGTTAGTGAATCCTAACTAACGTTACAATATGGACAGTCCTAAATAGTTGTAGATGAGCCACAACACAGGGTCTACCAAGTAGCAAAATGGCCCATACATATAGTGTTAACGTAGTATACCATTAGTAAGTTTATAAACCCCCCAAAAATATCAAAGCTCAGAAATGAACAGGCTACTTGAGATAAAGAGATACCATTGAATATGTGCTACGTTACCCTAAGACCCTTGCACATGATGTTGTCAGGCTTGCACGTGAGTGTCAATCATTTTTAGTCCAAGGATATGATTGAAACTTAAGTCATCATATAAAGTAGTCCCGATGCTTCTCTGTGGTCCAGAACGAATAAGGTCCCGATGTGTCCGTTGACATGGAGCGAAACATCTTGTCTGACATTTTAGTGTTTTATGTAATCCAATGGAAGAGATTGATTAACATAATTAAACTTAACATGGCGTCCAATGCTCAATGGACAGCTATCTCGCCTGTCATATAGAGATTCAAAGTCTTGTGACCATCGATTGTAAGTCAGACGTAGTTTAGCTGGGAAGGCTATTCCAAAGGCAATGTTGAGGGACCTGAGCTGGCGTTTCACCCCATCGTAGCCTTTTCTTTTTTTGGTGCAGGTCCGTGGATAGGTCAGGGAAGAACATGATCTCTTGGGTACATCACCTTGCCCATACACAGACCTGGCTTTCTGCATCACTTGGAGTTTGTCTTGAAAGTTGAGAAACTTAATGATGGCCTCCCGGGTGGCGCAGTGCTCTGTACTGTGCCATCAGAGTCCCTTGGTTCGCGCCCAGGCTCTGTCGTAACCGGCTGCGACCGGGAGGTCCGTGGGGCAACGCACAATTGGCCTAGCGTCGTCCGGGTTAGGGAGAGCTTGGTCGGTAGGGATGTCCTTGTCTCATCGCGCACCAGTGACTCCTGTGGCGGGCCGGGCGCAGTGCGCGCTAACCAAGGTTGCCAGGTGCACGGTGTAGCCTCTGACACATTGGTGCGGCTGGCTTCCGGGTTGGATGCACGCTGTGTTGAAGCAGTACGGCTGGCTGGGTTGTGTATCGGAGGACGCATGACTTTCAACCTTCGTCTCTCCCGAGCCCGTACGGGAGTTGTAGCGATGAGACAAGATAGTAGCTACTACAACAATTGGATACCACGAAATTGGGGAGAAAAAAGGGGTAAAAATAAAAAATATTTTTAAAAAGCCTGCCCTCATGGCAAAGATTGCTTCCATAACCCCTTGGTTCTGGTTTAGGTCGTCTACATCGTTGGTTGTCATGTCAGACTCGTGGTGTGAGGAGCTTGCAGAGCTAACTGAATTAGCAGGGCTAACTGGTCTAATCTGGACCACGTTGTCTGTGATATGTTCTTCATGTTTTAGGAGGACTATGTTTAAGTCTATTCATAACGGATGTAGATACGCCTGACATTGTCCTGTTTGTTACGAGGATTTAAAATAAGAGATTAAAAGAAGTTTAGCCGAAATTGGCAGGAGAGCACTAAAAACATGTCCACTCCGCCTGTTAATACACATTTAATACATCTAACAAACACTGAATAAGATGTTAATACATGCATGTAATAACACTTAAATGACAATAAATAAGCAGATTGGTTTTGCTAAATGCTGAGTTCCTGTCCTAACTGATGTGTCTCCCAGGGCCTGGAGTCTATGTGTGAGACGATAGAGGAGTGCTGGGACCATGACGCGGAGGCGCGCCTCTCTGCTGGCTGCGTGGAGGAGCGCATCTCGCAGATCCGCCGGCTGACCAGCCCCCCTACCTCGGACTGCCTGGTCTCCATGGTGACCTCTGTCACCAACGTGGACTTGCCACCCAAAGAGTCCAGTATCTGAGTCTCAACCCGACCACCACCAACCCTCCCAACGCAGAGCGACAAGCAAGCAAGCATACAAAACAACCACTCGTCGTCTTCTTCTTAAGCCTCAGCGGATCTCAGAAAAAAAACATGAATGCAGCTGCTATTTTATCCTGATTTTTTATTTTTTTATTATTAATTATTACTATTTTTATTTGATTTCCGATCAGATCACTATTACCAGCACACTTCTTCTATACTGTTTTTTTTTTTTTTATCAATACAGGACAAAAAAAGCTAAATGGACATCTCAAAAGCGCATTCAGGTGCCGACTTATGAATGCTGACAAGGTGCAGGTACCTCAGATGTTTTCAGCTCTCAGTAGTTTCTTTGGGTTTAGTTTATTCCTCTTTTTCTGTTTTCTGGACAGGATTGC
Source organism: Oncorhynchus keta (assembly GCF_023373465.1). NCBI lineage: Eukaryota > Metazoa > Chordata > Actinopteri > Salmoniformes > Salmonidae > Oncorhynchus > Oncorhynchus keta. Next base: position 21,448,156 of record NC_068424.1, on the reverse strand, counting down.
CTGTGACAGAACCAACCAACTCACCAAGCAACCATCTACCACGTTGGACAATACAACTATGCTGCATAAACCTTGTAGGAACATTAAGACTGTTACACACAACTAACCTTCCTCAAGGGATTTTAGTTTTCAGAAAACGTTTCCTTTCCGACAGCGTGTCCCATACAAACCTTCGGAACTAACGGGTGTCTCTAGAACACAGGGCAAAGTGGAAAACAACTGGACTCATTTCTTTTAGTTTTTTTCTGTGTTCAGACTGGTGACTATGGATGGGGTTGGCCAAAGCATTCTTATGAGTGCATGTTGAAAAGTTCAAAAGGAAATGGCTTACATTCAGAGATTGAACAACACATCATCTGGATAGTGCGTTTGGTATGGAACTACTTCTCAGGTAACCAGTCTCAAGGGGCAGGAGATGTTGATTTGAGGTGATATCGCAACGCGTCCCGTAAAGTAGGGCGAGAGCCACAACTGCCGCCCTTGAGTGGTCGGCGGGGGCAAACTTTAGTGGGGGGGGGGCTTTTCTGACTTGGTTCAGAGCCTTTTTATCTGAGATCAAAATGGAGTCTAAACACAGAACGTGCCCAAACCACAAAAACACACAATCGGTGCAAGACCCTGGGGAAGATATGTATGCATTTTTGGGTGGGTGTGTGTTTGTGTGTGACTACTTGTGCAGTGGAGAGTGACTGTGTGTGTGTGTAGCGGAGAGGGATGGAGATTAAGACCATAAAAAGTTTCAGCCGTAAACATCTGAAGATAAGTTAAATGTATTTTTGTTCAGGTTTTTTTTCTCCTCCTTTATTTCAGTCAGTAGATTGGACATTGGGAGCTAAGGACCTAGACTCTTCTCCACAGAGGCCCATCCTAGGCCTCAGCAAAAGCCTATATCCTTCATTTAGTGTTGAGCGGGAGGGAATACAGTTGAATCATCACTGCCTGGTCCCTTTGTTATTTACCTCTTTCGCACAGGGACCAAACTGTTTGTACCGGGTAGGTCCTGCATTGTAGAACAGTTTTTGACAGGGCACCGAGCGTAACAAGCGGCTTAAACTTAACTTCATTACGATTAGTTACACGTTCTCATTCATTAGAAGGAAAAAAAGAAACTGAAAACGAACATGGAACTTTTTTTGTCTTAAAAGTGGCATGCAAGAAACCACATTTCCGTATGCCATAATGTAACAGTGAATGTCCACAATGCTGCTGTTTCAACTCAAAGATGAATATATTTCTGTGTTCCTTTTTTTCTGTGCATTACACGTGCAACTCTCAGTAGTAAAGGAAACATGCATAAAACAGCTAAAGTCATGTCTACCAACGTACAAGGCTTCCGAGGTGAACAATAAAATCTAGTAGAGATAAAACATAAAACGAAACGCAAAAAAACAAAAAACATTAATGAACCACAGACCACCTCAAACCAGAAATACCTCAGATTTTTCTACGTGTATGAGTTCTGTTATATATTTTGTTAGTTGTGTTGACTTGTATTAAGTATATTTTAATGTGAGTTTTTTTGGCTTATATGATTAGGGAGTTTTGGAAAAATAGTGCTACCGCAACAGGTTGTATAAATGAAAGAAAATAGTGTAAATAGCTGTATACAGTTGTAGTATTCTACCAATATATGACACCTAGGCATTATTCATGATTTGTGCTGCCCCCCCCCCCCCTCTCCAATACCTAAAGGGACATTGAACCTTGTATTTGATTTTCCTCCCAGAAAAACAAATATCCACCCACCACCACCGTGTCTCACCTGTAATATTTTTGCATACCCCAGGATATACCTTGGGTTTGTCATTGCTTTTAAAATGTATTTTAATGACTTATCCCATTCCTCTATTAAAAAGAAAGCATTTATACAGAAAAGACAAATTGAGAACTAAGAGATACCATTGAATTTCCTTATACAAAGCAACGCATCTCCAAATTAGTTTCTCGATTTATAGCGTTCTAACTTTTTAAAGCATAGTCATATTTTTATGAAATTGTTCTCAATTGATGATTGATTTGATAGCGCCTTTGAGGGGGGAGTGTCCCTGGATTCTCATCCCTTCATCTCCTTTCCTTTACATTGACTGATGAGTGATGAGACACCATGGCGGCGGCTTCAGCACCTTAGCACTACATCCTACAGACGAGAGCTTTAAGTTTTATTCACGGTGTCATACGTTCTTAAGGTTCTACATCGTTTACCAGTGTTCCGCATGTGTGTAAGTGGAACCATGTGCGCAGAGTCTTTCAGGGTGTTTTAGGGATACCAATGGAGAAGTGAGAGCATTGAGACACTCATGACTTCAATCTCTTGTCATCATGAACCCCAGTGATTGATGTGGGCCTGCAGATCGCTGTGATCCAGCTGCTTTGAGTAGGAAAACCACAGCTGGCTTTATTTGAGCTTTTGGGCTTAGGAAACTTGAACATGTATTTAGGTCTGTTAAGAGACTACTTTTCAAGGAGCCCCACTTTCTCTGTAATATTTGCCAAAAGGGTAAGAAAATAATTTATCATTCTGCCTTGGTAGAGCACGCTTGTTTAGCACTTTTTAGTTTCTTTGGATTGACTCCCCACCATTTTATCATTAACCAGAATTGAGGTATTCTTGCTTTGATTTCAATGGCCTGTTAGCAAATCGGGGTTGTTTGTGTCAAATTATCAGGTTAGTGTTTGATGTCTATCTTTTCAGGAAGCTTATTTTAACACTATGGTTTACAGTATTTCTGCTATAAATGTAATGGGATCAAGAAATTGCAAGTTTGGATATAAATGTAGCAAGCAATATCTACAGCAATAGTCCTACATATTGTTTCTGGTATGACAGAATAACCTCATAGGTACCGCAATAGGCCCTTGAGCTAGCGACCAACCAAAACATCTTGTTCAAGATGCGCTTTGTTGTCAAGAGGAAGGTTGGTGGGTTTGCTGATCCCCAAGTCATGGTCATAATGCTTGTTGAGTTATGATAGGTTTACCTTCAGTTATAGACCTTTGACCATGAAAAACATGTAGCCAAATCCTTGCACCTAAGTCTGAAAGAAGGGGAACCAAAGTCTTTCTTTTTTTCTATATTTGAGAGAATTGTAATGTGTCCCCACTCTCACTTTCTGTTTATGTGGAACAGCGGAGACAAAATCCTTCTGTTCTATGATACTTTGATTTGAGACGCTAGACAAAATAATCTGACGTTTTTTCCTTGTTTTGACATTTTTGCCACCTTTTCCAGAGCTAAGTGGATTAATTTGATGGGGAGGGAGTGTCAGTGCAGGGAGTAAGGTCTACAAAAGTGAGTTGTTAGACTTCCAAATTAAAAGCTCTAAAGTTTCTTTCCAAATAGTGGACTGTTGCACTTTCAGCATTACATTTGTTGTGCGGTCTTAAGGGTTTAATTGTTTCAGTTTTTGGGGGGGAGGTCACTGTTATGATGAATTATGCAATACCAATCGGTGGTTTTAAAGTTTTAGCCACAATGTGAAAGGCAAGTATTACTCTGGTCTTTCATCATTGTCTGGGTTTTTACTCTGGTGCCATTTTAATGATTCTACCGTCACTCTAGTTTAGTCTTATCTGAGAGCAGAGGGATGGGAGCTGGACTTAACACATCTTTCCAAATGAATATTTTAGCTTTAGTACATTGGACATAGGGTAAAATCAGTGATCTATTATTACCAATACTCACATTTGGGTTCATGATGACAAAGCTGAAGTCTTGGAATACAAACAGCATGTAATATCAGTAACATTGCTATTGCTGGAGCTTTGGACTAAAATCCTGAGGTGTTCTGATGCTGTGCCTTTTATTTTCCTCATCGTCGTTGCTGAAGCCACTGCTGCGGCGCCCCTCTGTTTGTTTGTTTGTTTGTTATTAGTACCTGACAAAAAAATGCTATATATATTAATATATATTAATCTATATATTTTAAAATATATATATATATATATATATATTAATATATATAGTTTAATACATACATATTATATATATGTATATATATAATATATATTAATATATATATATATTAATCTATATATATAATATATATTAATCTATATATATTAATCTATATATATTATATATATTAATCTATATATATATATATATATTAATCTATATTAATCTATATATTTTAAAATATATATATATTAATATATATAGTTTAATACATACATATTATATATATGTATATATATAATATATATTAATCTATATATATATTAATCTATATATATAATATATATTAATCTATATTAATCTATATATATATATTATATAGATTAATATATATATTATATATGTATTAAAATATATAGATTAATATATATTAGATTAATCTCATATATATATATGATATGATATAAAAATCTTAGTGACCAGCTGTAATTCTGGATGCAGTCTTAGATCCAGGTTGTTCAGGAACCAATTACCTCAGACCTCACGTGAAACAGTGTTGCTAGCTGGATAGTCGTCTACTACAGAAAAATGATGTACACTTTCGTCATACCAACAGGAAACCTCGTTTGTACTGGTGTAACATGTATGATCCACCCCTTGACAATGTGAAAATCCTCTTCCTTTCCGAGCTTCTCGCCTCTAGTTTTCAACAGCTAAGAAATGGTATTGTATGGAAAACCATGTTCAAGTGCTTCCTCTGCTACTTTCCCAGCTGAAATTGTTAGTGTACACTGGTTTGACAGCTCACTCTGTCACCTGACAGAACTGAAGAAAAATAAACATTTAAATTAGCTGAGATTTCATTATAGTCCTGTCTACCTCACTAAAAATGCCCCAACAACACTAATTACCATTGTACCCTTAGATTGGTCATCAATCCCTCTTATACGTCTACTTCTTTACCCAACTCTCTGAGCATCTTTTAGTGTTATTACGTTACTTATTTACTGTGCATGGACAGTCACTCAGGCCATGTGAACGTTACCTCGTTTTCCAAGAGATCAGTGTTCAGGTCCTGTGTCAAACATCAGCTGTGAGCCCGGGCAATCGACTTACCCTCCTTAAGTATTAAGATCTTCCCCAGCAGGAGAGAACTATTGATTCTAAATGCCAATGACTAAACGCTAAGAACGTCCAATATCTTTGTAGCCTCTGGGTTAGTAGAGCTTGCTGCTTTAAAAAGCCACTTCCATACAGTGCCCGTTTCTTTCGCTCCTTTAAAACCAGGTGGAATTTGCTGTTGGTAAACAATGTCAATGTGGAATGTTTTTTGTTCCTCATAAGAGCTCATCAGTGGCTTTTTGCACATGGAAGTGTTCAAACAAATCCGAAAAACTATTCCACTGCAAAGAACTGATTCACAATGTCTTTCTTCCAAGACCCACCAAAACCAGGGTGCAGGATTCGGCAAACGGGTCAAGGGGGGTTTCTTGTTTTGTCAAGGGGTCTTATTTAAAAGTGATGTTTCTATACCAGGATACGTGAAATGTAAATGTTGTAGGTTATGTTTCACTATTGTAGCTAAATTGTAGAACAGAGATGGCTTGTACTACTGATTTTAACATAAATATACTCAAATAAATCTGTATAAGATAAAATGTATACGGAGAGTTGAGATTGTTGCTGTAATCCCCTCTTTTGGATTGAAGAATATGTTTAAAAGTTTTATGTATATGAAATGCCCTGGAAAAATCCAACATCCATTGTATTGCCGTAATGACATGAGGACTTTTTGAACGATCAGTGTAACATAGTTCTTTAATTTGCAGTGGATCATTGTTCCTTTTTACTGTGGTAATTTTAGAACTCATTATCCAAGTAGATTTGCCTAGTTGTTGGGGTGTGGCTGTTTCTACTCTGCACTTGGTGCCAGAATAAACCAGTATGAATGTAGTATTTGCCCAGTGTGAAACAACTACACCCTGACTGTTAGAGAAAAAATACTAGAATGGATTATTTCAATTGTATCTTTTTGTATATGAAAGTAACCAATAAAATACTGTTAAAGCATTTGATTGCAGCATGTTCCTACTTTATTGTGTATGTGTGTCCATTTAGAATGACCGTTCATCAGAATTATGTTTAAGTTTTCTAATGTGCTAGGATGTTAATCATCACACCATAATAGAAAGAGATTCTATCCATCACAAGTTTTTGTGATAATGTTGCGTGTGTTCTGTGTAGCCACAGTGGCCTTGAAGGGAGCTGACGATGTTTATTCTCTGGAATTCGAAAATGCTCTACATGCAGTGAACTACCATGCAGGAGTGGGCTAAATGCCTCAACTATTGATAATTACACAAGATTACTGCACATTCTAGCATATATGCAAATTAAATATGAACTCTCCAAGGCTGTTCTATGGAATGTCCTAAAGGAACTTATATTAAAGCACAGCAGCAATTTAGTGATTTCAATGACTATTCTCAATTTGTTCTTGCTTGAGGTAGTGTAGCCTGTTCAAGTGCTTTGTGCTAACCGTGTCCCCTGGCTCAGTTGCTACCACATAAATATAACATGTTATTAAGTCAAACACTTTATTTTTTTTTATGAAATAAAAAATCCCCAAAATCTTCCATACACACAAAAAGATTATTTCTCTAAAATGTGGTGCACACATTTGTTTACATCCCTGTTAGTGAGCATTTTTCCTTTGCCAAGATAATCCATCCACCTGACAGGTGTGGCATACCAAGAAGCTGATTAAACATGATGATTACACTGGTGTTCCTTGTGCTGGGGACAAAAGGCCACTTTAAAATGTGAGGTTTTGTCACACAAAACAATGCAACAGATGTCTCAAGTTTTGAGGGAGCCTGCAATTGGCATGCTGACTGCAGGAATGTCCACAAGCTGTTACCGGTAAATGTAATGTTCATTTATCTACCATAAGCCGCCTCCGTTGTTTTAGAGAATTTGGCGGTGCGGCCTGACGACTGCAGACCGCGTGGAACCACTCCGGCTTCTTCACCTGCGGGATCATCTGGGGTGGGTATTTCTGTCTAATAACGGCTTTTGAAGTGAAAATTTCATTCTGATTGGCTGGGCCTGGCTCCCCAGTGGGTGGGCCTGGATGCCAAGTGGGTGGGTCTGTACCCCTGCCCACTCATGTGAAATCCATAGATTAGGGCCAAATGAATTGATTTCTATTGACTGATTTCCTTATATAAACTGTAACTCAGTAAAATCTTCGAAATTGTTACATGTGTTTTTGTTCTATATATAAACTAATATGTAATTCATAGGCCTATAGTGTATTGCATTGGGACCAATGGAGTGGGTGGAGTAGAAAGTGTTGTTGGGCATATAGACCTGTTGAGGTCTATTTCAACAAAACAAGCACTCGTTACAGAACATTTTAGAACGTTTGCAGCGCGCTGGTTTTCAAAGCATTAATTACTCTGTTATTTCGAGATGAGCTAAAGCTGCAACAAGAGGGGAGAAATGGTCAACAATGCTGACCATATCAACATTTTTTATTTGGACATTTCTGAATTGATATTTGGCTGTAAAGGTAAATTTGAGAGACAAGAAGCAGCTAGCCACAATGACGTTCATTTTGAGAAGTTAGCTAACTAGTAAAATACCTAGGGTATAACTGGCTAGCTACTGGCTAGTTCAATTTCTCTCACGATTATAACGCCAACATTTTAAGAAAAAGGGCATATTATTGACCTAAAAGGTTAGCCGTTGCTAGCGTATCCAGGGTCAGTGATACATAGATAAACCACGTACTGTCTATCTATGGGAACAACTGCAACTGGATTGGAAATTATGCAGACAATTACATTGATGGAAGCCACAATCTATCTGCAATATTGTAATGACCTGACTAGATCATAAATGAACAATTGTCCAGACAGAGGCTTGAGTTTGCGAATTGACGGTTTATTAAACCAACTTTACACAGGCTACTGTTTGGGCCGTAGCACACGCCAAATAGATGACAGATAACCCACAAGCCAATCGTGACCTTCTCTTGTGAAGCCCAGACGTAAGAGAGAGAGAACAAAGGCTGAACCTGGTCTTAACTTCCAATGCTCCACCCCCCTGCCCAACCCCCCTCCACGCCACTCCGCCAGCCACCAGGATGCCCGGCATCAGAACATTCCAGGCATTCCCGTGATTGGCAGATAGCAGGTTGATTGACATGTCGGACCCCGCGAACACCGGGTACTGGTCAGTACAACACAACCACCTCCTAGCCTAACACATAACACACAGCTGTCTGTGCGGGTCGCTACACAGCCCCCCCACCACAAAGTCCCTCGTCCCCGAGGGAACAAACAAAGTCTCTGAAGCGACCCGGAGGTCTCCTTTGCCTGCGTGGCCGTGATGGTCGCAGAGTGCCCCTCTGGGAACCAGGGGATGAAGGCAGGGATATGGGGGACAAGGAAGCGGGAACGGGTAATACAGTCCGTGGCTCTGGGGAACCACGCGGTGACACAGGGGGGGAGACAGGGGGAGTGGACTGTCTGGAGCCTTGTCTGCGGCACCTGAGGGTGGGTGCCTGGAGAATGTCATTGCCAGAGAGGGGAATTGTGGGGGTTCCTGGGGTTTGGGGAGAAGAGGCCCCTCTGTATGGGGCTAACCTGTCCCGGTGCAGTGCCACCTTTCTCCCCCTGGGAGGAAGCTGCACCCGGTACACAACCTCCCCTACCCTCTCCAGGACACTGCAGGGTCCCACCCAGTGACTGTCCAACTTGGGGCATCTGCCTTTTTTTCCTTAGGGGCTGTAGACCCAGACCAGCTCCCCAGCCACAAAGTGCCTTCCCCGGGTGTGCACGTCATAGTTCCTTTTCTGCCTCACACCTGCCTTCACCAGCTGCTCTCTGGCGAAGGTGTGGGCTGTCTCCAGGCGGTCCTGGAGTCTCCGGGCATACTCCGGCCCCGGAGGAACATGAGGGCTATCCAGGGGCCGACCAAACGCCATCTCCGCAGGGGTGAGGATCTCTCTCCCCAGCATGAGGAGGGCAGGCGTGCAGGAAGTGGAGTCTTGGACAACGGAGCGGCATGCCATGAGGACCATAGGCAGGTGCTTGTCCCAGTCACGCTGGTGTTTGGAAGAGACGATGGCCAGCTGCTGTCCAAGCGTTTTGTTGAAGCGCTCCACAAGGCCATCACTTTGAGGATGGAGAGGAGTAGTGCGGGTCTTGTGCATACCCAGCCTCTCACACATGGTGGCGAACACACGGGACTCAAAGTTTCTGCCTTGGTCGCTGTGGATGGACTCTGCAGCTCCAAACCTGCTGAACATCCCCGCTGTCAGGGCGTCGACGATGGTCTCTGCCTCCTGGTCAGGCAGAGCATAGGCCTCGGGCCATTTTGTGAAATAGTCCATGGCCGTGAGCACCCATCGGTTTCCACTGTCTGTGGTGGGGAACGGCCCAACTACATCCACTCCCACCCTCTCCATGGGAGCCCCCACTGGGAACTGTTGGATCTGAGCATGAGAGCGGCCTGGGGGGCCCTTTCTCGCTGTGCAGTTGTCACAGCGGCGACAAAAGTCCTCCACATCCCTCTTGTGCTGCCCCCAGTAGAAGCCCTGACGGAGACGGCGCAGTGTTTTTGTGACCCCAAAGTGTCCAGTCCCCACCCCCCCCATGAGTACTCTGGAGCACAGCCTCCCGGAATGCTTTTGGGACCACCACCTGCCACCTCTCCTCTCCCGTAGCTGACTCCTTCCATGCCCGCTGTAGCACGCCATCAGCCAGCCGCAATCTCTCAAACTTCGACCACAACCCTTTGGTCGCGAGTGAGAGCGCTGTCACCTCTTCCCATGGTGGCCTCACCTGCGCCTCTACCCACTGTAGCACTGGCTGTAGGTCTGTGTCCCGTCCCTGCTGCTGCCGCCATTCAGCCACGTCGACAGTCTGCAGCTCACAGCAGACAGGCCCGCTCGCCCGACACACTGTGGCACAGACACCCTCCTCTGCCCGCAGCTCTCTCTCCCGTCCCTCTCCCGTTCACAGTGGCGGCAGCCGTCTGCAGTACAGGGCCGACGGGACATGGCGTCGGCGTTGGAGTGGCGTGCCCCTGCCCTGTGCACCACCGTGAAGTCATACGGCTGAAGCTCCTCCAACCAGCGTGCCACCTGCCCCTCTGGCTCTCTGAAAGACATGAGCCACTGGAGAGCAGAGTGGTCAGTCCTTACAGTAAAGGGCAGACCACCCAGGTAGTACTTGAAGTGTTTGACGGAAGCCACAACAGCCAAGAGCTCCCGCCGGGTGACACAGTAGCGGCGCTCATGTTTGTCAAATGTTTTGCTGAAGTACGCCACCACTCTCTCCCCTCTGGCCCCACCTGGGCCAGCACCCCACCCATGCCCACATTGCTCGCGTCTGTGTCCAGGATAAAGGGCAAGGTGAGGTCAGGGGGCGAGCACGGGGGCTCGATCAGTGCACGTTTGAGGGTGTTGAACGCCTCCTCACACTCCACTGTCCAAGTGAAAGCCTTGTCCTTCGGCAGCAGGCGGTTCAGTGGAGCAGCAACGCTTGAGAAGCCCCGTACAAACCTCGTGTAGTACGAGGCCAGGCCCAGGAAGCTCTTCAGCTGACGCTGGTCGGTGGGGGTGGGCCAGTCTCTGACAGCCCCTACCTTGTCCTCCATGGTGCTGATCCCCTCCTTCCCCACTCGGTGGCCCAAGAAGGACACCTCTCTCCTCATGAAGTGGCACTTCTCGGGGTGGAGCTTCAGACCTGCGGCAGCCACCCTCTCCAGCACATGCCGTAGCGCCCCCAGGGCTGATTGGAAGGAGCTGCCATGGGCCAGGATGTCATCGAGGTATACCAGACACTGCTGTCGGGGGATGCCATCCAGCACCCTGTCCATCAAACGCTCAAAAGTAGCTGGAGCGTTGCACAGGCCAAAGCACAGGACCTTGAACTGCCAGTGTCCTCTGTTAGTGGAGAACGCAGTTTTGGCTCTGGCCTCTGGGGAGAGGGGCACCTGCCAGTAGCCACTGCGGAGGTCTAGTGAGGAGAACCAGGAGGACCCCCTAACCAGGTCCAGCGACTCATCGATACGTGGTATGGGGTATGAGTCCTTCCTGGTTACCTCATTCAGCCGCCTGTAGTCCGCACAGAACCTCAGCTTGCCCCCCTTCTTCAGAACCATGACGACTGGCACTGCCCAGGGGCTGTCTGAGGGCTCAATGAAGTCTGCCCGCTGCATCTCCAACACAGCCTTGTCTACCGCCTCCTGGCGTGCCAGCGGGATACGGCGGGGACGCATCTTGATGGATCGAGCATCACCTGTGTCGATCTCATGCTGCACCAGATGAGTCTGACCCACCTCTTCCTCACTCAACGCAAAGCTGTCTCTGAATTCAAACAGCAACTGCCACAACCTTTCCTGCTGCTCGGGGTCAAGACCAACACAGTTCCTCCCCCATATCTCCCTCACTGCAGACAGTGTCCTCTCCTCTCCCATCTGAGGTAGCTGGGCTGGGGGGGTGCGGCCCGGGCTCACAGAGGGCTGTGTCATGGAGGTAGCTGTGGGAATGTAACACACCGCCGTAGGTGACAGGGGGACTGGGGAAAAGTCACACACAGCTGTGGGGGAGAGGGCGCAGCCATGAGTCTCTGCTGCTTTAACTGTTGGAGTAAAGGGTTTGTTGGGTTGAGTGAATGTGACATTAGGGGGGGCCATGGTGACTTCCGTCCCACCCTGGAAGCTCAGTGTGCCCCTATTTAGGTCTAACTGGCAGCCTGTGCTCCTAAGAAAGTCCAACCCCAGGATACAAGGGTCCTGCACAGCCGCCACCCACACAGGATGACGCACAGTCCTGCCCCCTACTGTCAGAGTCATTATTCCCTTCCCTTTCATGGGTGCCAGCTCACCTGTGACTGTGCGGAGCTGCACAGTTGTAGGCTCACACTGAGTCCAACCTGGCACAATATCTGGCCTCACCAGGGTTACTGTGGACCCAGTGTCCACCAGGGCGGAGCAGGGCACCCCTCCACAGTGACAGGGACATGACAAAAGTCCCCAACACAGGTCCGGCCCACCACAACAACAGGCTCCATCCGCTTGCCCTCGTCTGCTTCTGGGGGAAGTGGAGCCTTGCTTCCCCGTCTGTGCCGGTGGGCTCCTCCTGAAGATGATGGTGGTTGGGATAGAAAGCCAGGGGTCCGCACTACCCGGTCTATGCGGACCCCGAGCCGTTTCCCTGAGCTCTGGGGGACATGGGGCAATCTCGGCGCAGATGGCCTGGCTGGCCACAACCCCAGCAGACCCTGGGACCAGGGCGTGTGTTTCGTTCCGCCTGTAGCGACACAGCACGAATGAGTTTTGTCATTTCGGCCACCCAAGCAGGCTTTTCCGGCTCCGGGCTGCTCTGCCCCCCCAGCTCGCACAGAGGGTGTGTCTCCCTGCACCCCCACCAAAGCCCCAGCTGAAGCCCCAGCCCACACCAGCTCCCTCTCCAAAGCCATCTCCAAGGCTGTCTGCAATGACTCAGGATGAGCCAGCTGGGTCTGTATGCGCAGCTCCGTAGGAGAAGAGCGCCTGTATGAACTGGTCCCGTGCTAGCTCGCTCTGCACGGAGGGGGGCATGTGAGCATATGCCCGCCGAGAGAGGCTCTCAATGTCATTAGCTAGCACCCGTAGAGGCTCTCCAGGCTGCCTGCGTCTATTACTCAGTTCGGAGCGCTGTAGCCCGGGCTGTACACACTGTCCATAGCGCCTCCTCAGTGCTCCCACTAAAGCACCATAATCATGCCTGTCCTCGGGGCTAATCAATATCAAACAGGCCAGAGCTTCATCCGTGAGGCATAAAGCCAACTGCAGTGCCCTTTCTTCATCCGACCACCCCCTAAAATGAGCTAACAGTTCAAACTGAGCATGAAAAGCTTCCCAATCCGCCTTACCGGAATACTTCGGGGTCTTAACAGATACGGACGCAGCCGGGAACTGGGCGCCGCCATGTTTGTTTACATCCTGAGCCCCAGATTCCTCGTCACGCCGCGTCGACGTCACCACTTCGGTCCGCCCACCAGAATCCGCGCGAAATACCGTCGACGAAGCACTCATGCCCGCTTCAGCCGCCATCGCTCTAACGTCCTCCCTCAAGCGGCCTCTGCGCTCCGACGCCCTGGCGATCTCCTCAGACAGAACCCCCGACGTCCATTCACACGCACCTCCTTGGCCATAATCGTCCCCTACCTCCACCTTCACTTTCGGATTCCCTCGAAGCATTTTCAATCCCCGTTCTCACCTACGGTAGCTAGCCACATAAGTCAGCTAGCTAGCTGGCTAACTTGTATCAACGTTTTTACTTCTGACACCAATGTAATGACCTGACTAGATCATAAATGAACAATTGTCCAGACAGAGGCTTGAGTTTGCGAATTGACGGTTTATTAAACCAACTTTACACAGGCTACTGTTTGGGCCGTAGCACACGCCAAATAGATGACAGATAACCCACAAGCCAATCGTGACCTTCTCTTGTGAAGCCCAGACGTAAGAGAGAGAGAACAAAGGCTGAACCTGGTCTTAACTTCCAATGCTCCACCCCCCTGCCCAACCCCCCTCCACGCCACTCCGCCAACCACCAGGATGCCCGGCATCAGAACATTCCAGGCATTCCCGTGATTGGCAGATAGCAGGTTGATTGACATGTCGGACCCCGCGAACACCGGGTACTGGTCAGTACAACACAACCACCTCCTAGCCTAATACATAACACACAGCTGTCTGTGCGGGTCGCTACAATATTAAAGCTGATCCAACCCCCTGAAAAACACATCTGCAATCATGTTCCTAGCAACATTGCTAAAATGAATGAAATAAAATGTTCCCTGTAATGGGGATCTCATGTAGTTTAATTGTCATCTCCTTATTTTCCCACTGTACCTGAATTACAAGGGATGGATTCCCACTAAACAATTTTATTTGTCAGCACTTAAAAGGCCAAATCTGGTATATGGTTTGCCTCATATTCATTGTCGACTGGTATCATTTTAAATTGAGCATATAGCTCAACATGTAAACAATGTGTGAGGTTCGCTATTCTCTGCTTCAGATGACAGATATCCATGAAGTCAATTATGCTATCATACTCTATCTAGGTTTATGGCTGCATTGGCAACGCATGCCATGTGAAAAGCTGAAAAATGTATTCACATAACGGATATACTGAGAGAGAGTGACAATCAAATAAAACAGATTGGAGATCTTCAAAGAATCAACACTTCATGATTCTTCTCATGACTTAAACATGTACAAATAAGATCATATGTAAAAATTAGACATCTTAGTCTAAACAACAATAGGTACTTGAGTAGTAACAAGTAGGCTATTATTACTAAAGCATAATTTAAGATGAACAAAAAAAAACTCCATACCAGCGGTGGCTAACCTTGCTCCACTGTTCCCTGATCTACTGGGTTAGTGGATTTATATTCCAGCCTAGAAATAGCCCGCTTGATTATCAGGTGTATTATTGCTGGGCTGAAAGAAAACCCTGCATATCCAGCAGACCTCCAGCAGGGTTGGCCTGCTCCAATTGCAATGTTTATACATTTTGTGTGATGTTTAACTGTATTTATGTATACAATATTTGCTAACATAGGTAGGCCTACACGTGGCATATAGGATATACCCTTAATCTCTTAGGACATTCATTGGGACCTCTCTCTTCATCGCAATCAGGCTTTACATATCTGAGGATATAGACTTTACATAGACTGGAACTGGAAAATATTGTCATGTCCTCCAACGTAATTACCTCACCCTATCCAGTAGTCCACTGTACACTCCCTTTACTGACAGCTGGAGCTGCTATTTCACCCTGTCCCATGGCTGTTATCTACAAATGCATTTGGAGTCTGTATTTTTAATTTACAAGGATTACATCAAGATAGCTAGCTAATAAGAAGTTAGTTAGCTGATGACACTTAATTCGCTTAGCAAATTGTACAGCTCAGTTGAGTTAGCCTATAACGTGGCCTACTGTAGCAGCTAGCTAATAATAGTTTTTTTTTACTTAAAAAAAAATGTATTCTCCCACTGCCTGTTTTTTGTGTCCTTACAAAAACAAAAATGTTCAACTGTCACAATATTTTTGGTGGTAGCAAAGCGCAGCCATGTTGACAAATGGAATGGGGGGGCAGGTGTGTTTTGTCACCAGAGCGGTTTAGAACGTGCGCGTGCTGCTCTCTCCTCTCGCTCACGTGATTCAGCCAACAGCTCTTACTGCTCTCTCAACACACACACACCGCTCCAGCCCTCCCCACCACTCACGCACTCAGCAACAGCCTGGCAGTCAGCAGCAGGTCACAGTGAAATATATATATTTTTAAGAGAAATTCCATTGCGGCTGCGGTGCAACTTAGAAATGGGCACGCAAAAAGCAACCTGCGACAACAAAAAAAACATTCACAAGCGACATCGTTTTCAAAGTAGCCCATTTAACAGGAAAACCGCGGACATAGCAAACACTGCCTGAATCTCGCAGAGGCAACAATTACAATGACGGAACAGTGACTCACATGACATACAGCACCTCCTTCTACGGGCGTGTAAGGGGAGGGTTCTTGAAATGTAACATCCAATCAAAATCTTGCCACTGGGAGCCAGCGGACCATTCAAACCGTTTTTGCTATAGAACGTTCTTCAGACTTCCAAGGGAGATATGACAACGACGTGATATGGGAGGTATGGCAAGACGAGACTACATTGGGACGAATGGAGTGGGTGGAGTAGAAAGTGTTGCTGGGCACATAGACCGCAGTCCCCCATTAAATAACATATATAGATTCTACATTCTCTAGTGAGTAACCTCAACCCCACTTTTACTTCAGCATCTGGACTACTTTTCTAAGCCAATATGTAAGCCAATATGTACTGTATTGCATATACAGTGTATTTCATTGGGGCATTTATTTGACCCAAATAAACGTACAAATGTCACATAAATATAAACAAATATGGATCATTGTTCATGTTTAGACTAGTATTTTTCACATATCATGAACGTAGGAGACTTTTATTTTGAAAATTTTCGAAATTTTGTGACCCGGATGTACTTTTCTTTGTGTTGCCCACGAGACCCTGGTGATAGCTTCTACCTAAAAACACAAAGCAACAAGACAAACTATTTCAAAGTATTTTATCAGTTGAATATTATAAAGATGGCAGGGAATGTTAAATTATTTAGATTTGTCGGTGGTTATGTGTGCGGCGCCGCCGTCACCACTGGATCATGTGTTGCAGTGATGAAACTTTACAAGGATGAGGACACAGAGGACCAGAGAGAGCCCGAGAAAGGTTTGCTTTTAAGTTAGTATTTAGCTAGCTAAGTTAAGTTAGCCGTCACCTGTAATGAAATTAGCCAGTATACACAGATGATACGTAATGATTACCGAATGAACAATTATCATAGCTGATACACAAGTACCCAAATGATTCATATTAAACTTAGCCAGTTCAGAGGCCAGCCAAATGTGGTAGAATTTTGCAATATCTGTGAGTTCTGCCTATGTAAATAACATCAATTCTTTGTTACAGTTCCTCAGGCACAGCAGGAGATAGGGCGGTATGGCTTCCCCTTGACAGGAGCTGAGATACGATACTACGCCAACCACACATTGTCCTACAACCAAGCCATGAAAACACCAAGATGGGTCGCTGAGCACCTGTCACATGAGAAACTATTGGGTAATAATGTTGTAATGATAATCTAATAATGTAGTCATAATATCCCTATGAGCAAAAATGTATTGTGCTCACTGGGATAGTCATAGGCAGCTGTTATACAGACATTCTAGATATAGGCTAATTCTCTTCTTCTTGCTGCCGCAGGGAAAGCCGACAGAAAGCACTGTAAATTCAAGCCAGACCCCAGTATCCCAGAACCCTTCACTGCACACAATGCTGACTACCTGGGCAGTGGCTGGTCCAGGGGCCACATGGCCCCCGCAGGAGACAACAAGACCTCCGAGGTACAGAGCAACATCACACCTATCCAACATATTGGTGTCATAGATTGAGCTTGGAGTAATGTCTTGTCCTTGGTTGATGTGGTTTACACCAGTGATTTGTTAAGACCTTTTCTCGTTTTGATGGTATGTGAGGTGAACTGGTCTTACAGAATTCTCTCCTTTCTGTTCCTATTAACAGCAGTCAATGGCTGAAACCTTCTACCTATCCAACATTGTGCCCCAGAACTATGAAAACAACGCTGGATACTGGAACAGGTATATGGGAACCCCCAGTGATATTCATTGCATTTGTTCCACAAGTTAGGTGCTACTACTTGGTCCTAGTACTGTATATAAATGGAATGACCTATGCTGAAATAAAACTCTCTTAATCTAAGCTATTGTACCTTGAAGCCAAACTTGACTTATGATCATTTTGAAGTCCGTGATCTGTGTGTTGCCCCAGTATAATATACTGTTTTGTATTTCAGACTGGAGATGTACTGCAGGGACCTGGCCAAGCGCTTTGATGACGTGTGGGTCATATCGGGACCTCTGGTCCTTTCTGAAGAGGGGGATGATGGGAAAAAGACAGTGTCCTACCAGGTAACTGAAGCTGTTACCACACTGTGCAGTCCAGGGTGCACAGCTCTAGGATCTCCCCAAATCCTAACCTTAATCATTAATGGGGGAAGTGCGACTAGGGGCAACTGTACAGTGTCCACTCAATGTCAGTGGTTTGTCTGAGAGCTCCAAAAAGAAATGCACTTGTAAAATATTTAGACCCCTTGACTTTTTCCACATTTTGTTACGTTAAAGTATTATTCTAAAATTGATTAAAAAGAAAACATCCTCATCGATCTACACACAATACACCATAATGACAAATCCCCCCCCCAAAAAATGTGTATTAAAAAAAAAATGGAAATATCACATTTCCATAAGTATTCAGACCCTTTGTTCAGTACTTTGTTGAAGCACCTTTGGCAACGATTACAGCCTCAAGTCTTCTTGGGTATGACGCTACCAGCTTGTCACACCTATATTTTGGGAGCTTCTCCCATTCTTCTCTGTAGATCCTCTCAAGCTTTGTCAGGTTGGATGGGAAGCGTTGCTGCACAGCTATTTTCAGGTGTCGCCAGAGACGTTTCATCGGGTTCATGTCCGGGCTTTGGCTGGGCCACTTAAGGACATTCAGAGACTTATCCACGAAGCCACTCCTGCGTTGTCTTGGCTGTGTGGAAGGTGAACCTTCGCCTCAGTCAGGTCCTGAGCACTCTGGAGCAGGTTTTCATCAAGGATCTCTCTGTACTTTGCTCTGTTCATCTTTCCCTCGATCCAGACTAGTTTCCCAGTCCCTGCCGCTGAAAGACATCCCCACAGCATGATGCTGCCACCACCATGCTTCACAGGTTTCCTCCAGATGTGACGCTTGGCATTCAGGCCAAAGTGTTCAGTCTTGGTTTCATCAGACCAGAGAATCTTGTTTTTCATGGTCTGAGAGTGGGCTGTGATGTGGCTTTTACTGAGGAGTGGCTTCTGTCTGGCCACTCTACCATAAAAGCCTGATTGGTGGAGTGCTGCAGAACCTGTCCTTCTGGAAGGTTCTCCCATCTCCACAGAGGAACTCTGGAGCTCTATCAGAGTGACCATCGGGTTCTTGGTCACCTCCCTGACCAAGGCCCTTCTTCCCCGATTTCTCAGTTTGGCCGGGAGGCCAGCTCTAGGAAGAGTCACTTAATTATGCTCGGGCATCATCACTTAATTATACCATGACATTGTTGAATACTCGTTTCTAATTGGCTTGAAGGGCATTCTAGAATGTGCATTATTATGTAAGCAATAATGTACGAGGGGGTGTGGTATATGGCCAATATACCACGGCTATGAACTGTTCTTAGCACGACACAATGTGGAGTATATTGGCCATATACCTCAAACCCCCTAGGTGCCTTATTGCTATTATAAGCCTGTTACCAACTTAATAAAAGCAGTAAAAATAAATGTTTTGTCATACCCGTGGTATACGGTCTGATATACCACGGCTGTCAGCCAATCAGCATTCAGGGCTCGAACCACCCAGTTTATAAATAAGGGATAATCAACGAGGAGCTATGCGTTCTCTGGAGAAAAAGTGTATGATATGGAAGGGTGTATTCCACGACACGCTAGGGGAGTGGAACTAACCTTCCAAGGAGTTACATTATTTTCCAGAGAACACATAGTGCCCCAAGTTGATTATCTATTTTATACCATGGCTATAATTTAACACATTTGCAGCTAGAAATGTGTTCATTTGCAGGAATAAATGTGTTCAACATCTACTGAAATAATTTGCAAGTTCACTAGATAGCTACAGTAGTTGCCTTGGTAACCAAACAAACAGACTTACTAGTTTAGCTAACCAACCCATTAGTCCTTGCTCGCTATTATGAAAATAGATTTCAGCAATGCCAATAACTTCAATTTGACCTTTGCTTCCAAATGCGAGCAGCTCGTTGATTATCCCTTACTTATACAATGAGGGAGGAGGTAACATGATGGTTATTTCCTGGACATATCACAGTGCAGCCTCATGGCCACTAGATGTCACTGTTGCACATAAAATCCCTCTTGTTGATGAAGCCCATCTTTTTTTCAAGTTTTTCCAACCCACAGAAAGCACACACGTACTAAGTTGTTATTTATTCACTGAGACTTTTGTACACTGCCCATATTTTCATTAATAAAATATGCCAACACTCTCGGACAACACTCGCTAGATTCTGACAGTGTGGCTGTTTAGTAGCTTTTCATTTAAAAAGAAATTGAATATCTGGATGCTGTCGGCTGGTTAGGTTCCTGTTTGTTTTCCTCTGCGTTAGTTAGGTTTGCATCGATGCTTTGCCCCCCTGTGGCTGTTCTATCAGAGAGAGTGTGCTATGAATGTTTCTTTGTCCTCCAGTGAGGCCCAGAGTGTAAACCCACAAGGACAGACGGTTGCCTTAGGGCAGGGATCATCAACTAGATTCAGCCACAGGCTCGATGGTCAAGGGGCCAGAACATAATTTCAAATCATTTGTAGACTGCAAATTGATCGCAAGACGCCCAAACAGATATAGTATTTGACTAAAACATCATTTCAAACCTTGCTTACATTTGTATACGATCACATATCTCTATTATTCGTGGGAATACTTTGGAAGTTTGTTTTGCATCAAAATAACTTGGGAGCTGATTTGCTGGTGTTTTTACAGTCTTTTTTGTCTTCCAATAAAAAATGATAATAAATAAAATAACACTTTTTCGCGGGCCAAATAAAGTCACAGTGACAGGTGTATGGGTTCCCCGCCAGTTGGGGAACCTAGCCCTAGGGCTGTTACCTAGACACACAGATCATCTGCGACAGGGGCCGTGTTCCACCCATTGAAACCCCAAACCCACCTGGGGCCTGAGCTGCAGCGGTGGGGATTAAACACACACGACACACCCACAGTTTATTGTTTCCTTTTGCTACCTCTCCAGTTGCCATGGCAGTGCCCCCTGGGCTTTACCATGGGTCCTTGTTTCCTGTGAGGGATTGAGAGGTTTAGAGGGCTCCGGGGATGCCCGCCTTAGGTTGGTAGTGCCAGCCTCTAACATCCGTGGTGGAGAGGCCTGGAGTGCAGTGTCTTTATCCCAGATGAACTCCCCTGGAGTGGGGTCTCCCTGTGGTTTATCAGGGGCCAACACACTGTCCCCCATCAGCAGGAACAGGACTCCCACCTAGAGAGGAAGAAGAGAGAGAAAGAGAATGAGAGAAAGATAAAACAGAGAGAGAGGAAGGGATGGAGTGGAGAAGGAGAGCGTAGAGAAGAATGAAAGCTCTGTGTAGTAGGCCTACCTTTTGTCCTTATGGGGATATTATATATATACACTATATATATATATATATATATATACACTACCATTCAAAAGTTTGGCGTCACTTGTTTTTGAAAGAAAAGCACTTTTTTTTTGTCCATTATAACAATTAGAAATAAAAGCTTAAATAAATAATTCACTCTAGTATTATTATTACTCTAGTATTATTCTGACATGTCACCTTCTTAAAATAAAGTGGTGATCCTAACTGACCTAAGACAGGGAATTTTTACTAGGATTAAATGTCAGGAATTGTGAAAAACTGAGTTTAGATTTATTTGACTAAGGTGTATGTAAACTTCCAACTTCAACTGTATATATATATATATATATACACATATAAGCTCAGTTGACATTTAATCCTAGTAAAAATTCCCTGTCTTTTTAGGTCAGTTAGGATCACCATTTTATTTTAAGAACGTGACATGTCAGAATAATATTAGAGAGAATTATTTATTTCAGCTTTTATTTCTTTCATCACATTCCCAGTGGGTCAGAAGTTTACATACACTAAATTAGTATTTGGTTGCATTGCCTTTAAATTGTTTAACTTGGGTCAAATGTTTTGGGTAGCCTTCCACAAGCTTCCAACAATAAGTTGGGTGAATGTTGGCCCATTCCTCCTGACAGAGCTGGTATAACTGAGTCAGGGTTGTAGGCCACCTTGCTCGCACACACTTTTTCAGTTCTGCCCATACATTTTCTATAGGATTGAGGTCATGGCTTTGTGATGGCCACTCATACCTTGAATTTGTTGTCCTTAGGCCATTTTGCCATAACTTTGGAAGTATGCTTGAGGTCATTTTCCATTTGGAAGACCCATTTGTGACCAAGCTTTAACTGACT
Source organism: Oncorhynchus keta (assembly GCF_023373465.1). Lineage (NCBI taxonomy): Eukaryota > Metazoa > Chordata > Actinopteri > Salmoniformes > Salmonidae > Oncorhynchus > Oncorhynchus keta. Next base: position 21,426,547 of record NC_068424.1, on the reverse strand, counting down.
GATGTCTTGAGATGTTGCTTCAATATAATTATTTTACATAATTTTCCTACCTCATGATGCCATCTATTTTGTGAAGTGCACCAGTCCCCCCACAACATGATGCTGCCACCCCCGTGCTTCACGGTTGGGATGGTGTTCTTCTGCTTGCAAGCTTCCCCCTTTTTCCTCCAAACATAATGATGGTCATTATGGCCAAACAGTTCTATTTTTGTTTCATCAGACCAGAGGACATTTCTCCAAAAAAGTACGATATTTGACCCCACGTGCAGTTGCAAACCGTAGTCTGGCTTTTCTATGGAGGTTTTGGAGCAGTAGCTTCTTCCTTGCTGAGCGGCCTTTCAGGTTGTGTCGATATAGGACTCCTTTTACTGTGGATATAGATACTTTTTTTACCTGTTTCCTCCAGCATCTTCACAAGGTCCTTTGCTGCTGTTCTGGGATTGATTTGCACTTTTCGCACCAAAGTACTTTCATCTCCAGAACGCGTCTCCTTCCTGAGCGGTATGGCGGCTGCGTGGTCCTATGGTGTTTATACCTGGTACCTTCAGGCATTTGGGAATTGCTCCCAAGGATGAACCAGACTTGTGGAGGTCTACAATTTTTTTCTGAGGTCTTGGCTGATTTTCTTTAAATTTTTCCATGATGTCAAGCAAAGAGGCGCTGAGTTTGAAGGTAGGCCTTGAAATACATCCACAGGTACACCTCCAATTGACATTAATGATGTCAAATAGCCTATCAGAAGCTTCTAAAGCCATGACATAATTTTCTGGAATTTTCTAAGCTGTTTAAAGGCACAGTCAACTTGGTGTATGTAAACATCTGATCCACTGGAATTGTGATACAGTGAATTATTATTGAAATAATCTGTCTGTAAACAATTGTTGGAAAAATGACTTGTGTCATGCACAAAGTACATGTCCTAACCGACTTGCTAAAACTATAGTTTGTTGACTCCAACCTAAGTGTATGTAAACTTCCGATTTCAACTGTGTCTATATATATATATATAATTATTAGGAAATATAAGACATACAAGACCACTGATAATCTCCCTCGATCTGGGGCTCCACGCAAGATCTCTCCCCGTGGGGTCAAAAATCCCAGAACCACACGGGGGGACCTAGTGAATGACCTGCAGAGAGCTGGGACCAAAGTAACAAAGCCTACCATCAGTAAAACACTACACCGCCAGGGACTCAAATCCTGCAGTGCCAGACGTGTCCCCCTGCTTAAGCCAGTACATGTCCAGGCCCCTCTGAAGTTTGCTAGAAAGCATTTGAATGATCCAGAAGAAGATCGGGAGAATGTCATATGGTCAGATGAAATCAAAATGTAACTTTTTGGTAAAAACTCAACTCGTCGTGTTTGGAGGACAAAGAATGCTAAGTGGCATACAAAGAACACCATACCTACTGTGAAGCATGGGGGTGGAAACATCATGCTTTGGGGCTGTTTTTCTGCAAAGGGACCAGGACGACTGATTTGTGTAAAGGAAAGAATGAATGGGGCCATATATCGTGGGATTTTGAGTGAAAACCTCCTTCCATCAGCAAGGGCATTGAAGATGAAACGTGGCTGGGTCTTTCAGCATGACAATGATCCCAAACACACCGCCCGGGCAACGAAGGAGTGGCTTCGTAAGAAGCATTTCAAGGTCCTGGGGTGGCCTAGCCAGTCTCCAGATCTCAACCCCATAGAAAATCTTTGGAAGGAGTTGAAAGTCCGTGTTGCCCAGCAACAGCCCCAAAACATATATATGCCATTTAGCAGACGCTTTTATCCAAAGCGACTTACAGTCATGTGTGCATACATTCTACGTATGGGTGGTCCCGGGATTGAACCCACTACCCTGGCGTTACAAGCGCCATGCTCTACCAACTGAGCTAAGAAGGACCACACTGCTCTAGAGGAGATCTGCATGAAGGAATGGGCCAAAATACCAGCAACAGTGTGTGAAAACCTTGTGAAGACTTACAGAAAACGTTTGACCTCTGTCATTGCCAACAAAGGGTATATAACAAAGTATTGAGATAAACTTTTGTTATTGACCAAGTACTTATTTTCCACCATAATTTGCAAATAAATTCATTAAAAATGTGATTTTCTGGATTTCTTTCTTCTCATTTTGTCTGTCATAGTTGAAGTGTACCTATGATGAAAATTACAGGCCTCTCTCATCTTTTTAAGTGGGAGAACTTGCACAATTGGTGGCTGACTAAATACTTTTTTGCCCCACTGTGTGTGTGTATATATATATATATATATATATATAGTACCTGTCGAAAGTTTGGACACAGCTACTCATTCAAGTGTTTTTCTTTATTTGACTATTTTCTACATTGTAGAATAATAGTGAAGACATCAAAACTATGAAATAACACATATTGGATCATGTAGTAACGATTAAAGTGTTAAACAAATCAAAATATATTTTAGGTTCTTCAAGTAGCCACCCTTGATACTATGTCTAAGCCTATATATGTGTTTTATTTTTGGTACTTTCCTTCACAACCCCAATTTTATTATATGACCTTATGAAGGGAAATGTGATCTTAGTGTACAGTCTGTACTCCCGTTTATTCGAGTAATGTAACCGATTGAGAGGTCTCCTTGATTTGTCAAGGCCTTAGTTGGAGCCCCGGGCACTGGGCAGGTGTGGAGAATGATTCTCCCTTTAACTTAATGGTTATTGCCCCTCTAACAAAGCAATGGCATTGTCCTATTTAGGTGCCGCTTGTGGATTTGACAGCTCTAATGCAGTTCCACCTCAGACACCATCAAAACAACAGCTACAGATATGCGGATCTCGGCTGAAGCGGATCTGCCTGGTTCCTGGATTATTTGATGAGGCTACTTTAATCTAGAACAAACAACCTTTACCATAAATCAGCGTGGACCTCTCCTTGAGATCTCAGGGTGCTGAAGGCATAAGTCCATCTGTTCTTTACGAGGCCTCCATAAACTAACACTGTCGTATCTCGGAACAGCCTAGCCCACAATCTATCGAGGCACGGGTAGACCAAAATATTCAAAATGCAAAAAAATGTGTGTTTTAACATGATTTAACGTAATATGTTGTGATTTGTGCAGGTCATAGGTAAAGACGACGTGGCCGTCCCCACCCACCTCTTCAAAGTCATCCTCGTCGGGAAAGACCAATCGGCATCGGGCAATTTGACTAACAACCAATCGGCATCAGAAACCTTGGCCCTCGGGGCCTTTGTCGTACCCAACCAGCCAATCGGCTTCAAGCGCCCACTGACGGACTTCCAGGTGAGTCTATCGGAACTAGAGAAGATCTCGGGCCTGACCTTCTTTCCCAAAGTGGAGCGGACAACTCCGAGCCTCCCCAACTTGTGCGATAGGGATTCCTGCCAACTGATGGACTTTAAGGATTTCACCTTGTACCTCACGGCCAGGAAGGTGGGCAGTGCCCGCACCACGGTGAAGCTGGAGAAGAGCATGGCGGAGCTGAAAGAGCAAGGCATCGCCCCGGACGACTACATACTCAAACTGTACCAGGAGAAGAAGAAGGAGCTGGAAAACAAAGAGCATAACCTGACTCTTCCTTAGGGCACTAAGAGAAAATGTTTTGTAGCAGAAACAGAAAATGAGGGTTTCTAATTGGACAAGTCCACATAGTCCCTCCTGTTTTCATTGGTTTGGTGCCTAATGAACACAACCCTGGATGGAATGTCCATTATGGCTCTGTGAAACGAGCAGCTGGTCAAGTGGCTGTTTTGCTATGGGTTACATAGTTTATTAGATTGTTTATTGAACAGATTTTTCTGTATATTTCTTCGTTTTTTTCCCATTGGAAGGTGTATTTCCCATGCCAGAATTACAAAACATTTTTTTTAAATGTGGATAGTTTTTTAAATTTACCCTGAACAAAAATATAAACGCAACATGCAACAATTTCAGCATTTTACTGAGTTGCAGTTCATATAAGGTAATCAGTCAATTTAAATAAATGTATTGTCCCCCCGTCTAACTCAATCAGCTTATCAGGCTTTTATGGGTACTAATCGTTAATAGAGACCCAGGTGGAATCATGTGTTTCCTGTCGCCACGAATTGCATTGAGACATCTCAATTGGACCGCAGGAAAAAGAAGAGCACATGTATCACCAGTGTAATGGATCAGTTTGTTACCGAGAAGCACTATGGGTCGCTTTTTTATTGTTTGTATTAACTCATAGCTGACTTCAGGACATTACAACTCAACCACTGCCGTCCGCCAAATGGACCACGCAGATATCAGATATACAGTAGTATCACATCACTAAAGACTAGCCTAGACCCCATCACTCACCCATCATCCACCTTACAAACACACACACAGGATCTTACTCAGCCAAAGAAAAATCAACCATAGCCTATTGGAACCAGGATGAGAAGTATTATGCCTAATGCAGTGTAATTGACAAATGAGAACACATGAACACACACTCTGTCTACTGTACACACACTGTCTGGCAGACCAGAGCTGCATCTCAATATTACGAAGCAGTTTACTCTGCTTGTGTTCTCTCCTTGAAACTCTCATGCTTGATGCCTACCAGGAATTTGCTTGGACCTCTCCAGTCTTGTGAGATTACTAAAGGTGCAGCCTCTGTCGCAGCTTGCCGCGACTGGGAGACCGATGGGGCGGCGCGCAATTGGCCCAGCGTCGTCCGGGTTAGTGGAGGGTTTGGCTGGCAGGGATGTCCTTGTCCCATTGCACACTAGCGACTTCTGTGGCGGCCCGGGCGCAGTGCACGCTGACACGGTCGCCCAGTGCACGGTGTTTCCTCCGACACATTGGTGTGGCTGGCTTCCGGGTTAAGTGGGCATTGTGTCAAAAAGCAGTGCTGCTTGGTTGAGTTGTGTTTCGGAGGAGGCATGGCTCTCGACCTTCGCCTCTCCCCAGTCTGTATGGGAGATGCAGTGGTGAGACAAGACTGTAACTACCAATTGGATACCATGAAATTGGGGAGATAAAGGGGTAGAAGTTTTAAAAAATCAAATAAAAAGATTACTAAAGGTGACTAAAAGGATACAGGGGATAGATAGGTGACCATTTTCAACTATTGAGATGCTATATTTGTGATTCGTCTATCTTAAATGATTTGATGCCACTTTACTGTAGGTTGGGGCGACAGTAATCCAGTCTGAGCTCAGCTGGCACTGCTTTACCGGTTAGATTCCCACTGTGCCACTGTGTTTGTCAGGGATCACCAGCCAGGGAAGGTCAGGGGCAAGGGTGGCACTGGGAACCATGTGATGATATATTATGTAGAAATACGTTGTTACTTTTCCAATGTATGGCATGGTTTTATTAATAATCAACTGTACATTAAGATCAAGTTCTCCCAACAGCTAATAAATATGGAGAGCAGAGAAGTTCTCATTTGGAAGATGGGACCTTGTCCCATTTTAAAGCAGATTTTCCTTTGGACTTTTTTTGATCACCTACATCCTCTTAACCTTACTAATAAGGCAGACACCATAAAGGAAATTGAATGCAGCTGGATCAAATGTAATCACATTTTTTGTGTAATTCAGGTCATTACATTGTAAATTACATGAGAGAGTTCATAACTTCACATGGCCTTTGGGAGATATCATAATATTTTCAGAGGTGTTGGCTACAGGTGTTAAAAATGTGAAGGGAATCTGAATATGCTAGCAAGAGAAATACTTGATACACACAATAAAGGCAGATCCAAACCGTATTGTGCTGCTCGGTTGCATGGTTACAAGAACTATGGCGTGGAAAAGGTTATGTTTAATTCCAAGCTGGACTCAGGGGTAGATGTAACATAGCAAGTGTAACTCTTGTCTCCCTCCATTTAGTATGAAATGTTACATTTCATATGGTATGTATTAATTTGTGGATGTCCATCACCCATTTTGTAGGATATGTTATTACAATTTGTTGTGGCTAACATTAGCTAGGTGGCTAACTTTAGCTAGGTTAGGGGTGAAGGTTATGGGTTAAGGGTTAAGTCTAGGGTTAAGGTTAGAGGAAGGGTTAGCTAACATCCTAAGTAGTTGCAAAAAAGTAGTAACTAGTTGCTAATTAGCTAAAGTTTTCTGTGATGTGATTCGAACCCACAACCTTTGGGTTGCTAGACTTTTGCATTATACACCTCCCTGACCAACCTTCCTCCTTTGGTTTTTGGCTTAAGTAACCTTCTGTCTTATGTAACCATACCAAACGTAACATATCATACTAATTTGAGTGTCACAGACTTACGTTTACTATTTTACGTCTAACATTTGAGGCCAGGCTGAATTCATGTAGGCCTGCTATTTGCACCACCCAAAAATGAAGCTTAAATATATTACTGCCCTGTTTGGAAGCATTGTTATTCATATTAGACCAGATTCTATAACCCACAGGGCTCTATCAAGCATTGCAGGTTACTTTTGCACGTGTGCATTAAACATAAAATTAACTCTATTTTTCACAGTGCAGCTTAAGTCATCAGAAACTACTACTGACACAGGAGCACTATCGGGTGTCTTTCCACCCCTGAGAGCATTCAGAAACGACTAGTTGCTGCCCACGACCTCCACAGGACTTCAAATCTCCAAAAGCAGGGAATAGTGGGAGCGAGCGGTGGCATGGGTGGTTTTGATGGTGGCATGGGCGGTTTTGACGGTGGCGTGGGCGGTTTTGACGGTGGCGTGGGCGGTTTTGATGGTGGCATGGGCGGTTTTGACAGTGGCATGGGCGGTTTTGACGGTGGCATGGGTGGTTTTGATGGTGGCATGGGTGGTTTTGACGGTGGCATGGGCGGTTTTGATGGTGGCATGGGCGGTTTTGACGGTGGCATGGGCGGTTTTGATGGTGGCATGGGTGGTTTTGATGGTGGCATGGGCGGTTTTGACGGTGGCATGGGCGGTTTTGATGGTGGCATGGGCGGTTTTGACGGTGGCATGGGCGGTTTTGACGGTGGCATGGGCGGTTTTGATGGTGGCATGGGCGGTTTTGACGGTGGCATGGGCGGTTTTGACGGTGGCATGGGCGGTTTTGATGGTGGCATGGGCGGTTTTGACGGTGGCATGGGCGGTTTTGATGGTGGCATGGGCGGTTTTGATGGTGGCATGGGCGGTTTTGATGGTGGCATGGGCGGTTTTGACGGTGGCATGGGCGGTTTTGATGGCATGGGCGGTTTTGATGGTGGCATGGGCGGTTTTGGCGGTGGCATGGGCGGTTTTGGCGGTGGCGTGAGCGGTTTTGATGGTGGCATGGGCGGTTTTGATGGTGGCATGGGCGGTTTTGACGGTGGCATGGGCGGTTTTGATGGTGGCATGGGCGGTTTTGGCGATGGCATGGGCGGTTTTGAGTAGCGTCTGTGGGTCTTGTGAGTGTCATATCTGCAAGTGAGTGTGTGTACCTGCGTGCATGTGAAAGTGTCTGTGTCTGTGTAGGCTTTCATGCATGTGTGTGTGTATGTGTGAAGTTGCAGTGTTTCTCCTCCCCATGCAGACCTGTGCTGTTACTGTGTGTGGAGCAGCTGCGTTGGCCAACCCAAGGCTGTAATTAGTTGCCCCAGTCTGCCACGGTGTCGGAGTGAATTCCCCCTCAGAACAACATGCCATGTAAGCAATTAGTCCATCTATGCTCTGCCCGTCCTCTGGTTTACAGCACAGTAGAAGGGCCGATCTGGCTTACACAAGGCTACTGTGCTGACTTATAATCAACTTTGCTATGTATGTAGGCCTACACACTTCTGGGAGGGGGATAAAGAAAAAAAAATCACTCTCTCACATTGCCCCTCACTACCTCTGTGTCCCTTCATAGACCAAGCTCAAAGTTGTTGTGAATCTGACATCAATTTATTGAACCACTGTCTTTAATCCAGTGTTTTCCAAGCTTGGCAAAGCTATAGCTCATTGATATACCCTGACTCATCCATTTCTTCCATAGAGTGCATTACCATTGGGGCTCTATAGGCTCAATACAACTTACTCTCCTCATCTCCTTCACATCATCTGCTCAGAACTGTAAACACTGGATACTGACAATGAGTACTACTGACTATCTCCGCTCAGTCAAAGCAGATATAAGGGAAACTGTTGGTAATTCCTTCGAGGGTGTGTCTCCTTCAGCCGAGAGCAGGTTATCTGTGTTCAGGACACTCTTGGTTCCTACCTGTAGAATCCAGCAGGGGGAGATGTTAGACCATGTACTGACAGTATCAGTGCTATATTATTAGTGAGTTGATTACCACACGTCTTTAGAGTTGATGGTACTAACAGTGTAGTTTAATACCAGCAGGTTTAGGATCTTGCTTTGGAGCACAGAAGTGTTGAATTGTGTGTGTGTGCATACGTGCGTGCATGTGTTGATACAGAGGATACAGGAGTGGCAGAGATGGAGGGAGATGAAGAGAAATAGAGAGAGGGGGGATCAAGCCCAGACTCCTTGAGGGGATTAAGGTCAAAGGATCTGTGATTAAGACTAGCCTTTTCTCCCATTCATGTAAATTACACTGACCTTTGCCCTGTTCCTTAATATCATCCTCCTAAAGGTGCTTCAAGAACCACACAGGTAATGTCGTTTAGGGCACACTATAGAAAAACGTTTTGCAATGGAAAACGAAAACAAGCATTTCTTATTTGACAGTTCATCTAGTCCCTCCCTGTTTGTCTGTTTTCTTCTGTTTGGTACCTCAATGAATACAACCCAGGCATGTCTGTCCACACAGACTTCATTCATATTTATAGCTTAGCCCTGTACAATGGACTTGTTCTGCTTACTGTAATATGAATCTCCATTTTTTAGGCCACTTTTGCCTCCTTCGTCTTATTCTTCTAACTAGACCTATCAAAAATAGAAACAATTAACTTTTTTAAGTGCTGTGAAGTAGGCCGGATAATATTATGCTTTGTGTAGAAGTTTAGGCCAGCTGATAATAGTCAACGTAATGGACTTTGTGAAGAGTCTCTCTCTCGGTCGCTCTCTCTTTTTCTCTCTCTCTGTCTATCTTTCTCTCCCTCTCTCTTTCTTTCCCTTGACACTTGCAAGTCGACATAATGAACTTCAGTTGCTCTCTCTCTTTCTCTCTCCCTCTTTCTCTCTTTCTTTCTCTCTTTCCCCTAACGAGCTGTCACGTTGAATTAGCGTGACAATGCCACCCTGAAAGATTTGGGAAACAGAGACGCTCTGAGGTCAGGCATTCTAGAGGACAGCACAACACGCTTGGCTCCGAGGACCACTCGCATTAAGTCTGAGTAAGGAGAGCTGCAGCCGATATGCTGTCGGAGGAGCTTCCGGTCATGTTGTATTTGTGGCCCTCCTAGGCCCTACTCACCGTTTGCTGGCTTGACTTTCCTGGAAGCTCGTCAAGGAGAGGCACTGGCCACACGATTTGGTAGCGGCTTGAATTGTTTACTCTCGATCTTGTTAAATGTGTGGGATGGTCTTTGAGAAAGGCGATTATTCAACACTTGAACACTATTCAACACTGAGAAGAACACATAGGATAAGCACACCAGAGTGGATTGACTGTCCCATCCACCCAGAGTGTATGATCAAACTGTCCCTCTTCTTTTCACATCTTTCAGGCCTAAAGTTTTGGTCCTCCAGAAACAATCACCCAGGGTCTCATTTTGACGACCCAATTAAGTAGTGTTAAGACTAAAATAGGCAGTGTTAGTGCCATAATAAACAGTGTTACTGTCAAAATAGGCAGTGTTAGCATCAGAATAAGTAGTGTTAGTGTCAACATAAGTATTGTTAGCGTTAAAATAAGCAGTATTAGCTAAATAAGGAAACATTTAATTTTTTAATATAAGCCATGATGAAGTGATGATGTCTGTTGTGACAACTGCACAGCTTTTTTGCATCGACAAAATGTCAGCCCAAATGAGTCCGAGGCCAATCACGGTGTCACCAATGAGTCAGTTTGCAGAAGTTTGAAATGCTACTTTTCCTAACCTTGATTCTGAAGGTAAGGGATGCCCTTCTCTATCACTATAGGGTTTTTTCTCTCTACGGCTGTGAGCATGTGTTAGCACATTGAAATGGCGTACATGTTTGGACCTGCAAATGTGTCTGTGCTTATTGTATGTGTGTGTTTCAAGTTTTATTGGCCTTATGTACAGGATACACACGATCCAACAAAATGCTTACCTGCAGGTTCCGTCTTGATAATGCAACAACAAAAATAAATAATGCAAGAAAATAGTAGAATATAGTAAAATCAGTAGAATATAATAAACATTTTAGCATAAGTATAATACAGGATGCACAATTTATAGTCCCAATATTGTGTGTGTACACAATTGTGTACTGTGTGTATTGCGCATTGTGTGTACATGTGTGTGTATTGTACATACTGTATACATGTACATGTGTGTGTGAGTGAGTGGTGTGGTTCGTAGTCATCTCTGTCTGTACGACGGGAGGCAAACAGGAGGATTAACCCTGGGAGAGTGAGGTCAGAGCCTTCCACCTGGGAGAACACAGTCATCTTCCCGGGCCATCCTGAGACCTCATCAGGACCGCGGCTGCCATGGCAACGTCATACAGCAACACACTGCTCCCCCGGGACCCACCGCAGACACATACGCTTATCTCTTAACACATGGAGAGAGGGAGGGGAGGGAGGGAGCGGGGAGAGAGGAGTGGAAGATATAGAGAGAAGGAGAGGTAATTACAGAAAGAGAGACGAAAGAGAGGGAGGGAGAGAGATAAAGACCGGACCCAGGACTCTTTGACTCTACTGCTCTGTTCTGCTTCCTCACAGCAGTGACCTGTGGTGAATGGCTGGTTTAGTCAGTTTATTTCAGTTGATTAAGGGTTTTGCATTGACACAACAAGTTTTAGTTCATTTTTATGGCCATTTGTTTGTTGTAGTGACTTCTTACTAAAACCACAATAATTTCTGTTGACTTGATATTTTTTGCGTTAGTATGCTGATATCCTAATATATTTGACCCTCATCTTGGAGTAAGTACTATTCAAGCCTAATCATTGCTGGAGCAATAGAATAGAATAGCTAGATTGATGATAACGTTATGCACAGTAGGATCTGTAACCTTCCCATGAGTTAGACTAGTGTGTGACCAGCTGTTGTCGTGTGAGTGCCCTATGCCGCGAGGTCTCTCTAACCTCCACTCCTAACCAACACTAACCTCTAACCAACCTATTGTGTGAGTGACCTATGCCGCGAGGTCTCTCTAACCTCCACTCCTAACCAACACTAACCTCTAACCAACCTATTGTGTGAGTGCCCTATGCCGCGAGGTCTCTCTAACCTCCACTCCTAACCAACACTAACCTCTAACCAACCTATTGTGTGAGTGCCCTATGCCGCGAGGTCTCTCTAACCTCCACTCCTAACCAACACTAACCTCTAACCAACCTATTGTGTGAGTGCCCAATGCCGCGAGTTCTCTCTAACCTCCACTCCTAACCAACACTAACCTCTAACCAACCTATTGTGTGCGCGCCCCATACCATGTGGTCTCTCTAATCTCCCCTCTTAACCAACTCACCTCTCCAACTCTTAACGTCTAACCAACTTGTGTTGACTTCATCATTAACACTGCAAATGAGCCCCAGACGAAGTGCCTACCAGGACTATACAACTGCACGCCAGCTTCTGGGTAGGGCACAGGACAACGTTTGCCCAACTGGTGGTGTACTAGTCCAAATCTCATCTATCTGTCTCTCTCTCCCGTACCCTTCCCATATACCCACCCCCTTGCCCATTCCACTCCTCACGCCACTGTATCCCTCTATCCCCACACCCCCGCATCCCCAGTGGTGTGTATTCATGGATGCCAAGGGAAGCCAGGCTTGCACCAAAAATCTGACCAATAATATACATTTTAAAAAGCATCTAATTATTTATCTTTCGTCTCTCTGTGTTTCCTTCAATATGCAAGAGGCTGAATGTACACTACCGTTCAAAAGTTTGGGGTCACTTAGAAATGTCCTTGTTTTTGAAAGAGAAGCTAATTTTTTGTCCATTAAAGTAGAAAAATACAGTGTAGACATTGTTAATGTTGTAAATGACTATTGTAGCTGGAAACGGCTGATTTTTGATGGAATTTCTACATAGGCGTACAGAGGCCCATTATCAGCAACCATCACTCCTGTGTTCCAATGGCATGTTGAGTTAGCTAATCCAAGTTTATCATTTTAAAAGGCTAATTGATCATTAGAAAACCATTTGGCAATTATATAAGCACAGCTGAAAACTGTTGTGCTGTTTAAAGAAGCAATAAAACTGTCCTTCTTTAGAATAGCTGAGTATCTAGAGCATCAGCATGTGTGGGTTCGATTACAGGCTCAAAATGGCCAGAAACAAAGAACTTTCTTCTGAAACTCATCAGTCTATTCTTGTTCTGAGAAATGAAAGCTATTCCATGCGAGAAATTGTGAGATCTCGTGAATGTCAGTTAGATACTATCTGTCGGTGCATTATCTTTATCAGCATCATAAAAGCTAATTGTATTTCAACCACATAAAATATGTATCTAAGCCAGACTGAAATCATATCAGAAATATATTTTCCATTTAATTTTTTCATTTTCTCCACGGTCCCGAAATGTCTTTGGTCCATGAAAAAAGCAGATGACAGAGAAAAGTTTACCAATGTCAACTAGATTGAAGCGTTGATTCTATCGATTTACGACATTGTTCTGGTGAGCAAGGGTTTATTTAGCCTTCCAGGGCAACATAATGGAAGAGAAGCTGCATGTACAGTATCTAATTATAGACAAATTGACTAACATATAGCCTACCAAAATGTCAGAAAGACAAAAAAAAAAGGCTAAAGAATATCCTGCATCCCGTGTCAAAAAATCCTCACCTCGGTCAAGAAATCCTCACCCCCTGTCAAAAAATGCTCCATTGTCTCTGACTGGAGCCTACAGTGCATTTTCTATATTAGCGGGTTAGGGCCGGATGTGGGCCTCAGATTTTCACTTTATCACATGTAGTTGGCCGTTGAAGATGGGTTATTAGCAATTGCTAATAATAATAATAATAAGTGGTTCTGTAGCTCAGTTGGTAGAGCATGGCGCTTGTAACGCCAGGGTAGTGGGTTCGATTCCCGGGACCACCCATACGTAGAATGTATGCACACATGACTGTAAGTCACTTTGGATAAAAGCGTCTGCGAAATGGCATATATTATATTATTATATATTATATTATTATATATAATTGCGGGTGGGTGCGGGTCAACAAACAGCTGACACGTGCACCACTAGCGACTAGCCATCCCCCCTTTAAAATGTCCAACCCTCCCATCCCCAATACCACCCACATCAACCTTCACTGACAGCCCAAATGAGGCACACAATTTCTCCTAGTCCCCATCCAGTCTCTGACCAAGACGCCACATCAGTCATATCACTTTGACATGAGAAAGGACTCCGAGACTGACTCAGTGCAGTATGGGGTGGATGGCACATAACGCAGGCCAGCTCTTATGCAACAAATAAACTATGCAGGTCTACATACTGTAGCCTGAGGCCTTCACGGTTTCTGTTGTCTAAGGTTCATGTTAAAGCATATCACTATGTGAATTATTTTGATTTAATGACCATTCAGAGATTAGAAATGAGAGGTTCATTTACAATGCCTGATTGACTTGTTAAGTATTTCAGCCATCACAGTCATACAGCAGACTAGTTGGTATGTCACATGGGCATATGTTTCAATATATCTGCTGAGCCCCTCATGCCCCCATTGCTGATTGGTTAAACTCACTGCTCATGTTGAAATACCCCCACGGACCCGCGCCATGAAATTGCTAGCTTCTTTGTGGCGCAGCTGGCTACCAGTGTTTCGAGAGTCACTTATGTTTGCAAGAAAGACGTCCCAAGAGCTTGTCTCAGTGCGAGCTCATGAGGGCGGGAGCTATACTGTTATGCTATAGGTTATTTATACTGTGGCAGCACGAGTCTGGTTACATATACATGTATGTGCGTGAGAAGCGTTGGGGGCTGGGCGATGTTTATACACCTGACATAACGAGGATACATAGTCCTGACTCGTGCTGTGGCAGAGTGTGTGCGACAGCACTGTCGGATTGATAGGAATGAGCCGGGGCAGGTATGGTAATAAGCACCGCGTCTTAACAACAAGACAAACAGGTTACACACTGAGCCAAAGTGACAGCTGTCACTGTGTTTTAATGACAGACACAACCCAAGGTGACCACCAAACAGTCAGGTGAGATGACTACATGGGCAGTGTTTACATTACACACATAAATATGTCATATATATATATATGGGGCCTGTTTCCTAGACCCAAATTAAGCTTAGTCCTGGATTAAAAAGCATTATCAAGTGAGAATCTGCATTTAAAATGTATTTTAGTCCAGGACACAGTGTCTCATAATTTGTAATTTTGTACATGTTTACAAGAAAACAGCATGGTCCTGCATGTGCTTAGAATTTATTGTTTTGACTGTTGAAAATGCCTATGAGTGCTGATCTAGAATCAGTTTTGCCTTTCAGATCATAATGGATAAAAGGAGGGAGTAATATTAATACAGGTGAATTATTTTATCATTTTATTTCACCTATAGTCAAATAAAGTTGAGCAAACTGAAGGGACTGAGGCTTTCTAAAGGGCATTGTCCTCAGATGATACCAGGTCATCGTGGAGGAACAGCTAATCTCTCTCCTGTACAAACACTAATCTAATAGAAAGCATCAAAGCAACTTCCTTCCCAACGACACTGATGAGGACATACAGTGAGTGGGTTGCCAGGCTAACGTCAACATTTCCGCCACTGTCTGTCACTTGGCAAGGCTACGCCACATGTCTCCCGTACAGCGTGTGTGTGTTTGTGTAAAACACTAATTAAAGCCAGTGATGTTTACTGTAAGATCTTTTAGGTTCAGATTCTCACTGTGGGCGCCATCTGCTCCAGGTTGTGGATATGGGTATAGGTGCCTTTCTCATTCACTGAAAAACACCCTGCAGAGGAAAATATTCAAATCCCTTAGGGGGTGTTCCAAACTGGGTATTCGCCAATATGTGTGTGTGTGTGTGCATGTGCACGCATGCGTGTGTTTCCTGTCAGTTTGTGTGTCTGTGTCCTGCCAGTGGTTGAGTGTGTCATGTACTTTCAGTCAGTTCACACAGAGCCCATGTGTCGATATTGTCCAGGGCATTTAGACATTAACCAGGCCAGGGTCAGATTAGGGCACAGACAGTTCTTCAAATCTTATTGCAGGGGTGCGTCCAGGCCCTAAGCGAGATTTGTTTGCCCCCCCCCCATTAGTGTTTTTATAACAAATTTCATGCAATTCTATTCATTTCGCCATGGGACAGAGAGAAAAAAAATCAGTTTTGAAACTCATTTCCTGCAATTGTACATATTTTGCGATGACGTAAGCCACGTTAATGATATCTGAGTGAGGTCGATATTTGGCCATGATTACTAGAAGTTTAGAAGGCTGGCGAGAATAACTGACCAATATAAACATTGTTAGCTAATTGAGTGACTGTCAGTGACTAACCTAACAAGAGAAAAAGTACTGATGTACAAATTTCGAACTTGCACCTTATGTTTTCTACTATTCTAGCTCTCAACAGTAAGTTTCTTTAAAGAAATTGAGATATACTGTATATAAAAAACATATTTTGGGGGGAGCCGAGGGCCCCCTAGCAGCCTTGGGCCCAAAGAGTCTGGTCATGTCGCTTATGCCTGGAGTCGCCCCTGGGCGCGTTTCAATAGTCTACAGTGGCTTCCTTCAATCTTCTTCAACTGCACTGATCTGAAACTACAGGATTAGGTGAAAGCAATATGATTGATGCCTTGTAAGGAGTTGCTTTCACCTCACCAGTTCTTTCCAGGCAGTGGAGATTCATGAAAAGAGAAAGTGAGAAGAACCTATTTTAGACTATTGAGATGCATTCCTGGATTTGCCATGGTCTGAAACTAGAAATTGGATCACTGTTGAATTACAAAACTGTCATAATAGTACAATAACAACATAATTGACTACACAATTATGCATTTTGTTCTACAATAAGTCATGTCCTGCAGTTAGTTGACAACTCAATATAGACGTCCTTGTTTTTGACAACTAGATTCTTTTCAATATATTCTCCTCATAACAAGCCTCATTGCAGAAGACGTGAACATGCTCTGAGTAGCATCAAGGGCATTGGCTTATTTACCTTGGTTGCACAACTAGGTTTCAGGCAAAGAGAGACGCAGATTATTTCACGCTCACAGTGTTTTTTTCTCTGCTCATATGTTGAGGACATCTGGCGTTCTTTAAAAAAAAGACAGTGAGAAAGAGAGA
Source organism: Oncorhynchus keta (assembly GCF_023373465.1). Classification (NCBI taxonomy): domain Eukaryota; kingdom Metazoa; phylum Chordata; class Actinopteri; order Salmoniformes; family Salmonidae; genus Oncorhynchus; species Oncorhynchus keta. The sequence continues at coordinate 21,410,267 of NC_068424.1, read as the reverse complement.
GAGTTTCTGTGCACTTTTTGGGTCTCCATCTCAACGAGTCGGGGGTGCGTCTGAATTGGCACCATATAACCTAAACAGCGTTACTTTTGAAGTCCCTCAATCCAGACAAAATACTCCGAGGTCTGTCCCCAGTGGAGGTTGACAGCTGTGTGTGTATGCATGCGTGCGTGTGCGTGTGTCTGCCTGCGTGTGTGTGTAGGGCTGTAACATTGACAGAACTAGCAATTATAGAAGTAACAAACAAAGTACATCCGTTTTGACGAAATAAAATTGTGTGCACTTACAGCAGTGATCACTCATATCAGGTGTATGGTCTCATGCTGCACAAGTTACCACGCTTCATAAACATCCACATAAAATATATTTTTTAAATAATGGTAATTGCTTAAATGAGAAAAACATAAACAGTGAATTCCTGGTCTTCTAGACTGCAAAGAGAAGAAGTGGAGCCAGAGCGATGTGCTGTTAAACAAAGCCCTGAACAGAAGGGGGCCTTTGTGCCCTGCGTCCAGGTGTCAAAGTCGATCTGCTCCTCTTCTCCGGCACAGAACCCATCTGAAAGCATCAGATCACAGAGATAGCACCATCGCTCCGCTTTCGTCCTGCTGATCAGACGCAGCACTGTATGCCATGGTATGGTGAAGTCCACATACACAGGCACATACAGATACAAGTACACACACGTACAAGAAAACACAACCACACACACAACAACCAATACACAAGATATACACATACTGTATAATCTAGAAGCACACACCTGGGTACACACACACACACACACACACACACACACACACACACATAGATATAATAAAAGCTCAGGTTGTGCGCAATAGCAATAAGACTTTGGGCAGAATCCAGTCAAACATGCAATGTCTTTCAGTATAAAATCACTGTCCTTGCACACGTGTATTGTGCTTGGAAAACCATAAGCAATGACGCGTGAAGGTTTTTCTTTTTACAGTAATTAAGGATGTGCATTCTTATTATCCTCAGAGAACCTCAGCGTCATCCTCTGTGATTTTTCTGACTACAGGAAAAAAAATATTTCTATATATGCTACTGTATAAATACTGTGTTTTACGCTTGATTGAATTGAGCCCGAAGACAGGTTTAGGATCCATTTTGACTGACTCCTTCTTGTTGCACATAACGACATGCACAGCACAATGACATTTCCTCTGTTTTTAACTGTTTTTAACATCCATGCAAGACAAGATTTTAATGTAATGTTATTTTCTGCAGTTTCTGTATTATTGGCCCTACTTTAGGATTTGATCATCTTAGGTAGCCTAAGTCCCTTTCAATTTGTGTTGGAAAAAAAATAATTACCAAATTACTGATGCCAGAATTAACCCAACTGATTCCAAATTACATCATCTCTTTTGAGGGTCGGTGGGAACATCTGCATTGTAGCCCTGGTGGGGTTTCCACTTAAGTAGCCAATCTTCCTTGTATAACCAAATAGGTTGCGTTTAGACAGGCAGCCCAATTCTGATATTTTTCTAAATTAATTGGTCTTTTGACCAATCAGATCAGCTCTGAAAAATATCTGACGTGAAAAGATCTGATGTGATTGGTCTGAAGACAAATTAGTGGAAAAAAGATCAGAATTGGTCTACCTGTCTAAACGCAGCCATAGTAGAGACATGTAATACTTACTGACAGCCAGTAACCTACATCATAGTAGGTCACTTGAGTTGATGTTCTGAGCTACTGTAGCATGATGCTGCATCCCTTCTGTATGCCAAATCCAAACGTCTTCTTCATGCTGCGGAGTCATAGTACAATCCATCGCCTTCTTCTCAACATAATGCCATTCTCATTTGGCAAAATGAAGATTGCTCGCATTATACTGTACCACATACCAGCCGTGGGTTCAAATAGTATCTGTTTCTTTCAAAAACTTTGAGTGTTCGATGGAGCCTTTCTGCAGTTCCAGATGGGATGAGCTCGGACTATCCCATTGTTTCCATTGTGCTAAGCAAGCTCAATCAGGTGCAGCTAAAGTATGTGAAAGATATATAATATTTTCACCCAGGTCTGCCACATACTAGTGATGAGCGGGTTGAGTCATAACCCCAGTCCGAGGTGTGGGGCTGGTGGGTTTAGGGTCATTAAATATTGGGGGTTGAAAACGATACCTTTTAGAAATCCATAAATGTATCATTCTATTACAGTTTATATCTATAGGCTACATTGAGTTTTTCTTTTATAATTTTAGACTACCTGGTACTAATGTGTAAGCCTATAAGCTTTAGGGCCTAACTGTACATGCACCAAATAGCCTACACACCAATCGCCAAATAGCCTACACACCAATCGCCAAATAGCCTACACACCAATCACCAAATAGCCTACACACCAATCGCCAAATAGCCTACACAACAATCGCCAAATAGCCTACACAACAATCGCCAAATAGCCTACACACCAATCGCGAAATAGCCTACACAACAATCGCCAAATGCTTTGGGAAATGACAGAAAATGTTAACATAATCCATGTAGGCAAAAGGACAATGTCTGAGTTTAATTCAATTGGAGAAAAGCTGCGAAATGTAGAGTTGAAAATAAAGAGAAAGGAGGCCCAGAAAAGTTATGTTTGGGAAAGATTTGTCAAAGTGGTTAAAGAGGATGATAGGAGTGTCTGTTATGTTGTGTGATGATTGTGAGGCGCTATACAAATTCGACAGTCACAAGATGGGGACTTCAAATAGGCCTATGGCACGTCAAGGGAACTGTAGCCTACTGTTCAGATGTTTTAAATGGAAACTGAAATCCAGACACTGACTGTAGATCTATAACCTCTCACATAGCCTTAATATTAACTCCTGCAGAATTAAGCATTTATTGAAGTAAAATGATACTCCAAATGTCGGCGAAAGTTTGATTCGGAACAGGAGTGAAGAAATATGATTTCTTTCTTTCAGCATCTTGAGAGAATGTGAATGCCAGTTAGATACAATCTGTAGGTGCATCATCTTTATCAGTATCATAAAAGCTGATAGTATTTCAACCACATAAAATAGGATTCCTAAAACATATTGGGTCGTTTTCACAGTTTTCTATTTCGTTTACAACCGATCAAACGGATGTCATTTGGAAATTTTGCACAGAATATCTTTCCAGTTTTTTGGGGTTGAGTTATTGCATTTTCTCCCTGGTCCCTAAATGCATTTGTTGTGTGAAAGCAGCAGAAGCATTCATTCTATTGATTTATGACATTATTCTGGTTAGCAAGGGTTTATGTAGTCTTCTAGGGCAACATATAATGACAGAGGAGAAGCTGCATGTATCTAATTATGGACAAGGGTTTATGTAGTCTTCTAGGGCAACATATAATGACAGAGGAGAAGCTGCATGTATCTAATTACAGAGAAGGGTTTATATAGTCTTCTAGGGCAACATATAATGACAGAGGAGAAGCTGCATGTATCTAATTACAGAGAAGGGTTTATGTAGTCTTCTAGGGCAACATATAATGACAGAGGAGAAGCTGCATGTATCTAATTACAGAGAAGGGTTTATGTAGTCTTCTAGGGCAACATATAATGACAGAGGAGAAGCTGCATGTATCTAATTACAGAGAAGGGTTTATGTAGTCTTCTAGGGCAACATATAATGACAGAGGAGAAGCTGCATGTATCTAATTACAGAGAAGGGTTTATGTAGTCTTCTAGGGCAACATATAATGACAGAGGAGAAGCTGCATGTATCTAATTACAGAGAAGGGTTTATGTAGTCTTCTAGGGCAACATATAATGACAGAGGAGAAGCTGCATGTATCTAATTACAGAGAAGGGTTTATGTAGTCTTCTAGGGCAACATATAATGACAGAGGAGAAGCTGCATGTATCTAATTACAGAGAAGGGTTTATGTAGTCTTCTAGGGCAACATATAATGACAGAGGAGAAGCTGCATGTATCTAATTACAGAGAAGGGTTTATGTAGTCTTCTAGGGCAACATATAATGACAGAGGAGAAGCTGCATGTATCTAATTACAGAGAAGGGTTTATGTAGTCTTCTAGGGCAACATATAATGACAGAGGAGAAGCTGCATGTATCTAATTACAGAGAAGGGTTTATGTAGTCTTCTAGGGCAACATATAATGACAGAGGAGAAGCTGCATGTATCTAATTACAGAGAAGGGTTTATGTAGTCTTCTAGGGCAACATATAATGACAGAGGAGAAGCTGCATGTATCTAATTACAGAGAAGGGTTTATGTAGTCTTCTAGGGCAACATATAATGACAGAGGAGAAGCTGCATGTATCTAATTACAGAGAAGGGTTTATGTAGTCTTCTAGGGCAACATATAATGACAGAGGAGAAGCTGCATGTATCTAATTATGGACAAGGGTTTATGTAGTCTTCTAGGGCAACATATAATGACAGAGGAGAAGCTGCATGTATCTAATTACAGAGAAGGGTTTATGTAGTCTTCTAGGGCAACATATAATGACAGAGGAGAAGCTGCATGTATCTAATTATGGACAAGGGTTTATGTAGTCTTCTAGGGCAACATATAATGACAGAGGAGAAGCTGCATGTATCTAATTACAGAGAAGGGTTTATGTAGTCTTCTAGGGCAACATATAATGACAGAGGAGAAGCTGCATGTATCTAATTACAGAGAAGGGTTTATGTAGTCTTCTAGGGCAACATATAATGACAGAGGAGAAGCTGCATGTATCTAATTACAGAGAAGGGTTTATGTAGTCTTCTAGGGCAACATATAATGACAGAGGAGAAGCTGCATGTATCTAATTACAGAGAAGGGTTTATGTAGTCTTCTAGGGCAACATATAATGACAGAGGAGAAGCTGCATGTATCTAATTATTTATGTAGTCTTCTAGGGCAACATATAATGACAGAGGAGAAGCTGCATGTATCTAATTACAGAGAAGGGTTTATGTAGTCTTCTAGGGCAACATATAATGACAGAGGAGAAGCTGCATGTATCTAATTACAGAGAAGGGTTTATGTAGTCTTCTAGGGCAACATATAATGACAGAGGAGAAGCTGCATGTATCTAATTACAGAGAAGGGTTTATGTAGTCTTCTAGGGCAACATATAATGACAGAGGAGAAGCTGCATGTATCTAATTACAGAGAAGGGTTTATGTAGTCTTCTAGGGCAACATATAATGACAGAGGAGAAGCTGCATGTATCTAATTACAGAGAAGGGTTTATGTAGTCTTCTAGGGCAACATATAATGACAGAGGAGAAGCTGCATGTATCTAATTACAGAGAAGGGTTTATGTAGTCTTCTAGGGCAACATATAATGACAGAGGAGAAGCTGCATGTATCTAATTACAGAGAAGGGTTTATGTAGTCTTCTAGGGCAACATATAATGACAGAGGAGAAGCTGCATGTATCTAATTACAGAGAAGGGTTTATGTAGTCTTCTAGGGCAACATATAATGACAGAGGAGAAGCTGCATGTATCTAATTACAGAGAAGGGTTTATGTAGTCTTCTAGGGCAACATATAATGACAGAGGAGAAGCTGCATGTATCTAATTACAGAGAAGGGTTTATGTAGTCTTCTAGGGCAACATATAATGACAGAGGAGAAGCTGCATGTATCTAATTACAGAGAAGGGTTTATGTAGTCTTCTAGGGCAACATATAATGACAGAGGAGAAGCTGCATGTATCTAATTATGGACAAGGGTTTATGTAGTCTTCTAGGGCAACATATAATGACAGAGGAGAAGCTGCATGTATCTAATTACAGAGAAGGGTTTATGTAGTCTTCTAGGGCAACATATAATGACAGAGGAGAAGCTGCATGTATCTAATTACAGAGAAGGGTTTATGTAGTCTTCTAGGGCAACATATAATGACAGAGGAGAAGCTGCATGTATCTAATTACAGAGAAGGGTTTATGTAGTCTTCTAGGGCAACATATAATGACAGAGGAGAAGCTGCATGTATCTAATTACAGAGAAGGGTTTATGTAGTCTTCTAGGGCAACATATAATGACAGAGGAGAAGCTGCATGTATCTAATTACAGAGAAGGGTTTATGTAGTCTTCTAGGGCAACATATAATGACAGAGGAGAAGCTGCATGTATCTAATTACAGAGAAGGGTTTATGTAGTCTTCTAGGGCAACATATAATGACAGAGGAGAAGCTGCATGTATCTAATTACAGAGAAGGGTTTATGTAGTCTTCTAGGGCAACATATAATGACAGAGGAGAAGCTGCATGTATCTAATTACAGAGAAGGGTTTATATAGTCTTCTAGGGCAACATATAATGACAGAGGAGAAGCTGCATGTATCTAATTACAGAGAAGGGTTTATATAGTCTTCTAGGGCAACATATAATGACAGAGGAGAAGCTGCATGTATCTAATTACAGAGAAGGGTTTATGTAGTCTTCTAGGGCAACATATAATGACAGAGGAGAAGCTGCATGTATCTAATTACAGAGAAGGGTTTATGTAGTCTTCTAGGGCAACATATAATGACAGAGGAGAAGCTGCATGTATCTAATTACAGAGAAGGGTTTATAGTCTTCTAGGGCAACATATAATGACAGAGGAGAAGCTGCATGTATCTAATTACAGAGAAGGGTTTATGTAGTCTTCTAGGGCAACATATAATGACAGAGGAGAAGCTGCATGTATCTAATTACAGAGAAGGGTTTATGTAGTCTTCTAGGGCAACATATAATGACAGAGGAGAAGCTGCATGTATCTAATTACAGAGAAGGGTTTATGTAGTCTTCTAGGGCAACATATAATGACAGAGGAGAAGCTGCATGTATCTAATTATGGACAAGGGTTTATGTAGTCTTCTAGGGCAACATATAATGACAGAGGAGAAGCTGCATGTATCTAATTACAGAGAAGGGTTTATGTAGTCTTCTAGGGCAACATATAATGACAGAGGAGAAGCTGCATGTATCTAATTACAGAGAAGGGTTTATGTAGTCTTCTAGGGCAACATATAATGACAGAGGAGAAGCTGCATGTATCTAATTACAGAGAAGGGTTTATGTAGTCTTCTAGGGCAACATATAATGACAGAGGAGAAGCTGCATGTATCTAATTACAGAGAAGGGTTTATGTAGTCTTCTAGGGCAACATATAATGACAGAGGAGAAGCTGCATGTATCTAATTACAGAGAAGGGTTTATGTAGTCTTCTAGGGCAACATATAATGACAGAGGAGAAGCTGCATGTATCTAATTACAGAGAAGGGTTTATGTAGTCTTCTAGGGCAACATATAATGACAGAGGAGAAGCTGCATGTATCTAATTACAGAGAAGGGTTTATGTAGTCTTCTAGGGCAACATATAATGACAGAGAATAATCTAATTACAGAGGATATAGTCTTCTGTATAATGACAGAGGAGAAGCTGCATATATTACAGAGAAGGGTTTATGTAGTCTTCTAGGGCAACATATAATGACAGAGGAGAAGCTGCATGTATCTAATTACAGAGAAGGGTTTATGTAGTCTTCTAGGGCAACATATAATGACAGAGGAGAAGCTGCATGTATCTAATTACAGAGAAGGGTTTATGTAGTCTTCTAGGGCAACATATAATGACAGAGGAGAAGCTGCATGTATCTAATTACAGAGAAGGGTTTATGTAGTCTTCTAGGGCAACATATAATGACAGAGGAGAAGCTGCATGTATCTAATTACAGAGAAGGGTTTATGTAGTCTTCTAGGGCAACATATAATGACAGAGGAGAAGCTGCATGTATCTAATTACAGAGAAGGGTTTATGTAGTCTTCTAGGGCAACATATAATGACAGAGGAGAAGCTGCATGTATCTAATTACAGAGAAGGGTTTATGTAGTCTTCTAGGGCAACATATAATGACAGAGGAGAAGCTGCATGTATCTAATTACAGAGAAGGGTTTATGTAGTCTTCTAGGGCAACATATAATGACAGAGGAGAAGCTGCATGTATCTAATTACAGAGAAGGGTTTATGTAGTCTTCTAGGGCAACATATAATGACAGAGGAGAAGCTGCATGTATCTAATTACAGAGAAGGGTTTATTCTTCTAGGGCAACATATAATGACAGAGGAGAAGCTGCATGTATCTAATTACAGAGAAGGGTTTATGGTCTTCTAGGGCAACATATAATGACAGAGGAGAAGCTGCATGTATCTAATTACAGAGAAGGGTTTATGTAGTCTTCTAGGGCAACATATAATGACAGAGGAGAAGCTGCATATATCTAATTACAGAGAAGGGTTTATGTAGTCTTCTAGGGCAACATATAATGACAGAGGAGAAGCTGCATGTATCTAATTACAGAGAAGGGTTTATGTAGTCTTCTAGGGCAACATATAATGACAGAGGAGAAGCTGCATGTATCTAATTATGGACAAGGGTTTATGTAGTCTTCTAGGGCAACATATAATGACAGAGGAGAAGCTGCATGTATCTAATTACAGAGAAGGGTTTATGTAGTCTTCTAGGGCAACATATAATGACAGAGGAGAAGCTGCATGTATCTAATTACAGAGAAGGGTTTATGTAGTCTTCTAGGGCAACATATAATGACAGAGGAGAAGCTGCATGTATCTAATTACAGAGAAGGGTTTATGTAGTCTTCTAGGGCAACATATAATGACAGAGGAGAAGCTGCATGTATCTAATTACAGAGAAGGGTTTATGTAGTCTTCTAGGGCAACATATAATGACAGAGGAGAAGCTGCATGTATCTAATTACAGAGAAGGGTTTATGTAGTCTTCTAGGGCAACATATAATGACAGAGGAGAAGCTGCATGTATCTAATTACAGAGAAGGGTTTATGTAGTCTTCTAGGGCAACATATAATGACAGAGGAGAAGCTGCATGTATCTAATTACAGAGAAGGGTTTATGTAGTCTTCTAGGGCAACATATAATGACAGAGGAGAAGCTGCATGTATCTAATTACAGAGAAGGGTTTATGTAGTCTTCTAGGGCAACATATAATGACAGAGGAGAAGCTGCATGTATCTAATTATGGACAAGGGTTTATGTAGTCTTCTAGGGCAACATATAATGACAGAGGAGAAGCTGCATGTATCTAATTACAGAGAAGGGTTTATGTAGTCTTCTAGGGCAACATATAATGACAGAGGAGAAGCTGCATGTATCTAATTACAGAGAAGGGTTTATGTAGTCTTCTAGGGCAACATATAATGACAGAGGAGAAGCTGCATGTATCTAATTACAGAGAAGGGTTTATGTAGTCTTCTAGGGCAACATATAATGACAGAGGAGAAGCTGCATGTATCTAATTACAGAGAAGGGTTTATGTAGTCTTCTAGGGCAACATATAATGACAGAGGAGAAGCTGCATGTATCTAATTATGGAGAAGGGTTTATGTAGTCTTCTAGGGCAACATATAATGACAGAGGAGAAGCTGCATGTATCTAATTACAGAGAAGGGTTTATGTAGTCTTCTAGGGCAACATATAATGACAGAGGAGAAGCTGCATGTATCTAATTACAGAGAAAGGGTTTATGTAGTCTTCTAGGGCAACATATAATGACAGAGGAGAAGCTGCATGTATCTAATTACAGAGAAGGGTTTATGTAGTCTTCTAGGGCAACATATAATGACAGAGGAGAAGCTGCATGTATCTAATTATGGACAAGGGTTTATGTAGTCTTCTAGGGCAACATATAATGACAGAGGAGAAGCTGCATGTATCTAATTACAGAGAAGGGTTTATGTAGTCTTCTAGGGCAACATATAATGACAGAGGAGAAGCTGCATGTATCTAATTACAGAGAAGGGTTTATGTAGTCTTCTAGGGCAACATATAATGACAGAGGAGAAGCTGCATGTATCTAATTACAGAGAAGGGTTTATGTAGTCTTCTAGGGCAACATATAATGACAGAGGAGAAGCTGCATGTATCTAATTACAGAGAAGGGTTTATGTAGTCTTCTAGGGCAACATATAATGACAGAGGAGAAGCTGCATGTATCTAATTACAGAGAAGGGTTTATGTAGTCTTCTAGGGCAACATATAATGACAGAGGAGAAGCTGCATGTATCTAATTACAGAGAAGGGTTTATGTAGTCTTCTAGGGCAACATATAATGACAGAGGAGAAGCTGCATGTATCTAATTACAGAGAAGGGTTTATGTAGTCTTCTAGGGCAACATATAATGACAGAGGAGAAGCTGCATGTATCTAATTACAGAGAAGGGTTTATGTAGTCTTCTAGGGCAACATATAATGACAGAGGAGAAGCTGCATGTATCTAATTACAGAGAAGGGTTTATGTAGTCTTCTAGGGCAACATATAATGACAGAGGAGAAGCTGCATGTATCTAATTACAGAGAAGGGTTTATGTAGTCTTCTAGGGCAACATATAATGACAGAGGAGAAGCTGCATGTATCTAATTACAGAGAAGGGTTTATGTAGTCTTCTAGGGCAACATATAATGACAGAGGAGAAGCTGCATGTATCTAATTACAGAGAAGGGTTTATGTAGTCTTCTAGGGCAACATATAATGACAGAGGAGAAGCTGCATGTATCTAATTACAGAGAAGGGTTTATGTAGTCTTCTAGGGCAACATATAATGACAGAGGAGAAGCTGCATGTATCTAATTATGGACAAGGGTTTATGTAGTCTTCTAGGGCAACATATAATGACAGAGGAGAAGCTGCATGTATCTAATTACAGAGAAGGGTTTATGTAGTCTTCTAGGGCAACATATAATGACAGAGGAGAAGCTGCATGTATCTAATTATGGACAAGGGTTTATGTAGTCTTCTAGGGCAACATATAATGACAGAGGAGAAGCTGCATGTATCTAATTACAGAGAAGGGTTTATGTAGTCTTCTAGGGCAACATATAATGACAGAGGAGAAGCTGCATGTATCTAATTACAGAGAAGGGTTTATGTAGTCTTCTAGGGCAACATATAATGACAGAGGAGAAGCTGCATGTATCTAATTACAGAGAAGGGTTTATGTAGTCTTCTAGGGCAACATATAATGACAGAGGAGAAGCTGCATGTATCTAATTACAGAGAAGGGTTTATGTAGTCTTCTAGGGCAACATATAATGACAGAGGAGAAGCTGCATGTATCTAATTACAGAGAAGGGTTTATGTAGTCTTCTAGGGCAACATATAATGACAGAGGAGAAGCTGCATGTATCTAATTACAGACAAGGGTTTATGTAGTCTTCTAGGGCAACATATAATGACAGAGGAGAAGCTGCATGTATCTAATTACAGAGAAGGGTTTATGTAGTCTTCTAGGGCAACATATAATGACAGAGGAGAAGCTGCATGTATCTAATTACAGAGAAGGGTTTATGTAGTCTTCTAGGGCAACATATAATGACAGAGGAGAAGCTGCATGTATCTAATTACAGAGAAGGGTTTATGTAGTCTTCTAGGGCAACATATAATGACAGAGGAGAAGCTGCATGTATCTAATTACAGAGAAGGGTTTATGTAGTCTTCTAGGGCAACATATAATGACAGAGGAGAAGCTGCATGTATCTAATTACAGAGAAGGGTTTATGTAGTCTTCTAGGGCAACATATAATGACAGAGGAGAAGCTGCATGTATCTAATTACAGAGAAGGGTTTATGTAGTCTTCTAGGGCAACATATAATGACAGAGGAGAAGCTGCATGTATCTAATTACAGAGAAGGGTTTATGTAGTCTTCTAGGGCAACATATAATGACAGAGGAGAAGCTGCATGTATCTAATTACAGAGAAGGGTTTATGTAGTCTTCTAGGGCAACATATAATGACAGAGGAGAAGCTGCATGTATCTAATTACAGAGAAGGGTTTATGTAGTCTTCTAGGGCAACATATAATGACAGAGGAGAAGCTGCATGTATCTAATTACAGAGAAGGGTTTATGTAGTCTTCTAGGGCAACATATAATGACAGAGGAGAAGCTGCATGTATCTAATTACAGAGAAGGGTTTATGTAGTCTTCTAGGGCAACATATAATGACAGAGGAGAAGCTGCATGTATCTAATTACAGAGAAGGGTTTATGTAGTCTTCTAGGGCAACATATAATGACAGAGGAGAAGCTGCATGTATCTAATTACAGAGAAGGGTTTATGTAGTCTTCTAGGGCAACATATAATGACAGAGGAGAAGCTGCATGTATCTAATTACAGAGAAGGGTTTATGTAGTCTTCTAGGGCAACATATAATGACAGAGGAGAAGCTGCATGTATCTAATTACAGAGAAGGGTTTATGTAGTCTTCTAGGGCAACATATAATGACAGAGGAGAAGCTGCATGTATCTAATTACAGAGAAGGGTTTATGTAGTCTTCTAGGGCAACATATAATGACAGAGGAGAAGCTGCATGTATCTAATTACAGAGAAGGGTTTATGTAGTCTTCTAGGGCAACATATAATGACAGAGGAGAAGCTGCATGTATCTAATTACAGAGAAGGGTTTATGTAGTCTTCTAGGGCAACATATAATGACAGAGGAGAAGCTGCATGTATCTAATTACAGAGAAGGGTTTATGTAGTCTTCTAGGGCAACATATAATGACAGAGGAGAAGCTGCATGTATCTAATTACAGAGAAGGGTTTATGTAGTCTTCTAGGGCAACATATAATGACAGAGGAGAAGCTGCATGTATCTAATTACAGAGAAGGGTTTATGTAGTCTTCTAGGGCAACATATAATGACAGAGGAGAAGCTGCATGTATCTAATTACAGAGAAGGGTTTATGTAGTCTTCTAGGGCAACATATAATGACAGAGGAGAAGCTGCATGTATCTAATTACAGAGAAGGGTTTATGTAGTCTTCTAGGGCAACATATAATGACAGAGGAGAAGCTGCATGTATCTAATTACAGAGAAGGGTTTATGTAGTCTTCTAGGGCAACATATAATGACAGAGGAGAAGCTGCATGTATCTAATTACAGAGAAGGGTTTATGTAGTCTTCTAGGGCAACATATAATGACAGAGGAGAAGCTGCATGTATCTAATTACAGAGAAGGGTTTATGTAGTCTTCTAGGGCAACATATAATGACAGAGGAGAAGCTGCATGTATCTAATTACAGACAAGGGTTTATGTAGTCTTCTAGGGCAACATATAATGACAGAGGAGAAGCTGCATGTATCTAATTACAGAGAAGGGTTTATGTAGTCTTCTAGGGCAACATATAATGACAGAGGAGAAGCTGCATGTATCTAATTACAGAGAAGGGTTTATGTAGTCTTCTAGGGCAACATATAATGACAGAGGAGAAGCTGCATGTATCTAATTACAGAGAAGGGTTTATGTAGTCTTCTAGGGCAACATATAATGACAGAGGAGAAGCTGCATGTATCTAATTACAGACAAGGGTTTATGTAGTCTTCTAGGGCAACATATAATGACAGAGGAGAAGCTGCATGTATCTAATTACAGAGAAGGGTTTATGTAGTCTTCTAGGGCAACATATAATGACAGAGGAGAAGCTGCATGTATCTAATTATGTATAATGATCTAATTACAGAGGAGAAGCTGCAATCTAATTACAGACAAGGGTTTATGTAGTCTTCTAGGGCAACATATAATGACAGAGGAGAAGCTGCATGTATCTAATTACAGAGAAGGGTTTATGTAGTCTTCTAGGGCAACATATAATGACAGAGGAGAAGCTGCATGTATCTAATTATGGACAAGGGTTTATGTAGTCTTCTAGGGCAACATATAATGACAGAGGAGAAGCTGCATGTATCTAATTACAGAGAAGGGTTTATGTAGTCTTCTAGGGCAACATATAATGACAGAGGAGAAGCTGCATGTATCTAATTACAGAGAAGGGTTTATGTAGTCTTCTAGGGCAACATATAATGACAGAGGAGAAGCTGCATGTATCTAATTACAGAGAAGGGTTTATGTAGTCTTCTAGGGCAACATATAATGACAGAGGAGAAGCTGCATGTATCTAATTACAGAGAAGGGTTTATGTAGTCTTCTAGGGCAACATATAATGACAGAGGAGAAGCTGCATGTATCTAATTACAGAGAAGGGTTTATGTAGTCTTCTAGGGCAACATATAATGACAGAGGAGAAGCTGCATGTATCTAATTACAGAGAAGGGTTTATGTAGTCTTCTAGGGCAACATATAATGACAGAGGAGAAGCTGCATGTATCTAATTACAGAGAAGGGTTTATGTAGTCTTCTAGGGCAACATATAATGACAGAGGAGAAGCTGCATGTATCTAATTACAGAGAAGGGTTTATGTAGTCTTCTAGGGCAACATATAATGACAGAGGAGAAGCTGCATGTATCTAATTACAGAGAAGGGTTTATGTAGTCTTCTAGGGCAACATATAATGACAGAGGAGAAGCTGCATGTATCTAATTACAGAGAAGGGTTTATGTAGTCTTCTAGGGCAACATATAATGACAGAGGAGAAGCTGCATGTATCTAATTACAGAGAAGGGTTTATGTAGTCTTCTAGGGCAACATATAATGACAGAGGAGAAGCTGCATGTATCTAATTACAGAGAAGGGTTTATGTAGTCTTCTAGGGCAACATATAATGACAGAGGAGAAGCTGCATGTATCTAATTACAGAGAAGGGTTTATGTAGTCTTCTAGGGCAACATATAATGACAGAGGAGAAGCTGCATGTATCTAATTACAGAGAAGGGTTTATGTAGTCTTCTAGGGCAACATATAATGACAGAGGAGAAGCTGCATGTATCTAATTACAGAGAAGGGTTTATGTAGTCTTCTAGGGCAACATATAATGACAGAGGAGAAGCTGCATGTATCTAATTACAGAGAAGGGTTTATGTAGTCTTCTAGGGCAACATATAATGCAGAGGAGAAGCTGCATGTATCTAATTACAGAGAAGGGTTTATGTAGTCTTCTAGGGCAACATATAATGACAGAGGAGAAGCTGCTTGTATCTAATTACAGAGAAGGGTTTATGTAGTCTTCTAGGGCAACATATAATGACAAAGGAGAAGCTGCATGTATCTAATTATGGACAAGGGTTTATGTAGTCTTCTAGGGCAACATATAATGACAGAGGAGAAGCTGCATGTATCTAATTATGGACAAGTTGACAAACAAATACCATACCAAAATGTCAGGAATTATCAGCAGAAACACATCTCAATCAGGCAAAACAAATCGTGTACCCCCGTAAAGAAACCGTTCTGCCATCTCTGGCTGTAGCTTACAGTGCATTTTCTATATTAGGGTTGGGGTCGAGTGCAGGCTTCACATTTTCACTATCACATGAAGTCGGGCAGTTGCACAAACAGCTGACCCGCGCACCACTACCACATACATGACTCTGAAATCAAAAGAATAACCAGTGATATTGTAGGCTTTCTCCTTTATTTCACAGGAGGTTGTTATCTTAAATACAGAGGCATGTGTTTGCAACATACTAAAAAAAATGTCAACTGAAAGTAGTAAAACGTCTTTCTGAATAATATTTACTGCAACGGGGGCTTCACTGAGGCACTGCATTGTGGTTGAGCAGTGAGAAATGCTCTGGAAATAATCATTATAACAACAAAACGATTATATACGGACTGCTGAGAAGATGACTGTTGTAGGTTATTGCATTTCTGACAGTTTATAAGAATGAAAAATAAGCTTTTTCTGTGCATGTCCTGGATGTATTTATGATGAAGCAGCTCTCGTTAGGATGAAAACAGTGCATTTATGACAGAGATGTGCAGAGTTGACTTTTCACCATGACATTTTTGTATAAAAATGTCCCACCCAAAAACGAATAGGATCGCTCCCGACTTTTAAACATGTTCCCCAACATTCCCAATACAAAGCATGCAATCAGAAATGTCTTTAGAAAAGTCCCCGTAGACACTGGTAAATAGCAGTGCGATCCCAGTCACACACCCATGGCATCTAATGGGAGAACGATGTGAGTAGAGGTCCATTTAGAAACAGGACAGGGGTATATACCAGGCACACACTGGATCTATTGCTACAGAAAACAGCCCTTCAACACACCTGCAACCATAACCTGAAAATATATATCATATTAAAGTTGAGCGGTGTCCTTATTATTATTTGAGTCAAATAGAAACCAGTGTCAGTGATATAGTTGAGAGTCGGCCTAAGCTATGGGTAACCAAGAGAAGCTGAACGGTTTGTAGAGTTCAAGCAAAAATAAATGCTGTACAAACTTTGACCCTTTTATCCTAAAAAGTAGTAAATTATTGCTAAACACAGTTTGTGCAAAATAGATAAATAATCGTTTTTCAGTCTTGAGCACAACGTCTCTATATGATGCAGTCAAAACATGCGAAACACACTTTAAATAAAAAATAAATAGGATGATTATCCGTCCGACTAATAGTGAATATGATCGCTGATGGTCATATAAAATATATAGCCATTGGGGCAGTTTTAATCCTACAGAAGTTATGGAGAAAGAGAAATCTGTCAATCGTAACCATGAGATAGATGTAGGTTTGATTGTCACATACAGATCATGGTTACTGCACTGCTTCTTAGCTTTGTGTAACTAGGTCCAGATTGTTATGAAAGAAAAACAACTAAAATGCAGGGCCCCCGGATATCTCGGGATATCTTTACGTGTAAACGTAAATGCAAAAATGCTCAAAATATGCTCAAATACAATGTGGTAGTACTGCAATTCAGAAGAGGCCATGTTTTTTTTCTTACTCTAAAAATATAAAAAATAGTAATTATTGTACTGCTATGAAAGACTGGTAACATCAACAATGTTATACTTTACTACGAAAAATTGTATCCCTTAGTTTTTTTCTCACATCTCACAGTTTGAAAACTATTTATTATAAGTAATCACACCAATAATAGTAAGACCTTTAATGAACTCATAAGGTCAGGCATACTTTGTAAATATTGATAAACTGTATTTCCTTCAGTCTAATAAATTATTATTACATCAGTGATATAATTGTTGTGACCCTGCAAAGGTCATTCATGCATATTAACTGTAAAGCAAAGTTGACATGAGCAGGGTCAAAGGTTATCTAGGATTTACACACACCGCCTTTGTGTACTCCCTCAAAGCATGTTCTCCAAAAAGAAATAAATAGTTAGCCTTTTCTCTATGAAAACCCCTGCAGATTCTCTGGACAACCACAAGTATTAAACCAGTGTCATTTGAGCTATGTTACATTCGGTAAACAACTAAAAGAGAAAAAAGCATTTCCTAGTTGCCATTACAGAAATGTCTCGCGGTCTGGTACTCTGTCGGGTGCTGGGCAATGTTCCCTCAAGTCACTGTTCCTGGACTGTTCAGAAATTAAAACTTGGAAAAGTTCACTAGTCGCCCGTGTGACGCTGTCGTAAGACGGTGGAGAGGAGGTGGAGGACAGGGTCTCCATCAGCTCCATCTCAGGCCCCCCGTAGTGCTCCTTGATCATGGAGGCTATGAGACCCTCTTTCTCTGGAGCGGTGCCCCCCTCGCCCGAGGGGCTCTGCGTCAGACTGATCTGCATTGATCTGTACAGGAAGGAGGCTTGCTTCATTTGCCTCCGCACCAGATGCCTGCGGTAGCACCTCTGGATAACAGCGGCCGACACATCCTCCTGCTTGCGCCTCAGCGTGGTGGTGATGGGCTCGTAGGAGATCTTGGACGGATTGGCCATCATGAACTTCTCCTCCATCTGCTGTTTGAGAGCATCCATCTCGCCTGACTCACCCAGCACGCGCTTGGTGAAGGCAAACAGAATGTCCAGGCAGTGGATCTTATCACCGCTCACCATGGGCAGGTCCATGGAGATCAGCTTGATCTTGTTGGGCTTGCCGATGCGCAGCGGCTCCGACAGCGTGTCTGCAAAGTCTGACAGCTTGGCGTACTCGATGAACTGCGTTGCTTCCGGGTCAAACTTCTCCCACACCTCGTAGAACATCTCGAAGTCGTCCTCGCTCAGCGGCTCGGTGCTCTCCTCGGTGGCCACGCTGAAGTTCTCCAGGATGATGGCGATGTACATGTTGACCACGATGAGGAAGGAAATTATGATGTAGGTGACAAAGAAGGTGATGCCCACCGAGGGGTTGCCACAGTTGCCCCGGGCATTGGTGCCTGTGTGGACGAGGTTGGGGTTGCACTCTTCCGGAGAGTTGTTAAGGATGGGGCTGAGCAGGCCGTCCCAGCCTGCCGACGTGGTGATTTGGAACAGACAGATCATACTGTTGCCGAATGTCTCGAAGTTGAACATGTCGTCGATCCCTGCCTGCTTCTTGACATAGGCAAAGTTGGCCATGCCAAAGATGGCGTATATGAACATTACCAGGAAGAGCAGGAGGCCGATGTTGAACAGGGCGGGAAGGGACATCATTAAGGCAAAGAGTAAGGTCCTTATTCCTTTGGCTCCGCGGATGAGTCGCAGTACTCGTCCAATCCTGGCTAATCGAATGACTCTGAAAAGAGTGGGCGATACAAAGTACTTCTCTATGATGTCAGCGAGAACGATACCTGGAAGAAAGGAGGGGAAAAAACATGAATGAGATCTCTGTACTTCTAATAGACCATCATTAACCATTTAACGGCATAGAGTAAGGTCAACTTTTTCACATCATTTAGCAGATGCTCTTATACAGAGTGACTTACAGGAGCAATTAGGAATAAGTGCCTTGCTCAATGGCACATTGACAGATTTTTCAACTAATTAGCTCAGGGATTGGAACCAGTAACCGTTAGGCTACCTGCCACCCCTACACACTATGTACACAATATCTTAGAAAATTAGGTTGACAATTGGTAACCAGGAGTGAATATTAGCTTCGTTCTCCTCCTTGTAAATTCCAGCTCCCACCATCTCAATCACCAATGAGCCCACGATTTTGGAACCCAAAAGGCTTCCACTCTTACTACAGAGTCTGTCTGCCCTCAAATGACGTTCATGTTGCCTCCCAACCCTCTCACCCCCACAACCAATTTACCATCTGTCCCTGATTTGTGACCCTCCTCTCCCCATGGAACAAGACTGTCACCTGAGATGGATCGGAGAGGGGGGTTGGGAGCCACCCTTTAGAGCCATATGTCAAGCCCCCAGCCCCCTCACCGACTACAGTCAGCTGATGCAGCACCTCAATCACGCCCAAATCACCCCCACTGACAGCCCTGATTGCTAGGATTACCTTCACCTCAACAGGGGCATCCTTGTCCACACACATCAGTTAGCATGGAGGCAGCTACTTAGCTTCAATCTATGTGCTGGCCCTTTGGTTTGCTTCAGCCCCCCCTCACAGAACGGGGAATTCGTTTGGCGGATACTGAACAGGGGCTATTACCTACTGTAAGCACAGTGCCCTAGTTTCATCAGATATAGCCCCACTTAAGTTCAATGACTTGATTGACATGATAGATAACCTTGCCAAATGGACACTAAAATCTTGGATGATGGCCAAGGTGTATTGTCCGTTGCATTGAAAAACACAACTAAGATTCTGAAATGTGTTCTTTGAGCATGATATTGTTTGGAACTAAATTCAAATTATTTGTAATCTGTTGTAAATTTGAAGGTTCCAAGCTAAATGTCATAATCTGTGTATGGGCCAGCTAGTGACGTGGTTTGCCTTGCTTACAGACGGGTTGGTTGTTTAGCAAGTGTGTGAGCAAGTATGAGGCAAACAGATGGGGTTGGATTAGATTTTTGACAACATGTAAACTATATTTAGTCTCCAAATGTTTATTGAAAATAGAAATACATTTGCACACGGAGCACTTGTTGTCTCTCAAATACATTGTTGTCTCTCAATTGTTGGTTAGCTAGCTAGCGAATTTTAGCCATATTAGCATTGACATGAAATCAGTCAAAACACCGCAAAACAAGACATGGTATCATGAACAAGATCAAACTAGCTGAAACGAGCCACCTACGATTCCCCACATGGCAGCTTCTTGTCATTGTTGCTAGCTATCTGACCGCTCAGAATCATAGCTAAGCACAGGTTCCAGCCCAATCGATGCGCACGCATAATTTTTGTGACATTGTCAGCCAACGCAAGGTCATGTGATCAACTGTAATACCCAAGGACACCCAAGGACACAGTGACATTAGAAGAGAACTACAAACCGTTGGCCAGACATCAGGTACATATAGCTACATATAGCAACCTTATTCCAGTATAACTGCCAGGTGATGAACCCATGTAATTACATTGTAACGAGAATAATTGAAAACCTCTGATTAAGCCCAAGCAACAGACTCACCAACGATGGAGAGGATGACCACCACAAAGTCAAAGATGTTCCAGCCAATGGTAAAGAAGTAGCACCGCAGCGCCACGATCTTGATGAGGCACTCGCAGGAGAAGATAATGATGAAGGCCAGGTTGATTTTGTTGAGGATGTACTCCATGCGGGCCGGCTGCTCGTCCGTCTCCACCATCATGGTAATCATGTTGAGCAGGATGAGGACCATGATGATGATGTCGAACGCCTGCTTGCCCACCAGGTCGAAGAAGAAGCCCTGCACTTGGTTCTGGGAGAAGAGAGGAGGTGTGAGAAGTGGGTGAAAAGCCCTTTTGGAACCCAAGAGGCTAATACACTAGGGCAAAGAAAATTAAAGGAATAGTTCACTTTATTTAGGTTTTAACTTATTTTCGACTTATCTGGGGTGTTATCAAAAACAAGTTAATACCTTCAAAGAAATGATCTATCTCTTTAATAAGATCAAGAAAGTAGGGTTCAATTAGCTCCAGCTTACCACTGGCCTTGGAATCGGTTTCTGAGGCTTTTTAGACCCTAGCTTCTTCATGGCGTTGTAATATTTTTTCTGTTCCTCTGTCATGAAGATGTCTTGCCCACCTAAGTAAAGAGACACCCCTTTTCTGTTATTTTCACTGTGAAAATAACACTTTTTTTCATGGCAGGTATCTGGTTTGTTCACATCAAACCATTTGTTGGCCATGATGCTTTTGATACTTATCTTTCGTTTCTGCTGGTTGAAGTTGTCGATGATCACCCCGATAAAGAGGTTGAGGGTGAAGAAGGAGCCAAAGATGATGAAGATGATGAAGTATAGGTACATGTACATGTTCACTTCTCTGATAGGCTGTTCCTCCACCTAGTCCAGCCAGTGGAAAAAGCAATACATCATTCAGTTACATTTTTATCAGTTGAAATCTGTGTTATTCTGGTAAATGTTATTGTGATATTGCATCAAGGCATGACTATGACAAAGACAGCCATTAATGAAATTAATGAAAATACCAAAGCTCTATGTACCAAACCCTTTCGATAATGTTATACAAAACAAGTACATTGGCGTTTAATACTTACAGCACGAGAATCCACTGCTGCATACATGATGTCCATCCAGCCTTTGAATGTAGCCTTGTAACAAAGGACATAAACTTCAATGGGCATGATGAGGTAATTAGAGGTGTGCCACTATTATCGCCATATAAACACATGCAGAGGACAAAAGATGCATTTGTATACACAACGTTCACGCAGTAAAAGATGTTCGCTTTTGACATCAGATTTGAAGATACACTACATGACCAAAAATATGTGGACACCTGGTAGTCAAACATCTCATTCCAAAATCATGGGCATTAATATGGACCAGCTTCCCCCTTCGCTGCTATAACAGCCTCCACTGTTCTGGGAAGGCTTTCCACTAGATGTTGGAACATCATGACTCGTATGGGGGCAGATGGTGAAGAGTGATCTAGAAAACGTGTTTCAAATGCTGCAGAGTCCAATGCGGGCGGCTTTACACCACTCCAGCCAATGCTTTGCATTGCACATGGTGATCTTACGCTTTGAACTCACCCATAGTGTCGTTGTGCAAAATAGTATGCAGCATCATCTGGATATATATGCAACAAAAGTTCAACATTCACCTTCCGCTACTATTTCTGTCAAGCCGTCTACGCATCCAGTTTGACGCATGCGTTAGATAAATCCAACATATGCACCAGACCGAACGCACTGCAACTGCCTCTGCAACGCAATGCTGTGAGGCGAACGCAGCGTTTCATTGGAAATTAATGTAATTCTGGTTTACCAAAATGCTGTCAGCGTGTTTGAAGTTTTAGGCTTGTGTGCGGCTGCTCGGCCATGGTAACCGGTTTCATGGAGCTCCCGACAAACAGCTCTTCTGCTGATGTTGCTTCCAGAGGCAGTTTGGAACTCGGTAGTGAGTGTTGCAACTGAGGACAGGCGATTTTTACACGCTACGCGATTAAGCACTCAGCGGCCCCGTTCTGTGAGCTCGAGTGGCCTACCACTTCGCGGCTGAGCCGTTGTTGCTCCTAGACGTTTCCACTTCACTATAACGGCTCATACAGTTGACCGGGGCAGCTCTAGCAGGGAAGACATTTGACACACTGACTAGTTGGAAAAGTGGCATCCTATGACAGTGCCACGTCGAATGTCACTGAGCTCTTCAGTAAGGTCATTCTACTGCCAATGTTTAAAATCAAATTTGATTTGTCACATGGGCCGAATAGACCTTACCGTGAAATGCTTATTTACAAGCTCTTAACCAACCATGCAGTTTTAAGAAAATAAGAGTCAAGAACATTTTTACTAAATAAACTAAAGTATAAAAAGTAGCACAATAAAATAACAATAACAAGGCTAAATAGAGGAGATACCGGTACCGAGTCAATGTGCGGGCTACAGGTTAGTCGAGGTCATTGAGGTAATATGTATATGTAGGTAGGGGAATAAAGTGACTTTGCATAGATAATAAACAGGGAGTAGCAGCAGTGTAAAAAAATGCAAATAGTCGGGGTAGCACTTTGATTAATTGTTCAGCATTCTTATGGCTTAGGAGTAGAAGCTGTTAAGGAGCCTTTTGGTCCTAGACTTATTAGTATTCCGGTACCGCTTGCCGTGTGGTAGCAGAGAGAACAGTCTATGGGTGACTGGAGTATTTGAATTTTTTTGGGGCCTTCCTCTTACACCGCCTAGTATAAAGGTCCTGGATGGCAGGAAGCTTGGCCAGAATGATGTATTGGGCTGTACGCACTACCCTCTGTAGCGCCTTCTGGTCGGATGCCGAGCAGTTGTCATACCAGGTGGTGATGCAACCAGTCTCGATGGTGGGGATCTGGGGACCCATGCCAAAACCTTTCAGTCTACTGAGGGGGAATAGGCTTTGTCATGCCCTTTTCATGACTGTCTTGGTGTGTTTGGACCATATCGTTTTTTGGTGATGAGGACACCCAATGAACTTGAAGCTCTCGACCCGCTCCACTACAGCCCTGTCGATGTGAATGGGGGTGTGATCGGCCCTCCTTTTCCTATAGTCCACAATCAGCTCCTTTGTCTTGCTCACGTTGAGGGAGAGGTTGTTGTCCTGGCACCAAATTGCCAGGTCTCTGACAGGCTGTCTCATTGTTGTCGGTGATCAGGCCTACCATCGTTGCATCATCAGCAAACTTAATGATAGTGTTGGAGTCATGCCTGGCCACACACACATGGGTGAACAGGGAGTACAGGAGGGGACTAAGCACGCACCCCTGAGGGGCCCCTGTGTTGACGATCAGCTTGGCAGATGTGTTGTTGCCTACCCTTACCCCCTGGGTGTGGCCCGTCAGGAAGTCCAGGATTCAGTTGCAGAGGGAGGTGTTTAGTCCCAGGGTCCTTAGCTTAGTGATGAGCTTTGTGGGCACTATGGTGTTGAACGCTGAGCTGTAGTCAATGAGCAGCATTCTCGCATAGGTGTTCCTTTTGTCCAGGTGGGAAAGGGCAGTGTGGAGTGCATTAGAGATTGCATCATCTGTGGATCTGTTGGGGTGGTATGCAAATTGGAGTGGGTCTAGGGTTTCCTGGATGATGGTGTTCATTTGAGTCATAACTATTCTTTCAAAGCACTTCATGGATACAGACGTGAGCGCTATGGAGTGGTAGTCATTTAGGCAGGTTACCTTGGCATTCTTGGGCACAGGGGCTATGGTGGTCTGCTTGAAACATGTAGGTATTACAGACTTGGTCGGGGAGAGGTTGAAAATGTCAATGAAGACAGTTGTTCCAGTTGGTTTCTCTATGGAGATTGCATGGCTGTGTGCTCAATGTTATACACCTGTCAGCAAATTGTATGGCTGCAATAGCTGAATCTACTAATTTGAGGGGGTACCCACATACTTTTGTATATATAGTGTATATGTTTGTATTTCCAGCCTCTGGATTTTTCCAAACTATGACACAGAGTGGGGGAATCTATCTTTCCTTTAAGGAAGCCCCCCCCCACCCAGAGAAAAACACTTACAGTCTGTACAAAATAAATATTGCATGTGTGCCATGTGAGAGCTATGTTTTTATTAATGGCAGTGGAAAGGACTTATATGGGCTTCCTCCTGACTGCATGGAGTGTCTTTCTAGTTGGAGGAAAAAGGAGAGTGAGTGGGGAGCCCGACTTTAACACAAGTGAGTTCTTATCAGCGAGAAATCACGCCGGTGGGCCTTTTCCCTTTGGTTACGTGTTATTACTGGCTTTTGTGAATGACTGAGGGTCAGACTATTTCCAGATGCAAATGGGAGGTTTGCATAGAGGCAAGTCACAAGAAGGTGACAGAAAGGAGCTAAGTGAACTGTTGCTAGGCTACCGTGCCAACTAAGTTAAAACGAAGAATGAAGTGCTCTCTCGCTGATCACACAATTCTCTGTAATGGCCCCCGTCGCTGCTAAAAATAAGAGCCTAGCGACTTGTTGATTGATTCGGGGCTCTCTGGACAGACAAGGTGGGCAGCAACAAAAAGTATAAAGTACAAAGTGGGAGGAAAGAACGTCTCAAACTGTGAGGAAAAATAAAAGGAAAGGGGAAAAAAAGCCAAACTCACAACTTGTAGGAGTGCAAGGTAACCAGCGCCCACGTTGTCGAAGTTCACTTTGACTTTAGTCCAGTAGAACTGCGTGTCGTTCATGGCCAGGCAGTCGGTCTTATTGTTGACCACGGACACGTTGTGGATGTAGCCCGTCCGGTTGACGCAGCGGCCGTACTTGCCTGCGAACAGGTTGACCCCCATGATGCTGAAGATGAGCCAGAAGATGAGGCACACCAGCAGGACGTTCATGATGGACGGGATGGCGCCAATCAGGGCGTTCACCACAACCTGTTTCCATGGAAACACATCAAGTCAGGTATCCATCCGGCCCCCTTTTGCTGTCACGTGCCACACTTCATACACGACAGTAACTCAATCAGAGAAACTCAGTGTCTACATGCTTGTGGTTCAATTCACCTACCCTAAGTGCTTACCCAATCCACATCCCCCCCAAAACACAAAATATTAAACCACTCAAACAAAAGAGATCCTAATGAAAAGATAATAATCAAACCCAAAATGTCCAAAGTTCATGCAAACTACTGAATCTGGCAAATGAGATTATTAAGAGTGTGTGTCTTATATTCAATCAGGAGCAGCAGCAGCTTTTCAAACCACCCTGGTAAGAGATTTCCTGGTTGAGAGGAAATGAGTGCTGAGCCAGGAGATCCTGAGTATCACAGCTCTAATGGAACCAATAGATAGGGGGTTTAGCCCCGTGCATCCCTCAAGAGAGTGTCACAAAGAAATCTGCTGCTCACTCAGACTCGCGCCTCTGTATAGCCGGGCTGCACTTCCACTTTGCGTTTACCACTGAGTAGTGGACCCAGTCATTTTAAAGCAGCGTGACGCCTAATCCCATTTGCCAGATTTACAGTGGCGGAGAGCAGCGAGCTCTGCGGACATCAGCCCCACATTTCCGACAGCATGCAAATTTCATGGGCAGGAATTCAAATTAATTCCAGTGGATGTCAGGGGAAATGATATACATATTAGAGGCCACAAGCTAGGCTGACAGGTGTCGACTTAGAAAACGAACACTGTGTAATGGGAGGGAACAATAGCCCAAAATCCTAACTATAGTGTGCATGAAATGTTCAAGAGGGTTTAAGGATGTGCTTTAGGGAATGAATAACGATTATGGAAATGTTACGGGCTAAACATTCATCGGAATATCTGAACACGGGGATGCATGCAAGAGAACGTGATAACAAAATCTACAGTTAAAACAAACAGCGGAACAGCAAGGAGTATAATATTAATACTGTCAGAAGTGAGCAACAACTTGTAATGTAATATCACAGATTACTATAGATGTGAGAAAGGATGGAAAGATTGGAATGAGATAATTGAAATACTCCATACTAAGTGGATTAGGCATGTACATGAATAATGCTGCTATATTTATAAGCTTTTCTGGTAACACTACATAAATGTGTCCATATTCCTGCGTAATATTGCTGTAATTCCCTGTAACAACATCGATTTATTGAGAACTGGTCTAACTGCAAACTTGTAATTACAAAAAATGCTCAATTCCATTACCAAGCAATTTCTCAACTTCTACGTAATTACACTGGTTTTCTCATTAGACACATACATGTGCAATCTCTCCTTTCAAAAGAATCTATCGAAGAATCTAAGGAAGAAATCGTGTGGTGATGTTACATGTTAGAGCCTAGGGTGGAAGAATTGACATGAAATGTAATACTGCTGGAGAGCTCTAAGACTGCAGTTGTAATTCAATCTATCTACTTCATTTACTCTGCTCGGGCACTTCAGTCTATTCTCATAATTATATGAACCATTATGTATAATTAAACATTATAGAACTGGACATGATTTGGGGAATCGATGGTCATGAAAGATGTTAAGGATCCAACAAAAATGGATGCTGATGCTTGTATTTGACATACGTGTTACAGCATGTGTCTGTCAAGTATTTACTTGGTAATTATGTGGTAACAATAGGCCACTTTCTGTTCTAACTTCAGTATGTTCTACACATTTTATACTGCCTGTCTTGATGATTTCCAAATGATGATTTAGGGCCTAATGATCATTTCACCATGAAAGCTCTATGTAAATAACAGGTAGAAAAGACTACAAAATAAAGCTTAATATGAAATAAAGCTTATCCAAATTGATAAGTCGGATAATGAGGTAGTCATGTCAGGTAGAGGGGAGAGTTGAAATATGAAAAACAAATTATCTATTTGTGCTAATATTGCCACTTTGTGCTAATATTGCCACTGCCAGCTCCAAGGGAAAGTATGTCAAGGGATTAGTGGCATTAGCTGGAGAATTGGATTTGACAGCATTATAACACTATAAGTGTAGAGATAAAGTGGCGAAACATTTTGAGTATTCTGAATAGAAACTGCTGGTCAGGGAAAGAAAGGGTGGCAACAGAGGTAGAGAGAGTGATGATGAAGACGGTTTGAGGACAATCGGGAGTTGATGAGTCAGAGAGGAGAGAAGACTCTTACCCGCATGCCTTCAAATCGGGACAGTGCTCTTAGCGGCCTCAGAGCTCTGAGGGTTCTAAGTGATTTGATGGCAGCAAAGTCCGAGTAGCCCAGCATGTTAGCTACTAGACTCACCAAAGACACCTAGGTGGGGACAGAAAGCGCAAGAACCCACATGGTTAGGGGGGCTGCCACAACCTGTTCAAAGGAATTGTGATACACAGAACCTGAAAGGGAACACTGGACAACCCTGGTGAGTCCCTCCTGTTAGCAACAGCCCTAAGGGGAAAACAGATAGTTCATTAGACTCCAAGGTGTGCTGTCACCCATCGAGGACGTCTATCTGCTATTCAAGGGAACATAATGTTAAACTTAGTTTATTTCATAAGTGAAGAAATGAAGAAGCCTGTTAACAGACTGAAATAGAAATAGGACTGTTAAAGACATCTTTGTGGAACTGTGTAAGAGAGGGAGGAAGAGAGGTCAATGAAAAGTCAACCGCAAAGCCAACCAGAAACTACAGCTCTAGGTGTCTACTGTGGATGGTCGTGGCGGTGGTCAGCAGTCAAATCAGGCCTTACCCTTATGCCGGCAAAGCGGGCCACCGCTCTCAGCGGACGCAATGCTCGCAGGGTCCTGAGAACTCGCATGGTGCCAATTTGCTCTATATTGACGGCACTGGCCAACAGGCCAATCACTGATATCTGTGTGAATCAAATTATAGTTAATTCAGTGAAAACAGATACTTACTTATTTACTTACTTACTTGCTTATTTACTTGTAAATGAATATACAGTACAGACTTATTAACTACACACAGGTTTCTACACCAGCAAACGTTGCATGGAGCAAACTTTTAGCCCCCCCAAAACCCCTCACAACTTCATATTCAACTGCCCTCCAGACACAATATGAGCTTAATATCACAATCAGATAAATAATATTGTCAAAGGTTCACAGACTTCGTCATGTTGTTTGAATGAATCACCGATTCAAGAGCAGGGTCTTTTTGAGCTTTTATGCCTCGGAGTGTAAGAAAACACTTGTAATCATTTGTTGAACATGAACTGTAGAGCACACTGAGATAAAGGGGATGAACTCATTCGTTATCCTCTTGCTAATGGGGTTTGGTACTTCAGCACTTGGAGATCTTTTGGCATTACACATACTATTTTAGGATGCATTAAAACACTTTGTTGAGGACGCTTTCAGAAGATCCAGCGAGCGCATGTACACAATGGGATTCCCCCTTCACTTGTCACATCTTTATCAGCAATTTAGAATATTGAATCACTTCACTCAGGAGGGAACTGTACAGATGTAGGATCTCAATTTGACCCCTCTGTTGCAGGAGAACTTTCCTGCAATTCAGGAAATGTTAAACATGTAGTGAGTTTTAAAAAGGCTTCTAAAACGTATCATTTACACTTTAAATGTCAGACTTTATTTGTTCTAACTAAACAGGTATCAACCCCTACAAAAATGTATATTACTTTTAATCCACATAAATTGTTTCCTGCTGTGAGAAACTGGTCAAATTAAGATAGTACACCTGTATACAGCATGTCGCCATCATTTTGCTGGACAATAGGAAGACATCATTTTGAATGCCAGCTTTTCAATTCACTTCATCTCACATTTACAAGAAGAAAAGGCAATGTATCGCCCTGAAGAAACACATGGCAAATTAAATAGAACAACTTCTGCTGCAAATCCAAAACAAAGACACATTAAGATATAATCTATCATTATAAATAGACCCAACTAGCTATGTATGGGGAATATGTATTGACTGGGCAGTTTTCATGGCAATGATAAAACATGAAGCCATGCGGGAGACATTTCCCGGGGAGAAACTGCTGTTTACATCTGTCTAGTCAGCTCTCTCTCTCTCCCTCCCTCACTCTATTTCTTTTTCTTCCCTCCCCCCGCTTCCCTGTCCACACTCTCTCCCTCCCTTTGTGTGGTATGTCTGTGTGCAGAGAGCAAACACTAATTGCTCAAGCCTCTCTCTCTGCCCAAAGATTCTCTGCCACAGACCAATATGTCCAAACTACTGACGTGAACTCACCTCTCATGTTTCTCCCTGAGGATAGTGATAACAAACATCATGTAAATAAGTGACGTATAAACTCAGGGCTTTGTGGGTCGCTAAACTCGCTTCAGGGTTGTGCTGTTTGGACAAAGAATTTTTGAGAACCGCAGTTGGTCGGGTGAGAATTCATCTAGTCCTGCCAAGACAGTATTTACCAGTATACTTTACATTATGAAACGGTTTCCGACACACAGATTAAGCCTATTCCCGGACAAGAATCTCCATTGAGCATCCTGTCTGGCACGACAGCTAAATCACCCAGGAAGTGAAGTGGCTCAATAATGTTCAATGTTTTGGAAAACTATTATTGACAAAGTAAAACAAAGGCACATCAGGATTCCACATGGTCCATGTCTCAAAACGAATTCAGGGATTTCAGAATACACTCGACAAACAGATCGAGCTCGATTGATAATGCCTGGACAGATTACACACGACAAACTGATCAAGCTCGATTGATAATGCCTGGACAGATTATACAACACAATCAAGTGAAGTGGGCCGCTGCTTGAGCAAATGACATTATCATCTCATCATCATGTCTGAGGGGTTGGAAATAAACGTTGTACTTACATCCACAATCAGGAAATCCAGCCAGCACCAATAGTTAGTGAAGTACTTCTTGAATCCGTAGGCAATCCACTTGAGGAGCATCTCCAGGATGAAAATGTAGGTGAAGATCTTGTCGGCGTACTCCAGCACCATTTTGATCACTTTTCTTTGTTCAATGTAGATGTCCTCAAAGGCCTTGTGAAAGATACAAGAGAGACGAGTAATGATTAGGGACTGCTTTTTAAATAGTAAATTAGTATCATGTTGTAATACAGTGGAACGCCCCTAGACTCATATTCACTCGGCAATCAATCGTACATAGCAATATTTATGCAGTATCACGATGACATACTTACTGACTATGCAGCAGTGTCTCATTCTGACCACTGGACAGTATGCACCCATGAGGGAAGTCTACACGTTATTGTCCAAAAACCCTTTCAGTAATTTCATTTTACAATTGGGGAAAAGAGGAATGTTTATATGCTACAGTATATAATAATGCTGCAATGTTTGCATCACAGTTATTATAAATATTACCCCGATAATAAAGTTGGATGAAAACAGGGCATTTTGCTTATAATAACATTTCACGAATGAGGGACTTTGACCTCTAAAATGTCTAGTAATGTATAATGACTAGTTTCAAACATCGTGTACTCACATCCAATGACTTGCAGGTGCTGGGTACAAAATAAACTCCTGAAAGAATAGATACTCACACACTGATGAATGCCCCTGTTGTTTATTGTACAATGTTTCAACCCAAAAGGTCTTTGTCAGGCTTATTCCACATGAGAAATGCAGTGATATTTATAGTTTCAACATAAGCAGGTGATACAAGGTGTGTCATTAATTAGACTTTGTCATATAGACACACGTTGCACAATAAAACAACAGGAGCATTCATCAGTGTGTGGCTATTCTTTATATTATAATGACTAACATACTTTATACAGAATATGCCTCTGCATGGTTTTCTGTAAAAGAAGGAAAGTGCTTTCAGAGGGGGGAAAACAACAAACAAACAAACAAAATTGAGGGATTTTGCTGAACAAGAGCCCTATCCAGCTAGACGCGTCATCATTGGAAACTGTTTGCTCTGCTCTCGTGAGCTCGGCCACCAGGCGCCCTACATTTACGTCACACGGGCACAGACCGGGTAATACCCAGGAGAAACAACAATCTGCTTGGACAGAGATGGAGCGGGAGGAGTAGGAGGATGGTTGCAGTATGGGCTAGGGGCCAGGGTGGAGGGGAGAGGCCGGCACTGGTAGAACAGCTGAGAAGGCTTGACCAATCATTGACCTGACTCCCCTCAGCTGCATATCTGCTCATGCACTACATCACTGAGGAGGAAGAAGAAGAAGGAGGGCTCGGGCAGAGGCAAAGAAAAGCTGCACCTCAACCAATCATTCCTTGATTCTGTGTGTCCAATTTATTGCAATAGAAACTTTATATTCAATGTTTTCATATACACCACAATTCTGTCTTAAATACACTGTATATATTCAATTTCGCCTGCTTTAAATTATCAGCTAATTCTACCATGTTGGGCATTTCATGCCTGCCAACCTTGGTGTTAGATTGTAATAGCAGGTGAAAGAGTCACTGACCTTGTTTGTGAGCTGCACCCTGGAAATAATGCTGTTAGTGTTAGTCCTTGGAGGGTTGTAGGGTGCTCTCTGGGAAATAGTGTATGAGGGCTCATGCAAAAAACACCCGTCAGTGTTAGTGTTATTACAACCTAAGACCAAGGTTAGCACATCACACACGCTGATCAAGAGTCGGCCATCCATGTTAACATCCACCCGTCATCAAATATGGGACTTTGTGACTATTATTTTTTTGGTACAAGTTTATTGTTGACCTTCTTTTTGATGAGATTATCTTATTATTATCTTATTTAATAGCTTCGATCTTAGAGCAAATCAATGACTGTGGAGAGAAAGAGCAAAAAAAAAGAGTAACAAATAATGTTCCTTCACATTTTTTTTGGCACTGAACAAAGTTCAGGTCTGCGGACCCGCAAGCTTGAATAATGTGAAAATGATGTGCTACTTCTGGCTCGCATTTATTATAAACACTGATGCTGTACCCGCTTTAAATGACAGTTGTAACGGTGCCCAAGTAGGCTACTGTGGCTATTTGATCATTATGTAGGCCTACCATAACATTTTAAAATGGAAATAGCTGTTCTGTCATTCAGCCTACAACCAATGTAGCAACCAACATTCCATGAGCCTTTTGAAAAAACAAAACATGCAGGGCTTGACATTAACCTGTTTGTCCACTTGTCCGTCAGACAAAGAGGTGACTGAAAATGTTGTGTTTGATGCAAGAAACCACTTTCTAAAATAAATTATTATCACCATTCCATTATTACAGAGAATCAGACTATGCTCTGCCTATTCGCTAGCTTAGGTTATTCAAGATTGTCTCAAAATACAACACTTCCTCTTTAAGACATAAAAAAAAACTTTACCTGACTCACTTTTCAAAGATGGCTAGAAATGCACACGTTGTGCTCTTGTAGGAAGCAACCAGTGGCGATTTTATCGTGGGGAAAGCTCCAAAACATTTGTTAGATGCATGCCAGCATTAGCGCATTAGGCTAAGGCACTGCATCTCATAATGTAATGCCTCAGTGCAAAAGGCATCACTAGTGTCCTTGGTTCGAATTCAGGCTGTATCACATCTGGCCGTAATTGGGAGTCTCATAGGGCATGTGCACAATTGGCCCAGCGTTGTCTAGGTTTGGCCGGGGTAGGCCATCATTGTAAATAAGAATTTGTTCTTAACTGACTTGCCTAGTAAAATAAAAGGTAAAAAAAGCCACCCAACACTTAACAATACATTCATTGCACTATAACAGTGCCCACAAACTGTTAGGGCCTACATAAAGCTGTCCCAACACCAGAGCTTTATTTTCAGCACAATGGAGTGAACCTTTACCACTGATACACCTGACTATCAGCGGAGCCTTGTCTGGCAGTGAAACAGTTCATTCAGCCTCATTTACGGCCTTTAAAAAAACAAAGCTGATATGGCTGACTTGCTTACACAAATGTGGTTTCTACTGACAATTGAGATGTACAAACTATGGCATAAGGGGATGACGAAGAGAGAGGCAATCCGTAATTTTGATTAAGATATTAATGAGCGAGGTAGGACGGATGTAGTCATTATAACTATTTGTTCAGAACTTTTGAAATTTGCAACAACAGAATTCAGAACATGGGCCATTCTTACAGTATTCTCCCTGTATAGTAAGTCAAAACCGTCTGATAAATAAAGTGGGCATATAAGCAGACAATGAAAGCTCTTACAATATTCAATAATAACATTTGTCTAAAATAGGCTATAGGTTACATGTGCAACACCAAGTCATAACAGTAGGCTACTGTACTATTTAATGAAGCTGCCAGTTGAGGACTTGTGAGGCATTTGTTTCTCAAACTAGACACTCTAATGTACTTGTTGTCTTTCTCAGTTGTGCACCGGGGCCTCCCACTCCTCTTTATATTCTGGTTAGAGCCAGTTTGCGCTGTTCTGTGAAGGGAGTAGCACACAGCGTTGTACGAGATCTTCAGTTTCTTGGCAATTTCTAATTTCTCAGAACAAGAATAGACTGACGAGTTTCAGAAGAAAGTTCTTTGTTTCTGGCCATTTTGCGCCTGTAATCGAACCCACAAATGCCGATGCTCCAGATACTCAACCAGTCTAAAGAAGGCCAGTTTTATTGCTTCTTTAATCAGAACGAGAGTTTTCAGAGTTGCTAACATAATTGCAAAAGGGTTTTCTAATGATCAATTAACCTTTTAAAATTATAAACATGGATTAGCTAACACAACGTGCCATTGGAACACAGGACTGATGGTGGCTGATAACATTGAATATCAGCCATTTCCAGCTACAATAGTAATTTACAAAATGAACAATGTCTACACTGTATTTATGATCAATTATATATTTTAATGGACAAAAAAAATAGATTTTCCTTCAAAACAAGGACATTTCTAAGTGACCTCAAACTTTTGAATGGTAGCTAATGTAATATATAATGAAGTGCCAGTTGAGGTCTTGTGAGTATTTGTTTCTCCCCTTGAACTTTGTACCTTTTGTCTTTCACATTTCAGGCTTCAAACATAAAGATATAAAACTGTATTTTTTGAAGAATCAACAACAAAGTGGGACACAATCATGAAGTGGAACTTCATTTATTGGCATATTTCAAACTTTTTTAACATATCAAAAACTGAAAAATTTCAGAAAAAGTTATTTGTTTCTGGCAGCCCCCACTTAAGTTAATACTTTGTAGCGCCACCTTTTGCTGCGATTACAGCTGTCTAAGTCGGCCAGTTTTATGTCTCTAATCAGTTTTTCGAGTTGCTTTGTTTCTGGCCAGACTGAAATTTTTCCCATTCCTCCTTTTCTAAAAATTAACATAAACATGGATTAGCTCAGTGAGGTTGGAACACAGGACATTTGTGGCTGAACAGCAGTTTTCAGTTCTTTCCACAGATTCTCGCCATTTCCAGGTCTGGACTTTTTACAAATGGCCATTCTAACACCTGGATATTTGATCAATTATTATTTTAATTCCATTGTAGATTTTGCTTTATGTTTTGGATCATTGTCTTGTTGGAAGACAAATCTCCGTCCCAGTCTCAGGTCTTTTATACAGACTCCATCAGGTTTTCTTCCAGAATGGTCCTGTATTTGGCTCCATCCATCTTCCCAAACATAAAGATATAAAACTGTATCTTCCCTGTCCCTGCTGAAGAATCAACAACAAGGCCCAAATCATGATGCTGCCACCACCATTTTTGATATTTCAAAAAATGGTTGTATCAAAAACTGAAAAGGTGTGTTGCAAAATTTTCAGCCCCCTTAAACATAACGTTTTGCATTGTTGCCAAAAAGTTCAATTTTGGTTTCATCTGCCCAGAGCACCTTCTTCCAGTTTTCGAGAGACACATGTTTGGCTGTGTCTCCCAGTGGGTTGGATGGCAAACTTTAAACAACAGTTTTCAGTTCTTTCCACAGAAATGGCTTTCTTCTTTGCCACTCTTCTAACACCTGGATATGTTTATTTGTGCAATATTCCATTGAGATTGTTGTCCTATGTTTTGGACAGAGTCAAATCCCACCTCAGCTCTCAGATCTTTGCAGTTCATCCAGGTGATCATGGGCCT
This sequence comes from Oncorhynchus keta, assembly GCF_023373465.1. NCBI lineage: Eukaryota > Metazoa > Chordata > Actinopteri > Salmoniformes > Salmonidae > Oncorhynchus > Oncorhynchus keta. The sequence goes on along the minus strand of NC_068424.1, from coordinate 21,375,188 downwards.
CTTGGCTGCATCTCTGATCAGTCTTCCCTTGTATGAGCTGAAAGTTTAGAGGGATGGCCAGGTCTTGGTAGATTTGGAGGCCCAAACTGATACTCCTTCCATTTCAATATTATGTTTGACAGTGCTCCTGGGATGTTTAAATCTTGATGAGGTATTTTTGTATCCAAACATAACGTTTTTAAACTTCTTCACAAAAGTTCACCTTGGTTTCATCTGCCTGGTGTGTTCCTTCTTCTTCATGATGTTTTGCGCTTTTCCGGACCTTGAGACTATCACAGTGCAGGTGCATTTATACGGAGACTTGATTACACACAGGTGGATTGTATTTATCATCATTAGTCATTTAGGTCAACATTGGATCATTCAGAGATCCTCACTGAACTTCTGGAGAGAGTTTGCTGCACTGAAAGTAAAGGGGCTGAATAATTTTGCACGCCCAATTTTTCAGTTTTTGATATGTTAAAAAAGTTTGAAATATCCAATAAATGTCGTTCCACTTCATAATTGTGTCCCACTTGTTGTTGATTCTTCACAAAAAAATACAGTTTTATATCTTTATGTTTGAAGCCTGAAATGTGGCAAAAGGTCGCAAAGTTCAAGGGGGCCGAATACTTTCGCAAGGCACTGTATATATATATATATATATATATATATATATATATATATATATATATATATATATATATATATATATATATACAGTGGGGCAAAAAAAGTATTTAGTCAGCCATCAATTGTGCAAGTTCTCCCACTTAAAAAGATGAGAGAGGCCTGTCATTTCCATCATAGGTACACTTCAACTATGACAGACAAAATGAGAGAAAACAATCCAGAAAATCAGCCCAGAACTACACAGAAGGATCTTGTCAATGATCTAAAGGCAGCTGGGACCATAGTCACAATGAAAACAATTGGTAACACACTACGATGTGAAGGACTGAAATCCTGCAGCGCCAGCAAGGTCTCCCTGCTCAAGAAAGCACATATGCATGCCCGTCTGAAGTTTGCCAATGAACATCTAAATGATTTAGAGGAAAACTGGGTGAAAGTGTTGTGCTCAGATGAGACCAACATGGAGCTCTTTGGCATCAACTCAACTCGCCGTGTTTAGAGGAGGAGGAATGCTGCCTATGACCCCAAGAACACCATCTCCACCGTCAAAAATGGAGGTGGAAACATTAAGCTTTGGGGGTGTTTTTCTGCTAAGGGGACAGGACAACTTTCACCGCATCAAACTGACGATGGACGGGGCCATGTACTGTCTATCCATGGGTGAGAACCTCCTTCCCTCAGCCAGGGCATTGAAAATGAGTCGTGGATGGGTATTCCAGCATGACAATGACCCAAAACACACGGCCAAGGCAACAAAGGAGAGGCTCAAGAAGAAGCACATTAAGGTCCTGGAGTGGCCTAGCCAGTCTCCAGACCTTAATCCAATAGAAAATCTGTGGAGGGAGCTGAAGGTTCGAGTTGCCAAACGTCAGCCTCGAAACCTTAATGACTTGGAGAAGATCTGCAAAGAGAAGTGGGACAAAATCCATCCTGAGATGTGTGTAAACCTGGTGGCCAACTACAAGAAACGTCTGACCTCTGTGATTGCCAACAAGGATTTTGCCACCAAGTACTAAGTCATGTTTTGCAGAAGGGTCAAATACTTATTTCCCTTATTAAAAGGAAAATAAATTTATAACATTTTTGGCATGCGTTTTTCTGTATTTTTTTGTTGTAATTCTGTCTCTCACTGTTCAAATAAACCTACCATTACAATTATAGATAATTTATCATTTCTTTGTCAGTGGGCAAACGTACAAAATCAGCAGGGGTTCAAATACTATTTTCCCTCACTGTAGATATTGCATAGTTAGTTTTGTTTCGGTATATTACATTGAAAATGTCTAATATTGCATTGATTCGATTATAATTCTCACAGCAGAGCGAAATGTTAATAGTGTTAACTAAAGGAGAAAACTGTAGAAAGTTGGGTGAAGTTCAATTTCGTGCTTATCTGCGTTGGCTCATATTTCTTCTGCGCTACAGTCTGAGGGGAGCTGCGCGCTGTTTAGAGGGAACACATTGGTAACAAACATCTCACAAAGCCTGAGACCATATTACAGTAGCCGTCCGTGTCAGACTGCTCTGTGCCAACCTCTTCCCCGGTTTCTCTCCCTGGCAGATTAACCAGTTAGCAGTCAGAGCAAACCACCCGGTGCCACTCCCACACAACCCCTACCCAGCATGCACACTGCTCACCAGAGCACCGCTGCTCAGCAGGATCATGAATATGATGAAGGACTCGAACCAGCTGTGCTCCACGATCTGAAAGCAGGTCTTCCTTAACCGCCACCAAGCCTGGCCCAGGCCCTCCGTGGTTTGGATATCACAGCACTGGAAATGGCGTACGCACACTGGGGGAGATAGAGAGAAAAATCTATGTTTGAAAGAGAGAATTAAAATTCTAGTTAATGACAAGTGTTGTGACACATCATGTCTCTTTCTTCAAATTTGTATTGAAGGCCAACATTTTCCAGATGCATTTAAATTAATTGTCCAGTGAAAATCTGTTATATTCTGTTAACTCACAATTAAATAATGTTGTTGACCAATCCTATACTCATATTTGTGACCAAAGCATAAATTGGAGAAGAAACAGTTTAAGAAAAACACACAAAAATAAAAAATAAACATGCTATTTCCTCATAAATCATGATGTCATGTTGGCTCATTGGCTGAGCTGTCCAATCAGGTCTACTGAATATTTTTTTATGACCATTATATGCCCACACCATTCTGTTGTTGTGGTACTTCCACACCATTCAAATACAGAAAAGTTTGTTTAACATACTTAATTACAATTTTCGGGAAGGAAAACTATTTTATTTCTAATAATGAATCAATTCTAGGCCATATTTCATAGAAATCTGGACGATTGTGGGTATTGAGCCAAAGGGAGAGGTGCAAGTGGTATGCACCAGATCTCCAGTGCTCCCCCACAGCTCGGTTCAACCTGTGCCTGCGCTCTGGAGTGGTCATCCAGCCTGGAGGAGTGGTGCCAAGGCTGCGCACCAGAGCTCCAATGCTCCCCCACAGCCCGGTCTATCCGGTGCCTCCTCCACGCACCAGGCCTCCTGTAGGTCTCCCCAGCCGGGTGGGTCCTGTGGCAGCCCCACGTACCAGGCTGTCTCTCCGTTTCCTCCCTCCAGGTTCTCCCATCTGTCCGAAGCTGCCAGAGCCGCCCGTCTGTCCGGAGCTGCCAGAGCCGCCCGTCTGTCCGGAGCTGCCAGAGCCACCCGTCTGTCCAGAGCCGCCAGAGCCGCCCGTCAGTCCGTAGCCGACAGAACCGCCCGTCAGTCCGGAGCCGCCAGAGCCGCCCGTCAGTCCGGAGCCGCCAGAGCCGCCCGTCAGTCTGGAGCCGCCAGAGCCGCCCTTCTATTTGGGGCCCACGGTAAGGGTCCCCAGTCCGAGGTCGGCGGCGAGGGTCGCCACTCCAGAGGCACAACATAAGTGGGCCCAGACTAAGGTGGAGTGGGGTCTACGTCCCGCACCAGAGCCGCCACCGCGGTGAAATGCCCACCCAGACCCTCCCCTATAGGTTCAGGTTTTGCGGCCGGAGTCCGCACCTTTGGGGGTACTGTCACGTCCTGACCTTAGTTACTTTTTTATGTCTCTATTTTTGGTTTGGTCAGGGCATGAGTTGGGGAGGGCATTCTATGTTTTTGTTCTATGTTTTGTATTTCTGTGTTTGGCCTGGTATGGTTCCAAATCAGAGGCAGCTGTCTATCGTTGTCTCTGATTGAGAACCATACTTAGGTAGCCTGTTCCCACCTGTGTTTGTGGGTAGTTGTTTTCTGTGTCTGTGTTTTCACCATACAGAACTGTTTAGATTTTCATTTCTTTCCTTCACTTTGTTATTTTGTATTTTCTTGTGTTCTGATATAATAAATTATCATGGACACTTACAACGCTGCATTTTGGTCCGATCCTTCCTACTCATCATCAGACGAAAAAGAAGTTGAAGTTCGTTACAGTGGTTTTGGAGCGACACATTCCTGGTATCAATGACTCTTTAAAAGCTTTCCAGCCAGAACAATGGCTCAGGCTGGCTGCTATGAAATCGCATTTTAGACGACGACCCATAATGTCCTCCGAGTCGACCCGGACTCCTCCATTACAGTCATCTGAGCCCCCCGTCCAAATGAATGTATTGCCTGTAAGCTTAATAATTACGGGATTATGGTAACGGACCACTTGCAACTCAATTTGTAACGACGCTCTCACGGTCTTTCTTGGAAGCCGAGGACGATTTAGCGCCCCTGGCGCCGACATCTGCCAGGCAAATAACAGCCGTCAAGAAGAAATCAAGAGGCCCTATTGACTAACATTTACACTTATCGGCCTGTCGATATACAGTTAGACTTTGGATTAAAGGCATTTCCTATGGGATGTAGATTTTTGGGTTCTTTGAGCGTACAAAGAATGCAAAATGCCTTTGCTGAAATGATGCTACCTTTTCTCTGAGTGTATGAAGGGTCCCTCCCTGATTTAGTCCCTCAAACTATCATTAGGCAAGTCCAGAGAGTTTTGGTTTGTTAGGTTGGTGGTCATTTTGCATGAGAAGCCATTAGTCATGGCACTGAGCAAGAGAGTCGAAGCTTGACACAACCAATGTGACATAGTGAACGCCTTAAACGTAAACATGGGTCCTCATGTACATTGCTTCCCAAAACTATTCCCCTTGACTTTTCCCCCATTGAGATGTTTTGTCACTGGCCTCCACACAATACCCCATAATGTCAAAGTGGATTTTTTTTTAAATATACCCAATTAATACGAATTTTAAAGCTGAAAAGTCTTCAGTCAATAAGTATTCAACCCCTTTGCTTAACAAGTCACATAATACGTTTGCATGGACTCACTCTGTGTGCAATAATAGTATTTAACATTATTTTTTGAATGGCTACCTCATCTCTATACCCCACACATATAATTATCTGCCGAGCAGTGAATTATAAACACAGATTCAACCACAAAGACAAGGGAAGTTTTCCAGTGACTCGCAAAGAAGAGCACCTATAGGTAGATAGGTAAAAAAACAGACATTGAATATCCCTTTGAGCATGGTGAAGTTATTAATTACACGTTGGATGGTGTATGAACACATCCAGTCACTACAAAGATTCAGGCGTCCTCCTAACTCAGTTGCCGGAAAGAAGGAAAACAGTCAAGGATTTTACCATGAGGCCAATGGTGACTTTAAAACAGTTACAGAGTTGACTGTGATAGGAGAAAACTGAGGATGAATCAACAACATTACAGTTACTCCACAATACTAACCTAATTGACAGAGTGAAAAGAAGGAAGCCTGTACAAAATACAAATATTCCAAAACATGCATCATATTTGCAAGCAAATTAACTTTGTTTGGGGCAAATCCAATACAACACATTACTGAGTACCATTCCATATTTTCAAGCATAGTAGTGGCTGCATCATGTTATGAGTATCCTTGTAATTGTTAAGGACTGGGGAGTTTTTTTTAGGATAAAAAATAAATTAAATGGAGCTAAACACAGGCAAAAACCTGGTTCAGTCTGCTTTCCACCTGACACTGGGAGATGAATTTACCTTTCAGCAGGACAATAACCTAAAACACAAGGCCAAATCTACACGGGAGTTGCTTACCAAGAAGACAGTGAATGTTGTGGCAGAGTTACAGTTTTAAATCTACTTGAAAATCTATGGTAAGACCCGAAAATGGTTGTGTAGCAATGATCAACAACCAATCTGACAGAGCTTGAAGAATTTTGAAAATAATCATTGGCAAATGTTGCACAATCCAGGTGTGGAAAGCTCTTAGAGAATTACCCAGAAAGACACCTGTAATCGCTGCCAAAGGTGCTTTTACAAAGTATTGACTCAGGGGTGTGAATGAAACACACTATGTATACAAAGTATGTGGACACCCCTTCAAATTAGTGGATTTGGCTATTTCAGCCACACCCGTTGCTGACAGGAGTATAACATTGAGCACACGGCCATGCAATCTCCACAGACAAACATTGGCAGTAGAATGGCCTTACTGAAGAGCTCAGTGACATTCAACGTCCTAGGAATGCCACCTTTCCCGAAGGTCAGTTTGTCAAATTTCTGCCTTGCTAAAGCTGCCCCGGTCAACTGTAAGTGCTGTTATAGTGAAGTGTAAACCACACAAGCTCACAGAACGGGACCGTCGAGAATTCGTCTGTAGCTTGTAAAAATCATCTGTCCTCGGTTGCAACACTCACTACCGAGTTCAAACTGCCTCTGGAAGCAACGTCAGCACAATAACTGTTCATCGGGAGCTTCATGAAATGGGTGTCCATGGCCGAGCAGCTGCACATAAGCCTAAGATCACCATGCGCAATGCCAAGCGTCGGCTGGAGTGGTGTAAAGCTTGCCGCCATTGGACTCTGGAGCAGTGGAAACACATTCTCTGGATGTGATGAATCACGCTTCGCAATCTGGCAGTCCAACAGACGAATCAGGGTTTGGCGGATGCCAGGACAATGCTACATGCCCCAATGCATAGTGCCGACTGTAAAGTTTTGTGGAGGAGGAATAATGGTCCGAGGCTGTGTTTTCTTTAACGCTACAGCATACAATGACATTCTAGACAATTCTGTGCTTCCAACTTTGTGGCAACAGTTTGGGGAAGGCCCTTTCCTGTTTCAGCATGACAATGCCCTCGTGCACAAAGCAATGTCATACAGAAATGGTTTGTCCAGATTGACGTGGAAGAACATGACTGGCCTGCACAGAGCCCTGACATCAACCCCATCAAACACTTTTGGGATGAATTGGAACACCAACTGCGAGTCAGGCCTAATCGCCCATCATCGCTCAACACCCGACCTCACTAATGCTCTTGTGACTGAATGGAAGCAAGTCCCTGCAACAATGTTCCAACATCTAGTGGAAAGCCTTCCCCAGAAGAGTGGAGGCTGTTATAGCAGCAAAGGGGGGACCAACTCCATAATAATGCCCATGATTTTGGAATGAGATGTTCGACGAGCAGGTATCCACATACTTTTGGTCATGTAGTATATTTCTGTATTTTATTTTCAATGCATTTGCAAAAATATCTCTAAAAACATGTTTTCAGTTTTTCATTGTGTTATTGTGTGTAGATAGGTGAGAAAGAACATATATTGAATGATCTATTTTTAATTCAGGCTGTCACACAACAAAATGTGTGACTGAGTCGTGCCTGGCCATGCAGCCGTGGGTGAACAGGGAGCAGGAGGGGACTGAGCACGCACCCCTGAGGGGGGGTATGAATTCTTTACTGAAGGCACTGGAGCTGCCCCAGCTAAACTACAGTGCTAGTGCTGCCTCCTCTAGCTCTGAAACCCTGATGAACCTTAACCTAAGGAACTCCATGCTTCTTTCAACAGAGAGGTAACAGCCCAAGCTGTTGAGTTTATAAAATGGCCTCCTTTATGTTGTCAACTTGATAGTTTACACTCAACAGAGCTGGACTGTCTTTAAATAGAAAAAAAAACGTATTAAAGGTTTACGAATTAGTCTACATACAGTATTCCATCAAAATGAAAGATGATGCATTGGAATATACTGTATTGCCGTGGGTGACATTACATAATTTTCACCTAAATCACATGTAGCCTAGGTGTCACTCTTTCCGCTTTAGCCAACTTATTTAGTTGAATATACAACAGGGTCAGGTACGATGGTTAAATCCCATACTATTCGGATCCAGTAATAACAGTAACAACAACTATCACCTGTTTATCTTATGGGGACAGCCACAGAACCATTTTGGAACCCTTTTTTCCAAGAGTGTAGAAGATAGAGGAATTGTTAGGCTGCTGTAATGTCCCAATACACGGGATGTTCCACCATTTCAGTGCCTTTTGACAATTGAATGTTGGAACATTTTTGGGGGGAATTTCACCTTATTTTTTCATTCTGTCATAAAGAGCACATGTTCAACTTTATAAAAACCTAGTTTTCCCCTTTCAAGAGGTCAAATAAAAAAAAATACCATAGTAATTGCCTATTAAGTGCCAAATGAAGTTACCCTGTTAATAACGGGATTGACAAGTAAATAATAATCTTCAGAAATGACTTTGTCTAAGCAACAAAATAACTAGGGCTTTACAATGATAATAATAATGCATTACATTTCTAATGCACTTTTTTAAATAGAATTTCAAAGCACTTCAAGAGCAAAGAACAATCAAGAAATATATCATGACAGGTCAACCAATAGAGGCCAAGTCTTTGAAAGCTGCGTCCCACAAAGATAGAGAAGGTCAGTTCATGGCTTGAGCGGAGAGAGCTGGTCAGAGTATGGTAGATGATGGTGATGGAGTCTGCTGATGATCTTATACGATAGTGATAATATAATGACATGATAATGATAATGATAGTGAAAACTTACAGACATTTTTGGGTTAAGTGGGTTCAAATCTTCCTAGAAGTGACAGAGAGTGCATGGAGGGACATGTCAAAATGCAGAAGTTTTGCACTTTCGTAAGTCTTTCTTCATTTAATGAATTCTCCATGTGGTCTATATTAAAGTGTACTTCATTTATTATAACAGGCTTTTCATGTTAAAATACCAAAGGGACGTACTGTACAAGGCACTCTTTTCATGGAACGACCCACATAGCTCCATGATTTATCTAATTTGATTTATTTTGTGTATTATGGTGGAGCGCCGCCATTTTGTCCTTCTTACGCAACCCAGAAATGTGTGAAATGCGGCCATGTAAATATGGCCTCTTCAACTATGCTCCAGTGACAGTACTCCTGCTCCATCTCAGGATAGTTTTTCAATTTTGGGGAAGCACAGAAACATGTAGTGTTCTTAGTATTGCCATGGAGACCGTAACAGTGGTGTGGAAATGGAATAGCATACTACTACATGCCTTTATTGGGCATAACTATACTATATTTAAGCAATAAGGCCATATAGGGTGTTGTATATGGCCAAGGGCTGTTCTTAGGCACGACGCAATGTGGAGTGCCTGGATACAGCCCATGCGGGTCTATATTGGCCATATACAACAAAACCCTCCAGTGCCTTATAGCTATTATAGACTGGTTACCAACGTAATTATAGGAGTAAAAATAAATGGTTTGTCATACCTGTGGTATACTTAAGCTATAAGGCCCTTAGCCGTGGTATATTGGCCATATACCACAAACCCTTGAGGTGCTTTATTGCTATTATAAACTGGTTACCAAAGTAATTAGAGCATTAAATATACATGTTTTGTCATACGCGTGGTATACAGTCTGATATACCACGCTGTCAGCACATCAGTATTCAGGGCTCAAACCACCCAGTTTATAATGTCTGATATACTATGGCTGTCAGCCAATCAGCATTCATGGCTGGAACCACCCAGCTTACGACTCCCCTTTTGGGCCTTCCAGGGAGCACATGCTGCCATGTCCAAGTAGTCTTTTTTGGGGCCACATCTAGTAAACAAACAGTGACTCATGAAGCCTACTGTGAGTATCACATGATTGGTAATAAATCATTGTGTCACTAAGAGCCTGCGGTAATGGCGGGATCAGAGTAGGGCTGTTGTGGTGACCATATTACCGCTGCACCGGGGGTCCCAAGTCATGAAGGCAGTCAAATTCCACATGACCGTTTAGTCACGGTAATTAGGCTTCTCCAAGCTCTGATGCTGTTGTTCATTGGTAGCCTACCAACCTTGCTAACTGCCTGGTACTCAGCACTCTATTGTACCTCTAACCACTCTGACATCAATGCAAATGTATTCAAGAATCTAATCAAACACTTCATGAGAGCTCATGTTGCGCAACATTTCTATAGGCTATGCAAATGCGGAAGAAAACTGAGTGATGGCCGTTAATAAAAAGAGGAGGATCCCATGAGCTTTCTATAGGCTAGGCCTACTATATTTATTGCTCAACTTTCTTAATATTAAGCACATTGCTTATATTTACAACAGGAGTATAGACTGCCTGGCTGGCATGAAAATATACCACAGGGTTTCTTTTTCATTTTATTAAGTGAATAGATGACATGTATTTTTACACTGCCCCTGTTTCGATACAGCTGCATGTTTCGATACAGCCCATTCTAAATCATAACAAATGTCACACATATATTATTTAGTGTATGTAAAGACAAAATGAAATCAAGAATAGTCTGATGGGTGACAATATTAGCCTATCACTTATACATTATCACTTGTGAATGATGCCCAGCATAAGAAACAGACTTTTTTTGTGACTTGGGGAAGATATTTTTTACCATAAAAATGCACCTTTATAATAAAGGCATTACATGCATAATAACACTCTAATCTAAACATTCTGATCTGTTGCGTCAGCCACATAGCATACATTTTTTGTTGTTGATGCTATTGGTTGTATTAATTTGGGATCGGTTTGGGATATTTATTTATTACACAGAATAGAATAGGTCAACTTTTGTACTATGGGGGACAGTAGATTGACATAGGCTAGTGCTTTTGCTGGTCGTTAGACCTACTCATCTTGTTGGCTGATGAAAAGTAAATGTGGACAGTTCATCCAATATCTTCAATATGCACCTCGCAGCAGAGCAGTTGCGTCCCCGATGTGTCTGTCTTAACTTGTAGCCTGTGAGAAAGACCCGATCACGTGATGGAGAGCTGTGTGAGTGAGAGACACTTCGGATTGCACAGCACGCTCAGGGAGAAGGGCACAACGCAGCACTCCAGCCTCAAAAGCATGGATTTGTTTAGGGTGCATTACGGCCACAAAGGGGATGCCGCTGTGAAATTCAAGGCATTATCAAGTGCTTGTCAAATTGTGAATGAGAGACTATTGGAGTGTGTACAGCCTGTGCAAAAAACAAAGTTGAGCTCATGCCTTTCAAGCAACTTTAAAAAAAAATCATCATTAGAAAAAAATCTAAACATATAGCCCAACGTTTGTAGAACAACTAAAGTTAGATTAATAACTCTAAATTAAGCATATAGGAGTACCTATTTCCTTGTTAACCACTCAACACAGTGCACTCTCCCTCAAATCATTTGGAGAAAATCTTTATATTTTATTTTATTTATTCAGTTTAGTTCAATTGTTTTCTTCACACTATAAAATAATATAAAATAAGCCAATCTTATAAGCAAATCTTGTCTGATAATTGAACTAGTGTAGCCCACAGCCATTTGGCATAGCCACATCACGACCTAACATAAGGACAGCTCAGAGTATGCTATTCTGTTCTTCTGAAATAGACTACATTTTCTTCATATCATCCTTCTTTAGACCTGTATAAAATAAGTAATGGATTTATTGTGTGGAAGCCAGGAGATGCTAGATGTGTTTATGTTAATTAACAGTCAATTACCGTGAGACCGACAGTTATTTGCTTGACAATCATCGGCTGACGAAATTTCATGACCGCCACAGCCCTAGATCAGAGTCCTGGTTGCGTCCAAGGAACACAAATGGATTTCCATGGTGATGTACCCAAACCATTAGGCTTGTCACACCCTGATCTGTTTCACCAGTCTTTGTGCTTGTCTCCACCCCCCTAGAGGTGTCACCTATCTTCCCTATTATCCCCAGTGTATTTATACCTGTGTTCTCTGTCTGTTGCCAGTTTGTTTTGTTCGTCAAGCCTACCAGCGTTTCCCCCTCTGCTCCTGTCTGTTTCGAGTTCCTGTTTTCTATTTTTCCCAGTTTTGACCATTCTGCCCGCCCTGACCCTGAGCCTGCCTGCCGTTCTGTACCTTGTCACACCACCCTGGATTATTGACCTCTGCCTGCCCTGACCCCGAGACTGCCTGCCATTCTGTACTTTTTGGACTCTGATCTGGATTACTGACCTCTGCCTGCCCTTGACCTGTCGTTTTGCCTGTCCCCTGTTCTAGTAATACACTTTTGTTACTTCGACCCTGTCTGCATCTGGGTCTTCTCCTGAAACGGCTTGCATTTTGTATATTATTAAGTCACCTTATATAAAGCCCCTGTGTAAGACTACCCACAACCCACTCCCCTGTGTTTACTAGCGTTATGAGGTATTACACTGAAAGGGATAGAAGGTTTCAGCCTCTATTGTAGTCCACATTATTAAAGGAGTTATGGTGCAATGGTTGTTTCTATGGATACTGTGCTCCCTGTGTAGTCAAATGAACATGTACATATAGTAATATGATACCCCATACACAAGTCAGACTGTATTCAGTAAAAACCTATCAGTGTCGGCATTCAGGAAACACCTTTAAACACAAACCTAAAAACACTAACAACTAAATGACTTCCCACCACAACTAGTCAATAGGTGTGTAAAAATGGATGCATCATTAAAGAGCGTGATCCCCTAATCAAATCTTGGTTCAAAATATGTGTCAACGTTCACAATACCTTCAGTAATGACCTTCACGCTCTAACATGAACATTTCAAAAGCTTTTTGGAACAACCCCCAACAACGTTGATCCTTTCAATGTACACTCATCTACTGCTGACTGTTTCAGTGTACGCTCAGTCATTTACCATGATTGTCTCGGAGACATCACGCGATTGGTCTAAGTTACCTCAGACCGTCTGAGGGAGTTGATTAGTTGCGACCAAATTTAATTCAGGTAGTCAGTCATCATCAAATTAACCAGAGTCCATTTAGTGTCTGAGACGCCTTTTCAAATCTCTGCTGACACAGGACATTCAATTTAATGCGCCATTACCCGTTCAAATGTCACTTCATTCTTTAATGTTTTATATCAAATGGCCTCCACTTGAAGCCGAAAGCCAACTGTTTGGGGTAGCCCAGTGTAAATGTTTAGATTCAGGCTTGCAGTGAGAGTGAGTCAAACCCTCTACTAATGTAAGCTGTTAAAAATATACAAATGTTTAGGCTGGATTGCAACGTTATCCCCACCATCATGGCACATTATTATACACATTTGAAATTTGATAGAAACATATTAATTCAACCTGTTTGACGTGTTTCTGTCTCTGTTTTGATTTCAAGTTGCCCATCTTGTTTTTTTTCTCTCCAAACATTACATTAAATAATATTCCTTAAATATGCTTGCTTATACTTGTATTTTCTTGGTCACATGTATCACTAGTAATACATTACTAGTGCATGTAAATTGTAAGCTGTATGCTTTTTCATGCTGCTACCTCTTGGTGCCACTCCCTTAAAAATACAATGAATTTCTTTGAAGCATGATGTAATACAGTACAACACATTCCGTTTTATTTGAGTAAAGATGTTCTGAAGCAAACATAATGGTGTCCTGTCTCCTTACCGACATTTGGCGTCAGAAGTGGGATCTAAACCCACCGCTTAGCAACACAATCTCAATGGGACTCACCTGACAGTAATGTAACAATAAAGTCAAATAAACTTACCATCAGGGAAGCAGTTGTCAGGATCCATGGTCTCTTCGGCCATCTCTGAATACTCATCCTCTTCCTCCCCTGGCTTCCTCAGATCCACTGTGCTGCCCTCGGATAGGCTGATGTCATCCTTCACCTGAGGATAACAACCAATCAGAGCCATGCTAGATGAAAATAGTTATTATCAGGTGATTGATGACTGGTGTATTGCTATATTGGTGATTTATTGACAAGAGAAGGGGATCTGGTAGATATGGAGAGAGTCATTCAGTATTTTTCTCCATTTATGAGAAACATTCAGAAGGTTATAATTCTCCCAGTAATAACTACTTCTGTTTTGGTGCATATAAAGCCTGGGCACAAAGTCTCATATAGAACCTAACCTGGTATTACCTTTGTGGCATTTACCATATTGTAACTTACAGCACATCTTAATCTTTTGCTTGGAAAGCTATAATCTGCAGCGTTAGTTTCAATCTAATCTGGCAAAATCAAATCAAGCTATCAGCGATCTGGACTGATATTATAGCATGATAGACAGAAGAGGTGTAGTCGGCTGGATATTTAGACAGAATACAGGAAAGCTCCCTGAAACTCTTTAGATGGGTATTCAGTGTTATATTTGTTTCTCCACACATACTGTATACTGTGTAAAGCTAAAGGTTACATTATTCACCTTTTACAGTAAGCACTAAGGAAATACATTGCCAAGCTACTTGAAGACACACTTCAGTAACCCTGCTTAATAATATGCCATCCATTTGACATTGTGTGTCTGTTATGTAATAAGTGTCGGGTGTATGTAATCAGGATGATGTGACAGAATATCCTACCCAGGATATTCTGTCTGGTTTCTGGCTCTAGCTCTTCCTTCCTGTTGTTGACGCCCTGCAGGCTAACACGTGATCACACTTCGGGTCCTGTCATGGTGGGGCTCATATTGCTATGAGCTCCATATGTGCGTGTCCGTATGCACACCCACACACGCACTCACGCATGCAAGCACACACACACACACACACACACACACACACACACACACACACACACACACACACACACACACACACACACACACACACACACACACACACACACACACACACACACACACACACACACACACACACACACACACACACACACACACACACACACACAAGAAGCTTGATGAGAAACTCCAAAAGTAATGCGTCACCATCCTTGACCTGGTGAGTCGAAGACGGAGGTGTATGTTTTATAGAACATGAACAATAGGGAGATGTCTGAAAAGTGGCTATACCTGATTCTGGTTTTAATTAGCTGTTTACCAGGATCTTGATTAGCTGATAAGCTGAATCAGGTGTGTTACAGCAGGGTTGGAGGAAAAGCCTGCATACCCATTTCTCTAAGAAGCTTGGCTTTCACCCTTATTTAGACATTACACTAGAGCCACTGATATGCTACGAGAAAAATCCCTGCCAAAACAATTTCAAGCATGTTTTCCGTCAATAAATGATAAATCATGTATCCCATTTCCTCAGTCTCAGAGCCTCTGGGATCTGAGATGTACCCGGCTGTTGCCGTGGCAGCGTTGTCGTGGTTGCGCTGTGCGGCGCTCGGACACAGCTGTGTGCCGTTACACAACCGTTGGTCCCTGGAGAACCCGAGCCTCTGAGCCTTCCCACCAGCTGCCTGGTGTCTCCCACCGATCAATTCCTGCTCTTCTCCAAATCCCACAACTTCACTTTGCGGCCCGAGATGTTCTTATTCATACTAGTAAGACACATAGAATGCAAGCATCGCAATACATACAGTACAGTATCTTCATGCTATAATATTACTTTCAGAAAGTTCTGAATGACTCAACTGTGAATTTCCAATAACATGCAAATCCCATAATTTATTTGTAAGGAAAAGACCATTTCCAAATTGTCTTTCAAATGAGTTTGTGTATCATAACAATCACATGTTGTGGAGTATGCTGAGGTATACCCTCTAGGAGAAGGGAACTATAAAACACCGGCAGGATATGTAGCTCTGTAACATGAGCATGGTCTCTCTGTGTTAAGCTCCACGATCATCTGAGCAAGATTAGCCTTGCACAATAACCCTGTTAGTGGGATAATCAACATAAGCCTCCCGCTAAAACAATATCAAGTCATTAGCGAAGGAGTTGACTTTACAGTTAGAAAGCTATGCTTATGATGTACAAGGGCTCAATGGCACAATGGTGTGAGGAATGGTCAACAGCAGCTAGGGTTCCAGGCTCCACAAACACACACACATGCACACACACCCTTCCCTCCGAAGTGTAAAAAGTGGTCCGGGCCTTGGCCCCTGTAGTGATGAATCAGATAGACAGACAGTTGACTGAAGAAGAGGTAAGGTGGGCGTCAGAGGTGAAACAATCCCATCTAAATTTCCCCAGTCTTTCAGCTGGCTGTGGCAATACAGCTCATATGGGAGATTTGTCCCAGGTGCGAGCTAACGCAGGGCGCTGCTTTTTTCTATCACACCCTCCCAGCCATACTTTGATGTTGAGGTGTTGTGAAAGGGACGAGCCCGTGTCTGCCTCGGCTGCATAGACTCTTCATAGTAAAAACAAGAGCGGAGTCGCTGTTTGCCTGCTGCTAACCTATTGTAACTATTAATTGTCCTCTACCATGAAATCGAGAAGGGAACTGTGGATCGGTCTCCGTCCGTTCGTCTGTTTATCTGTTCGTCTGTCCATTTGTTTGTATGTTAGTCACACGCAATTATCTCAGACAGAACTAGCCTGATTTTGACAAAACTTGGGTGAATGATGCATCTTGCCATAGAGATCCGGCATTTATGAAATGACACGGCGGAAGCTATAGTAAATACAGTAACTGACATTTGTGAGTCAAACCAGAGAGGATGAGGGGAAGTGAGAGGGATAACTGGGCCCAAAATCTGTCTTCTCCAGCAAGTGGCATTTTGTTGTTGTTGTGTGTTTGTATGGAGGTCAATGAGAGAGTTGAATTTGTTTAAGAAAACATTGAATGGCTTATTTGTAACATGTGGCTTATTTGATCAAATATCATTTTTGTAATACTTAAGTTGTTACTAGTATACTGATGCCCAGTTGAACGTTACGTCATCGGGCGAAAGCCCGGAGGGAAGCGCGCCCGTCTCAAATGTAACATTCATCTGCACAACTCCGGCATGTTTTCAACAAAGCAGAATGGTACATCGTCCAAAAACAGGCTCTAACCAATAGTGCAAAAAAAGGTATTAGGTGACAATAGGTAGGTAAAGAAATAAAAACAACAGTAAAAAGACAGGCTATATACAGTAGCGAGGCTATATACAGTAGCGAGGCTATATACAGTAGCGAGGCTATATACAGTAGCGAGGCTATATACAGTAGCGAGGCTATATACAGTAGCGAGGCTATAAAAGTAGCGAGGCTATATACAGTAGCGAGGCTATATACAGTAGCGAGGCTATATACAGTAGCGAGGCTATATACAGTAGCGAGGCTATATACAGTAGCGAGGCTACATACAGACACCGGTTAGTCGGGCTGATTGAGGTAGTATGTACATGTAGATATGGTTAAAGTGACTATGCATATATGAGGAACAGAGAGTGGCAGTAGCGTGAAAGAGGGGTTGGCGGGTGGTGGGTGGCGGGACCCAATGAAGTTAGCCCGTTCAGCCAATGTGCGGCCGACCACTGGTTGGTCGGCCCAATTGAGGTAGTATGTACATGAATGTATAGTTAAAGTGACTATGCATATATGATAAACAGAGAGTAGCAGCAGCGTAAAAAGAGGGGTTGGGGGGGGCACATAATGCAAATAGTCCAGGTAGCCATTTAATTACCTGTTCAGGAGTCTTATGGCTTGGGGGTAAAAACTGTTGAGAAGCCTTTTTGTCCTAGACTTGGCACTCCGGTACTCCGGTACCGCCCGGTGCCCGGGCAAAATGAATTGAACCCCCTCAGTCTGAGTACCAGTCCATTTAACTAACATTCCATTC